>NC_060139.1:479516021-480766021 GCF_021461385.2 Schistocerca piceifrons
CAGGTAGGTTAGAAAATTTGGAGTTATAGTGGGAATTAATGAAGTTCAGTGGCATTAGAAACAGGATTCTTGATAAGATGAATACAAGGTTATAAATATAAAATGAAATATGAGTAATGAAGGAGTAGGTCTAACAATGAATATAAAAATAGGTTTTCAGGTAAGCTACTTTGAACAGCATAGTGAATACATTATTACAGCCAAGACAGACACTATGCCAACATCCACCACAGTAGTAAAACCTTAAATGCCAACTAGCATCACAGTAGATGAAAAGGTTGTAAAGTATATGATAAGACACAAGAAATTGTTAAGATGATTAGTTGAGAACAAAATTTAATTGCACGTGGGACTGGAATTTGATAGTCTTGAAAGGAAGAGAAGGAAATATAGTAGGAGAATATGGAATGGATGAAAGGAATGAAAAAGGAAGCTGTCTGGTACAATTTATCAAAGAGCAGATTTAATCACCACAAATACTTGGTTTAAAAGAATGAAACAAGGTTGTATTCATGGCAGAGACCTGGAGAGACTGTTTGGTTTCATATTGATTGTATAACAATAAGATAAGAGATTCTGGAAGCACATTTTAATTGTAAGATATTTCTACAAGTAGATGTGAACAATGACTACAATTTATTGGTTATAATGTGCAGATAAAAGCTGGTAATCTCTCTCCTCCTTCCTCCTTCCATTTATTGTCCATATTAAACAATGTCCAGTCCAAGTAATTAAAAAGCAAAGTCTTATGTGAAGATTTGACAGAAGGAAGGATTACAATAAACTTTCTAGTTTACTTAGCTTGTCATGTTGAGGTGGCTCCAGTTGTTCTTGTATATGGGTCTTATTCTTGAAGCTGAAAATCTCACATCATGTCCTCATGGTCGCTTTGAACAAAATAGATTTGAAGTTTGTTGTTGTAGCATTTTTTTAAATAAATATATTTTCTCACATTTTAGTATATCAATGCCGGATTTACATTGTTTGCAGAAAAATATGTCTGACCACTTCAGAGGCATGCTTACATTTCCCAGACTCTGTGGAAATAACAATATTCCATATGTTTCACAATTTTTCTTATCAAATGAATTGCTATTAGTTTTCATTCCATTATTAATTTCGATTATTATTTCATAAATGAATCCAGAAATAAACATAGTAAACAGTACAGGATTGGGTAATCTTAAGTGTGGCAGTAATTAGTAATATCAAATGCTCTAAAAAAAATATTTTAACTGTACATTCGGAACTAGCACTTACGAATTATAACATGGAGACTAAAATATTGTATAAAATAATTCATTGTCATAAATTTTAGCTTGAAACATAGCATATTGTGCATAAAATAACATGAAAGTTTTTAGAAAAGCAACTGTGATAATACTGACATGTCCAAAATTCAAAAATAATGCTGATATTGGCAACTACTGTTGAAGAAAAGTAATGCTATAGGAGAATATCCTGTTATGACATTCCCCTCACATAATATGGAAACAATGTGTTTACAATATTTTGTGACCTGCAATAAGGTTTGACATATGATGCACAAAATGATGTCAAAAGACAGAATACAGACTGTCGAAGTTAAGTTCCACAATTACAAGAAACTTTTAGGTTGTATGATCATCACTTCTCTGTGAACATAAGTATGGGTTAGCCCACAAAAAACCGCAAAAGATGTAGAAAGAAATACATAGCATCTGATAAATTTCTGATTACAAGAAACAGAGTTCTCCTTGCTTATAATTTGTTTATATTCCAAATAAGTGTAAAACCTAAGTAGTGAAATGGCAAAATTAACATAGGGTGACAACTTCCAAAATTATGGGCAAAATTCACATGCTCTAACATATCTAGCTTCATACAGAATGGTCTAATCTAGTGTAATCTTTAAGAGTCTTTCAGCATTTCAATGAATGAGGTTTAAGTGTCTGTTAATGTTACATAAAAATTAATAATAAAATATTATAGAAAAATGTTACCATAATAACCTAATGTAAATGAACATAATACAAAAGTGAAATACTGGGCCAACAAACATAGTAAATACCACAAGTATAAGCATATTAAACATGATAAAGTAGAATCCAGATGTATAGAAGTATCTGATTCATAACATATTACAGAAAATGTAAGAAAAATATCTGCTATTGAAGTCATAATCTGTACATATATGAGGACATGCATTCAGATCTGTGGACATTCTGTCCCAAGACAAATGATTCACAGTCAAAGTTACAACATTGCAACACTGAACTGTAGAAATAAGTGCAGAGGCAATGTAAAGTACCAGAATTACAAATTGAAAGTTTACATCTATAAAGTCATACCTTCAAATTCATCAAGAGAGAAGAAAAATATTTTCAGAGCCTAAGTGTACAACGAGTGAGCCAACTCGAAAAACTCACAATGATGGTTACAGTCCAGAAGAATACATTCAATCACAAGTGGGAATAGAGCACATCAGTCAGCCACATAAACCAGAGTATGTAAGGATATGTTAACTCTCAAAAAGAGAAAATAATGAAAAAATATTAGGGCCTATGCTTAAAATGTGAGGACCAGTCCATTAATCCAGACCACAATGGGTACACAGCAGCAGAAATGTTTCGCCACAACAAAATGAATAAAGTTCATAATCATATTAATAAGTTCAATAATATACAAAGAGTAATTGTAAGAACCATCTAGCCTCAATCAGTAGTTGTACACTTTCCTTGAGTACACACACACAGTCTTGATGACTAGGGGAACCCAAACAGAGTTAAGCATGAGTTTGCACACAAATCAAGTTCCAATGAGATATAATAATGCAGTACTCAGGATAAATACAGGTAATCAGAGTCTTTAATAGCTTGCAATGATGACATTATAGAGTAGCATGAGGACCAAAATCAGTGTGTGAAATCAGAAATATATACATCTTCATCATTGAAATGTATGACTACTAACCTAATAGTGCCTAATTTTATCAGATTCTGATAATTATTGACAACATGGTTCAAAGAACATACTGCTGAACTTTTTAAGTTTTCACAATCTGTGTTGAACATGACATGATCAGTCATAGTACATCAACCTTCCACAGCATTATACCCAAGTCAAACAAGATTTAAAGTTACATAATGTATTGGGAAGTTAATTTCCCTACTCGAAAGAACGTATATTTTTGTGGAATAACACTGTCCAGACCAGTGACTTCTTTTAACAAATGGTTCCTTAAAATTTATATAAATACAAGAATTTTGCATATAGGATAATTTCTTGGCTGACAATTTAAAATTTCAGTCACAAGACTGATATCATTGACAGATGCTTGAGTACATTACCCAGCATCTATGATCTCTTGAAAGTCAACTGGAAATAGATTTCTCATCACACACTCCAACAGATAGGTAACTTCCTGTCCAGCTTTCACATCAAATACTGAAACATTGTTTTATGTACTAAGCACACTGCTCAATACCTCCCTCATATCACACGGCATATGTTTTTCTTATCTACACTAAAAAAAATAAGTATTTAGGGTTTACATCAGAATGGATTAAAAAGTGTTCACACATATGGTACATTAATAAACAGAGGTAAATGCAATGAAAAATGAACTAGTAAGGTAATATAACATATATGCTAAAGATATCTCTAAGTAACACTCAGCTGGCAACTAGCAGATTAAAAGAAATTATGTACACAGGCAAGACAAGTTGGATTGCAGTGATGCAGCATCTGACGAATGCCTACAAGATGAAGTCCATGAGGTACTAACATAAGAATTCTGTGTTTGACATATTGCACATATGAAATTTCAAGATGCTATTCATACTTACAGTACACATGAATAAAACAAATTTTCACTCAGTTTACCACAACACTCATGACCTTACCAAAAAGAGTTCATGACAATGGAATTAAATCATTTTATGCAGAGTACACAAGAATAATAATAATATTTAACACTAATCACATTCTAAAATTAGAAATATATCACTGGATATTTAATGACATTGTCACATTTCAAATTTGTAAAAGGATCTGCCCATTTAGCCACATGGTATATATGTATCAAAGTCTAAGGTACAAATCAGAGTATACAGTTGCATGCACCTGCAAATATGGTGTGGCATAGACTTTAATTCAGTCAATAGATAAGACAGAACTTTACAAATCACATCATCTTACATACTACATTCCTAACAAAGGAGAAAGAAAAAAATTATACACTCATGGAGCATGTCTAACTTAGAATATCTGCCTTTACCATCAAGTCTCTGCTTTCTCCTATCTCCCTCCATAACATACTCTTCTTTCTCTTGCAGTGACAGAATTTTACATGGTGGAAACTCAACATTCTTAGAAATAAAGTTAGCTGGTCTGCGATTAAACATGATTTCAGATGGTTAAAAACCTGTTGAAGAATGTTGTAAGCTGTTCATAATATCCTCAAAATTACTGACATAATCCATCCAACTGGTATGACTCTTACTACAATATGTTATAAACACTCTTCCACTTTCTCTCGTATATCTTTTTTGCAGGATTACTCAACAGATGGAACACAGAGGTTAGAGTATGCCTTATTTTTGCATGACCAATAAAATCTTTCCAAGCTTGTGATGTAAACTGAGAACCATTGTCAGATAAAATTGTCTTAGGTGTGCCCACCTAATGAAAATATGCGTTTTCAAACTTTAGGCACTATGTTCTGCATTTGACATCTACTTGTTTGGTTACTTACTTCACTCTTTGACACCCGTCACAGCTGCGCTTCTTCTTGACTCTCCTTCCTATGTTAGAAAAACAGATGTTTTCCTTAATCTTTCATGTACACTTGTTTGATCCACAATGACCAAAACTCTCATGTGTGCAAGTAATTAAAGTATAAATACATTGTAAAAACACCCTTGCGTACCTTATAATACTGTTCAGTCTTTTCTCCTCCTTTCTTACCCAGAATGCTCTTAACCAATTTCCAATTTCGATCATGATTTTGATATCTGCAGATGTCTTTGCAAATATTCAAGATCCCTTTTTCATCTTTCACACCTCCCAAAAACATAATTTTAAGCTCTTTCTCTCCTTCTCCAAAGCTGTTAGATGAGTCACTTTCTAAAGGTAGCCGAGACAAAGCATCAGCAACTACACTGTCTGTGCCATTAATGTATCTGATTTCATAATTGTACTGCTGTAAATTAAGGCCCAATGAGTAATTCTGTTATGGTACAGCTTACATACCTGGAGATAACATAATGCGTTGTGACCAGTATAGATGATGACTTTGTGACCTAGTAAATAATTTTTAAACTTGTTGAACACCCAATGTACAGTGAAAAGTTCTTTCCAGTTACAGTGCATGTCTTTTCATGTTTATGCAATATTCTATTATCAAATGCAAGAGATTATACTCAGTAACACCATAAACTTCAACCTCCTGAAACCAACATCACTACTTTGACACAAATGTCCTTTGATCTCATCAAAAGCATCCTCACATTCCTGATTCCAATCCCAAACAGTATTCTTGTTAAAAAGTTCACACAGGAATGAAGTATTCAAAGCATGGCTGCCACAAAATCCTGTTAACCCAAAAACATGATTTAAGCTGTTTTTTGTTGTGAGAAGCTGGAAAATATAGCAATAGCACCAAGTTTCTCATTATAAGGTGCAATTCCTTACTAAGATATAACATGTCCTAAAAATTTAACGTCTTCCACATCAAATTTACACTTACCTATTTTCAAAGTCATACCTCCTGCTTCCAATTTTGAAAACATATCTTTACAGATCCAAATTATGTTCCCAAGTCCTTTCAGTGACCAAAATGTCATCAACATACACAGTTAATTTTGAACTCACTTCACTTCCCAAGACAGAATCCAGAGCTCTTATGAATTCAGCTACAGATGCATTTAGCGCAAGTACTGAAAACACTTACCTCCATAAAAAAATGCAGTATACTTACTAAAATTAATTTCCAGTGGAATCTGGTGGAATCGCCAGCCACAGTGGCCAAATGGGTCTAGGCACTTCAGTCTGGAGCCGTGCAACCTCTACGGTCACAGGTTCGAATCCTCCTTTGGACATGGATGTGTGCGTTGTCCTTAGTTTAGTTAGGTTTAATTAGTTCTAAGTTCTAGAGGACTGATAACCTCAGATGTTAAGTCCCATAGTGCTCAGAGCCATTTCAACCATCTGGTGAAATCATGAATTTTACATAATCAATTTGTGTAACAGCTTGTCCACATTCTCAGGATGGCCATTCTCTGCGATAAGAAGCTAATTAAGATGTCTAAGAGTCCAAAACAATTCTCACTCCATCATTTCTCTTACCACAATCAAAGAATTATTGTAAGCACTCCTACTTCTCTCAATTACTTCCCACATTTGCATTTTCTGAATTTCCTTCTCTACATCTTTCCTTTCTGAAAAGTTTTATAGCTTGAGAAAGAAACGTTGATGATCTTTAAGGTAAAGCATGCACTGATAGCCTTTCACTTTCCCTGGTCTTTCATTGAACACATTCCTAAACTCCAATAATAAATTCCTAAGTTGTTCTTTTTGTTGGTCATTAAGAGTTTCAGCTTGTCTAACTTTAGAATATAGTAGACTTTCAAAATACCAATTCTCAGTCTCATCAAAATTTTTATTGTGATAAAACATCTGGTACTCACCTTGGTTCACAATTTTTTGCAAGTAGTTACAACCTTTCTCACAGTTTAAAATACAGAAATTAGTTTTCACATAATTATTACTTTTGGTTCCAAAATAAACAACTCTTTTGCACTCCATCCAAAAGAAGCCTCAACTTTCACTGTCCAGTGCATACCAAGAATTACGTTATCTTCCAGACTAGGGATCATAAGCATCTGTGTTCAAAGGTCTTGTCTTCTATACTAAAAGTTAGAAGTACCTGGGATTTTACCAATTTGCTTTGCTTACCTGTAGCTCCTCTTATCTTTACAATGGGCATTTCCACAAAATTCTTACTATACTTGATCTTGTCTCTAAATTGTTCAGATATACCACAAATTGGGCTACCTGTATCAATCAAACAGTTGCCTTTCCACTGATCAATCTGAATTTTAATGTTAGAATGCCCAACATCTGAATCATCCTCCCTGTTTTCAAGACACTTCATTCAGAAGATCACTTTCAATTTAATCAAATGCCATATCCACACTGTCTTCACAACTTTACAGGTATCATAACAGTACTCTGATTATTCATGTTGTCAGGTAAAAATTGAGCACAATGAATAGATTCCAAGGCACATCTAACACCGCTTGTTACAGAAGAAAAAAAAAAACACATTACTGTCAAAATTACACTTCCTGCTTATCTCTTTCACTTCATTCTACCAATTGGGGTACAAATTCTGACTAATCGCACCTAACGTATTCCAGAATGCATCTTTATCTAAGTTATCATCAATCTGGTCCCAAACAAACTTCAAAACGTTTTTGCCTTCATTCTCCAGGCTCACAGATACCTCACATTCACTGGATCATTACTCTGTATGACATTAATGAAAAACTCTTTTGACTGGTCTGATATTGCATGACCCCACTTGCAATATCATGTACATCACTTACCTTACTTGTATTGTCAACATCATTTACAAATAGCTCCGAAACTTCATTATTCTTAAACTCCACAAATACCTGATACACATCATTGTCATATTCCTCCAAAATTACTACATTAACAACATCGCTGACAATACAAGTCTCACTCCACAAAAGTCACTTACTTCACCTACATTCATTTGCAATAAGCTACCAGTCTCAGACTTATCAAACTCAGTTTCTTCACAGCTCTCATTCACATCTACATAAAAAATACCACCTAGTTCAGATCCAATACAGTCATCACTTGATTTACATACATCAACAACACTGTTTTCCACCCAAGAGAAGAAATTATTAGTACTTACTACACCAGAATTCTCACTACTCTCACATTCTGGTTTGTGATTAGCACTTACATCACCATAATTAACTCGCTACTCTCACATTCTGGTTTGTGATTAGCACTTACATCACCATAATTAAACATACTTGTAGTAACCCAAAACTTTTGATCAAAACATAAATGAGAAATCTGATATTCCTTCTGTCAGATTTCAGCTACATGTGCCATATCATTAACACTGCTGCTACTGACTAATTCCAAGTGTACCTTAGGGGTCCCGTGCTTGTTATGTTTCCTCATCCCAAAACTGTGGACCTTCATTGGGGCTGAACTGCTGTATCATGAGTAGTTACTTCTATGATTGTTTCTTCTATTACAATGCCCATGGTTATTCCCATTATTCCTATCCTGCTGCTGTTAAGAATTTCTCTCTCTATTGACACTTTGATCGTGATGGAAGTTACCATTATCTCTGTTTCCATGATGGAAGTTACCATTATCTTTGTTTCTGTGATTCCTCCCATTGTGATTTTTATCATTCCTATTATTATGGTACATACTTCTTTCTACTGCCCTACACAGCCTATCAACATATTGTAAAAGCGATTCAAAACAATCATCAGGTACATGTACCAAATTCCATTGCAATCTATCTGATAACCTCCTTTTAAGTGCATCAATTTAGGTCATTTCGTTGAACGGTTTGCCAAGATGTCCTAATTTATCATGTTAGTTCTTACAAAAAACTTTTTCAAAGTACTGTCCCTATTCCTATAATTAGGACCATTCAAAAATTCACTTTCGAATCTCCCCTGTTCTGCTTGCAACCAAAATTTATTTTAAAAACTTTTCTCACAACTCTGATATGTTTCCCAGTTGCTTAAATTTTAATTTACCCATGACAGAGCTTTGTCTTCAGGAAATCTTTTAACAAATTTAATTTTTTGATTTAATTCATGCCTAACACAAAGCTATCTCTGTGCAGTGGTGCAGAAAACACACAGGATGTCAATTATCTGAAGGAAAACATTTGATAGGAGTGTTGGACAATGCAAAATCATTGTTTGCACACAGACATTTTGATAAGACAACTTTCCTGAACTAATGAAAGTTTTTGATCTAAAACAGTTACATTAGTTTACATAAGTTTTTCTACATTTAAAATTTTTTGGTTTTTATTGGCAACATTTTGTTGGGTGGTAGCTCCCAAGTCACACAGTTTTTCCACTATGGCCTTCTGTTCAACTCTGACGTCATCAACAATTTTTTGTTGTTTGGCTGACTCAGCTACAAACTCATTTTCTAAAACAATAAATTTGTTTTCTAAAACACCAACTTATTCATTCACATTTTTTAACTCTGAAACTTGATTACTAAGTTGACCTATCTGATCTTGTACCTTGTGCGTTTTACTATTGTTTTCAATTTCAGGTCATGTAATTGTCCTTGTAGTGAAACAAATTTGCTATCATTATCTGTTCTTATTTCAGTTAACTGACCATTAACTGGACTAAATTTGCTATTGTTATCTGCCTTCACTTCCTCTAGTCTTGCCAAAATTAACTGCAAAACATCAGTCTTTACTGTTTCTTTACTGTCTACCATTTCACTCAGCTCAAACATGTTCTGACTGGATCCTGCAGCTTTCATTTCTACTTCATTTTGCTTTCATGCCTATTCATTTTGTTAACAAGCATGTGACTCCACAAACAAATTAACTTCACAAATAATTTGTACTTATCTTTCCTTTTTGATGTCCCTGGTTGTAGTTGTAAAGTCTTCCTCACTTCCATCAGATCCAGTCCATCATTATTGGTAGTGCATCATCACTGTTGGTATAAAGGTCATTTGTTGGGCAACCTTCAGTTTTGCTCCATGTGATCAAAAATGTATTTGTACATAAATTTCAAAAATCAATTACATAAAACAATTTCTATAACAGACAAAACTTCATTATTAGTCAATTAATCACGGAATGATGCCAACACTTTTAATCTCCCCCTTCCTTCCTTTTATGAAGATCTGAGAGGAGCGAAGATTACAATAAACTTTCTAGTTTACTTAGCTTGTCGTATTGAGATGGCCCAGTTGTTCTTTTCTAGGGGTCTTATTCTTGAAGCTGAAAATCTCACATCATGTCCTCATGGTTGCTTCGAACTAAATAAATTTGACATTTGTTGTTGCAGCATTTTTTTACATAAATATATTTCCTCACAAATTTACTACATCATATAGCATTTTGATTTTTCACATTAACAAAGCTGAAACTACATTGTTTGCAGGAAAATATGTCCGGTCACATCAGAGGCACGCTTATGACTCCCACACTCTGTGGAAATAACAATATTTCAAAGGGCTTACAATTTCTCTTACCAAATGAATTTCTATTAATTCTCATTCCATTATTAATTTTGATTATTATTTCATAAATGAATCCAGACATAAACATAGTAAACAGTACAGGATTGGGTAATTAATAATATAAATCTTAAGTGTACCCGTAATATGTAATTTCAAATGTTTCTAAAAAAATAATTTTAATGGTACATTCAGAAATAGCACTTATGAATTATAACACTGAGACTGAAATATTGTAAAAAGTAATTCATTTTCATAAATTTTAGCTTGAAATATACCATACTGTGTATGGAGTTATATGAAAGTTTTCAGAAAAGCAACTGAGATAATAGTGACCTGTCAAAAAGTCGAAAAATAATACTGGTATCAACAACTACTGTTGAGAAAAAGTAGTGCTATAGGAGGATGTCCTGTTACAAACTGAAGACATTGCAATGGGATCTGGTTAAGTTGAAAGAGGTGGAAATTGTTAAGATTTTCAGTGGGATTATTAGGCAATGACTGACTGAAACAGTGAAAGTCCAACAGATGCAAGATGAAATACTAAAGGCAGCAAAGCGTGAAATAGGTAAAAGAAAAGGTCTAGTAGAAATCCTTGGATATCACAGAAAATATTGAATCTAAAATTGAAAATAATCCATTATTGACAATATAATGTATTTGTATAGATAAAAATGCTCTCAGCAAGCAGCAGCAGGAGAACACACATATAAATGGTATTAAAATTTGCAAGCTTTTGGAGCCAGTGCCTTCTTCTTCTGCCAGAAGGGTTGAAGGGGAAGGAACAGGAGTCAACTGGTGAAGTTTAGAAAATGGGGAGAGTTCAGAAAAATTGTCCTGGACCCCGAATTAGGGGAGACTTAGAGTTTGGGCTGAGAAGGAAAGACTAATTGTTGAGGACTGTATCAGATGAGATTTGAAAACCTGGGAGCTTAGAGGTGTAAGCAGAGTAATACGCGACACAGGGATTACTGAAAAAATATCATGCATGAGTTAATAAGAGTGGAAGAGTGGACAGCTATGTGCATTGTATGTAGTAGTGCTGAAAGTGGGGGTGGGGGAGACAAATAGACAGATCAGAAAATGAAAGTTGTAGAAGAACTAAAAGGAAGTGAAGGAAGGGATAGTTACTGTAAAGAGATGCTGACACTGAAGAAATTGGGCGGTTGGAAAGATCCAAGGACATGATGTAACACCAGATTCCACCTGCACAGTTCTGAGAGAGTGGTGTCTGGGGGAAGAATCCAGATGACATGTGTGATGAAGCAGGTGCCAAGGTCATGACTGTCATGTTTACTCCCAGAGGCCTAACATTGAAAGTCCTTGTTTCTGGATACAATACTACTCTACACTAGCCCCTTTTACAGTTTCAAATACAGTAATCTCTTGCACTTATCCGGCTACATGCCTCATCTGCCAATTAATTTCCAGTCCACCAGACTTCCCTCATTCTATAAAATCCTAGGTATCTGCCCCTCATGTTTCCTTGGATGGTACCATCCACCAAGCCAAATTCAAACAGCCATAACATGCCAAACTTCACCTTAAAATGTTATCCCAGTATCTTCTTAACTACCCCAACAGAAGTGTTTCCCTTCCTGTCCCTCTGCAGCTCCCTAAACGGCCACACCATCAACCACCACTCCTCTCCCACAAACCAAGCTGGGCCAATCTTCTTAACATTCTCCAGCATTTACCACTGCTTCCCAGAGCAATGATAACACATGATGACAATAACCAGTCATAACAGTATAGCGTTCTCTCCCTTCCTGAATTATCTGTATTATCAAAGGGTCTAATTTTCAGCCCTAAATCTGCATTTAATCATGTTGTTTTGGTGAAGAACCTACTTTTCTTCACACTTAATGTCAACTGGAAATATCACTTTGCAACCCAATCCCAAAATCTTTCCAATAGTCAAGCTGACAGTGAACCCTGCTTTGAACATTTCTGACCATGATCCCAACCTGACCTACCACAACTATCTCCAAATAATCCCTTATAATCCTTCCAAGAAATTCTCACATCAGGCATTGCTTCAAAACCCTCCCTCAGATCCCTAGAACATGACCATAATCTGTTCCTGCATAACTCCAGGCTCTTTGTTCCCTCAAAATTGATGTCCCCATCATTATCCTCCCAGCAGATAAGTGATCTATCACTGTGGTACTTGCCCAATGGAAGCAAGTAAGCAAAAGTCTCCACGAGCTGTCTGACTCCACTTGCCATCCAGATACCATCCTTGCGAGACAAAATGACCTTCAGTCCCTCCTTAAATCCTAGGCCCCTCACGAGAACTAAAACCTTAATCCATCGAACTTCTTACCCCCACCCAAACCATGCATCCCCACCTTTTACATTCTTGGTGAGATCTACAAATCCAATCACCCTGGCCATCCCATGCTTGCTGGCTTCAAACCACCCACTGAACATACCTGTCTTAGTTGATCAACACCTATAACCTACAGTACAAAGACTTTCTTTCTGTATTAAAGACACCAACCATTTCCTGGATTGTCTGAAATCAATGCCTGTCCCACCCCCTCCACACAACTTGCTTGTCACCATTGATGCCTCCTCTGTCTATACCAACATTCCCCACACACATAGTATGTCTGCTGATGAACATTTCCTCAGTCAGTGTCCACCTGATTCCCAACCTCTGACATCCTTCTTGCTCACCTTAATAAATTTTATGCTTACCAACAACTACACATATCAAAAAAAGTTTTGCACCACCCCAGTTCTCAGATAGATGTTGACTGTGGATATTGTATCACAGACACAGTCCCTTTGACTGTTCAGAGATGTCACTAAACCTGCCCAAAGATGTAAAAAAACCATACATGAGCAGCACCTATTAGACAGAGGGGGTCTGACAGCTGATCAGTTCCAGTCATTCCACCAGGAAGGAGCTTCACGGCTTATGTTGTCTGCAGTTCAACCATGCCTAGACGGTAAATACTGTGGTTTGATCGCATCCAAATTGTTACTTTGTGCAAGGAAGGGCTCTCTACAAGGGAGGTGTCCAAGCATCTCAGAGTGAACCAAAGCAATGCTTTTGGACATGGAGAGAAACAGAGAAACAGGAACTTTTGATGACATGCCTCGCTCAGGCCACCCAAAGCCTACTACTGCAGTGGATGACTGCTACCTATGGATTGTGGCTCAGGAGAATCCTGACAGCAATGCCACCATGTTGAATAATGCTTTTCATGCAGCCACAGGATGTCATGTTATGCATGTTATGATTCAAACTATGCACAATAGGCTACACGATGTGCAACTTCAGTCCCTTCATCCATGGTGAAGTCCATATTTGTAACCACGACACCACACAGCATGGTACAGATGGGCCCAACAACATGCCGAATGCACCACTCAGGATTGGCAAAATCTTGTCTTCACCGATGACTGTTGCATATGCCTTCAACCAGACAATCATCGGAGACATGTTTGGAGGCAATCTTGTCAGACTGGACGCCTTAGACACACTGTCCAGCGAGCAAGGTGGAGGTTCCCTGCTGTTTAGGGGTGGCATTATGTGGGGCCGATGTACGCCACTAATGGTAATGGAAGGCGCCAAAATGGCTGTACGTTACGTGAATGCCATCCTTCGACCGATAGTGCAACCATATTGGCAGCATATTGGTGAGACATTCAGCTTCGTGGACAACAATTCGCACATCTTGTGAATGACTTCCTTCAGGATAACGACATCACTCGACTAGAGTAACCAGCATGTTCTCCAGACATGAACCCTATCGCACATGCCTGGGATAGATTTTAAAGGGCTGTTTATTGACGATGTGACCCTTCAACCACTCTGAGGGATCTATGCCAATTGCCATTGAGGAGTGGGACAAATTGGACCAACAGTGCCTTGATGAACTTGTGGATAGTATGCCACGATGAATACAGGCATGCATCAATGCAAGAGAATGTCCTACTGGGTATTAGAGATACCAGTGTGTACAGCAATGTGGACCACCACCTCTGAAGGTCTTACTGTATGGTGATACAACATGCAAAGTGTGGTTTTCATGAGCAATAAAAATGGCGGAAATCATGTTTATGTTGATCTCTATTCCAATTTTCTGTACACATTCCGGAACTCTTGGAACCAAGGTGATGCAAAACTTTTTTTGATGTGTGTACTTTACATTTTAATAGTAGACATATAAAGAGATCAGGGGCACAGCCATGAGAACCATGATGGTTCCTTCCTATGACAACCTTTTCATGCATTTCTTGGAGGGGGCTTCCCTGGGATCCATAAGCCTTCAGCCCCTGGTTTGGTTTACACACATTGATGATATCTTTGTTGTATTGACTTACAATAAGGCTGACCAGTTAAAATTCTTGAAATATTTAGATATATTCTCCCAATTAAATTTCACATGATCCTATTCCAGATCCCACGCCACTTTCCTTGATGTTGACCTTATCCTTACTCAGCTATGCATGTCTGTTCACATTAAGCTTACCAACAAATAACAGTACTTCCAGTTTGACAGTTGCCATCCTCTCTGTCAAATGTTCTCTCACATACAGCCTTGGTGTTCAAAGCAAATGTATTTGTTCAGATGGAATTGTCATTTATTCATCTCAAGATGTACATTTGCAATCCCTTTGGTTTGTGTACAGGAGACAGGTCAAAAATTTATAATACAGTTAAAATGATTTTTACACTAGTAAATTGTAGGACTGGAATAAATAATAACATTATGATGATGTTTCTTTTGATATGTAACACATTGTATCCAGCTCAAATTTCCAGTTCATTCTGCACAATTCATCCACTGAGTAATAATATTTCAGTGTAAGTGCATATATGGGGATGGCAAAGTTTTAAGTTTTCTAAATAATGGATGACATGGTTCTTTAGGATGTAGAGTTCACATATTTCAAATGATTTTTTTTATGTATATTCACTATGTTCCTCAAGTTACCCCTATAAGTACCTAATAATGGATTCAAAGTAGCTTGTATATGCTACTTTAGTGAGTCCATGTCAGGTGCAGTTAATAATATTTGCACTGCACATGCAAAGCTGCTCATTTTGTTTGCTGGGTACTGTTGTGTGCCTGCCAGCTCAATTTTTATCCACATTTAAACCTAAGAATCTGACTAAATAAACTTTTTTTATATGTTGGGTGTTGTGAACAATTTTAATCTGCTCACATTTTGACTGTTTGGTTATGAATTGCGTCATGTGAGTCTCAGGTATGTGTAGACTCAACCCATTTAGCTGAAACCAAGTTTTTAAGGTACTGAAGGGTATTGAGCAAAGATTTGGGAATTTTTTCTGATTACCGATTTTCAAGCAAGACAGAAGTATAATCTGCGAATAGATTCTTTGCAGTGGACTCTATACAGCAGACTCTTTACAGCAGTGCACTACAGTTCTCCCCTCTGCCTCCATTGGATGTAATTACTCCCCCAGCTTAGTACAAAATCAGATTTCCTGGGCCATCATATTGAATCCTGGTACTGCTGATCCCTCCAAGAAACAACCTATGAGCACACCTTTCATCATTCAGTATTTTTCTGGTCTTCATTGTATTAATCAGCTACTTCAATAAGGTTACAACTTCCTAAAATCATGCCCTGAAATCGAGTCAATCCTGTCCGACATTTTTCTCACCAGACCTAGAACAGCCTTTCGTTGCCCTCCCAATCCCCTCAATTTCGTTGTCTGACCCTATCTTCCTTTTACAACCATTTCTCTACCCTGTGACTCCTACCCCTGCAGTCATCCTCACTGAAATTTTGCCCTATGCACCCTCCTAGCACCACCTATACCAGCCCTGCAAGGAACAATACATTTACTGCCAAAAGGAAAAAGCTGCCTATGAAATGACACATGTCACATACCACCTGAACATTAACACTGTTTGGTCTTTTACATCAGCATGACTACCATCAAGTCACCATTTAGGATGAATGGGCATAAGTAGAGAGTGTATACTGGCAACACACAATATCCTGTTGCAGAGAATGCTCTACAACATGAGAGTTGTGTCCTTGGTCCCTGTTTCACCAAAAGTGCCATCTTGATTCTTTCCCAAGATACCATTTTCTCAGAAATCCATAGGTGAGAACTGGTGTTACATGTCACCACCGATCTGACCTTACTTTACATTAATTTATTTGGTCTTACATTTCTACACTTCACCCTAGAACTGGTAGAAATTTAAAAGATCTGAAATATCTGTCAGACAAAGACCTGCGAAATGGGAAATTCCTAGACAACTTTCTACCTGTTCTAGGGCGAAGCGTTACAGAAGCATAGAATGTAAAATTATTGCTACACTCATTAATAAATATGACTGTAATGTGAAACATCAAGCAAATATAAAGCAGTTTTTACTAGACTCTCATGGTTCTCAGTACTATCTCATTAGACTACTGTGACAAGCGTGATATATAAGATCTTTGTACCAACTAATCAAAAATGACATGCTCCTACAATAACAGAACAAATATTTACAAGTAAATTACATACAGTCATATTTACACCAATGATGAATGATAATTAAATATAACTGAGAACAAAACCATACGCAGGTTAAGCAGCAGAATGCTGTAAAATAATTATAATCTTCCTAGTGTTACGTATGTTATACATAAGAGCTTCGCAACAACTGCACGAAAGTAACATGCTCCTAAAATAGTGTGAACACCTCGATATGATATAATCTGTTACCAAAAAATCATCCAAAAAGTAAGTTATAATGCAGCTAGTATATCTACAGATATGACTTGTTCCTACATCAAAATCACAAGTGTCACTAATGTATCCAATGTATGAAACTTCCGTTTTAGATACTTGAAAATGGCCTATGGCCGAAATTGTACAATCATACAGGAAATGAAGAAAATGGCAGCTGAAGGCTTCAAGAAATCATTCAAAGAATTCATCACAGCTTCAGACCCTATCGCATTGAAAAATATAGACTAACTGAATGTATAAATGTAAATATTAGCTATTAGAGATGCAAAACAGAGAGATATTTTAGCTTTAATGTGTATCCCGTATGGATGTAAACTATGATAATGAAGGCGAATTGTTGTGGTACTCCACGAGGTATATGTTCTGGACAAGAAGTTACTCTGAGTCTTGTAGTTTAGTAGAAATAATGTGATGCTATCCTGTTCGAGATGACTATGCATGTGTTCTAAAAAAGAAAAACAAGAGTTCCAACTTTAATTCCCTCAGCATTTTCTGATTTAAACCCATTACTTTCCATTGCCCTTGTTTTTCTTTTGTTGATCTTCATCTTATATCCTCCATTGAAGACACCATCAATTCCATTCAACTACTCTTCCAAGTCATTTGCTGTCTCTGATGGAATTACAATGTCATTGGCAAACCACAAAGTTTTAATTTGTTCTCCTTGAACTTCAGTTCCATCTCCAAATTTACCTTTGGTTTACTTTACTGCTTGCTCAATGCACAGACTGAGTAATATCAGGGATAAACTACAACCCTGTCTCATTGCCTTCTTACTCACTGTTTTTCTTTCACTCATGTAACTACTGTCTGTATTCCGTACAAGTTATAAATAATCTTTTGTTCCCTATATTTCACACCTGTTACCTTCAAAATTTCAAAGGGTGTATTCAAGTCTAAAAATGTCGTAAACATAGGTTTGTCTTTCCTAAATCTATCTTCTACTACAAGGTGTAGGATCAATATTGTCTTGAATGTCGTTACATTTCTCCAGGAGTGAAACTGATCTTTCCCAAAGTCAACAAATATTGGATTCTCCTTTCTTCTGGAAATAATTCATGTCAGTATTTGCAAATATGACTTATTAAACTAATAATTCAGTAATATTCACATCTGTCAACACCTGCTTTCTTTGGGAGGGAATGTTGTGTTCTCCAGAAGACCTCTTTTGACTTATGTCTTTCAGTGTTCTGTTAAATTTTTTCACAGTGTCAAATCGACTTAGGTCTTTCAGTGTCCTGTTAAATTTTTTTCACAGTGTCATCATATCTCCCATCTCACCTTCATCAACTTCCTCTATCCTTTCTATAATATTGCTTTCAAGTTAATTTTCCTTTTAGCTCCTCTATATACTTCCTCCACCTTTCAGCTCTCCATTCCTTGCTTATTGCTGGATTTCCATTGGAGCTCTTGATATTCATACAGCTGATTCTCATTTCTGCAGTATACTCT
This sequence comes from Schistocerca piceifrons, assembly GCF_021461385.2. Taxonomy (NCBI): domain Eukaryota; kingdom Metazoa; phylum Arthropoda; class Insecta; order Orthoptera; family Acrididae; genus Schistocerca; species Schistocerca piceifrons. The sequence goes on from NC_060139.1 coordinate 479,534,476, forward strand.
TTAATTTTTCTTAAGTCCATATCCATCCTTCCCCTAGTTAGACATCCTTCAACAGCCTTGTATTTGTCCTCTAGCCATTTCTGTTTAGCCATTTTGCACTTTTGCCAACCTCATTTAACAGCCTTGTATTTGTCCACTAGCCATTTCTGTTTAACCATTTTGCACTTTTGTCAACTCATTTTTTAGACACTGTAACGCTGTCTCCCTCCTTTCAGTGTTGATTTTTTAAGTCTGACAACAAGGTGAAATGTTATCAAAGGAGATGACAAGAACAGAGTGAAAGCATTTAATTAGAGATGGATATGTCCTTATGTAGCACTTTTATTTTTATGTTCTTCTGTTAACTGGTACAGATAGTATGGTGTACAAAGAATAAAAATGATTTTACTTCATGTTTTATAACATTAAGATGCCAGAAGTTAAGAGATGCTGCATTGTTGTGATGGCTGGATGGTTGATCTAGTAACTACAAGCTGTGTTTTTGTGGCAGTTGGGTCACTAAGTCTTTGTCTCTTCTCTTTTGTGCAACTACAGTACATCTGCTACAGTATAAGGAGTACCATAAAACATCAATAACAAAGAACCTTGTTGTGTGTGTGCTTATCTTTCAAACTGGCAAAAAAATTGTTTTTGGATTGGTCCAGTGAAAACAAATGTAAAACATATCCTTCCTTGTCCATTAAAGAATATATTATCACACCTGGATGGAACAATGGCTGCCTATAACATGAATCTACTGCAGGCAGTTAATAATTTAATATGTTTGGCAGAGTGTAATTACGTTTTGTTGGGTCATTCCATCCAGTGTGTTTTTATGTTAAACTGAAATAAAATGTGATATGAAACTTTAAAACAGTGTAGTAATTATACATTTATACACTAATGGCCATTAAAATTGCTACACCAAGAAGAAATGCAGATGATAAACGGGTATTCATTGGACAAATATATTATACTAGAACTGACATGTGATTACATTTTCACACAATTTGGGTGCATAGATCCTGAGAAATCAGTACCCAGAACAACCACCACTGACCGTAATAACGGCCTTGATACGCCTGGGCATTGAGTCAAACAGAGCTTGGATGGCGTGTACAGGTACAGCTGCCCATGCAGCTTCAACACGATACCACAGTTCATCAAGAGTAGTGACTGGCATATTGTGATGAGCCAGTTGCTCGGCCACCATGGACCAGACGTTTTCAATTGTTGAGACATCTGGAGAGTGTGCTGGCCAGGGCAGTAGTCGAACATTTTCTGTATCCAGAAAGGCCCGTACAGGACCTGCAACATGCAGTCGTGCATTATCCAGCTGAAATGTTGGGTTTCACAGGGATCGAATGAAGGGTAGAGCCACAGGTCGTAACACATTTGAAATGTAATGTCCACTGTTCAAAGTGCCATCAATGCGAACAAGAGGTGACCGAGACGTGTAATCAATGGCACCCCATACCATCACTCCAGGTGTTACGCCAGTATGGCGATGATGAATACACGTTTCCAATGTGCGTTCACCGCAATGTCGCCAAACACGGAAGTGACCATCATGATGCTGTAAACAGAACCTGGATTAATCCGAAAAAATGGCGTTTTGCCATTCATGCACCCAGGTTCGTTGTTGAGTACATCATCGCAGGCACTCCTGTCTGTGATGCAGAATCAAGGGTAACCGCAACCATGGTCTCTGAGCTGATAGTCCATGCTGCTGCAAACGTCGTCAAACTGTTCGTGCAGATGGTTGTTGTCTTGCAAACGTCCCCATCTGTTGACTCAGAGATCGAGATGTGGCTGGACGATCCATTACAGCCATGCAGATAAGATGCCTGTCACCTCAACTGCTAGTGATATGGGGCTGTTGGGATCCAGCACGGTGTTCCATATTACCCTCCTGAAAATTCCATATTCTGCTAACAGTCATTGGATCTCGACCAACGCAAGCAGCAATGTCGCAATACGATAAACCGCAATCGGGATAGGCTACAGTCCAACCTTTATCAAAGTCGGAAACGTGATGGTACGCATTTCTCCTCCTTACATGAGACATCACAACAATGTTTCACCAGGCAATGCCGGTCAACTGCTGTTTGTGTATGAGAAATCGGTTGGAAACTTTCCTCATGTCAGCACGTTGTAGGTGTTGCCACCGGCGCCAACCTTGTGTGAATGCTCTGAAAAGCTTATCATTTGCATATCACAGCATCTTCTTCCCGTCTGTTAAATTTTGCATCTGTAGCACGTCATCTTCGTGGTGTAGCAATTTTAATGGCCAGTAGTTTAAATTCATAGTTCATAAAAGTAAGGAGCAGGAAACAAAACAAAATTCCTAAAACTCCACCTTCTTCAACAGGCCTAAAAGTTAAGCAACAACAACTGATGGCAAATCTTTGGCTGCTGAAGTAGCTACAATATTCCATATAGTGAAGCACAGTGAAAGATATAAGAGTTTCGATTATGGCAATAAACTGTTAAGAGAACTATTCAGTGACAATGGTGTAGTAGAAAAAGTGTCCTGTGGGTGCACAAAGGTACAAACAATAGAGAAAAATATTTTAGCTACAAAAAGTGTCAAAGACATGTAAGTCACAAATGGTTTCAGTTGCCACAGATACTTCAAATTTCAAAAATAAAAAAATGTTCCCCATAGTGGTTAGCATATTAAAAATAACTTTTTGAACATGCAGACGACAGTGGATGTGGGATTTATAGTCTGCTTAAATTCACAATTGGAAAACATGGTTTCAGTTTGACAAATATGTTATTTTGCACAGATAGCGCCAACCACAACCACAATGGAGGGGTATCTGTTGAGAGGCCAGACAAACATGTGGTCCCTGAGGAGGGGCAGCAGCCTTTTCAGTAGTTGCAGGGGCAACAGTCTGAATGATTGACTGATCTGGCCTTGTAACAATAACCAAATCAGCCTTGCTGTGCTGATACTGCGAACAGCTGAAAGCAAGGGGAAACTACAGCCGTAATTTTTCCCGAAGGCATGCGGCTTTACTGTATGGTTAAATGATGATGGCGTCCTCTTGGGTAAAATATTCCGGAGGTAAAATAGTCCCCCATTCGGATCTCCGGGTGGGGACTACTCAGGAGGATGTCGTTAACAGGAGAAAGAAAACTGGTGTTCTACGGATCGGAGCGTGGAATGTCAGATCCCTTAATCGAGCAGGTAGGTTATAAAATTTAAAAAGAGAAATGGATAGGTTAAAGTTAGATATAGTAGGAATTAGTGAAGTTTGCTGGCAGGAGGAAAAAGACGTTTGGTCAGACGAATACAGGGTTATAAATACAAAATCTAATAGAGGTAATGCAGGAATAGGTTTAATAATGAATAAAAAAATGGGAGTGTGGGTAAGCTACTACAAACAGCATAGTGAACGCATTATTGTGGCCAAGATAGACACGAAGCCCATGCCTACTACAGTAGTACAAGTTTATATTCCAACTAGCTCTGCAGATGACGAAGAAATTGAAGAAATGTATGATGAAATAAAAGAAATTATTCAGATAGTGAAGGGAGATGAAAATTTAATAGTCATGGGTGACTGTAATTTGGTAGTAGGAAAAGGGAGAGAAGGAAACGTAGTTGGTGAATATGAATTGGGGCTACGAAATGAAAGAGGAAGCTGCCTGATAGAATTTTGCACATAGCACAACTTAATCATAGCTAACACTTGGTTCAAGAATCATAAAAGAAGGTTGTATACGTGGAAGAAGCCTGGAGATACGGACAGGTTTCAGACAGATTATATAATGGTAAGACAGAGATTTTGGAACCAGGTTTTAAATTGTAAGACATTCCCAGGGGCAGATGTGGACTCTGACCACAATCTATTGGTTATGAGCTGTAGATTAAAACTGAAGAAACTGCAAAAAGGTGGGAATTTAAGGAGATGGGACCTGGATAAACTGACTAAACCAGAGGTTGTACAGAGTTTCAAGGAGAACATAAGGGAACAATTGACAGGAATGGGGGAAAGAAATACAGTAGAAGAAGAATGGGTAGCTTTGAGAGCTGGTAGAAATCCTTGGGTAACAGAAGAAATATTGAATTTTATTGATGAAAGAAGAAAATATAAAAATGCAGTAAATCAGGGCCGGCCAGAAATTCTGCACGCGTGCGGCACTCCTGCACATGTGTAACTTCTGGGTCACAGCGTACACGCCGCAGCCGTCAGCGTTCATGTAGTGCATGTTTCTACGCACAGATGTCGCTCCTCTGTTACACAAAGTGTGTTATCGACACCTCGTATGTATATCACAACCTGGGCTGTACCTGTAAGATGTGTTGCTTCATCGAGCGTAACAGAGAAAGCAACAAAGTATTTAGCCTTATTTATTAGCTGCCTGTACAGATCGCCGGCCATAGCACTGATACGTTTTGTCACTGTTTGTTTGGATAGACTGATTTCTTGAAACCTGCTAACGTTCATGGGACACACAAGTTCTGTAGCATCAATCAGACACCCCTTCACAAACTCCCCTTCGGAAAAGAGTTTCCCAGATTGTGCAATTCTTAATGCGATTTTAAAACTTGCTCGCAGTGAAGATTTAGTGTGGTTGTCATTCTGGAAAGCCGGCAGGAGTGGTCGTGTGGTTCTAGGTGCTACAGTCTGGAGCCGAGTGACCGCTACGGTCGCAGGTTCAAATCCTGCCTCGGGCATGGATGTGTGTGATGTCCTTGGGGTTAGTTAGGTTTAATTAGTTCTAAGTTCTAGGCGACTCATGACCTCAGAAGTTAAGTCGCATAGTGCTCAGAGCCATTTGAACCATTTTGAACCATTCTGGAAAATTGAAAACAGTACATTGTACAGCGTACAGTGAAACAGACATAAATGTAACACAAAAAACTAAGAGTTCAAAAAGTATCAGTTACTTTGATGTACAGTAAAATCGAGTTGATGTGTCTCATCCATTTTCTTAAGGACTTTTAATTTTGCTTGCCGTTCTTCACTGTTGAGTACACTACACTCATCTTTGTGATATGTATTGCAGCGTATTTCAATTGAAAACTTATGCTGGCCGCCTATTATTCTGCAGCACAGCAAACACTGAGTTTTCGCTAATGGCTACAAAAAAGAATTGCAGTTCCCAGTCATTTTTAAACAACTGAGAACATAGATCTCCCGTCCTTTGCTTTGTCACAGTACTTGCCATTTCTCAGTACTTCTCTGTTAAGGTTACGGTCACCAGGGGTAAACGAGACTGGACATGTTGCACTCTTGCTTGTATCACAGGGAAGTGGAGACGCCGTCGTTCATTTAGGACACATGTCTAATAACAGACGTCACTGTCACTCGCTGTCGCACACGTGCGCACATGTGCAGCACTACCGCATATCTGCACACTGTGCAGCATTTGGCCGGCCCTGCAGTAAATTAAGCGGGCAAAAAGGAATACAAATGTCTCAAAAATGAGATCGACAGGAAGTGCAAAATGGCTAAGCAGGGATGGCTAGAGGACAAATGTGAGGATGTAGAGGCTTATCTCACTAGGGGTAAGATAGATACTGCCTACAGGAAAAGTAAAGAGACCTTTGGAGAAAAGAGAACCACTTGTATGAATATCAAGAGCTCAGATGGAAAACCAGTTCTAAGCAAAGAAGGGAAAGCAGAAAGGTGGAAGGAGTATATAGAGGGTCTACACAAGGGCAATGTACTTGAGGACAATATTATGGAAATGGAAGAGGATGTAGATGAAGATGAAATGGGAGATACGATACTGCGTGAAGAGTTTGACAGAGCACTGAAAGACCTGAGTTGAAACAAGGCCCCGGGGGTAGACAACATTCCATTGGAACTACTGACGGCCTTGGGAGAGCCAGTACTGACAAAACTCTGCCATCTGGTGAGCAAGATGTATGAGACAAGCGAAATACCATCAGACTTCAAGAAGAATATAATAATTCCAGTTCCAAAGAAAGCAGGTGCTGACAGATGTGAAAATTACCGAACTATCAGTTTAACAAGTCACAGCTGCAAAATACTAATGCGAATTCTTTACAGACGTATGGAAAAACTGGTAGAAGCCGACCTCGGGGAAGATCAGTTTAGATTCCGTAGAAATATTGGAACATGTGAGGCAATACCGACCCTACGACTTATCTTAGAAGCTAGATTAAAGAAAGGCAAACCTACGATTCTTGCATTTGTAGAGTTAGAGAAAGCTTTTGACAATGTTGACTGGAATACTCTCTTTCAAATTCTAAAGGTGGCAGGGGTAAAATACAGGGAGCGAAAGGCTATTTACAATTTGTACAGAAACCAGATGGCAGTTATAAGTATCGAGGGGCATGAAAGGGAAGCAGTGGTTGGGAAGGGAGTGAGACAGGGTTGTAGCCTATCTCTGATGTTATTCAATCTGTATATTGAGTAAGCAGTGAAGGAAACAAAAGAAAAATTCGGAGTAGGTATTAAAATCCATGGAGAAGAAATAAAAACTTTGAGGTTCGCCGATGACATTGTATTTCTGTCAGAGACAGCAAAGGACTTGGAAGAGCAGTTGAACAGAATGAACAGTGTCATGAAAGGAGGGTATAAGATGAACATCAACAAAAGCAAAACGAGGATAATGGAATGTAGTCGAATTAAGTCGGGTGATGCTGAGGGAATTAGATTAGGAAATGAGACACTTAAAGTAGTAAATGAGTTTTGCTATTTGGGGAGCAAAATAACTGATGATAGTCAAAGTAGAGAAGATATAAAATGTAGACTGGCAATTGCAAGGAAAGCGTTTCTGAAGAAGAGGAATTTGTTAACATCGAGTATAAATTTAAGTGTCAGGAAGTCATTTCTGAAAGTATTTGTATGGAGTGTAGCCATGTATGGAAGTGAAACATGGACGATAAATAGTTTGGACAAGAAGAGAATAGAAGCTTTCGGAATGTGGTGCTACAGAAGAATGCTGAAGATTAGATGGGTAGATCATATAACTAATGAGGAGGTATTGAATAGGATTGGGGAGAAGAGAAGTTTGTGGCACAACTTGACTAGAAGAAGGGGTCGGTTGGTAGAACATATTCTGAGGCATCAAGGGATCACTAATTTAGTATTGGAGGGCAGCGTGGAGGGTAAAAATCATAGAGGGAGACCAAGAGATGAATACACCAAACAGATTCAGAAGGATGTAGGTTGCAGCAGGTACTGGGAGATGAAGAAGCTTGCACAGGATAGAGTAGCATGGAGAGCTGCATCAAACCAGTCTCAGGACTGAAGACCATAACAAACAACAACAACAACAGTGCCAACGTAAATTTTGGAAAACATCGTTCTGTAATGAAGCTCTTAAATGATGATAATGGTAGCACAGGGTGTATACATGGATGAGGAAAAAAAATTCCCAGGTTTTTCCTGGATCTCCCGGTTGAAAATACACTTTCTCTTGGGTGAAAATACACTTTTTCCATGTTAAGTGACAGTATACTTTTCCTCGGCAAAAACTGATCAATACTTTGAATGTTTATGGTTTTATGCAGCGACGTAGAATTTCCGTGCGCTTTAGAAAATGAAACTCAGGGGGGGAAAAAACATGTTTTGGAAAGATCTTTGATGTGCAGCAACGTGTACCCTGCAAATTTTTGTGTTATGAAGGTGTATATTCGAATTCCACCAAACACCACGTTACTTTCCAAAGCATAGAAATCGAGATTGCAACAAGCTTTTGTAAGCCCATCATAGCTCATGACTCAAGTCATGTGATCTCGCCAGTTGATGACAGCGTAGGACATGTGATGTAGTCAGCCAATAGCAACACCACTCTTAAGTAGCGCAAACACAGAAATAAGAGAAGTTAATGGTTTAAATTAATATACATAATGTTGCTACAAGAAAAACAAAGCTTTCACATATAATATTGATCTCTAAGATTAATAAGTTGCTAGAGAAGCTAAGCTTCCACATATAATGTTGATCTTTTTTGCACTTGTTACACTTTAAGATACATCACACAAATGTGCAGTAAATTTTTTAATAATGACGTAAACGTCTGATCTTCTAGGCTCGAAATTCTTCTAGATGGTCATCCTCAAAGAGGTGATTTTTAAATGAGAGTCAAACGCTCTAAGAAATTCATCGTACATTCTCGCACCTAGTTCATCTTGCATAACAGGAAATTTCCTTTGAAAGTAACGCTTTTAAAACCACCATTTGCTATATTTTCCTGTGACCTGTTAGAAATTGGTTCGTTTCAGCAGATGCCAGAGAGCGTCAGATAACAGGCGACACTGTGCTTGTGCAGCTAGGATGATGCAGGAAGCCCGCATGTTCGTACATGTAAAACATTAAAAGATCTTGCATTATGTCATAAAAGAAACAAGACATCAGAGAATACTTCAAGAGCATCGGAATTTTGGGAAAAATACTAAAATGCATAATTCGGCTTAAAGTGCACATTCATATATCCAGGATCAGATGTATCAGTACTGTATTATCTCATGTTTGGTTCTTTATTATGTCATAATGCCATACGGGCTAGAAGATGGAAAAAATGCACTTGAAATGCAGCAAACAGTTGAAACTAGCCAACAGTGTGAAATTAAACACTTTGTTTCAAATAAATTGACTGCTAAGATTAATAAAAGCCAAATCTCTTTAGCAAACCGACAAAAATAACTTCATTGTTCTGCAAGGCGATTAATGCTTGACTGTCAGAAAGGTGGAAATAAAACCTGAAACTAATAACATATTTTAGCCTTCCGTAATTATGTGAAAGTATTTTAACTCATTTGATAGCTCCCGGCCACAGAAATCCATTTTGTTTTCATTTAATGTGAGAGCAATAACTGAAGAGGAAACAGCAAAGTTACTAAACGTAAACACAGGTCATGTGGAGACTCCCCAGCTCCCCACTACAACTCAGACTGCTCTGTGCATCAGCCCCAGATCTACAATATTTCAGAATTGAGGCAATACTAGATAGTGGCACCCAGCCACACATCTGTAGCCAGAAGTGGGAGAAGGTACTACTCATACGCGACTCAACTGCGCATGCACAAAAGCCTGCCTGCACCTGCTCAAATGAATCTAATGTACACAGCTGTCACGTCACGCTCATCGGAGGCAATTGCATAGTCTTCCTAAAGCCTATGACACACTTTGGTGTTGTCAGATGCTTGTATTTGTTGCTGCAGTATTATTCTGCAGAACCAGGATACAGTAATATCCTTTGTTAAGGTATTGGTTCTTACCAGCCAAAATCACAAAAAATTACCTGAAAACTAAAACGATGAAAAATTCATGGAATTCTAAAAAAATTCCCGGGTTTTTCCCAGTATTCTCCTGGATGAAAAAATTTCCAGGTTTTTCCCGGATCTCCCAGTTGTCCCGAGTCGTATACACCCTGTAGCATAATGAGTGCCAATTTCTGTAATCATATTTTACACAGTGATTGTAAACATGTTTATAATTCATTAGCTTTAGATGTTAAAGTAATTTTCTTAAAATTATACAGTGTGAACAGTAATAAAACCAACAAAGTGCAGGAACAGGTTCCTGACTAGAAATGGAGCAAAAAGGGTCCTATGAACAAGTGTCTGGAAACGGTCGGTGTGTGTGGAATGACAACAAATTGACCTGGAAAACAGTAAAGAGCTGCATCGCATCCATGTCACAACAGATGTTCAAAGCGGCCTCCATGACATGTAGATTGATGATGCCAGTTCAGTACAGATTGTTGCTTCATTGGTAAGGAAGACTGATGAAAGAAGTCCCATAATTGTAGTGGTTTGGTGCAAAAATTATTAAAAAAATCTTTCCCATTGAGAGAAAGCTCTGCTGCAAAATCTTTGAGCTCATGGCAGGTGATAGGGATAGTATTGGTTGTCATGCAGGAGAAACATAATCATACTTAAGCTTACACCATGTTGGTGGGCCACTTGCCCGGAGCTTGTATTAGGTTTTGTCTCAATATCTTGTAGAACCCGATCCTCCAATTCTGGTATGCACAGTCTGCCACCTGTCTGCACATTCATCTGTACAACAGCACCTATGATCACACAAATGCCCAAAAAGGGCTTGAAATTTTCTGTGATGTGGTTATTCTCTTGGGGGTACTTGGCCATGCACAAACGCCATTTTGTTTGTTTCCAACATGAATACAGGACCATTCTGCTGTTTATAGTGTGTTGCATCAATTACACAGCTTGCAACACACAAGTAACACAAGGCATGTGGTCAGAGAAACTTTCATCTGTCAGCACCATCTACCGTGGCAATGATGCATTTCCGAATATATGTTCATAGGACCTTTTTTCATTCATGTCCAGTCAGGAATCCATCCCTGCAGTTTGTCAGTTTTATTAATATTTACCCTGTGTACTCACTTCTTCAACTAGCATTTTTAGTAATGATGAATCTACAAAGGACTTGATTCTTCAGCAGTACTTTAGCCTTTCTTCCAACATTAGCAATATTCTCCTCAAGTGTTCAAATTATATAGAATATGCGAACAATAGTATTATGAAAACTTAAATTACCTTAAAGGATCTTCTTGAGATAATATGCCAGAGAAAGAACAAAAAAATTTTTTTAAGTGTGACAAGTGAAGTTTTGAACTTCATAGAAACAAATGTTTTAAAAAAAAAATCTGAAAAAATTTCACAGGTTTCTATTGCACATTACATTCATACTTATTTAAAAATTCAGTATTTCACAGAATATTCTGATTAATTATCTTCTTTGTCTTTGTCTAACCGAAGACATTCATTTCAGTAAGGTACAAGACATATTAAAATATTTTGAATTGGATGAAGATGAACTGTAGTGTCAGGGAAATTTTAAATGATAAAGTCAATTGTAAACATTTGTAACCATGTTTATGCATTCAAGTGTTTTATGTATTTTTAGTATGTCTGACTAAAAACTCCATTGTACTAATCAAAGCTAAATTGGAATGCTATAGAAAACATTGATAAGCACCTATCATCATAGTGTTACATCCTACATCATAGAACATAATGCTTGTAAGAAATACCAATCTGTGTTTACAATGTAAAGAAATTAGTGCACTGAATATGAAAAAATCCTGCATTTTGTTTTGTGTATCCCAAGATTTAGTGCCCAAATAGGAAAAGTATTTTCAACTATGAATAATAAGTGAACTGATGTGAGAAACAGAAGCTTTGTTGAACTTGTTACACCTGAACTGAAATGTGGAACAATTATCTATTTAAGCTGTAAATAATTTTTCAAATATGTGGAAGATGGTGGTAAATTTCTTTCTGAATGCAACTCAAATCATAAATATTTGTAACCACGTTTGTGCATTCAAGTGTTTTATGTGTTTCTCTGTGTGAGAATAAAGATTCCATTTGACTCATCAGTGCTAACTTGAAATACTGTAGAAAATGTTGGTAGTGTAGTGTTACATCCTACATCGTATAACATGTTAGCAATTTTCATAATCTCCCCCCTTTTCAGTTTGAAAACCTGGTAGCCCCAATTGGGGAGCTGAAAATTTCTGTTAGCTACAGTGAATGTAGCAGTGTTTGTTATAAGTAATAATTTACATACTATAAACTGGACTCAGTACTTGTTGATGTTAAAATATTTGCTGTAGAAAATACGATTGTAATCGAGTAGTAAATATTAAGCTGCTAATAAAGATAAAATACAGCTACATAATAAAATTGAAGAGGCAGAACCTTTTTTTAGGTAGCTGCTTTCTTACAAATTTATTCATTTAAATTTAGATGGGATAGGCATGAATTGCAGTAAGCAGTGTAATGATAACTTATTGTTAATACAGTATACAGATTAAGTTATTACGATGTCTTTGTTCATGTTAATGTAAACCTTTACTTGTTTCACATCCCTGAAGATTCTCCTTATTGAGGGAATCTAAGGAAAACAGTGAATGAATGAATATGTACGCTAACCTCAAATGCCCAAAATCATCCTGGATGAGGTATTCAAAATTCAAAATAGGCCTATACTGTTCCATTTACATAAAGCTCTATTTCCTGTATCTATCTCATTTTTGCCTCTTTAAGTGACATTGCTCAAAGAAGAGTTTTTTTTTTATCTTAACAAAATCATTCTAACATGTCATTAAAATCACATAATTTTGATGAGCTTCAAATATTTAAGCAGAATGCTGGAAAACATTGTCAGTATATGAACAACAAATCTATTTATGCAGCTCATCACCATGGGCAAGATGCAATATTAATAATATAGAACTGAGGCAGAATACACAGCAGGTACAACAGTTTATCAATGAAAATAACAGAAAAAGTACCCATTCACAATCAAATACACATCATGTTTTGTAAACCACACCAAAGAAGTAGAGCCATCAGGTATGTGAGTGAGCCACCCTATACACTGGCACACATAGCCACTTCAGGCAACTACTGTCAAGTATACTAACAACAAATTATGATTAGTGTTATTCTACCAGTGGTAATAATGAGAATGATTTGTAGAGTACTTTTCAGATGAATAATTTATTATGAAGATATCAATGTGTGTAAGATAGTGTTGAGACTGCTGAAAAAGAACAAATCTTCATAAAATATGTGTTAACACTATGTTACTACGTCTACTGACTGGTGCCACACTGGCCGTGAACAAATTCCTATTCTTGGATAGTTTGTGGTAGAGATAACATACAAGGCTGTGGTGTGCTCACTGACATTCCTAGTGGTGGACAGAGCCTTTAAGGAAAATTTGTTCGGCTTGGATGCTTTCACAGCTTTTGTATTCACTGTCACTGAATCTTCAATCTGCAGATGGATAACAGGCTGGTGACCAGCCATGGAAACCAGCTCCACCCATGAGTGGGATACTGGCCTCCACCATCCCTATACACAACTCCTTCCAAGGGTCAGGGTCCTCTCCTCTCCACCATCCTTCGAGCACTTTTCTCAGTTTTTGCCTCCTCTTAATCTGCCAAATGTAATTTTCGCTACCTCACCCTCCTCTGATGTTTCTTCTAGCCCTTCACATGAGCATCAGGGATAACAGCAACTACCAATGGTCAGTAGGTGCCATACCAGTTAATTCTTGCACCTGCCATTGATGTGCCATTGATGCCCCATGTATCCAGCTCCGAAGTTGGCACCATCCACATTTGTCATCACACCAATAGATGTCCACCTGTAAGGGAGCCATCTTTGCCTGGCTCCTCTCTCTAGTGGTAACTGACATGTAACTTTTGGCTCCAACAATGGCGTCCACCAATGATACCCCAGGCAACAAGGACATCACTTTTCTGGGTGCCGTGTGCCGTCTTATGCAGCAGGGAAGGGATATCAGAGGTGCAATGTCTCACAGTCACTCCACCAAGAGGAGAAGACTGTTGTAGTCCTATGTTATCACATCAGTACCACACTGGCCATGACCATAATAAGATGTTTGTTGCTGGCTCATCTTGTCACAATTCAACTTTCCCATCCCTGGTGGCTCAGGTCTGATTGCCAGGCAATAACAAGATTGAACAACAATGCAGCAGGGGCAGCGCATGCAGCCCAAAGACATAGCCACCTTGCAAGTTGGACTAGCAACCTACCAATTGTAATACTGGAGTGGAGGACTTTTTCCCTCATTGTGTAATGGTTCATTTGTGTGTTCACTTGATTTCGCTCTCAGGTTGTTTGTTACTTGTTTTGACTCAGCCTTACGATACACATGGACTCTGTATGGAACTTAGTTTGTTCTCATTAAAGTGACTGAGTTACTCCATTTGTATTTATTTGTGCATGTTACTACAAAACATATTGTGAGAATAAAGGGCAATGCAAGAAAACATCCAAAGACACAGCCCAGACAATCAACATATATCTCATATTCTAAGTTAAATCAAACAATATTGTAGCATTCAATCCAACAGATTGACAAGACATAATGGATCCAAACAAAAACAATAACAGAACAAGTTTTTTGACATCAACACGAATCTATATTACAAGTGACGAGGCAAATAATTGACAAGTAATAAAATATTTGATTCTTCACTTTCTCCCAGCAAATTTGCTGATTAGATAGTCCACAGGTGTTCTCCTTATGTTCAACAGTGTTCTGTCAGACATGTCAACATCATCAGGCATGCTGACGAACTGAGATGCTGAGGGTCATACCACGTGAGCCATCACCAGTTTGTGTGAGGACTCGTGTCTGCAGCCACAGAAGTGACTGATTTGGTCATAGTTACTCTGCTGCCCGGGCTGTCAGAGTGTTGTGTTTACTGAGTGACTTCTTAATGAGCATCAATGCTCATTCCCAAGCATTGCTGAGCTTATAGCTGCAGTCCTGGTTGATGATAGTGACACTGGTGCAAATTTCAATGACTTCTCTAATGACACTGTCCCAGTATTTTGAAGTCAGTGCCAAAATCCTGGTACATTCATATTCCATTGCACAATTCTTTGACAAACAGAGCTCTGCAACCATGGACTTGTTGGAATACTGTAACATAATCTTCCTTCCTGGCAGATAATAAAGTGATAAAAATAATTAAATTGAGGAAAAATTATGCACTGCATGAATAAAGGTTTTCCTTGGGAAAGAAGCAAATGTGACAGCCCGATGTGGTAGCTATTATAACAGTTATGTCGTATCATCTTCATTGTATTTCGCAGACCATCATTTTTTTTTTTTTTATTTTTTTATTTTTTTTTTTATTAAAAAATCAGGCCCCAGTGGATACTGTACATCAGCATAGTTTGAAAGCATTTGGTCATGAAAATGATAACTGTTTTCCCCATAAAAAGTGGTAGTAAGTATTAGTCTGGACTTCACGGAAAATAATACACAGGTTCAGCTTTTTAAGAAAGTAGTATTTAAATTACATGATGCAATTCTGCCTTCAAACAATGTGTGCATAATTCCTAACAGATTCTTCTGCAACATGAAACTCATACAATAAAATGAATGTGTCTTTACTAAAAGTTTTATACAATCAATGCAGATACACTTACTGTCAATATGACAATTATCACACAATAAATGAAATAAATTACAGAGCCCAATCAGACACATCTTCCACAGCTTCTTAGGCAACATGTGAAGAAGTTACAAGAAGGGTAAGGCCTTGCTTCCAAATCTTTTATTTTATAAAAATATTGTGTGAGTTTTAAAGATTTTCTTTATCATTTCTTACGTACACAGTCTTTGAATTGGAGTAAACATTCATTTCCCACTCTTTGATGTTATATACATATTTTATGACATGGATCTCTTGCAGTTTAATTATTTCATTATAAGAATTAAAAAACAGAAAATAATACATCTTTTACAAAATACATTTCAGTACATTAACTGCGTGTGCTGCTTGTGTTCTTGGCATCAATTTTTTATGGTGTGCACTGTTTGTACAATATTATGCACTGAAAAAAGTTAGTAGCACACCTGAAAAGACAACATCAATTTTGATCTGATGATGACATATGCCATATGGATGATAGTAGATGGACTGATAATGGTTTCATTGTTATCCACCAACAGATAGCATAGTGGCATAGTTGCCAGAGCACCATCTGTGTCTAACCTTTAAAAGGGAATACTCAGAGCCAGAAGGCTCAGTGTGGTCCAAGCATGTGAAGCAAACAGGCAATCATGCCACAAAGATGCCCTCTTGTTTTCTACAGACAACTGAGTGAGTTTGAACAGGGTCAAGTTGTGGTCCTTTCAGAAGTTTGCCCCACAAGTTAGATGTGCTGCATCAGTTGTGCAATGATGCTGGTATCAGTGGTCTTGTGAACATCTCACACCTGTAGACAAGGCTCTGCATGTGCACACAGCTCAAACTCGTGCTACAATCATTGTACTGTAAGGACAGAAGTGACAGATTGTACAGCTACCACAGCTAAGATAAGAGAGCTTGTGAGCCCAGATGTGTAAACACAAACCGTCTACAACTCATTCACCTTTGGTGTTTCTGGAGAGGATGCTAACCAGTGCTCAGTACATGCAAAATGTTGTTAGTCCCATTCTTTTACCATTTTAGCAACAAGAATGTGATGTGTTTTTCCTACTTCCGCTGAAACTCAATGTGCTCTGCAAGATGTACAGCAACTTCCCAAGCCAGCATGATCTCCAGACTTGTCTCCAATTGAGCATGTATGGAATATGATGGGATGAAAACTGACTTGCATGTCTCATCAATCAACAATTCTTACAGAACTACATGAACAGATCAAGCAGATGTGCCATGACATATCCCAGAACACTTTACGATCAACTGGATGCTGTAGTCAGTGCCTGCATTGCCACCCCTGGTGGCTGCACTGTGTACTAATATGGGTGTTTCAGCATTTGTTGATACTTAGTAGCTCAGAAGCCCTTCCACTGTTTATCTGTTAACACAATCATTTCATGTACTCCATATGCACTGTTGCATCAATAAATCTTGAGTGTATTGGAAAGCTCATAAAGGTATAGTAATTTTTATTTTTTCCGGCACTGTACGTCTTGCTGCAGGTGCCTGGCCTTCCACAAATCAAGGTCATATTTCATGCTTTCCAATAATGCCCATGTTTTACTGGATGGGCAAAAGAAAGTTCTTACTCAGTGATATTTTGGTACATGCCCTTCTTTTCCTGATAGTGTGCTGGTGTACAAAATGAAGGCAATGGCTACCTCTTCCTTCAAGACTTCTTCTTCTTCTTCTTCTTCTTTTTTTTTTTTTTTTTTTTTTTTTTGTGAGGTGTTTCCATACCTGGGTCACACTGGGTCTGAGATGGTACACACCCTGTGTGTTATTGTTTTAGTACCCTATTCTTTGGTGCAGGATGGTGGTAGCTGTCAGTCTGCAAATACAGGTCAGCCCCTGTGCATTTTCTTCCAATAAACACCATGCCCTACGGTACCATCAGCTCTTCTCATGTTCATGAGATCCACGTCTACCGTATTTTCCTTCGTCGTTGGCGTTGTTGTTGTTACCGTGAGGCACCGTTATACCAAGAGGAAAGGCGCGTCGATCTTAGAGCATGAGATATGATGACCTTAAGCCATTGACAACACACAACGGTCACGGTAGCACCTGATTCCAGAACAGCTGAAGTAGTTAGGATCACGAACTATCCCCTCTTGACCAGGTCCCCAAAACTTAACTCGTAACGAGATCCCTTCAAAGCAAATTGTCATAACGATCGTCTATAAAGGCTTTGTACAACGACAAGAAATGTTACAGTTTATGGAATAATAACAGATATGACCAAAGTGTCTTGTCTCTTCTGTTTTATTTAACATAACTTCGTTCACAGTTTTATTTCACATTCACCACTCATTCACGGAAACCCTTTGATGAACAGTTTTGGTTGCTTGACACCAACAGTCAACGATAATGATACAGTTTTTCTCCTTTCCATAAATTGAAGCCCGCTCTCCGTGATATAATTTTAAAAAAAAACTGGTCTCAATACCGCGTCCCTCCTGAGATGCGAATAGATTTATCCTGGAATTGACCGCCCTGTAGGTGTACTCAATTTAATGACCACCCTTCACTATCCGCGATTTCGTGTAACTAAATGTCCATTTGTTAGTCTGATTGCATACCGTAGCTATTTAAAACTCGCCCCTATATTTTTTCACAATGCACAATTAGCACTTCTTTACTTGTTTATTTCTAAGAGTAAACAGAAAAGAAAAGACGCCGTATCATCGGCTTCACCGATATAAAGCAAAACACCTTAATATGCCCAATTTTACCTCTTCTTATAGGATCGGCTACCTTACTCATTAATTTAGCACATATTATTTCCAATAACACTAAACAGGTATCACCGTTATATTTTAATTGTATTTAAAAGCATGTTATTATTATTATTATGACTGACCAAATCGCAACAAATCACGCGGCGTGCGTTTTTAACGATAGCTTTACACTCGCCCAGCCTTTATTCAGGCAATATTATATATAAATATACAGACAGGACCGAAAGATCGATCTCTCTACCGTAACCAATAGAGGCAAATACGCTATTCAAGTTCCGTTACATCTATCTTGACTCGTAATGTTACACAGGAATGGTAGTCTCTCTCCTTCTTCAGACTCCACAAAGGATTTCATGTTGTAATGTAAGGAGTTCAGATGTGCAAGGAAGTCAAGGAGTTTATCCCATCCATGGGCCCAGATGGTGAATGTGTCATCCAAATAACAGAAAAAGCAATTGGATGTCCATTGCTGTCCAATTGTTCATAATGTTCTCCTATAAATAGGAAATAAGTGGAGGTTAGGACATGCCTGGAAGGTTGGCAGTCTTCCCATCTGACCAATGAGTTCTAGTAATTGTTACAGAGGTCCATTTCTGAATAATGAAATGACATCAAAGCTCACAATGATACCTCTGTCTTTCAGCCTTGTGGAATGATGCAGGCATTTAGTCACATAAGGGCTTAGTATTTCTATTAAGTATTTTGCCAGTAGGTATTTGGGAGCCCTGATGTTGCTGACAATAGAATGTGACAGCACCCCATCTTTGTGGACCTTGGGGAGTCCATAAGCTCTTGGTGGTACACATTTTTGTAGTAAAATTTCTTGAAGTCCCCCTCTGGTAGCTCTGAGTCCTTGAGAAGTGCCCTAATCTTGTTCGCCACCTTCTTGGTGGGGTCAGCATTGATCTTCCTGTAGGAGTCAGCATCTAGCAGGCTCTGCATCTTCTCAGTATAGTCTTTGTGCAAAAGGGCAATAACAGTGTTGCCTTTGTCAGCAGGTAAGATAATAATCTCAGGTCATTCTGTCAGATCCTGAATGGCCACTCTCTCTCTGCTGGTTATGTTTGATTTTATAGTCTTAGTTATTGTCAAAGCATGACAAGTTTCATGACATATGTCTTCATATGCTTCAAGTGGTGGTTGCACTGCAACCTGTTCAACTGTGCTGATGACGTCCACCAAAACTTAAGAGTGGGAGCAAAGCCAAATCCACTGTCAGATACTGAAACCACATCACAGCTCATCAGTATGTTTGCCAGGTTGATAACAGTCTTGCATGGGGTCTCCAATGATGGTTTGTAAATGAGACATAAAAATTTTCTTGTTTGATGTCCTGAAGCCTTCATATGGGTGGAACCAGTTACTACCCAGGTAACACCATCATTCAAGTCACAGGTCAAGGAGTTAAATGATTTGCCTGTTGCAAATGCCAATGAGACATAATTTTTTATGTTTGACATCCTGCAGCTTTCATATGGGTAGAACCAGTTACCACACAGGTAACACCACCAGGTCGAGGAGTTCCTGGGAATTGTGCCCAACACTCTTGCAGATAAAATGCACCCTCTCATATACCAAGGCAAGGCTGACCCACTTCCTGATCCTCCTGGCTACCACAGAATAGGGGTGATGTGTGCCCTCAGCATAGCTCAGCACAATATGCTCAGCACATCATCTCTTCAGAAATGCAGGAGTACTCAGCAAACAGCATCTTTTGTGGTGCAGATTGATGAATTTCTATATGCTACAATACCTTTCCAACCTGTACAGGTATGTGATGTGATTCTTCAATTTCTCCAGATTGATTGAACAGTCCATGGGTGTACTGCCTGTTCAAGGCGTCCAACAAGCATAGGATTTCGATGATCAGATATGTCACCATCATCAGGAGCATTGACTTAACTAGCTGCTAGGGGCACATGGCTGACTTGTAGCCCTCCCCCCATAAGCCATTCCCTCCACAGTCCACATCCAGGGAAGTGTGTATGGCAACCATGCAGCAAATGCATTGACATCCATGGTAGTGTCATCATAGTTGCTCTGACCACCAGATCATTGTATTTGCTGACTGTCTTCTTAATTAGATCCAGTGCTGGTTCCCATGCATTGCTGATATTACAGTTACAGTCGTGCTTGATGACATTGTCACTGATTCGAATTTTGATGTCTTCCCTAATGACACTGTTCCAGTATTTTGAAGTATATACTAAAATCCTGGTATGTTTGTATTCAATCATATTTCTCTGAATAAAAGGGCTCTGAGCCTGTCGACTTATTAGGATACATTAATTGAGTGTGCCAGTGGTGTTCTAGGCATCAATCTTTGATGGTGTTCACTGTTTGATCAGTATATCTCTTGCTACATTGGCCCAGAATCTGATACATGCTGGCCCTCATCAAATCAAGGTCATCTTTCACACTCCCAAAAACACCCATGTTTTATATGGTGGGCAAAAGGTAGTTATTATTTGCACATTTAACTAATATATTCCAACAAGTCAGCAGTCACAAAGCACTATTTATCAGAGAATCATGCAATGGAATATGAACATGCCAGGATTTTAGCACAGACTCTGAAATTCTGGGACAGTGATGTTAGAGAATCATCAAAATTCTCACCAGGGACAGCCTTATCAAAAGGGACTGCAGCTGTATTCTCAGCAAGGTTTGGAAATCAATACCAGGACTAATCAAAAAGACACTCAGCAAACACAACAATCTGGTGGCCAGGGCCAACACAGCAACTACAATGACACTTCCATAAATTCTGACACAATAGCCCTCTGCATCCATCCATGCATGCCCTCAGGTGCAGAAAATGGAGGAAATGCCTCATAGCAGGAGGGGATATAAGTGGGCCATGCGATCCTAGCAGTTCACTTTGTCAGTTCATCTGATGATGGCAGCAAGTCACTGGATCCTGTGAACCAGCAGTACACTCATAGACTGTTTGATCAACAAATACAGTTGGAGAAACTGAAGAATCACATCACATAAATTTACAGGGAAGAGGAGTGCACAGCATGAAGAAATTCATCAAGCTAAGCCACCGAAGATGCCTTTTGCAGAGCATTCTTGCATTTCTGAACAGAGTGCATGCAGAGCATTTTGTGATAAACTGTACTAAGGCCATGCATCACATCAACTCTGTGACAAACAGAAGAATTTAGAAATGGACCAGTCCTGACTTGCTACATACACTGTGTGGTCAAAAGTATCCGAACACCCCAAAAACATACATTCTGTTTTTCATATTAGGTGCATTCTGCTGTCACCTACTGCCAAGCATTCCATATCAGCAACCTCAGTAGTCATTAGAAATCATGAGAGAGCACAATGGGGCGCTCCGCAGAACTCACGGACTTCAAACATGGTCAGATGATTTGGTGTCACTTGTCTATACATCTGTATGCGAGATTTACACACTCCTAAACATCTTTAGGTCCACTGTTTCTGACGTGATAGTGAAATGGAAACATAAAGGGACACGTACAGCACAAAAGCATATAGACTGACCTCATCTGTTGATTGACAGAGACCGCTGACAGTTGAAGAGGGTTGTAATGTGTAATAGGCAGGCATCTATCCAGATCATCACACAGGAATTCCAAACTGCATCAGGATCCACTGCAAGTACTGTAACAGTTATGTGGGAGGTGAGAAAACTTGGATTTCATGATCGAGCAGCTGCTCATAAGCCACACATCATGCCGGTAAATGCAAAACGATGCCTTGCTTGGTGTAAGGAGCATAAATATTGGATGACTGAACAGTGGAAAAACATTGTGTGGCGTGATGAATCACAGTACACTGTGTGGCAATCCAATCACAGGGTGTGAGTATGGTGAATGCCTGGTGAATGTCAGCTGCCAATGTGTGTAGTGCCAACAGTAAAATTCAGAGACGGTGGTGTTATGGTGTGGTTGTATTTTTCATGGAGGGGGCCTGCACCCCCAGTTGTCTTGCGTGGCACTATCACAGCACTGGCCTACATTGATGTTTTAAGCACCTTCTTTCTTCACACTGTTGAAGAGCAATTCTGGAATTGTGCCTGCATCTTTCAGCATGATCAAGCATCTGTTCATAATGCACAGCCTGTGGTGGAGTGGTTACACAACAACAACATCCCTGCAATGGACTGGCCTGCACAGAGTGCTGACCTGAATCCTATAGAACACATCTGGGATGTTTTGGAATGCCGACTTCATGCCAGGCCTCACCGACCGACACCAATACTTCTCCTCAGTGGAGCACTCTGTGAAGAATGGGCTGCCATTCAGCACCTGATTGGACATACGTCTATGAGAGTGGAAGGCAAAGGGTGGGCCAACACCATACTGAATTCCAGCATTACTGATGGAGGGCGCCACGAACTTGTAAGACATTTTCAGCCAGGTATTCAGATACTTTTGATCACATAGCGTATGATTGCTCACTTTACCTGCTGGAATCTTGAGTACAAGGAAATTTTTAAACTACATTTGCAACTGGCAAATCATTTAAACTTCTCAACTTGTGACTGGATTGATGGTGTTACCTGGGTGGCAGTCGATTCAACCTATAGGAATACACAGGATATCAAACATCGAAATTTAACGTAGACAATGTTGTTTCTAAAAGCCATTGAAATTCACACCAGGCACAATCTTATCAACTGGGACTGTGGCTATAATCAGCAACACTTGTGAAATTCCCAGTTTTTTCCCGGATTTCCCAGTTAAAAACACACTTTCTCCTGGGTGAAAATCCAGTTTTTCCATGTTAAGTGACATTATACTTTTCCTCGGAACTGTAAAACTTATCTATCCTTTGAATGGTTATGGTTTTATACACCGGCGTAGAATTTCTCAGCCCTTTAGAAAACGAAACTCAGAAAAAAGACCATGTACGCTGCATACTTTCATATTATGAAAGTATAAATTCGAATTTCACCAAACACCGCATGTTACTTTCCAGACATTGCGATGCGCTTTTGTAAGCCACTCATAACTCATGTCACGTGATCTCACCAGCCGACACAGCAGATGTTCAGAGATTAGGACATGTGATGTAATCAGCCAACAGCATTATCATAAATAGGAAAAGTTAATGGTATAAATTAATATACATAGTGTTGCTACAAGAAAAGCAAAGGTTTCACGTATCATATTGGTCTTGACAATTAATAAGCTGCAAGAGAAGTTAACTTTCACGTATAATGTTGATCTTTTTTGTGCATGTTACACTTTAAGATTCATCACACAGATGTGCCAGTACATAAATGTCTGATCTTCTGGGTTCAAAATTTTTTCTAAATGGTCATCCTCAAATAGTTGATTTTTTAAATGAGAGTCAAATGCTCTGTTGTTTCAGAAATTCATTGCACATTCTCCCACTTAGTTCATCTTCCGTAAAAGGAAATTTACTTTGAAAGTGAGACTTTTCAATCAATCATTTGCAATATTTTCCCACGAGCTGTTAGAAAGAGGTTCGTTTCAGCAGTTGCCAGAGAGCGCCAGATAACAGGCGTCACTGCGCTTGCACAGCTACAATGACACAGGAAGCCCGTATGTTCATACGTGTAAAACATTAAAAGATCTTACATTATGTCATAAAAGAAACAAGACATCAGAGGAATTTCGTGAACCTTACTAAAATACATAATTCGGCTTAAAGTTCACATTTGTACATCCAGATTCGGTTGCAAATTTTCTTGCAGTATCAGTACTGTATTATCTCATTTTTGGTTCTTTATTATGGCATAATGCCATACGTGCTAGAAGATGAAAACATGCTCTTTTAAAATGCAGCGAACAGTTTAAACTAGCCAATAGTGTGGAATTAAACACTTCATTTCAAATAAATTGATTGCCTCAGTGGGAAAAATTAATAAAGCAAACCGACAAAAATACTTCATTATTCTGCAAGGCAATTAATGCTTGACTGAAACTGCTACCCGGGGCAGATAACCTGGTTTGCTCTCAGTGAATATGGCAGCTTGAGCATGCTAGTAAAATTTTTCCAGGTAGCATCTTGCTGCTTGCTTATACAGCTAACAGCCACACTTTTGTAGCCAGAAGCAGGAGAAGGTACATGCGTGGCTCAACTGCGCATGCGTATGGGCCCTGCTCGCAACTACTCACATGAACCTAATGTAAACAGTTATGACGTCATGATCATCGGAGGCAATTTGTTATTATGAAGCATTGCATAGTCTTCCTAAAGCCTTTGACACATTTTGCTACTGGCAGACACTTTTATGAGCACTGCGTTTTGTTGTGTACATGGTGCAGGGGACTGATGAACTCAGAAGTTAAGTGCCCAGAGCCATTTGAACCATTTGTACATGGTGCATTTCCTTTGCAACTTAAGTTTTATTTTAGTTTTTTTCTCTCATTCATGCTTTATTGCTGCAGTATCATTCTGTAGTAGTGGGATGCAGTAATATCCTTTGTTAGATTATTATTTCTTACTAGTCAAAATTACAAAAATTTAACTGAAAATTAAAACTAAAAAAATATCCCAGAATTCTAAAACATTCCCAGGTCTTCATCTTCTCTTCAGGTATTAGGCACGAATTGCCTGTTCCGGTACCCCATCTCTGTCAGGGTCTTCCTCTGTCTCTTCTCCAATGGCTCTTATAATTTCTTGCCTTTAAGGGAAGTCTCTCACTCTCCACATTCTTTGTAGATGTTCATTCCATTTTCTCCTGTAATCTCGAATTTTATCATTGAGTCTAAGGATTTGCAGTTCTTCTCTAATATCTTGATTTCTTAGCCTGTCTTCTCTTGTGCAACCTTTAATACCTCTAAGGAATTTCATTTCTTGTGCCTGAATCTGGCTTTCTTGCTTCTTGGTAATCACCAATGTCTCACTTCCATAGAGCACTGTGGGAACTGCAACAGTTTTGTAAAATTTGCTTTGAATGTCTTTCCTGGTTTTGTTTTTTAGGTTTCTGTTAATTTATCCACATACCCAGCTGAATTTACTAAGCTTTTCCCAGTTTTCTCCTGGATGAAAAAATTCCCATGTTTTTCCTGGATCTCCTGGTTGTCCCAGGTCATATACACCCTGGAACAAGCAATGGGTCTAATTAAGAAAACACTCAGCACACATAATAATCTGGTAGCCAAGGTGGACAGAGCTACCACAGACATCAACACATGTCACCTCCATGGTTACCAATATGCTTCTCTCTGACCGTGGAGGGACTGGCTCGCAGGGGAAGGAGCTATAAGTCAGCCACATGGCCCTCATAGCTCAGTTCATCACTGGACCTGATGAGGGTGATATATCTGATCATTAAAATAATGTGCCCATTAGACACTACAAGTATGGAGCAGATGTACATCCATGGGCAGTTCAACGTATAAAATATTTAATGGGTCTGGTCTCACATGAGGACACAAGAGTCAAACAATAACATGAATAAACCCTAAATGAAAAATAAGGATCAAAAAAAGAAACACACTCAATAAATTGAAAACCCCATCATCAGTAAAAGGGCCACACACAGACCAAACCCAAAATTTCTGGTTTAAAAGCTTCAGCTCAGCTCTTGTCTCCTTCACCTAGCATTTCAATAGTGTTATTCAACAAGCCAATATTGTAACAAAATACCTAACAAGCAAAATAACATAATTGGTAACAAACCTCCAAATACTGCCCCACCACATGCTTATGCTCAATGTATAAAGTGTCCCCATCGTGTACAAGCAATATGATATATAGGCAGCAAAAGAAGAAAGATTGCATGAAGAAATTTCAGGGTAATGAAGAGCAGTGTGTCACAAATGCTGTCTTTCTACACCATACAACAGATGAAAATATACAACATACCACCTACATCAATTATCAAAAAGCATTTTATTTCATGCCAGCCACACACGACTTATTAAATTTTTGTAAATTTATAAGGCAACCAGTTCAATCACCAACACATCCTCATTCACACTGAAGCTCTGGAAAACACCTAAAAGGCAGCAACAAAATGATAACAACAGAGCAAATTAGGTTTAAGAGTGCACACTTTACAGTGTTAGTTGAAGCTCATATGATTCTATGTACCACTTTGCCCACTTTCATCAATACTCAGTTGAGTCAAACATGAACTACGACTGTGGCTGCCCGGGATACTGCCCGCATTGAGGCTGATCCCTCACCTGTGGTAGAGTGGGAGATCGTCTCAAGGTGTGGCAGGGGGCGAAAGACATTCCGGAGGGCTGAACGGAAGGCCTCTCCAGTTTGTCTGACGAACCAGTTTCAGGGTCTGTCTCAGGCTGATACTGATCTTCAGCCTGACATGGCTGCTTTTCCTGTTCCAGAGGTTGCCCCTCAGTATGCAAGATCCGGGTGGTCGCAGAGGGTGGGCTTACTGGTAGTTGGGAGCTCCAACATCAGGCGCATAATGGGGCCCCTTAGGGATATGGCAGCAAGAGAGGGGAAGAAAACCAATGTGCACTCCGTGTGCATACCGGGGGCAGTCATTCCAGATGTGGAAAGGGTCATTCCAGATGTGGAAAGTGTCCTTCGGATGCCATGAAGGGTACAGGGTGCACCCATCTGCAGGTGGTCGCTCATGTCGGCACCAATGATGTGTGTCGCTATGGATCGGAGAAAATCCTCTCTGGCTTCCGGAGGCTATCTGATTTGGTGAAGACTGCCAGTCTCGCTAGCGGGATGAAAGCAGAGCTCACCATCTGCAGCATCGTCGACAGGACTGACTGCGGACCTTTGGTACAGAGCTGAGTGGAAGGTCTGAATCAGAGGCTGAGACGGTTCTGCGACCGTGTGGGCTGCAGATTCCTCGACTTGCGCCATAGGGTGGTGGGGTTTCGGGTTCTGCTGGATAGGTTAGGAGTCCACTACTCGCAACAAGTGGCTACACGGGTAGCAGGGGTTGTGTGGCGTGGTATGGGCGGTTTTTTAGGTTAGATGGCCTTGGGCAAGTACAGAAAGGGCAACAGCCTCAACGGGTGCGGGGCAAAGTCAGGACATGCATCGACCAAGCAGCAATCGGTATTGTAATTGTAAACTGTCGAAGCTGCGTTGGTAAAGTACCGGAACTTCAAGCGCTGATAGAAAGCACCGAAGCTGAAATCGTTATAGGTACAGAAAGCTGGCTGAAGCCAGAGATAATTTCTGCCAAAATTTTTACAAAGGTACAGACGGTGTTTAGAAAGGATAGACTGCATGCAACCGGTGGTGGAGTGTTCGTCGCTGTTAGTAGTAGTTTATCCTGTAGTGAAGTAGAAGTGGATAGTTCCTGTGAATTATTATGGGTGGAGGTTACACTCAACAACCGAGCTAGGTTAATAATTGGCTCCTTTTACTGACCTCCCGACTCAGCAGCATTAGTGGCAGAACAACTGAGACAAAATTTGGAATACATTTCACATAAATTTTCTCAGCATGTTATAGTCTTAGGTGGAAATTTCAATTTACCAGATATAGACTGGGACACTCAGATGTTTAGGATGGGTGGTAGGGACAGAGCATCGAGTGACATTATACTGAGTGCACTATCCGAAAATTACCTCGAGCAATTAAACAGAGAACTGACTCGTGGAGATAACATGTTGGACCTACTGATGACAAACAGACCCGAACTTTTCGACTCTGTACAAGCAGAACAGGGAATCAGTGATCATAAGGCCGTTGCAGCATCCCTGAATATGGAAGTTAATAGGAATATAAAAAAAGGGAGGAAGGTTTATCTGTTTAGCAAGAGTAATAGAAGGCAGATTTCAGACTACCTAACAGATCAAAATGAAAATTTCTGCTCCGACACTGACAATGTTGAGTGTTTATGGAAAAAGTTCAAGGCAATCGTAAAATGCGTTTTAGACAGGTACGTGCCGAGTAAAACTGTGAGGGATGGGAAAAACCCACCGTGGTACAACAACAAAGTTAGGAAACTACTGCGAAAGCAAAGAGAGCTTCACTACAAGTTTAAACGCAGCCAAAACCTCTCAGACAAACAGAAGCTAAACGATGTCAGAGTTAGCGTAAGGAGGGCTATGCGTGAAGCGTTCAGTGAATTCGAAAGTAAAATTCTATGTACCAACTTGACAGAAAATCCTCGGAAGTTCTGGTCTTACGTTAAATCAGTAAGTGGCTCGAAATAGCATATCCAGACACTCCGGGATGATGATGGCATTGAAACAGAGGATGACACGTGTAAAGCTGAAATACTAAACACCTTTTTCCAAAGCTGTTTCACAGAGGAAGACCACACTGCAGTTCCTTCTCTAAATACTTGCACAAACGAAAAACTGGCTGACATTAAAATAAGTGTCCAAGGAATAGAAAAGCAACTGGAATCACTCAACAGAGGAAAGTCCACTGGACCTGATGGGATACCAATTCGATTTTACACAGAGTACGCGAAGGAACTTGCCCCCCTTCTAACAGTTGTGTACCGCAAGTCTCTAGAGGAACGGAAGGTTCCAAATGATTGGAAAAGAGCACAGGTAGTCCCAGTCTTCAAGAAGGGTCATCGAGCAGATGCGCAAAACTATAGACCTATATCTCTGACGTCAATCTGTTGTAGAATTTTAGAACATGTTTTTTGCTTGAGTATCATGTCGTTTTTGGAAACCCAGAATCTACTATGTTGGAATCAACATGGATTCCGGAAACAGCGATCGTGTGAGACCCAACTCGCTTTATTTGTTCATGAGACCCAGAAAATATTAGATACAGGCTCCTAGGTAGATGCTATTTTTCTTGACTTCCGGAAGGCGTTCGATACAGTTCCGCACTGTCGCCTGATAAACAAAGTAAGAACCTACGGAATATCAGACCAGCTGTGTGGCTGGATTGAAGAGTTTTTAGCAAACAGAACACAGCATGTTGTTATCAATGGAGAGACGTCTACAGACGTTAAAGTAACCTCTGGCGTGCCACAGGGGAGTGTTATGGGACCATTGCTTTTCACAATATATATAAATGACTTAGTAGATAGTGTCGGAAGTTCCATGCGGCTTTTCGCGGATGATGCTGTGGTATACAGAGAAGTTGCTGCATTAGAAAATTGTAGCGAAATACAGGAAGATCTGCAGCGGATAGGCACTTGGTGCAGGGAGTGGCAACTGACCCTTAACATAGACAAATGTAATGTATTGCGAATACATAGAAAGAAGGATCCTTTATTGTATGATTATATGATAGCGGAACAAACACTGGTAGCAGTTACTTCTGTAAAATATCTGGGAGTATGTGTGCGGAACGATCTGAAGTGGAATGATCATATAAAATTAATTGTTGGTAAGGCGGGTACCAGGTTGAGATTCATTGGGAGAGTCTTTAGAAAATGTAGTCCATCAACAAAGGAGGTGGCTTACAAAACACTCGTTCAACCTATACTTGAGTATTGCTCATCAGTGTGGGTTCCGTACCAGATCGGGTTGACGGAGGAGATAGAGAAGATCCAAAGAAGAGCAGCGCGTTTCGTCACAGGGTTATTTGGTAACCGTGATAGCGTTACGGAGATGTTTAACAAACTCAAGTGGCAGACTCTGCAAGAGAGGCGCTCTGCATCGCGGTGTAGCTTGCTCGCCAGGTTTCAAGAGGGTGCGTTTCTGAATGAGGTATCGAATATATTGCTTTCCCCTACTTATACCTCCCGAGGAGATCACGAATGTAAAATTAGAGAGATTAGAGCGCACACGGAGGCTTTCAGACAGTCGTTCTTCCCGCGAACCATACGCGACTGGAACAGGAAAGGGAGGTAATGACAGTGGCACGTAAAGTGCCCTCCACCACACACCGTTGGGTGGCTTGCGGAGTATAAATGTAGATGTAGATGTAGAATTTAACATCAAAAGTAGCAACATCTTAAGTTGCATTTTAAATCATCTAGTGCAGGGTCAGCCAAGATTTCGGCTGGCAGGCCATGCCTGGGCATGACTGCAACAGTGCTCTTCTTTCTTCACATTTTCCTCACTGCCACGTCATTGTCTGAGTACAAAGAGGGTGGAGAGGGGAAAACTGAAAATGTGCCACATTTAAATGGCAGTACAGTTACACTGCATACTACTTGGTTTTACATTTCACATTTCTAAACAACACACATCACAAACAACGCAAATTTTCAGTAGTATTTGGCTCACTGAAGATATTGTATAATTTTTATCTGGTACAAACTGTTGGCATACAGACAGATGGAGACAATTGCACTGAATTTCACATTAAACCTGCCACACAATTGTGACTTATTTAGTTTCGTGACTGAAAAAACGTCTTTCACACAAATATGTCAATCAGAATTTTGTAGCCCTTTTGCAACCTCAGTATGGAGACTTGGAGGAAAGCAATGTAGATATCTTGAACAGTTTTAACCTAAAAAGCTTTGACAATAAAACTGAATTACCTTGCAGGTCAATCAGTTACATCATCACATGCACAGGAGCACTTTCAACTGCAATGGCAAATGGTCTTGAAAACAAGTAAGACTGACAGTGTCCTCAAAACCTTTATACAACTATCCTTGTAACTCTTTCAAGGCCACAATGAATTCTTCAAGCATTCCATTTTCTTTAATGCCACTGAGCTTAGGGAACAGAACTGTCTTTCTCAGAAGGGTCCCTTCTATAAACGGTTTTTTTTTATGCACCCCCATCAAATCAGAAAGAAGTTACCTTGCAACATCTTATAGTGGGCAGTGTGTAGTCAAGTTCACTTGAAGTGCAAAGTCTTCAATCCACATCAAATGTTCTAATTTTCATTTCTGCCCTCTTTTTTACTTCATAAATTCAACAACAGTGAGTTTTAAATAGAAAAATCCTTACAGACATGCCCCTTGACTTAACTGATGCACATTGCAGTAATATTCATATGACACATCCATACTCTTTGCTCATTTTGATTGAAAACTGTTACAACTGACAATGAATGATGTGTGTGTCTTCAGGAATTTTACTATTCATACTGCCAATTTCTTCATGTGGTCCAGGCCTGCAAATTTAGCTCAAAGTGCTTTTTGATGTACAGAGCAATGAATCCCATCTGTAGTCATTGTAATTTTTTGTTCTTTCATTGTCAACTAAATCTTTAAATTCTTTCTGCATGTTTTGTACTGTCATTTCATAGCAAATATGCAGTACCTGTCACTTATGTGATTGAGAAGTCTCATCCCTCCCTTCGTTCATTCCCATTCATTTTAAAGGATTGCAATAATAGATTGCTAGAGTGCCTCTTTTTGTTAAAACAGCCATTGGAACTGTGAACGTCCCTCATACCATGAATAAATAGCAAGGGTTGCGTACGACTGACAGAATAATTCTGTAAAACTCAGGGAGTTGTGCCGACCTAAAAATGCCACAATGCAATGCTAACTGAAATGTCACTCTGTACCGGGTACTTCCATGAAGGAATGAGCAAAGCCAACTGAGAGGCCAGGCCTAGGCCTGCCTGCAGCCATCAGACACACTACATTGCACATGCTGCACACATGAAGTTTAGCAAATTGAGGCTGGCCCCATTCTAATGTGTAAAGGCAGTATTTAGAATGTAAAAATACAAGCATATCACTCATGATTCACAAATGTAGGACAATGACTATCAGGACTGCAAGATCTAAGCTATGGTATTTGGTTTGAGGGATGAAAATATAACTGAACTCATGAACTGCATATGTATTTACAAGTATTTACTCCTCCTTCAAGAAAGCAGACTGATACATAAAGCCATTAAACAAAGTGTCACAAGTACATGACATTTTGTCAGTTTTGAAGTTGAAACTGCAAGGAAAAATCACGTTCACTGTAATCAACACATATACAGTTCCTTGTCTGACTTATACTTTTGGTCTCATAAACTGGACACACACAGACTTTACCTACAGTTAATCCTATGTAATCATTCCATTTCATTCTCCACAAATTATTACACCCACATATTCATATGAGTTTACTAATCCCAATTATGACACAGTGATATTGCAGTCACTGGAGAATATATTCTTATGTTCTGTGAAGTGCAGAATTTTACATCTTCCAACCTTTAAAGCAAGTTGACAAGTTTTGCATCACTCAGAAATTCTATCAAGACCTGTCCAAACATCTGCGCAGATTTTTTCAGACTGTACAGCAGCACAGATAACGGTATCACCTACAAGATGGTTCAAATGGCTCTGAGCACTATGGGACTTAACATCACCTACAAGAATCTGACGTTAGTAAAATGCTGGCATTAAAAATGCAACAACAGAAAGGATAGCTTATTATGCACAAGTAGTACAGTAGGAAAAAATACATGCTTAAATTTGTAGGTGATTTGGGACCACACAATGTGCAAAATTTGGGATACAGAACTGACTGTTCTGCCAGCAACACTGGCTCTAATCTTTCTTGGCACCAAGCTGAAATAAGCTTGAATGTTACAGGTTTGTCATCTGATACTGCTTTTAATAAAACTGATTATGGTGAAATAAAGGTACTGACTAATCTCGGATCATATGAGGTGAACAACACCTCACTAAAGACATAAAAATGAAAACAAAAAATCCACTACTACATAGCTATGCGAAAATGTTTAAATTTTAATTCTTATAAATACTTAATGTAATTACAATGAGAATTATGGAGTTCTCAAAAAAATGATAGACAATTAATTATTTTTTATTTATGACACATATGTTCCAAAGATTGTTATGCATAAATAGATCAATATATGATAGCAATTTCTTTGCTACATGTTGTTAGAAGTAAATCTTTGTTCTTTTGTGAAGTTGACTGTACAAATTTGAAGTGTGAGGATGGAGAATAAGTTACGTGTATTTTATTGACTTGTACTGTGAAGTGAAATGACCAAAAATATGTGTGAAGTTCTGAAGGAAGTCCGCCAGAATTCATATTATTATTGAAACAACAACCCGATCAGAAAAAAAGACAGAAAGGTAAACCACAGACATGCACAACAAGCTATGAATACATAACAAAAGAGCAACAAAAAAGATGAGTATTTTTATTATTAATATTACTGGTTATTTAAATTTGACCATCCCTGTCACTTGCTGCAGGGTATCACTATTTCAGGATGCAAGTGCGGTGAAAATTTGATCAGCCGCCGACGTTACATCACTCAAAGTGGCTGGCGGGTGTGGTGTGCCAATAACTTGTCAACACATGACCAGAATGAGAGAGAGATCTGGAGAGCATGCTGGTCAGGATAACAGTTGTACACCCTCTGTACCAAGGTGGATCAGGGACAATGTGCTTACATTATCTTTTGAAAGATAATGTCACATAGACTTCAAAGACAAGGTACATTCACCAGCCTTAGCATATCAAAACTGTAATGGCTCTTGCCTAAATTACTGGTTATAGGAATCAGAAGTGATCATGTCATGTTCCCAGTGGCACCCCATACCATCCCAACAGATGCTGGGCCCTTATGATGATGATGAATGCAGTGTGACAACATTCATTTACTGAGAGCCTCTATACTTGGATATGGCCATCATGATGCTATGCCACAACTGGATTGAGAGTACCACTCTCAGTGTGCCCCTCTCTGTTGCTGTGTCAAAGGAAGTTCCAAATATTGTTGCCATGCTGACAGTCTGTGGTACTCAAGACATCATCAGACTATCCATACAAATACTTGCCTCATTGCAAATATGACTGTTTCCCGACTCAAGATAAGTGAATATGCTGTACAATCTTGAATTTCATCTCAGGAACTAGTTCTGTGGGTCCACTAAGATCCAAATACTTGCTTGTTGCAAATAAGTCCATTTCCTGACTCAAGATATATGAAAATGCTGCGCAATCCCGAATGTCCTCTCAGACACTAGTTCTGAGGGCCCACTAAGATCCTACATGGCATTGAGTATGGCCCTCCTGAAGCCATAAGTTCTGTATTTGCATAGCTTTCATGGGAACACAATCAATGGAAGGGGCAATATTGCGCAACTATAAACAACACTACTTACAGGCCATGAACTTTCTTCTGTTGAATTCCAACACACAGTGGTAGACACTTCTCCTTCTTATATGAAGTTGAACAAGATCTTCTCATACACAACCAACATTCAACTGTGAGTTTTGAATGAGACATCCACTGCATAACCTTTTCTTACAAACACAGAAGGTAGAAGGTATTACTGCTACCTACATTGTGCAGTTGTGCCAAAATTATTTCATCTGCATATCACAGCATGCAGTGCACTTCATGCCAATTTGATATTTGTTGCATTTTACCTTCATAGCTTTGAAATTTTAAAGCCAGAATTGTATCAATATTATCTGCCAGGTCAGTTTGTTATATATCTACCCCTCCATCCAAGATAATATAATGTGTCTTCTCTGTAAGGAATGTATATATTTTCATTTAATGAAGCATATCTGTAACAATACTTGCATAAATTCATAATTATTATTCTTAAAAGGGTTAGACCAATATGGAGTAGTCTAATATTTTAGTATCAGATACACATTAGGTGACACAGTTGTTTACCACTCTTCCTAGGGCCTTTCAGTTTTCTTGTTCTAGTCTCTTCAGTTGGAAGGAAAATAAAGTTACCTTTATTTATTCAACAAGTTTAGTATTAGGACTTTACAATTGTAAACAGATTGAGTGTGATCTCTGGAACTAAGTATTATCATCATCCTCATAAACGTCCTCTTCTTTTGTCTCCTCCTCTACAGGCAGCTGTGAAGAATCCCTATTCAAGGAGATGAAATTGGATTTTCGTGCCTGAAACATGAGTGAAGCAGTAGCAATAATTTTTATTCTGATGTGATATGATAATAGTATTAACTGTTTTTACAATAATACTGTAGTTGAGAAACTCAGTCTTAGGACCACTATTGTTTATCATATATGTAATTGACCTCTCATCTAATACAAAAAGCAGAACTAGTTCTGTGAGGGTTAAAAATTTCCCAGTGTACATACTGTTCTACAAAATTTCAGGTGAACTGCAGGATGTTTGTAGCTTCCTGCCACAATATTTCGGTGCAAAATCTTCAGGCCTTCTTCAGGTGATGCTGGCAAAAACACACTGAGCTCTGGTATTTAAGGACCTGCTGGCAAATGTGTGCTGGATTCATATGACGTTTCGTGTGCACTACTTGAGTGCGTTTGATTCTGCTGCGCAGCGCGTCCTCCATGGTGAAAACTCGCCACATCGATATCAGTTCGACTGTCTTCCTGTGGTTCCATCACAGAACAACACTGTCTACGGAGGTCACGAAGTTTTTCAACAATTGGATTCCATGCCAAATTCAATTGAAATCTGCCGTCTCAATTACTAAGAGACTCACTGTCAGACAGTCATATTTCCATGGATTCATTAATAACAGAACTCCAAAAGTTAGACATATGGGCCACAATTTTGGTCTCACTGTAATTCATTACATGATCAGTGGAAATACAGTGTTTGGTGATGACAGATTTAGAAGGCTGAAGGAGGCAAGTATGCCGCTGTTGTACTATAATGTGATCCTGCACAGTACGTGTCGTTTGCCATATATAAGATTTGCCGCATTCGCACGGAATCCTGTAAACACCTGCCTTGCACAACTCCAGGTAGTCTTTGAAAGATCCCAACACTGACGAAATTTTTGCAGGAGGGCAAAAGATTGCTTTCACTTTATATTTTCCTAGTATTCTGCCTGTTTGCACTGAGATGTTACCAATATATGGTAAATAGGCAGTTGTTTTAAAGGTCTCTTCCTCTACTTTGCTCCGTCGCTTACAGGTCTGTAGTGCTCTCTCCACTTGCTGGGACGAATACTCATTCTTGAGAAACACAGTCTGCAGGTGCTCCAGTTCCGTTTGCAAACTATTGGTATCAGAGATGACGTGGGCTTGGTGAATCAAGGTCTTCAAAACACCAATTGTTTTTGCCGGATGGTGGCAACTAGCGGCTTGCAAGTAAAAGTCTATGTGAGTGGGCTTTCTACATACTGAATGACCAAGTGTGCCATCACTCTTACTTCACATCAAGGTGTCTAAAAATGGCAGCGATCCCTCCTTCTACAACTCCATAGTAAGTTTTATTTATTAATGAATCCATGGAAATATGACTTGTCTGACAGTGAGTCTCTTATTAATCAAGGTGGTGGATTTCAATTGAATTCGGCAAGGAATCCAATCATTGTAAAACGTTGTGACCTCCCTAGCCAGCGTAGTTCTGTGATGGAACCATGGGAAGACAATCGAATTGATATGGACACGGCAAGTTTTCACCACAGACGGCGCACGGTGCAGCAGAATTGAACACATTCAGGTAGGGCACATGCAACGCCAAATAAATCCACCACGCATGTGCCAGTGGGGCCATAAATACCAGACCTCAGTGCGTTTTCACCAGTATCACCTGAAGATAGCCAGAAGACTCATCACTGAAATATTGTGACAGGAAGTTACAAACGTCCAGCAGCTGGCCCGAAATTTTGTGGAACAGAACTAGTTCTTTTTGCAGATGAGACTAGTATTGTAATCAATCTGAACATACATTGGCAACAGAAAAAATGATAAATAATATTCTTAAAAGTATTATTGCATGGGTTACTGTAAATAGTATCACTCTAAATTTTAAAAAGACGTAACATATTCAGTTCAGCACAGCTAGACGTACTACACTAGTGATAAACATAACACACTGCATGTAAAAACTAGGGTGGAAACATTAAACATTTTAGGTGTCTGTATTTATGAGTATTTAAACTGGAAGAAATGCATTTTAGAGTGCCTAAAACAACTTAGTTCAGCTGCATTTGCACTCTTAATTATTACAAATTTTGAGGAGAGATAAGTCAGTAAGTTGTCATATTTTGTGCATTTTCATTCAATAATTGGGTTGATATGGTGGATGAGGCCAAACAGCGAGGTCATCAGTCTCATCAGATTAGGGAAGGAGGGAGAAGAAGTCAGCCATGCCCTTTCAAAGGATCCATTCCGGCATTTGCCTGAAGCAGTTTAGGGAAATCACGGAAAATCTAAATCAGGATGACCAGACACAGGATTGAACCGTCGTCCTCCAGAATGCGAGTCCAGTGTGCTAACCTCTGCACCACCTCACTCGGTCATTCAATAATGTCATATGGAATCATTTTCTGGGGTAGGTAAACTTACATTAGGAAAGAAAGTGTTCATTGCTGAAAAACATGCTGTAAGAATAATATGTGGTGCTCACACATGATCATTTTGTAGACACCTGTCTAAGGAGTTAAGCATTTTGGCTACTGCTTCACAGTAAAATTTTCCTGAAGTTTGTTATAAATAATCAACTGCAACTCAAAGGTAACAATGATAAGAGCAGCTCAAAGGTAACAACGATGTACATAATTACAATACCAGAAGACAAAATGACCTTCATTATTTCACATTAAGGTTGTATTTTGTACAAAAGGGACAAATAATTTTGCCACAAAAATTTTTGATCACTTATCCAATGATATAAAATACCTGCAGACAGAAAATTAAATTTGAAAATTGAACTGAAAAAGTTTCTCCTTGACAATTCCTGCTGTTTTGTAGAAGAATTTTTAATTTTGTGATGTGTACCAGGTCATGAGTAGGATTATGAACTTGTGACATTACTAAAAAATTTATTACATCAGCGTATTTACATAAAAATGTGTAATATGAACGTGAAATAATTCACTCAACATCATTATGATCAGCTGTTCAAATGATCCGCAGAACATAAAACTGACTAACAAATTGGCAGCCTGCATACACAGTTTAATAGTGTGTTGGTATATAAGATTTTCAGATGGTACATCACTATTTTTGTTGCAGTGAGGCAGTATTTTTCATAGTAATATTAAATTAATGTGTATTGATGACTATGGTAACGTAAAGCTGTCCTCAACCCAAGGAGACTTTGAACATTATGTCTGTTACTAAACGTTGTTCTATTGGAGATGGCATGCCCTAGCATAGCTCCAACTATTTAACTGATTTATCCAGCCAGTTGTAAGGAACCTACTGTTTAGTGAACACTCCAAACCATAATGCAACTTGCAGTTTCTCACAGACAAAATCATTGCCAGAGATGAAAGAAGTAACAAGTCAAAAATTAATCCTAACATTTACTGAAGACTGAACTCCAAACCTATGTACCATAATCTGTCACCTATTCACTCGTTACCATAAAAACAGTGAACTTAATTTACAGCTAATAGAAAATGTTGAATTTCTTGTTTAAATTGAAAGGAATCAAGATAAAATTATAAGAAATGGGGTGAAGTGGGTGAGGTCTATACGGCCTGCAGTGTACCATTTGATGTCACTTGAGTCAATATTGAATCACAAATACACTGAGATGAAACAGCAGTAAAATTACAATTTTACTACACCACAAAGTTATCAGATGTACTGGAAGGTGTCATTCATTTCATTTAAATAACAACAACCAATATCTTAAATATTAATTGTGAGAAATCTTGCTCAAGCACACAAAAACTTATGATGTAGTGGACAAACTGATAAAAATTTCCCCGTTTATGTAAAGTTGAAGCTCACATAAGGTGCAAACACCTGGGTGAAACAAGCAAAAATATCATGAAACTTAAAAAATATCTCAAACTGAGTATAAAAGATTCTGCATATAATTAAAACTCATGGCACGTATCTGGCTAAAGAAATAAGCCATTGTGTAGAAATATTTTACTCTGTGAACAAGGTTGAAAACTATGGAAATAAATAAAAGTTTCTAAACATCAACCATCATTTTCGCCAACTTTACCACTAAAAGAAAGATACATGTCATATTCTTCACCAAAACAACCTGTGCAAGTGCAATCCTTTTTGAGGAGCGTTTTGCAAATTGTTTCCCTTGTCTTTAGTAACAGCATGGTACAATATAGTTTATTCAAAATGTCTGATAATCTCTAAGATTATATAAACTCTGAAGGAAGGAAGAAAGAGAGAGGTTTAATGTGTTGTCAGTGATGAGTATGTTAAAAATGAAGGACAGTTTCATACATCACAAGAATGAAAAGAGTATAAACTGTGTTCTGTTTGATAGGTTTCATTCCAACATTTGCACTGATTGATTTACGGAAATTGAGGGACACTACATCTTAGTGGCAAGACAGGGATTTCAACCCCACTCCTCTCCTACACAACTCCAGTGTTTTAACCACTGTGCCATTTTGACAGTGTAGTTGTGCACTATGAAAAATATATCTGGCAATATTAAGAAAAGGATAGTTGTTACAGTCTTCTCGTTGTGCCTATCTACAACTGAGCATCTCTGCTATATGGCGAGTAACAACTATCCTTTTCACAATATTATTACATTCCATCCTGGATTTTTTCAATATACCTAGCAAGAAAATAGCTGAACCATTATATAAAATTTTCACTGAACAAATAAACTCATATCATTTGCTGGCTAGAGTCACAGTATATTGCTATTGTCATATGAAGTAGGGTATTGTAAAAGAAAAATTTCCAATAGTGTAATGTTAAGGCAGTTTAAGTTAACAATGTTTTCAAAAACTGTAATAGTTTATTTTTACTGAAAAGTAAAATAACTATATCCACTGAGGAGAACAATCCACTTCCCATAAATAATTTGTAAGGAACCGTATGTGAAACAGCTTCACACATCTGATTACATTACAAATGAGTTAGTGTGTTAAATATTTTACATTAAGAATTCAAGAAAGAATAAGTTCAGAAGAAGTTTGAAATTATGTCTTAAGTTTCTTGGACGTTGAAGTGTTGTCAACATCAAACACTGTATGAATGTTGTCTGGATTATTTGCCCTCCATTTTAAGCAAGAGCTAGTTTTTCACACATCCTGATGTTAATGACATCACATCTCCTGAACTATGCATTGCAAAATGGTTCAAACGGCTCTGAGCACTATGGGATTTAACATCTATGGTCATCAGTCCCCTAGAACTTACAACTACTTAAACCTAACTAACCTAAGGACATCACACAACACCCAGTCATCACGAGCAGAGAAAATCCCTGACCCCGCCGGGAATCGAACCCAGGCGCGGGAAGCGAGATATGCATTGCACAATGATACAATTTTTCAGATACCTTCAGTCATCAATGTGGATAATGTCTGCAAGATGTGTTGTGAATAGGTTTAGTAGTGTGGAATTCACAAACTAAAATGTCATACTTGATGCTGAAGTTTTACTGTGTGAATGGTAAAAGTGTAGAAAGTGATAAAAATTTTCTTTTCACTATTTTGTGGGGGCTGTCAGTAAGACACAGCTTTGTGAAAGTTTGAAATTATGTGTAAAGTTTGTTAAAATTCTTTGAGTACCTTCATTCTCAAACAAGAATATAGTTTGTGCAATATGAATTATTCATTGTGTGAATTCAAGAATGTCCTGCAGAGGGCTGTTTAAGAAACTGGGGATCCTAAGTACTGCTTCCCAATATATTTATTCCTTAATGAAATCTGTCATTAAAAACATTTTTTTTTCAAACCAACAGCTCTGTTCATGGATTAAATACTAGAAATAAGAATAACTTTCATGAAAATTTAAAATCACTTACTTTGATTCAGAAAGGTGTCCACTATTCAGCAATACACGTTTTCAATAGCATGCCAGCAGCTATAAAAAGAATAACTAATGAAATTCAGTTTGATAAGAGTCCACAGGATTTACTGGTGGCCAACTCCTTCTACTCCACTGATGAATTTCTTAGCAGAAATTTTTGATGCTTGTATGTTATTAATATCACATAATGTGAATATCACATACAATGTAAATTCTGCGCATATTTTATGCAGTAATATGACCACTGTAAATAAGCACTGTAAAATGGTTTTTTTTTTAATTTTTTTTTTATTTGATGATGTGTGGTTACAATACCCTAAGAATTATCATATCCACCTAAGTGTACTGAACATTTAATATTTGGTAACAAGTTTTATACTCTTTTAAAGGTAAATTTGCATGCCATTAGTTATTCTACCTCAAGATATATTCATAGTTTCTAACTGTAATATTTGTTTTAGTCCCATTCTTACAATGTCCAGTAAACTGATTACAGGAACTTTTATGGGAACTTTAGCAACAGTTTGATTTTACAATGTTAAACTGAGAGACATCTGTCCATAAATTATTTGATAACCTTCTGTTATCTTTACTATAGTATTGTCTCTCAATATACTCATAACAGAGGCATATTTTAAGATTACATCTAAAATGAATTAATTAATGAATACTTGATAAACCCAAGACTGTGCATTACACTTCCATTTCAGGGACAATTCTGTACCATCCTATGAAGCAAGCTAATTGCATGTCGTGATTCCACAGGACTTAGTACAGCAATTGCTTCTCAAATAGTAAACCAATAATCAGTTCTATTGCAAGACTGGCAAAAGAGTATATAAAACTTCCAGAAAATGAAGATGAAATAGAAAATACTAAATTAAAGTTCTTTGGTACTGCAAAATTTTAGTAAAGAGGAACACGTAAGAATTCAGTCATCTGCAGGTGAACTTGCCAACATGTTTAGTAACAGAAAAAATAATTTTTCCATAAATGTACAAGTACTGGCCAATGCAGTGCTACTTACCACAGACATCGTTGCAAGATGGCCCAGTTCAACACAAGATAATAGCTAACCTCTGCACAAATAGTAGGTTAAGGGTACACTTACAAAGAGGAGACTAAAAGTTCTCATGGTTATTAGGCAACAGTGCACATCTATTGAACATCTATTTAATGACTTCATTTGATGTCCTCAGGAGCAAGGCAAAGGGGCTGTATAATGAATCTCACATTCATACCAGAAATGTAACAGAAAGGGTTTTTAGTATTTGGAAGTGAGGATTTCCAGTGTTGTCAATAGGCTTGAGATTTGAGTTAGAAACAACCTTGACAGCTATTGTTGGTTGTATTGTATTACACAATACAGCTTAGAAACAATGAGAAGATGAGCCTCCTCTAGAGCCAAATACTCCCTTAGAAACTTATGAAGTTTACCATTCAGCCATTGTAGAGGACATTCAGCAAGCTACAGTGAAGCCTGCACCAACTGAAGACTATTTTACACAACTGTGAAATGTTATATTGATATAACAGAAAAAATTGTTTGACACCCGTACTTACAAATTTTATTCAAAAAATTAAAGGCAACAATATAGTATTACAATATAAAATATTTATTTACAAATTTTGTCTGTTTCTCAAATTTATTTTCTTGTTTAATTTTTTGTTCATATTCTAACTGCCCTAAGTCATGGCTTTCTCCCTCCCACTCACTCATGTCTTTGCCTTTCACATTCAAGCATCTCCTTAGCACACTTCTTTTCTTCTGTATAAAACACATTTCTGGTGTGCAAAGTTTCTTTATTAGCATTGCCACTTTTCCTTTTTTTAAACCTATCCTCAACCGTTAATTCAGGGCTCGTAAGAGACTTGAGGTTTGCAGATGACAAGTATGACCACATATGTTCTTCCTCC
The DNA here is from genome assembly GCF_021461385.2 of Schistocerca piceifrons. Lineage (NCBI taxonomy): Eukaryota > Metazoa > Arthropoda > Insecta > Orthoptera > Acrididae > Schistocerca > Schistocerca piceifrons. Next base: position 479,576,520 of record NC_060139.1, read on the forward strand.
TGCTCCTCTGTCATTTCAATAACAATAGTTTCAGTTATAGGCTCATTACTGAACTCAGTGAGGCTGCAGGTTTTTGCAGACCAACTGCTCATTCCTTTCTCAGTATCTGAAATCAAAATACAAAATCAGTTAACAAATTACACAAATATTTAAGAGACAATTGTGTAAGGTTTTAGTTCTTTAAAGTGACATATGATGACAAAAACATAAAATGCTAACTGAAATGAATTAAATTGTGGCAATAAACTTACGTACTGTGTTTCCATCATATGGATTATCCAGTCCAATAGTGGTGGTATCCATTAAGCCCAGTAGTGTTTCTGCATTCTTGCCATGGTTGGTGGCTGGTTTACTACTCCATCCTTTTAAGAAAATATCTTTCTTTCCATCTGCTATTTCCTTTTTGACTTTTTTCTTCATGTTGTCATACTTACCTCTTAAAATTTTTAGACGTCATTTGGTGACACTCGGAGCTTCAAACAATTCACCCACTTCACCCCATGTTTTGCTTTCCTTCACAAAAACTTTTAAAACAATGGAAAGAACTGACACGTGATCATATATATACCATAAACAGTATACTAAGTGCTACAAATATTGTACAGATTTATTAACTTCCCGTAAGAGTTAACTTTTAAATGGTAAGAACCAAAGTGAATTTATTGTAAGTTTACTCTAACCATAAAGATTACTGGAGGTTAATTCCTACTCTTACTTTGCTGGTCATTGTAAGAACAGGCCTAGTTGTTTTAAACCTTTAACATAAGATTGTATTTCCTAATGAACAAAATAAGACAGATTTAATATTTTTAAATTCAGTCAATAATTATGTAAAACACTGAAAAGCCAGTTCTTGTTCCTACTGGAAGCTGTTAGATGTGCAACCTTCAGTTGGGACCAAGGGGCTGTGCCAAGAATTAGTTATTTAGTAATATATACTTGAACCAGAGGTAATGTATTGGAACTGAAACTTCATAACAGATTAAAACATTCACAGGCAACACGCTCATTTAATACCCACCCAAGAACACTTCATAAGCTTAACTGAACAAAGGTTTTCTCCCAGAATTGCCAATCCATATGCAGGGCAGTCTCTGTGAAGCTTGAAAGTAGGAGATATGTAATGGCATAGTGAAGCACTGAGGTGGATCTTTGATCATTTGGCATAAAAACCAGTGACCAAAGACTACAGCCTTGGTTTATGTCCTGGTCTGACACAAATTTTCAATTTTTCAGGACACTTTATTACATTGTATGCAACAATGTACAATGAAAAATTTATTTTATTCATTCTGGACTTCTTAAACAACATGATACAAGTTATTGCATTTCGTTTTATTGTAACTCTCAGCTATAAACAAATAAACTACCATATTGTATAGATTTTTGTTCATTGGTGTCTTATGGAATAGTGTTCTGAGAAATCTCATCTTTTACACAAATGTGTATTATCAGTACAGTGCTTATAAATAACTACTTTAGTGATATCTCATTAAAGCTCTAACTATTTAAACCACAGTTCCACAGTACACATTTTCCCTAATAAATGCTGCTGTAAATAATCCACTAAATGTCTAATAGTCCTGTCTATGATTATAATTCTAGACTGAAAAATAACCTTAATTAAGATTGTCTTTGGCATGAACTACTGAACAGCAAAAACTTCCAGTCACTTGCCAAAATGTGTAAAATACCTGAAAATAACAAAAGTTAATCTTAAAAGTAACCTGGAAACATTTCTGCTTTACACCTCTTTCCATCCCACAGACAACATGTTATTTAATACCATATGGCATATATAGCATAAAACAATAATTTTGACAATTTTTTACTACAGATATGAGTGGTGCCTGATCTGTCGGACATTTTCAATGGAACAGACACCATTTGCGATGTAGCAGCTGGGACATAGCTGTGAAGAGTATGGGTGAAAGAAATGGAAATGAAATGTGATGGGAAAGAAACAGAAAGGAAATAATGACTTCTAGCTGCACAGCACATTACAGCAATGCAACAGTGAGAGTTGAAAATTTGTGTTGGACTGGGACTTGACCTGGATGCTCAGCTTCTCTAGAATAGTCACCTTAACCACCTTGGCCATCCAGACACACTTCTGTCAGACCCAGATTCCCACAGCACAATGATCCCCACCCATAAACCACCTACTCATAAATTTTTGATTTCCATAAGAGTTTAGATGTTGGTTGCATATCCACACTGAAATTTTTTCACCATACAGCCATTTCACCAATATTATTGTAGGTATGAGTGGTTTCTATGCTGCCAGACATGTTGAACAGAACAGACACCACTTGTAATTAAGCAGCTGGGACATATACATGAACAACTGGTGTGACAAGAATGGAAAGGAAATGGAATGGGAAAGAGATAATGAGGAAATAATGACTTCCAGCTGCACGGGGTACTGTGGCAATGTAACTAGTTATTTTCAAGTGATTGTATAGTATAACCCATCAAATGGATGTAATTGGGTTACAGCTGAAGCACTGTCTACTTTCACAACAGTGAAAAAATGTAGGAGGCTAGCCAACAGATAACACCTGTTCTGCTTAACAGTTAGGCTTGGTAAACACATATCCTACTAAATACATACTATGACTTTCCCCTTCTCTGCATGTTAAGAAATCTGTGGAAGACGGATAACTTTGAGCTGGTACAGAATGTTTCTGCCTGTTCACATCTTTAGCTACTAAACAATACATCAAGTGATAACATTACAGCAGGCACTGTCAATGCAAAGTTAATTCTAATAAGCTGTCTGCCCCATGAAAAAGAGGTGGGGCTTGTTTGTCCTATACCTCCTCCACCACAGTAGCCCATAAATTAGGTTGCTTTGATGTGCTTTTGCTCCAAGCATCCCTTACAAAGGGGTAAAGTTATATTGTGTCTATAGCATGTGACATCATCAATGTAAACAGGGCATGTTGTCAACATTGTTTCAAATACACTGTAGATGTTTTACTGGGAAGCCCTTATATATCCTCCATACAGTCCTGATCTCTCCCCATGCCATTTTCATGTTTAGCCCTGAAGAAAGATATTCATGGCATCAACAGACATGGAAATGTATATTATTATGATTTGAGAATCAGAGTTGTAGGTGGACAGCTCCTATGTTGTTTGTTGCAGTAAAATGTCAAGAAAATATACTCATCTTGAATTATTATTGCTGTTGCTCAGCTCAGCGTCTTGTAAAAAATTAGAGTATGGGTCATCTGACATCCAGATCTTTTTGATGCTAAGAAACAACCATGAAACTGTTAGTAAAGAATAGCTGTAGATTGTTCCTGAAATCATTTTTGTCAATAATAGGGTTCTATTCAATTGTGTAAAAACAGTTGCAGAACAATTCCTGAAACTAAACATTTCTGAACATAAGACGAATGTCAATAAGTATATGGCACATGGTTAAACATGGAGGCAAGTACCAGGCTTGCTACACCTGTTCTCCTCAAACACCTAACATATAGACTCTGTAAGACTAATTATTTTACAGTCAACAAAGGCCTTACATTGCACCAGTACAAAGAGCTTGTTAGATGACACCGCAGCAAGTTTGTGTAACTTTTATACATGAAATGTTATTTTGAACATAAACATATTCTGTAGAGAATGAATGAATGATTCCATAATGTATTTTTAGTAATTTGTGTATTTCCAAAAGTAAGATTATCAGTTGTTAACTGGCAATAAAGAGACAAATCTGATCAGAAATAAAGTGAAAATGTAAAAAAAAAAAATATTGATGCCCAAAAGACAACAGAAAATGTAAAAAGATAAATGAAATATCATATAAAAATAATCAAATAGCACAATAAGTCTAAAAGCTCCCATTTATAACATAAGGTATGCAAATTTCAAAGAAACACCATAAGAATATGAATGGTATCAGACGATTCATTTGACACAGCTGTGTCATCAACTACTATTCAACAGGAATTGAAATTTTTCCATGAATACATCAATCACATTGTATCATGGTGGGATAAATGTATTAACAGTCATAGTGATTTGTAGTGATTACTTTTGAAATAACAGTTTACTTATTTTTTACATCTACTTTTGAAATAACAGTTTACTTACTTTTTACATCTGTGTCATTTCCATATGACTGTCACACCACATTAGAGGGGTATATGTTAATAGAATAGATGAGTTACAGGAGCAACCGCCTGATCACAGACTGATCTGGCTTTAAAACACTAACCAGTGTGGCCTTATTGTATTGGTACTGAGAACAGTCAAAAGCAAGGGAGACTACAACTGTTCTATTTCATGGGAATATTAAGCTCTATGCATAGTTTAATGATGATAGCATCCTCCCACATAAAATATTCCAGATGTTAAATGGTCTCCCGTTTATATCACTGAGGTGGGAACCAACCACAGGAAGGTGTTGTCATCAGGAAAAATAAATTTCACTTTCTATGGGCTGGAGAAAGGAATGTTAAGACCCTTTAATTTGGTAGGTAGGTTAGAGAACTTTTAAAAGAGAAATGGGTAAGATGAATGTAGATAAATGGGAATTGGTGAAGATCAGTGGCAGGAATAACAGGATTTCTAACCAAGTGAGGACTGGCTCTACAATATAAAATCAAACAGATAATGCTGGTGTAGCTCTAATGATGAATAACACAATAGACATGTGGTAAAAACAGCATTACAGCAAGCAAGATAGACACGAAGCAATGTATCACAACAGTAGTACAAATAAATATGCCTACTAGCTACAGACCTGATTGGGAGGGAGGGGGAAGATGGATAGACAGATAGATAGATAGAAAGAGAGAGAGAGAATTTATGATGAGGTAAAAGAAATTATTCAATAAGTTAAGGGAGACTAAAATTTAATTGTGATGAGAGATTGGAATTCTGTAGCAGAAAGAGGAAGAGAAGGAATAATTGTAGAAGACCATGGACTGGGAAAAAGAAATGAAATTGGAAGCTACCAGGTAGAATTTTGCACAGAGCACAATTTTTGGTTGAAGAATCATGAAAAAAGATTGCATATGTGAAAGAGACCTGGAGTCACCAGAAGATTAAAAGACAGTTTATATAAAGGTAGAATAGATTTAGAAACTAGATGTTAACCTGAAAAAAATTTTTGTTGATATGGAATTATACAGACAGTAAAATGCAGATTACAGCTGAATGAACTACAAAAAAGGTAGGACAGTAAAGAGATATCACCTGGACAAGCCGAAAAAACAGAGATTATTGAGAGAGTTTCAAAGACACATTATGCAATAAGTAACTGAAACTGTGGAAAGAAACACAAAAGAAGATGACTCAGTAACTTTGAAAGATGAAATACTGTAAATTGCAAAAAAAGTCTAAGTAATGTTTATTTACTGTTAATGTTGTTTGCACTTTCAGTCATTAGACTACCATCAGGAAAAATGGTTATGTTATCCGATAATCATCTGCTAATCAAAAATGTAAATTGAATTAACATTAAAGCATGATTGTTTTTACAATTAAGGTCAGAAACTGGTGTATTTCCATAGACATTATGGCTAACATTATTGTAATAGTTAAAGCAGCAGAGGAACAACTAGGCAAAAAGACAGGATCCTGCAAAAACCTTTGAGTATTAAATTTGACTGATGAAAGGGCAAAATTTAAAAATGCTGTTAGTGAAGCAGGCAAAATGGGTGCGTAAGAAGCGAGACTGACAGAAGGTGCAAATTGGCAAAGCAGGAATGGCTAGAGAAAAAATTAAAAGTTGTAGAAACATGCATGACTATAGGAAATACAAGAAATAGTCATGAAGCTTTAATAGTCAGTTTGAAAAAAAATCAAGCTGCTAACATAAAATCTAGTGATAGTGTTTATATTGCAATTATTACATTCTTGTTTAAGTCTGTGGGTCTTTTGCAGTGCCATTTTATTTTGGCTCCTCTAGTGGCATGATATGGTGCTGCAGGGATTTCAATGTGTACTAGGACTGCAGACATGTACCTGTGAATAAACAAAAATTAACTACCTAACTTCATGTTTTTGAGGTGATGATTAAAAGTTTATGATTACAGCTCATAGATGCTCCATATAGGAAAATTTAAGAAATCTTTGCAGAAAAAGGAAGCAATTGAGTGAACAGGAGTTCAGATGGCAAACTAGTACCATAAAAAGAAGGGAAGGCTAAAAGATCAATTAATATATATAGAAGAGCTCCAGAAATTTCACAATTGCTGAGATCACTGAGAGAACCAAACATAACAAAACTTTTCCACCAATTTGCAGGGTAGTTTGACGCCCAGTGTGACACAAGCCATGCCTAAGCTGAGGGGTTCACCAAATGTACTACAACTGTAAGATTTCTGTGCAGGACATATCATAATTAGTAGTGGCCGATTGAGACACCACAATATGAGGGTCTTCAGAGGAGCCCAAGTGCAAGATTTGTATACAGTGTGTATCATAATTAGAAGCTAAAATTGACAAGGATGAAAGCATACAAGGCAAAAAGGGGGGGGGGGGGGAGGGGGGGGGAGGCAGGGCAGCAAATTAAAATCTGTTTGTGTGGAAAAATGTAGTTGAACCAGCCCTGCTTGTTTGTTATTTAAGATGTATGAGACAAGCAAAACACTCTCAAGCTTCAATAAGAATGTAATAACCCCAATTTCAAAGAAGGCAGGGGCTCACAATTGTGGATATTACCAAACTATCTGCTAATAAAGTGACACAAATTATCTATAGCGGACAGAAAACTATTGGAAGCTGTCTTGGAGAGAAGGATGATCAGTTTCAGTTCTAGAGAAATGTTGAAATATACTGATCCTATAACTTAACTTACAAATTTGTCTGAAGAAACGCAATTCCACATTTATAATGTTTTGAGATCCAGAAAAAGTATTTGACAGTATTGACTAAAACACACTCTTTGAAATTCTAAAGTTATGATGGATAAAAACAAGGAAATAAGAGCCAAAGTATATGAAAATAAGACAGTAATTCCAGAATGAGATTTTCGCTCTGCAGCGGAGTGTGCGCTGATATGAAACTTCCTGGCAGATTAAAACTGTGTGCCCGACCGAGACTCGAACTCGGGACCTTTGCCTTTCGCGGGCAAGTGCTCTACCAACTGAGCTACCAAAGCACGACTCACGCCCGGTACTCACAGCTTTACTTCTGCCAGTACCTCGTCTCCTACCTTCCAAACTTAACAGAAGCTCTCCTGCGACCTTGCAGAACTAGCACTCCTGAAAGAAAGGATATTGCGGAGACATGGCTTAGCCGCAGCCTGGGGGATGTTTCCAGAATGAGATTTTCACTCTGCAGCGGAGTGTGCGCTGATATGAAACTTCCTGGCAGATTAAAACTGTGTGCCCGACCGAGACTCGAACTCGGGACCTTTGCCTTTCGCGGGCAAGTGTTCTACCAACTGAGCTACCGAAGCACGACTCACGCCCGGTACTCACAGCTTTACTTCTGCCAGTACCTCGTCTCCTACCTTCCAAACTTAACAGAAGCTCTCCTGCAAACCTTGCAGAACTAGCACTCCTGAAAGAAAGGATATTGCGGAGACATGGCTTAGCCACAGCCTGGGGGATGTTTCCAGAATGAGATTTTCACTCTGCAGCGGAGTGTGCGCTGATATGAAACTTCCTGGCAGATTAAAACTGTGTGCCCGACCGAGACTCGAACTCGGGACCTTTGCCTTTCACGGGCAAGTGCTCTACCAACTGAGCTACCAAAGCACGACTCACGCCCGGTACTCACAGCTTTACTTCTGCCAGTACCTCGTCTCCTACCTTCCAAACTTAACAGAAGCTCTCCTGCGAACCTTGCAGAACTAGCACTCCTGAAAGAAAGGATATTGCGGAGACATGGCTTAGCCACAGCCTGGGGGATGTTTCCAGAATGAGATTTTCACTCTGCAGCGGAGTGTGCGCTGATATGAAACTTCCTGGCAGATTAAAACTGTGTGCCCGACCGAGTCTCGAACTCGAGACCTTTGCCTTTCGCGGGCAAGTGCTCTACCAACTGAGCTACCGAAGCACGACTCACACCCGGTACTCACAGCTTTACTTCTGCCAGTACCTCGTCTCCTACCTTCCAAACTTAACAGAAGCTTTCCTGCGAACCTTGCAGAACTAGCACTCCTGAAAGAAAGGATATTGCGGAGACATGGCTTAGCCACAGCCTGGGGGAGCAGGAGAGCTTCTGTTAAGTTTGGAAGGTAGCAGACGAGGTACTGGCAGAAGTAAAGCTGTGAGTACCGGGCGTGAGTCGTGCTTCGGTAGCTCAGTTGGTAGAGCACTTGCCCGCGAAAGGCAAAGGTCCCGAGTTCGAGTCTCGGTCGGGCACACAGTTTTAATCTGCCAGGAAGTTTCATTTAAGACAGTAATTAATGAGTGAGCATAAAACATCACATTATTTAATCTGTACACAGTAATTAAAGTTTATGGAGAACATATTGCCAATGACATTGTAATTCTGTAACAGACAGTAGACAACTTGGAAGGTCAGTTGGATGTAATAGATAGTATCTCGAAAAGAGGTTATAAAATGAACACTAATAAAATTAAAATAAGGATAATAGACAGTAGTCAAAGTAAATTTGATGATGTTGGGGGGGGGGGGGGGGGGGGTTAGATTAGGGAATGAGATGCTAAAGTACTAGATGAGTTTTACCATTTGGCCAGCAAAACATCTGACAATGACTGAAGCAAGGGACTGGCAGACTGTAGACTGGCAATAGCAAGAAAGAAATTATGAAAAGCAAAGATCTGTTAAAACTGAATATAAATCTAAATGTTACAAAGGTTTTGGTGAAAGTATTTGTGCAGATTGTAGTCTTGTATGTAAGAAAAATCTTGACAAACAGGATGAGAATAGAAGTGAAATGTATTGTTACAGAAAAATGTTCAACATTAGATTGAGTAACTAATGGAGTGGTACTGAAATGAATTGGAAAAACGATAGTTTTACAGCAAAATTTGCCTAAAGAGTAGTAGCTTGGTAGGACATGCCATGAGGCAACAAGGAATAGTTAATTTGGAATTGAAGGGAAGTAGGAAAAAGTGGATGATAAAAGCTGTGGGGAGAGAAAGGCTTTTCTACAGTAACCAGGTTCATGTAATTGTGGATTGCAATCACTCTACACAGAAGAAGAGACTTCTTCATGGTAGTTTAGAATGGAGAGCTGTATCAAACCAATCTTCTTCACACTTAGGTCCACAAGAACTACAGTTGTGTTGATACTTTCATTACCAAATCATTTGATTACTCATCTGGGAGCAAAGGTAAGACAGGTCAGCCTATGTGGCTTGTAAGTTCCAATACAGTACTTAATTCTAATACCTATTACCTAATTTAGTATCCAGTTCACTGATTCTCTCTTACTCTGCCAACCAGTATTTACACTTGGGTCATTCCATATCAAATCAACTAACAGTTTGAACCTTGATATCTCAGATTTGGATGATTTTTTTTCAGGTAATGTACCACTAACACTAGTTTAAATTTGAAATTTCAAATTTTTCTGACCTTTGGTTTTTGAGTTTCAAGGGTTTAAAAACCAAAAAAATCTCTGTTTTTGATCAATCGATGATTGTTTTAAAAAACTATACAACCTAGAAAGCTCAAACTTGCACCATTGTTTTCCTCTAAAAATTCCCTTCAATTTGATATGTAACATGAGTATGCTACCTAAATCTGAAAATTTTAAACTATTCCAGAAAAAACATTTTTCTAAATTTCCAAAATACGTACCCTCGGATTATTTTTATAAAAGTTGTATATGTTGTCCAGTCTAACTGACTTCATGCATGCAAAATTTCAAGATGGGATCTCAATGGGTTCTTGTATAAAATAATATTTTACTACTGCAATACACACTAGTGAGGTGAAAAGCAGACTAATTCTAGGCTATGATTACTAAGGTAGGCCTATGTAATTCTAACAAACTTAAATTATTATGTTAGCCTTTTTATGCAACATTACCCTCTGATTGTTTGTTAATTCATCAAATGATATTTTAATACGAGAATAAAATATATAAAAAAAATCACTTAAGAATCTTATGATTTTATATGACATTCACTCTTTATTATAAAAAAATGTGAGATTTTCATATAGGGTCAAGGCTCTAGTTCTGGCCACTACCTCACTTATGGCCACCTTGATGTAATGGGTGCAATTTTAAGCTCCTTTGGAATACCAGACAGTACTACCATAGATTATAATAAGCAATATGAAATGTGCTATTCAATTGTCTATAGAAACATTTCTTTGTTTGGTCTTGTTTGAAGTCACTATTTAATGAAAAGATCTGTGTTGCAGAAGTTGAGTTATGTACTGTTTTTCTTTAAGCAACACACAAATCTGTGTTTAGTTGGTTTTTTTTCTTGAAACTTAATTTATTGAGAGGTAAGATTAAGTATCATATTTTCATTTCCTACAAGTTAAATATGATAAAACCTAAAAACATGTCATTAATGTGGCCATAAGTGGGGCCTCAACCCTACATTAAAACGTGTATGAAATAATAATAGCAAAAAACTTATGAGTACTCTATATTGTACTGTGTTTTAGTGTTAAGTTGTCCAAGTGATCTAGTATAGAGTATTGTAGTCTTAGTGTACGTCGTGCCATGTATGTGGTAATATATCAAACATCATAAAATACGATTATTTACTATATTCATTTTTTCTAGAATGTTCCAAATAATAGAAATGTAGTTATTTAAGTTGTATATATATACACTTACTTTTTGATAGTAGAATTTGTTACCTTACAGAATTGGCATCTCAGAAGAATTGGGCGATTATTGCTGCTAAATGCTGTAACACTTTTAAAGTGGAACAACATAAGAAAGTCCATGTACAATCACTAAGAAATGTAACAGACTGGATGTGCTCTCTAGACATAGGAATCATTAGTGGCATGAAAATATGTGATGTATATAGGAAAAAGGTTAGTGACAAACACAAAACAGAAGAAGAAGTTTTACCTTGCTGTAGCGAAAATGTAAACAATTCTTTTATTGATCCTCAATCTTCCGTAGACTATTTGAACAAGTCACTGGAACTAATTGGTGAGTCACCACTTAAGAAGAAAAAGTTTGTTGTGCCTACCTATACAAAGAACAAACTTGATAAAATGAATTCTAGCTTAGAAAAGAACTTACTACCAGAATCAAGCCCTGAAGAAGTTATTACTGAACATTTCGAAGATGAATCGGAGATTATTCAACAGTTAAAAGAAAAGTTTGCTCAAACAACAAAAAGGAGTGAAAACATGATGATTTTGTCTATCTTACCTATGAGTTGGAGCTGTCAGAAAATAGAAGAAGAATTTGGAGTGACAAACTACATGGCTCGTGCAGTAAAACTGTTAGCAAAAGAAAAGGGAATTTTGTCAAATCCTAATCCTAAACCTGGAAGAACTCTAAATGAGAATACTGTTGACTGTGTAAAAGACTTCTACAATTCTGACGATGTTAGTAGAATGATTCTGGGGAAAAAAGATTGTGTGACCATAAGAAATAAAGATGATGACGATGTTAGTAGAATGAAGCTGGGGAAAAAAGATTGTGTGACCATAAGAAATAAAGATGTAAAGATCTGGGTTCAAAAGAGGCTAGTGTTGGCAAATTTGCAAGAAATATACCAATTATTTAAGGAAAAGATCCCTGCAAACAAAATTAGGTTCTCCAAGTTTTGCAAATTAAGACCAAGGAACTGTATCCTGGCTGGAAGAATTGGCACACATACTGTTTGCATGTGTACCTTACACCAAAACATTAAGCTAATGATGAATGGTGCTAAGATGCAAAAATTTGTTTTGGATGGAGATAAAACTGCTTTGAAATTTTATCATTCCTGCCTAGTCAAGATGATGTGCAATCCACCATCGCAACAATGTTTAATGGATATTTGTAAAGAATGTCCTGGTGCCTCTAGACTTAAAGATCTATTGAATGCAAAGTTCACTGACAATATGATTGATGAAGTTACCAACAAAAAGTGGGTAACTGTAGATAGGTGGTTGATGGAAACTGCAGTAAAAAGTACTGATGACTTTATGGATGAGTTTTTGGACACTCTAATTTATAGCTAATCAGCAGAAAGAATACTACAGCGAAATCAAGGACAATTTAACTGAAGGCTATGTAGTAGTCAACTGTGATTTTGCAGAAAACTACTCATTCGTAGTACAAGATGAAATACGATCATTCCACTGGACTACCAACCAAGCTACACTGCATCCTTTCATCATATATTATAAATGGGAGGGAAAACTAAAACAGCTGCAGTATGTCTTCGTATCAGATTGCCTGAAACATAATACAGTCACTTTCTATGTATTCCAGAAAAAACTGCTAGAAATCATAAAGCAAACCTTGCCTTTTGCACTTAAAAAGATTACTTACTTTTCTGATGGCAGTGCTGCACAGTATAAAAATAAGAAAAACTTCCTTAATTTGTGTTTGCATAAAACTGATTTTGAAGTTGAGACAGGGTGGGAGTTCTTTGCAACATCCCATGGCAAGAGTGCATGCGATGGCCTTGGTGGAACTGTTAAGCGACTAGCTGCTAAAGCCAGCCTACAAAGACCAAATGACCAATAAATCTTAACATCCAAATCACTTTATGTATTTGCCATGGAAAACATAAAAAACATTGACTTTGAACATTGCACAACAGAGGACTATGAACTGACCAAAGAATACTTACTTCCTAGGTTCAGTGAATCAAAAGCGATTGTGGGAACACAAAAGTTTCACCCATGTAAACCCTGCACAGAGAGTCAAATTACTGTCAACATTATCATTTTAGTCTGGATGAGTCTCTTGAATATATGACAACACTGAACCAAATAACATCTTCACATATGGAAAATATTGCTGCTGGTTTTGTGACAGTAGCATATGATGACTCTTGGTGGCTAGGATGCATTGAAGAAAAGTACAATGACATGTACCGAATAAATTTTTTGTACTCAAAGGGACCAGCCCAGACTTTTTACTATCCTCAACCAACAGATACATTAGATGTCCCAGGAAAAACTCTTTTACAAACAGTGGATCCAACAACAGCTACGGGAAGAACCTACACTTTAAGTGCTAAAGAAATGAAGTTGTCTTCTCTTGCTTTGGAAAAATATCTTAAAAGATCATAAAAGAAGCATGTTTAAATTATGTTACACCTACCCTCCTTAAACACTAAGTTGTATAAATACCATGTGTATTAACTTTGTAAATACCAATTAGTATTAGAAATAAAGTTCTATCCACGCAAATATCAACAAGTTAATCTTTTTCCCAGGTGAAATTACTTATATGCCAATTTTTAATATAAGGAACTTGTTGTAAATGATTACAAATAACACTGGAAAACCAAGAAAAAGATAATCTCTGCCATTTACAACTAAGGATGAAGGTGAGTGGCCTTATTCAAAATTTCAAATTGTGGCGCGTATATTACCAATTAAAATGTGCTCACTTCCTTCTGATGCATAGTTAAAAGAATCATGAACATTAAATTAAAACAATACTATATCATTTAATGAATTAACAAACAATAAGAGGATAATGTTGCATAAAAAGGCTAACATAATAATTTAAGTTTGTTAGAATTACATAGGCCTACCTTAGTATTCATAGCCTAGAAATAGTCTGCTTTTCACCTCACTAGTGTGTATTGCAGTAGTAAAATATTATTTTATACAAGAACCCATTGAGATCTCATCCTGAAATTTTGCATGCTTGTAGTCAGTTAGACTGGACAACGCATATAATTTTTATAAAATAATCCGAGGGTACGTATTTCGGAAATTTCAAAAAATATTTTTTTGGAATAGTTTAACATTTTCAGATTTATGTAGCATAATCATGTTACATATCAAATTGAAGGGAATTTTTAGAGGAAAACAATGGTGCTCTCTTGATTGTATAGGTTTTGAGCTACAGAATTTTAAAACAATCATCAATTGCTCAAAAACAGGGTTTTCTTTATTTTTTAACCCTTGAAACTCAAAAACCAAAGGTCAGAAAATTTTGAAATTTCAAATTTAAACTAGTGTTAGTGGGTACATTACCTGAAAAAAAAATTCATCCAAATCTGTGAGGTCATGGTTCAAATCATGTAGTACAATTGGTCTTTCATCCATATCTCTTTGGCCTATGTTAGAACCTGAATAAATGTGATCACATTTTATTGTGATTGGCTTTTCTTAGAACTTGATTAAATGTGATTATATTTCATTGTTTTTATTTCAATAACTTTTTTTATTGGTTGAAATTATAAATATTATAGTAGAATAAAGTTATAAGCATATAAAATTACAAACAAGGATAGTTATGCAGAGCAATTTAGTATGCATAGAAAATTATTTTATCAGTAGCTGTTAAATACTGGGAATATAATAGCAGTGTAATGAAAAATTGGAAGGTCAATGGCAGAAGAGGATGTACTTGAGGACATACAAAAGTTTAGTGTCAAATGGTATTGCCTCATGAGGAGAATGGAGCAATTTTATTCATGAAGGTGAGACTTGGAATGGCAGCCATAAGACAGAAGAGAAGGGAAACATGTGATGTAGTAATAGAAGACAGAGAAATGCAAGGAGATCTTTTATGAGACAGCAACACTCAGTAAGAAAAACTATAACAAAATGAAAAATAAAGAAAATACAGTTGTTGCGACCTTGCAGGTAGCTGTAATTTTGTACATATTATGGATTATGAAGGTGACTGATGACGAAGTCTCATGGTTGCAAAATTGATTGCAGTAAAATCTGAACACTTTAATAAATAACAAAGCTCTGTAGTAGATATGTTTTGTGTGGTAATTCATGGAGATTAAAACTTTGTGCCTGACCAGGGATCAAACTTGGAGCAATGCTCTTGCTGAATTATGAGGACGATTTAATGAACAACACATATAGTATCAAAGCGAGCACCACCTGTGAAATGACCAGCTTTTATGTAAACACTGTTTGGTCTTTTACATCAACATGACTACCACAAAGTTATCAGTTACAATGAATGGACATAGGCAGAGGGTGTATAGTGACAACACACAATATCCTGTTGTAGTGCGTGCACTACAACGTGACAGTCATGACCTCGATACCTGTGTCACAACAGGTGCCATCTGGATTCATCCTCCAGACACCAGTTTCTCAAATACCACAGGTGGGAACTGGTGCTACAACATGTCCTTGGTTCTCATCACCCACCTGTCCTTAATTTCTTTGGTATCAGCATTTCTTCATGGTAATTATTCTTCCCTCACTCAGATTTAGTTTTCTACAGCTTTCATTTTCAAACCTGTCAATTTTTCACCCTCCTCCTCCCATCTCTATCACATACAATGCACTTAACTTTTCGATCTTATTAACTCACGCACAATGTTTTAGTAGTAATCTCTGTTTTGCATATTATCCTATCTTCCACCTTTAAGCTCTCAGGTTTTCAAATCTCTTCTCGTGCAGTCCCCAACAATCACTCTTTCCATCTCATCCTGTCTGGTAAATCTACCCTGACCTGATATTCTGGGTGTCTTGTCATAACTCTACCCCTTTTTCTAATCTCACCAGTTCATTTCCTTCACCACTCTTCCTTCCCCTTCGATATTTCTGCCAGAAGAAAGAACCACTGGCTCCAAAACCTTGCATACATAATACCTTTTATGTGTTTGTTCTCTTGCTACCACTTGGTGAGAAAACTTTTTATCTATCCAATTACATTATATTTTCATAAAATGATTATTTTCTTAGACTTATTATCAAGCTTCATTTACTGCACCTGACTACAGATTATAGACTGGGTGCAAGTCTGTTTTTCAGGTAGTGAAAGAGGTTTTTTTTGTATGGTACTGTGAGCAGCAGCAAATTTGACGTTACAGCCACAGTGTTGCCATGGTACAAAGGAACAGCCAATGCATCAGTGTTTGAAGTTGTCTGGAGGGGAAATTCCAAATGAAAGTGATATTCAGAGGGAAAGGCCTTTTAGATATTGTCAGTGGTATAGCTATTAAACTTCCAAATGGGAAAGAAGCTAAGGAAAACACATGGCTGGAAATGCAGAAAAAAGCACAGGAATTTATTGTGATGCAGACAGGGGTCACTCACCTACTTTCACATACGACATCAGCAGACATGTGGACTAAACTGAAGACCATATATCAGAAAGAGTCCACGGTGAGCATTCACCAACTTCAGGAAGAATTTTTTTCATTCCAATTTGGTGATGACTCAGTGGTTACAGTTATGTTGAAAATAGAAGAAATCAACATTAAACTGAAGCAAACACGTGAACCACTTTCATAGAAAATGATAATAACCAAGATGTTGATGTCACTGCCAGAGAGACACAAATATTTCCATGCAGCATGGGAGTCCATTCCATTTGAGAAGCAAACATTTAAAGAGTTAACTTTAGGATTGTTCATTGAGGAGAAGAGAAACAATCAGTCTGATGATCCAGAGGTACCTTGGACAGTGTAAGCAGGCAGCAAACAGTTACCTGTTACAAATGTGGCAAGGAGGGCCATTTTGCCAAGGACTTGTGATGAAGCAAGCTGGGATATTTTTATTTCCCCTCTCATTTTACTATCTGCCTGCTTAAACTCGTTTTTTTCAGTTTTAACTAATTACCATTATCATACGTGAGCGTAATCTGTATTTTCATAAAAGAGAAAGGTTGTCCCTTAATTCTAAAGAATTTAACACCAGGTCTAATTTTGTGCTTTGTTTTATGTATGTAATTGATTTATTTCAACTATTCCTAGTTAATAATTTCATTATAGGGCAAAATCAGTAATTGTGTCGTAACTTAAATTCTATTGTTGACTTATAAACAAATATAAATACTATTATAATAATAGGCATGCGGTTATCATGCATGGTTGGTCAGTAATAACACACACTAAGTATCGAATATACATGAATTAAACACTGAGACAGAAAGGAAAAACATGGCAGAACACAAGTTGCATGCCGAGAGAAGACATACAACAAAAGCAGTTCAAAGAAATAAGAGTCAAAGATAGGGCACTCTGCGGCAGAGATGCCACAGTGTGCCCCCCCTCCCCCCCCTCCTCCCCCCCACTGGTAGTGCGGAGCATGGCAGAGGGAAGCTTCATCACTCAAATTCTTAATCTTTGTGCCAGTGCGGCGGTTGTAGGCGGCGGTCGGCACGAGAAGTAAGCGCATCAGAAACTGTGCTGCAAGAGTCGTGAGTGTCCAACGGTTGCGCAGGTGGTGAGACGTCAGTCAAAGGCAGATTGGCAGCATAAGGAGGCAGGGCAGCAGCATCAGGAGGCAAGTCGGCAGCGTCAGGAGGCAGGTTGGTGCGTGACCGCACTGGTTTCAGGTGATTAACACACACAGTCTGTGGTCATCCATGTAGGTGGATTATAATCATGACCGTACCCTGACATAACGTGCAGTAAGGGCTCAAATAAGGCAGCTGCAAGGCCACTTGCGCAGTGCCATCGCACAACATCACAAATTCACAGGAAGCAAGGCCCTTGTGGATGAACGCAGGCAGGGTGGAGTGAGGGTGAGGAACGGGGGTGTGGAGGCGTGCGACGAGCACATGAACCCATTAAACCAGAGCAGGCAGATCCACGCTATCGGCTGACGGTGAATCCTCCATGAATTCTGCAGGAATGAGGAGAGGTTCGCCATATAAAATGTTGGCTAGCAATGCGCGCAAATCTTATTTATGGGCCGAGGAGATGCCCAGCAGGACCCAATGGAGGGCCTCAGACCATAAGCCGCTGTGACACATAAGCAAGGCCTTGAGAATGCGGCGCCACCGTTCGACCAGACCATTCACCTATGGATGGTAAGCCGTGGTGTGGAATTTGGCAACATCGCAGAGTTCGCACAGACGATGGACTCAAACTGTTGTCCCTGATCTATCGAGAGAGACAGAGGACAGCTGAAACAGGCAACCCGTGCCGAGACAAAAGAACGAGCAATGGTCTCGGCCTTGATGTCAATAAGAGGGACCACCTTGACCCAGCGGGTCACGTGGTCGATGATTGATAAGATGTATCTGTAACCCTCGGAAGGGGAGAGGGGGTCAATGACGTCGATGTGGACATGCCGAAGGCATCTCTTTGCAATGTCAAACTTGCCCAATGGAGGTTGAGCATGCCTGCCGACCTTGATGCACTGGCACGGGACACATGCGCAGGTCCAAGTGCGGCAATCGTGCTTTATGCCAGGCCAGACAAAGTGCTCAGTAACCAGCCATGTCGTTCCTTGAGTTCCAGGGAGGGCCAAGTTATGCAAAGCAGTAAAAACCCCATGACGAAGGGCAGTAGGAACTGGGGGGCGGGGAGTACCCACATAGGTGTCGCAAAGGCAAGGTATCGTCGACCCCTGTAGGATATGGAGTTGGACAGAGAGAAAAGACTCATTGTCCAATATTATTCACTGTATATCGTCGTCTTCGGCCTGAAATCAGGTGAGGTCTTCCAGATTCAGCAGTGCGGTTAGCATGCAGATGCTACAACATTCTCTGCACCACAGATATAGCAAGCGTCAGAACAGAGCTGACAGATGTAGTCCATATGGCAGAAACACCTCAGCAGAAGGTCCTTAGCCGAGTTACGAATAGCATTAATGAGTGACTTGTGATCTGTGTAGATCGTGAAAGATCGCCCCTCAAGGTCACTACGGAGATGTTTAATTGCCTCGTACACAGTGAGGAGCTCACAGTCAAAAGCCAACCACTTACACTGGCTCTTAGTCACTTTCTTGGAAATGAAGCGGAGTGGTGGTGTTGAGTCGGCGGTGTGCCATTGTAAAATAGCGCCCACAACTGAGTCACTGACATTAGTCGTAATCGAAACACGGGCCTTAGGGTCAGGGTGGGCGAGTGTAATAGCAGTTTTGAGGTTACCAAAGGCATCGAGCATGGGTTTGGTCCAGTCCAATTTCCATTTCCCTGTGGTGTTTTTGCCGGAATGGGCATTGGTGAGGGCCATTTGGACAGTGGCAGCTTGAGGGTTATGGTGGCGGTAAAAGTTTGCCATACCCAGAAAAAGGCAGAGCTGAGCATAATCCTGGGGTAGAAGAGGATCAAGTATGGTTTCGACAGGAGAACTCGTCGGTCAGAGGCCATTGTCAGAGACAGTATGGCCTGGGAAGGTAACTAATGTGGAATAGTTGAGATTTACCATGCCTGATCACCAGCGAGGGCCGAACAGACTGCATCGAGGTGAGGAGCAAAAGATCAGTATATCATATATGTAAGTGTAAGCAAATGGCAGAGGTAACAAAATGAAATCAATGAACCACTGCCAAGTCTGCACAGCATTTTCCAATTCTTAAGGCATGTAACAGTATTGAAATAGTCTGAAGGGTGTGACAATGGCCATCTTCAGAATATCCAGTGGATGTGTAGGGATTTGATAGTACACCTTGGAATAATCTAAAACAGAGCAAAACTTAGAACCATGTAGTAACTGCGTGAAATCCTGAATATGAGGGCATGGGTAGTTAACAATAATGGTGTGAGCATTAAGGGACCTGTAGTCTCCACACATGCGTAAGGTTCCATCCTTTTTAGGAACAAGGTGAATAGGTGAACACCAGTTGCTATTGGAGGGGCGGAGCACGCCCAAAGCCAACAGATCCTGAACAATTTCCTTGGAGTGCAGAAGTTTGGAAGCGTTAAGACACCTGTCCTTATAACATACAGGTGAATCCTATGACAGGTGCCATTACTGATGGCCAATACTCACTAAGGGAAGTCAACAAGATGAGTCAGGAAGGGGTCCGCAGGCAACGTTGGTTCACTGACCTTGCTGGACCGGGGCGGCGTAGGCGTTGCGTCGGCTGAAGCCAACAATGGAAGATGCAGTACAGGAGTGGAGCATGGAGATGCATCTTGTAGATTCGTTTGCGGCAGTGAGAAAACAACAGCAGGCAGAAGAATGCTCAACACATGAGCAGATTGGGAAGAAGGCGTAATAGAGGCATCTGTTGGGACACCTCGTAGCGCTTCTGCAGATAGGCAATGTATCATATGTCGTGCATGTGACAATTCAGCGGAAGCACAGGCAATGTGGGTGCGTAACACATCGTTCTGAGCGCGGAGTTCGGCGATTTGTGAGCGCACGTTCGACAGGTCAGAGAGCTATGTAGTAATGCACTTGAGGCAGAGATGCACATGTGGAAAGCGTAGCCAATGAGGCAGAGAGCAAAGTTGTGCATGGAACAGTAGAGCCAGATGCGTGACAGAGCGCGGCAGATTGCAGGTCTGGTGAAAGTTCATAATGGTGTAGAAAATCCAACCTGATCACAGGTTAATCCACGTCGGCAACTTGGAATGTCCAAGTAAAGGTGTGGACCAATGATAGGCAAAGTGACATCTCGATAGAGCCATGGACCGCAATAGGAGAAGGATTGGCAAAGATCAAGGTAAGGTTAGCAGGTGAAGGTGTGTCTCTGGCGTGCTTGGCCGGGATAACGCTAATGTTGGCGCCGGTGTCGACGAGAAAGCGAGTGCCTGATGACATATCTGTGGCATAGAGGTGTCGCATCGCTCAAGAGAGTGGTGGAGTGTCAGACAGTAGGCGGCATGAAGGAACGTGGTGGGACATGGCGCCTAAACATTCCTGCCGGAACCGGTTGAGTAGGTGCAAGGTGCGCAGCAGTTGCGGGCAGCATCCCCATAAGTAGCATGGTACTAGCACAGCGAGCAGGCTGGTAGGCTAGGCGGTGTGGAGTGTGAGGGTGCTGCAGCTGTCTGCATCGGGGCCGGTAGCCAATCAGGCAGCTGCTCGGGTGAGGTCGACGGCTGTCAGGAGACCGCAGGCAGTACCTCCTGTAGACCGCTAGGTGGTAACTCCTGACTGGCAGCTGAGGCGAGTGCGCTGGTCTCTGCTGGCAGGGTGCGGAACCGGAAGTGCAGGTGTGCCAACTAAGGGTGATGGAGATGTCGTCCGTGACAGGCAGTGTCGGTGACGAATGATAGCATAAGCTCGATCTGCCATGTGTAAATGAACCTCGAGTCGGTCGGCGACGTGAGAAAGAAGATGAAGTTGTAGATTCAAAGGCATTTTGACCATCCACAATTTCCAAAGCATAGCATCACGTAACGCTTGATCATCACATGTAGTTGTTGCCAAAGCTGTGAAGAAGTGCAGTCGTCGAGATGCTCGTCGTGAATAATTCAGTAGATAGCCTCTGCCGGAAGGCGAGAAAGGCAGTCAATGAGCAGTGCTTTCGCCATTGAATACTTGTGCGAGATAGGCGGCGAGAGAAGCAGATCACTGATGAAGTCCGGGAGAGCGTGGAGATGACTCACAAGGCAGACAAAAAGTGCATCGTCATCCGAAATGCTGTGGATGTCCAGTAGCTGATCCACTAATGCGAACAAAGTCTTAGACTTATCTTGTAGCATAGCAAGTACCTTGGGAAACCTGCCAGGAAACACATGTTGAGGCAGCAACGGCAAGCGGAGATCCGTGCGAGCAGTGCACAACGCCTCCGACACTGGGAGTGCAGTAGGGGTGACCTGTGCGTCGCCTGAGGTCTGCATGTGGGGGTTGGTTTGGCCGCATGCAGCACATGGTGTGGAAGGTGCGGGTGCAAAGATCGGCACAGTGTGTCTAAACTGCATGCCTGATGAAGAGCACGGTGTGGGTGTAACGTCCGGTGCCATTGCAACAGCGGGCAGAAGGTAGTTGCCGCACAGCCATGGGGGGATTGACCCAGAAATCAGCACAGGCAGAACGGCCGGTGCTGTTATGAAAATGGGCAGAAAAGTGGTTGTGGTGTAACCATGGTACAATGGTTGCAGAAACTGGCGAGGTCAAGGCGATCCGGCGTCACCAAAGATGACGTGCGGAGGGGGAGAGGGGGGGGTCGCTGTGTGACACTAGGCATATAAGAGTTTGGTACTCCGTGCATTGGAATATACAAATCACAGTTCTGGAACTTTGTTTGCATGTCAAACCAACCCATAGGTAACTGCGTAGATGAGAGGTAAACCACAATGTCTTTAAGTGGATGATCATCCATGGTGTCATTAGGCAGCATGCACTGTCCATGTTGTGGCCATTGTTGTACTGCTGCACTAGACAGGGGCCATGTTGAACCAGTGAAGGTTGGCTGGCCGCCGGCATAGCATAAATAATTGTTCACTTTTAAATAGATGCAGATTAGGTAAACTTGACCACTCGTGGTCGCAAACACAATTAACAGGGTGCGTGGCACTGGCACAGAAAGACACTGGTAGATCCATTGTAGCAAGAACAATGTGGGCTGGCTCACGAAGTTCATTAATGATGAAAGCAAACACAAAATAACTCGCAATCACACGACGACGATGCCGGGGTCATCATTGTGGTTATCATGTATGGATGGTTGGTAATAACACACACTAAGTATCATACATACATTTATTAAACACTGAGACAGAAAGAACAAACATGGCAGAACACAAGTTGTGTTCCAAGAGACGACATAGAACAAAAGCAGTTCAAAGAATTAAGCGTCAAAGATAGGGCACTCTGCACCAGAGATGCCACAGACGTTTGGAAGACAAAACCCTAGCATTCTTTAAGTATTTATTTGGCTCTATTCGAAAACATGTTAGCAAAGCCAACTCTTAATTAATTCTAAAGTAATTAACAGATTGTCAAAAGTATTGTTTGAATACTTATATTTGTTAATTTCATGATTTAAACAAATAATTCGGCCTAAACTTTGTAGTAGAAGAAACTGTTAAAAAGAACCAATTTTTCGATGTATTTGGTTAGTAGATGTTCAATAGTAAACTACTGTAGCAGTATGTGGAGGTTTGCCTGCAAACTATTAATGAGGCTTATCAAATGTTAAACAATAGTGCCCTGGCCATATAACTATGTCTTATTAGGGGGTTGTGAACAGTGACATTCATGTAAAAGACAGTGAAACGCAACTGAGCATCTGTCGGCTACATTATTTACAGTAGTCAGTGTCCAAATTACAAACCCCATTTTGCAGCCAGGGTAACAACCCAGTACATCAGCACCAAGGACAACAAATGAAGAAATATAAGTAGGCAAACCGCTACAGACTGTAAAAATAAAGTGAAGAGAGTAACAATAAGCTGCAATTATTGTAAGAAAACAGGTCATTTGAAGTCAGACTGCAAGTTGTTGAAGTCCAAGGAAGGAAAAAGGCTCAGGATGTAAGTGCCTTCATGCGTATTAGTTAACGTGTTGACCAAAAATGTTACTGGTTCATGGGTACAGTTGCTAGCAAGCATATGTCCAATACAAGAGAATTGTTTAAGATATTGGACAGAGTGTGAAGCTCAATGAAAGTTACTAAGGGTGATGGTAAAGTTCTTGATGAATTGGGTGCATTACTGTGGAACTGTAGGCATAGAACAGGGTTAAACTTTTCAAGAAAGTACTCTGTGGAGTGATTTCTGTGCCTGAACTGAAGTTCAATGTTTTCAGTAGAAACTGTATTGACAAAGGAATGTGTTTAATTTCAAACAAGGAACAATGCAAATTCATGAGCAGTAAATGGGAAGCTCATATATTATCCAAATGTGTCAATAATATGTATGGTATGTTGTTTCCCTAAATGGAACACAGAATTGTCAATGGTTACTATGACTTGTGCACATAAAACACACTCTGTATTCACAGTAATGGCACTAGTGACTTTTCATCTCTCAATATTGATGGTGGTCTGGTAAATTTGTCTAAATGTGTTGAAAACTAGAGTGTTTGGCATAAAAAATCATGCCATCAGACTTCTTGTAGCATAAATAGGTGAACTTTACTGACGAACTTGTCACTTGCAAAGAGTGTTTGGCAGGTAAATAACACCACTTGCCTTTCCCTATCAGTTCATCAAGAGCTAATGCACACTTGAATTGCTTCATGGGGGTGTCTGCAGACCTATGGAAATGCATTTGCTTGGAGTAGTGAGATATTTTTTGCTTCTGAAGGATGGCTGCTCATGTTATTACAAAGTACTCGCTATGAAACATAAGGATGGGGCTAAAAGGTTTAATCAAGAATTTTACTGCAAAAGCTGAAAAATGGAAGAGCTGAAAGAGAAGTGTGAATCTTGGTTAAGGCTGCTCATTCCATGATCCCAGGAATGCCCAAATATTTCTGTACTGAAGTAGTTAACATGGCAGTTTATTTACTAAATCAAACTGGTTGAAGTCCTGTCAGATGTAAAACACTTTTTGGCACCATTAATGGCAGAGAAATATCCTTAGAGGATATTTGAGGTTCAAGAGTCTATCATTGCACCCAAAGAAAAGAGATTGAAACTAGACCAGAAACAAGATAGGTTTATTTACAGTTCATGAGAATGATATGAAGGGGTATACAATATTTATATGTTGATGCTGAGGAACATCCAAGCAAGAATGTCAAATCAAACACCTTTCAGCAGTATAAATTTCTAAATTGTTATTTTATTGAGCTACCAGGTTACACGATATGTTACGCCTTCTTCAGGCTCCTGGCCCATGTGTAGGAAGATTCCCACCTTTGCTCCAATAAAAATAGGGGCCAGCAATCAAAGACTGGTACCTGTAGATTATTGAGACAGTGATCACTTCAAACATTACCTTAGAACTTCGCCGGTGACGTTTGAAGTGATTGCTGTCTCAATAATCTATGAACACATTTTTGAGTGATGGCCCCTATTTTGACTGGACCAAAGGTAGGAATCTTCCTACACTTCAGTCAGGGGGCCTGAAGATGGAGTAATATATCGTCAAAACTATTAGCCAATAAATAAACAATTTGGAAATTTAGATGGCTAAAAGGTGTCTAATTTGGCATTCTGTACTGAACGGCCAAGGGCCTGAAACTATTTTTGAAAAGCTGGGCATACACGGATCCGAGGAAGGGAACTCAGTTCGTGTGCTCCTGTGGCACATGAGCGCCACCTTCATCGTATAGTACAACATTCCACACATCTGTCACTCTGGGGATGGTACACAGTTGTACAATGGCAGCAGATGCTGCAGAAATTACAGAGGCTGCTGAAGAGTGAAGATCTGAACTGATGACCCTGATCAGTGGTGATGTTATCTGGGCAACCAAACTGGGATATACAAGCTGATGGAGGCACAGCCACGGATTCTGCCATGATGTCTGTGTCAGGTGCAGCTCCCACCCAAAGCAAAACATGATCAGTCATGGAGAGTAGATATCTGTACCTCTCTAACTCCAGCAGGGGTCAAACAAGGTCCAAGTGCACAGGACAGAAGCGTCCATATGGTAGGTTGAAGCTGCCTTGGGGGGTTTTCATGTGGTGGCCCACCTTGTGACACTGGCATTTGAGGCATGCCCGTGTTTCTATATGGCAGTTGCACATGATACCTGGCCAAACAAAGCATGTGGTGACCAGCCTGATTATTGGTCAAACTCCTGGATGAGCAAGGTTGTGTAGAAGATAAAAGAATCCTGGTTTCATCGTAAAATGATTTTCTCCTCTTAGAGCCTACCGTCGGAAACTCAGGACTAGTATTAGTTGAACTGGCAACAAATGTAAGAAAAAATGGTGTCCCAGTTGTTGCAAAGATATTTTAAGTCATTTAATAAGCCCTCAATGGTAGTACTTCAGACCAGTAGCCATTTTCTTCTGTAGTCAATTGGTACCACCAACCTTAGCCAAATTAATCCCATGAAATGATCATATGGCATTTATTGGCTGGGATATCCCCTTCACAGTTTGGGTGCCGTATTACAGGTCTTTTTAGTTGATGCCACTTCGGTGACTTGCATGTCAATGATGATGAAAATGATGATGAAGGACACACAACACTCATTCCCCTGCCCAGAATCGAACCTGAGCCATGACTAAACACTTGAAAGACCTGACATAATCCAAAAAATCCTTTACTATAGAACATATTTCAGCTGACAAATTTAGCTCACTGAGAGTTTCAGTAGCAATGGCATTCTTATCCAAGTGAACTGCAGTTCGACTTACTGCATCGACAGGACCACCCCAATAAATCTGCTTCATGACAATTCTAAGCAGCAATTATTACATATATGACAGGCCAATGGAGAAAATGGAGAAAATTTTGCAAGAAGATCCCACTGAAGAAAATGTGTCTTAGCTCCTTTATAAGCCCTACTCATATTAGTTAAATTACCATAGCCTTGTCCAAGGCATTCACTTATTGGAATTAAATGTTTCTCTAGTGTTGATTGAGTTAAATGTGTATAAACATTCCTGTTTTTCGACTGCAATCTACGAATTTAATCCAGGATGGATGCTGTCTGTTCGACTTGATTTCAACCAGGAGTTGAATCAGCAATGATTGAATAATACCTGACATTTTATCTCTGTTCCAAGAAAGCACTTCTGACAAGTTGGCCACAGCTAGAAATACATTCATTCCGAGTATCACTAGAAAGGTTATGCACTTGTAAACACTTTTCAGCTTCTTGTCCTTGTTAATGTGTTTTGCAAGAACAGGACTGTAGTGGCTCAGGAGCTCTAATATTCCGAGGAAATTTTCATTATTTGGGTCTCCAATCTTCTGAGGTGAACCTCTAAAGACCAAGCCTCTTTGACCAAGAAGCAACATCAGATCAACTAACTGTTTTCAGTATCTGTTTCTAAAAATAGGCTTCATTCTCAATCTGCACTAAAAAAAAAAAGAAAAAAAAATTATAATAAATGGCAAATTAATAAACAATAATTACTCCACAATCACCATTTTCCACTTCTGCAGCCTGAACATCCTACATTGAATAAACTTGTGTGACCTTTTCTCCCCTTCTGCACATTCTCTCTTTTTATTTTCTCTTCATTCCTCCAGACTAGTGTTTGCATTTCACAATACTATATCACCACTTAAATCAAGCTAACACTCTTTCATACCAAACTCATGATTGTTAAAAGTTTGTAAAACAAGTCACTGTTAGCACTGTAAACTGAAAGGTCTCGAGACGATGTGGAGGCACACTGCAGTCAGCTCTTGGTATCAATATGTACAAAATCATAGGCCTTGCAATATTACTACTCTCATCCATTCTGGGTGTAATAGACAAATATCAAATGGTGATTTTTTGAGGAATAGCAAGGGTTTTTTTTAAGGAACAGCAAGGGGGATTCCAGAGAAAGCATAATTACAGCAATTCTTTACTTCAGCACTGGCAAATGCTATCTGCTACTGATGTGAAAAGAACTGAGAAATAGGAATGGGAAAAACCTATCAGTTGTTAATACTTTAACCATGCTCAATTCCTGGTAAAATTTCCATTGGTTTCAAATACTGAATCATTAAAAACAAAGTACAGCAAGTAGTGCTCATTTAATAACAATCCCGAGAAACGCAAGTAATGCTCATTTAATAACAATCCCGAGAAACAATCACATGCTACTAGAAGCAGTACAGCATTATTGAACTAATAATGTTGCTGTTGGCATGGGGCATCCATGTACTTACACTACCCCATTTACTTGCACGTAGAACAGCCAACATAAAAGTGAACTGCCATGTGCAATCTTATGTAGCTGGAGGTGAGATTATAATACTGCTCACTGGACGATTATGAGCCAATGACCAATGAAGGTTGCAATCTTTGGAAGCTTTCTAAAACCCAATACGAAACAAAATTTCATTTACAGCAGTGATGTTTGCCAACAGAGGGTGCTGAAACATCTCAACACTTGAGAGACTTGTCCACCCTCTACCCCCCCCCCCCCCCCCTCCATGAGGCTCAGGCTCTGAGGATTTTGCCCCCTCCTGGCACCCCTCTCTCATCAGAGCTACATCCAGGGTCCTCTGTAGTTACACCCTTAGCATCAGACCTGGGTGTCTGGTGTATGGTGACAATACGTCTTTGTCTTCCTCACTTGTTATGATGAGGTGGATTTCCACAAGGAATGCCACTGTGCTTTGATCATGCTCAACGTTGTTCCCTGGCCCTGATAAATTGAAATTTGCTGCCTTTATTTATTTGTCCATCAGGTTTTCGGATCTCTTCAGTCTCTTTTAGAGTACAATCCTAGAAGGCGTTGGACTGTTGCATCAACTTTCTGCCATCGTAATTCATGGCATGGCCATGGAAGCTGCAGTATGCTTCTGCAACAAGTCTTTGTCAGCTGTTCATGGTTTGTGTGGCGTTTATGTTCAATGCCTCTCCTGTGCCATTCAGATACTCTAGCCTACATACAATTTTCTACAGAGGTATGGGATGTGGCTGACTCTCAGTTTCCAGAGTCCTAGGCCATCTTTTATTGATCCCAGTAAGGCTTTCATCTTGACTGGTGGGTGGAACATCCACTTGATGTTGCATTTCTAGAGTAATCTTCTGATATTTGCTGATGTGTTTCCAACATATGGGATAACTGTCATCACAACAGGCTTATCTTTGTCCTCAGAAAGTTGTGGTCTCAGCTTCTTGTCATGTGCCTTCAGAATGAGATGTTGTCCTAAGTATGCTAGTGCACAGAGCCCATGAAATCTCGAGCAACAAAAGTCTAGGAACTGAACTGGAGCACTTACAGCTATATTCCACATGGACAGTTACAGCAACAGACAGATATAACACGTTTTGAGACTGAAGAGGCGGAGACCACAGCTTGCTGAAGGCGAAGAGAAGCCAGTTACGACGGCAATTATCCCATACTTTGGGAACACATCAGCAAAAATCAGAAGAATAATCCAAAAACACCAGATCTAGCCACCAGCCAAGACAAAAGCCTTACTGGGATCAATCAAGATGACCTAGTACTGTGGCAACCAGGAGTGCACCACATTCCTTGCCAGTGTGAAAAAATGTATGTACAGGGCATGCACTGAGCATAAGAGCCACACAGGCAATGAACTACTGACAAAGTTAAAAAGGGCAGGTCACTGTGTCTCCCACAGACATGCCATGAACTGTAATGCACTAAGTTGTTCCAAAAGTCCAACACCTTCTGGATTGTGTTACACAGATAAGACTACATGACTGACTAATAAATAAAAATAGCAGCTTTCAATTAAGTGAGACTCGGACCTAGCCTCGAGCAAATCTTGAAAATCACTCAACACTCAACCTTATTCAGACACTGTGCTCCTCCCACATGTGCTTCTTTTCAGGGATGCATTCAGCCTTACTTCATTTTTATGGATGACAGTGTGTGGCCGCATTAACAGCACAGGTGAAGTTCTTGGAACAAGAGAATACGGGACTCCCTGGACAAAAGGCGATTTTCTTTTCATGAAACACTACTGAGAAAACTTAGAGAACTGGCATTTGAAGCTAACTTCTGAACGATCGCTCGTAAGGACCACAAAGATAAGACACAAGAAATAAGGGTTCATATGGAGGCGTACAGACAATCGTTTTTCCCTTGCTCTATTAGCGAGTGGGAGCCGGCCCATTCCCCCCAACTTAAATTCCACCGTCCACACGTGGGATCTGTTGAGGAGACGCATTGCAGCACGTCCACATGCTCCAACGACCATCCAACAAATGTTAACGCCGCAAATGAGGTATTTGTAAGCCCTACCACAAGAATTCCTCGTCGACCTTCTTGCCAGCTTGGGAACACGTCCAAGAGCTTCCACTGCCGTCCTTGGTGATCACATGCCCATTAAGAAAAAAGTCCTACCTTCTGTGATGTCCAGGGGTCAAACATGAAACGAAGTGACTTCGGTGCAGTTATTTTCTTTGAATTAAAGTATCATTTCGTCCGTGTTATTGTGTATTTCTTTGAGTTGCCTTCTGTACTACACAGCAGTTCTTTTTATGTGCCAGCAGGTCCTATGGTGCAAGTTTCATCGAGCTATGTTACTTGCAGCGAACATGTTGTTGTTGTTGTGGTCTTCAGTCCTGAGACTGGTTTGATGCAGCTCTCCATGCTACTCTATCCTGTGCAAGCTTTTTCATCTCCCAGTACCTACTGCAACCTACATCCTTCTGAAGCTGCTTAGTGTATTCATCTCTTGGTCTCCCTCTACGATTTTTACCCTCCACGCTGCCCTCCAATACTAAATTGGTGATCCCTTGATGCCTCAGAACATGTCCTACCAACCGATCCCTTCTTCTGGTCAGGTTGTGCCACAAACTTCTCTTCTCCCCAATCCTATTCAATACTTCCTCATTAGTTATGTGATCTACCCATCTAATCTTCAGCATTCTTCTGTAGCACCACATTTCGAAAGCTTCTATTCTCTTCTTGTCCAAACTATTTATCGTCCATGTTTCACTTCCATACATGGCTACACTCCATACGAATACTTTCAGAAATGACTTCCTGACACTTAAATCAATACTGGATGTTAACAAATTTCTATTCTTCAGAAACGCTTTCCTTGCCATTGCCAGCCTACACTTTATATCCTCTCTACTTCGACCATCATCAGTTATTTTGCTCCCCAAATAGCAAAACTCCTTTACTACTTTAAGTGCCTCATTTCCTAATCTAATTCCCTCAGCATCCCCCGACTTAATTAGACTACATTCCATTATCCTTGTTTTGCTTTTGTTGATGTTCATCTTATATCCTCCTTTCAAGACACTGTCCATTCCATTACATACGTTCACGTAAGTTTTGCACGCCCATGTATACAAACTGTTAAGATGTAGGGCCTACATACCGATAAACTCTTGGTGTCAATGGGCATACAATGTACCGTTTTCTGTTCGATTTCCAAGACAAGCGTTCCAAAACACGTTTCATAATTAGATTTTTTTAAATTTTTTGTTGCGGTACCTATTCCCATCCGTCTTTTAACACGGCATATGGACATCAACATCACTTCTGCTAAATATAGTTCATTTTCCATGATAGACCTCCGCAACACAGAGGCGTTCGAAATAGTCGACAGATCGAAAACTGGTTGGCAAATCGCTCGTGCATGGCAGATTGGGACGCTCGATTGATTGCAGGCTATTGGCCCATTGCCAGCGATCCGTCGCTCGTATGTAATAATAATGAAACACATTTGCATAATGGTCTTTCCCAAGGTCTGTAATTTTTATGTGCTACATGATAATTTACTACTCGTGATAAAAACAATGTTTCAAAAATCGGTCCAAGAAAAAATATTTTCATTCTAAACAAGTTCCACAGTACAGACACGTGAAGGCTTGCGGAAGCAAAATGTTAGAAATAATAAGTCTCATTATTTATGGAGCCATGTAAAAAAACACGTGAAAAACTATTTCTTTCTTATGTCGTATTAACATCGTGATTAACTTTGTTAATTAATATAGTATTACAGAATTAAATGTACCTATCACCACCTGACAATTCGTTCAACAAAGGACTATCAATTTAATCATTTGACATTGGTTATGAATGTTTGCACCCTTTACAATTAAGGTTGTTACGTACTAGATCTTTCACTCTCTTTCAGATTCTAAAGGAAAAGATTGTTTGAAACAAGAAAATACAAAATTCTATGTAAATAACATTTCTTGTCAAGATCTGTTTCATAAAGTTGACTGTTACGGTACGCAGCAAATGAAGTACACTATCAATGGTTTTCTGCACGAACATGAGACATTAAATGCTTTACTATCCTACTTAATATCATCTAACACGTCTTAATAAAAAACAGTACGTTTTCGCACTGCAAGTTCAATGTCATTATGTGAGGCGATCAGTTTGCGTAAACAATCCTAATTCATACATCGAGCAGAAAATGGTACCTTAACTCACCACAAGAGTGGATAATATTGTTAGTCCTATACCAACGACTAATTTCATCAAATACGGTGAGCGATCCATATACACTTGAATTAAACTTCGAAAGCACTCTTAGTATAGAGTGGCGCTTTCTATAAGATGTAAACCTGGATTTCGAGCTTATTTATCATCGTAAACACTGCGACACACGAAGTAACGTTTGGAAATCCTCTGAGATAGCAATAAGTATTCTCTGCTTATCTGTGAGACTGATACGGAGTTTATTACTAAATATACAACCTAAAATGTACCGCATGCTTTCTCTTCGCAGTTGTAATCTGCCGAATCGATACCCAAGTTTAGTTTTCAAAAGCACATTTAATGTATTAATTTCCGTTTAGTAACTGAGTCATTGCCATACTGTGTAAAGTAGTGAATATCTTTCCCAGGCAAGCTTAATATACCCATTACAACAGAAGCAATGAGATTAACCACAGTCTAACATGTGTCAGACCGTAGATTTACTGTCAGTGCTGAGTTGAGACTAGGCGCCGTGGCTGAAGGGAGCATAAAGGTATTTCCCGTATTTGCTAGAGTCTCAGTGCTGAAATCTCTACCGCTCTCTGTTCTCCTTGACCCTTGGGCAATTAATTATGCCACTCGCTAACTCTTTCTGATCGTGTGACTCCAGTTATAATAACTAAATTACTATGCACCAAATGTTTCGCAATAGTTATGTAGTATGTAGTGTAGTCAGGGCCGGCGCAAGCGCAAGTGCCGCCCCGTGCGAGCTGCTAAATTGCCGCCCCCCCCCCCCCCCCCAATTTTTTTTACAAAACTTTTGTGGAATTTTATTTAAACAAATCCGTAGGAAATGTCAGCAATCAATTGAAATTTCTGTTTTTACTTTTCAGATCTACCTAGGTTTTGGCCACTGAGTGGCCAGTCTCAAAGCTTTTAATATCTGCTTACATCTAAACCATCATGTTGACAGTTATGTTCAGCATGACGGTATAGATGTAAACATAACACAAAGCATTGAGAATAACCACACTGTGCCCGAAATCTATGTAGATCTGGAGAATAAAAACAAAAATTGCGACTGATTGGTGACATTCTCTACAGATTTGTACAAAACAGTCGCAGGGCACCAGCTCATAAATGGTGTCAAACCTGATTGAAGAAATCTAACTAATTTTAATCAGCCTTGTGAATTTACAAAAATGTTCAAATGTATGTGAAATCTTATGGGATTTAACTGCTAAGGTCATCAGTCCCTAAGCTTACACACTACTTAACCTAAATTATCCTAAGGACAAACACACGCACCCATGCCCGATGGAGGACTCGAACCTCCGCCGGGACCAGCCGCACAGTCAATGACTGCTGCACCTTACACCGCTCTGCTAATCTCAAAATGGCTCTGAGCACTATGGGACTTAACTTCTGCGGTCATCAGTCCCCTCGAACTTAGAACTACTTAAACCTAACTAACCTAAGGACATCACACACATCCATGCCCAAGGCAGGATTTGAGCCTGCAACTGTAGCGGTCGCGCGATTACAGACTGTAGCGCCTAGAACCGCTCGGCCACATCGGCCGGCGCTCGGCTAATCCCGCGCGGCTTGAACTTATAGTTAACGTAAATAAACATTTTTCAGCGGTTGTGAACAGATAATGTATTCAACGAAAAACATAATATATTTACACTTTAACGATACTCTGGTTTGAACAATAATATTTACAGTAACTATTTAATGTTGAACAAAATAAGAAACAACACAGTAAATAACCAAGACACAGATCATAATATAAAAATTTAAAAAAATACTAGGCGAATCGAACCTTCCTGGCTTTGCTTGTGCAAACTCTTTCACACGATCTATGTAATTTAAGTTCTCTGCAAGCTCGTGCTCAATCGATATTGTTGCAAGATCATTCAAACGAGTTTGGCTCATCGTTGATCGGAGGTATGTCTTTATCAATTTCAGTTTTGAAAAAATCCTCTCTCCACTCGCAACTGTCACTGGGAGAGTTAGGAGAATTCTCAGAGCAATGTTAACACTAGGCCATAAATTATGTCTTCCTATAAACTTCAGAGTCTCTTTTGGACCTGTTCCAGGTTTCAAGAATGTTGAAAGCACTTTTAGTTCTTCCCTCAACTCCAGTGCATCAATGTCGCTTGACTCATGATCTTGCAAAATTGCTGCGAGCTTCTACACTTTGTGTTCAGGCTGTCAGGAGGTGCATTCTTCAGCTCGCTGATGTCGTAGAGAAAATCAAAATAATCACAATGAGATTTCAGTTGATTGAATCTCTCTTCCAAAGATGTGGTTACTATGTCTAAAAGTAGAATTCAATCTTGTAACTTTTTGTTGGGTCATCTATTGTCTCATCCCTCCCTTCATACGTAAAGTGTATTGGCTTACTTTGTCGATGGGAAACACTTATAAGTGGTAACGTTAGATATTCTAGCTCTAATTCTGTAGCCAATTCATTGGAATCCATCAAGGAAAGACACAAACTTTTCTTCTGTTCTGCAGGTCTCCAAATACGCTTTCGTTTTTCAATCATTTCCATGGCCTCAGAAACATTTATGTCAATGGTCTGGATGGTCTTATTGACTACACTGATGTGAAGCAGAACGTTGTACCAGATTACCAGAGAAGTGAGAAAGGTGTAATTTTTTATTTGATTCGCAAGTGACGTTGCTTTGTGAGCGGTCATGGCATCGAATTCTTCTGATATCTGAATGAGAACATCATAAACGCCTCCAATTTGAAACCTCAGGGGAGTTAAGTGCATCGGTGCGACTTTCCCATCTAGCATCGTTCAGTGGCTTCATTGACAGGTTAGGCAGATACTTCTTCAAAACGTCCCAACGAGATGAAGTCATACAAGTTTTTCACTATCGAAAACATGGAAACAGCATATTTAGAAGATATAACGGCATCGTTTACAACAAGATTCAATGAGGGACTGCTACGTGGTACATAAAATTCTTTCTTGTTCGTATCTGAAATTCTTTTCTGGAGACCAGACTTGTTTTCCTTTCATGTTTGCTCCATTGTCATATTCTTGCTCTCTCATATTACACAATAGGATTTTTTTATCATCCAAGAACTTGAGTACGACCTACGTCAAAGTGGAGCTTGAAGAATCGGCCACTGGAAGAAATCCCAGGAAATGCTCCCGAATTCGGACATCATATACTCCGTCGAGTCTTGTCTCCTGGACGAAACATACCACAACTGTCATCTGCTTAACTTTTGGAATATCTGGTGTGCAGTCCAGAATTATACTGTAACACATTGCAGATTTCATAATTAATACACTCCTGGAAATTGAAATAAGAACACCGTGAATTCATTGTCCCAGGAAGGGGAAGCTTTATTGACACATTCCTGGGGTCAGATACATCACATGATCACACTGACAGAACCACAGGCACGTAGACACAGGCAACAGAGCATGCACAATGTCGGCACTAGTACAGTGTATATCCACCTTTCGCAGCAATGCAGGCTGCTATTCTCCCATGGAGACGATCGTAGAAATGCTGGATGTAGTCCTGTGGAACGGCTTGCCATGCCATTTCCACCTGGCGCCTCAGGTGGACCAGCATTCGTGCTGGACGTGCAGACCGCGTGAGACGACGCTTCATCCAGTCCCAAACATGCTCAATGGGGGACAGATCCGGAGATCTTGCTGGCCAGGGTAGTTGACTTACACCTTCTAGAGCACGTTTGGTGGCACGGGATACATGCGGACGTGCATTGTCCTGTTGGAACAGCAAGTTCCCTTGCCGGTCTAGGAATGGTAGAACGATGGGTTCGATGACGGTTTGGATGTACCGTGCACTATTCAGTGTCCCCTCGACGATCACCAGTGGTGTACAGCCAGTGTAGGAGATCGCTCCCCACACCATGATGCCGGGTGTTGGCCCTGTGTGCCTCGATCGTATGCTGTCCTGATTGTGGCGCTCACCTGCACGGCGCCAAACATGCATACGACCATCATTGGCACCAAGGCAGAAGCGACTCTCATCGCTGTAGACGACACGTCTCCATTCGTCCCTCCATTCACGCCTGTCGCGACACCACTGGAGGCGGGCTGCACGATGTTGGGGCGTGAGCGGAAGACGGCCTAACGGTGTGCGGGACCGTAGCCCAGCTTCATGGAGACGGTTGCGAATGATCCTCGCCGATACCCCAGGAGCAACAGTGTCCCTAATTTGCTGGGAAGTGGCGGTGCGGTCCCCTACGGCACTGCGTAGGATCCTACGGTCTTGGCGTGCATCCGTGCGTCGCTGCGGTCCGGTCCCAGGTCGACGGGCACGTGCACCTTCCGCCGACCACTGGCGACAACATCGATGTACTGTGGAGACCTCACGCCCCACGTGTTGAGCAATTCGGCGGTACGTCCACCCGGCCTCCCGCATGCCCACTATACGCCCTCGCTCAAAGTCCGTCAACTGCACATACGGTTCACGTCCACGCCGTCGCGGCGTGCTACCAGTGTTAAAGACTGCGATGGAGCTCCGTATGCCACGGCAAACTGGCTGACACTGACGGCGGCGGTGCACAAATGCTGCGCAGCTAGCGCCATTCAACGGCCAACACCGCGGTTCCTGGTGTGTCCGCTGTGCCGTGGGTGTGATCATTGCTTGTACAGCCCTCTCGCAGTGTCCGGAGCAAGTGTGGTGGGTCTGACACACCGGTGTCAATGTGTTCTTTTTTCCATTTCCAGGAGTGTAGAATGTTGTTGATTATAGATGATCCAATAAGATGATTTATTTCATTCTGTGTTTCTCTTCCAGGATAATGATGACCCTTGTTCTCACCTTACTTTGTTCTGTGCAGGTGCTCCATCATCACAGTGTCGAACTTTCTGAATAATTCAACGAATTTCAAGAAGTTTCCG
This sequence comes from Schistocerca piceifrons, assembly GCF_021461385.2. Taxonomy (NCBI): domain Eukaryota; kingdom Metazoa; phylum Arthropoda; class Insecta; order Orthoptera; family Acrididae; genus Schistocerca; species Schistocerca piceifrons. Next base: position 479,613,046 of record NC_060139.1, read on the forward strand.
TTGTCGGGCTGAAAGAGTGTATCTGTACTTCCTCTCAAAGGCAGACATTGCCGACCCAAGAAATGAATTATTGCCATTAAGCGCTCAAGAACATTTTTCCAATGTTCGCCTTCAGTATTCAGAAGTCTTTGATGATGGGCGTCGACAGTTCGTGACTTTTTCAGTCCTTCGGAAAGCACGATCCACTTTTTATGTGTATTCAAATGCTCATTAGACTTCCCGTGACTTTCGAGATACGAAGCATGGTACCGTTCTTTGCAATTTTTACTGTAGATGATGAAAAAAGTTTGCAACAAAAGCAGAACACGGCATCCTTGCTCTTTGAGTACCCCAACCAATGTCTATCTGCTTCTTCTAAATTCTTCAAAGAATAGCAGTAGTGCAAAGGGCTGAAACGCCGGTTGTCCGCGTTTTTAGGACATTCTTCAACTTCCTTAATGCGCTCGGGAGGACCTCCCAGGACCAAAGTCGTTCGAATGCTGTCGCTAATAATTTCCGGCCATCCTCCGGGATCTGAGTCAACTGTGTCTTCCAGTTTAGGCTGGCCTTCAATCCCTTCTCCAGTGGTGAGTACCTCTGCTGATGTTCCTCCGGTATTTTCCGAATTGGTCGCCTCATTTCAGTTCTGCCTGATGTTTCAATCTCTGAGCTCTCATCACAAAGCAGGTCTTGAGTCCAGACGAGGTCTGTTGAACATGTTGTGGATGGCCCACCATCAGCATTGCTAGTGTATGCAGTGGTTGGTTCGTCAACTTTCTGGTCATGTCCTGAAGATAGAGATATAGCTGCAGTAGCTCCACTAGTTTCTGTACTTTCAGGATCTATTTTTCCACCTTTGCCACTGCTAGGTCATTCTCTCTTTGGCTTGAAGTATCGTTGTAATGCATCCTTTTGCTTCTTATCGTCACCGTCCTTCAGCGCCTGTCTTTTCCTGTATTCACTGCCAGACAGTCTTTTTCTGCCGTCTGATATGTTTCTATCCAGCCTGTAAAGAACGATTACGTGAAACTAACTGTTGATGTCAGTGTACTAACTTTATTTGCAACATATTTCGCAGACAATTTCCTGATATTCCACTGCATGTAAACGGAAAATTATATCACTGTAGGATACCCTGTTCAGGAGATGAAGTCATAAGAATTGAGCCACGTGAAATTGAATTTCACTACAGACGCAGGTGAAACAATCAAAGAGTGGGGCGGAAGACAATGAGAGAGGAAGAATAAGGAGATGAAGTAACATAATAATGCAATAAATACACACCCGGGCATCAATGGGTGCTAATGCTAGTCGAAATATATTAACTCACTGCACTGCGGTTGTTCATTTCAAAGAACGGACACTCGACATCTGTCGTAATTTCCGTGTGTCACTTCTTTCGTGTCTGATTATGGAATAAGGGGTAACAAATTAGTCATCGTCGTATCACTTCACTTTTCTTCGCTTTATTTTCATTCTAGCTATTGGGACGACGCGTGCTTATTTGCCGACTTGCCAATTTTTTAAGTAACAGATCATAAGAAAAATAAATTTTCTTATTCTGCAATCTTGAAGGAGAAACATTCTAACTTACGAGTAATGTGCTTGCGCAATACTAATTGTACTTTATATGAAAAGCACTTACCTATTACATCCCAAGTTGCAAGAAATTTGGATGCACCAATTCTTCTGTTCTTACAAAACACAATGAAAGTGCTTCTGACTGACCAATCTTGACTCCCTCGGCCAACTACTGAAATGAGTTCTGGTGTTTGCGTTGTAGAGAATGCAACAATACCTATCGCCTGGAAAGGCGAAGTGATGACGCGGCAGTGCGAGGAACTAGGTCACGTGACGAGGTGCAGCGAGGCTATGGTTATACTAGCGTCCAAGAAGAAGAAGCAAGAAGCTCACAATAAGTATGTGACCAGTGATACGGATAAATGTATTATCAGGCAGCAATTTTTATGGCATTACGAACAATAGAAAGAAATACGAACTTTTCGAAAACTGCACTTTTGTCAAACAGAAATGAGCTTCAAATCTAACAGGGAAACCCTTAGAAGCAATGTTCTGTCTATGGATTTTCGTTTTAGAAGGTGTCAAAATTAACGTTTTGTTTTGTGCGGGCAAGAGGTTCAAAACATGGTTCAAATGGCTCTGAGCACTATGCAACTTAACTTCCGAGGTCATTAGTCGCCTAGAACTTAGAACTAATTAAACCTAACTAACCTAAGGACATCACACACATTCATGCCCGAGGCAGGATCCGAACCTGCGACCGTAGCTGTCGCTCGGCTCCAGACTGTAGCGCCTAGAACCGCACGGCCACTCTGGCCGGCGGGCGAGAGGGCATTGTTGCCAAAAGACCATACTTACTCAGGTTTTCATCAGAATCAAAGCTACTAGTAGTTTACTAACATTAAACATGGATTCACACACATTGTACAGTAAACAAATGTGGGTAAAGTGATAGTGTGCGCATAACATGCTGGCAGCGCTCCACTTTAAGAATACTGGTGTGTACGCCAGAATGCTTCCCACTCTGTTCCTCCAGCGTAAACACACTGTCACAGGGGCAAGGAAGAAATTAGTCCTCCTTCCTTTCCTTGTTCAACAGGGGCGGCCAGCAGGTAGTCGAGATGCCATGCCACAGTTCCTGAAGCCGCTCCCTCTGAGGTTTGGTTTCGAATCCCCTCATCGGTAAGTGTCGCCCCGTGTGGCCGCACGTTTCGCACGTGCCTTGTGCCAGCCCTCAGTGTAATAACTTACATTTTTGCCGAAAGACTGCAGCTCTTAGTCGGTCGACTGTTTTGTGTTTCAAAAGGGGTTCACATAAGCAGCTAATGTGGCATCACAATTCGTGACTTTCTGTAGTGGCATCGTGAGCTAACTTTCACAAAGGACGCCACAAGTTCTATGTAATGAACAGCTTTCAACGTGACTCAGTTGAAACCATATTGCCAGATATGGATGCTATAGTACAATTTATCGCATTGGAGCCATGACAAGAGTTAAATGCAAGGGAGATGAAACCCAAATGTTGGATCCGAAAATAGATCTCACACAGGGAAAATCAGGGGCGACAAACGCCTTTATAAAAGAAATGGCACTCCGAGACGAAAATGTTATGTGCAGTGACAAATATCCAACAACTGAGATTTAAACATCACACTCTTCCACACTATTAGAATCTTACTGTATTAGTTGATACATGCATTTCGAAAAACTAACTTTTAGGTTAACAGCTGCCACATCACAATCTGGAGCTATTTCCTGTGTATAATCCACAATTTCTACCGTGCTTGATCTCACAAATAATGAAGTGTATCCGACTCGCTTTTTGGTTACATTTATCAAGTTTATTTATTTATTTTCAAAAAATCTTTTAAGGTTGTGGGATATGTCATTGGTGTTTCAAATGCAGGGTGTTGCTCTCTCTCTCTCTCTCTCTCTCTCTCTCTCTCTCTCTCTCTCTCTCTCTCTCTCTCTCACTCACACACACACACACACACACACACACACACACACATACACACACACACTGCTGCAGAAAATCAAACATAGGTTGCAGGTCTTGTACCCCCAGAAGCTGTGAAAGTGTACCAGCCGATCACTGTTTTCACTTTTTTCAGTAATAAAATGAAAATACACTAAATGAAATGCAGTACAGCAGCAATTACTTCACGACAACTGTGACAGAATGCTCGTATTTTGAATTACTGCCACCAGGGAGCAGGAAAGTGATGCAACAAAGTGCAACCAAGTTGATCTTTTTATGGTCTGACAAAAGTTGCATCTCTTACCTTGTGCCACTAAAAACTGGGTGTTCACACATGGAACACATTGAAACTGCAGCATGCCACTTGCTGTGGCGACACTTTAATTGAGTTTGTGAAACCAGCTTTACTGAAGGTAAAAGCCATATTATTTTCTTGCATGACGTCACTTGCCCCACCATTGCCTATGAACTTTAACAACTGCCGACAGGTGGATCTGCTCTCATTCTGATCTTGTTTCATTGGATCTAGAACCATGTGTTTATTGTCGTTGACAAACTTAGAAAAACGTCTATCATCAAGGGCATGCCCACTACTCCCAACATTTTGCAGTACTCACAATATTTCAAAGAGTTTACAAAGTGAAAAAGTTTACAAACATTCTTGACAAAAGAAGAAGCTTCATTAAAAAAGATTGTTATTTTGAAAATGAGCCCAGAAATAAATTTAATAATAACAATTAGATTGTGGAATTAATAATATGAATTTTATGTGTGCCAGAAATAATTACTAAACTATAGAAATAATTACAGAGACAATGTAAATAACTAGAAATATAATTTGCACATTAACATCCATACAATCAAACCTTCAAAATCTTCAAAATGGAAGAGAAAAAATTTCAGAGACTTAGTGTACGATGAGTGAGCTGACTTAGAAACTCACGACGGGTACAGACCAGAAGAATATACTCAACCATGAGTAGGAATTAATGAGTCACATAAACCAGAGTATTCAAGGATAAGTTGACTTATGAAAGAACAAAATAATGGAAAAATATCAGGCCTAAGTTTACGATGTCGGGATTGACCCATGATTCCAAACCACACCGGGTACAAACCAGCAAAAAATCTTTCGACACAACAAAATGAATAATGTTCATAACCATATCAAAAAGTTCAGTTACATGCAAAGAGAATTTGTAAGAAGCATCTTGCTTCAATCAATGGTTGTACATTCTCCGTGAGTACACACACACACACACACACACACACACACACACAGTGGCGATGGCCAGGGGTACACAAAACAGAGCTAAGCAGGAGTCTGTCCACAACTCGAAACCCAATCAGATACATTATTGCATTACTCAGGATTGATTCAAGTAAAAATAGTCATAAATAGCTTTGAAAGATGGCACAATCCAGTAGCTTGAGAACAAAAATCAGAGTATGAAAGCAGGCATGTATATACATCTTGTTATATTGTCCATACTAGTAAATATTTTCCATATTATTTGCTAATTGTCCATACAACCTAACCTATGTACACAAAGACCTAGAAGATTCACTTACAAATGATAAAAAAAACAGTACATACTGATTGGAAGCTACACAATGTATTGTACTTGAAAAGACATGCATTTATGCTGAATAACACTGTCTTTAGCAGTCTTGGCTAACAATTCACAAATATCAGTCACAACACAGATCCAGTTGACAGATGCTTGAGTATGTTACCCAGCACCCATGATCTCTTGCAAGTTGACTGGTCCAGCAGGGTACAACCACATAGCAATGTGGGAAATGTGTCTGCTCGCATCTTTCAGCTTCCTCCTCATAGTTCTCAACACACGCTCCAACGGATAGATAACTCCCTGTCTAGCAATCACGTCAAATCCTGAAACATTGGTTTGTGTCCTAAGCATGCTGTTCACACCACATCACACGAAATATGTTGTCCTTTGTCATTCTAAAATCAGTTATATGTGATTTATGTCAGGTGCGACTAAAAAGTGTTCACATTTGAAACATTAATAAACAGAGTTAAATGGAACAAAAAGAAGATACTATTCCTAATTTTTACAGTACAAATTATGATTATTGTCCCATTTCAAAACTGTACCAGGATATACTCATTTAGTCTCATGGCATATATGTCTCAAATTCTAAAGCACATATCTATTACCAAACATAATTATATAGTGTATAATAGATTTTTAACTCAGTCAATAAATAAGACAAAACTTCGAAAATCACAACTTACATACTAAATTAATGGCAAACAAAGCACAGTTACATATTTTTATAAATTTACAGGTAGATTTAAATTCAGTCAATGGATAAGATAGAATCTAAAAATCACAACATCTTACTAAATTCATGACAATGGAAAAAGAACAAACAAAAAACCTCACATACAAATAATTGTCCTTTCTTCTTCTGCAACAGACAAAACTTTGTTATCAGTCGACAGATCCCAGCTGAGCCCCCACTTGTAATCTTACCCTTGCACACATCACCATTAAATCACGCTTAGTCTCTTCATTATTTTCAAAAGATTCGAGAGGCTTAAGATATACAAAAGAAAAACTTTTTACTCATCTTCATTTTCTCTTGTTGTTGTTGGCTCCAAGTCTTGTGTCTAGAGGTACATTCTTGCGGCTGAAATTTTGATTTTGTGGGTTCTTGTTGAACTGAATAACTGATGAAGATTTGCCTGTATATTTCTTGAATTTTATTCTTTGTCACATTATTAAATATCATTCCGTCACTACATTTCCACATTAAAAAAACCCAATAATTACAGTGTTGTTGACAAATGTAGAAAAAATCTACTTCCATCAGAGGCATGCTGACTACACCTTACACTCAGCGGTACCAACAATATTCCATAGAGTTGATAAAGTGAAAGAATTTACAAACTTTCTTGACAAAAGAAGAATTTTTGCTAAAATATATCATATTTTGTAAATGAGCCCAGAAATAAATTTAATAATTAGCATTAGATTGTGCAATTAATAATATGAATTTTAAGTATGCCAGAAATTTCGCAATTTCAAATATTTTTTAAAGAAGAATTTTAATTGTACATAGTAGTGTAACAAATTTATTTCTTTTTATACATTTTAGTCTGAAGTATAATACATCATATACAAAAATATATGAAATTATTTTAGTTAGACAGCTGAGACAATTTTAACCTATACAAGAATTGATAGTATAAATGATATTGGTTATTTCTATAAAAAAATAAGGTAATGTTAGAGGAGGATGTCCTATTTCACAGTGACACTGTGAAATTCCCTGACTCTTCTTGTCAGCAATCTGGCTGAAGACTCACTGGCTGACACCTTTCAGTCTGCAGGTGAAGCTGTAGCATTAGATTACGCTCCCACACTGCATTAGAGCATCCTTGGTCTCACTTTGGAAGATGACAATGATCCACAGTGACAATCAGGATGTACTGCACTGTCAGAAGTCATGTAGTCAGATGATCCTGGTCCCACTGGACAGGCAAACCCGGCAGCCAGATGTACCAGCTATGATGATCAGGAACAGAGGCACCAGATGGCCCTCTCATCCAGCAGTGACAATGATGTCACTGCTGGAATAAGAATAACTTGCACACCTGCTCCGCTCTTTGTAGTAATAGGTGTATTATCAATAGCTTTATACACTATAAGCCACGAACGCCTTCTCCTCCTAAAATAAGACACCATAACTAGTCTGTGTTGATGCTGCTGCATGTGCGGCTGCTCGACGACTGATTCCATCTTACCAGAAACATTGCTTAAATTGCTGCCAGTTATCAGACCACAACTTCTGGCCGCCAGCAGCAAGCTGAGCCCTTTATCAACTTCCGGTCTCAGAGCAATAGCGCGTGCAATGCTAAGTAATACTAGTAGCATTGTACTAAAATGCCCAGTGGACAACATAAATGTATTTGGCGCCGAGCATCAATCTGAGTATCGTCTTTGAACTAAGCTAAACATTATCTTTGTGTAACTCTTCAGGCTTTCCCGGCGATCTAATGACATCTTGGGTTGTCGGGTGTTCTGCCGGATATCAGCATCGTACTTGCACGATATTTCAGTCTCAGGTTGCACCTGATGAAGGTTACGAGCTACGTGACCGAAATATCGTGCAAGTATGATGCTGATATCTGGCAGAACACCCGACAACCCAAGATGTCATTATCTTTGTGCTTTTCTGCTGAGCTGTTCTTTGTAAGCCTTGCTTGTGTAAAGAGGTGAATAAATGAACTCCTGTTAATAAGGTATTGTTTGGTGTAACTGATCTAAACATCCACCTCACTGGTGACCCCGACATCATATGAACACACAACCTTCTGATGCAAAGTACACAAGCACACTTCACCACCCTCCCCCTCTTCCCCCCCCCCCCCAAACTCCCCCCCACCCTGGTGCCTTTTCGATCCCTCCTGGGTGTTTCCAGCACATTCATATTGACACTGTTGGCCCTCTACCCCCCTCTAACAGCTCTCGTTATGTTCTCTCGTCTATCGACCGAACAACTCGCTGGGTCGAGGCTGTCCCCTTCCCTTATATAACGGCAGAAACTGTTGCTCGAGCTTTTGTCGAGTCATGGGTATTGCATTTCAGATGTCCAGCTTTCATCATGACTGACCAGGACAGACAATTTGAGTCGGCCCTGTTCAATGAGATTTGTAACATTTGTGGCATCCGGCGCATCCATACTACAGCATATCACCTGCAAAGTAACAGGCTAGTTGAGCCCTGGCGGCGCACTTTCAAGGCGGCTCTTCAATGCCACGACTCTCTTTGGACAGAGGCCCTTCCCTTGGTGCTACTTGGCATTCGTGTGATCTATAAGGAAGACCTCAAAGGCACAATAGCCGAGTTCGTATACGGCCAGAACATCGCTCTCCCTGGCGAACTTGTGAGCCCTTCTGCTTCTCTCCCTCAGTCTGACTTACCTTCCTTCATGGACACCACTTCATCAATCTCCACATCACTCTGCCCACCAGCAATTGCCGGCCGAAGTGGCCGTGCGGTTAAAGGTGCTGCAGTCTGGAACCGCAAGACCGCTACGGTCGCAGGTTCGAATCCTGCCTCGGGCATGGATGTTTGTGATGTCCTTAGGTTAGTTAGGTTTAACTAGTTCTAAGTTCTAGGGGACTAATGACCTCAGCAGTTGAGTCCCATAGTGCTCAGAGCCGTTTGAACCAGCCATTCCTGTCCTAAGGTTCACGTCCTGAAATCTCTGGACAATTGCGAGTAAGTCATGCTCCGAGATGACACTGTCCGGGCTCCCCTCCAACCTCCTTATACCGGCCCGTACCGAGTTCTCCGGCGCTCAGCCAACACCTATGACCCTATGACATCCAACTGAAAGATTCAGCTGTCACAGTCTCTATCAACAGACTTAAGCCTGCTCATGTCGAGCCTTCTTCCACCCCCCTTCAGGCCATGACCACACCACTCACAGTCGTGGCTCACGATGCTCCGACCACTCCCTCCAGGTCAGACTTACACACTCAATTGAGTGACTTCCAGCTCCAGTCGTCGAGCTCTCCTCCGACCTCGCCCCCTACACATCCGTCGAGTGATCACATGCTCCTCACGTCGAGCTTACCTACGATCACGCCGTCGCCGCCGAGCCCTTCACCGGTTCCTTCGACCTCTCTCACGTCGCCTGCCTCTCCCTGTCGAGGTTTCTCACACTCCCCCATCTTGAATGTGCCCTCGCTCAAGGTGTTTGTGCCTGTCCCCCCAGACATAGTCCACGACATCTCTATAATACTACGCGATGATACACTGTTCGTCGTGTGCTCATGACGGTGCTCATGACACAACCTCCACCATTCCCTGCCACCTGGTGAAATGTGTTCCCCTCTCATCCGACGTCGACCTGGACATGCTTTGTGTGTTCGCCACGCCCACCGGAGACATCGTTGTTGTCACTCCGTTTCTCCTGCAAACCACCGGCCTACCTGTTGCCGCACGACCAGCACGCCCAGTACGACGCCTGGATCGCTTCAACGACTTCCAGGTTCGGTGGCCGAACCTTCCTTCACAACATCTACCCACACAGCCCCCTGATGATGCTGTCGAGCTGACCGTGGTCTGGCTCCTGCAGACCACCCCTGCCGATGCCATAGTCACCCCCCGCCCTGGCCTCTCAAGAGTACTCCGTACTGCGGGGGGGGGGGGGGGGGGGCTATGTGGTGCTGATGAGGTCGACACCAGCATCGATAAGCTAAACATTCTTCTGCCGAGCAGTTATTTGTAAGCCTTGCTTGTGTAGAGAGGTGAATAAATGAACTCTTGTTAATAAGGTGTTGTTTGGTGTAACTGTCTCAAACATCCACCTCATGTATATAGTAATGTGTCACATCACCAACAACTTTAATTTTGGCACTATTCAGTGCACCTTTAATCCATACGGACACAGGCTCTGATTCATTTACTTTACTACGATTCCTTGTCCTAAGAACCAATGGCATTGTAGACATATAGTAAGATGAACCACGATCTCTGTTATACACTTCACATATCTGAAATGTACGATAAGCAATAACCTCTCAGTTGTTAGAAGTCTTCAGCCCGATACAGTCTCCACTTTATTACCATGCACGCGACACTAAGTAATACTAGTAGTGTCGTGCCTTACAGTGTATAAAGCTATTGATAATATATCTATTACTACGAAGAGCGGAGTAGGTGCACAAATTATTCTTCATGGTCCTTCAGTGTTGTGTGGATGCATACTGAATTTTACACTTACTGATGCTGATGCTAGTGCACATGGTACTGGTTGGGTTACAGTGGCTCTAGATCGTGTTTACCAACTGTATCATGTCACAAACTCCTTTGAGGAGAAGTTATATAAACAAATCTGGTATAGTGCCATGAACACATGGCACTCTCCTATGCAAACCTTTTTATAGGCCATCCAGACAAAACTTCCCTAGCCTCCTAAAACCTCAAAGTTCTTAACTGGTTCAGAGTCATTGATGATATATTCATGATATGGACTCAGTGCCATGACACCGGATCCCCATTCCTTCATAATCTTGACACATTTTCTTCCATCCACTTCACCTGGCCCATTTCAACTCAAGACATCTATCTGTATTAAACCCACTAACTACCAACAGTACCTGCATTTCAACAAGTGTCATCCCTTCCACACCAAAAACCTACCCATACAGCCTGACCACCTGTGTATCGGCACTGATGGGAACTTTGTTGTTCAGTATGCTGAAGGTCTCACAAGGGCCTTCACAGATAGGCACTACCCCTCAAACCTAGTCTGTAAAGAATTTTTTTGTGACATATTCTCCTCCACCCTAAACCTCCAACCATCCCCAAGAATCGGCTACAAAGGCGCAACTCACCACTCCCCCCCCCCCCCCCCCCTTTCACCACCCATTGTCACCCTGGACCAGGAAAACTTAACCATATACTTCATCAGGGCTTTCATTATCTATCATTATGCCCTAAAAAAGGGACATCCTATCTATGATCTTACCCAACACTCCTAAAATGGTGTTACATCATCCACCCAATCTATACAACATCAGTCCATCCATATACCACTCTCATTCCTGACTCCTTTCCACAGGCATCATATACCTGTGGAAGACACAGGTGCAAGAACTTCCCAGTCCAACCACCCAGCAGTTCTTACTCTAGTCCTGCCAAAGGCTTATCATATACCATCAGAGGCAGGGTCACCTGTGAAAGTAGCCATGTCATATATCAACTGTGTTGCATTCAGTGCAGGAATTTTTATGTTGGTATGACAACCAACCAGCTGTCCAACATAATGAATGGCCACAGTCAAACGGTACCCAGGAACAGATCTGACCGTCCAGTGGCACAATATGCAGATGAGCATGATATACCTAATTTCAATGGCTGAACAACCAGCTTTTCTGAACTGTGCAGATGGGAGCTATCCTGGCAACACCTCCTTTGCTCCCGTAACATTCCCTAGCCTCTCTGTTAACCCACTGCCCCCACACCTCCACCCAACAGTTCCCCCTTTCTCTGTCCTATCATCCTCTCCCACTTCATGCTTATTGTGCTCCGTTCCACCCCCTCCCCCTCCCACCCCCCACCCTCTGACACCTGGGTATCACATGTCTAGCCTTTGCACCTGCCTCCTTTCCCTCCCGCATTCCTAGCCAGCAAACTGATTGCCTCCTTCCAGAGCACTATGTACCCACCCACAATACTTCTTCCTGCCCCTCTCCTCCTCTACTCACTCCACCCAACACAACCCGCACTCCACCATTTTACATCTGTCCAACAGAAATCCTGAAATTGTACATCCAACCAGCATGCTGTGGTGAAGAGCCTCCCCCCCCCCCATCCCCCCCCTCACCCCCCCCCCCCCCCCACACACACACACACACATCACCAGGAGAGGAACAGATATGGCTTTAAAATCTATGCCTAAAGGAAAATCTTCAGGAACATGATAAGGTGTGGACATAATAAAGGCAACAGATGTCCAAGGCTACAATGGCTGCCCAGAACACGCAGTGCACTGTGGAAAGACTAGAAGCCTGCAGACTGGAGCAAGGGTGTTACACTTCCTGTGGTTAAGAAAGACATTAGATGGAAAGCCACTGATTATAGAGGAACACTGCTACTGCCACATGAACTGAAAAATTCTGGAGAAGATCACAGAGCAAACTTGAGAAGGGGCATAGAATCACAAGTGGAAGTAGAGTGCTATGAGTTCAGAAATAACAGATCAGTAGTGGAGCTAATTTTAAGTACCTGCTTGCTGATGGAAAAATACTGGGAGATAGGTAACTGTTAACTGTATTCTTAAATGTAATCCAGATGCTATATTATGACTCTACTGTAGTTGCGTGCAGCTGAGAAGTGCAAAAGACAGTGTACCAAGTAATGCTTTAGCTCATAGCATCATTCTTCCACTTCAGTCTCTTTCATGCATTGCTGAGTGTACTTTGAATGTGTAGTGGTGTTTTATTATCCAATATACATGTCCTGGCAGTTATATTGTTCACACAGTGTTTGTTATGGCTGATGGATCAGAGAATTGTCAAGTGTTACATAAACAAATATAGTTATAGTGTTCTGAGTGTATAGCTTCTTCAGAAGAGAGGCTGAAGCAGACAACTCATTGCCACATTATACACACTCCAATGTTGCCGACAGCCAGGCAAGAATGGCTGAGGCTCGTGGTGTGAGGCTGAGGACTGTGCAGCATATCTCAAGCAAAGCAAATGTATCTGTCAAACCCACTGGGATGGCATCTCTTAAACTCCCAGGCAAGCAACACAGTGATAAGAAAGTAGAGCAACACAGCCATAAGGAAGAAGTAGGCAGTCTGGAAGATTTTTCTAAGTATGTTTTACATCGTACAGTATTTGATATGTATTTAAGAGATGAATACACAACTGCCTAAATTTACTTATGTGAATGAAAAAGAACTTGGATTTTGGTGGTAGTCAATGCACAATGCTAAGAATGTTAAAATACAAGGGCTTTCAATATTTTAAGATGAATGATGGGAGAAAAGTAATATTGTGACTGCAAGGAATGTATTTTTAAGAAGAATGCAGAATATTCAAGACAGTGGAAGGTCTCACATTTATTATATTGACAAATTGTATGTGAACCAGAACCATGGAATGTCAATGTACTGAAAAATGAGTGATGGGCTTGGTGATCTTAAATTTCCTGCAGGTAAGTTGTACTTGAAGGGTCAGCCAACACGGTAGTTATTCCTGAGACCAAACTTATATTTAAGGCTTCAGAGTCAAAGATTTCTGAGGATTACCATGGTGAGGTGATATACAATGTATCTAAACAATGGTTTACAAAACAATTATTGCTGTACTTCTGCCAAAATTCAGTTATTGTGATGTATAATGCCAGTGTCCACTCACTGCAACTCAACGAATTCTCTACTACCCATAACAGAAATCAGATATTATTGTTTGGTTATCAAGTAGTAGCATTCCTCACAATCCATGATAAACAAGAGTGGAATTGATGATGTTTGTCAATGCAAATAAGCCAGCATATTGTACCTATGAGACAAACATGGTTGCTAAACAACATGGGCACCAAGCAGTTAAATTGCAATCATATCATTGCTATTACAATCCCAGCAAGGTTATATGGGGTTAGTTGGAAGCTTACATCAGAGACAAGAACAATACTTTTGAAACTGGAGATGTTGAGAGTCTTACACATGCAGCAATAGAGAACATAGTGGTTTTTGCATGGATGGATTGTGTAAGGCATACACAAAAATTATGAGATGAGGACTGTAAACAAGAAATTAGTAGGTACTTTATTATGGAGCCTTTTGCAATAACCTTCATGAGTCATATCCATCACAATCAGAGAGAGAGAGCAAAGATCATGGCATCAATTTATTGCCTTGAAGTTAGTAAGTAGTAATTTGATAACTGCCTTATCCATATGGCTGTTGAATCCGTGGTTGCATTATATATTTTAATAGCTATGGATCCTTCTTCAAAACAGCGATTATAAAATGTTACATTTTATTTTTGTAGAGGCAAATAGTGATTGCCAGTAGCCACTACAAGTGCACATGAAAATAATTTCTCACATTTCACAAAACTGTTCTTTTTTTATCTTTTTATTATTTGGCAAATTGGGTAAATACAAGACTATGTGAGTAATTCATGAGGCTAACTTGAATATATAAAGCACTAGTATGTGGTCAACAGACAGTATCATTTTCAAAATACATTACATTAATAACCCTGCTGAATAACACAAAATACATTGTTTTATTTTCACTCAGGTATATTTCAGTATTATTACACACTGATCGCTGTGAGTTTTCTTGCCCAGTTCCACATATGTTCTGTACATCAGTGCCAGTCTTGGCTGATCCAGGTGTGCTTGAATGTGGAATTTGTAATTTTTGTAGAATAAAGTTGCTATTAAAACTCATTTTCATTTGTGTCATGTTCACATGAACACAACATTTTCAGTTTGGAATCAAAATCATTTCAGTGCGTGTCCGATTCATCGCTGTCTTTGGTCATTATAAAGTGATGGCAAACAATTGTACTGCCCGCAAAACCTATAGTACCTTGTTGATTTATGTGGCTAGTGATTTCTATATTCTTTAATCTGTGCATTCATGACAATATAGATGAAAAATTTAATGACATCTTGTTAAACATTACTAGTTAGTCTCAACCTCAAGTTCAAAATAATGCTTTTTCATATAGGAAACATCATCACTGATGCTATTTTCTCTTGATAGAATGAATTACATATGAGGACAAAAACGCATTGCCTCTGTAATCACATAGATAGCATCAAAATCAATAGGTCAAAAATGGTTTAGAATCCATAAAGCTAGTGAGACAAACTGGTCAGAATGTCTGACAAATGTGAAACTGAAGTAAATTTATATGGAGAATATTCTTTAGTAGGTACTCAACGTATCCAGTAGTGAAATTCTTATGAATAACAATATTGCTAGGCTTGTGACTACTATAGCAACCCCATCGGTTGGCAGTGTAGCATTGACAATACAGAAAGGGCAAACGTGATGGTCAAGCATTTTCCCTCTCTCTTTGTGCAGAACACTTTGCTTAGTTGCCATCTTGCCTGCATCCCACTATAACTGTGTACATATTACAGAGTGATGATCTTCCTGGTTTCAGACCAAGAGTGGAGTTCAGCACTATTGTTTGTCACTGTTGTGGAAGACGTAATAAAGAATGTCAAGAAAATTTTGGCAAACTTGAATCAGTTGCCTTTGCTGATGATGACATGATCTGAAATAAATCAGATGAGGAAGTTCAGATCAGATAAAACATATGAAATTCAAGTTCCAGGACTACGGCCTGCACATCAGCAAGACAAAAACACTGGTTATGATAGTCAAGAGAGATGGGCATCCTGCAAGTGTGAAACTAGGAGATCACCAGCTAGACTGTGTAGTCAATTTTCTGTGCATTGGAAGTATAATCTCCAGGTATAATTTGATTAGACAGGGTATTACCAACAGAGAGAAAAATGGTGCTGAATTCTATCAACAAGTAAGAACACTTTCATGGGATGATAAGAGTCCTGAAAAAGCAAAATTAGTGATATTCAGCATTTTCTTCATACCAACATTGACTTACGGCATTGAAGCATGCACAATCAGAAAGAGACAGTACTTAGATCCACCATCCGAAAGATTAAGATGGATAGACAAGGAATGAGGAAGTAGGGAAGAAAGCAGGAATCAAGACATACCTTTCAGACAGAATCAGCACATCCAGATTACAGTGGTACAAGTGGTACAGGGATATAATGAGTCTGTGGCAACTCCTTCCAGCGCCTACATCTGTAGCAGCAGACAATGGTCTCTGTGGACCAGATATCAGCCCCCCCAATAACCTCGCTGGTCAGTTCCATTGGAGGGAGGACTTAGCAGCCTCGGTTTCCAGATGCTAGGCATGCCGAACTGTTGCTTGAGCAGTCTCTTGTTCCACTCCGATGAGGCAACATCCCAACCTGTGCTCTCAGCAGCTCACCTGCAAAATGCCACATGGCCCACTTTGTTGTCTGCCACATTCCCTCGGGGTATTCGGGAACTGCAGAATTCTTATCCTGCACTCGTCATCGTTACCCTGTTGCAGTCTGTTTAATAAGAGGAGTGCTACCATGTTTCCTCCATGCCTCCTTCCCAAGATGTGTCTCCTGAAGGTACTTCTATGGCTACAGGTGTACAAAGCCTGATGCCAGATGCCCAGTTCGTCCTTCCGGTATCAGCAATTGGAATACTCCATGCATTGTAGTGCAAACAGCCCAGTGAAGTGCTGTGTGCGCCAGGAGTACAAGGCTGATTTGTTACCATTCTATCCCTGGCCATTTTGGCAACCCTGTGCTGCCAAGTGCATCATTGAAGCAGTTTTCCCATGCTGCTGGACGCCGCCGAACAAAGGTTGTAAGCCACCCGTGTTCTGTCCGGTCCAAACTCTCCTTGATTAAGTGGTATTAGCTCATTTTGAATGTTACTGTAGTTGTTAGCTTTTGGGGTTAATATGTTAGAACCAGCCTGTGCGGCTCTTCCAGCACTCCACATCTTGTATAGCCATTGTCCTTAACAAACACTCCATTTAGGCGTGTGTGCCCTTTATGTGTACAGAAGGGAACATAAATCATTCCTTCACTGGTGACCCACTCTAAACCAAAGCACCAAGTCTCATTACTGAAACGTGCTGGCTTTCCTTTTTTTATTATTATTATGATTAGCACAACCCACATGATCACAAAATCAGTTCCTAATAGGTCAGGCGGACACATCTTGCTTGCAACTCCACATGCTCCTTGCCCTCCCCACCCTTCTGCACCCCTCCATGCATGCCACCCCTCTGCATGCATCATTACCTCCTGCCTGCACCCCTTCACGCATGCTCTCCCTTCGCACACACCATTACTTTGCATTCCGCACCCCTCCCCAAGCCCCTCTGCATATGCCCTCCCGCCACGAGCACCACCATACCCCTCCCGCAGCTGACAAACATGCAACCGGTCAAGCCGCAGTGTAACTGTGCAATGTATTGAACACCCCTTCTCGCAACAACACACGGTGGAGTTTGTATTGCATAGTCTGTGCCGTGCATGTCCCACCTACCTTCTTCTCCACAACGTTGCTTGCCAGCACCCTTCTGCATACTGCAAAATGTTGCCTCCACAGTTAAGTCGCTATGTCTCTGCCAAAAGTTCCCACCCCTATTGCAGGTACTCCCAGTGGGCTCCCTAGCCAGCAGCCCCCCATTACTCCTCCTGCCCCAGCACCTAAGAGCACTCCAGAGGTATCAAAACTCCACACGCAGCTGTCAGCACTACAGAAGTGCTCGACACAGCTGACCCAGGGGCAGCATGCTCAGCATAAGCTGACTCTGCAGACCCTTCCCCCAGTCACACTGCTACTCATTTGCCCCTCTTCATCCTGCAAGACCCGTGCCCATTGTTTGCTTCCATTGAGACAGTTTTCACAAGCTGCTCTATCACGAGTGACGCAACAAAATTCAGGATGGTTGTCGGCCACCTCAACCTGATCACCACTGCCGCCCAAGTCCAGGATGTTATTTCATGCCCATCCCCCTGTGGCGGCTATAGTAAACTAAAAGAATGCATCATCTCCAGCTCTGCATCCTTGGAGCTCAACAGACATTCAAACAGTGTGATGAAATGTGCTCGTCCCTGTTGCTGGATCACATCCGAGCACTCGCTGAACTGCACACTCTCCCCAAAGGCATGATCCTAAACTGCTGGCTTGTGCACCTTACAGCCTCCATTCAGGCTGCCCTGGCCTCGCACGTCCATTATCATTAGGTCACACAATGGTCTTGGCCAATAAACTGTTCAAAACCCTGAACTCCTTTTCCACTGAAGCTGCAGCACAGAATGCCCCACTGCTCCAGCCAGCTGTTCACCCACCCCCACCCCCACAGGTGGCCCACCACCGTCACAAACAACTACACCATTGGAGCAGTGACAATACTTCACTCACTCCCAATGCCACACACAGGAGCTGCCCGTGCTCCTCCTCTCGCTGAAAACCACAGCATGAGCACAGCAGCAACAACCTGTGCATGTCCCACAGCGACCATTGTCAGTCAGCTTCAAACATCCCTCTGCACAGTTGACAGCAGTGTTTTCCTCTCAAAAGGGGGGAACTGTATTGTGACTCCTTCCATTGGCTCCATCTGTAGCAGCAGATGACGGGCTGCACAGACCAGAAACCAATCCCCAAATGCCCTCACTGGTCACTTCCACTGGAGGGAAAACAAAAGCCTGATGCTGGACACTTTGTTTGTCCTCCTGGTATCAGAAACTGGAATACTGTGTGCAGTGTAGTGCAAATAGTGCAGTGAAGTGCAGTTCATGCTAGGAATACCAAGCAGATTTGGTACTGTACTATCCCTGGCTGTTTTGGCACCTCTTTGCCACCAAGTGCACCATTGAAGCAGTTTCCCCATGCCACTGGACAACTCCAAACAAAGGTTGTAAGCCACCCATGGTCCACCTGTCCAGACCTTCCTTGATTAAAAGGTATTAGCTCATTTCAAATGTTACTGTAGTGTTAGCTTTTGGAGTTAATATGATAGAACCAGCTCATGTGGCTCTTCCAGCACTCCACATCACTTATTGCCATTTATCTTAGCTAGCACACTGCTTAGGCCTGTGTGCCCCTTAGGTCTCTAGAAGGGAACATAAATCATTTCTTCAAGACTGGAGACTGCAAGAACACTTCGAGTCAATTTGCAATGAGAGTTGGAAGGAAATGTGCAATAGGAAGACCAAGAATTGACTGGTTGGACATGATCAAGGAAGACCTCACTGCCAGAGGAAGAACAGTAAAAGATATTCTCTTTGACACATTACACATGAACAGAAGAAAGCGGGAGAAGCTTGTTAGCAGTACCTAGGAAACTGGAACTGTATGTTGATGGTGATGATAACGATGATGACAATGGACAAAAAACTGGACACTGCAATCAGTGTCAAATTGCTGTGTATATAATAGACCTAAATAAAAATGTGTTGTGGAGTGAATGTCTGGACATAAATAAAATAACTGATTTAATTTCTATTTTGTTTCAGTCTTTCAGTACAGTATATTTTTCTGGTGAGTGGTGGGCTTTGAAAACTAACCTACTCAAATCTTTTAACTATAGAAGTTTGTCTGAGCCATGGTGAAAACGGAAAAGGAACAACCGTGGAAATTTTATAACAGTTTCTCATTTTTTCAAAGGGAAACTCAAATCTTTTTCAGGATAATTTCCTTTTAATTCAGTATGAGACTAGACACACATCAAGTTACATGTTACAAAGATAAAGACTGGAACTGTATGAATACATCCACATTAGATGGGTATGAAATTTACAAATAAAATCTGGAAGAGGAATGATTCAAATCTAAAATACTGAAGGATACCTGGAGAAATTAGCATAAACATCTAACGCATACATACTATCAACACATATTCAATATGTAATCAAGCAGTACGTACAGCACACCATTGGATACTCATTAAAGATAAGTAAAAATTGTCACAGCTCATACATCAGTCATTTGGAATAAACAGACAAGTGCATTAAAAATTGAATAGAACCAGAACAAATAGCATGAGTGCAACCTTTCAAATGTTAGAGACATGTGAATGTCACATAATGTTCACTTGCCCAAAATAGCATAAAAACACAAAATGTTGTTCATGATGTGCCACCATGTTTGTAATGGGTGTGCACAGTGTGCTAGAATGTTATCTTGTTCATTATTCAGTTCTGCACAGTGTTCCACAAATGTCATAATGAAAGAGAACCTTCCATAATGTGGAATGAGTCAAGTTATACAATAATACACAAATGCAGTCACTATGAGCAACTTCTGTAAAGTATACTAACCCCAAATTATAGCTAGCAGTAGTCTACTCACAATGATAATTATAGCAATTACTTTCATATTACTTCTGTACATATATTATAAGAAAACAGGTACTTTGAAAACAGCCACATTCTCTTAGATTACCCAGCTTCCATTATTTTTTTTTTTTTTTTTTTACTTCTTCTTAGCAAATATTTATGTAGCCTTATTTTGAGTAACCTCTACAGGAGAGGCAGCTAAGACAAGTCATCCAAAATATATCTCAAATGAGTAAATATGTAAGGTGTATTTATTGCTGAATTGTGATGGCTAATGTGATGAATTTTCTGACATATCAAATAATTTTTACATTTTTAGGTGCTGATCGATGTCTCTATCATTTCTTATGGAACTACGTGATTGTTCTGTGGCACTGGAAAGGACATATAAAGAGGACTTCCGTGATGTAACACTTTATCAAACAGTAACAAGATAGCTGAAAGGCAAACCACTGTCCTTGACTTAGGGGAAAAGCAAATGCCCACCCTACTTTACTAAATGTAAGCAAACTCAGGTACAGTCCAAATGTGGTTTACATGTGTGCATTAAGCCTATCAGTATGTATTGTGCTGTTGTAGTGACCACATAACTTGCATGTGAAGGTTTTCAGCCTTTCATAGTGTACACAACAGTCAAAAAAGTGGGTCTGATTTTCATCTGTAATGCAACTTTTTTTTTCTCAGCCAATTTTGGTTGAAAAAATGTGGAACTTCTTGTGGGACATTGTGGAATATTCCCATATTTTCCCACTTTAGCCTTACAGCTTCATTAAGTTCTGATAGGTGGCACGTGTAATGGAGGTGCATTCCAAGCAGAAAGCTGTCATTGAGTTTCTTTTGGCAGAAAACCAGAGTACTGGAGATATTCATAGGTGTTTGCATAATCTCTGTGGAGACCTGGTGATGAATCATTGGGTGAAGTGTTTGTTGTCATTGCAAAGTTGGGCAAGATTGTGCAAAGCTGTTCAATCTCCCATGTGCTGGTTGGCCACACACAACTGTGACTCCTGCAATGTTGGAACATGTGGACACTCTCATCTGAAGTGATCAGTGAATCACAATCAAACACCTTGCTGCTCAACTGGACATCTCTGTTGGTAGTGCTGACCACCAATTGGTGTGTGCCTGCTGGGTTTCCTCATTGCCTAACAGAAGACCATAAAGAACAACGAAGGACCATCTGTGCAAAATTGCTTGCACATTATGAGGCTGATCTTGACATTTTTTGTCAGATATTTTCACAGATGATGAAACATGGGTTCGTCACTTTGAACCAGAAAAAAACAACAATCTATGGAGTAGCGCCACACCACCTCTCCTCTGAAGAAAACGTTCAAAGCCACACCCAAAACCAGTAAAATCATGGCTATGAACTTCAGGGACTCTGAATGGGTTATTCTTTGATGTCTTCCCTCACGGTGCAATGATCAACTCTAAAGTGTATTGTGCTACTCTGAGGAAATTGAAGAAATGACTTCAGTGTGTTAATTGTCACAAAAATGCAAATGGACTTATGCTTCTTCATTACAATGCAAGGCCTCACATAAGGATGCACACCCAATAGGGGCTTACAAAACTGCATTGGATTGTTCTTTCTCATTCATGCCACAGCCCAGATTTCATACCTTCCACCTCCTAGCTGTCTGGCCCAGTGAACGATACAGTCCATGGAAATCAGCATATAGACAATGGGGAGGTTATTGATGCACCAAGATGTAGGCTATGACATTGACTTGAAAATACAAAACTCAGATTGTATCTCCAAAGGCCTGCTGGTCAATAGTAAATGAAATAAGAGACAATAAAACAAAACTAAAAGGTAACATCAACATTCAGATATCTAATAACAATATTGATGTCACCAATCCTCAGGAGATCAGTAATATTTTTACTGACTGTTTCATAGATATCATAGAATCTGACTTTTGTACCACAGATAAAGTACCTGTTGGAAGTCTTGCTGAGTACAGTTCTGAACCTAATCAACTCCATGAATTTGAAATCAAGGATATTTTGCAGCTCATCACAGAATGTAAAAACAAAAAATCTGCTGGCTGGGATGAAATTTCTCATTTTTACTTAAACAGTGCAAAAATAATATAGCATATCCTTTGGTGCATCTAATAATTAGTGTCTCAAAAAAGGAGTGTTCCTTGACATACTAAAATTAGCCATTGTTAAACCTCTCTACAAAAAAGTGATAAACAACTAATAGAAAATTACACTCACTTTAACTTCCATTTTAAGCAAGGTTATTGGAAAAATAATGCTGAAATATATGTTAGAGCATTATAATAAGCACAACATCCTGGGAGATTTTTAGCATGGTTTCAGAAGTTGTCGTAGCAACATCACTACAACACTTCCATTTATACTGAAAGCTCTTGACAAAATTGGTGAAGGCATGCAAGTAGCTGGAGTTTTCCTAGACTTATCAAAGGCTTTTGCTAGGGTTTATCATAAGGTGCTTCTGTCAAAACTGGCCAGAGATGACATAAGTGGAAAACTATTGCACCTCATTACATCGTATTTAAAAAACAGAAGACAGTGTACCTCAATCTCACACAATAATGGAGAAACATTAAAAAGTTATACATCAAGGGTCAGGAATATTAAATTTGGTGTGCCTCAGGGTTCAATAATTGGTCACTTCCTTTTTATATGTTACATCAATGATTTCCCAAAGATAGTAAAAATGATACCTTCATTACACTTTGGGCCGTTGTTGGGAAAACGATATTCTTAATCATGGCATAGTTGTAAAAATTTTATAGATATTGCAAAGGAAAAGTTTGAAAATGACAATCTAAAAGTCAACTTACAAAAAACAAGTATAATCCCCTTCAATGTTGGTGACTTGCAAACTTGTATTGATTCTCAAGATAGTAATATTTAAGGGAAAATCTGCAGTGAGTGTAAATTCCTAGGTATATGCATAGATTGCAAACTACTATGGATGCAACAAATTGACAATGTATGTGCAAGGCTATCATCTAGCCTACATGTTTTAAGAAGAATAGCTCCAAACAATTAGGATGATGTATTTTGGTTTAATACATCCATTTCTAGCATATGGTATTTTGCTGTGGGGTGTGGCTTCCAAAAATCATGTAGTCCGAGTATTTAAGCTCCGGAAAAGATCCTTGAGAATATTAGGCAAAAAAGATGCTAGAATATCATGTAAGGTTTGTTTATAGGTTTTTAAATTCTGACTATCTATTCTATGTATATGTTTGAAACAATAGTATTAACTGTAGAAGATAAGAAATATACAAGTCGTAATGCAAATATTAATGATCACAATAAATAATTCTGCAATACTGCATTTCATACACCTTTGGGTCCTGGTTAGAGTTAGTCCTTGACATTAAATAAAGCTCTTTCTTTCTAGAATAGAATACTTTGGTTTCAGATGCTACTAATTTTTGTCTCAGCTTTTTTGTAGTTGTCACTGAAAAGGAAAGACGTATTCATTGAATTTATCATCCACTGTATATCCTTGCTAAATTTCTTCCCTTTCTTCATCCAGAAAATTGTCTCTGAAGAGAGTGAAAGTCATCATATAGTTCAGTGAAACAGTCCTTCTTCTATTTTAGCTTAAAAGGATAGATGGGCATGCTTTATTGTATCATTTCAATGTCATAGTCAAATAACAGGACTCACGCTGTTTCATTAGAGACAACTGGCTTAAGAAATAAATTATCATTATGAAAAATTCCAAAAATGTTGATTGCTGCCCTTTGTGCTGACTTTTTTTTCTCTGCTAATGACTGTTACTGTGTCTGTGGCTAATCAGCAGCTCTATCTTCCAGAAATATTAATGACGGTATTTATATAAGTCATAACGGGAGGAGACCAAATATAAATCTTAACAGACACAATATTTGGTTATTATCAACTCTGGTTTAGTTTCCCTCCTGTGGCACAGTTTACCATTATGATCTTCTGATTTCTGTGGCCGAAATAGGACACCAGTTATACAAATGAACTGCCTAAGATGCCATAATGTTGTAGAGGTATGGAGTGGATGGTCTCTACAGCAAGTGATAGAGTCAGGATGTTAGTGGTCATGACAGCCTGCAGTTCACCACCCTGGTTATGGCTGCAGTGGTGTGGTGCACATATATCAAGTAGTCGTCCAACCTTCAGTCACAAAGAGAACATACCATAGAGTCATTTATTCTCTGTCAAAAATACAACAGTGTCAAAGTTGCAGTAGGGCATAAAAATTGGGCCTTTATATATCATCACAATAATTTGTACTGAAACTATACATTGTTTGATGTTTAATTTACAGAACTTACAATTATAACATCACTCATTAAATTAACTGAATATATTGTAAAATTGGTCCTTTTTAACAGTTTCTTCTACTACAAGGGTTAAGCTGAGTTATTTGTTTAAATGATGAAATTAACAGATACAGTCATGCAAACAATACTTTTGACAAAACTGGTTATTACTTTGGAATTAATTAAGAGCTGGCTTTGCAAACATGTTTTGAATAGAGCCAAATAGATCCTTTAAGAATACTATTAGTTGTTCCTCCAAATGCTTATAATTAGTACAGAATTTATATTTGTTTATAAGTCAACAACAGAATTCATATTACGAAACAATTACTCATTTCACCCTATAGCAAAAGTATTAACTATGATACTCAAAATAAATTAGAAAATCAATTACATACATTAAACTAAGCACAAAATTAGATCTGGTGGTATATTATTTAAGACTGAGGGGCAACCTTTCTTTTTTATGGAAATGCAGATTGTACTCACATATGTTAACAGTAATTAGTCAAAAAGCAAAAAAGAATTTTAAGGAGGCAATGGCAAAACAAGAGGGGAAGTAAAAAATATCCCAGCTTGGTTCATCACAAGTGCAGCATGCCAAGGTGAAGTGGTGAAGTGTGCCCACACAGGTGATGATGGTGAGGTGGGTAGGTGGCCCAGGTACAAACCGTGGTCTTGCAAGGTAGGTGGCCAGTAGCTAATGGAAGTTAGCCAGAAGATGGCTCACTTACTGGGGGCACCAAATCAGCAGCAGTCAGATTTAGTGCAGACAGCAGCTGGCTCCTGTTGGTGACTGATGATGTCTTCCTAAAATTTGCAGTATATATGCAAGCCTGGTCTGCTGTTGTTTTCAGAAATCGTAGTTATTTGTCATTTATTTAAGTCAATGAGACTGAGGGGCAAGGTGTGATTGTTGAGCAACCATGACATCATTGCCCATCTTTTCCATGTATCAGTAAATTCACAGCTCTAGCAGTGTGGTAAATTAGTCTTTCAAGAATGATTTCTTTAGTTGCAGCATAATCCACTTACAGTGCGTGCAAAAACACCTAACTGGTCCTGTACTGTGGCTTCTTGTGTCATCTTGGTATGACATCCCCCACAAAGTTGATTATCAAGGTGAATGGTGGTGCACTATATCTTCCCACTTCAGAAAACTCAGTCCTCCAGATCACAGACCATCTACAACTCCAGGAAAAGTCTTGACAACACATCTCATAATTTGATATTCAGGTACAAGACTTTTTGATTTCTCTGTACAGTAATGCAGCATGAACCACAATGGTCACTGGCTGCTTACTTAACTGATCATTATTTCCTACAATTATCCCAGTCAACTGACAACTGTTGCGCCAAGAGTTCAAGTAGTCAGGGATTGCTGCATGTGGTGGAGCATCTGCTCTGCAGTAATGTGTAATTCTTGAGCTACTATTAGCCTCCTGAACTTACCTTGTTTTTCACAGATATCTATTATTACAATTGAGCTACTACATAAAAAACTGAAAATAATACTGCAAAACTCTTTTGACCCAACAAAGTCCCTTAACAATTTATTTTTAACAGTATATGACCCTATTCCATTGATCTCTCTTGCTTGGCATTTCTACAACAAAAATTTTTGATCACTTACCTAGTGATATGAAACGTCTGACAGACAACAGAGTAAAATTTGGAAAAAAAAAGCTGAGGGAGTCTCTCCTTTGCAACTCCTTCTATTTCATATATGAATTTCTGTTTCTGTAATGTGTAAAGATGGTGGGTAGGAATTACTAGCAGGTATCCATATATCTTTTCCTCTTTTTGTTAAAAAATAAATGAATAAATAAAAATAAGAAACTTAAAAAAATTTAACCAGATATACAAATTAATTTGTGATGTGAATGTAAAATGACTTGTTCCACATCATTATGATTTACTGTGCAAAATGATCCATCGAATATGTATCTAATTAACTAACTAACTCCGGTAGCTTCATAGCTCACATTTTTGGAAAATCTTTTGGTAATTTGTTTGTGCGACAACAGTTTGCCATGAGTTTTCTCAGCAAATTCAGCTCCAAAACTGTACCCATACATAAATACATATGGTACTACCTATAAACACTAAGACAGTCTCCCTTACTTTCCTTACTTTCATGTTAATTACAGGCTTTTTGTAATGCTATGTTTCCTCACATCTTGTGATACAGTGTCATGTGAATTGAGTCTAAATGACTGTGTTTTCAGTTTGGTTAGTTTTCCCTTCACATGGGTTGAACCTTGCAGCAGTACATCATTAGAAACTGCTTCCCCAGAGTGGAACAATGCCTCACTGAGTTCTGCTGTCTGTCACCAAAGATCAGTTTTTCTTATTACACTTCCTCTTACCTCTCATACATACTTCATTGCAAATATCATCAATTTCATAAACTTCCCACCCCTGATACTCCTTCCTGAAATTATTTAGCCTTTTCAACCCAATTACAAATATTAGAAGCATCTTTCCTGTTTATGCTCTTACCCACTCTGCCCTTCTGTGGGAGCATATACCATCACTGGCAGAGATGAAAGTGGTGTACTAGTTATGACTAAATGTGTCTGTACCACTCACTATCTACAACATTTGCAAATATAATAAACATCAAAATAGCTTTCTGTGAGTCCTTCATAGAACCTACAACAAAATTACCATCTGCAGCTATATTCTGCATGACACAAAAATCATTGGCACATGAACTTTCCTGTACATGCCACTCAGGATTGCAATTGACCCAGGCTCCCTGGCCTGTCTACAACACCTGTTAATGTCTGTTAGGGTAGATACCATTGCACTTAAATCATTATCACCCATGTTGTTATTGACACACTCATTTATCTTTGTACAAAACACTTTCTGTTTGTCTGGCACTACAGCTAACACAGACTTTGAATTTGTGCAAGATATTGAAGCTGTTAATCCCACATTGTTTGCCTTAACTTTCACAGTCTTAATACCTCCTACTCCAAGCATTATCTTCTTCCTCCTGACTGTCTACTTTCAAGAAAGTACTACCCTTATTTAACCTGTCCATCATCTCCTTATTCCTGACATAATATACCCGTGGATTAACAGTGTGCCCCCTAAAGAAATTTACCCACTGGTCAACAATCTCTGCCTGTGTCTAGCCCAGTTTTTGTCCTTTCTTTTCTCTCACTTCTCCATAAAACTGTAGACATGCCTGGCTGAGTCAATGGTAGTTAAATCTACTTCGAGAGTAGATAAACGAGATGAAGTCCTGTCCTCTCTCATAGCCTTCAATTGCTTAAAAATATGTGTGTTGCCTACCCGCAGCTCAGCTAATTGAATTGTCAAGGATTGCAACAACTCCTCCAGAATACACATCCTGTGTTTTCAACTCCAGAATTATGGAATCTCTATCCAATAAGATGGAAACTACAGGAGAAACAAAAGTGAAAAGCAAGAAGGACACTTAAACATAACTATCATAACACTTCTTGTTCTAACTCAGCTTTTCCACCTGTGTTGCTGTTCATGGTTACTGCTTCCAAAAATAATTACAAGTGATAATTGCACCATACCCTTTGCATACAATATGTTACATCACCCATACTTCATTTATTTTATTTTATTGCGCTACATATTCCATAGATCCATTTTTGCGAGGTAATGCAGGGATGTGGAATGAGTCAAAATATTCAGTTCATTATAACATTTCTTTCCCTCAGGATAATAAACAAAGATTAAGAAAACAAATCTAAAATAATAATAAAGTAAGACAATCAGTTAAGTTCTCATTACACTCACAAACAGAGGTTAAGATACAATTTTCAGACCTTATCTAAACAAATTTTTACAGAGTAAAAGTTACTATCTGCTTGACTTACAGATCACCAGTTAATCTAATTAAAGCAGCAAGATATACTGAATCAGAAATACACAATAATACATGGTAAATAATTTTAGCTCTCTCTGCTACAGAATTCTTCTAGAGAATAGGAACTTTTTGCAAGCAATATCTCCTTTGGTTTACTTTTAAGTAGTACATTATTACAACATAGACACTTAATATTACTTGGAAGTGCATAGAAGATTTTTGTGCTTTTGTATTTTATATCTTTTTTGCACCAGAGACAAATTTTTCAGGTCACCATGTGTGTCACATTTCCTTCTTTATGATGATGGTATGTTTCATTCATTTCATATTAAGGAGGATTGTGAAGCATGAATATCATTACTGAAAAGAGATATTGTGAAGTAGTGGTTAGTATTCCTATTTGCTTAAAACGGTTGCGACATTAGGTTCTTGGAGGCACTTCACACAAAATTTGGATAACCTTTTTCTGACTTTTAAAGATTTTTTTCAACAGCGGTGAATTGCCCTAGAAGATTATTCCATAACACATAAGTGAATAGAAATAGCAAAAGTAAGCAGATTTTGAGACATTAATACCTCCAGTTTTGGTGAATAGCCAGATGGAAAATGTTGCTGAACTAAGCCATTTCAGGGTTTGGTAAATGCGGTGCTCCCAGTTAAACCTGTTATCTATATGTAAGTCCAAGAATTTCAAAAAATCTACTCTCTGTATCTGCTGGCTCTCATGTGCAATGTTTATCTCCTTCAGGCTTTTGGGAGCAGAATGGAAATTAATGTAATTGGTTTTGCTGAGGTTTATTGATACAGAATTTACTGTGAACCAATTCAGAACATCCTCAAGTAATTGATTAGCATATAATTCTAGGTCAGAGGATGTCTTATTGTCTGTCACAGTACATACGTCATATGCAAACATTGTACGTTGCTTACTTTGTTTGAGGACAAAGGTAGGCCATTGGTATATATGAGAAATAGCAGGGGACCAAGGACAGAACCTTGTGGAACTCCATAATTTACTGTTCCCCCGTCGGCCTCTACCCCTCCTATCTGCATATTGTTACCATCTAACATTATTTTCTGTTATCTGCCCTGTAGATAGGATTTGAGCCAGTTGTCCATTTGCCTCAGAGTCCATAGTGGCATGCTTTCTCTACAAGTATTCTGTGACTGACACAATCAAAGGCCTTAGACAGATCACAAAATATGCCCACAGGCAATGTCTTCTTGTCGAGGCATTCCAAAATGTTATTGGTAAATGAAAATGTAGCTTTGGTTGTGGACATACGTACTAAACAGGCACAAACTGATATACATTTTTGCACACCTCCAGCATGATGCCACATTTTATGTATGAAAACAAAATTAAACATTTGGTAGAAGACCTGACGGCCCAACGTAACACTCACACTGGTGGGGGAGGGGGGTAAAAAATAAGAAAAAAATTGCTCTCTCTGGTTTCACCTTACTGTCTTCATACTGCATCCTGCAGATGGAGACGTGGCCCTGTACCCAGCTGCAAATATCAGCAACCACTTCTGTCCCCAGTTGTAGAGGGTAGGGTTGGAAGATGTATATGGTAAGGAGGTGGCGAGAGGTGAGTGGTGGAACTCGGCTGCTAGTGGTCATGATGGCAAGCAATTTACCATCCTAGGAGTGCTTGCAGTGGTGTTTTGGACGGAATTCAGGTGGTTGTCTGAGATCCAGTCATACAAATAGCAATAGCATAGACTTGTTTATTCTGTAAAAAAATACATTCGGCAGGTAGATTTAGGTGTTGGCCCAGTTGAGCAACATAGGTGATGGTCTCAGCAAAGTGTCTCAAAAGCACGCTCAACATTGGTGTAAGCAGGCTGTAGTAGTAGTGTCCCCCATCAGCAATGTGGCAGCAAGGAATGCCAAGTCAGGATTGTGGTCACACCAACAGACAACTGTGGTGGCTCCCAGGACAGATACCCATGCTAATGTGTTATCACAGCTCTTCAGAGAAAGCAGGCACAGACAAACTGTGGCCTCCAGTATGAATGGCAGCATAAATATCTTGTAGCAATGAAGTGTGCCCACACAGGCAGTGGTGAGCAGCAGCAAGGTTTGGCTGCACAAGTGATGACAGTTGGCAGCAACATATACCAACACAGGTTAATAAATAGCAGTAGACCTGGCTCATACAGTTTGTGATGGATTGGCAACTAATTGGTTCAGGCACGAACCATGGTACTCCAAGGTAGGTGGCCATTAGCTGATGGAAATTAGCCAGAAGCTGGCCTGCCAGCTGGGAGGCACCAAATCAGCAGCATTTAGGCTTAGTAGGAACAGCTGGCCCACAGATAGTGAAGACAGACTCTTATCAGTGGCAGCTAGTTGATCTATTTCTTAACAATGCCTTTTGTAGTCATCCCCTCATAGTTGGCTCCTGTCAGCAACTGATTATGGCTCTCTGAAACTGATGGTATATATGCAAGGCTGGACTGCTATTGTCTCAAAACAACATTTGTTTTGCCCTCTGAGTCAAAAGGACTGAAGTGAATGTGTGATCATTGAGCAATCATGACATCATTGCTGCAGCTTTTCCATTGTGTCAGCATATTCACAGATTTGGCTATTAGGTAACTATCCTTTCAAGGATGGTCCCTGTTGTGTCACCATAATCCAAATACAGCATCTTACAAAGAAATACTTAACCAGTCCCACACTGTGGCTTTTTGCGTCAGCTTGGTGTGACATCTGTGGCAAATTCAGTCATTGAATTTTTCTATTGTGTTTACAACCAAGAGCCTTGGCAGTCACACAGAAAATGACAATTAAATATTGTGTCTTGTTTAACTCTATCAGCAGTTTCTTACTTCACAGCAAAATTTTTATTTAGACTAATGTTGTTATTGTGGAGTTGAGCCCAAAGAGTGGTTAAATGCAGCTCTTCATATTATTCTGCCCTGTTGCAACCCGCATCCATTTTGAACCTGCTTACCCTAGGTAAGACTCAATCACCCTCTATACTGAGTGAGGTAGCACAGTGATTAGCACACTGGACTAGTATTTGGGGGGATGATGGTTCAAACCCACATCTGGCCATCCTGATTTAGGTTTTCTGTGATTTTCCTGAATCATAACAGGCAAATACCAGGATGGTTCCTTTGAAAGGGCCAAACAGATTTCCTTCCCCATCCTTCCCTCATCCAATGAAACAGATGACCTTGCTGTTTGGTCCCCTACCCCAAATGAATCAACCAGCCAGCCTCTATAATATTCTCAATCCCCTCTCCCCCCCCCCCCCCCCCCCCAGTCACCACTACTACCTAATTAATGATTCCTTGATATCTCGTTTTCTTTAGTTAATTTCAACAATAAATTTCTATTTTCCCCACTTGCATTCAGTATCTCTTAATTAGTGATCCGATTTACCCATCTAGTCTACAGTGTTCTCTTGTATCATCACCTTTCAAAGGGTTCTATTGTCTTTATCAACCACTTGTCACTTCCATGCAAGCCGACACTCCAGACAAATACCTTCACAAGAGACATTTGATATTAACAAGATCCTCTTTTTTCCAGAAAGGTTTCTGTTGCTATGTCAGTCTGAATTTTATATCTTCTCTGCATTGACCATCATCTCCTATTTTGCTGTTCAAATACCAAAACTCATCTACTATATTTATTGTCTTGTTTCCCAGTTCAATTCCTTCAGCAACAACTGATTTATTTTGAGTACATTTCCTTGCTGTGTTTTACTTTCATTAATGTTCATCTAATAACCTCTTTTCAGGACATTCTATTCAACAGTTGTCCCAAGTCCTTGCTGTCTGTGACAGAATTATGATGTCACTGGCAGACCTCAAAGTTTTTATTTTTTCTTCACATTGCAGACTTCTTCTTGGTTTTCTTCCAGCTTGCTCAGTGCACAGACTGAATAACGTCAGGGGTAGGCTACAACCCTGTCTCACTCCCTTCTTAACTGCTGCTTTACTTTCATGGCCTTGACCCTTACAACTTATAATGAGTCACCCTCCTCTAACATTACCTTTTTTTATAGAAATAACTGCTACCATGTATACTATCAATTCTTGCATCTCAGCTGTTTCACTAAAGCAATTCATATGATTTTGTATATGATGTATTATTTTTCAGGCTAAAATGTATAAAAAAGAAATTAATATGCTACAAACAATATGTACTACAGTCAAAATTACCCTTCTTTTAAGAATAATTAAATTACAAAACTTCTGGCATTTCTAAAGTTCATATTATTAATTGCACAATCTAATGCAAATTATTAAATTTATTTGTGTATTTATTTATAAAATAATGTTATATCTTGGTGATGATTCTTCTGTTGTGAAGAAAATATGTAAACTCTGTGCTCTGTAAAGTCTGTGGAATAGTTAGTACTGTAGAAAGTAAATAGTCGTGGACATGCCTCAGAATGAAACACAAATATTTTGCTAATCTTGTCTCTAATAATGTAATTTGTGGTGTGATAAAAATGGAGATTGTGAAGTCAGTGTAGTATAGAAGAATGGGGTAAAAATGAAAGGATATTTACAGCAATAGAAAAATCTTCATCAGTTATTTAGTGCAACAAGAACCCACAATGTTAAACAAAAATTTCCAGCAGCAAGAATGTGCTCCTAGACACAACAAGACTTAGAGCCATGGACAACAACAATGAGATAATGAATATAAGTAAAAAGTTATTATTTTGTATATCTTACACCTTTGAAAATAGGGAAGGTACTAAGATAGTGAATTTAATAGTGATGTGTGGGTGAGTAAGATTACAAACTGCATTCTTGTTTCTGCCCAAGGAGTAGATGACAGTTACAGAACACCCTCTGAAGAGACATTTAATCCTCAGATATGCATATAAAATATTGTCAAAGATTTGAATATGGCAATTTGATATTAATTATTATGTGAATTACACAGCCGGCCGCGGTGGTCTAGCGGTTCTAGGCGCTCAGTCCGGAACCGCGGGACTGCTACGGTCGCAGGTTCGAATCCTGCCTCGGGCATGGATGTGTGTGATGTCCTTAGGTTAGTTAGGTTTAAGTAGTTCTAAGTTCTAGGGGACTGATGACCACAGATGTTAAGTCCCATAGTGCTCAGAGCCATTTGAACCATTTTTTTGAATTACACAGCAGTTAATAAAGAAGTTCTGGTGGAACATCAGGTTCAAGTAAGCTTTATA
The DNA here is from genome assembly GCF_021461385.2 of Schistocerca piceifrons. Classification (NCBI taxonomy): domain Eukaryota; kingdom Metazoa; phylum Arthropoda; class Insecta; order Orthoptera; family Acrididae; genus Schistocerca; species Schistocerca piceifrons. Next base: position 479,646,299 of record NC_060139.1, read on the forward strand.
TCAAGACTCTGTGATTAGTAGGAATATTTTTTCTTAATACTGAAGCCACTAATTACATAAATTCTTTAATGACTGCTGGTGTTCACTAGAATTTGTATTTGACTCATATTATGCTCACATTGTATGCATTTATTTCACCAAAGTTTTCTATATAATCGTTCAGCAATCTTAATTACTTACAACATTATTTGAAATTAAAGAGAAATTATGCAATCCTTTATTAGAAATGTAGACATACACTGATTTTCAGCCCTAACAGCTATGAACTATGTGGCTACTATTAATTGAAGGCATATTGAATTTGTAACTCCAGCTTATGCTGGGAAAATGACGCAACTTATATTTTGGTTATAAATTAATGAAATGTAATTCACATTGTTAATTTCCGTATATTTTCTTGTTTCATGCTTCTTAACTGTTTATTTCACAAACTACCTACACATACTCATCAGGAAATAATGTACCTAAATTACGCTGTCCACAGTTCATCTCCGCATGTTAATTTTCTATAGTAATTTTGTAAAGTTGCATCTTAAGCTATATTACTGATTGTTATTAAAAGTATAAATAGACATGCAACAGCACTGTCGTTATGCAGATCATAGCCAGTTTTCAGAGAGTCGAGATGTAGTCAGTTAGTAATGCCAACTGTTCATTGCTCCACACGACATACATGGCAATAAAGGAATTCACTGCAACACCTGAACTTTCATAGGTGATTTCCACGATGTGGCAAGATTGCTACAATTTGTTACAGCAACATACAGCAGACAACAGGTCATCAATAGCAAGCAGTGATGAAGATCTAAAAGTTAGTATTAAATTCTACCTTGGAGTTTACATCACTCGAGAACTTTATTGACATTTTCAGTGTTATTAGTTTCAGTCTAAATTTTTGCTACAAGCACATTGTGTTCTGTAGCTGCTGGAGAAACCTTTTTTATAGTTCATTTTTGGTGAGACTACTCAATTTCAAAGTGAACATTACTTTTTTGCAGTTTTAAATAATTATATTTTCTAGCATTTCCAGCAATAATGTTGCATGACCTAGTGGCGTCAATAGGTCATATCGACATAGACAGCATTAATCTTTGGGATTCAGGTCACTCATCCAAGTTGCCATGTTATTTCAGTCTGTTCTTATAACTTGTACTGTGTGCACTTGTATGATAATTGTCGAAATATATGTATGCGCAGATATTAGTGGGGACTGTTTATTCCATATACTGCTATTCATATCCTGTTCCCATTCTGGTGACCCCGAAGTTTCTACGTCTTCCATGACTTCCACACCGGGTGTTGTAAATCAACAGGTTATGCGCACGCCGCCATGGCCACCTCATCCAATGCTTGGTTCGAAGATTAGGAAGCCCAACTATGACCGCCGGGCCCCTTCAATCCTTCCCCAATGGCCAGCCCTTGATTACTCCACAGAGATTTGTGATCTCCAACCATGTTAACCTCAAACTTTGTTGTTCTACAAAGGTCAAGTGCTAACACCATTAACTCAAACAGTGGAGTCGGGTTTCATGTCGCCGGACTGTGCTCGCCAACATGTGAAGTGTGAAGTGGATAATATTCAGAACTGTGTACCTACCAATTGATTGTATAATGTTCAAAGCGATCTACATTTGCACAAATACTTTGACTCTCAACGCGTCGCAACAACAGTTGCTGTCGTGTCGTGTACAATGCTGCCATTTGTGCAAAACGCACCCGGCCACTATCAATTGTGACCTGTTCCAGTTTTGCCTCATTTGCAGACTACCAATGGACATTTTCATGCGCAAAATTCTCCTTGCCCCCCCCCCCCCCCCCAGACTTGCTCAACTTTTTGACCATGTGGGTTCGAGTATATCTTTCTGCATTTTGCCTTCCAGGGGCATCTTACCACACCACAGTGATCTTCCGCTAGTTCCACCAGTAATTTATAGTCCAACCCCATGGGACGTGGTTTCAATGTGTGTGGAGAACCCACACTTTTGTCACACGAGATACCAACCCACTACCAGCTGCTCCCATCGGCCCCCCACCCCCTGCACCTCCCCTCTTCCCCCCACCATCACTCGCAGGGGGCCCTGGTTCTGACCGCTCAGCCGCTCGCCTCTCCCACAGATCCGCCTGTGTCTGCCGTGCCAGCCTTCTACATTATTTTCAAGATGGGCAAATTCAAATCAGTACCTGCAATCTACAGTCTAGTTTACAGGACCCCTACATGTATCACACGACCGCTCATTCCCACGGTACCAACCGTGCCAGCTGTGTCGTGTTTTTGCAGCATGCCAAGGACAATGCAACCTGCCATTGCAATCGATGTTCTTGCCAGTAACACACCCATGCCTACTGTGCCGGCCTGCTGTATGGCCTCTCCTGCCATGGACCAAGAGGTTTTCCAAGGGACACCGAAGCTGCCTTCGTCTCCTCCCTGAGGCCATCTGCCAAAGTTGCCACCTTTATACAAAGACAACCCAGTATCATGGTTTCCGCTTATCAAGGATCTTTTCGAGTTGCATCATGTGTCCAATGAAAACTCTAAATTCCTGTCTCGTTACACACCTCCATGACCATTTGGACTTAATTTGTGATCTACTCCTCTCGCCACTGCTTCCACCAAAGTACGAGTTCGCGTGCAAGTGCAAGGTTGACAGCAGACGGTTGCCACGCGTTCCGACCCGCTCCATGCCCCAAGCTGCATGCGCAGCCGCCCTCTCCAAACAAGCACAAGCTGCACTCATGTACTATACATGTGACTTTCATGCTGCCTTTTTCCACTCACACTAACGGCTATGCCTCGTCGCGCCCTACCCGTCCAAAAACTTCGTGTCAGGACTTTGGTCAGTCTCGTGTGCAGTTCTCAGTTTCTTCCGTCGCTGATGGAATGACACACAAGATAGTTACCACTGCCAGCCCTCCTATTAGGCACAAGGTTAGACACCTCAAGCCTATTAAGTTGTGCGCAGCCCAGCAGCAAATTAACAAACTTTTGGAGGCAGGTTACCTGCTACTGTCAGACAGCAACTGGTCTTCACTGATCCACCTCATCCTCAAACATGATGGTTCTTTCAGAATTTGCAGTAACTACAAACGTTTAAATACTCGTACTTTCATGGACAATTACCCCATGCCTAACATAAATGATTTCACTCATAAGTTATCAGGTGCTACAATCTTCAGTGTTATTGCCTGTAAACGTGCCTACCACAAGATTCCTGTAGCGCTGGATGACATCTCTAAAACTGCTATTATCACACTGCTTGATTTGTTCCAATACAACTTCATGCCGTTCGGCCTAAAAAACGCAGCACAAACATGGCAGCATTTCATTGACTCCATATTATGACAGTTCCAATTTTGCTTTGCATATCTGGATGACATACTCATTTTCAGCAAGTCAGCTGAGGAACAAGAAAATGATTTATCCATGGTCCTCCAGATCTGGAGCTCCAATAGTGTCGAGGTCAACAAAGAAAAATTCCAGTTGTGTCAGCCTTCCATCACTTTCTTGAGGTACACTGTCTCCACCAATGGAATACAGCACCCAAATCTCGCATGCACGCTATCACTTCACTGCCACCCCCGGCCACTTACAAAGAACTCCAACATTTGCTGGGCAAAATAGATTACTACTGTCGTCACCTGCCTTCTGCCGCCACCGTGCAGGCCCCGCTGACAGATCTCACTGTTGGGTAAACAGACTTCAGGACTCAAACCTGTTCGCTGGACTGCACCTATGCTGGAGACTTTCAATGCATTAAAGACTTCTGTAGCTCACGCCATGACACTCACACACCCCGACCCCTTGGCCAAGTTGTTCATCACTATGGATGCCAGTGACTTCGCAGTGGGAGGGGTACTACAGCAATGCAAGGCAGGCACGGTTTCCCCTCTTCATTTCTTCTCTAAAAAACTATCAACAGCTCAGAAGAAATACTCCGCTTTCAATAGAGCACTCCTTGCAGTCTATGAGGCTGTCAAACACTTATGCTCTGACATGGAGGGTCACTCGTTCTTCATCCTAACAGATCTCAAACCACTCGCAGACGCTTTCTGCAACCCCCCCTCCCCCCCTTTCAGTGTCCTCTTTGGAAACCATGCTGATTGTTCTGGACAATATTATGCAGATTATTAAAGATAACTATCTGGTTACATGCAGCACTTCCAAATATTTTGGAAAATATTGATAGCAATGAGATAGGTTGATAATTAATCACTTCTTCATGTGTGCCATTTTTGTAAATGGGTCGTATTTCAACATACTTCAGTCTATCAGGAAAACATCCTTCCTCGAAAGATTGATTCACTATAAGGGACAGAGGATGTGCAATACTATGGGTGAATGCCTTTATTGTTTTTGTAGGAATTTTGTCCCAGCCCGCATAATTTAGATTCTTCAAGGACATTATGATATCAGCTTCTTCAGAATAGGATATGTGGGTGAATTTAAATTTACTGGGGTTACATAAACTGGAAACAGGATACATGTTTGGTGGTGAAAGTTCATCAGTTTTATATAGATTTATGAAGTGGCTGTTAAACGGTTCACAGATTTGTGTAGGGTCCCAAACAGTCTCACCTTCAACCAACAGTTCAAGTTTCCATTGTCTGCCTTTTGTGATGCCAATTTCATTCTTTACAGTATTCCATATTGCTTTAGACTTACTTTTAGCGTTTGAAATGCAATTATTATTTGCCAATTTTTTGGCTTGTCTGACAACTTTATCAAAGATTTTTTATATTTCCTTACATAATTTAAGAATTCAGAGTCTTGATTGACTTTCACTTCCATATATGAAGTTCTCTTTTCCTCATGCATGAAATCTGAATACCCCTTGTTAGCCATGAACCATTCCTAGGAGTGTCAATTTTTATCGTCATAAAAGGAAAACATTCATTGAACACCACCAAGAAGGCCTCCAGAAAGTTACTGAAATTTTCATTTACTGAGGACTTAGCAGTAAATGGCCATGAGATGAGGCTGATTTTATTGAAAAACATTTCTATATTTTCCCATTTCCTTATTTGTGTGCTTTTGGCTAACACAGGGTAATGGCACTAATAGAGCATTGTGGGCTGAGATCCCTAAGATTACTATACATTTTTCTGTAGTTTAAGCTGCTATCTATGCAGGGTGCTGATGTAGCAGTTACCCTTGTCATTTCTACAAATTTTGGAATAAAACCATGTGTGGACATCAGCTCCTTCATCTTAAAAGGCAAATTTGTCATTTTATCTCACATCTACATTAAAATAAGCACAAACAAAAATTTTTTTACACAAATTTTCAGTCTTGAGTTGGTGGATCAAATTTTCAAGTTTGACCAGAAAACTGCATGAGATTGAGTAACCAGGGGTACGATATATGCTGAATATCAGCATGTTATAGTCCTTAAGTTCTATGCAGCAACTCTCAAATGTGTATTCTTCATTTAAATTATTGAAATTTTGCTTAATTTGGTATTTTACTGATGAATGAACCAGAATACGTGAACCACCATATCCATTGTCTCTACAGAAGTTATCTGCTACTTCATAATCTGTAAGTTTGTTCAATAAATTTATATTTTCATCTCTAAGCCAATGTTCACTTAATCAAATAAACATACAGACCATTTTGTTCCCTCTAGAAATATTTCTAAGTCATGAAGCTTACTGACCAGATTAATTGATAAACCTCCAATATTCAAATTCATAATAAGCTTATTATTTGCTATTCTAGATTTTATGTCATCAAAATTGTCTACTCTAAACTGGCCAGACACAACTTTTTGTAGATTACCTATCTTAATGTTTTTTTTCCTTCCAGTTTCTACTAAAAAATCCTTAAGATGGCATGGTGGTGAAGTTTTTCTCTAGTTATGAGTGGCTCCTATTGATTCTTCTGCTGTTGTTTCTTCTGTTGATGTTGTTGGTCCTTCTGTTGTTGCTTCTTCCCTTGTTGCTTGTTCATGTGATGATGATAGTCCTGATTCTGGCAATGCTGATGCAGCCACCACTTGTGACTCTCTTGTTGTCTCTGATGATGGTGGTTCCGCTGTTGATCGAGATGATGTTGCTGCATCTGTAGTTCCTACCACATGTGATGAGGATTGTCTTGCTTCAGTCGATGATTGTTTTTCTGCTGCTGGTGAGGGCTGTGCTGTATCAGCTGATGGTTTTGTTTATGATATTGATAATGGTTTGTTTGCTGCTGTGTGGTTTTGTTTCTGATATTGACTGTGGTTTATTTGTTGCTGCAGCTTTTGATGTGGTTTCACTGCTGTAGTTGGTGGTGGTTGCTGTACTGTTATTCAGCTACTGGAGACAATTATGATTTAAGTTCAGAGGACATCATTAGGTAACTGAAGATCATCACTTTCAAATAATTTAAACAATTTAAACAGCACAATACAGGAAAGTTCACAGGAGGCACAAATGTTATCTGTTTGATACTTAATTGGCATTTGGAGTGACAGCTCATGGCACTGATGGTAACTGCAAGTTAGTGTGCTGCAAGTTATCACACTGCCCAGTCCACCTAACTGCAGCATCAGTTCATCACAAGCTAAGGCACTTACAAGTTTCTGTACTGCAGGACCAGTATCACATGTTCTGTCTGACTGCAACAGAGTTCAGCATGACCTATGGTCACTTGCCAGCCATTTGACTCCAGCACCATTCCAACATGAGCTATGCTTCCTGCGAGAATTTTTCTGTAATTTCCTTTCACACAACCTTTAAAAAATTAAATGCACACAAAAAAATTTGTTTTTATCAACTTAATATCTGATATACCGTGCATCACAGGTGGATTGGGAAGTCAGCAATAGCCCATGCCAGACTCCGAGTGCCAGAAGCTCAAGCAGCCCCCACGCAGCAGTTGGGCAGACTTATGCCATTAATATGTCTGGCAGAGTCCAAGGCATTCTCCCATTCACCGATAGATGGCATCAATTTCACAGTTGCAAGGAACTTTAATTCATTATACTTCAGCCAGAATGAATTCATTATACTTCAGCCAGTAAAACTGAAGAAACTGCAAAAAGGTGGGAATTTAAGAAGATGGGACCTGGATAAACTGACTAAACCAGAGGTTGTAGAGATTTTCAGGGAGAGAATAAGGGAACAATTGACAGGAATGGGGGAAAGAAATACAGTAGAAGAAGAATGGGTAGCTTTGAGAGATGAAGTAGTGAAGACAGCAGAGGATCTAGGAGGTAAAAAGACGAGGGCTAGTAGAAATCCTTGGGTAACAGAAGAAATATTGAATTTAATTTACGAGAGGAGAAAATATAAAAATGTAGTAAATGAAGCAGGCAAAAAGGAATACAAACGTCTCAAAAATGAGATTGACAGGAAGTGCAAAATGGCTAAGCAGGGATGGCTAGAGGACAAATGTAAGGATGCAGAGGCTTATCTCACTAGGGGTAAGATAGATACTGCCTACAGGAAAATTAAAGAGACCTTTGGAGAAAAGAGAACCACTTGTATGAATATCAAGAGCTCAGATGGAAACACAGTTCTAAGCAAAGAAGGGAAACCAGAAAGGTGGAAGGAGCATATAGAGGGTCTATACAAGGGCAGTGTACTTGAGGACAATATTATGGAAATGGAAGAGGATGTAGATGAAGATGAAATGGGAGATACAATACTGTGTGAAGAGTTTGACAGAGCACTGAAAGACCTGAGTTGGAACAAGGGCCCGGGAGTAGACAACATTCTCTTAGAACTACTGACGGCCTTGGGAGAGCCAGTCCTGGAAAAACTCTACCATCTGGTGAGCAAGATGTATGAGACAGGCAAAATACCCTCAGACTTCAAGAAGAATATAATAATTCCAATCCCAAAGAAAGCAGGTGCTGACAGATGTGAAAATTACCGAACAATCAGTTTAATAAGCCATGGATGCAAAATACTAACATGAATTCTTTACAGACGAATGGAAAAACTGCTAGAAGCCAACCTTGGGGAAGATCAGTTTGGATTTCGTAGAAATATTGGAACACGTGAGGCAATACTGACCCTACGACTTATCTTAGAAGCTAGATTAAGCAAAGGCAAACCTACGTTTCTAGCATTTGTAGACTTAGAGAAAGCATTTGACAATGTTGACTGGAATACTCTCTTTCAAATTCTGAAGGTGGCAGGGGTAAAATACAGGGAGCGAAAGGCTATTTACAATTTGTACAGAAACCAGATGGCAGTTATAAGAGTTGAGGGACATGAAAGGGAAGCAGTGGTTGGGAAGGGAGTGAGACAGGGTTGTAGCCTCTCCCCGATGTTATTCAATCTGTATATTGAGCAAGCAGTAAAGGAAACAAAAGAAAAATTCGGAGTAGGTATTAAAATCCATGGAGAAGAAATAAAAACTTTGAGGTTCACCAATGACATTGTAATTCTGTCAGAGACAGCAAAGGACTTGTAAGAGCAGTTGATCAGAATGGACAGTGTCATGAAAGGAGGGTATAAGTTGAACATCAACAAAAGCAAAATGAGGATAATGGAATGCAGTCAGATTAAGTCAGGTGATGCTGAGGGAATTAGATTAGGAAATGAGACACTTAGAGTAGTAAAGGAGTTTTGCTATTTGGGGAGCAAAATAACTGATGATGGTCGAAGTAGGGAGGATATAAAATGTAGACTGGCAATGGCAAGGAAAGCGTTTCTGAAGAAGAGAAATTTGTTAACATCGAGTAAAGATTTAAGTGTCAGGGAGGCGTTTCTGAAAGTATTTGTATGGAACGTAGCCATGTATGGAAGTGAAACATGGACGATAACTAGTTTGGACAAGAAGAGAATAGAAGCTTTCGAAATTATGTGGTGCTACAGAAGAATGCTGAAGATTAGATGGGTAGATCATATAACTAATAAGGAGGTATTGAATAGGACTGGGGAGAAGAGAAGTTTGTGGCACAACTTGACTAGAAGAAGGGATCGGTTGGTAGGACATGCTCTGAAGCATCAAGGGATCACCAATTTAGTATTGGAGGGCAGCGTGGAGAGTAAAAATTGTGGAGGGAGACCAAGAGATGAATACACTAAACAAATTCATAAGGATGTAGGTTGCAGTAGGTACTGGGAGATGAAGAAGCTTGCACAGGATAGAGTAGCATGGGGAGCTGCATCAAACCAGTCTCAGGACTGAGGACCACAACAACAACACTTCAGCCAGTTTTCACAAAACATTTATAAAATATATTCACAAAGCTCCCTCTTGAATCAGTCTTTCTATGAATGAAAATAGTATCAAAATACCTGCAGTACTTCCTGAGAAAAGCCTGAACATTGAGAAAGAAACCAAGCAGCTACGCAACTTATATGCACTGCTCAGCAAAATTTAAGGATGAGCTAGATAATGTAACGTTGCATATCATTTACTCTGTGGAAATGAATGATAGTGCAGAAGCATGTTGCCAGAGGTCTCCCAATCTTGCACAGTACGCTAGACAAATCATGGTGTGAGGTCAGTATAACTATAGAGCCAAATGGCCCCACAACAAGAGGCAGTTGAAGGAACGGGAAAAATATTGTGTGTCAACCAGCAAGTAGCTACAGTGCGCCAGAGTGGTGTTTTACATTACAACATGGCCTGGAGACAAGGTCTTGATGACTTAAAATGGGGAATAGTCATTAGGACGCTGAACGAGGGATAAAGTCTAACGAGTGTATCCCAGGAACTAGGTATTGCTCACACCATTGTTTCACATGCATGCGGAGTATTCTGAACCACAGGCACTGCTGCCTAAAAGAGAGGTTCAAATGGCTCTGAGCACTATGGGACTTAACATCTATGGTCATCAGTCCCCTAGAACTGAGAACTACTTAAACCTAACTAACCTAAGGACATCACACAACACCCAGTAAAAGAGAGGAAATGGTGTACCATGATCATCTACTTCAACAGATACCTGCTACATGTAACAGGACTGTAAGACATGCAATCACAGATCCACAATGGCATGGTGAATGCATGGGAGTGGTCTCTTGGCTTGATGACCAGTATGTTATGTTCAATTGACACCGACACATCTGCTAGCACCGATGCAATGGTGCCACGAGCATAGGAACTGGACCAACAAGGAATGTGGTTGGTGCTCTTCAGTGTGAATAACAATTGCAGATGTAACCTCATATGGTGAGAGTTTGTAACACATAATGCACCCAGAACATTATCAAACATGGTGTGTTTTAGTGGTTCAGATGTTATAAAGTGGGGAGGAATAATGTTGCATGGGTGCATTGATCTCAAAATCTTTGAACATGCTACACTCATCTGTCAAGGTTATTGTGACATTGAAATATGTGTCTTTCAGGGGTGTATTTACCTCAGTTCATTTTTGTGGAACACAATGTGTGACTGCTTTGAACAATGCAACTGGAGGTCTCTTGGAACAAGAGGATATTCCACGAATGGAGTAGCCTGCCCGTTCTTCTGCTTTAATCTCACCACTCAAATGTGGGGTGCAATATGTCCATATGCACTAACGACCATGACCATGCCCCAAATTTGTAATGTCTAAGGGGCCACAACAAATTGTGGTGGCTTCAGTGTAATTATTGCCTTTGAACAAAAGTGTCACTTCTATTTGTATTAGTGCATATTTCCTTCAGTGACCTTCTGCACTACATTGCAGCAGTTCTTCCTACCGATGATCGAATTTTCGTTGAGCAATGTTACTTGGCAGTGACACAGCATGCTAAAGTTACTTTTATCCTTATGTTTTTCATAGCAGTGTAAGGATAGATTATCTTCAAGTTAGTTTGGCCACAGAACTTTTATACGCACCTTCTACTTTTCAGATTTCCATTATTTCTGTAGTACTAGCTTGCCAGCTGAGCACTCAGTACTAATACTGGTGCTTCTCTTTACTTCAAATGTGTCTTATTTTCCTGTAGGTGACATCTATGTTTCTAACAGGCATATATGTTTCTACAATTTTACTTTTCTCCTCTATCCATTCCTGTTTTACCATTTTGTACTCTCTGTTAGTTCACTTTTTATACTTGTATACCCTTCTATGTGTTTCATTTCCTGCATGTTTCTGCTTTTATCTATTAAAGTAAAAATCTTATGTGTTGTCCAAGGATGTCTACTGAGACTTGTCATTTTGCCATTTTATCTTCTGTTGCCTTCATTATTTCATTTATCAAAGCTACCAGTTTGTCTTCAATTGCACTTTTTTCTCCAGTTTCAGTCGATTGCTGCCTAATGCTCCCCCTTTCAAACTCACAACAAATTCTGGTTCTTTGTATTTATCAACATGTCACCTCCTTAGTTTCCTACCCTCCCCCCTCCCCACCACCAATTTCTTCAGTTTAAATCTTCTGTTCATAACCAATACGTTATAGTCATAGTCCTCACCTGCCTTTAATTTAGTTTTACAGTTTAAAATCTAGTTTTGAACTCTCTGTCTTACCACTATGTAATCTATCTGAAACTTCCAGTGTCTCCAAGTATCTGCCATGTCTACTACAACCTTTTTTATGATTCTTAAGCCAAATGATCACCATGATTAAACTGAGTTCTATGCACAAAATTTATCTAGTAGCTTCCTCTTTCATTCCTTTCCATCAGTCCATGTTCTCCTACCACTTTTCCTTGTTTTCCTCTTCCAGTCACCCATCAGAATTAAATTTTTTCTGCCTTATAGTGTATTTAAAATTAGTTGCAAATTTTAACAGTTTAGTCTGGAGTGAGTGGAGGGGGGAGCATAGTTGCCAGCGTGTGCTGAGCGACACATGCATGAGTGAAAAACCTAGGATGAAATATTCGTAATCCCTCACGTCTCATAAACAGTCTGAGATATCAAAACAAGAGTTTGGCAAATGATAGCATTCAAAGGGGGGGAGTATTTTTCATATGATTATTTATTTCTTGTTGTTCCTTGCCACATTACTTTTCAACTAGGCCCATATATTCTCTTCCAGATTTAAATGAGCATGATACAAAGAAAGCCTCGTTAAACTGTGCCCTTTAGTGTCAGCTAATTCACCAACCTGGCAGCATGCTGTGTTTGGCTTGTACAGCACTATAAGCTCTGAACTCTGCCTTATACATGCTATGTTCAACTCTGTCCAATGGAATATTTCTTTCTATCCAGAGTAAAATATCTGCTTTCCTACACTGCATTTAAGAAGCTTTATCCATCACAACAGAGTAGTATGTATGTTATTTATTATTATAGTCAAATTCAGACGTATATTTTGCTGCAAAACATTATTAATGCAATGCCAACACAAAACAGTTGTTCACATTACCTGATGGCTGCAGAACACTTCAACACCAGAAAACACCATTTTACAGTGAGAGCTGATGAATATAGATACACATATAATGCATGACATGACATGGTGCTGTTTATCCACAATGTGACAACAGAGATGCTTTACCAACTGCTGCAGGCAGCATGGGAAAATCAGCTTGCCATTGTTGTTACTTGGCCAATGGCTTTACATCCCCTCCATTGAGGCAAATGTCAAAAGTCTCAACCAATTTGAAATGTGCTATAATGACTAATAATTTCTTTATCTTGTCACACATTTCTTCAATTGTGCCATCATCCACATTGCTAGTAGGCATAGACACTTGTGCTATGGTGCGTGATGGTGGATCATGGCTTTGGGTCTATATTGGATTCAATGATGTGTTAACCATGCTGTCCATCCTACATTATCCCTGTCTGAATTTTTTGTTGTTAAGCTGGTAATCACTGGACCAGGATTCTTTTCTTCTTGCCAAACCATTTAATTAATTCCCATTATATCTTACTCCATCCTACAAAAGTCTCTTTTTAAATTCTCTAACCTACCTACACAATTAAGGGATCTCATAACACACCTTCCAACCTACAGATCAGCAGTTTTATTTGTTCTTATGTCTACATAAACTAGATAAGTATATTTTATAAATGGAAAAGAACATGAGCTTCGGGTATTAAAGGGAATGTTTTTTTACTGTTGTATAATACTATTTAGTAAATGGCCAGCATATAATCAAATTTAACTATGAAACTAATGCTACCATATCATTTCCAATACTGTGTCAAATATCAAAGTAACATGTAACTCGATAACCTAATTCTAAAGTCATGAGATCAGGTATGGTTTCCTCTCATGAGATGATTTTGTGAAAGCCAGTACATTAAAAAATTACATTCAGGGTGATAGGCATCTACTTTCACAGAAACATTTGAGAAAATTGAAAGGCCCGAGATGAACCTGTAATTCAAAGTACATTAATTAGCTCTTTTTCTTCTCTTATGGCCACTCTTACTGGTTATTTCACTCATTCAAAGGCTATGGGCTATTCAGAAACTTAGTGTGACTCTGTAACTACACTTAAACAGTACTGGAAACTGGTTCAGGCAAGGTAATGTCACACTGTATGCAAATAACTTCTACAATCACAAAAATTGTCTATGATTGAGAATTTAATTGTACAACAACTTTACAAAAAATTTGTTTGGCACTTTGCTTACTGCTCTCAACATCTGTTCAGAAAAAAAATATCCTTCAGTCTCATACTTAGAAAAAAGAATGAGCAACATTTAAGTTGTTAAAAAGTTCCCTGCAGTAACTGGTCTGCCTCTGACTTCAAAATTTATTTAATTTACTTTAAGAAAAAAACTTCTTCGTCTATGTTACTGATGCTACGTCTCCAGTTCCATCTCTGCAACAGAAAATTTTTTCAAAAATGGTAGTGCATATAGCAATGTGAATTATAGTGTGATTCTTTTATTGCTATTGCAGAATTAACTATTTTTGTGGTTTTTTTAGGCGACATATGGGCTTTGCTACTGGATTTGAAAATTAAATTACAAGTAATGTGTATTTACAATGAGAAATAAATTGTCTTCAGGGATTGATGAAGTACCTGTTTCAGTCCTAAGAAAATGTGCTAATGTCATTACAGAACCACTCTCACATATCATAAATATATCGTTATCAGATGGCGTGTTTCCCCAGAGATTAAAATTTTCAAAAATAAAACCACTGTATAAAAAGGGCAATATATATGAAGTGGGAAATAATAGACCAGTAACTTTGTCAACAATGTAAGAAGAGATTGATTGCTACTTACCAAGAAGAAGAGAAACCAAGTTGCAGAGAGGCACGATTAAAAGACATTCACATATAACTTTTGGTCACAGCCTTCATCCACAAAGGGAGAAACACACACACACACTTCACACACACACACACACACACACACACACACACACACACACACACACACACACACACACAAAAAAAAAAAAATCAAGAACACCTCAAGCACACATGACTGCCAACTCCAGCATCTCTGCCCTGAAATGCTGGAGTTGGAGGTTGTGTGTGTGTGTGTGTGTGTGTGTGTGTGTGTGTGTGTGTGTGTGTGTGTGTGTTTACTGATGGAGGCTGTGGCTGAAAGTTACATGTGAGTGTCTTTTAATCATGCCTGTTTGCAACTTGACCTATTTTCTTCATGGTAAGTAGCAATCTATCTCTTCCTACATTGCTGAAATTGCTATCTGGAGTTTCCATTGTTTGATAGACCAGTAGCTTTGTTACCTGTATTTTCAAAAATAATAGAGGCACTAATGATACATAGAATTAAAAATTCCATTAAAAAATTCAATCTCTTATCTGTAAACCAACATGGTTTTCGCAAAGGATTGAGTACAGAATCAGCTACTTCCCATGTCATAGACACAACAATACAACAGGAATAAATGTGGACTTTTTGAAGGCTTTTGAAACTGTCCAACATGACATCTTGCTAGACAAATTAGAAGCCATTGGTATACGAAGTTTTGTGAAACAATGGCTTCAGACTTATCTCCACAATGTAGTACTAGTCGTAGCTTTATTCATCCATAGATCTCTTTTTACAAGGATATAGGACATGCCAAAGTATTTACTAGTTTAGACCAATTTAAAATAAGCTAATTCGTACACGCATACATTTACAGACCTTAGAGACAATCATTAGATTTGCTCCTGGTATACAATACTTTTTTTACAAATAACTTATTAAATAATGTAATCCACACTGTTCACTCATATTTATCAGTCACTGCACACACTATACACACATTTTTTCATAACACTTCCCTCACTACACACACACACACACACACACACACACACACACACACACACACACACACACATACACTCACCAGTGCTCTCTGGACCATTTTCTATACCACAACTTCCCATTTGCTATCCTGAAAGCTGAGTCAGCATCCCTCTATAATAGGTGAGATGTTGAGCTCAGAAAGAGGAAGAGGTGTTAGTGTTGTGCTATGCATAGCTTGGGGGTAAGTATTTATAGAAAAGGAAAAAAGAAAGAAAAAAATGGTGTGGAGGTGTTACATGGAATGTTGGATGTTTTATAATCATTATTATTACTTCCAGAATGAGATTTTCACTCTGCAGTGGAGTGTGTGCTGATATGAAACTTCCTGGCAGATTAAAACTGTGTGCCAGACCAAGACTCGAACCCGGGACCTTTGCCTATCACGGGCAAGTGCTCTAGAGCACTTGCCCGCAAAAGGCACAATGATGTGCTCACTTCACTCTTCACTTTCTTGCAAGGACTGAAGTTGACAGGACTGAAGTTGGACCATCCTATGGGCAGATGAAGCTCATTTTTCTCTGATGGGTGAAGTGAGCACACAGAATTGCTGAGTGTAGGGATCTTCACCTCCAGTCCTCTATATGGTGAACATGTCACCGTATAGTATGGCTTCATGGCTACATTCATCATTGACCCATTCTTTCTTGAACAGGTCAGCACTTAAGGACCAAAGACATGCAGTGTGACTGGCATTACTGTGATATGCTTCACCAGCATGTCATACCTGCCCTACAGGAGAGAGACATATTGAACTCAACAGTTTTCGTGCAAGATGGGGCCCCACCATACATCACTCGTGATGTTCATCTGCTTCTCTGAAAATCATTTGGAAATGATTGAATTATCAGCCGATAATTTCCAAATGGTTTTCTGGCATGATCACCTGATATCATTCCCTGAAGGACATGGTTTTCCAGAGGAACATTCACACATGTGCTGATATGAAGCATAACATATCAAGGAAGGTAGCTAGCCAGCATACCTATCATCATGCTTCATTCTGCTGTGCAAAATGCAATCCTCCACTTTCAGACTCTTCTGCTTACTGATGGGTGCCATATTGAGCCCTTTTTGTAGCAGAAATGATACTGGTATGTAATGGTATGATGTACCGTAGCAGCAGATTAAAAGTGTTTCAATTGAATGATTCTGCATTATTTTTCTTCTCCATGTCCTTTACATTAAAGATATCAAGTTTGGTACTCGTACAGTAATTATGTTCCATGTTAAAACATATTAAATAGGGAGAGTTTAATTATAATCACGCAGTACTTGAGTGACAAAAGATTTATACTGTTAATATTTGATGCAAAGCTTCTTGAAACCAGTATTTTGACTCTAAGTACAGCTGCCTAATTATCTACAAGATGCCTCACAGTATTATTCTGTCTATAAGCTTCAAAGCTGTGAGCTGCAAGTAACTCTGTTTTAACATTTAGTGTGCACACACAACAAAACTGTATCTTCAAGGGCTGTTCAAAAACTATCCAATCTTAATTTTTGTTGTTGGCACTCTCTACATTTGTAGGCATATATAGTAAACATGCCTGATTTTTTGCATGACTGGAAATAATAAGACAGAAAACCTGGAGCATTGTTTTTGCATCATATTTTATTTTAAGTTTCACGATCATCAAGCTGAAACAATCATGATCAGACAACTTGCAGATGTGGTTAAAATTAGTATTACATCCATTCATTCCATTTTAATGGAACATTTGGACGTCAAGAGGATCTCAAAAAGGTTGTGTTAAAGTTGCAAACAACTGAGCAGAAGCAAGTTCGTTCAGAGATCTCACAGGACATTCTGGATACTGTGAACCGTAATCCTAACTTTCTTAACACAGAGATCACTGGTGCTGAGTCCTGGGTTTATGGGTACAACCCAGAAAAAAAGTTCCGGTCCTCACAACGAAAGCCCCCATCATCCTTGAGACAAAAAAAGCAAGGCAGGTCCACACTGATGCCTGCAATGACATAGTTCATCATGAGTACACTCCCAGAAGGTAATAATGTCAATAAGGAGTACTACCAAGAGGTTTTGTGTCATCTTCACAAAGCAGTAAGGTGCAAATGGTCAGACTTGTGGGCAGTGGGCAGTTGGCAGCTTCATGATGATAATTTACCTGCTCATCATTCTCAATTAATTCAGCATTTTTTGACAAATACATTATGGCTATGGTTTGTCAGCCTCCCTGTTCCCCTGACCTAGCACTGAGTTTCTTTGTGATTTTTCCTAAACTGATAAGAGACGCTGAAAGGGACTAGATTTCAGAATGAGGAAGACATTATGCAGAATACAAAGGAGCAACAACACACCATACCAGAAGAGGCTTTCCAATGATGTTTCCAGCAATGGCAATAGCATTGGGAGAGATATACGGAAGCTGAATGGGACTACTTTGAAGGTAACTAATGTTAAACAATTGTATCTGAATAACAACTGATTTTATAAATAGGAGCTGGATACTTTTTGAACAGGCCTCATAGTGGAAAAAACTAATAAAATCTGGAAGATGGCAATACCCAAAGAATTCAGTAAGTTTTTACACAAACAAAACAACAAATGCAATTTACATATGTTTATAAAATCAGTTGTTTATTGCAACATTTGCAGAAAACACGCAGACCAAGGAACTTTTCATGCACATTTACTTGAAATACTCCTGTTTACTTAATTCTGTAGTAATTTTCATGTCATAATGAAATGCTCTGGGTGGAATATAAATATGGAAGGAATAAAGGAGACAACTCACTGTAAAGCTGAAGAGTTGATCTGTCAGCAGGCACATAAAAAAGACTGAGAGGGTGCTAAGCTTTTGAACAATGCTCTCCAACTGATACACCACCTCACTCCAATCAAGCTGCAGTGCCAGTCCAGTGTAATTAGCTGGGACAATGGAGCCACAGAGGTGAATGTGTATTCTGTACAATAGACAGAAAGAAGTATTAGTTGCCCATGGACTCCTGTTTCCCCATATGACCTTGAAAATAACAGTGTTGAACTTGTATCACAGGAGTAAAGCAATATGCTATTAAACTTCATTCAATAACAAACAAAAAATTGCCACTTTCCTGCATCAGAGGAAAATGAAGTAAAACTTGACTACCTATGGAAAAGATGCAGTCTCTCTCCATGCTTATTTAGTTGTTTTTGAGTTCAATGGATCCTTTATGTGAACATTTCATGAGGATGTATATAGATGATTATAAATTTTACAATCTTATTCAGACATAAACAGTTACAGGTAAAATGAGATTCAAGTGGTTAGTTGTAAATCTTCTAGTCTAATTCTTATACATAAACAGACAATTTCAAAATGTACCACACAAACACATTCTAAACTTACATAAAAGGTCAGTGTAGGGTTTATAAAATATCCACTCAAAATACTTGTATGCAAGGGCAATGATACACACTTTCATCTGACATGTTAAAAATTAATTTTTTCGCATCACAGCATTTCATCAAAATTTTGAGAAGGTTTGTCCCAGAAGTTACAAATAGGTTAAAAAGTGCCCTTAGCCCGTGATGAACTAATCAGTACTTGATAATACTAATACTCGCTTTTAACAGGATACTATTAACGATAAAGTTTCATTTCTCAAAAAATCATTACATAACAAAAATTTGGATCTCTGGGCAGGAACTACTCATGAGGATGCCAGCATCAGGAGAAAGAAAACTGGCGTTCTATGGATTGCAGTCCGGAATGGCAGATTCATTAATTGGGCATGTAGGCTAGAAAATTTAAAAAGGGAAATGGATAGGTTAAAGTTGGATATAGTGGGAATTAGTGAAGTTTGGTGGCAGGAGAAACAGGACTTTTGGTCAGGTAAATACAGGGTTACAAATACGAAATCAAATAGGGGTAATGCAGAAGTTGGTTTAATATTGAATAAGAAAATAGGAAAACAGATAAGCTACTGTGAACAGCATAGTGAATGCATTATTGTACACAAGATAGACACAAAGCCTACACACAGCAATAGTACCAGTTTATATGACAAATTGCTCTGCAGGTCACAAAGAGATTGAAGAAATGATAAAAGAAATTTTTCAAATAGCTAAGGGAGACAAAAATTAAACAGTCCTGGGGGACTGGAATTTGGTAGTAGGAAAAGGAAGAGAAGGAAAAATACTAAGTGAATGTGGACTGGGGGAAAGGAATGAAAGAGGAAGCCGCCTGGTAGAATTTTGCACAGAGCATTATTTAATCGCCACTAACACTTGGTTTAAGAATCATGAAAGAAGGATGTATATGTGGAAGTGACCTGAAGACATAAGCAAGTTTCAGATAGATTATATAATGGTAACACAGAGATTTTGGAACCATATTTTAGATTGTAAGATATTTCCAGGGGCAGATGTGGACTCTGACCACAATTTACTGGTAATGAAATGTAGATTAAAACTGAAAATATTGCAAAAAGGTAGGAAATTAAGGAGTTGGGACCAGGATGAACTGAAAGAACCAGAGTTTGTTGAGAGTTTCAGAGGGAGTGTTAGGGAACAATTGATAAGAACAGGGGGAAAGAATGCAGTAGAGGACATGTGGATAGCTTTGAGAGATGAAACAGTGAAGACAGCAGAGGATTAAGTAGGTAAAAAGATGAAGGCTGGTAGTAATTCTTGGGTAACACAAAAGAAAATTAATTTAGCTGATGAAAGGAGAAAATACAAAAATGCAGTAAATGAAACAGGCAGAAGGGAATACAAACGTCTAACAAAAGCATATATCACTAGGAGAAAGATAGATACTGCATACAGGAAAATTAAAGAAACCATTGGAGAAAAGATAACCAGTCTGAAGCAAAGAAGGGAAAACTGAAAGGTGGAAGCAGTATATGAGGGGTCTATACAAGGGGGATATACTTGAGGGCAGTATTATAGAAATGGAAGAGAACATAGATGAAGATGAGATGGTAGATATGACACCATATGCAGAATTATACAGAGTACTGAAAGACCTAAGTCAGAACAAGGCCCCCAGAGTAGACGACATTCCAATAGAAGGAATGAAGGTCCACAGGTTGGGGATGAGGAAACGCATCAAAAAAGTACAGGACCCCCAATTTACTCCTACAATTAGACAATAATAACAGTATTAATAATATTGCACAGGTATCTGAATTAGGTGGTATTTTTTATTTAGATGTGAATGAGAGCTGTGGAATGACTGAGGTTGGTAAGCCCGAGACTAGTAGTAGCTTATTGCAAATGTATGTAGTTGTGGTGTTACTGATGTTATTGATGAGTTAATATGGAAGAATATGATGATAATAAGGATGATGATGATGAGTATCAGGTATTTGTGGAGTTTAAGAATAGTAAAGTTTCAGAGTTATTTGCGATTACAGGTAAGGTAAGTGTTGTATGTGATGATTTAAGTGAGAGTCATGGAATACCAGTCCAGTCAAAGCAGTTTTTCATTAATGTCATACAGAGTAATGATCCAAACATTAAAGTGAGCTATCTGTGACCCAGAGAATAAAGGTGAAAATATTTTGAAATTTGTTTGGGACCAAATTGATGATAACATAGATAAATGTGGATTCTGGAGTAATTTAGCTGTGGTTAGTCAAAATTTGAATCCAAGTTGGTGGAATGAAGTGAAATAGCACCGAAGTGTGAAATGTAATTTTGACAGTAATATATTTTGTGTTCCTTCTGTAATAACTGATGTTAGTTGTGCTATGGAACCCATTCAGTTTATTCCAATTTTACTTGACAACATGTGTAACCAAAGTAATGCAATGTTACCAGCAAAGTTGATAAAATCCTGCAGAAACAGTGTAGATGTTGCATTTGATGAAATTGAAAGTGATCTCATACATGAAGTGTCGAATAACAGAGATGATGATTCAGATTTTCGATGTTCTTACATTAAGATTAAGATTGATCAGTGGGAAGGGAACTGTTTGATTGATACAGGTAGTCCAATTTGTGGTATATCTGAACAATTCAGAGACAAGATTAAATATACTAAGAATTTAGTGAAAATGCCCATTGTAGATGTAAACATAAAAGGAGCTACAGGTAAGCAAAGCAAGTAAGTAAAATGTCAAGCACTGTTAACATTTAGTATAGAGGACAAGACATATGAACAAGGCTGCATAATGATACCTAGTCTAGAAGAAAATATTCTCTATGTTTGTAAATTTATAAGACTATGTAACTGCATTTTGTTTGCCATGAATGTAGTATATAAGAGCATATTGGGTAACAAATGAGGAGAGTAGACAGGACAGTATTATAAGGTACACATGGGTATTTTATTCAGGAGACATAAGACTGACTCAGAGGATTGGAAACTATGTTGGCCAGGGCAGTGTATTTATACTTGAATTACTTATACACATGAGAGTTTTGGTCATTGTGGATCAACCAAATCCACACAAAAGAGTCAGGAAAACATTTATTTTTATAAGATAGGAAGAAGAGTCAAGAAGAAGATTGCCAGCTGTGGAAGATGTCAAAGAGTGAAGGTAAGTAACCAAACAAGTAGAGGGCAAATGCAAAACAAATTGCCTAATGTTAACCTAGATCTCATGTCTGTGGATGTTTATGGACCTTTACCTAAGTCAAAAAATGGATTTTGTTATGGTTTTGTGGTGATTTTATGTATTTTTGAAGTTCACAAAGCTTTTTTCTCTTAAGAAAGCTACCAGTAAGGAAATCGTTACTAAGTTTGAAGATACATATTTTTATCAGGTGGGTATTCCTAAAACAATTTTATCTGATAATATTTCTCAGTTTACATCACAAGCTAGGAAAGATCTTGTTGATCATGCATAAATAAAGAATATTCTAACTTTGGTGCTCCAGGATATATGAGAGAAATTGCAAGACTGTTTAGAACATATTAGTAAGAGCCACAGCAGATGGATAGATTATGTCAGTGATTTTGAGGATATTATGAACAGCTTACAACATTCCTCAACAGTTTTTCACCCTTTTAAATCATGTTTAATCGCAGACTGGTTAACCTTATTTCTGAAAATGCTTTGTTTCCACTATGTAAAATTCTGTCACCACAAGAGAGGGAAGAATGTGTTAGGTAGGTGATGAAAAAGCTGGGGGATAGGAGAAAGCAGAGACATGATGGTAAAGGCATCTAAGTTTGAGGTAGGACATTTTGTGTTGGTGAAAGCCAAGGAGAAATCTAAAGTGTTGACATCTGAGGTAAAGAAATCTTTCGATATTTATATTGGGCCATTCAAAATTCTTGAAAATCTACATCCTAATGCATATATACCATAAATGTAAGATGTTGTTTGGATTATGTAATATCACTGAACTGAAAGCATATAGATACGAACCATAAGCATCTAATTTTTGTTTGTTTGTTCTTTTTCCATTGTCATGAATGTAGTATGTAAGATCATATGATTCCTAAGGTTTTGTTTTATTTATTGACTGGAGTTATAAATCTATGATACTGTATATAATTACGTACTGTAATAGATTTGTGCTTTAGAATTTGATGCGTATATGCCAGGAGACTAAATGAGTAGATTCTTTTACAATTTTGAGATGGAACAATGTTCATAACTTTTACTGCAAAAATTAGGAATAGTATCACATATCTGTGTGTATCGCCTTGTTAGTTCATCCTTTTTTTTTTTTCATTGCATTTAACTCTGTTTATTATTGTTTTATACACGAGCACTTTTAATAGCACCTGACATAAATCCCATATAATTGTGTTTGAAAAGTCACTAAGGAGAACATATTTCATGTGATGTAAAGAAGGTATTGAACAGCATATTTAGTACACTAACAATGTTTCAGGATTTGATGTGAATACTAGACAGGAAGTTACCTATGCATTGGAGCATGTGATGAGACCTGTAAGGAGGAAGCTGAAAGATGTCGGCAGATACATTTCCCACATTGTTGTGTGGCTGTACCCTGCTGGACCAGTCAACTTGCAAGAGATCGTGGATGCTGGGTAACATACTCAAGCATCTGTCGACTGGATCTGTGTTGTGGCTGGTATTTGTGAATTGTTAGCCAAGACTGCTAAAAGACAGTGTTATTCAGCAGAAATGCATGGTTTTTCAATTACAATACATTATGTAACTTTAAATTGGTATGTATTTTTTTATCATTTGTGAGTGAATCTTTTAGATCTTTATGTACATAGGTTAGTTGTATGGACAATTACCAAATAGCTTGGAAGACATTTACAAGTACAGACAATGTAACAGGTTGTATAAATGTCTGCTTTCATACTCTGGTTTTGGTTCTCAAGCTACTGGATTGTGTCATCATTCAAAGCTATTTATGACTATGTTCAATTGAATCTATCCTGAGTAGTGTAATATTGTATCTGATTGGATCTTGAGTTGTTGACAGACTCAAGCTTAGCTCTGTTTTGGGTACCCTGGTCATCGCGACTGTGTGTACTCAAGGTGAGTGTACAACGATTAATTGAGGCTAGATGCTTCTTTGCATGTAACTGAACTTATTGATATGATTATGAACTTTATTCTTTTTGTTGTGTTGAAACTTTTTTTGTTGATTTGTATCCTGTGTGGTTTGGATTCATGGGTCGATCCCCACATCGTAAACTTAAGCCCAGATTTTATTTTGTTGCATATTCACTGTGACTGCTGACACATGATGGTTGTATGTGGGATATACCAACAGATAGATTGTTTGGCAATTGTCTGCAAATATTGACAGGAAATATTGACATGACATGAGTCAGTCATTGGAGACACAAGTTTTTTGACAGGACTCTGTGGCTATCTCTGATGATACCCATGTTGCCCCAGTGTATTTTTCTGACATTGGTAGTGTATGGTCAAATTTCAAGTAGACACAGGAACAACAGTCAGCCTAGTTATCTTAGATATGTACAGGCTCCTGGGTTACCCAGAGCTGCAATAGCAGTCTGTCACGTTGTGTCTTATAGTAAACAGTCCAGTCTTTGCAGGGGCACTTCTCCATCTCTGTGCACTGCAAGAATGTGGAATAATATCTTATCTTGTTAGTAGTCAATTCATAGTTGGCACGAAATATCCTTGGGCTCGACGCATATTCTTTTTTGGCTGCCCACTCATTGACAACGTGCATTTAGTTTCTCATCTGTTCCTTTTCATGATTTGGACTCCTTACTGGAGTCCTACAGCCTGCTGTTTGAGAATACCTTTGACCGAGCAGAAAATTTTGAGGCATGTGTTTCTCTTATGGCATCGGTAGTACCCAACATTTGTCATCACCACCCCATTCCCTTCTCCATGTTTGACAAGGTTAAGGCTGAGATGCAGTGATGGCAGAATCAGGGCATTGTTTCTCCTATTTTGTCGAGTTAGTGGGTCACTCATTTGGTGGTGATTCAGAAGCCCAAGCACCACATGCTGCCAAGCCAATTTTAAACAGACGGTCAACACACAATGTGTGTCAAATTCATATCCCATTCTGTGGCAGGCAAAGATGTTGGCAAAGTTGTCATGGGGCTGCAAGGGGAGAAGGGGCAAATATTTTTCCTGCATTGATCTGTGCAATGATTACCTGCACTAGCCACTGGATACAGTTTCTCTGACTTTACTGGTCATCAACATACTCTTTGAGCTGCACAATTTCAATCATTTGCCTTTTGGAATTTCATCTGCACTGGTATTTACTACAGTATTTGGAGCAATTGATTCAGGACATTCCCTGTTGCATCAGTTACCTTGATGACATTTGGGTCATGGTCGCTGCTTGGGAGGAGCATTTCAGGACCTTCAGCTGGTTTTGCAACATCTCCTGGAGAATGATTCATTGCAAGCTGGAGAATTACAGTTTGTTCTCCCCAGATGCATTTTTTTGGGTCATTTTACTTAGTAAAGGTGACCTTGTTGCCACAGACAATCACATCAAGGCCATTGTCAGTCTGTTGGTGCCCAGAAACCTGTTGGAGTTTCAGTCGTTTTTGGGTAAGATTTCACATTATGCTCAGTTCATTCCAAATGTGGCGCATATCTGCCAGCCTCTTAACTGGGTTTGCCAGAAGGGTGCTAAGTTCATCTGGTCTGCAGACTGTCAATAAACTTTTCAGTCAGTCAAGCCCTGTCTGGCTTCTTTTATGCTGAGGAAATGTTTAACTGTGGCCTGTGATGTGTCCCACTATGGTTTGGTGCCACCCTGTCCCATTGATATGGCATTGGTGCCATCCTGTCCCATCAGAACTCAAGGTGGCACTGAACAGTCTGGCACTTACACATGAAAGATGCTTTGCATTGCGCAATGTGAGTATTCACGGGTGGAAAAGGAGGCATTAGGTATTACTTTCTGGGTTAAAAAGTTCCATATCTTTCTGTGTGGCGCTAGGTTCCTCTTCATCATCAACAGAAAGTCATTGGTTTTCTTATTTGGTCCTCATTCCAAGCTGCACCAGTGATCCCACTTTCTCAGTAACTATTGTTATGACATTCGTTACTGCTCCACCATCCGTCACACCAGTGCTGATACACTATTGCAGCTACTGGTGGGGCCTATCAGGAGGCTCTTGTGTTTGGATTGGATGAAGCTTTGCAGCAAACTCTGTTGGACTTTCCATTGATGACATGCAAAGTCACAACTACCATGGTCACTGACCCATTTTTCCAGCATATCGTTTCGATGGTCCAGTTTGGTTTGAGAGAGTGCATCTCTTCATGTGCAGATCAGGCATGGTATATGTTTTTCCTCCTATGTGATTGGCTAAATGTTGTCCAGCAGGTTCTCGAGCTTGCTGCAGAGGAGCAGTGCTGTTGTGTTGTTGTTCCACTGTCACTGTGTCCTCGCATACTCCAGTTGCTGCATATGTCACACTAGGGTATGACTTGTATGGAGGCATTGACATAATGTCACATTGTGACATCAAACAACTGGTGCATTCCTGTGGGACTTGTGCACAAAGTCAGGCTACACCCCTACACTAGTTCTCTCTGTGGCTGGTCCTGGAGCACAACTACGATAGTGTGCACATTGATTTCACTGGCCCCTTTTTTGGGCAGCATGTGGTTGTTGGTGGGCAATGCATTGTCCGAATTCCTGTACATAACCAACCTGTTCTCCATCATGCTGAGTCCACAGGTTGTGGGTTGTTGGTAATTTTTGCCATTGAGGGATACCCCTCAGGGCCATGGTATTCAATAATGGTCAGCAATTTGTGTCACAGAAGTTTGAGGACTTTTGCATTTACAATCATATCCAGCGTCTGACTACCACTCTGATTCATGCAGATTCTAACTCAGAGATGGAGCACTTTGTGCATACATTTAAGACCCAAACGAGGAAGTCTGTATCTGCTGCTTCCTGTAATGATACGTTGTTGAGCTTTCTGATACATATTGGGTGAGCCAATTAGTGGGTGTAGTGTGGCAGAAAGTTTGCATGGATGCTGGCCTTGAGGTCTCCTGAATCTCCTGCTTCCTGATTTGCATGCCACAGATCACTGCGAACCACCACATTTCCCTCTCAAGGCTGCCATTTGAGCCTGGCGTTCAGCCAACGGCAAGGGTGGCTGCTGTGTGTCGTGATGGGCTACAAGGGTCAGTAGTTGTTTGTGGTGGATGTTGGTAGGGAGTAGCTGACCAACTATGCAAAATCAGCTATGCCCTCACCCTGTTGGAACACCCCTGCCGTGGTCTTGCCAATATGCCTGGTAGCAGGTTGGGCCAAAACGTTGTTCTGGGTGAAGGCTCCCACTTGCAGTGGCATTCTTCCCCATTGCCACCCCCTACCTGTGCTCTCCTGTCATCCTGTCACTTGCAACAGTAGCCCACAGTGAAGCCCTCACTTGCACTTGCCAATGTAGTGTCCATGGATTTTGATCCACCCTCCTCCTCCTCCATCTCCTCCTCCTCCCCCTCCTCCACCACTCACCAATGGAGATGGGTTCATCTCCATTCACACCATTGAACCATCCATTGCTGCAGCCTCCATGTCATTCATCTCAATTCACGCCATCGAACCATCCGTTGCTGCAGCCTCCATGCCATTCCACCCTTCTGGCACAGCCATCGGGATCGGCGTCACCTCCTTCGATGGTTGGTTTGCTGTTGAGTTCTCCAGGAGGCTTTCTGGTTGTGCACTGGAAGGCACAGCCCAAGCCTAGTCATTTTTGGCCCTGCATGTCCTTATCATGGGGAGAGTGGAGAGGTTTAGTATCCTATCAGCGTACATCACAATGGAAGCAGAGGAGTTGTCATGGGTAGCGCCATGTGACAGTGCAGAAACATGCCATGGAAGCAGGCACAAATGACACGTGTTGTGGGCTGAGCCTCCTGCAGGGGCTCTTATCTGCAGGTGGCAGTAGCTGGGCCAGTGCTTACTCAGAGTTTGCCCACTGTGTACATCACCTTGCACATCATGCTGGGTGTTGTGCCAATTCTTAATCATTATCCATTTATGCCATCCACGTGCTGAGTTCTTCCCCTGCTCGTCTACATGGTTTCAGACTCTCTGCTTCCCATAGATTGGCTTGCATGCCAGGTCCATTCCTCTCTCATGGGGTTCTGATCCCCAGGTATTATTGAACCGCTGTCAGCTTGTGAAGTATCCACACCAATCATGTAGTAAAGCTGCATTGTCACACCTGTGCAGGTATTAAATTACTGCAAGCACAGAGGCATTAAAACAGCTTCTTTCCACATTCCACATGCAGATGGAATGGGAGGAAGCCCTAATAGCTGGTACAATGAGATTAACTTGTCTGCAAATTGGCAACCCTGGCATGATGTGAACATGCAGAATTCTGATCTGGTGCTTACCATGTTTTCAGGTGTAACGACAAAATACTATGCATATATTATACAATGTTAAACATATGACAGTGTCACTTGAAAGGCTCAAGACAGCTTACTTGTTAACTGTTGATGATCTAGCAAATCAGCACCCATGTCCTTCATCACCAGATGTAACTCACAAGTCAGTATCACCTGACTAGGACACTCCCCAGTAACCATGACCACCATTTCCAGTTTATATGAGGGCAAGACTTCTTGTTTGGCACCAGTTCCACTACATTCCCAGAGATCTGTTCTATGGTGGGGAGTCTATGTGGGAGTAGAAGTTCGACAAGTGCTTTGAATGTAGTGTGTTCACTTTGGTTGACACAATACCACAGGTAACCTTTGGTCATACTTGCAATAACTTGTGTTATGTGCACACATCAGTGCTATATAACAATTAGCAAGTTGTAATTAAATTCTGTTTGTACACAGCAGTTCTGAATCAATATTATTTATTGTTGTTAACTTACCCAAAACATTCTGTCAGAGACAGGAAAGGACCTTCAAGTTCAGCTGAACAGAATAATAATGTCTTGAAAAGAGGTTGCAAGATGAAAATCAATAAAATTAAAATAGCAGTAATGGAATGTAGCAAAATTACAGCATGCAATATTGACAAAATTAGTTTAGGAAATGAGACACTAAAAGCAATGGAATCAGTCTTCCTGTTTGGGTAACGAAATAACTGACTATGACTGAGGTGGAGAACCCCTCAAAGTGGTAGAAATTTTCGCTTATTTATGGAATGAAATATCTAGGGACAGAACAATAACCAACAAAAGTAATAGGAGGTTACAGAAGGGAGGCAATTTCTATCAAACAATAAAACACTTGATTTGGAATAAGGAAGTTTCAGAAAAAGCAAAACTCCTTATGTATAAGAATTATTGCTTCCCTATTGTCACCTATGGTGGAGAAACATGGACAATGACAGAAAGGGACTGGAGCAGACTGCAAGCAGGGGAAATGAAATTTCTCAGAGCAGTTAAGGGAAAAACAAGAATTGTCAGAGTAAGGAATGTAGAGATTAGAAAGGACCTTAAACAAGAAAGCATGAGAGAAGAAGTTGGAAAAAAAAGAGATTAAGATAGTATGGGCATGTTAAGAGGATGCTTGGGCAGAGACTTCCCAAAATTATGGAAGAACTAAAGAAGGATGGAAGAAGACCTAGAGGGTGCCCAAGAACATGGTGGAAAATGGGAGAGAGAATATCTGTGGAAAGGAGAGGTGTGACCTGGCAGCAAGTGGAGGAAGGAAAGTGGTGGGAGGACTGAGCCAAATGGAGAGCACTCGTCAGCACCCAGACCCGGCAGTAGCTGGAGCAGGATCCAGATATAGATAGATAGATAGATAGATAGACTGAGGTGTAGAAGATATAAAATGTAGACTGGCATAACAAGAAACTTTTCTCAACATAAGAAATATTTTCACATTTAATTTAAATTTAATTATTAGTAAGTCTTTTCTGAGTGTATTTGGAGAATATTCTTGTATGGGAGTGAAACATGGATGATAAGAAATATAGACAAGAACGGAATAACAGCTTCTAAAATGACGTTATATAGAAGAATGCTGAAAATTAGGCATGTAGATTGGATAACCTACGACTAGCGCTGAACAGACATGGAGAGAAAATAAATTTATGGGAAAAATGGTAAAAGGAGGGCTACGTTGATAAGACACATCCTGAGGCAGTAAGGAAAGGTCAGTTTGGTTATGGAGGGAAGTATGGAGAGTAAAAATTGTAGAACAAGACCAAAGGTTGACATCAGTAACAAGGTTCAAGTGCATGTACACTGCAGTAGTTTACAGAGATAAAGAGGCTTTCTTAGGATAGTCTAGCACGAAGATCAGCATCAAAACACTCTTTGGTCTGAAGATTTCTGCAACAGTTAAGATTTTGAACCATACATTTTGTTAAGCCCTCCATTATCTCCTTCTGTGACAATGACCCCACAATGACTCCCTAGGAGATTTTAAACTGGACTCAGACTATTTCCTTTTTCCACCATGATTTTCCATCATAGTTTGTTTGTTGGGGCTTAGCCAAATCTGTACAGAGGGGTTAAACATAGTCTCTATTTTGTAACAAAGTGGAAAAACTGAAATTCCTTGTTTTACACTTGATCTAGACAAATGATAACAAAAACTACCTACCAGCATTCAAATCACTTGCATAACAAACAAGCAGTTGAAAGGTGGAATGAAACTATTTTACAGTGATTTGCAGACCTGTCAGTTACTAGCACGGCAGCAGTTGCAGACTTATGAACAACACAAATAGTACTCAAGCAAAGTAGTTGGTACTGCTGCTTGCCATTTAACATAAAAACATGGATAGGTTTAGCTGCTAAGACATTTACAAACTCTATGACATAGAAACTCTTATTTTCTCCCTCTGATCCAATGTTACCTCCAAAGACACAATGTTGCCCCAGATGAGAGTACCCATTTTTAATGGTTTTTAAAATGTATGTCTGCACTTTTCCTGGCTGAATACACATTTAAATCCAGCTGCTGGTTCATCTACACCAAATTTAAACTTGGTATGACTGTCTCATTGCTATAAGTCAAAACTGATAACATGCACTGACTGCAAGTACAGGACACATTCATAGCTTAGTTTCGAAAATCCTATTGCGTTTACAATCTATTTCAGTTTAATTTTCTGCTCATAATATAAAACTTCATGTGAATGATCAATGTTAATGAACCACAATTACAGCACTATTTGCACTAAGAGAAGTTTTTTACACTGTTCTACAGTTATTAATCCATAGAGTAGGGCAATAATTCATTCTATAGTGAACAGTTAGTTTTACATGTAGTTTAGTACTACACATATTGCTAGGACAGGTGTTTGCTGGTTTTATTATTTATATTAGCTATAACTTTTATGAGTGGTTATGGATATACCACTGCTTAAGTCACTTTTCAAAAGTATCTCCAGTATCTTAAGATCATTTGGTAGCAAATTATGTGAAACAGAATCTTTGACATACAGGCTTTTCTCTGTTAACATTAATCTTTTGTATACTATATGGAAATTGCTTTTACACCTCATATCATGGTTATGAATTTGCATGTCCATATTGGAGACATTAGTGGCTTCTTTCACTAACATAATGGTTTGTGATGTAACTAGATAGATAAAAAAAAGTTACTCTCCATCGGCAGCAGGAGGACACATACATACAAAGTTTAAGAAAATTTTCAGACACCCACCAAAGGTATATCTGCCTTTGTTTATCAACAACTGCAATCATACAGTACAAACACTGCCATCCTATATTAAAGACACCAACTATTTCCTAAATCATCCTAAATCTGTGCCTATCCTGCTCCTAACACACATCTTGCTCATCACCATTGATGCCACCTTTTTCTTTACCAACAACCCTTATGTTTATGGTCTGTCTGCTGCTGAATATTTCCACAACCAGCACCCTCTGATTCCAAACCTGTGGTATCCTTACTGGCTCACCTTAATCAACTTTATATTTACCAACAACTATTTTACCTCTGATGGGCAGACATACAAGCAGATCAAGGGCATGGCCATGGGAACCAGGATGGCTTCCGCCTATAGTAACTTGTTCTTGGTTTACTTGGAGGAGGCTGTCCTGCGATCCGTAAGCCTTTAGCCCCTGGTTTGGTTTTGATACATTAAGGACATTTTTGCCATATGTACTCATAGTGAGGTTGGCCTGTTAAAATTCCTAAAATCTCTAAATACATTTTCCTATTTCAAATCCTACGCCACTTTCCTTGATGTTGATCTCATCCTCACTAAAGGTCAGTTACACACATCTATCCACATTAAACTTAACGACAAACAGCAGTACTTACATTTTGACACTTGCCATCTGTTCCATACCAAACATTCCCTCCAATACAGCCTTGGAATTTGTGGCAAACACATTTATTCAGAAGCAGACTCTTTGCGACAATAGACCACCATACTCATCTAAACCTTTGCTGGATGTAATTACCCCACAAGCCTAGTTTAAAGGCAGATTTCCTGGGCCATCACGTCCAGTCCTGATACTGCCCACCCCTGGGAAAAAAACAACTTTTATAACTGCAGCTCTTGTCACTCACTATTATCCTGGCCTTCAAATCAGCTACTTTGATAAGGCTATGGCTTTGTAAAATCATGACCTGAAATGAAGTCTGTTCAGCCTGACATTATGCCCACCACACCTAGAGTAGCTTTTCATCCTTAGCCCCTCCTTCTCCTCTCCAACTGCTGGAATATTCTGGTCAGACCTTATGCTCCTTCTGCACCCATTTCCCTACCCTATGGTTCCTACCATTGTGACCGATCCCACGGTAACATTTGCCTATGCGCCATCCTGCCAGCACCTACACCAGCCCTGTAAATTGCAAAATATATACTATCAATAGAAGAGCCACCTGTGAAATGACACACATCATGTACTAGCTGTTATGCAAGCACTGTTGGGCCTTACAGGATTAATGGACATAGACAGAGTGTTGTACAGTGGCAAGACACAATATCCTGTTGTAAAGTATGCTACACAATGTGACAGTCACGACCATGGTGCCTATTTCACTGCATATGCCATCTGGATTCCTGACCAAACACTAGCTTCTTGGAGCTCCCTAGGTGGGAACTGGTGTTACATGTCCTCAATTCTAGCCACCCAACTGGCTTTAATTTAGTTAATATCTTTTTTCTCAGCATTTCTTCTCAATAACTATTCCTTTCTTCTCTCCCTTTTAGTTTTCTATATTTTTTATTTTGTGACCTGCCTATTTTTCCCCATCCCCACCTCTACCATATACAATGTATTTAGCTTTCCAATCTTATTAACACTTGCACTGTGCTTTATCAGTAATCTCTGTCTTGTATATTATCCTATCTAAGCTGTCAGAGTTTCAGGTCTTGTCCTGTGCAGTGCCTGACTGTCTTCCCTTCCCATCCTGTCTGGTAGGTCTCCCCTGAACCAGGATTCTGGGTGACTTCTCCCATTTCCTAAACCTCACCAGTCCTTGTTTTCATCCCTCTTCCTCTCCTTTCAAAGCTTCTGTCAGAAGAAGGAGCCACTGGCTCTGAAAGCTTACAGATTACCTTAGCCTATTGCATAAATTTGAAGACTTTCTTTCTTCTTTTGTGCTCCATCTTCACAGGGTCAGCGTTTAATTTCTGGATGTGGCAATGTTAGTGACAGATGTTGGTGGACATCTTTATTGTTGTCATCCTGTTCCCCTCTGTAATGAAATTTGTGTACCACAGCCATCTGTATCTATTACTGTCCCGCATGAAACAATGTGAACATTTTCTTAATATTTGTGTATTGAGTAACTTAGACAGGATGTGGCTACCAGCATGGTATTTGCCTAGTCAGATGTGGGAAATCACCTAAAAACCACATCTGGGCTGGCTAGCATACTGGTCCTTCATCGTTGATCTTCCAGACAGATTTGACCCAGGACTCCCAGAATTCCAGAAGCAGCTTGCTAATATGCACAGTTATCCAGGTGACCCACCTGTGAGAATACTGCTGCTGTTTCACTATTTTTGTTGTTGTAGCATTCTCAGATACATACAAAGCTGTTGAAGTGATCCTGGGGGAGACTGTATTGAATGTGTGAATGATGTTAAGTGTGCGAAGTTTGAGGGAAGTGGTGTGAGTCAGTGTACATATGTATGACTCCGGAATTAATGAGATCTACCTGTAAGTGATTAGAGAAGTGATGAGATCTACATGTAAGTGACTAGAGAAGTGACGAAGTCTGTGGAATAGTTGCAATATAAGATTTTCCTTGTTTTTACACATTATCAAGGCACACAAATTAGTTCCATGTGACATTATCTACTTTCTGTGTATCTATTTTCTGTGACTTTTCTATATAACTGCATAAAAGATGAATAATAATAACTATTATTGTCATTGTATTATTATTATTATTATTATTATTATTATTAAACTATATCTTGTTCTAAATCTGACTTGTTAATTTTGTCTAATAAAAAATATATCTGTGGTGTTGGTGAAAACTATTTAGAGAAAATCTTGTACTTAACAGAAATAACTACAGTACTGTTCCACTAAAGAAAATTGACAATCTCCATAGATATTATGTAAACAATTATGGACCTACTTTTGTATTACTTGTACTCTACCTTAATCTACTTTTACTGAAACAGTGGTCAAATGGCAGCTTTCATTGTTGCAGCAGCACATTCAAAGACACTGTTATCATTTGTGAACTGACACAGCATCCTGTAAGTAATAACTTATTTTAAATTTCCTCTGTGGCTCTTTAAGTTTTAACAAATAAATTTCACTTGTGTTTGTGCATTTATCAGGAACAATTCCATGTTTTATTAACTGTGTGGTGCATAGTACCATTGTTGGCATCACACTACACATTTGTCTTGTTTTGGAAGAGGCACTTGCAGTAGTTAGGTCCTTCAGTCAAGTGGTAGCTTTTGTTACTGCAGCAGTCCATCTAATTACTGTATAATTTGTGAGTTGACATAGCTCCCCATAAGAAGCAACTTATTTTATATTTCCTCTCAGCTCTTTAATTTTAACTTGCAAATTTTGTGTGTATTTGTGTATTTATCAGGTACAGTTCCACACTTTATTAACTGCCTACAGTATATTTCTGCCGTCTTTGGTATGGATAGACACTTTGATTGCTGTGCACAGATGTGAGCTGAGTTGGTGGGCCTTTCCTCACAGCCCCAGGTTTTGGGTGCTATTTGTGACTGACAAAGATCCTGATCCAGGTGCAGTCACTCACCTTGTTCCAGATAAAGCACTTTGGCCCATAAGATCTGGGCACCCACAGAGTGGGAATACTGGTATTGGGAGCTCCAACATTAGGGACATAATGGGAGTCCCTTAGGGATATGGCTGCCAAAGAGGGGAGAGGGGAGAGAGCACACAGGTGTGCTCTCTGTTTGCATACCAGGAGGAGTCATTTCAAATGTGGAATGGGTACTTCCAGATGCCATGAAGAGCACAGGGTGCAGCCAACTGCAGGTGGTGGCTCATGTCAGTACTAACAATGTGTACAATGTGTGTTGCTTTGGACCAGCAGAGATTGGTTTCAGGCATCTAGATGAAGTGTTAAAGACTGCCAGTCTTTCTTGTGAGATGAAGACAGACCTCACCATCTGTAGCATCACCGACAGGACAGACTGTTATCCTTTGACAGAACTGAGTGTGGGCTTTTAATCAAAGGTTCAGATGGTTCTGTGACCGCGTAGGGTGCACATTCCTTGACGTGCACCATAGGGTGGTGAGTTTTCTGGTGCTGCTTAATATGTCAGGCATCCACTACACATAGGAAGCACCTATGCGGGTAGTGGCAGATGTTTGGAGGTTAGCTTAGATGGTCTTGGGAAACTACAGTAAGGACATCACTCTAAAAGGGTGGAGGAGAAGCACAGAATGAGGGTAG
Source organism: Schistocerca piceifrons (assembly GCF_021461385.2). Taxonomy (NCBI): domain Eukaryota; kingdom Metazoa; phylum Arthropoda; class Insecta; order Orthoptera; family Acrididae; genus Schistocerca; species Schistocerca piceifrons. Next base: position 479,681,607 of record NC_060139.1, read on the forward strand.
ACATAACAACAATCAGTATCATAGTAGTTAACTGTTGTCGCTCTTTTGGGAAAGAACCAGGTCTCCAAGCACTAGATGAAAGCACTGAAGATTAAATCATTATAAGTGTAAAAAGCTGACTAAAGCCAGAGATAAGTTCATCCAAAATTTTTAGGAAGGACCTAACCATGTTCAGAAAGGATAGATTAGATACAGTTGGTGGTGGAGTGTTTATTGGTGTCAGAAGTAGTTTACCTTGTTGTGAAATTGAAGTAGGTAGTTCCTTTGAGTTAGTATGGTCAGATGTTATGCTTGACAACTGGAAGAAATTAATAATTAGCCCCTTTTAATTACTTCCTAACTTATATGCTACAGTTGCTGAATTTTCAGAGAAAACTTGAGTCTCATTTCAAATACATACCCCATCATACAACTATAGTTGGTGGTGGCTTCAATCTACCCTCAATATATTGATGAAAATACATTTTGAAGTTGGTGGTAGGCATAAAACATTATCTTAATTTGTACTGAATGCTTTCTCAGAAAATTATTTTGAACAGTTAATTCAGGAGCCCATTCACTCAAAATGTAAATACATACTTTACCTCTTAGCAACAAATAACCCTGTGCAAATAGGGACCTTCATGTCAGATACAGAGCTTATTGATTCCATGTAACTGCAGTCACCACTATGTACTATGAAAGCCAAAACCACCAAAAATAAGTGTAATATAAAAATTCTCTCTATGCAGGTACTGACCAAAAGTGGTTTGAATTAAAACAAATAGTTTTGACAGCAGTTGATAGATATATGCCAAATACATTATTAAGAGACTGTAATGTTCCCCCATGGTACACAAAACAGGTTGCAACATTTTTGAAGATGCAAAGAAAAGAAGCATGCCAAATTTAAAAGAATGCAAAATTCCCAAGAGTGTGAAGTTTTACAGAATCTTGAAATTTAGCATGGTCTTCGATGGAAGTTTCCACAATGAAACTTTGTCTTGAAATCTAGCAAAAAATCCAAGGAGATTCTGGCTGTATGTAAAGTACACCAGCGGTAAGATGCAATCAATACCTAGATTGCGTGATATCAATGGTGATGTTACTGATGACGATGCCACTAAAGCAGAGTTACTAAAGTCTTCCATAATCCCCTCACCAAAGAAGATGAATAAGTTTTTCAGAATTCAAATCTGCCAACATGTATAACTTAGAAGTAAATATCCTTGGTGTAGCAAAGTATCTTAAATCACTCACTACCAGTCCAAATTGTATAGCAATTAGGATCCTTTAAGAGTACGTCAATAGAATGGCTCTGTAGTTAGCTATCAGCTACAACTATTCACTTGACGAAAGGTCCATACCTAAGAACATGCCAGTAACCAAGAAAGAAAATAGGAAATCCAAGTAATTACAGACCTGTATTACTAACATCGATCTACAGTAGGACTTGGAACATACACTGTGTTCAGAAATTATGAGTTACCTCAAAAATATTCATTTATTGATAAATAGCCAACCCGGATTTTGAAAATATCTTTTTATGAAACACAACTATCTCTTTATTCTCACAAAATAATGAGTGCTGTCAACAGGGGACATCAAATTAATTCCATATTTTTAGATTTTCAGAAGACTTTTGAGACCATTCCTCACAAGCAACTTCCAATCAAATTGCATGCTTATGGAGAATTGTCTCAACTGTGCAACTGGATTCGTAATTTCATGTCAGAAAGGTCACAGTTCATAGTAACTGATGGAAAGTCATAAAGTAAAATAGAAGTAATATCTGGCATTCCACAAGGAAGTGTTATAGGCCTTACGCTGTTACTGGTCTACATAAATGATTTAGGAGACAATCTGGGCAGCCCTCTTATATTGTTTGCAGATGATGCTACCATTTACTACCTTGTAAAGTCATTAGATGATCAAAATAAATTGCAAAATGATTTAGATAAGATATGTGTATAGTGTGAAAACTGCTAATTGACTATAAATAATGAAAAGTGTGAAGTCATCCACATGAGTACCAAAAGAAATCCACTTAATTTCATTTGCATGACAAATCTCACAAATCTAAAGACTGTTAATTCAGTTAAAGACATGTGGATTACGATTACAAATAATTTAAATTGGAAGAATTATCATTTAAATTGGAAGGATTATCTATGGATAACATTGTTGGGAAAGCAAACCAAAGACTGCATGGTAGAATGCTTAGAAAATGCAGCAGATCTAGTATAGCAACTGCCTACATTATGCTTGCCATTGTCTTCTGGAGTATTGCTACGTGGTGTGAGATACGCATCAGAGAGGATTGACAGAGGACATCCAAAATGTTCAAAGAAGACCAGCTCATTTTGTATTATCACATAACAGCGGAGAGAGTGAAAAACGTGGACATGTGTTATTGCCACTTACGACCTTGAATTGAACTAGCTTTATTGCTGCATCCATGCAATATATCCAAGAAAGAGGCTTGGTGGTGGGAATGTGAGAGGAATTGATGAGAGTTGTCTCGTCAGTAACATACATTTATTTTGGAATACCTTGATAGACATTACAAGCAAACTCGTGTCTTTAATATCTGTACTGGCACTTTGTTCTGGTGGCCTGGCTCAGTCACTGATCCTGGACGGCACACACTCCAGTGATAAGCAAGCTGCGTGACTGTGTGAACTGCATGAAACAAAGATTGCATCTCTGAATGGTTGGTTTCCAGTGCAACAAGCAGAGCACCATGTATTTTTCAGGTGGATGAAAGACACCACAAAATAAATGAGTAAGCAAAACTTCATGTACATTTCTGTGGGGAGTTGCATTAACTCAACCCACATGGTCTGCAGTGAAAAAGAATGGAGGAATGTGTTGTGTTGCATTGTCCAGCTCGCACTGACTGCCTGCTTTGTCTCATGTGGCCCAGTAAACATCACACTTTGCCAAAATTTGACGTAACAGTAAATCTGCACACATGGGCCAGCAAATGCTGGGAACTGTTTGCTTGTGTCGACTGTGGCCACAGTTCCGCCATTCGTACATATTTGCAGGATGGCCACCACACAGATCCCTCTTTGGTGAGTGGAGCTAAATAGCTGCAAGAAAGTGTGATGCCCAGTCTGTGGCATGTGTTTGTTTAGAGTTCATGCACTGTATGGTGACATAGGTGTAAGCACGATGGCTGCAGATCAGTCAGCAGTGGAAGGGTGGTGGCTCGTGACGTCAGTGTGCAGCACATGTCCTCATGTGTTTGACTAGTGACAGCAGTGGCAGATGGCATTGGCTATGAACTGTCTGAAGCAATGCACAGTGTAGGTGCATGGCTGTGAGTCACTTGGAAAGTCATCTCGAAGTCTGATGCAGTGATACCTTAATAATGGCTCAGAGCTTTCACCAATGCTATAGTTAATACACTATAATAGAATGAAGTTCACAACTTTGAATGTACAGAATGACATCCAGAATGACAAATTCAAGGTTCACGAGTTGCACTGCACACAAGTTTCCCAACGGACTCAGTCGCAGAACCAGAGCGCAGCATTTGATGCGGCCTCAATGCTCAAGACGGTGGAGGTATGGAGATGGCACGCTAATTATAAACTTGCACGAGTACAGTGTCATTGTGACTTGAACATGGGTCCCAGAATTGTGACAGACAAGCCCGGCAGCACAGAGAGTGACGTCCAGAGCGCAACGGGAAAGCAAGTACAAAAAGCCATTGGCACAGGGCGTGGTGTCCAAAGCTTAACTGGGGAATCTGGTTGCAGGCACAGCCAGCTAGAGACAGGGTTTCTACAGCAGGTGGCAGCAGAGGGGTGTCAGATTCTAATGGTGTCTGGCGGCTGGGGTTCATGCTTGCTGCGTGGTGCAGCATGGCATTTTGACAATTACGCACAGGTGTTTGAAGTGGACGTGGTGGCCAGCATGCATGATGTAGTTTACCAGCAGTTGTAGTGGGAGTGACCCATGCACAGGTGGTGCATTTTTTCTCCACAGGTGGTCATGCAGCACAGGTCCAAAGTAGGGAAGCTGGAAAGGTGGCTGTACCATGTCAGACAGCAGTGCCAGTTGACTGGGTAAGGTGGTCGGAGGCACGTGCGGCAACACAATGACAGCTGGCTGCAGTTGTGCATCACCAGCGGATACAGGTGTAGACGCTGTCTGATCACAGGTGGACAGAGCGTCATCTCTTGCTGCGTCTTCCACAGGATTGTAGAAGTGTGTGGCTGCTGGAGTGTGCAAGATGTGTGCTGGCTTGATGTAGTCAACTGAGTCTCTAGATGGCTTCCCATTGCACTCAATCCCCAGAATTTTTTCTCCACAGGTGGTCATGCAGCACAAGTCCAAAGTAGGGAAGCTGGAGAGGTGGCTGTACAATGTCAGTATGCAACATGACATGTATGCAGTGCTGCAGGTCAGTGGGCATGAATACTTCTTTCCTGGTGCCATGATGCATCGGTTCACGGGCTCGGAGGCCAGACATGTGAGTGCCCAGACATTCTGCCAGGGTGGGGGCCATGGCATCTAGTTGCAATGGTACTTCTTCTACAATATCACCTGGGATTGCAAGAGTTTGTCTATAAATGAGGTTGGCAGGTGATACATTGATTTCCTCCTTCAGTGCTACTTGTAGGTCCAGCAGCACAACTGAGAGTGCCTCTGTCCAGGCGGTGTCATGGCGCATGAGGGCGGCTTTCAGAGCCCTATGGAGCCATTCGACCATGCCGTTTGACACCGAATGGCAGCTTGTGGTTCAGTGTAATTGGACACCACACAATGTGGTGATGCTTGTGAACAATGCGCTGTCAAACTGGTGGCGGCGGTCTGTCGTCACATGACTGGGGCACGTGAAGTGGGCCACCCAGTTGTCGACGAAGGTGGTGGCAGCGGTTCTCGGCAGTGAAATCCGCAATGGATGTTGCCTCCAGCAACCAAGTGAAGCAGTCCACCATCTACCTTAGGAGAGAGGGGGCAGACTGACAAGGTCCACGTGGACATGCACAAATCGGCATGTCACATCAGGAAAGGCACCCACAGGTCCATGAGTGTGCCTCCTCACTTTCAGTTGCTGGTATGCAGTGCCATCTGCACACCCATTTACAGCAGTCCTTCTGGAACCCAGGCCAGATGAAACACACAGCCATGAGCATCACAGTGGTGCTGGTGCCAAGGTGTGAAAGTCCATGGACTCAGTCAAAGGCACTGCACCGGAATTGCTCTAGAAGGAATGGTCAGTGTCAGCCAGTGGAAATGTCACACCAAGTCTTCCATGAAGAGCCAGGGACAGGCTATAGCTCCAGATGCTGGCCACTGGAGGTGTCATGGCAGAAACTGTGCAGTTCTTCATTGCTCTCCTGTACTTGTGTGATGTCCTCAAAGTTTACAGGGGGCAGGCACACACTCAGCGCAAGCAATCGGCGACTATATTGTCTGTTGCGAGAAATATGGCAGATGTCTATCATAAATTGTGACAGATATTTGAATTGCTAGGGTTGGCATGGTAAACACTTGGAGTGATTGTTATAGAATGCATCTGTTATTGGTTTATGGTTGGTGAAAATGACAAATTGTTGGGCTTCTACCGATGGGTGGATCACATATACCACAAGCAACTCCCGGTCATAAGCACTCCAATTATATTGCAATTCTGATAGTTTCTTCAAGAAAGAACTGAGCAGCTGCCAGCTTCCACCAACATGCTGTTGTTGCACTGTGCCAGTGGTGGTCTAGCTCACATCCACCACTACAGCTAAATCCACATTGTATACCAGGTGCTCAAGCACCATTACTTCTGCGAGATTCCATTTTGACTCCATAAAGCTCTGGCCCACTGCATCCATCCAGTTCATAGGAATCTTTACTTTTGAGCTGGGACTGTGTAGTACCTTAATCATAAGTTCTTGCATTGTGGCAATGTTGGGCAGATGGCAGTGATAAAAGCTCAAAATTCTGAGGTAATGGCATAATTCTTTGTGCATCTGTGGATGTGGCATGTTCAGAATCACTTGTACTTTCTCCAGTAGTGGCATCAATCCAGTGGGGATGATTAACTGGCCAAGGAACTCAATTTCTGTCACACTGAATACACACTTCACTGGGCTGATAATGATTCTGGCTTCACTCAGGTGCTGAAAGATGATCATTAGGTGGTGGCAGTGGAGCTCATGGTGACTTAAAGAACACCAGAAAGTCATCAAGGTACGCAAAAAACATGGAAATCCTTGCAAAATGCCACCCAGTAACCCCTGCTATGTCTGGGCAGCATTCAGAAGACAAACATCATAAACAGACTTTCAAAAAGCTCAAATGGTGTGACGATAGCCATTTTCTGAAAGTCTTTGGGTGCCACTGGAATTTGTATGTAAACCTTTGTGTAGTCGATCTTACTAAATATGACAGCCTACCAAGGTGCGACTAAAATCTTGAAGATGTGGTACAGTATATTGATCTGGCACCGTTTGTGAATTAAGGGAGTGATAGCTCCTTGGGGCATCACAAATTGTCTTTTTTTGTAACTACATGCAACGCACCTGACCATGGGTTAATTGATGGATGAATAATGCAAAGTCTGGCCGCAGCTTGGCCTCAAACTTGGTCTTTGCTACCATGAGTCTATAGGGGATGAGCTGATGTGGGTGGCATGACATGAGTGGGCCAGGCATAGTTATTATGCAGTGCACTGCTGAATGCTTAATGCCCTTCACTGTGTTAGCTGGGCAGATGAGTTCAGGAAATTTTTCCAGACTGTCAACATAAGGTCCAGAGCACTTCACAGGTTACATGCTGTAGAATGTGGCCTGTGGTCACTGTCTCACTGCATTTAAATTTGTTGTTGCATTGACAATCTTACCTTTTGCGATGTCAGCTAACAGTCCATAGTGGCTGAGAAACTCTGTCCCAGGATCAGCCAGTTGACATTGGCCACAGCAAATGTCCACGGGAATGTGCGGCATAATCCAAGACCTGAATTGTGGTTTTGTGTGCCATTTGTGGTAATGGTTGACTTGTTTGCTGCAGTGAGATATAATCCTTTGCCTTGGCCCACTTGCAGTCTCTTAGCATAGAACAGGGGAATATCGAGTGGTTTGAACCTGTGTCGGTGAGGTACCTCACACTGCCCCTCCATTCTGCTACGAAGGGATGACTGGACACTGAACTGCAGCCAGATGCATCCAGGCCCAGTTGCATGTGGTGTTTGTGTGCATGCAGAGAGGATGGCACTTTGTCACCTCAGTGCTGAAGCGTGCATTATACTAGCAGAAGTCACATGGTGGCTGCTCTGCTGTCAGTGGAGTACTCATAGAATGACTGGAGCTGCATTGCCAGTTGCACAAGATGATTCAGCAGTGGCTGGATCGGCTGCCGCTACAGTGCCTCTTGCCCTCTGACCACAAATGCACCAATCAGTTGACCTGAATGGTGAGAGCTGTTACCTGTGCACCCAAGTTGTGAACTAGCTGGTGCAGGTCAGCATCCATAACAAAGGCTGTGGTAGGTGCATGCAGGCTTTGAGCACTAAGAATTTCCTGAGCTCTTCACTTGCAGTGAACTGGCTTTAGTGCCGCACCCACACACTATGTCCAAGAAAGAGGCATGGTGTGGGAAAGTGATGGGAATTGATGAAAGTTGTTTTGTCAGTGACATACATTTATTTTGCCATACCTCATAAAATGTTACCAACAAAATCTTATATTTAATGTCTGTACTGGCACATTGCACTTGTGGCACAGCTTGATCACCATTCCCAGAGGGTACACACTCTGGTGATAAGTACGTTGTGTGACCATCTGAACTGCGTGAAATGGAGGTCACATCTATGAATGGTAGTTATCCTGTGTGACCCATGGAGCATCATGTCTCTCGCAGATGGATGAAAGACACTGTGAATTGAACAAATGAGCAAAACTTCATGCACACATTTATATGGAGTTGTGTTAACTCAATCCATGTGGTCTACTGTGCGAAAGACTGGAGGCATCTGTTGTATTGCATTGTCCAGGTTACAGTGATTGCCTACTTTGTCTCACATGGGCCGATGTGCGTCACACTGTTGCCAAAATTTGGCATACCAGAAATTTTGTGCACATGTGTTGGTGAATTCCGAGCACTGTTTGCTTATTCAGGTGTGATTGCAGTTTCATTATTCATGCATTTTTGTGGTGCATCTGCCACAAGAGTGCCACAGATATGATACAAAAATAGCAATTGCAATCATTAAAACAAATAAATTTCTTGTTGTGGCAGGATCTTCTCATGAAATTTCAATAATCATCTTTCTCCTCTGAGTGCAAAACATTTCACTTGCGCACACCTGCACAGACAGAAATGATTGTCATAATAAAATACAAGAAATCAGGGCCCTCAGGAAAAGACTTAAGTGTTGATTTTTCCTGCACGCTCTTCAAGGATGGAATGGCAGAGAAATAACTTGAAGGCAGTTCAATGAACCTTCAGCCAAGCACTTAGTTGTTAACTGCAGAGTAATCATGTAGACGTAGAAATACCATCACCTCCAATTGCCTGTCTTTCTTCATACTTTGAATAACTTTATACACCACATCTGCCAACCTTCCAAAATTTTATTACTTTCATTATTAATTGTATGTGTTTTTAATCCACATGTCACAGTATATGAACATTAAGAAAAATCTTGGAATGTTTAAACACTTTTCTCTCTGTGTTGTTAGTTACTCTGTCCTTTGCCAATTTGCGTGAAGAAATGTGATGTCTACCCAATGTAAGTTCCTTTTTTGTTTTCTTCACACTCTTATATTTCTAATTGTGTCTTTTTTTATCAAATTTTCATTTTATCTTCTCACATCCTATAACAGAGGCCCTATGTATCCTTCCTGTATGGACTATAATTAATTAAAGCACACTCAGAGGCATTTAAGCAGTGAGGTTTCCAGAGTATGGAAATGGATATAGAGTTTTGTTTAATTATTTATATTCTATCAGGTTCCTATTATCATTTGAGTGAATTTCTTGCCTTCTATTCCATAGCTGTGATGTTCCATTTGAGATTTTCTTTTCTTTCAGTTTCTTTGTACTTACATCATCTTTTGCTGATTGCCTAAGTCTCTTTTTTAAATATAATTGTCCCAGGAGGAATGGTGAAAACTATGGGACATATCAGAAATGATCATTAGAAGCCAGAAAGTCCAGTAAACATGGGCTCTGGAAGGCATACCTTACAAGCTATCAGCATAGCTTCATCTTTGATACTGTGAAACAAATCTCTTCTACTTGTGGCTCTTTGGTGACCATATTTTAAGAGGTGGTGGTATTGACCAAACCAAGAAAAAACGTCCAATAAACATAGGCTCTAAAGTGCATACCTTCTCACCTCTCTACATCTACATCTACATGGACACTCTGCAAATCACAGTTAAGTGCCTGGCAGATGGTTCATTGAGCTACCTTCACAGTAATTCTCTATATTTACACTCTCAAACAGTGGGAAGAAAAAACTAACACCTATATCTTTCTGTGCAAGTTCTGCTTTCCCTTATTTTATTATGATGATAGTTTCTCCTAGTAGATCAGTGTCAACAAAATATTTACATTTTCAGAGAAGAAAGTAGGTGATTCAAATTTTGTGAGAACATCCCACTGCAATGAGAAATGCCTTTGTTTTAATGTTGCCCACACCAAATCTTGTAGTTTGTCAGTGACACACACTGTGCTGTTTTTCAACAATATAAAATGTGCTGCACTTCTTTGAATTTTCTCAATGTCCTCCATTAACGCTATCATGTAAGGATCCCACACCACACAGCAGTACCCCAAAAGAGGACAGACAAGCATAGTGTAGGCAGTCTCTTTAGTAGATCTGTTGTATCTACTAAGTGCTCAGCCAACATAATGCAGTCTCTGGTTAACCTTCCTCACAACATTTTCTATATGTTATTTCTGATTTAAATTGTTCACAATTGTAATTATTAGGTATATAGTTGAATTTAGGTGTTTAGATTTGATTGATTTATTGTGTAAATGAAGTTTAACAAATGTCTTTTAGTACTCGTGTGGATTACCTCAAATTTTCCATTATTTAGGGTCAATTGCCAATTTTCGCACCATACAGATATATTATCTAAATTGTTCTTCCAATTTGTTTTGATCTTCTGATGATTTTACTTGTTGATAAACAACAGCATCATCTGCAGACAACCTATGACAGCTGCTCAGATTGCCTCCTATATCATTTACATAATTAAGGAATAGCAGAGGCCCTATAACACTATGTTACAGAACACCAGAAAAAAAAAAAAAATTGGAAATTTGTGGTAAGTTCTATGGGACCAAACTACTGAGGTCATTGGTCCGTAAGCTTACACACTACTTAATCTAATTTAAACTAACTTACACTGAGGACAACACACATACCCATGCCCGAGGGAGGACTCGAATCTCCGACAGGGGGAGCCATGCAAAGCGTGACGAGGTGCCTGAGACAGTGCTGGTACCCCATGTGGCAGAACACCAGAGATCACTTGCATGTTACTTGATGAATTTCCACCAGTTACTATGAACTGTGTCCTCTCTGACAGGAAATCATCACCCTGGTCTCATAACTGAGATGATATCCCGTAAGCACGCAATTTTATTACAAACCGCTTATGAGGTACAGTATCAAAAGCCTTCTGGAAATCTAGATATACAGAATCAATTTGAAATCCCTTGACAATAGCACTCAACTCTTCATGGAAACTATTATTAGCATTTTGCACTGAAGTCCATGCTAACTTTCGAGCATCTGTAAAAGATGACCAGTCTTGCGGATTTTGCATTCAATTAAATGTGGCATGCTTTTTTCATTGTTTCAGCAACAGTGTTCTGACCTGTTTTGTGTACCGAGGGGTTTTGTTGATTTACTTGGTATAAATCTTTCAACTGCTGATGATACTATTTCTTTGAATTCAAGCCACATCTGGCCTACACTTACATTGTTAACTTGAAATGAGCAGAGGTTGTCTCTCAGGATGGCATCGGGTGAGTTTTTATCTGCTTTTATGACTAGATTTTTTTTTTGTTTATTTTCAGAGGATTTGGGAATTCCGGTATTCAGTTTCACTATTACAACAATGTCTTCACAAAGCCCCATATCCGTTTTGATGCTCATTATTAGCTCAGGATTATTTGTTGCTGAGAGATTAAGTGTATTTTCACAACCATGTACTATTTGAATGGGCTCATGAACTAATTACTTGAAATAATTTTCATAGAATGCATTCAGCACAATTTCGGTTGATGTTTTTCCATACCTCCGGATTTAAACATGTATTTTTTCCAACATATTGATGCTAAATTAAAGTCACCACCAATTTTAATTATATGAGTCGGGTATATGTTTGAAATTAGACTCAAGTTTTCTTTGAACCTTTCAGCAGTTTTGTCGTCTGAGTTGGGAGGTCAGTAGAAGGATCCAATTATCATTTTATTCAAGTTGCCAAGAATGACCACTATCCATACTAACACAAAAGAACTATCTATTGAAATTTCACTATAAGATAAGCTACTTCTAACAGCAACAAGGAAGCAACTGCCTACTGTATTTAGCCTGTCCTCTCTGAACACCATTAGGTCCATGGCAAAAATTATGGCTGAACGTATTTCCAGCTTTAGTCAGAATGAAATCTGACTAAATCTGTTTATAACAATTTGAGCATAAGTGCTTTCTATTAGCAATTGTAACTCTGGTGCTTTCCCAACAGAGCTATGACAACTTACAGCTGTTATACCAATGCTTCCTACGTCTATATTCTTGCTGTGTTTGATCTGCATCATTTGAGACTGAAACCCTTTGTGTGTTTCTGCAAGACCCTGTAACCTAAAAAAACACCCACTCCATGTCACACAGTCCTCACTACCCATGTAGCCTCCTCCTGCATGTAATGGGCTCCTGACCTATTTAGCGGAGCCTGAAACCTCACCACCCTATGACGCAAGTTGAGGAATCTGCAGCCTACATGGCTGTGAGCATTTGTTCATCTTTGCTACTGTGAAACATGTCTCTTCTACTGAACAAATGCTCGTAGCTGTTAAGGCCTGCATTTCAGAGCACATGTTTACTAGACTTTTCTGCTTCAAATGATTTTTCCTGTCATATCCCTAAATATTAAGCATTCCTACTGGGACAAACTGTGTATTTCTTCTTATGGGATTTTCTCAGTTATCAGCTTATGTACCTTCTTGTTTTCACCTCCTCATCAGGATGTCGGCATGTTGGAGTGTAAACTCGAATCATTTGCATGGAGTATTTTTTCTTAATTTTTAAGATCAGTGAGATAGTTCTTCAATAAATGTGATATTATTTTTAATTTTCAGGTTTATAATTAAGTCTATATCTGAATTTTCTCCTTGCTTTGTTCTCTTGCAGTAAAGCGAATGGTGTGATTTTTAATTCTATAATAAAATTCTGATTCTGGATCTCATTCTCCACATGAGTGTGTCATAGTTCTTCCATTATTGTCTTTCATATACACATGCACATTTGGCATACTGGAGAAGTTTATTGCCAGTCTTTTGTGGCTCACTGTGAGAATGGCTGAACAGTTTAAAGCTGAAATATTAGCAGAGGGTAAAGTTTGATTGCGACTGAACTTTCAAAATTTTATGGCTCAAGTAATACATTGTGAGAACATAAACATTCTCATATGTTAGATGGATTCTACATTTGTAGACAGTTGCCTCCAGTCAGATTGTTAACAGAGTAATTCCAGTCAGGTAGTAGATATCTGTGGGATAAAGGTTTTAGACAGCTGGTGATGGGTCTGAATCTTTCATTTGAATGTGATATCAACTTGCTTAGTGTGGGTGGCTTTGTAGTTTTGTGGTAGGACAGATACAAGGTGCACTCAGTCTCATGAAGCAAACTGAGGAGCTACTCAACCAATCACTAGAAACCTGACAATGACAAGGAGAGTGGTTTGCTGACCAGATACCCTTCATACGGCATCCAGTGATTCCATTGCCAGAGAATGACATGACAGGTGGTCAGGCCTGATTGGCGGGTGTAGGGCCAGAAGGCAGAACTTCACCTTCTTCAACCTACTATATTTCTCTCAAGTTTGTCTTTTTTCTTATTTGTTTCTTTGATTTTCAGAGCAAAAGGCTTTATTAAAATCAGTAAATGATGCCAGTATTGTTATCATGTTAAAAATCAGTTCAACATTGTGCCTCTTTGTTCTCAACTCATCTCAGATATTTTTAAAATTGTTTGCAGAGTTTGTTGAATTCTGTTCAGTATTATGTTGCATAATTCTCAGCAAATTACTGACAGAAGAAAGTTAGTTTTTCACTACTTGTCTTTCAGAGTGGTAATCACAATGAAGATCTTTATCGCTCTTTGGGAGTTCTTTTTTTGTGTAATTTTAAGTGTAAATTACTGTTGTTGGGTCTGAATATTTAAATGCTTTGCTGTAAACAAATCATCACCATTTATAGTGCTAACAACACTGATTCAACACATAGTCTTAATCTACCAGGATGTTTCACAAGCAAAGCAGTGAAGTGCACACAATACTAGGAACAGAAAGCTGGTTACAACATGGAGCTGACAGTAGTGAGACTTTTGCGGAACATTTAAGTGTACAACAAAAGTACAGCTCACAGGAAATAGAGATGGCATATTTGTCACAGTAGACAAGAAACTTAGAGCCAGCATGATAGAAACTGAAGCTGCATGCAAAATAGTTTGGGCAAGACTCAGTATCAGCAGTGGTTGTAAAACTGAAGTTGGACACATCCATCAGTTAACCTCCTGACATAACCAAAAACTTCAGAGCAAACCTCAGATCACTTATATATAATTTCCCCTGTCATGCTGTAATCATCTGTGGAGACTTTAATCATTCAACAATCAATTGTGAAAATTGCAGTTGTTTTAGTGGTGGGCATGGCAAGCCATCCTGTGAAACATTGCTAAATACCTTCTCTGAAAACTACTCATGTTGGACATATATTAGATTTAATGGCAACAAACAGACCTGAGCTCTATGAGGATGTCCACAATGAAACTGGTACCAGTGACCATGAGGTGCTGTGGCAACAATGATTACCAAAGTACTAAGGGCAAGTAAAACAAGTAGAAAGATACATATATTCAAAAAAACTAGACAAAAAATTAGTAGTTACATATCTTAATGAAGAACTTGAAACTCTTAGCACAAGATACGAGCATGCAGAGGAACTATGGCTCAAGTTTAAAAGAATAGTTGATCATGCAGTTGATGTATATATATGTATCCAGTAGAACAGTTCATAATGAGAGGGACCTTGCTTGATATTCAGTCAGAGTAAAGAAATAGAAACTACAGCATAATATATGTAAAACAAAGCATAGAGCTATAGACAGAGAGACAATAAATGAAACATGTTTGGCTGTCAAGAGAGCAATTTCTGAAGCCTTTATTAGCTACTGTAGCAGTATATCATCAAATGATCCTTCCTGAAGCCCAAAGAAATTCTGGTCATGTGTGTAAGCTGTTAGTGGCACCACAGTTATCATCCAGTCACTCACAGATGAGACAGGAATTGCAATTGAGGCTAGAAAAGCAAAAGCAGAAATGTTTAGTTTCATTTGCTGCCCTTCAGGCTGAGTTAGACAAGACCAGGGGAGATCTTGATAGGTTAAGGAGGGAGAAGGGTAAAGAGAGGTGGGAAGTGGCAACAAGGAACAGGAGGAACAAGCCTAGAGCTTTTTCTGACAGCTTCATGGTGAATGTGGAAAATAGATTTGACCTGTTGCTTTAGTTAGAAGCTGGTGAGCCTCAAGCAGTTGCAGGTGTAGACAGGGCACAACTTTCAGCAGCAAATTGAAAAGTAAGTATGTAGGGAAATCAGTAAAGAGAAAGAAATTGTTGTTAGGTAGTTCCCATGGAAGAGGTGTTGGCCAACTTTTGCAGGACGAACTAGGATCAGAATACCAGGCCACCAATTTTTTTTAACCTAGTGCTGGTCTGGAGCAGGTGATAGAGAATTTAGGATCACTTTGCAAAGATTTCACTAAGGAAGACACCGTGGTTATAGTGGGTGGGCCAGAGATCCTGGGTACAGTATAACGTCTGACCTTGCAAAGACTGCATCAGCATCGAAGCATACTAGTGTTGTCGGGTGTAGGATCACACATTGGTGTGGTTCCTGCCGATTCTCTCAATAGGTGGGATTATACTAGGCATGGCCTTCACCTCAACAGGAAAGGGAAGGGTAAACTGGCTGCAAAAATAGCAGGAAAGTTAAAGGGGGGAGGCACTGTCATGAGTGATAAAATACTAGTGGTTATAGGCTTCAGAAAAGACCCATTTTTATGATAGGGAGGACAGAAAGAAACCATGTTTTAAGAGAGGTTAGGATTGAGACAAACCTTCAGTTTGAAAAAGAAACAAAAAAACATAATTCTAGATTATTACATCAGCATAAACAGCTATTGGTTAAGAATTTTCAACAATCAACAGAAATTTCAACTCCATCCAATTTTAACTCAGTCAATTTGAAGTGTCAACTATCTTTATTGCATCAAAATATTCGAAGCCTGAGAAATAAAATTAATGAATTGATTACCTGCACAGATGAATCAGAGTCCTCAAACACAGCTGACATAATCTACCTCTCGGAACATCATGTTTAGAACTTTTAAGTGTTACAAGATTTAGGTTAGCATCTCACTTTTGCAGAGCAGAAATGGAGAAAGGAGGAGTTGCCACATTCATCAGGAACTGTCATAAATTTAAGAACATAGACATTCATAAATTTTGCCCAGAACAGCATATGGAAGCATGTGCAACAGAAGTAGATTTTCACAAAAAATCCTACATAATATTAAGTGTATATTGAGCACCTGCAGGTAACTTTAATCTGTTCATAAACCACCTTGATGCTGTACTGGCCCATTTAACAACCAAAAACAAAGAAACAGTGGTAGGTGGTGACTTCAACGAAGACTTCCTTAAAGACTCTCTCAATAAGAACTTATTCGAGTTAGTAACACTGTCATTCAACTTAATTCCCACTGTAAAGTTCCCCACTAGGGTAGCCAATTGCTCACAAACAGCCATTAATAATATCTTTACAGAATAGTCCACTGAAAAAAATTATATTACAAAACCAATAGTCAATGGCCTCTCAGACCATGACATGCAGTTCCTTCTGTTAAATGTTAATACTGAAAAGGATATAAAATCTGTTAAATCTGAGCTCAAGGGGGTAATCAATAAGCCAAAAATTGATTATTTTAGGCAACTCCTCAGAAACATTCATTGGTGATGTTTACAGTTCTCATGGCAAGAATGAAAAATATAACACTTTTGCTAATAAAGTGCTTACCTTATTTGAGCACTTTCCCTCCAAAACTAACCAAGGTCACAGCAAAGTCTACAAAGAAGCCATGGATTACTCAAGGAATAGAGGTATCTTGTAAAACAAAAAGAAAACTGTATCTGTCAATCTGAAACAGTACTGATGTTGAGAAATGCACTCCATCTTAAGGCCACAAATGGCCCATCAGGACCATCCAACTGCCGTGTCATCCTCAGCTGAGGATGCAGATGGGAGGGGTGTGTGATCAGTACACTGCTCTCCCGGTTGTTATGATGGTTTTCTCTGACTGGAGCCGCTACTATTCGCTCAAGTAGCTCCTCAATTGGCATCATGAGGCTGAGTGCACCCCGCCTAATGGCAACAGCGCACAGCGGCCTGGATGATCACCCACCCAAGTGCTGACCACACCCGATAGCACTTAACTTGGGTGATCTGACTGGAAGCGGTGTATCCACTGCGGCAAGCCCGTTGCTTTACAAGAAATACTGAAAAATATTAAAGACTGTAACACGGACATCAAAGCAAATATATTACAAGGAAAAGGTAGTCATATCAGATAGCAAAATAAAGACAATATGGGATATAGTGAAGGAAGAGACCAGTCGAACCAGACATGTAGAGGGACGAATAGCATTAAGAGTAAATGAAACATTGGTGACAGACGTATATAGTGTTGCAGAACTTCTTAACAAACATTTTATAACTGTTACTGAAAAGATGGAGTTGTCAGGTTCTGTGGATGCTGCTATGGAATACCGCAGACCAGACATGTCAAGTAACTTCCATAATATGAATTTGACCCTCACTACCCCAGCAGAAGTAATGTCCATCATAAAATTTTTACAACCAAAAACGTCTAGTGGGTATGATGAAATATCAACAAAGTTAATTAAAGACTGTGATTCTGACTTAAGTAACATATTAAGCTATCTGTGTAACCAGTGGTATATCAGTGGAATATTTCCTGAATGGTTGAAATATGCTGAAGTTAAGCTACTGTTTAAGAAGGGAGATAAAGAAATAGGATCAAATTTCCGTCCAATTTCACTATTGCCAGCATTCTCAAAAATTTTAGAAAAAGTAATGTGCAATCAGCATTATAACCATCTTATCACAAATAACATACTATCAAAGTTGCCGTTCAGATTTCTAAAGGGTTCTGATATTGAGAAGGCTATCTACACTTACAGTAAAAATGTACTTAATTCAATAGACAAAAAATGGCAAGTAACTGGTATACTTTGTGATATGTCAAAGGCATTTGACTGTGTAAATTACAATACACTTTTAAGTAAATTAGAATATTATGATGTAACAGGAAATGCCACAAAAGGGTTCAAATCTTATATCTCTGGCAGAAAACAAAGGGTGTTACTGGGAAAGAGTATTAAGCTATCAGGCATCATCCAACTGGGAACTAATTACATGTGGGGTCCGACAAGTTTCTATCTTAGGGCCCTTACTTTTTCTTGCACATATCAATGACCTTTCAACGGTAACATTGCCAGATGCCAAGTTTATTTTGTTTGCTGATGATACAAACATTGCAATAAATAGCAAATCAAGTGTAGTCTTAGAAAGATCAGCTAATAAAATATTTGTGGACATTAATCACTGGTTCCTAGCCAATTCTTTGTCACTAAACTTTGAAAAAACACACTACAAGCATTTCAGAACTTGTAAGGGGTGTCCCACAAGTATATGCCTAACATACGGTGACAAGCAGATAGAATAAGTGGACAGTGTTAAATTCTTGGGATTACAGCTTGGTAATAAATTCACACCACAGAACTGCTGAAGTGTCTTAACAAATCTCTATTTGCAATGCGAATTGTGTCAGACATAGGGGATATAAAAATGAAAAACTGGCATATTATGCTTACTTTCATTCCATGTCGTCGTATGGGATTATTTTTTGGGTAATTCATCAAGCCAAGCTAAAGTTTTCCGGGCACAAAAATGTGCAATAAGAGTTATATGTGGTGTGAACTCAAGGACATCCTGCAGAAGCCTGTTTAGGGAACTAGGGATACTAACTACTGCTTCCCAATATATTTATTCCTTAATGAAATTTGTCATTAAAAATATATCATTTTTTCAAGCCAACAGCTCAATTCATGGAACCAATACTACCAATAAGAATAATCTTCACAAGGATTTAAAGTAACTTACTCTTGTACAAAAAGGTGTGCATTATTCAGGAACACACATTTTCAATAACTTGCCAGCAGCCCTAAAAAGCTTAGCAACCAATGAAGTTCAGTTTAAGAGAAGCCTAAAGGATTTATTGAGGTTTATTGGTGGCCAACTCCTTCTACGCCATTGATGAATTTCTCTGAATTTCTCAGTAGAACCAACTAATTAGATATTCACACTTCCATTTTCCACCGTGTTCTTGGGCGCCATCTAGGTCTTTTTCCATCCATCTTTAGTTCTTCCATAATTTTGGGGAGTCTCTGCCCACGCATTCTCTTAACATTCCCATACCATACTAATCTCTTTTTTTTTTTTCAATTTCTTCTCTCATACTTTCTTGTTTAAGGTCATTTCTAATTTCTACATTCCTTACTCTGACAATTCTTGTTTTTCCCTTAACTGCTCTGAGAAATTTCATTTCCCCTGCTTGCAGTCTGCTCCAGTCCCTTTCTGTCATTGTCCTTGTTTCTCCACCATAGGTGACAATAGGGAAGTAATAATTCTTATTCATAAGGAGTTTTGCTTTTTCTGAAACTTCCTTATTCCAAATCAGGCGTTTTATTGTTTGGTAGAAATTGCCTCCCTTCTGTAACCTCCTATTAATTTCATTGGTTATTCTTCCATCCCTAGATATTTCACTCCCTACATAAGTGAAACTTTCTACCACTTTGAGGGGTTCTCCAATCAGGTAATATTTCTGTTGATCCCTTTCTTTGTTCCAAATACCATTACTTCACACTTAATTTTATTTATTTTTAACCCATACCTTTTCATTGCTTCCTTCCACGCATCAAGTTGTAACTGTACATCTACCTCTTCATCACCCCATATTACCATATCATCTGCAAAAATCATCTTTTTGTCTTTTTCTTTTACTATATCTTTAACTGCCCTATTCATTCCCTCCATGACAACATTAAAAAGTGCAGAAGATAGAATATTTCCTTTCTTAAGTCCTTGTCTTATTTTGAAGTATTCAGAGTTCCCCAATGGTGTTCTAATTCTACAATTGTGTCCTCTGTACAGTGTCTTTATTACACTAATGTATCCATCTTCTATATCTATCTTCTTCATTTCTTCCCAGAGTCTTTCCCTGTTAACTGAGTCATATGCCTTTTCTATGTTTATAAAAACCATTATTTCCCTTTTGTTATACTCCCAATTTTTTCCATCAGTTGGTGGATAGAAAATATCAAGTTGATCATGCTTCTTCCTTTCCAAAACCCATGCTGTTCTTCACTCAGCTCCTTTTCTATCTTTTCACTTATTTGATTTAGTAAAATTATTTCAAAAATCTTGGCTGTATGACTCATAAGGGCTATTCCTCTGCAGTTTTTACAAAGTCTTTTATTGCCTTTTTTGAAGGAGAGAACAATGTCTCCCCTTCTCCAGTCATCAGGTATTGTACTATTTCTCCACACACTTGATAGTACTCTATACAGACACTGCATTCCCACTGGACCTGCTACTCTTATCATGTCCACTGATACTTCATCAGGTCCTGGGGCTTTCCCCTCATTCATCTTCTTCACAGTTATTTCCATTTCTTCCAGTGTAATTTGTCCTAATTGTGCTTCCCAACTTCTCTCAATTTCTCCATTATTTGTTGTTTCCTCGTGTACCTGCTCCTCAGCATTTAACGGTTTCTTAAAACATTCTTTCCAGAGATCTTTTATTTTCTCATTTCAGTGCAGTAATGCGTTCACTGTAAATAAGTATTGTAGTAGTTCTATTACATGTTTATTACCTTATAAATAAATAAAACATTTTTTTAATTGTAAATTCAGTGCATTAACACGATCTTAGTAAATGATTGATTCTTTAATATAGTGTTCATTAGAAAAAATGATCATTCCACTTGGAAGGTACATTAGCTTATTTGTTTCAGTTGTAAATATTTGCCGTGTGTTATTGTTTTTCTGGCATGTTCTACATCCTGGAGGACCTCCTCACTACAGATCAATTGGAATGAAAGTAAATGTAATCTAATTTAATGATATCATATACATTATTAAATCGCTAATCCAGTTCATAGCAGCTGGTCCTTGTTGAAGGTTGCCTACCTAACAGATTCTGAGAGCAACAGAAATTTGATTTTCAGTATTTTATACGATTATTGACGGAATTTAAATTTTAAAATGCTGTCACACTATGCTCATTATGAGGTATAATGTTTAATACAGTATGACAAGTATTACAGTAAAAAAACTGTCTATAAGTCTTGAGGTAGCATAACTCACAGTGTGCATATTATCCAGCCTATATTCATGGAGTATTTCAGAATGAGAGCCCTTAAAGATTTTCAACAAACTTTACACATAATTTCAAACCTTTATGAAACTTTCTCTTGCTGGCGCGCCAATAAAATGATGAAAGGAAAACAGTTTATTGCTTACTGCATTTTCACTGTTCATGCAAAAGAACTGCAGTGTCAGGCATGACATTTTAATTTACACTACCTTGTTACTAACTGTTTTCACAACACATTTTCCAGAAAAAAAATCCACATATTTACCACTGAATATATCTGCAAAATTATATATTCTTTAAAAAATCAGGGGTCTTGTTTACTGGTTCTTGCAGAAATAGAAAGAGGAGAAGAAAAGTATTAAAAAATGAAAGCATGTCATAATGTATCATAGAACATTTTCAGGTTGAAATTTAGCACAAACAGGACAAAACATAAATATTATATTGAATGGAGAGTTAGGCTTCAGGGGAGACTTTCGAGAACATACTCAAAGTAAAATGACAGGAACAAAAGCAAGGCCTGCAAATAAATAACTGAGAACCTCTTTGTCTCCATTAGAGTATAATGCTGCAAAAATAGGATTCTATCACACTGAAAAAATTATTAAAAAGTTAAAGGAAGAGGTCAAAGAGGTCTAGTCCATCAACAAATCTGTCGAAAACAGCACGGAAAGGAGATGTAAGGCATACAATACACCAGTGAGACAGATCCCCAAAGTCAGATTTACAAAAGAACAGTATTGATAAAAAAGACATTATTATCACTGGAAGATGTGTGGAAGAATTTGCTAAAAGAAAATTGCTTGACGTTATTAATGACCATAAAAGATAACTAGCTATACCATCAACCAGGAGAATAACTATAAGTTACCTTACTATACAACAATTCTAGTAATTAATCCAGAAACAGTCGTAAGAGTTCTGTAGTGCAGTTTCAAGATCATGTAGCAAATAACTGCTTAGTTTCATCTCTGTACAGCTGCATGAAGAAAGAGTTTGTGGAGGCTTCAGAACTACATAACACTGTAAACTCTGTCAACAGTTTGAAGAGGTTCTATGTCAGTACTGACTACAAACCAGACAATATATGTTGAAGGCAAGTTTATTAACCCAGCACCATGTTCAGTGTCATGATGCAGTGGTACTATTAAGGACCATGTTAGACAGCATTAAGGACAAAAAAACATATCTGGAGGACTTGGAAAAGTACAGAGCATTAAATGAGATTTTCATTTCACTTTAGAAGTCAGTGAAAATGATTCCATAGAGCGACATTAAAGACATTTATTTTTTATTTTATTCATAGCTATTATTTTCTCAGAAGCTGTAGTATGGTATATATTTCAGAATAAAATTCAGTCATCAGTTTCACTCTATTTTTATTTTGCTTTATGGGTTTCTACAGATTAATTTGTCATCTTCAGAAGCCTACAAAATTTGGAATAATGTAATGTATGAAATAAAAATAAAAATAATGAACATAGCTTTCTGGGCCTGAAACTGTGTTTAATGTATGGTAAAATTAACTTTCACATTTACAGAAAACCCACTACAACAGATAACATCATTCATGCTTCTTCTTCTCACCCTTTTAAGCACAAATAGGTGTGCTATCGTGCTATGATAGACAGTTTTCTTGAGGTCCCTCTGACACCTTCTGCTATTGCCTCTGAACTTAATAATTTAATGTTTTTAACGATCAGAGATGGTTATCATAAGAACTTTGAACAAGAACACTATAAAAATAAAACCAATAGAATATAAATTCCTCTCTGCTGTTGTTGGGTCTTCAGTCCAGAGAGTGGTTTGATGCATCTTCATGCTACTCTATCCTGTGCAAAGCTTCTTTATCTCCAAGTACCTGCTGCAACCTACATCCTTCTGAATCTGCTTAGTGTACTCATATCTTGGTCTCCCTCTATGATTTTGACCCTCCTCGCTGACCTCCAATACTAAATTGGTGATTCCTTGATGCCTCAGAATGTGTCCTACCAATCGATCCCTTGTTCTAGTCAAGTTGTGCCACAAATTCCTCTTCTCCCCAATTCTATTCAGTACCACTTCGTTATTTACGTGATCTATCCATCTAATCTAGCATTCTTCTGTAGTACCGCATTTTGAAAGCTGCTATTCTCTTTTTGTCTAAACTATTTATCGCCCATGTTTCACTCCCATACATGGCTACATTCCATACAAATACTTTCAGAAAAGACTTCCTGACACTTACATCTGTACTCGATGTTAACAAATTTCCCTTCTTCAGAAACGATTTTCTTGCCATTGCCAGTCTACATTTTATATCCTCTCTACTTCGACCATCATCAGTTATTTTGCTCCCCAAATAGCAATACCCATTTACTACTTTAAGTGTCTCATTTCCTAATCTATGTCCTGCAGCATCACCCGATTTAATTCGACTACATTCCATTATTCTCGTTTTGCTTTTGTTGATGTTCATCTTATATACTCCTTTCAAGACCATGTCCATTCCGTTCAACTGCTCTTCCAGGTCCTTTGCTGTCTCTGACAGAATTACAATGTCATCGGTGAACCTCAAAGTTTTTATTTCTTCTCGATGGATTTTAATTCCTACTCTGAATTTTTCTTTTGTTTCCTTTACTGCTTGCTCAATATACAGATTGAATAACATTGGGAAGAGGCTACAACCCTGTTTCACTCCCTTCCCAACTGCTGCTTCCCTTTCGTGCCCCTTGACTCTTATAACTGATACCTGGTTTCTGTAGAAGTTGTAAATAGCCTTTCAATCCCTGTATTTTACCCCTGCCACATTTAGAATTTGAAAGAGAGTATTCCAGTCAACATTGTCAAAAGCTTTCTCTATGTCTATAAATGCTAGAAATGTAGGTTTGCCTTTCCTTAACCTACCTTCTATGATAGGTTGTAGAGTCAGTATTGCCTCACGTGTTTCAACATTTCTACGGAATCCAAACTGATCTTCCCCAAGGTCGCCTTGTACAAGTTTTCCCATTCATCTGTAAAGAATTCGTGTTAGTATTTTGTAGCCATGACTTATTAAACTGATAGTTTGGTAATTTTCACACCTGTCAACACCTCCTTTCTTTGGGGTTGGAATTATAATATTCTTCTTTAAGTCTGAGGATATTTTGCCTGTTTTATACATCTAGCTCACCAGATGGTAGAGTTTTGTCATGGCTGGCTCTCCCAAGCTATCAGTAAACTAATGGAATGTTGTCTACTCCTGAGGCCTTGTTTTGACTTAGGTCGTTCAATGCTCTGTCAAATTCTTCATGCAGTGTCACATCTCTCATTTCATCTTCATCTATGACCCCTTCCATCTCCATAATATTTCCCTCAAGTACATTGCCCTTGTATAGACCCTCTATATACTCCTTCCACCTTTCTGCTTTCCCTTCTTTGCTTATAACTGGGTTTCCATCAGAGCTCTTGATATTCATACAAGTGGCTCTCTTTTCTCCAAAGGTCTCTGTAATTTTCCTGTAGGCAGTATCTGGCTCTGAGCACTATGGGACTTAACATCTGAGGTCATCAGTCCCCTAGAACTTAGAACTACTTAAACCTAACTAACCTAAGGATATCACACACATCCATGCCCGAGGCAGGATTCGAACCTGCGACCGTAGCAGTCGTGCGGTTTTGGACTGAAGCGCCTAGACCGCGCGGCCACCGCGACCGGCGTAGGCAGTATCTATATTACCCCTAGTGAGATAAGCCTTTACATCCTTACATTTGTCCTCTAGCCATCCATTCTTAGCCATTTTGCACTTCCTGTTGACTTCATTTTTGAGACACTTGTATTCCTTTTTGCCTGCTTCATTTACTGCATTTTTATATTTTCTCCTTTCATTAATTAAATTCAATATCTCTTCTGTTACCAGAGGATTTCTACTAACCCTCATTTTTTTTTGCATTCTTGATCCTCTGCTGTCTTCACTATTCCATCTTTAAAAGCTACCCATACTTCTTCTGCTGTATTTTTTCCCCTTTTCTTGACAAGCGTTCCCTAATACTCTCTCTGAAACTCTCTATAACCTCCAGTTCTTTCAGTTTGTCCAGGTCCCATCTCCTTAAATTCTTGCCTTTTTGCAGTTTCTTCAGTTTTAATCTACATTTCATAACCAATAAATTGTGGTCAGAGTCCACATCTGCCCCTGGAAATGTCTTACAATTTAAAACCTGGTTCCTAAATCCCTGTCTTGCCATTATATAATCTATCTAAAACCTTCCAGTGCTCTAGGCCTCTTCCATGTCTACAACCTTCTTTCATGATTATTAAACCAAGTGATTAAGTTATTCTCTGTGCAAAATTCTACCAGGCAGCTTCCTCTTTCATTCCTTACCCCCATTCCATATTCACCCACTACTTTTCCTTCTCTTCCTTTTCCTACTATCGAATTCCAATCCCCCATGATTATCAAATTTTTGTCTCCCTTCACTATCTGAATAATCTCTTTTATCTCATCATACATTTCTTCAATCTCTTCATCATCTGTGGAGCTAGTTAGCATATATACTTGTATTACTGTGATAGGTGTGGGCTTCATGTCTATCTTGGGTACAATAATGTGTTCACTATGCTGTTTATAGTAGCTTACCTGCGGTCCTCTTTTTTTATTCATTATTAAACCTACTCCTGCATTAGCCCTATTTGATTTTGTACTTGAAACCCTGTATTCACCTGAGCAAACGTTTTCTTCCTCCTGCCACTGAACTTCACTAATTCCCACTATATCTAACTTTAACCTCTCCATTCTTAAATTTTCTAACCTATCTGACTGATTAAGAGATCTGACATTCCATGCTCCGATCTATAGAATGCTAGTTTTGTTTCTCCTGATAATGATGTTGTCCTGAGTAGACTCCGTCCAGAGATCTGAATGGAAACTATTTTACCTCCGGCATATTTTACGCAAGAGGATGCAGTCATTATTTAACCATACAGTAAAGCTGCATAGCCTCGGTAATAATTACGGCTGCAGTTTCGCCTTGCTTTCAGTGCCTCTACTTTCAGTATAAATGACCTTACTGTTAAGAAAAATATCACAATCCCATTTATTGGTGACATTTAATATTGTATAGCTAATTTGTTTAAAAATATGGAATCACTTTATCCTTTACCACAAATAATGCCACAAACCTTCTCTTTATTCATAATGAGAAGTCGCCAACACACAAATTTGTCATATCTGGAGTACATAAAATTCAGTGTAATACAGATCAGAGTTTTCATATATATCACTATGGAGCGCACTATATGCTAGCACAGACTGACAGCTGAGATGCAAGCTCTCAAGAAACATATGTGCGCCATGGTAAAGTTCACAGTGTATGCACTTGCAATGCAACAGAATGGTACAATATATTCAGAACACTTAAATTCCATGTCAACAACAAAAATTATGATACCATATGTTGTTCACTGTAAAGGTACATTACAGTTAATTATCTGTTTAATATATGAAATAGCAACCCGGCCCGGCTTCGCATGGTCAGACGACTTGACGGCATAGCAAATATGGTTTTGGGCCACAAATACAATTGTTCACAGAACAATATGAAGTAAGTGAATATCACTACTTTCATGTAACTTACATGACATAAGCAGTGCATGGCAGGAAAGTTGTCTGGAGGAATGAATGTGTGTTCCATATAGAATTGGTGTGTGCAGTGACATCTCATGATAGTTGTGGGAGAACAGCATGATGGTTGTATTTATGGGAGAACATCGTGATGTAAGTAATCTTCTTACAACCAATATAAATATTGTATGAAAATCACGGGTATATTTTAGTGTCTGTGATTCAGTATGCATTGGAGATTAGCTGAAGTGGCACAAAAAAAAAAAAAAAAAAAAAAAAAAAAAAAAAAAAAAAAAAAAAAAAATCCACTCTCTCTCTCTCTCTCTCTCTCTCTCTCTCTCTCACACACACACACACACACACACACATATATACACAATGTTGTACACGTTTGGGCCATGTTGCTGCACACTTCTTGTGAAGCTTAGTGTGCACTATGATGCATTGTTGAGACTCATTGCCATCATTTTTTGTCCTGGACACTCTATGGCAACATCTTCGCTGAGCCACGCAAAGAATCATGTTGCATCTAGGCTTGCTTCAAGGAAAGCAGAACGCTGAAAGTTGAGTCATCACCTGAGCTGCTGGAAGAATGTACTGCATGTAAACAAAGTAAAGTTGCTTAAGTAATTTTTTAGAATATGTTTTGCTTGATGCATTGAAAATAAAACAAAAAAATTTAGGGAAACCACTGGTTACAAATATTTGATTATTTCACACTATATGTCTCACATCACATGATGAGGTAGTTATCCTTTCATTATTGGTCATACTTATTAAAGTTGAGCAACTCACTATCTCTTGAAGAATTTGCAGCGAGTTAAGAGCATGAACTGCAATTACTAAGGTGAAGAAATAAGCAGTCTGAAATTGTAATATTTCGAAATGCATCAACAGGAAATTCCTGAATCCCATTCAAGAACATTGTGCCCATGTCTTTATGATCTTTACATGGCCTAAATGTCTTTTTTGCCAGTGGAGATTCATTTACCATTCTTCCGTATAGTTTGAAAGTGTCAAAACAAATTATATCTCTCACTCCTCTGTGCAGAGAATCATGTTTGCAGTTGCAAGTTTTGTCATATGCTGCACTGCTGTAAAACTTCCTTTTTATAAATGAAGCAAAGCTTATCCTAGGCTGCACTTTGCAGAGGGGCCGAGCAGACACACCTCTATATGAAATCAGGATAGCACGTGGGTACCTGTGAAGCATCTCTGATGCTAGTAAAGCATTGTCAAAGTTCAATTATTTATTAACCATGTTTACAGTCATCTTGTTCCACATTGGCCTCATAGCCAATGCCTCAGCCAGCTGTGTGTTGGATTCCTGCTGATGGCTGCAGAATCAGCTCCTGGTCATGCAGACCCAGGCAAAGAATGAGTGACCTCACACCCCAGCACACTGCCAGCACAGCTACGGTCCAGCACCAATGGTCTCGTACTAGCTGCTGGAGTGTACTCAATCCCACACTGAATTCTATGCTGACTATGATGACCAATCCAAGATGTGATAATGTCAGAAGTCATGTTATCAGTTGATCTCCTTCCTACTGGAAGTGCCTGAGTGTTGAACAGGAATGTGGACACTACAAGGCCCTGCTGCTGGTTTCCACACTGAAGCTCAGTACTGTCAGCACTCAAGAGATGTGGTATTGTTGGAAGACAGTCAGCTTCTCCATCAGCACTGGTAAGTGGCAAAAAGTATGAAGTTCATCAGGTGAAGACCGTCATCTCGAGTACATCTATGGCTGGTTTGTAGACTGTTCTGAAGTTTCTAGGACATAGATTTGTAATCAGAGAATCAAATGCTATTACTGCGAATGCCATCGATCCCAATGGTCAACTACTTGAGAGCAGGAGGGCTCAAGTATTTAAGAGAGCTAACATGAGGCTACAATGCAGTGCTCAGTTCATAATGGCTGCAAGTGTCCTTCTTATTCTGCTATATTCGCTTAGCAGTCCCTTAAGTGCTGTGTTCGTTCTCTCATACTGGTCCCTAGTAAATAGGTACAGTTTATTTCAACATCTCTTATGAGCTAATGGATATGCATGACATGTTTCCCTTGGTTTTCTGTCCCATGCTATTTTCTGCTGAGCTTGTTCTCTCTCTCTCGGCACACTCTTGTAACCTATCGAGGCCTGACCTACGAGCAACATACCATTTATTTCCTGGTTCCATCTATGCCTCTGGCGTGAGTGCAAATGAGTTTTAATAAAATTTTCTAATTTTCAGCCTTCCTACTCCTTAAAGAAATTTTCCCAAATTTTCTCTGTTTTACTCATTATTGCGTAGATGATACCTGCATTATATTTAAAAAATTAGTTTACAGCTGTTTCCTGTGTGGCTTCATAAACAGAGTCTAGAATCTTAGTTACCTTAATTAATCTACTTTGTCATACTGACCTGGTTAACTACGTTCTTTACATTTTCTTCTTCTATTACTTATTACTGGTGCTTATCCACTCTACAGGTATCTGTTGACTGGTTGCCTCATTTGAATGAGGTATCTTATGCTTTAGACAAAATTAAGTTGCACAAATAATACTAGAACCAAGATTATGCTTGTCATTAATAAACTGTAAATGATTGTGTTTTACCTATGTTTCTTGTGATATCATTTCATGTCTTGCAATATTTGATTGACTGAAAATTGGTTTTTTCCTGAAGTTAACACATTAATTTGTCTATTGACTGTAGCAAAGATGAATCTGAGGTATCGTTAATAAAAGTCAGGTTTTGATTAGCTACGATATGTGAATCCATTAATCATTGCTGTGTCCATGGTTGTAGCTGGAAGATGAAGTTGTCTTCCTTCTGTCTCACACCTAGTTCTATTAATTAACAATCCATTGCCTTGTAATTTTAGTTTCATTACCCTGGTTGGTTTACCATCCCTATAGCAAGTGATAATTACTGTTTCATCGAGTAAAGCCAGAGATCTCCAATTTTCTGAAATTTTGTCTGAGGCGCTAAAACTTTTTTCTCCCACTCTGCTGTTCCCATTTGCCCCAAAAACAACAGTATTTCACATGATTTGTTGTTCACCTGTATCCAGTTGGTTGGAAAAATAATAACATTTTCTCTAATGCCGTCTTTCAAATCTGCGACAGACATGACGACATAAGCATCTCTCCACCTACAAACTAATAATACTTCATGAACTGTATCTGATCCATTTCCCAATTCTACACCATTTAATTGGATATGGATGTACTGTGTAACACCAGTACTGCACATTTATTTCTACTACTGGAAATATAATTTTAATATGCAGTCTAGCTTGACCAGTATCTACTCTTACATTAGATATACGATAAAATAAAGCTATTATAGGCATGGCATGAAGTAGTCCCTTTGGGAACTCTCTTTGTGTTTTCTGTGATGCCATTGTCACTTTATATGGACTTAATAATGTTGAACTCAATTGCCCATGAGCAGCATGATGTATTGCTTCATGAAAATTTTTGACCTCAATTCTTGCATCATCTAATCTATCTGCTAATGTTTATAATGATGTACCTATTATCACTTTCTCACCTCAGCTGCTTAACCGGCTTGTACTTTTTCCACATCACTATTTAAGACATTCCTGGTGCTACATGCATATTGTTCTAATTCTATTGTTAAGTTTCTTACTGTGTTAGTAAGATTGAGTATTCTTTGCTCCACGTTCCATGTACATGTTGCGTGGTGATCTACTTTTGCTTTTGTATCTTCTGCTAACTTGTACATTCCCAATTGTGCTGTTTAAATTCTTGATGTCCTTGTTATCCACTGCTCCAAACACAGTTTTTAACAGTTTTCTTCCTGTGTCTAACCAACCATGTTTTTTACATCTTAACATTTGTGGTTCAGTTTCTGTTATCAGCTGCAACTGAGTCCTCAGTTTCTCATATGAGAGTTTTATCCTGATACACGTTCTGCATGTCTTCCAATAATCTTCCTTTCTCTACTTCCTTTTGTAAAGCTGTAAACCTATCTTGCATTCTTTGCATATAATTCCCTACTTCCCAAGTGTTAAATTTAAATGCAACTGTCCATTTGTGACTCATTAGCAGAAAATGTGATAGCCTAGCAAATAAAATTCCATTGTATTGTGGTTGATTTTGTATCACATATCCCCTGCAACAGTATAGAGCACTATGCTCAGAAGAAAATATTCTGGTCAGCATCTTGGCACACCACCTGAGGGAAAGGGAAGCACTGCCTATCCCCTCCCTCCTTTATATCATAAGTAAATAAACACAGAACATGACAAGTTAAGAAAATTAAGACTAACCTAAGTAACAGATAAATACAATATGTGCATTGTATCCAAGAGCTTATGTTATTTACTTCTAGATCTAAGTACATAAGGTACTTTTTCTGATGTACTTGCTTCTTTTGTATTTTTGCTCTTTCTGTAACGGTTGAAGGAATTTGTGGCAATGCATCAACTCATCTTTAAACGGTTTGACTCTGCTTACATGTACGATGGAAGTTCTAGTTGATAACTGCAATTTGATGTTGACTAGTAAAGTAATTTCGATAACTCGGTAATGCCCATGGTATTCCCTTTTTAAAAAAAATTATTTTGCCTTTTGGAGTATACAGAATAGCTAGTAATACCCACTGTCCTGTCCTGTATTGTGGCAGTTTGCTCGACTGCTGCCCAATATATTCTTGCTTCTCTAAAGCTTTTGTATTGGCATGCTTCACTCTTTGCCAAATTTATTTAAACTTCTATGCACGATTCTTCACCCTGTAGACCCAGTTTAGGTTGATCTACATTAAAAGGTGATGTCATTTTCTGGCCATACACTACTTCATATGGCAAGAGGTCAGTTCCAGTATGGAATTTGAATCATATGCAAAAATGACAAAACTTAAATATATATCCCAATCGGAGTGCTGTGAATCCGTGTAATGGCTTAACGTTTTAGATAATGTATGGTGGACTCATTCTGTCTGTCCATTCATTTGAGAGGATGGAACGGGCTGGTAAGTAACTTCTTAATTTTTAATAAACACCATAGCTGTTTCATTAGGTCTGATACAAAATTACTGCCATTATCCATAATAATGGTTTCTGGCACACCAAATTTTAATAACCAGTTGTTTATCATTGCCTGTGCTACTGTACTCACTTTCTGATCTGGAATAGCTACTGTAACTAATTATTGTGAAAAATGATCTAGCATCATAAGAACATATTTATTACCTGCTTGTGTTCTATTAAAAGGTCCCAACCCTAACAAAGAGAATGGTTTGTCAGCTTCTGGTAGTCGTCATCA
Organism: Schistocerca piceifrons; assembly: GCF_021461385.2. Lineage (NCBI taxonomy): Eukaryota > Metazoa > Arthropoda > Insecta > Orthoptera > Acrididae > Schistocerca > Schistocerca piceifrons. The sequence continues at coordinate 479,713,202 of NC_060139.1, forward strand.
CTGAATTTTCTGATGAAACAAATCTGCTTGTTATGCACATGGAATGCAGTTCCTTACATATTGTTCTACAGCACTGTTATATTTTCCACCAAAATCTTTCAGAGTTGTCTTTTTTCGCCATGACCCAATGATACGTGGTCATGCGCTTGACGTAATACTTCCATTCTCAGCACTGCAGGAACTACAATATGAGGTCCACACTTTGTAGACCTGGATAGCAAGCCTTCTTGCATTTCAAACTGAGGCTTTGTTTGAAACAACTGACATTCACTGTCAGCTGCTTGTGCCTTTATCCACTCTGTCTGGCTTCCACATACTACTTGCAAAGCTGCTATCTTTCTACTTAAAACATCAGCTTTTGTGTGTTTCACTCCGGGGTTATGAATTAGCTCATAATCGAACTCACTTAGTTTTAAGCCCATCTTGCTAATTGACTTGGTTGATCTCTTAACTCTAATAACCATTTTAAAGATGTGTGGTCTGTAACTACTTTGAATTTACGAAAGTTTAAGTAGCAGCAAAAATAAGAGATTCTGCATAAAAATGTTAACATTTCTTTTTCAGTTGTTAGATAATTAGTTTTAGCCTTAGCATATGCCACCAGATGTTCTTTCCCATCAACATTCTGACTCAAGACACAGCCCAAAGCAATGCTGGATGCCTAATGGTCATGCAGTTTCCACTCCATCTTGACTGATAATATGCCCAAGGTAAGTTACTTGTGTCTGAGCAAAATGGCATTTAACCACATTACTATAAGGTGTGTTGCCCTCAATCAACTAAACACTTTATCCAGATGTTTAACATAATCTATAGTTTCTGAATAGATGACTATAAACTCAAGATATACCATACAGATGTTCAGTTTTAATGCATGAAGTACACCATCTAATAGTTGTTGGAAGGCGGCTAGAGCATTTTTCAATCCAAACAGCATTCTTCAATGCTGGTAATGATCTGAATTTGCAGTGAAAGAGGTTTTGGGTCTTTCTGCAGGAAACACTTCTAGTTGGTGATAACCACTTCTATGATCAATTGTTAAGAAATATTTACATTTTGCTTGATTGTCTAATGTATTCGTTATGTTCAGTATTGGATATGCATCCATTGCGGTTCATGCATTCCTTTTACCGACCTCCCGACTCAGCAGCATTAGTGGCAGAACAACTGAGAGAAAATTTGGAATACATTTCACATAAATTTTCTCAGCATGTTATAGTCTTAGGTGGAGATTTCAATTTACCAGATATAGACTGGGACACTCAGATGTTTAGGACGGGTGGTAGGGACAGAGCATCGAGTGACATTATACTGAGTGCACTATCCGAAAATTACCTCGAGCAATTAAACAGAGAACCGACTCGTGGAGATAACATCTTGGACCTACTGATAACAAACAGACCCGAACTTTTCGACTCTGTATGTACAGAACAGGGAATCAGTGATCATAAGGCCGTTGCAGCATCCCTGAATATGGAAGTTAATAGGAATATAAAAAAAGGGAGGAAGGTTTATCTGTTTAGCAAGAGTAATAGAAGGCAGATTTCAGACTACCTAACAGATCAAAACGAAAATTTCTGTTCCGACACTGACAATGTTGAGTGTTTATGGAAAAAGTTCAAGGCAATCGTAAAATGCGTTTTAGACAGGTACGTGCCGAGTAAAACTGTGAGGGACGGGAAAAACCCACCGTGGTACAACAACAAAGTTAGGAAACTACTGCGAAAGCAAAGAGAGCTCCACTCCAAGTTTAAACGCAGCCAAAACCTCTCAGACAAACAGAAGCTAAACAATGTCAAAGTTAGCGTAAGGAGGGCTATGCGTGAAGCGTTCATTGAATTCGAAAGTGAAATTCTATGTACCGACTTGACAGAAAATCCTAGGAAGTTCTGGTCTTACGTTAAATCAGTAAGTGGCTCGAAACAGCATATCCAGACACTACGGGATGATGATGGCATTGAAACAGAGGATGACACGCGTAAAGCTGAAATACTAAACACCTTTTTCCAAAGCTGTTTCACAGAGGAAGACCGCACTGCAGTTCCTTCTCTAAATCCTCGCACAAACGAAAAAATGGCTGACATCGAAATAAGTGTCCAAGGAATAGAAAAGCAACTGGAATCACTCAATAGAGGAAAGTCCACTGGACCTGACGGGATACCAATTCGATTCTACACAGAGTACGCGAAAGAACTTGCCCCCCTTCTAACAGCCGTGTACCGCAAGTCTCTAGAGGAACGGAGAGTTCCAAATGATTGGAAAAGAGCACAGATAGTCCCAGTCTTCAAGAAGGGTCGTCGAGCAGATGCGCAAAACTATAGACCTATATCTCTTACGTCGATCTCTTGTAGAATTTTAGAACATGTTTTTTGCTCGCGTATCATGTCATTTCTGGAAACCCAGAATCTACTATGTAGGAATCAACATGGATTCCGGAAACAGCGATCGTGTGAGACCCAACTCGCCTTATTTGTTCATGAGACCCAGAAAATATTAGATACAGGCTCCCAGGTAGATGCTATTTTTCTTGACTTCCGGAAGGCGTTCGATACAGTTCCGCACTGTTGCCTGATAAACAAAGTAAGAGCCTACGGAATATCAGACCAGCTGTGTGGCTGGATTGAAGAGTTTTAAGCAAACAGAACACAGCATGTTGTTATCAATGGAGAGACGTCTACAGACGTTAAAGTAACCTCTGGCGTGCCACAGGGGAGTGTTATGGGACCATTGCTTTTCACAATATATATAAATGACTTAGTAGATAGTGTCGGAAGTTCCATGCGGCTTTTCGCGGATGATGCTGTAGTATACAGAGAAGTTGCAGCATTAGAAAATTGTAGCGAAATGCAAGAAGATCTGCAGCGGATAGGCACTTGGTGCAGGGAGTGGCAACTGACCCTTAACATAGACAAATGTAATGTATTGCGAATACATAGAAAGAAGGATCCTTTATTGTATGATTATATGATAACGGAACAAACACTGGTAGCAGTTACTTCTGTAAAATATCTGGGAGTATGCGTGCGGAACGATTTGAAGTGGAACGATCATATAAAATTAATTGTTGGTAAGGCGGGTACCAGGTTGAGATTCATTGGGAGAGTGCTTAGAAAATGTAGTCCATCAACAAAGGAGGTGGCTTACAAAACACTCGTTTGACCTATACTTGAGTATTGCTCATCAGTGTGGGATCCGTACCAGATCGGTCTGACGGAGGAGATAGAGAAGATCCAAAGAAGAGCGGCGCGTTTTGTCACAGGGTTATTTGGTAACCGTGATAGCGTTACGGAGATGTTTAATAAACTCAAGTGGCAGACTCTGCAAGAGAGGCGCTCTGCATCGCGGTGTAGCTTGCTCGCCAGGTTTCGAGGGGGTGTGTTTCTGGATGAGGTATCGAATATATTGCTTCCCCCTACTTATACCTCCCGAGGAGATCACGAATGTAAAATTAGAGAGATTAGAGCGCGCACGGAAGCTTTCAGACAGTCGTTCTTCCCGCGAACCATACGCGACTGGAACAGGAAAGGGAGGTAATGACAGTGGCACGTAAAGTGCCCTCCGCCACACACCGTTGGGTGGCTTGCGGAGTATCAATGTAGATGATGTAGATGTAGCTAACAATAGTTACAGCAAAATCAATATTTTCTGATACCATCAACTGACTTTTTGGGCATCAGAAAAATACCTGCCAACCAAGGGCTATCGCTATGCTTGATAATACCCTCACACAATTGCTGATCTATAAACTCATCTACGAGTGGCTGTAGATATTTCACTATCCTGTATGGTTTCCTATAAACTGGTGGAGTATCACCTGCAGGTATGTTGTGTTGTGTGATAGGTGTTACTGATAGTGGGCCATCTGAAACAGAAAGGTCTGACTGTTCTAACACCAAAGCCTCCATGGTTTCTCATTCACTATTTTTCAAGTGATGAGCCTTGTCACATAGTACAGATGCTTTGATGGTCTGTTTCATGCTGTGAGCACAGTGTGACGCTTCAATATTCTCATCTCTGAGTATCTCTAAACTTGCTATAAGTAATCCTTTCGGCAGATTCACTTCATCTGTCTTGAAGTTATTCAGGTTTACTGGAATCATCAGTTCCCCGTTGACGATAGTTATGTGAGCAACACTTATTCATATAAAATAATGCATTTCATCTAATGCTTCACTGTATTGCAGTGGCTCAACCATAGCATAATCTATGCTGTTGCATATCAGCATCTATAGATACCCAAACCAACTTCCCTGTACCAGCAAGTGCTTCATCATGCGTAATCATCTTTAATGTATATGTACGCAGTTCAGTTGGCGACACCTTACTGTGCACTGTGAAAGATTAGTTTTTGTATGATGCCTATCCAGGAAATCAAGTCCAAGAATCACAGAATACCCTTGCCTCACAGTTGGCAATACTTCTATATGCTCATGAAACTCTATAGTTCCATTTCTAAAAATGATCTTTTTTCATCCCCAATGATACCAAGTCATTGTTTCCAACTCCATATAAGTTATACCTTGGAGCCCCTAGTCCTCTCCTACCCACGAGGACTAGACTGATAATAGGTACATGTGCACCAGTATTGACTAGAAATTTACATTCTTTACCATTTACAAAGCCAACCAAACAACAATCCGTCTCTACCTTAGTGCAGTACTCTGACCTATCAGGAATGTTTTCTGATGGACATAGCACCTCAGCTTATGTTTAATGTTTTCGTTGATTATTTCCTTTACTTTGCTTCTTATTCCCACACTCATTTGCCTTGTGACCAAAACATCCACATCTGTAACATTGTGGTTGTTTGAATTGCGCCTTCAGATGCCCTTTCTTCCCACAATGATAACAATTATTTATAGAAGTACAAAGTCCCTTATCATTGTGTACCCATGTAGCAATATCTACCTCCTACAGATACATGGCAGTATGCAGTGCTGCAGCCAAGTTCTCTGGATTTTCCATTCAGGCTCTTTGTGAAAACTCTGGAGGAATTCCTCACAAAAACACGAGTGATCTGTTCTCTGACTCATTGAGTATGATGTGATTCATGTCAGGATTCCACATCAACCCATATATTTGCACATTTATTTTATGGGTTCTGTCTGGAAAAGTCTCATTTGCCATCTGTGTCAACCCACTCAACTTTTTCCTAAAAATCCTGGCATTATTTTGCTTACAGTATCTCTGACACACACCTTCCATTAACTGCTCAAATGTACTTGCCTTGCTCAGTGTCTCATGATACATCACATATGTCTTGACGTCACCCATAAGGCATTAAGTTGGGCCATCTACAGAGTAATTTTGTATGACCGATTACACATCCTGGCTGTAGCTAATACATCATTAATTAATACCATGACACCTGCTGTTGTTTTGCTAGAGAAGTGTGTGATGAGGTTAGCTATCGCAGAATCTACTGAAAAGTGGGGTATTGCTACTGATGACTTAAATTCACTCAGACCCAGCTGTGAATTTCGCATGGCCCACAAAGATTCTGACTGTGCCACCAATTCCTCATAGTGTAACTTCGGTTGAGCATTTTCCTCTGAAAATTGTGACGTTTGATCTGTTAAAGTGGCTATCCTACCATTAGTAGTAACTGACCTTGTGCCTAGCATATTTGTGCAATTTACTACTATCTTATATGTATACAAAAAATATCTGCGCCAATATATATCAGACAGGAAAAATACGACTTATTCTGTCGAAACAAGACTCAGTTACTTCTTTTGCCTTATCATCGCCCAGTGACACTGAGTACAATCCTCTGCAGCATGACCATAAAATCTACAAATAGAACAAGTTATCAGAACAAACTTAGTGCATGGTTCACTATGATCCTCTAAGTTACAAATAGTACATCTCACTGGTAACAAATTTCTTTACAGTTGCTTCTGAAGTCTGATAAACTAACAGGCTCCACTGGGTTTAAAAAGATACTTTTGACATAGCCTATCCATCAATATGCTTAAATTCTACAATGTCACAAAGAAAGAAAAATGCTTTTGTGGTCACTGCATTGTGGTTACTGCTGCAACGTATGGACACTGTAGATGCAGACACCTCCGATGCCAAATCCTCTGATGATTGAGTCAGAGGGCACACTTCTGACATCAATTTAGAGAGGGGCCAAGTGGAGAAACCTCTGCATGAAGTCAGATAGCAGTTGGGTACCTGTGAAGCATCTCTTCTGCTAGTAAAACATTGTCAAAGTTCGATTATTTATTAACCATGTTTACAATTGTCTTGTGCCACACTTGCCTTGTAGCTAATGCTTCATTCAGCTGCATGATGGATTCCCACCAACGGCTGCCAAGTGAGCTCCTCATCTGTAGACCTAAGCGAAGAGTGAGTGACCTCACACCACAGCACACTGCCAGCACAGCTATGGTCCGGCACGAAGTTCAATGCCGTCAGCATTTTGTGATGTAGTGGTGTCAGAAAACAATCAGTTTCTTCATCAGCAATGAAGGTGCATCTTACAGAGATGCAGTGACCCTTTGATGAAATGATGATTTACAAGTGAAGTATTGAATTGTCATTGCAAATACAAACAGGAACATTAAGCTGCTGGAATATTTAACTCAGGAGCTCAGTATACCTTCATTGGTATACACATGAAGATGATTAGAAGATTCTGTACTAAAATATTGTGAAATCTGATAGCTCTCCCAAAATTTCATACAACATTAATAATAGTAATAGATGTGTCACTTGAAAAAATATAAAAGAGTGAACACCTGGGAAAATGACTGGAACCCAATCTTCCTGAAAGAGTAGCATTATCAACATAAGTATATGAGCTGGAACTGACATAACAACTGACCAAGAGCACCTGAAACAAACAGATCTCACCTCTAACACAAAAATGAAGCACTCCCAGGTAGTCATCTGCCCTGAAGCCCAATATGCTTCAGAATACCTACTGCTCAACAGGAAGAGTCTCTCAGACTTGAAATCCAGGACAGAAAGATAATGAGGAATATACTGGGGACCAGTCAAGGAAAGTAATGAACACAAAAGATGATCACACCAGCAGCTCTACAAATATCGCGAAAAAAATCACAGATGCTATGATATCTAGCCTTTTATGGCTGTGTCTACAGGATGCATCCCAGCAGGTCGACTAGTCGGTTTCCCAAGTACTGGTAAAAGAGGACAGCCAAGTCACCACGGTTGATAGAAGTGACAAAATATCTGCAGGAAATGGGAAGAACAGAAAGAGACATAAAAGACTCAAAATCTCTCACCTTAGGCAAGTAAAGTTGGAGGCAAACCACCAAGAAACAAGACAGGTGCCCTCTGGACAGAGGAGAAGGGGGAACAACACAGCCAGAAGATGTGCAACTACTACTGGGTGAACATTAAAACCTCTCTGCAAACACAATATTTGAATTTTGTGGCTCTTAGTTGGCCTATGTGAAAAACAACAACAACAACATTAATAATAATAACAATGTAAATAATTTGCTGCTCTTGGTTATTGTGGAGATGGTAATGACAGAAAACATGGCAACAACAATGACAAGAAATATACACTGGACAAGTAACTGAAAACAAACTCAATGAACCAGACTGAGGTATAGATTATTTGCTATAGGGGGGGGGGGGGGGGGGGGACCATCGCAAAGACTATCACTGACCAGCGATGGCAACACAGAGTGAAGTGTTTGCACCCAAAATATTTAGTTCGGATTGAGCTACTGCAATTGTAAGACATTTGTACATTGTATTGTGTAAAATAAATCATTTACGTTGAGATTCTTCTTCTCTGTATATTATTGAGCAATTCCTTGTTGAAGTCACAGAGGAAACTACCCATATTCATGACTCCAACTGTGAAAACATTGCAATTACAGTGATATTCTATTCTATTTTTGTTTTAGTGCCTACAATGCAACCAGAGGATACATCTTCATGCCCACTGGCCATTTTATTTAGTTCATCAACTCTGTTCATGTAAGGTATTAATGCTGCTCAGTATTCACAGAACTCACCAAAACAAGAGGTGTACAAATTAGAACTGGACGTGAGTGCTAACATTGCTACACAGAACACATTAAGGTTGATGGAACGGAAGCTCCTTTAACAGTGAACTGATGCACCAGACTTAATACAGGGTGATACCCCACAAACTACATGTGTACACACTGATTTTACATCCTCTGCACCTCATCACATACACAGACTTTCAGTACAACTGCTCCATACTCACAACCATTGTGCAACACTGATACCACGAGCAGGAAAACTACAAATTTAGTGTTTGCAATAACAAATACAGTCCCACTCCACATCCAGTACCTACTGTGATATACATGCCTGCAGTGTCTACTGCACCGTACTTACAAGCTTTTGTCAGGACCTTCCCACAACAACAATACAGGGGCAATACCACCACAATGTCTGGCTGGACAACTACTCCTTATCTAGCAGCAGATGCCACGGTAGTGCCTTATTACCTGGCCCTCACAGAGCAGCAACTGGTGGACTACACCATGCAGCAATAAACAGCAACACAACCTAAAACCCCTCCATTCAGGTCCAACCATGTGACTTTATTGTTTGCAGTGATAGAGTGCATTATTACAGTGTTACGAATTGTGGACAATAAATCAAAATTTGTCATGCTAAATATACCATCCACCTGAATTCAAAGAGTTAATCACTAACCTAATGCTCACCCCCTGCCGGTAACAAATACAGCATAGTGAAACCAGCACCCTTGCAAAGCATTTCTCACTCACTGGAGCAACAGGGGCCACAAGTGATATACAAGGAACATTTACCGGGCAGCACATGTTCTCAACTGTGGCATCACCTACAATCATTATTGGATCCCATCCTGTTGTCAAACCCCTCCCTCTGGACATTATGGATTGTGCAGCGCCTTCAGCAACAGCATCTGACAATAATTGCCCACAAAAGTGATTTGTTGGACAGGAAACTGGCCCTGGCAAACAGACTATTTACAGTCATGCAACAAGACAGTGCATCAGTGAGAGTGAGCCTACCCCTCCCTTCTGTCCAACTGGCCAGCACCCCGAACAAAGCTGATGCTGTCCGACAATGAGTACAGCCCATTTCACAATCCCCCACCTGAGCACTGGTGCTCAATACATGCACAGCACAACACCATCAACTGACAATACAGGACAACTGACTCTGCCACTTTTCAGTTCCCTGCTGTTGGTACCACGCCCATTTTGGCACTGCTGCTCTCAACTGTTGACAGCACACGTTGCACACAAACATAGTCAATATAGGTGTACTGGCTCCAGGTTTACAACTCCATGTGGCACATCATGTCGATATACATGGCAAAGCAGAACATACCGTACAATTCATGGATGAGTTATGTTTACCTGGATGTTCAACATTACTGATGTGGTAGAACCTGTCCTGGAGATCATTTCTGCCTTGACATCAACCTGGCACTCCGTTCCATCATGCAATGCGACATTTTATCACAGGATTTTTATTTATAATCTGCCACAGGCCGTGACACAACTAGTGTGAAAGCTGATGACTTAACCACACAGCTGCTCGAATGTATCAGAACAGCACATGCCGTCTCTGCCACACAGGAATGTCCTTTTGCGACCTGGGATGACTCAGGGTCCCTAAGTTATGACAACAGATTATACCAGCGAATTCATGAGCAAGCACTCACCATTGCACATATGTGTGTGCAGCTACGACACTTAACACACATTACAGCAACTGTGAACGACACAGCCATGTCTCGGACAGGAAACTATGACCCTCCGAAATACACTGATGTGGTATGCAACCTGACCTCCTCCAGTGACAACAAGCACACGGCACAGCAGCCACAAACAATGTAGCCATGCCTCCGATGGCCAACCATGCCCCTCCAGAACATGCGAGGAAGCCACACAGCCCACCCTATAACGACAACAACAAACACATGCAGTGGCGGCTGCAAATGACGCAGCCATGCCTCCATTGGCTAGCCACATCCCTGTGCTACACACTGAGGAGGCTGCACAATTCGACTTGTTACAATGACAACAAAAACGCCACAGTGGCTGTAAATGACATGCCACATGGACATCCATGCACTCCCACCACACTATCTGAACCATTACAGGGACAACTCTCTCAGGCCAATAAAGCACATCACGTCACCTCTTGCAACTTCCCAAAAACTCTGACCCTATCAGTGAAGCACCGCAGGTTCGACTTTATTAGTGCAAGCTAAAAATTGTATAATGCACTACATAGATCTGACAACGAGCCCCCCTGTTCGGCACAAAGCATGCTACCTCGCCCTGGTCCTCTTCAGCTTCAACTGCAGTGAGTGGCAAGTGGGTATCGTACGGCAATCAAACAGCACATAAACTTCTCCCATTAAATAAGTAGCTAAGAAAGGCGGCTCTATTCAAATATGTGGAGACTACAGAACTCTTAACCCGTGAACAGTGTATGACAATTACCCTGTATCAAACATAGGTGACTTTACCCTTGCACTTGCAGAGATTGCTAAAATCACCATCATGATGCCATTTGGCTCATTCGAGTTTCTGGTGAAGCTGTATGGCCTCAAAAAAGGTGGCATAGACCTGTGAATGATTCATTGATGGGGTATTGTTTAAACCGAACTGTTGCTATGCAAATTTAGATGACATTCTAATTTTTTCCCACAGTCATCAGAGCCATGAAGTTCACATCAAATGTGTTCTCACTGCTCCTCATGATGCGGGAATGAACATAAACAGAAACAATTACATAGAAATAAGGTCATGTTTCTTGAACATGTAACCATCACAAGAGGAGATTAAGACCAAATCAGACTGCAAACATGTAGCTCGACAGCTCCAGCCTCATCATCATCTCCCACATGCTCTTTAAGTTCAAGCACCACTGACAAATGCCCATGTGGGTCCTCACGAGCAACACAAACTTAAACTATTATGGACACTGGAAATGCAAGCAGCATCTCCCTGCATGAAGGAGTGCCTGGAAGATTGGTTGCTCTGTCATGCCTGGTACCAGATGCACCGCTTACAGTTACCTCCTCCAGCTGGAAGTAGCAGGCAGTACACAATCTCCACAAAGCTTACAGGATCACAGACAAAATGGTTGGCTTTTGACTCCAAAGTACTCTTCGTTTATGAGGCCTTAAACTATTTTCGTGAGGATATTGATGGTTAACACATGATTATACAGGGTGTACCACATAAAGCTGGTACGCTTCATGTACCGGTTAATCACCTCTAGTCGAACTACTTGTGATGTGGCAACATTGTCTCCAAAGTTGGCTACACTGCATTTTATCAGAAAGTGGAGTGCAGCTGTGAGTTTTCATGTCAGATTTTGAGAGAAGTTTGTATTGTTGAGATGTTACAGAAATGGGGTGGTTTGTATTAGAAAAGTGAACTGTTAGTGTGGAGTGTTACATAAAGACAGTCGCCATCAAGGAATGTGAAGAAATGTTTCAAGCAAAGTATCCTGGTAGGAAACTCCACACAACCAGCACTATTTGAGTTCTGTACAAGAAATGGAGGGCAATAGGATCTGTTCAGATTGCGCAAAGGAATAGGTGACCGATAGTGAGGACCGCTAAAACTATAGACAGAATTCACATGGACATTTCAAGAAGTCCCTGCGAGCTGGCAAGGAGGTTGTCGCAGCAAGTCGGTGTATGTCGTACATTGAGTCATTGTGTACCAAAAGATATGAAATTAAAAGACTATCATATGAGTGTAGTGCAGGAGCTGAAATTTGAGGATCAGGAAAATAGAGTGTTCATTATTGTAACTGGCAGTTAATGTTAATTTCTAATGGCTATTTGGACCCCTTGCTTTACTTCATGTCAGATGAGTCCCGGTTTCATTTATCAGGTTATGTAAATTCCCAGAATTGCAGATACTGGTCGTAGGACAAACCACATATTTTGCATGAAGAACCTCTCCACTCAGAGAAGATAGGTGTTTTGTGTGCACTGTCTGACAAGCACACTATTGGCCCATATTTTTCAATTACACCTTAAACAGAGCCAAATATCTAGAGATAGTTGACTCTTTCTAAGCACAGTTAACAGATGTGGAAAAGCTGTACACAGTATTCAAAAACTGTGGAATGTGTGAGCGGTTGCTCCATCCGCTCACACATTCAACTAAAGTATGGTCCACATAACCAACATGTTCCATGAAGATAGACTTGTCAGTAGAGGCCTCTGGCTCCCAAGGTCCTCAGACTTAACATGATGTGATTTCTCTTTCTGGGGTACACAAAAAAGCAAAGTGTATGCTGGAAATTTTCACACAATAGACAATCTTAAACGGAACATTACTAGAGAAATTAACATCATCATTCCCACAGAATTACAGTGTGTAGCTGGTAACACCATCACACGAAGGCAGCAATGCCTGGTTGCCCATAACCACTAGTTTCAGCATCTCTTATAAATAGGTAACTACATGTTTTTTAGTTAGTTCATTTTTACTTGAATCTTTGGTGTGAGGCACAGGACACCCTGTATATACAGATCATAAACCTATGATTGATGTCCATCATTTATGGTCAACCCAAAACAATTTTGGCACCTTGATGTGATTACAATGTCTGCCACCTCTGCAGGGCAGATAACATTGTCATGGATTGCTTAACGTGCAACAGCACCTCCTCCCTTACCCTCAACTTCAACATTGTTGTGGAAGAACAGGATTGCGATCAGATTATTAGTACATTGTTCAAGGATGCAGAAAATAACCTCGAGATTGAATGTAGATCAATCCTGGGAATGGATGCAACTGTCCTCCGTAACATTTTGCAGCAATATATTTAAGCCTATTACACCTTCATTGAAGTGACATACAATTTTTGACACACTACATAATCTCAGCCAGCCAGGGGATCATTACTGAATATTTTGTTTGGCCAGGTGTTAAACACGATTGTTGGAAATGGACAAGTGCATGCCTAGACAGTCAATGCAGCAAAGTGGGCTGGCATACACAGACTCACCTCAGCAAGTTCAAAACTCCATATGGGCACTTCCTATATGTACAGCTCAACCTAGTGGAACCCTTATCAGAATCAGAATGATATATCAGGGTCACTACAAGTTTCCCCAAGTGAAATTCTCTGATATTTCTTGGATTTCCAGAAAAGTTTTAGCATTTTCCCCAGACAAATTACAATATTTCAAGGGCAAGTAAAGACATAAATTAATAAAAAGAAATGTAAGGACTTTTGTATTACTCCCCCATGTGAGCAAAATTCGTAAGTACTAATATTATCATCTTTCGTAATGAACTGCTTTTAGGTGGAGAAAGCAAGTCAAATGGTATATGTGTTTCTTTAAGACCACTGCTGTTATTTTGTTTGAATAAAACAAAACACGTCTGGTGACAAAAATATGCATTTTCATGGAGTCACAAGATAGGTTTAAAATACCTTCACTGATTTCAAAAATAACCTCAGTAAAAAGTAAGCCTCTTGAAAGAAATGTATAATGCAGGGAAGAGTTGTGTAAACAAACACTACAGGCGACCATCAACAAAACATTGGTTCTACTATGTTCGTTAATGTCAGTTATTACTCACTGTGTTATGTCTATCATTTTACAGGTATTGTGTGATTTTTCTTACGAGAAATATACGAGTAGATAGCATACAAACCGACAGGGACTGCCACAGTTTTCTTCTTCATATCATCCATATTTTATAATATATAAACTACTTTTGAAGTGCCGAAATGTACCACAATAAATAAATGTCACACTGTACAATGTACTTGCACTCAGACAGTCGTAATTACTGAAATCCATCACCTGTGGCCTCTAACCTGCTGAGGAGCAGCTCTGTGCTGGGTCCATGGATGAACCACGAAAATCTGCTGCATTATGCCACACATAAACAGACAGATCGGTAAGACTAGATCCAATGGGCAGTGCCTGCATATTAGTGGGAAACAATGGACTTCACACTGGCAGGCCAAATCCATTAGACACACTCAAAGAAATGACCTGTGGTTTTGGCCCATCGTGGAAATCCCCTCATGTGGCCAGCTACTCATGTGTCACAGATACCATGTTGATGAAATGAGACCACGGTGATCAATCCATGCAACAGAAACTTGCTCAAGTACTCTGAGAATCAATAATAATGAGGATAGATAGCAACTCACCATAAAGATGATCACTGAGCTGCAAATAGGCACGTAGAAAAGACAATCACGCTCACACAAGTAAATTTTTGGCCATAGCCATTGTCAGAAGACAAGAGCACATGCACATTCGCACAATCACTCAGACACAACTTATGCACACATGAGCACCATCTCTGGCCACAATCTCTGAGAATCAGATCCAAACAAACCACTCCTCATGCCTCCCTGCCCCTCATCGGCAGCTGCTAGGCTAGCGGCAAGAGGTGGTAACAGCACTGACTGCAAACTGAGGGGAGTGGTAGGAAGGGGAGAAGCAGTAAGAATGAAGGAATAGGGAAGTGGTGCATGTTCTCAGCGTGCCCAGCCAGCGATGATGCACATCTCAGTAAACAAACCATTTCCAGCATTTTCTTCAAATTTTCCTAACACTTTTGAAATTCCCAGATTTTCAGAACTTGTGGCAACCCTGATATATGTTTATACTGTTGACGATCGACTGAATAACCATCTCATTACAGGCTGTCCTGATTGCCTATATTACAGCAGAATCTACAGCCCACATTTCTGTGACAAACTGGCTCACCCAGTTTGGCTGCTCTGACACCATTACCATGGATCAGGGCCGCCAATTCAGGTCTTCACTTTTAATGCATTATGCGGCTTGTGTGGAATCACTCTCCATCATTCCACGGCTTATCACCTCCAAAGCAATGTCTGGTGTATCGATGGCATGCAACAATGAAAACTGCACTCAAATGCCTTGGGGGTAAATGGATGGAGGCCCCCCCCCCCCCCCCCCCATGGGCGATCCTTTGTGTCCACATGGGAAACAGGGATGATTTTAAAGCGTCACTGGCAGAGATTCTATGTGGGGAGAAACAGACATTGCCAGTTGAGTTTATGCGCCTACACCCAACTCCGGCTCATCTGACTTACCAGATATGGTACAGAGGGTCAAAAGACGTATACAGAACTGAAGTGTACCTCCTTTGTTTAGCACTTATGGCACAGATGCCATTCATTCATAAAGTACTCACTGACTATGACTGTGTAATTATTTGTGAAGATACTATATGGCCAGTGCTGCAGCCGCCTTATATCAGGTCATTTTGGGTGCTGCAACAATGTAGCCACACATCTGATATAGACTTAAATGGCAAGATAACAGCAGTGCCTATCAACAGAGACAACGAGTCACCTCCAACAAG
The DNA here is from genome assembly GCF_021461385.2 of Schistocerca piceifrons. Classification (NCBI taxonomy): domain Eukaryota; kingdom Metazoa; phylum Arthropoda; class Insecta; order Orthoptera; family Acrididae; genus Schistocerca; species Schistocerca piceifrons. The sequence goes on from NC_060139.1 coordinate 479,728,555, forward strand.
ATAATGCCTCTAGCAATGCACCTGCCACTAGCTCTCTTCCGGCACAACTAGTAGATATCACAATAGATGTTAGAGATTTTCAGCCCAAAGAAGTAGCAGTAAAAATGACTGATGATCACCTGTCCAGAGAAGCCACGCACATAGTGCCTGATTCTTTGATCACACCTGTTGCTATAAAATTTAGTACTTTTCACTTGACAATCACAGTGAACTTCACGGTAGTGTCATTAAGTCTCTCACAGTCTTCCTATTAACCTCTGCCACAACCAGCAATACAGACGCAACCACAACAATGTTGCAGCTTTTGCACACAGCCAGCATGTCACAGTCTCTGGCAGACGAGAAAGCTCCATTAGTCCCCACCACATTGCACTACAGCTGACCATTAAACCTTCCACTGCAGCTCACCTCCTATAAGTTGTCTCCAATCAACAACTACTAACGAGATCAATCAGCACTCTCCTACTGAAAGCATCTGCAGCACTCCAAGCCACAAGAAATGATCTGGTCATGTCTCATGAAAGTGGCAGCAACGGCGTGGCCCATCATGTGAACTCACACAGCACTTGCAGCTGCACATCGGTTGTCAACAAACCCCACTCCCTTCTTCAGTGTGCTGCACTCAAGGTAGTGATCCTGTAGGAACAGCAATGAAAGCACAGAGTGAAGTGTCTGTGCCCAAAAAAGTTACTTCGGACCAAGCAACTTGCAATTTTCAGACGTTTGAGTACCATGCTGTAAAATAAATTATATGTATTGAGATTATACGTCTCTGTGTATCATAGGGTCATCCCTTGTCTCTGTCATGAAGGAAAATACACAGGACTATAAACACTGGAAATTGTTATAGAAAGTATCCAAACATTTATCGGTCTGATCACTGTAGGGAACTCTGTGTGTGCCTTATAGTAAAACTGTTAGTTACAGAAAAAACTGATTTCTCTGAAACACTCTCTAACACAAGAATAATTCATATCAATTCAGTATTCAGCTGAATTATGCTCCTTTGGGTAATCTTGGACATTACTAGCATATTTTCATGCCTCTGTTGAAAGTGTAATACTTGGATGGCATTTAAAGGCGGAAAGAAGCCAAATCTTCTCTTGGGTTACTTTTTTATTTTCACTTGAAGAAATTAATTATTTGCTTCACAAAATGTGTTAAAAATAGTAGACAGTGTGTTCTTGTTGAACTTTTAACTAAATACATGAAAAAAAGATGATCCGCCTTTTTTTTTTTTAATGTAGGTTAAGATCCTACAAATCTAGTAATTCCACATTGTATACAATGCATCTATTTCATAAATGACAAACCAATTGAAAAACTTAACAATCAAATCTGTTTACTGCCTTTTATAGCATTTTTACAATCCAGAATGAGATTTTCACTCTGCAGCGGAGTGTGCGCTGTTATGAAACTTCCTGGCAGATTAAAACTGTGTGCCCGACCGAGACTCGAACTCGGGACCTTTGCCTTTCGCGGGCAAGTACTCTACCATCTGAGCTACCGAAGCACGACTCACACTGCCAGGAAGTTTCATATCAGCGCACACTCCGCTGCAGAGTGAAAATCTCATTCTGGAAACATCCTCCAGGCTGTGGCTAAGCCATGTCTCCGCAAAATCATTTCTTTCAGGAGTGCTAGTTCTGCAAGGTTCGCAGGAGAGCTTCTGTAAAGTTTGGAAGGTAGGAGACGAGATACTGGCAGAAGTAAAGCTGTGAGTACCGGGCGTGAGTCGTGCTTCGGTAGCTCAGATGGTAGAGCACTTACCCGCGAAAGGCAAAGGTCCCAAGTTCGAGTCTCGGTCGGGCACACAGTTTTAATCTGCCAGGAAGTTTCATTTTTACAATGCCAGTTTACATGTTGAAGTCACAGTTTCACTATCCAGCTTTTCTGTTATTATGCAAGGATCTTCACAGCAATGTCAACATATGAGAAATGTGTATCTATGAATTTTTTTAAAATTTATTTTGTGCTCAACATCACAATGAAGATCTTGCTAATGCACTACGTCAGCCTCTGTTTGTTTGTAGCCTTCATGTAAGAATTTCTGTTTCAACTAAAGGAGAATATACTTGAGGATTCTGAAAAACTACAAGGAGATTGAGAGATTGGCTAATAAATTCAGTACGTGAATACCAATGCTACCATGGCCACACTGTGAGTAGAAAAACATGAGGGCTATTTGGAAATAATGTTCCAACTGGTCATGAAATCGAAACCACTGAGAAAACAAAAAATATTTTATTTGCAGCAGTTAGCTACACCTTCCAGCTACTTCTCTACATAGTTACCACTCTGACTTAGACATTTGTCGTAGCGTTGTGCAAACTTTCCCATACTCTTGTCATAGAAGGCAGCCACCTGTGCCCAATACTATGTGCTGGTCTACAGCTCATCAATTGTGCGAAAATGTTGTCTTCAAAGCCAGTGGTTCATGTGAGCAGAGATGAAACTCAGGGACAGCCAGTCACGGGTTTTATTGTGGGTGATCACACACTTCCCATCAAAAACACTGCACAAGCATCTTCATTGCCCCTGCAGTGTGGCTGAGAATTGTCTTGAAGAAGAAACCACATGACAGTTGTGTTATGTGGGCGGTATAACATCAGGTGAAATCTTTCACCAGGCCCTCATACTTAGCGAGCAACGATATTTCCTGGGCATCTTTACATACTCACCGTGCACTCAGAACTGGAAAGAGCAATGTGACGTGATCAACAGGTATACAAGATACACCACCCAACACATATCTCCAAAGTTTCATCGGATTTTCACAGTGGTCTCCATTTTGTAACCAATAAGAACTTACTTTTTGTATAGTCTTCATATATTTCTAGCTTCTGGAATTGTTAGTTTCTTCATTAGAAAAGAAAGAGTGAAAGATTTTAGAAGGTGATGTGAGGACAAGGGGTGACAATGATGCAGGGGAAAGCATAGGAGAGAAGAGGTGATCAAACAGAGCACTGTGCTAATGAATCTTTAACCTCCTGCTCTCTCTGATGTCTTCCCATCCATCTATTGTCCCCCCTCATCCTCACATTACATGGGTGGCTCTCATCCTGCAGTATGTGAGACCCATTCCTCCTTCCCAGCTTTCCAAAATATATTCCCCTTTGCCCCTCATGAAGGAACTAACAATTCCAAAACCTAGGAATAGATTTTTTTCTGGTTTTAATGTGCCTTTGGTCAGTACTGACATTTGCCTCCTGAAAGTAATTGTCAGTGCAGACAAAGACTTCACCACTGTTCTCATCAATTGTAGTGACTATGTAGTTGAGGGGCTCTGCCGTATTTCAACATCTCTGCGTACAAACCTCACAACCATGATCCTAGTCCAGAAATATAATATGACCTCCAGCAGCTCCCCAAGGCCTTAGGCCCATCCCAAAACCTGACGCCTGAATTGTTTGGTTCACATTCATGAGATAAAGAATACCTGGACTCGTGGCATGGACAAGCTTTGCCCTTTGCTTTATAACCTTAACAGCAAGCTTTGCTCTTTGCTTTATAACCTTAACACCTAATCCCAAATCCACTCCACCTTCCTAGATGTCGATCTCCATCTCTCAGATGAGTGCATAAATACATCTTGTTGCGTACCAAGCAAAAGGTACGCAAGAAATACCACAAGAGGCCACTGCCACACAGGCACAACCACTTGTCCAGTGCCTCTCAAGTCTGTGCAACAACCTTTGGACAGAACTCACAAACTCAAACCTCTGCGCAAACTTCCCCAACACATTGTATTCTTCCACTGATAGTGTGGACAACTGTCATAGGGACTGTGGTCTACATTACTTGCGACTCAACTGACAGACAGGTGCCAAAACATGACACGATATGGACACACACATACAGTTCCGCACCAGTAATCAGAAAACTCAGTTCAGTACAGTACTCTGAACACTATCTTCTAAATTAGCTGTCACTATTTACAAAGATCTTGAACCACTAACAGTGTGTTTACATATTACTTCAACTTATAATGAAAATATCATAGACTGCAGATCCACAGCTAAGTTATTTCGATATCATGGTCTTAGGTTCAGAACATCAAGTGCCACACATCAAATTGTACCAGTTGCACCATCTTGTAACATACTCTTAATAAATATTATTTCTTAATATTTCTGTTATGGGGTGCCCTGTCGTACAAGTACCTCGTTATCTGGCATTCAATGGCTACCTTCAAGGAATCATGACAGGAAAACTTTTTTGTTACCATGAATGTTTGGGCTGAATTAATAGTAGCACCTAGTTACTACATTCACATGTCTATTCATATCAAGCACACCAACTACCAACAGTACATCAGCACTGACAGTTGTCACCTGTTCCTTGTCAAAGTCTCTTCCCTAAAGCCTCGCCACCCGTAAATGCTACATGGGCAGTTGGGAGGGGGTAGGAGTTTTTTAAATTTACTGATAATCTCTCCAGGGCCTTTTTTGACAAACAATATCATATCAAGCTCATCCATAAACAGATCTCCTGTACCATCTCCTTCTCCAACATAAGTAAACCTGTCAACCAGCCACCAATCAGCACTCCTCTTATCATATAGCATCAACCTGGCCTTGAAAAGCTCCACCACACCCTTCACCTTGGTTTCAACTACGTCACATGTGCCCTGAGATTAGGAATATCCTAAGTAAAATCCCCAGAATATCATTGTCCATCCCTATACCAATTCTGCTCCTAATCCTGCACCCCATGGGCCATTCCCCTGTGGATAAACCAGATGGAAGACCTGTCCCTTAAACCAATCCATCACCTCCTACTGTAGTCCAGTCACAGACATTTCCTACCCTATAAAAGGCAGGGCCATATGCGAAGGCAGACATGTGATATATCAGCAATGCTGCAATTATTATGCAGCATTCTGCATGGGCAAGACAGGTAACTCAGCTGTCTGCTCGCATGAAGGGCCACTGTCAAACTGTGGCCACCCAGAAACTTGACCATCCAATAGCCAAACATGATCTGCTCCACAATACAAATGACTTTAACAGCTGCTTCACTGTCTGTGCCATTTCCATACTCCCTTACAGCACAAGTTTTCCTCAATTACCCAACTGGAAATTCTCTCTCCAGTACATCCTGCATTCTTGCAATCCCCCGTCCTAAAATTTCAATAAGCTGTTTCCCACTGCCTCTCCTTCACTCTTCCCTTTTCTTCTCTGACATTGTCCACAGTCCACCTTTCTTGCTGGATTGTGTACTGCCTTCTAGCACCATTCTGCCTCCCCCTCCCTACCCCCATCTCCACTCCCCCTGAAGTTGACATTTCCTCTTCTCTCTCTCTCTCTCTCTCTCTCTCTCTTGCCCCCTCCCTCCTTTCACTCCTCTCCCTGCCCAAACCCCTCTAGGTCTCCAACTTTCTCCCTTTTAACCCCCTCCATTCCTCCTCTCCCTATAACTCTTATATGATCTACCCCCATCAGAACTCCTTTTATCTTGTTGTGCAGATGCTGAGTCATCTGTCTTTCCCTTTCTCGCATAGCACTATCCCATCATCCCATTACCCCCTCCTTGCCTTGTGGTCCTTCCCCACAGCCTCCCCAAACCCATTAGCCCAGGCAACTATTCTCAATAAATAATAATTGTTGTCATTGCAGCCACAATATCATGTGTTTGCATGACTGTGTGGTTGTGTATGTGGCACTTCCAAAGACAAGAAGAGCCAGAGAGCTCAAAAGCTAGTGAACACTATTTCTTGTTAAGTGTGTCTATTTACCACACATCAGTCTGCTATAGGTGAGTGGTTGCATTTCCCTTATTTTATGTAACTGATTCCTTATTTGTATCCAGTAGGTCATCTACAGTATGGAGGGGGGTTTGGCATGGAGTAACTAACATGGACTGTATTTGAAAAAATTATTGCTGTCTGTTTCAACCTCTAATAATCTTTAAAAATTAAAATGATTTCCCTCATTTGCATTCCAACTACAATTACAACAAGAATGATCAAATTATTGGAAATGCTTGTGTTAAAAAATATATAAACAAGTCTCTGCATCTCACTTGTGTAGTTTTCTAATTGCGAGATCCAACTGGCAAGTTCCTGTTGTTGGGTCGGAAGTGGCACAAAGAACTGCAAAACTGTCCATAAATTATGAGCACTAGACAGAGATAGCTATAAACAATATTATACTGATTATGGCTACAGTGAAAAGTGTTACACTTTACATACTTCTTTGAATGGTGTCATTTTCATGCCAATCAAATAGAACTTCACCAACTTGACACATTAAAATGAGCCATATTGATATAGTCAGACAATGTCAGAAGCCCCATTGCTGGAGCAGTCATAGATTACTGTTCCATTTGATAATACTCTTATGCCTTTGACAAATTAAAACAAAATCCCTGTTATATTTCTTCTTAAGAAATCCTGTAGTATAGCTGGGTCTAACAGGGTCAGGTTGCCCTGAACTTACACTGAGATTGGCTAACAAGCATCCTGATCTCTAGGTTCCATGCTGGTTGGTTAACAGTTTATCATTCACAACAACATCTTCCCCAAATGCAGAGTGATTCTTATCAACATTTAAAAAATACTGAAATGACGTGGATGATGCTGAGACAAATAATTTACTATAAGACACATGGGCCCCGAATATCAGGAAATACCACAAAAGTGGATGACAAATGTTCAACATGTGATGTCATCAGATGACATACCTCGTACAGCAGTTAGGCTTGCTGATCCTACCCCCTTACAGGCTGCACATCACTCAGCTAAGCTACTGTTTTTCTTTTTTTTCTTTAACTCATTTTGTAAATGTAATCTATTGTATACTTAGAAGTTACAAAATTATCATCCTTGCTGTAACCACACAAAAGTTGTTCTTATTTTGCATTTATTTCTTTCTGTCCCTTCTTTTTGTGTTTATGTTTACAGACTTTATTTAGTCTGTATTACATTGAACCACAAAAGAGACTGTTATAGGCATGTGTATTCAAATACAGAGATATGTAAACATGCAGAATACGGCACTATGGTCAGCAATGCCTATACACGACAACAGGTGCAGCTGTTAGATCAGTTACTGCAGCTACAATGGCAGGTTATCAAGATTTAAGTGAGTTTGTATGTGGTGTTACAGTCGGCACACAGCGACGGGACACAGCATCTCCACAGTAAAGATGAAGTGGGGATATTCCCATATGACCATTTCATGAGTGTACCATGAATATCAGGAATCCAGTGAAACATCAAATCTCCAACATTGCTGCGGCCAGAAAAAGATCCTGCAAGAACGAGCCCAATGATGACTGAAGAGAATCGTTCAACATGACAGAAGCGCAACCCTTCGACAAATCGCTGCAGATCTCAATGCTGGGCCATCAACAACTATCAGCGTGCGAACCGTTCAATGAAACATCAACAATATGGGCTTTCAGAGCCGAAGGCCCACTTGTGTATCCTTGATGACTGCACAACACAAAGCTTTACGCTTCACCTGGGCCCATCAACACCGACAATTGATGACTGGAAACATGTTGCCTGGTCGGACGAGCCTTGTTTTAAACTGATCGAGCAGAGTATGGGTATGGAAACAACCTCAAGAATCCATGAATCCTGCATGTCAGCAGAGGACTGTTCAAGCTGGTGGAGGCTCTATAATGGTGTGGGGTGTGTGCAGTTGGAGTGATATGTGACTCCTGATATGTCTAGATACGATTCTTGACAGGTGACACTACGTAAGCGTCCTGTCTGATCACCTGCATCCATTCACATTCACTGTGCATTCCGACTGACTTGGGTACTTCAGCAGGACAATCCAATGCCCCACACATCCATAATTGCTACAGAGTAGCTCCAGGAACACTCTTCTGAGTTTCAACACTTCTGCTGGCCACCAAACTCCCCAGCATGAACCTTACTGAGCATATATGGGATGCCTTGCAACGTGCTGTTCATAAGAGATCTCTAACCCCTTGTTCTCTCACAGATTTATGGACAGCCCTGCAGGATTCATGCTGTCAATTCCCTCCAGCACAACTTCAGACATTAGTCGAGTCCATGCCACATCATGTTGCGACACTTCTATGTGCTTGCAAAGTCGCTACATGATATTAGGCAGGTGCACAAGTTTCTTTGGCTCTTTAGTGTAGCTCATTTATGATAACAACACAGTTCCAAAGCTTATACTCATTCACTTGTGATGTGACATGTTAGGTTTTCATTGTAGTGTACTATGCAATAAACCAGTGTAGACCGCAACCCAAGTAATCACTTGTGATGCAACATGCTAGGTTTTCATTGTACTGTACTATGTAATAATCCAGTGAAGACCAGGAGACCCATAAATAAAATAGTAAATCCTAACTCAATGAAAACACATAATTGTCTAATGCAACACAAAAAAATACTGCCTGCCACATGCAAGATACTGAGTAGAGTCCTGCGTGACCGAGTAAGCGAGCACAAAATACGAGATGGGGCGAGCACACCCTAACTGGATAGTCTGCCAGCACTAGTTCTAGTGACCGAGCATAGAAGCCGTGACCGAATATGTAGCACATAACTTCAAACACATTACACGTGTCATTATCCATGTGAGACTGCAGCCACTACAGGCTTCTCATTTGTGGTGTGTATCTCTCTGTAATCATGCAGCGCAAGGACACCAGTGCAGTAAGACGTAAGATTGAAACCAATGTTTACACATTGAAGACACCGGAAACTCTAAAAAGCCAAGTATGGCGTACATTTCTGTTGGCTGTAGATGAAAACAGTGCATCTACTGGGTACGTATCGTGCACAAACAACTCCACATTATTGTGTTTCCAGTCGGGAACCACTCATTTAAAGAAACACAATTGCAAGAAACCTCATAAAGATACAGCTACTTCAGGGATACCAGCAGTAATAAAAAATAGTATTACAACAATATGTATTGCAATGTGTGCTGAAGATATAAGACCTTCTAATGCTGTTTTCAGTGAAGATTTCAAAGAACTAAGCCAAGAATAAATACTTCTAGGTGCGCATTATGGAGAAGTTAATGTGGCAGATGTCATGCCACATCCCTGTTCTATAAGCAGATATGCCAAAGAACAAGTTGATGCAATACGAAACACCATAATGCCTTCTGGTATTGTGGAAGTTATTAATAAAACATGTGCTGCGACAGTTGATGTGTGGACTGATTCGCATAATCAGATGCACTATTTGACACTTACAACACATTACATTAACTCAGATTGGTCTCTTGTGAACAATGTTTTATTTTCAACAAAATTCCCGGACGTCAAGAAGATGGGAGTAAATGTTATGAAAGAAATTGAAGAGAGGATGGCTGATTGGGACATTTCGCCGTACATGTTGCACAGTTTTGTTTTTGTCTCCGACCAGGGTGCCAATGTAATAAAGGCTTTGGAAAATCACTAAAGGATTCCTTGTGCTGCTCATTGTATAAACACAGCACTTAGCCATACTTTAGATGAAGATAACTTCTTGTTAAATCATGCCCCGAACATCGCATCAACAATAAATACTGCAAAATGCATTGTAAGGTACATTAATAAAAGTGGCCTCTGCTGATCTTTGAAATCATCGTTGAAACAAGAGGTCTGCACACGCTGGAACATGTTGTACACTATGCTGGAATCCTTACACTCTCAGTATAACAAAGTTGTTGCCTTGCTGACGGAAAAGGACTCGGCTTACAGATTGCAAGGATATGATAATGAGCTTGCAGGAAAAATTGTGCACTTTCTGAGATCATATAAAGAGGCCACAGATGAATTAGAAGGCGAAAAAGAACTGACAATCCAGTTAGTTCTTCTTTGGTTTCACAAACTGCAACAAATTTGCAGTGTCAATGACACTGACTGTCAGGTGAGTAATTACTGCAGTTAAAAGCACTGTTTCATTATGATACACAATAGATTTGTAATTTACTAGCATAATTGATGTGTACCAATAGATAAGTATTTTTTAACAGGAGGTACAAAGGATTAAAAATCGAACCTTGACTTTCTTTTGTGAGAAGATTGTGATCACTTCCAGACATAAATTTTCTGAGTTTCTTTGGCCGTCTTTCTGTGATCTTAATATGCTTGAAGTAAATGAAAAGCAGGAAATTCTTAGCAGTGTGTGACAAATGTGTGCTACTTATGCAGGTACAACATGCAATCATTAACATAATCATTTTTGCATAGTTAGTGGATAGTGTATTATAGAGAAACGGGAATGTTATAATTCGTATAATATTTCATTAACGTAAAACACTCCGTTTTTAAGGGAATGTTTCAATGATTTCCACATCAGTTTTGTATTACTTGTCTCTTTTGTTTATTATCATAGATCCTTCAAGTACTGTGCCATCACCACCCAGAAAGAGAAATCGTTTCAAGGAATGGAGGAACAATAGATAATCCGCAGCAGATGAAGTAGATCTCTACATTTTAATGCACCCCAGAGATGATGATGACATCTTAAAGTGGTGGATCCGACGTGAAACAGAACTGCCAGACCTGGATGCAGTTGCAAGACATATTTTATGTATCCCAGCAACAAGCGCACCTAGTGAAAGATGCTTTAGCAAAGCCGGCATGTTACTGAAAAATCGCCGCAGCCAATTAAATCCGGAACACATTAGTGATTTACTGCTGATCAACAATAATTATAATTTTGTTTCTATTGCAAACAAGTGAAAAGTATGACAAGTTACATCTGTAAATGTTTAATGTTCTTTGTATGCTTTCTTTACGAAGATAGTTGTCTTCTACGTTACAGGGACAGCACTTATTTAATGTTTCCTATTAATGAAAGGAAAAATATATCTTCTGTTTGGAAATGAGACTCGTCTTCTGTCCGCGATTGTATTGAAATATCATTTTACTTTCCAAGTGCTTTATGAATTTAGCTGTGTTACGTACCCATTCTTGGAAACGTTACTTTTGTATTAAGAGAGAGAGAAAGAGAGAGAGAGAGAGAGAGAGAGAGAGAGAGAGAGAGAGAGTTGAGACGTCAGCAGTGACCGGTCAAGCTCGGTTATCCATGTGTCAGGAATCCGGACATCAGACATGGGATGAGTACATGATCGAGCCGGGTCGTGTGGGGCCGGACATGAGTGGCTCGGTCTCCCCGTCAACAGGCGAACCATGACTGGTCAAACATTGAGCGTTGCAGCACTCTAACACTGAGCCCCACATGCTAAAGTTTTTCATTTATGCCCAAAGCCACACCGAAGTGAATACTTGACTTGGGTTGGGATGATCAGATGCAACAGGCTGCACTGGGGTATTTGTCATCCACTTCTGGGGTATTTCCTGACATTTGTGGCCCCACTTGTCTTATATTACATTACTTGTCTCATCATCATCTAGATCACTTTTTAAATGTTAATAAGAATCACCCCATATACTGTTAAGCCAACACTATTACAACTGGGACAATTTTTTGAGAGGGAAGGTACACTACAATTGCCTCTCTCAACGAGCTGGGAAATTGTCCTGCTGAATCTTAAGACATTGTAGATGGATTTCCTTTGTGTCATCAAGGTGCTGTAATATGAGGTACTTGATTTGGGTTGCTACAGTACAATTACTGGACTCAAACATGTTAGATATGTAGCCTAACCCACCTCTCATCACTGTCACACGGCAGTAAAGGAATTCTGGATCCATGTAGCCATTGGCAGCACTTTTGGCAAAATGATCTGCCATTGTTTGGACAAAATCTCTAGATGATGTTCATACACTTTCCTCCATCAGTCCAGCAGCATTGGATGTGGCCAACTGCAATTCCCAGAAAGTATTTAGATGGATCCCCATACTTGTGTTGAGCTAATGGAATGATTTATTTTGACTCAGAGCATTCTGAATGAGCTCTTCCACCTCTCTCTAATGTTTATTGTATCTTTACAACATGAGAGGCTGAGGGGTTCTCTGCACTTGGCTGGCATTTGAAAATTTGTAGTCACATGCCTGGCCCTCATTGTTGGGAAGCACTCCTCACCCAATAGCAACTCTTACAGGGATTTGTATGTTTTGCCCAATGATTAAATTGAAGGCTGTTGAAAATGTGTGTGGCTCCATCAATGTTTATAACTTCTTTGCCTAAATGTAATGCTCTCATTTGGCGGCTTTTATCTTCTACAGCATTTTCTCACTCTGAAAACTGTAACTTTAGCTCCGTGTTGTGAGAATGTTGGAGCTTCTCTTTCACTTCACGTTTGCCTTACCACATTTGCCACATGTTATCTGCCCATTACATGCAAATGTTGTGTGACACTTAAAACAGCTCACTTATGTTCAAAACTTACATGAAAAAAACATGCCTTAACATATTCTGGGGAACTGAGCAAGTAAAAAGTGATAATAATGAGGACAGTTTTTTCACACACACCACTTACTCACTTCATATTGTTTCTACCATCCAAAGGAAGGTTTTTGACTGTGAGCATAATGATCTACTTCATCTCGTAAGTAGCTACGGAGCTAAAGGTTGAACCCGACACAACTTTACATCATAATTAATGTAATACAATACAAGTGCAGCTAGAGCTCCAAGGACTGCCTATAACTATTTTTCCTCATCAGCAACAAACCCAAAAATATAAAAAATTATCTATTATTGATCATATTTGGCAACAACAAAATCTTTATTTATAGATTTAATCATATATCATTTAACAAAAAGTAGATGTTTCAGTTTTGTTCTTACTGCCCATTAAAGAAATGCTTGGAATGTTAACCGTACACAGGTCTCAACCATATATCATGGCAACAAACTTAATAAACAAAACTTGCTGCCATTATACACTATGGTCCATAGAGACTTGCATAGGTACATGATGTACTTTACTAATTAACAGTTTAGCATTCTTTCCCAACAAAACAATGTTCACACACAAACACGTTTTAAAAATTATTTTCTGGTTACATATTTCTCAAGTTTTCAGACTATTATTTTTATACTTGTCCTCATTTCTGATGATTTCGGTTACATTTTTTATGACTGGAGAACAAAAGGTAATCAAGTTCCTGTTTCATTACAAATAAAATGTACTTCTTGCCAAAATATAATAACGAGCCATTAATTCCAAAGCATGCTGCACTCAAAGATTGTCACTATAGAATTCTTATGAATAAAAATACATTAAGGCAGCCAATGAAGTTACAAGGGTAGTGATAAGTTCTTATTCCAAGACAAAGTCACTCAAGTAAGTAAGTAAGCACAAAAACATTCATAATTACACTGGGCAACAACCAAAAAAACGTCATGGGTTTCTCAGCTGATTTAGACTAATTTTGGTGTTCTGAGTCCGAATATCACATTGATTTTGCTCTATCAGGTCAACTTTTTGAGATACAGCCATAGGCCTACACGACCATTTTTCCCTGAAATGTAAGCCTTTTTATAGGCTTCAATATCCTAATATTAGGGGTTTTAAGGGGATTATTCAGGACATACGAAAACAAAAGAAGCCTTTAAGATTGTAACAGTTAATCATTCCAATAGATACCTTTTTTTCTTACTATAGTATAAAATTTATTCTAATTTTTATTGTCTGACAGTCAACTGCATATTTCTATTACTATTTCAGATTGATATGGCTTCTGCGCGACGTTCATGCATGAATAATCCAGACGTTTTCTGCTACATCTGCGGAGAATACACGCTTTCAGTGGACAGGAAGAACATCACTGGATTTGTGAAGAAGGCCTACCAGGCTTACTTTCAAGTCAAGCTGGGTGACCAAGATAAGCCCTGGGCACCACACACGGTCTGCAAGAAGTGCGTGGAATACCTCCGGCGGTGGACGAAGGGCACGAAAACTTCACTGAAGTTTGGGATTCCGATGGTTTGGAGGGAGCCCTTTGACCATGCATCGGATTGTTACTTCTGCACCATCAATACTACTGGCATCAACCGGAAGAATCGGCACAGCCTCCAGTACCCCGACCTTCCATCTGCCCGCCGTCCAGTTGCTCACTGCGAAGAAATTCCTGTACCAGCGTTCACAGAGCTTCCTAACATCGACGACGAGGCCACCACTGCAGACGAGGGAGGATATATAGCAGACGAGGAGTATGAAGCACAAGATGGTCGGCAGCTCTTTTCACAATGTGAGCTTAATGATCTTGTTCGGGATCTCAGCTTGTCGAAGACTTCATCCAAGCTGTTGGCCTCCAGACTCAAAGAGAAAAATCTACTTGGCGAGGACGCGCGTATCACTTTCTTTCGTAGAAGGCATGAGTACTACATGGGCTACTTCTGCCAGGAGGAAGACCTAGTGTACTGCCGAGATGTCGCCGGTCTTCTTGTTAAACTCGGGGCTCCTACATACGATCCGAGAGATTGGCGACTCTTTATTGACAGCTGCAAGCGCTCTTTGAAGTGTGTGCTTCTCCACAACAGGAACGAGTTCGCCTCAATTCCTCTTGCTCACTCCACAACTCTCGTAGAGAAATATGAAGCAGTGAAGTACGTGCTCGACAAAATCCAATATGAGCAGCACCAATGGATCATCTGCATCGACTTCAAGATGGTGAACTTTCTACTTGGTCAGCAGTCCGGGTTCACGAAATACCCATGCTTTATATGTATGTGGGACAGTCGAGACAGAGCCCAGCACTATGTAAAGAAAGTGTGGCCGCCATGAGAGCAGTTAGTACCTGGTGCGAGAAACATCATAAACGAACCTCTTGTTGACCGGGAGAAGATATTGATCCCACCGCTACACATGAAGCTTGGGTTAATGAAACAGTTCACGCGTGCTCTGGACAAGGATGGGAGGTGCTTCCACTACCTGTGCTGAGCCTTTCCGGCACTGACCATTGGGAAGCTGAAGGCCGGCATTTTCGATGGGCCACAGATACGGCAGCTCATAAAGGACACAGAGTTCGAAAACTCCATGAACACGTTAGAGTGCGCAGCGTGGAAATCGTTTGTGCAGGTGGTGAACAACTTCCTGGGGAACACGAAGGCAGCAAACCACGCCAGACTCATCAGCAGCATGATAGAGGCCTTTCAAAAGCTCGGGTGTTTGATGAGTATAAAGATGCACTTCCTGTACTCACACATGGAGAAGTTTCCTGAAAACCTTGGGGCGATGAGCGACGAGCAGGGAGAAAGGTTCCATCAGGACATGCGCCAAATGGAGGATAGGTACCAGGGGAAGTGGGACGCAGTCATGATGGCGGACTACCGTTGGATGCTGAAGAGAGACAACCCAGCAGCTGCTCACAAACGGGAATCGAAGAAACGCCGATTCATGCCGTGAACTCTGAACTTTTGTGTCACGTAACGCTCATTGTTATACTAATATTATGATAAATATGCTTATTTACTTTGATGGAGTAAATAAAAACTTAATGAATTTGCATACGTTGACTTTTATTTCTTGAGGAAAACGGAAAAAATCTTCCGGGGTTTCTCAGCAGATGATACAAAGAAATTTGTTTTTTTTACGAAAAATCGATTTTTAAAAATTTCTGTAGCAAAAAATCCTGACCTGATAGAACAAAACCAAGGTCATTTTCGGACTCAGTGCATCAAAATTAGTCTATTTCAGTGGGAAAACCCTAGACTTTTTTAAAAAAATCTTTTTTTGTTGCCCAGTGTTATTAGTACTATATACAAGTAAGGTTTAAAAAGAGAGAAATAAATGATAAGTATTCTCACACTTGCAAAACACATTTTCATTAGATCTCATTTCACTTGGGAATTGACATTAAGCACGCTGGTACACACAATATTCAAAAAGGGAACAAAGTACCACTCATGGCAAGTAAAACCTCGTTAGTTCCACTTGGCAGGAAAAAAGTGTGAGAAAGTATCATTAACCATTAAAAATGATTATCAGTATTAAGACTTGCACAGGCACATTAAGCACTGTCATGCTGTCTAAATAGTTTGCAGGTGATAAAACAAGGAATCTTAATAAAACACAGCCTACCCATCGCCAACTATCTCAGCACCACGATTACCACCAGTTCTTGATTCACTTGCATCTTTGACATTTGGATACAGTCTTGCAATGCTGCCACCACCTGGAAGTGGATCTCCTGAAAGCCGCCCTGAGAATTCCAACTTTGTGTCAGAACGTGATGCAACTCGTTCAACCCACACATCAAGGAAAGTGCGAGGTCCTGAATATATGCTACTTCCTACAGCTGCTGATCTGTGTCCCACTGGTGGCACTCGAGTTGTGGAAACAATTCCCACTGTTGCAGATGCTGGTGGTGGAGACATTGGAGAATCGGTTGTTGCTCGGATAACTGTTGCTCGAGATGAAAACTCTGATGAGGTTTCACCCAATTTTCCAAATCTGCAGAAATGAACATTAAAACATCTTAAAAAGAATAAAAAGCTTACTACAATAAGCACTGCAAATTTTAAACAATAAAAGCAAGCATCCCCTTAGATATCTTATGAAGGAAGATAGTCAAGTAAAACAATAGAAACAAAATTGTATAAGCATTCAAAGATATCTTCAAACATTTCAGATATGAGCCAGAAACACACATTCTTGTAGTGGTGCCTTTTGATGTTACCATGGAAAGTGAGTAGTTGGTGTGACCTTACTGTTGACCTCTGCGGTGTCACTACCGACTTGGTACTGATATTCAGGTGTGCCATCTGAAGAGCCTGGGACTGGACTTTGCTTAGGATATGGACTTAAGATAACTTCCATTGTTTCCAAAGAACATATTGTACATATATTTCTTTTTGTGAATAAACTCCATTAGTAATGTGTGTAAATCACCATAACTAAAATAGTTAATAAAAAATAATAACAATCTAAATGTAATGGTTGATTATGCGCATAAAGTCATTTAATATTTCTCTGTCTGCAGATAGTGGCTTTCAAATAGAAGTAGTTAAAGTCAGTGGCAAAGCAATACAAAAACAAATAGTGAAATTATTCACACGAGTGTCCGGAGCAAGATAATCCACCTAAAAATATGTACTGTATATACCTACTATACATATCTTAGAAATGCATTCACTTACTGGTCAAGTTCACGAAGAGCCTCATCAAGTTCTACTATGTCTCCAGGCTTTTCAGCCTTTGTTTTATCGTCATCAGGAGACTTGTTCCGGCATTCCAAGAGGCAATTCAACACACGGCTGTGTTGCTCACTGCGACAATGTGCACGCAAGAAAGTTTCCAGTTCATTCCACATAATCCGATACTGTTCTTCCCTGAATAACCAAACAATGACCAATTTGTAACTTTCTACTATTTCATATTATTTGTATGAAATAATTGGAATAAAGTAGAACACATACAGAGTTAGTTGATGTAAGTTGTGTGTATCAATATAAAATTAAATCCAAATGTTACATACACATTAACACACAACACTTCCTAGAAAACAATAGCACAAATAATACTACTAAATCAAATTCTGTCCCTTTTCACTTGGATCCACACATTCAAAATTTAGAATAAAGAGAAGCAAATGCATCAAATAAAAACAAAAACTGAGAAAGATAACAGCTTCACATATACAATGACAATGGTCAAAGGTACACAATAATTGCTCACACCATAGACATGGTGAATAATATGACACAGAAACCATCAGATGCCAGTCCAAGTTGAAATCAGAGCATGAGACAGGCCATGCACCACTGTCACAATGCAAAAATATTGTGGCGAGGTGGCTTTCTCTACAAAGTGCTAGACACTATCACTATGGAACTAGAATCATCCATCCTTGATACTGGAGGGTTCTGTAGTCTGAAGGAACTCGAAATAAGGGCTACTAGAACGCAGATTAAAAAATTAATGGTGAAGATCACAGTTGGGGTGATGGAAAAAGGTAGAAACAGACAGTGCACAGGAGAAACAGGGAGAGGACAAAAAGTGCTAGACACTATCACTATGGAACTAGAATCATCCATCCTTGATACTGGAGGGTTCTGTAGTCTGAAGGAACTCTAAATAAGGATTACTAGAATGCAGATTAATTAATGGTGAAGATCACAGTTGGGGTGATGGAAAAAGGTAGAAACAGACAGTGCACAGGAGAAACAGGAAAAGGACAAAAACATGTGAAACTTTGTAGGCCTCAAGTTTCACATAAGATAGCAAACGAATGAAATGGATATTCTAGTGAAGATTTCTTCTCTCTCTCTTCCTCTGTTGACGTTAGCCAACTGAAAAGTTGAAAAAGAGAGATATTTCAGAATTTCTGGAGAATACTAACAAATAGCATCTAACAAAAATATTTACGCATAAAAATATGTGATACTCAACTAGATATGAGAAGGACATGCTTTAATAAACCAAAACTGTACGTATATTATATTTCCCCAGTAAGTGGTTCTAGATAGCATTAAGTACAACCTGTAAATAATATTTAAGTTGATAAAAGCAGGCACTACTCATTTATTGATGAACAAAACATTTTTGTTCAATAACTGAGCTAAGTTTGTGAGAGTCAGTATTAAATATACATCTAAGTTATGTCCGAAACATCTCTTAAATGAGAAAGCTTGTTTCATGTGAGGAGTCAACAGTTCTAAATTCATTAACTAAGAACTGTGACTGTTTTGTTCTTGGTTCTTGCAGAAATATGCAGTAGTTTGCAGCCTGTGGTGGCTGCTTGGTGCCCCCTTTTCCTGGCAAGTAGTAAACCCTAGATGCTAAAGGCTATCCGTCTAATAAAAGATGGCTTGGAAATTAAAAAAATAAACACATAGGGTGGGGTAAAAAATTGGGTATAATATGAGGTATAATGTATCTGTCACAATGTCTACAATATTACATCTACTATGAAGAAGTATGCGCCACCTCACATGCACTACAAAACAAACACAGAAAGATACACAAAGGACACTGGAGATCATTAACATTAGCAGCATGCACTGAACAGGAGAGAAGACACTTCAAGCAATCAAGTATTTAACATACACACACAGAGTACAGAACTATTATATTTTATAAAGTAAAGGTATATATATACATGTGAGTGTGTAACCTAGTGCATTAGTGATATACTAAGGACAGTGAGTAACAAACAATGCAACAGAGTAAGTTGTAATTTGTGTGTGAAATATAGTATTTTACTCAAACTAAGAATAAGGAAGCATGCTGTTTGTGTTTGACTGGGCAAATGGCAATAGGTACAAGTGTGGTCTGAAAAGTTCTTGGAAGCACCACGATATTCATTGGACTGTTGCCTGTAAACATGTGCCACATCAGTGCTCTTGGAAGAGAGCTGTGGCAGTGACATGGCTCTGTTGTTGTTCCTGTGTAGTGATTTGCAAAGACGGAAAAAAATCGAGATTCAAGCAGTGATTAAGAACTTCGTAAAGAAAGGTATGAAAGCAAAGGACATTCATGTCGATTTCCAGAATACACTGGGGGACTCAGCTCCTTTATATTCAACTGTTGCTAAGTGGTCAAATGAATTTAAATTTGGTCGGGAGAGCTTAGATGATGATCTGCGCAATGATCAGCCAAAATGTGTCACTACTCCAGAAATCATTGCAAAAGTGCACAAAATGGTCACTGAGGATCGCCGATTGAAAGCGCATGAAATTCTTTATGTTTGCCAGATGTCATCTGAAAGGGTATAATACACTTTAACTGAAGAATTTGAAATGAAAAAATTATCTGCAAGGTGGGTACCATGACTCTTGATGCTGGATCAAAAACGCACAAGAAAGGACATATCGGAACAATGCTTGGCCCATTTTAGGAGAAACAAACAAGATTTTTTGCACCGGTTTGTGACCACAGATGAAACTACTATACCCCAGAGACAAAACAACACTCAAAGCAGTGGAAACATACTGATTCTCCATCACCAAAGAAAGCAAAGACAATTCCTTCAGCGGGAAAGGTAGTGGCATCAGTGTTCTGGGATGCGAAGGGGATTCTGTTTGTAGATTATTTCCCCACTGGGCAAACAATTACTGCAGAATACTGTGCTAACCTCCTGGACAAACTGCAACAAAATATACGGGACAAAAGGCCATGTTTCACATGGAAGAAAGACATCTTCCATCAAGACAATGCACACCCGCACACATGTGCCATATCCATGGCAAAATTACACAAACTAAGGTATGAATTGTTGTCACATCCACCTTATTCACCTAATATGGCTACACCAGACTTCCATTACTTCCCAAAACTGAAAATTTTTCTTGGTGGTTGAAAAACGAAGAATTGATAGCCTGAGTTGAGAACTATTTTGCAGGCCTGGAGGAAACTCATTTTCAAGATGGTATTAAGGCACTGGAACATCGTTGGACTAAGTGCAGTAATCTACAAGGAGACTACATTGAAAAGCAAAAATGTTTCAGTGATGTAAGTACTTTTTTCTATTCTGTTCTGACAACGTTTCAAACCACCCTTGTATAAAGCAGTATGCTTATATCAGGAGTATTTTTCAGTATGACAGTAAACACTATGTGGGATGTTTCAGCAGTGTACCATTCCATGAATGAAACAGGCTCAGTGGAACCTGCCCTTGGGAACAGCACACAGCCACACCATATACAAACACCTGCCATGGAGAAACATGTGCACAATTATTAAGATATGAGAACACAACACGTGGATCTTGCAAAGCATGAAAATCCCATGTCTTTGTGGTTTATTTTATGTAAATATGCCTTTATCCAAACCATTTGCAAAAGGTGCAAGGAGTGAGAGAGACTGATTTCCACCTACAGGCAGAGAGATCTTTCACATGGTCACTCCTATAGTGATGTTTGTGTTATCCATGGCATCAATAAATAAGACTCACATGTAGACACATATTACTTGCTTTCCTAAGGCATTACTCAGGGCTGTTGAATCAGCCCATGCTTGTTAACGAGACACTTAAATGGACCAGTGTATTTTATGTTCATGAGGGGCACTCTGCCTTTATCACTGGAAAAAGTTCCTCTAGGAGTTAACTGTACCATGTGGTTCATGCATGATGAGGTCCTAGCCGCTTAGGATTGAATATTCATCCGTTTTGGATAACATATTCCACTGAGAGTGGATCAGCCATTTATGTCCCACCCAGTTTCCAAACTTTAATCCACTTGATTTTTGTTGTAGGAAAGCATGTTACAGGTAATGTTCATTACCACAATATCAACAACCTGGTACAATGAACTAATAACTCTGCAGCTCTTCTACAAAGCCAAGTTTATAATCAAAAGGCTTCACTGACTACATCAAAATGTTGCCATGTGCGCATTGCATTCATGGACAATTTGAGCATCTCCTGTAAAGTGACAACTGCATCTCCTGTAATACTGCAGCATACAATACAGTAGAAGTGTTTTGTGAAGCATTTGTTCACAGAAACATTTCATCATGCAATCAAAGGAGTAACACCATCCTCCCCTCAATATCTGTTACCAAGGTTTAGATACACCTTGCATAACAGAGGGAAAACTATCTAGGATGCAACAGGCTTACACAAAAGCACATTGGTCAGTGTATCTCTACATCAACAACTAGTGTGAATGTATGTTTGTACGTATGTATGTACGCATGCATGCATACATGTCTGGTTAGGCTCCAGGCAGCAACTACACATAACAGCAAAACCCACAGCACCTAAAGAAGACATCTGGGTCATTCATTGTGATATAGTGCATAAAATAGATACGACAACTCGGCAGAACATCTGGAAGCCCACTATTAATGTGAAACACATTTTTTGTCATTGTTTACAAAGCTACAACTGAAATTAATTGGTGATTATGAATTAAACACCCCTACATGTTTATAAATGAACTGGTATACCTAGTGACTTGTTGCAATATGTTCTAAGACTGTTAAGTCCTTGTCTGGCAGCCTTTTACAATTTCCCAATATATTTTTTGTATGTGTGAGAGGGAAGGGATACGATGGCATAACTGATGGCAGGATACAGCTATGTCAAAAACTATATAAGTTGATGCTTCCTGCTAGTCAACATAGCACCATACAGACAGGAAATGGAGAGAAATTCCATTACGGTAATGTTTACAGGGAATGAAATGGGAGTCCCTTATGTATTCTCCATTGTGTATCACTGGTGAACAATACAGAAACCTCCTGTCACATCATGTGCATCATCAGAATGATTTGAAGAACACTTGATGGAAATGAGGGTGCTTGTGTGGTCAACCAGATCACCTGATCTTAATTCTATTGAAAACATCGGAGGTGCCATTAAGAAAGATGCGTCCCCAGTTTTGACTGACCCCATATAGTTGTAGGTAGTGGTTGATCAGAGGTGGATCAGAATGAGTGCCTAATTGTTTTCTGGAGTCCATATGATGACCATCATTATCGTGGCAAAAGGAGGTGCTACATGCCATTTCATAGGTTCTTTAATTCAGATGCTAACGAATATCCAATCAAAGAGTAAGCAACAACATCATAGATAGGAGGTAATACCCAACATATAAACTACAGTATAGAGTGAAACTGCTTCAATGGTTCATGGGCATCCCATCAGATAACACTGTGGAAGCTGCACAATATTTCAACAAGACAGCTGCTCATCAGCTTCAGGTGCTTACTAATGTGTTGCTACGGTGCCTTGCCAATATATTCACTGGCTCACTAGAAAAATGCAGGTGCCTAGAGGTGGGGTTACAATGTCATCATAGATGAATCATAGAGCACGCCGACATTCAGGCCCTCTGACAGAGAAATAGCACACTGTTTTCGCATGCACAACATGGAAAAAAGCATGGCAGCAAATAGTGACCCAGTGCGCACAGAGTTAGAATGTTGATACCCAGTTTAAGAGTGTGGACTCCGACTCTGCGTGTGTGTTGACTCAGACTCGTTTGTCTGCGCCCAACAATTCCTTAGTACCATCAACGCTGGTTCCCATGCCTTGTCGAGTTGGAATTCCATGTCTCTGTTAATCAGGTCATTACTCATATGTATTTTGGCTGTTTCTTTAATGGTAGAACCCCAGTACTTGGAAGTGGGAAAAAGTATTTTTGTTTCTCCATAGTTCATGCTATGTCCTGTGTCAAGACAGTGTCCACCACAGCAGACTTTTATGGCTGACCCAATCTGGTGTAACTTCTATATTCAGAGCATCTATCCTTAACAGCGTGACATGTCCGGCCAATGTAGGATTTCCCATACTGGCAAAGGATTTTATATATCCCAGATCTCCTAACACCATATTTTTGTCTTTAACAGAACCCAGCATCATTTTCACTCACATTGGAAGGTAGAACACAAAATACACATTTTATTCAATGTTTCTTGCACAACATGCCGATGTTAGACACACCAGCAACATTAGGGTAGGAAACCCATCATCATGGAGTTCTCTGTTTCTTCTGGCCACTCTTGAGGTTTAGTGAATGCATGTTGGAATGCATTGTGAATCTGTTTAAGATTTTGTACATACACCACAGAGCAAATATGGCTAATCTCTGCTGATAAGCTCCCTGCATCTCAGATAACTCTAGCCCTATGAAAAAAAAGCCCATAATACGCCACTGCATTGAGATGGGTGATGGCAGCTCGCAGCTCATAGATGTAGGTCAGTGTGAGTTGGTTTACAAAACACATTGTGACTCAAGGAACCATCTTCTTTTCTGTGGACCAAGACATCTAAGAACAGGAGGTCTCCATTTTTGTCCACTTTTATGATGAAGCAACTGCTGTATGCAGGGAGTTAAGGTGTTCCAGGTATGCAGTAAGCACTGCTGCCCCATGTGGCCATACTACAAAAATTTCGTCCACATATCTCCAGAAACATTTAGGTTTCACCACCACTGACTGAAGCGCTTTTTCCTCAAAGGCTTCCATAAAAACATTAGCTACTGTGGGAGAAAAAGGAGTACCCATATCGACACCATCAGTTTGCTCAAAATACTATTCGTTAAATAAAAAGTAAGTCAAAGCAAGCATATGTCTGAATAGATGTAAGATGTCCTCCTCCTACTTAGCTTCTATAAGTTGTAATGAATCCACCAGAGGTACTCGAGTGAACAAAGAGACCACATCAAACTCAATACAACAGCTGGTTCGAGATGCAAAGTCTTCAGACATTGTATTAGATCTTCTGAGTTTCGAATGTAATGTTCACATTTTCCTACCAAATAGTTCAGAAGAGAGGCCAGATGTTTTGCTAAGTAATATGTTGCTCACAATGGGATGAAGTGGAACCCATCCCTCATGGATCTTAGGCAGCCCATAAAGTCATGGTGGAACTTGCGCTTGTACTCTTAAGTTCTTTTTAAGATGTCTGAGAAACTGGCTGGACTTGAGATGTGCAGATGTCTTCCGTTGTACTGCTTCAGTTGGATCTTTCTGGAGATGACAATATGCTGAAAATCCTGCAGTAAATCCATCATCTTGCTAAAGTAAGATGGTGCAAGCAAAAGAACAAATGTGTTTCCCTTGTCAACAGGTAAAATCACTGTTTTTCTGCCTTCTCTTAAGGAATGGAGCTCTTTTCTTTCTTCAGTGTTTATGTTCTGCTTGTGTGTGGGCACCAAAGTTATGGCCCTGCAAGTCTCTCACCATACTTCTTCAGCAGTCTCACTGGGACGTTTAAAGGCACCTTGCTCAACAGGCAATGTCTTTGGAATGGGTGCCAAATTTAGTCCATTTTCCAACATCGATATTGTAGCATCACTCAGTTGCATATCTGTGGAATTAAACACAGTGTGTCTACAGGGTTTATCTTCTTGTGATGATTGACGTGTACGGTGAAGGAACTTGGAAGTTTGAAGCACCACAGCCTGCTGCCATGTCAAGTCTGAAAGTGACCATGTAGCACTGTCCACCCACTCCCAGGAATCTGCTGACACACGCAACAAGGTATTCAAATGTAGTGAAAGCAAGCTTCCAGAGACTCTTATCTACTTCTCAGCTAGTACAGTTGATGCTTTTTCTCATCAATGCCATGCTGGCTTGTTGGTTGATCAGTAAAGTCTATATAATGAGAAAATTTGGTAAATATCATTATAATTTGCTGGTCCCGACACCTCAATAAAAATGCAATGGAGTACAACTGTCTGAATATCCCCATTTGGTTGGCTGATCAAATCATGGTAAATCCAGATTTGTCGAGCATTCAGATATGACAGTGGCCTAGTGTTGGACTGAATGGAAATGTGAGGGCAGGCATGGTTCAGGTTTACCATGTCTGACTACCACAAGGGAGATCACCGTATTGTGCACCAAGCACATCATAACAGTTTCACATCTGTGTCTGCCATCCATGGACAAGTAATGGACACACTACAACATTCTGTGCCACACTACACCATTGGTCAGAGACTAGCAGCAGCCAGACACGACAACACAAATTGCTGCATGTGCAGTGGTGTTGTGAGTGGGAAGCATGGACTGCTGATTAATGGCATTCCATTGTGTTCAAAGATGACTCGTGGTTTGCACTGACCTAAATGAGCATCATCAGCAAGTGTGGTGGTGATGTGGGGAGAGGTCCCATTCCTCCAAGGTTTTGTAGAGGTACAGCAGTGTTAATCCTGGTGTCATGGTGTGGAGAACCACAGTGTATGACCTCACGTCATGGCTGGTAGTGACTGAGGGAACTCTGAGGACACAACAGTACATCACAGACATCCTGCATCCTTATGTTTCTTCTAATGTGATAGCAACACGGTGCCTTTTTTCAACAGAAAAATGCTCATCTATACTTGGCATGTGCCTCTATGAATTGTCTGCACAATGATGAGGTACTTCCGTGGACAGCAGGATCCCCTGATCAGTCCCCTATAGAACATGTTTGAGAGCAACTCAGAAGTCATCTCCATCTCAATGCCAATATCAGAGATATAAAGGACCATTTGCTAACTTGTCTCTGATATGTGGTCTCATATTGCGAAGTCCTCCTTAAATTTAACTGGACTTTGTAATGACTTAACTAACATCACATACTCTCTCAACTCTTGAAGATTTATTTCATTTCTTCCTGCCCTTCTGGGAGCTTCAGTTTTTTGGTCAGGATGTGTGCATCTGAATACTTAATAACTCCCAACCCTTTGCCACGTATGTCATTCACATATGGACGACCATGGTGCAAGACCTGTTGTAGTGGGACGAAATTACATTTATGAACAAATTACCATGTTTATTTCCTTTTAACTAAGGAGAACGAACGTAAGGTTAAACGGATAGTAACTGCTGTTACGTGCAATCAAAGAAATGACGATCAATATAGGGACCTTATACAAAACCTTAATAATGGGGACGAAACAGTTAACACCCGGGGTCTGTGGTTCTATTTTAACGACTTGTTGTATTGGAAAGCACAGAGGGAACACCAGAGATGGAAAATCTGCATTCCGAAAGCTGTTGTGGACGAGTTAATTACTTATATTCATGAAGGTTACGGGCATTTTGGAATTCATAAATGTATTAAACATCTAATGAAGTATTATTATTTCAAAAATATGTCCCGTATTGTGAGAAGTATTATTAGGGCTTGTGAAACCTGTCAAAAGGTTAAAGTTAATAACAAATCTAAGCATTATAAATTATATGCTGTAATTCCTCGAGGTTTGTGGGATCTACTGTCATTAGATTTTTTCGGCCCTCTGCCTCGTAGTTCAGGAGGATTAACTTATGTGTTTGTTGTAATGGAATGTTGGTCCAAACATGTGAAGCTATATACTTTGAAACGAGCGAATACAGCAAGCGTTATACGCTGCCTCACCCGAAATTACTTTGTTAACTGGGGCATTCCTAAACGACTTATGTCTGACAACGGTAGTGCCTTTATTAGTCAAAGATTTCAAGATATGATAAAACAATATGGAATCAAACATATCTTAATTTCGAAATATCACCCTCAAAGTAATTTAGTAGAAAGAGTCATGAAAGAATTAGGACGATTATGTAGAACTTATTGTGCACATAAACATACTCGGTGGGCCAAACTAATGCCTGAATTCGAAAAGATATTAAATGAATTGCCTCACCTAACGATGGGATTATCACCTATAGAAATTTTAGGCAAACGAATTATAGGTGAGCCTTTACTAGCTGCTCTACCTTGGCCACCGGTAAATGAGATCCAACAATGCATTCCAGACGAAAAAGTTTGCGAACAGATTGTAAAAAAATGCCGAACGGAGAATTAAAAGTTATAATCAGCAGGCTATAGAACCCTCATTTCAGGTAGGAGATCTTGTGTTAGTACGATCTCATCCTAAAAGTTCTAAGATCGGTAAGGAATGTAGGAAATTCTTCTTTATCTTTGAAGGTCCATATGTTGTACATAAGATTGTACATCCCAAAGCATTACTTCTTATGGAACCTTCATCAGGTGTAATTAAAGGATTATATAGTGTCGATCAAATGAAACCCTTCATTTCTAAATAAGTTAAGAATTAGTATATGTTACACACGAAAGAGCATTGATAGTTTATTCATGTGAAGTTTTTCGTGATAGTTACATATTATTTTAAAGAATGAAACAGAAAGCTTAAACAAGTGTTCTACAATAATCTACTGGTACTTCAAAAAGAGAAAGATAACCAAAAGGGGGATTTATATGGAAGAAATTTTGCTCTTAGGTCAAAAGGAATTTTGCATATTTTAAATTTACTCTGATAGTAGGAACCAAAGGGGATGGTTAATAGTTTTAGGGACCATGGGCGTCCAGAGCTATATGGCTCACGAGAACATGGCAGAGTGCCTTTAATAGAGGTTTGTAATAGTGTTAATATAGAATACACCAAACGGGGCTCTCTCGCTTGTTTCTCCTAAATAAATTGCCATTACCCAACAAGGTGTCCGAAGGTAAAGAAAGCCGTGCCGAAATTCTAAAGAAAATTTTGCTTGATTTCTTCTTGACCTCAGGCATAAATAAGGCATTAGGGAAAAGAATGACGTAAAGTAAATAGTACGATTAGTTATTGTGAGAAACTTATTAGTAATATACATTCTTGGAAAGAATAACTCTAGTAAATAAATGAAACCGAAACTAATCTATCACAATTTGAATGCTCTGTCCTAATGTAACAATGTTAAAGAACGTACTAAATTGGTATTTATTAGCAACTATTAACTGAAGAGGAGCAATCTCCCTATATTCGGTTACGAATTACCATAATAGCACAATTAAGAGTAAACGACAAATAGTCACAACAATATCGTATTAAAAGGATTAAATCTATCTAAGAGCAAGGACTCTAGGTTACGTAAAATGTGAGGAGAATGTATTAACAGTTAAATATTGTATATTGAAAAGTTTTATTTTTGGTTAAAACCTGACAAACTGAGCTTGTGGGTGGGGTATGTAGTGGGACGAAATTAAGCGTCACCCACGCACCAAAGTCAGCCCAGTTTGCAGGTGACTATAAGTTTTGTTTATGTGTTTTCTTATTATTTGTAATAGATGTGAATTATTCAAAAGTTTTGTATTTTTTTTATGTGTTTCATGTACGGAGAGGGCGGCGCAACGAACGGGGACAGCATCTTCGTTGCCACGACCAGAGAGGAAATTGCTGGCCGCTATACGTCGCGGGTCGACAGCCAAGGAGCAACAGAAGATCCTGGAACCGAGTTGTTGCGTCGTGCTTCTAAAAATTAAAAATGAATTTTTATACTCTTTTTGTACAACAATGACGTCATATAGAGCTTAATCTTATTGAAATGTCAGTCACTAACTCTCAACGCTCAAGTTCACATCTGTATGTGTAGGAAGCTAATAAAATAGTGTATGCTACTAAAGTTGAAACACGTGTCTTGAAGATTTATTTATGAAGAATTATGTGAACGGATTAATAATATATTTGACAAGATTCGTGATTCTTACGGCGTTCACCGAAACTTTGAATCTAAAAAGTTTATTTAATGTGTGATTCTGATATCGATTAGATCAAGATAACATGTGTCAATATAATTTCTGAGGAGAAACAAACGAAATTTAAATTCGAAAAAGTTACAAAAACCAATTGGCCCAAGTGATGTAATTCCTTGCACACGACTCAACTGATGTTTTACAGTTTCGTTCAAGAACCATTCTATGACAATTTAAAAGAATATGAATCATTTTTGAAGTGGGTTGTAACTGACGTAGGTGACGAAGTCTGCACATGGTCATACATATATCAAACGAAAAACTAATACGTCGTTACACTACACTGTCCAATACATCCTTCCAGCAGATCATACTCCAGCCCCATTATAGGCTTATCTTAGTCTACTATAGGCAGTGGCACCCTTGAAAGCAGTCACATTGTATATCAACTCTGATTTCTGCACAGCATTTTATGTGGGCATGACCACCAAACAGCTGTCAGCCCAAATGAGTAGCCCACTGCCAAACTGCAGCCAAGAGCAGAACTGCCTACTCAGGGGCAGAAAACACTGCTGAGCATAAAAGGATCTGCCTCAATGACTGTTCAAAAACTTATGCCATCTGGTAGCTTCTCGTCCCCCCCCCCCCTCCCCCTCCCCACCCCACATCAGCTTACATGAATTACAGAAATGAGAGTTGTCCGGGTAATACATCCTTCAATCCCATAACCCTACACGCCTAGATCTCTGCTAGCACTTGCCACACTCCCACTGGCAACATTTCCTCATGACCCCTAACCTCATTCATCTTGCACTCACACCATCTTCTCCAAAGTCTCCATTTCCTCTTTTTATCTTCCACTCCCAATCCATCCCTCTGCATCATTTTACACTGTGCACAACCCTGTCTGCCTGCAGCTAGAGCGATCTCACGGGTTATCACGTTCTGTCCTGCACATGTGTTGCCTCCTCATTCCAGCCATCAGTCACTCTTCCTCAACCCTCTCTCCCTCCTCCTTCCCACAACTCTCGCTCAGTCCCACATGCACACTCAAATCGATCTGCAGTGCTGGCACAATGTAGTCACCCAGAACAATGCAATATAGCCAAACAGGCGTGTGTGTGTGTGTGTGTGTGTGTGTGTGTGTGTGTGAGTGAGAGAGAGAGAGTGAGTGAGTGAGTGAGTGTGCGTGCACATGTGTGTGTGCATGAAGGAGGAGGATTTATGTGAATGCTAGACATTATATGACTCTTGATGAGTCAGTGCCTCAACTAGTCAGTGAGTTGTTACCTTTATTCATTAAATTATAAATAGTGATATTAGGAATAAAAGATACCATCACACACTGGGAAGCTCAGCTTGGAATATCAACAGTACTATGAAAGGAAAGATTTCTACTCACCATAAAGATGACATGTCGAGTTGCAGGCATAGTGAAAAGACTGTTATACACTGAGATTTCACCCAAAGCCTTCTTCACAAAACAAACACACACACACACACACACACACACACACACACACACACGCACGTATGCACGCGACTGCTATGGCTGCTGCAACCATAATGCAACTCTCATGTTGAATGCAAGCAGGAATCTGGAATGATGTGGGGAAGGGGGATAGGAATAGCACACCCATTGTGGGGGAGGGGGAGGGGAAGAAGAGTGCTGTCTGGTGGAGCGTGGAGTCTACAGGGACTAGATGACAACAGGACAAGGCTGCCAGGCACAGTGTCAGGAGGCTGTGGGGATGGATTTGGGGGTACGGGGACTAGCAGAACATGAGAGCAGCAGAGAAGTGGAAAAGACCAGTGGATGTGTTGGTAGACAGCAGTGCACAATGAGGGTGAGGGAGTGTGAATTGGCAGGTAATAGGTCAGACAGGATGGAAACTGATGAATAACTTCAGGAGCAAAGAAGAAGTTGTTAGGGTAACTCCCATCTGCACAGTTCAGAAAAGGTGATCATGGAGAGGAGGATTGAAAGCAGCACTGAAGTCAAGCATGTTGTGTTCAGCTGTATGTTGTGCCATGGGGTGGTCGGTCCACTTTGCTCTTGGCCACAGTTTGCTGTGGTCATTCCATCCTAGTGTACAGCTGATTGGTAATCATATCAATACGAAGACCTGTGCAATGATTGCAGCAGAGCTAGTATTTTTACAGGTGGCTCAGCCTCTGATGGGGTAGGATAAACCTGGGACAGGACTGCAATAGGATGTGCGGGATGGGTGCAGTGGGCAGGTCTTGCACCTGGGCCTTCCCCAGAGATATGATCCTTGTGGCAAGGGGCTGGCATATGGAGTGGTGTAGGGATGAACTAGGATCTTATGGAGATTGGGTGGGTAGCAGAACATCACTTTAGGAGAGGTGGGAAGGATCTTGGGTAGACTGTCCCTCATATCAGAGCACAATGATGGATATCACAGCCCCGACAAAAGATATGGTTCAGTTGTTCCATTCCGGGATGGTACTGGTGACAAAGTGGGGCACTGCTTTGTAGCTGGTTCTTGGGGTTGGTGGGAGGATTGGGGATGTGTGGGGATATGGCATGGGAAATCTGTTTGTGGATTAGGTTTGGAGGATAGTGCCTGTCTGTGACAGCCTCTGTGAGACCCTTAGCATATGGGAGTTCTTGTCACTGCAGATATGCTGTCCACAGGTGGTCAGACACTAGGGGAGGGACTGTTTGGTATGGAAGGCATGACAGCTGTCAAACGCAGGTACTGTTAGTGACTGGTGGATTTAATGCGAACAGAAGTGCAGATGGAGCCACCAGAGAGGAGTAAGTGAAATTCAGGTTGAGTGAGGAAGACCAGGTGAAGCTTCAACTGAAGCACATCCCCACACTCTCACTGTGTGTCACACTTGACCAATGCACCCAATGATCTTTTCCCCTTCTCTGCTCCACATTTCTGCCCCCTCTCCCCACCCAATCCATCCCCCACTGTCTCCCAATGCTGCACCTGGCAGCCTTGTCCTGTTATCATTCTTCCACCCACCTGTACACTATTCTTTCCCACTACCCCGCCCCACTCAGGATCGCTGCTTTCGTTCAATACAGGAGAAGCATTCTGACCCCTGCAGCCAAAGAGAATGGTTGTGTGTGTGGCAGGTGTGTCTTTTTGTGTGAATATGTGCGTATTTTCTTCCCTGAAGAAGGCCATGGCCAAAAGTTTAATGTTTAACAACATTTTCATGGTGCTGTCTGCAACTCAACATGCCATCTTTAAGGTGAGTAGCACTCTCACCTTTTCATAATATTGCTGAATAAAGGATATAGATATTGAAATCAGGAATAAAAGGCCTAATATAAAAATTGATGAAATGTGGATCTGAAGGTCATATGTGGCATAAAATATTTATTAACAATATAGGAAAAGATGGAGTGCTACTTACCGTAAAGAAGACATGTCAAGTTGAAGACAGGTGCAATTAAAAGACACTCATGTACAGCTTTCGGCCACAGCCTTTGTCACTAAAGACACACACACACACACACACACACACACACACACAAAAGAAAGCACACCTCATGCACACACATGACCACCAACTTCAGCATCTCAGAATCTCCAGCATCCCGGCCGAGATGCTTGCTTGTGTGTGTGTGTGTGTGTGTGTGTGTGTGTGTGTGTGTGTGTGTGTGTGTGTGCGCGCGCGCGCGCGCGCGCGCGCGTGTGGTGTGGGGCGGTGGGGGGAGGGGAGTAGGGGGGGGGTTGTCACCTTAGTGACAACAAAGGCTGTAGCTGAAAGCTATTTTAATCATGCCTGTGTGCAACTTGATGTGTCTTCTTTATAGTAAGTAGCAATCAATTTTTTTCCTACGTTGTTGATATTCCTACCTGGTATTTCCATTGTTTGATAAAATATTTATTGTTGCATACAAAAAATGCCATGGCATGGGCCACGGCAAAGCTAATACTAGGAATATAAATCTTATCATAGTTGTGCTAGACCAGTGGTTTTTAAACTTTTTGGGTCCATGGCTCCCTAGAGCTGAACATGAACACCCACTCCTCCTTTCACATGGCATCCAACTACAAGTATGGATTAAATTACTTAAGTTTCGAAAAAAAAAAAAAAAAAAAAAGAGTATGAGTAGTTATTTATTTATTGAATGACATGTCATTACACCTTATTTTTGCAATGAAATCAGTGGGAAGGATGAACTTGCTTCTGCATCGTCAGTCCTTCAAATCTCAGCACAAGGCTGGAATTGTGACACATCTCTCTCCACTTTCATTAGCATTCTGTATTTCATGCTAAAGGCTGCAAATTCCAAAAAACCTACCACAAATAAGTAGAATGTTGGAAACATGTGTCAAAAATCATAGGCCCTCGTTATCCGCTGGTGCATACTTCTGCTTCATCATGCTCTAAAACTCAAGCAGTGATCAAGAAATGAACTTCAATTTCAAAGTCGAGTCTGACAAAAATCAATAAATTACACTTTCTTCTTCAGTTGATGGAAATTCTGCACTGACCAACTTGTTCTGGCATGAACTTGATGTATCACTAAGTTCATTTAAATGATCCAGAAACACAGAACAGAACAATTCTTCATTCAACTGACAGTCACTGACCTGTAAAATCACTTGAGCAGCAGAGGAAACATAACGTATATCTTTATTCACCACAACAGTAAATTTTTTTCTGAAGGCTAAAATTTTATCTAACAGTTGTCGAGGGTCAGTCCCACTAACTTGAAGGGATACATTCCATAGACTCAGTTTTTCAAGGATGTCACAAAAATATGCAAACTTCAAAACAGTCACATTCTAGTAACTTCTTGAAACTCAGATATTTCCCTTGCAAAGGATAAGGGAAAAGATATTTCCTGAGCTCACACAACCTTTTCAAGGCAATTTCATGTGGCAGCCAGGGAGAGATACTGCAATAAATGGGGAAATGTGCTCAGCCCCCATTATTGACACATTAGTTGAAAACATGTTGGCTTGCATGGTTGACTTTTAATGAACTTCACCACTTTGATCACTGATTGAAGAACTTATTGAAGGATGGGGCTCATACTTTTAGATGCCACAGCTTGTGAATACAACAGTGTGTTCAAATGGAGTTAGGATCCTCTTTATGGATCAGATCTTGCAATCCAATATAACAGTTGTCTTTACACATGCCTACACATGTTGCTTCCTTCCACAAATAGTTTAGTATTTCAAAGATGTCTGCTGCTTTAGTTCCAAAAGGGTCCCCCCCCCCCCCAAAAAAGAAGATCTTGATGAAGTAAAAAAACACACATAATAAATTAGATACAGATAACTGTGGTTGTCTAGAGCCTTGTCAGTAAACGATCACTTATCAGTATGTCTAGTCTGTTGAGCAAGATATCGATTTTTCCTTGCCTCTCAGCCAAGATCAAGACGACAGAACCTAGTGTATGCCATGAGCAGCAAACAAAGAGATTGCACAATTATCTTACACAAAGTTAAAAGTTTAAAAATTGTTACAAGACTTAAGCAGAGTTTTTAAATATTGTTACAAGACTTGACCAGATCATGTAAAACTACAAAAATGTTAGATGTTGTAAATCTGTGCATGATCTGCTAATAGATTTCTCAAAAACCCACTTCTTGTAAAATTTCAAAAATGTGTAATGTTATAGTTAGAAAAATGAAATTTAGGATTTATGTTCAGTTTATTATAAAAACATTTTGTACAAGTTTCATGAAGCTACCTCCTTTATTCATTTAATAGTTAGCTAAAAAATTGTAATAAAAACAGTAAAAACGAATTAGATTAACTTACTTTACTTAATAAGATGCAAACTTGAGATGACTGCACTATACTTAATATATTTAATAATGAAGTTGTAACAACTGTAATTTAACAGAGGTAAAGAAATTAAGAAAGATACAGTTCACAGGTCACTACCTACCCTCGATTCCATTTGAAAAATTCTGAAATCAAAGTATTCGAGTAGTTGGGCTGAGACTTTTACACAATATAAATAGAGTATAGATTCACTTAGTCTTCAACTAACAATGATATCAATAACTTTGTAATCAGAATGAGTGCTGACTGGGTGCTGTCGCCGATGGTGCAAGCAATTTTATAGTAAGTGTTTCCTTCACCATCCGCACCAAGAGTATATTTTAACCAAAGTGTCTCACCTGGGACTTGATTTGACCGTCATCAGCTATACGGGATGCGTTAGGCCATGATTCTGCCCACAACACACAACGCTTAAGCCTCAGATGGTGTTAACGATGACTTGACATGTTTATTTTTCGCTCGAATGAGGTACACTTATCTAGTGTAAACAAGTGAAAGGGAACTTACTGGGATTAACATTTGCCTGGAATGCACTTGTTACATTTCAACATTTTATTTCGTGCACCACCTTCTCTATTGTAGTAAAATGTGTAGCAAGTGGCTGTGATTATTCTCTACTTTTAAGGTGAGGAATTAACTCTACAGAATACTTGTAACCACTAAGAACAGAAATGATCTCTGAACTGTATCGAGTGCTGAATATGATAGGACAAGCTTTAATGATTTGCAAAAATTAATACTTGTGCTTGTGAACAGTGATGAGAATATACTGCTTCGTTAAATGAGAGCAGAATTTTATTTATTGTCATAGTTCTGGATTCCTCTGCATTATTCTTAAAAGTTAGAACATTTTATTTCAGTTTCAGTGAGCTGAATAAGAACCTGTGGGCTGAAGATTATTGAACAGGATGTTCTCCATTGTTTTCTGGCTGTTTACTCAAACAGTTTTCAGGCTCTTGTAAAAGGCAATGTTATCCAAAAATCACACAAACCAGATTTACAAAAATTTCATCTTTTAAAATGAACAAGTCAACCAACAATAAACTATAACCGTTGTATCATCCAACTGAACAGCAAAACCACCATTACCTCTGAATTTTTCAACCAACTGATCAATAATGTCATCAGCCATATAAAGTAGTTGATGACTAATAGCATTGTCTAACAAAGGAAAACTTGTCGGCAACTTGGTAGCTGACTCACCTATCATAATAAATACAATGTCAAAAGTAGCTGGTAAAATAAGGTCTTCCATTATGGAGTGAGGTTTCTTGTTCTCTACTACAAAGGAGGCAACTTCCTAAGATGAAAGAAGGGCCTTTGTAGGAATCGTAGGTCATTTGAAATATCACGCTTGGTACTTACATTTAAAAAATTATTCATGCTGAGAGAGAAAAAGAAATCCCAGATGACAAACAACAATTAAATATGATCTGCATTCAACAAAGCTAAACTGCAAACTGATTTTTACTGAATAAAAACAAATGCATCATATAGCAAAAAGTTTTAATTTTTTGTTTTTTAGTTTTATTTATAGGCTTTGCTATACATATCATGCAATAGGCAGTTAATTACATAAATGATAAAATTGATAACTAAAAAATTTGTGAAAGGAAATGCCGAGCACATAGTAGCTGGTAACAGACTGTAATAACATTTCATACCAACATGCACAAGTACAATTACTTTAGACTACTGAAAGGAAAAAAGGTAATGAAGAACACAGGTACAATAATTTGCTCCAAAATGAAATTGCTAAGTAATCTTCTGGTTATATGATGTATTCAATGAGGTAATAATTAAACAACATGTACATAAGGCACAATCACTAGACAGACAGTCCATGGGAGGATACAGAAGTGATCCACGAGAATGGTCTTCAGTTATAAGTGCAGGTAATAATCTCTTTTAAAGTCAATCGCTTTTATGCAGTGATACAGTGAAAGTAGTGGGGAATTGCTTTATCTTGGATAAACATCATTTTTAGCAGTACTGCTCATTTGAAAATAATACATGATTTGAACCAGCCGTAAATAGAAATATTAAAAAAGGTAGGAAGTTTTTTCTGTTTAGCAAAAGTGACAAAAAGCAGATTACAGAGTACCTGACGGCTCAACACAAAAGTTTTGTCTCAAGTACAGATAGCGTTGAGGATCAGTGGACAAAGTTCAAAACCATCGTACAATATGCGTTAGATGAGTATGTGCCAAGCAAGATCGTAAGAGATGGAAAAGAGCCACTGTGGTACAACAACCGAGCTAGGAAACTGCTGCGGAAGCAAACGGAAATTCACAACAAACATAAACATAGCCAAAGCCTTGCAGACAAACAAAAATTGCTTGAAGTGAAATTTAGTGTGAGGAGGGCTATGCGAGAGGTGTTCAATGAACTCGAAAGTAAAGTTCTATGTACTGACTTGGCAGAAAATCCTAAGAAATTTTGGTTTTATGTCAAAGCGGTAGGTGGATCAAAACAAAATGTCCAGACACTCTGTGACCAAAATGGTACTGAAACAGAGGATGACAGACTAAAGGCCGAAATACTAAATGTCTATTTCCAAAGCTGTTTCACAGAGGAAGACTGCACTGTAGCTCCTCCTCTAGATTGTCGCACAGATGACAAAATGGTAGATATCGAAATAGATGACAGAGGGATAGAGAAACAACTAAAATCGCTCAAAAGAGGAAAGGCTGCTGGACCTGATGAGATACCAGTTCGATTTTACTCAGAGCACGCGAAGGAACTTGCCCCCCTTCTTGCAGCGGTGTACCGTAGGTCTCTAGAAGAGTGTAGCGTTCCAAAGGATTGGAAAAGGGCACAGGTCATCCCCATTTTCAAGAAGGGACGTCGAACAGATGTGCAGAACTATAGACCTATATCTCTAACGTCGATCAGTTGTAGAATTTTGGGACACGTATTATGTTCGAGTATAATGACTTTTCTGGAGACTACAAATCTACTCTGTAGGAATCAGCATGGGTTTCGAAAAAGACGGTCATGTGAAACCCAGCTCGCGCTATTCGCCCACGAGACTCAGAGGGCCCTAGAAACAGGTTCACAGGTAGATACCGTGTTTCTTGACTTCCGCAAGGCGTTCGATACAGATCCCCACAGTCGTTTAATGCACAAAGTAAGATCATATCGACTATCAGACCAATTGTGTGATTGGATTGAAGAGTTCCTAGATAACAGAACACAGCATGTTATTGTCAATGGAGAGAAGTCTTCCGAAGTAAGAGTGATTTCAGGTGTGTCACAGGGGAGTGTCATAGGACCGTTGCTATTCACAATAGACATAAATGACCTTGGGGATGACATCGGAAGTTCACTGAGGCTTTTTGCGGATGATGCCATGGTGTATCGAGAGGTTGTAACAATGGAAAATTGTACTGAAATGCAGGAGGATCTGCAGTGAATTGACACATGGTGCAGGGAATGGCAATTGAATCTCAATGTAGACAAGTGTAATGTGTTGTGAATACATAGAAAGATAGTTCCCTTATCATTTAGCAACAAAATAGCATGTCAGCAACTGGAAGCAGTTAATTCCATAAATTATCTGGGAGTACGCATTAGGAGTGATTTAAAATGGAATGATCATATAAAGTTGATCATCGGTAAAGCAGATGCCAGACTGAGATTCATTGGAAGAATCCTAAGGAAATGCAATTCGAAAACAAAAGAAGTAGGTTACAGTACGCTTGTTCGCCCACTGCTTGAATACTGCTCAGCAGTGTGGGATCCATACCAGATAGGGTTGATAGAAGAGATAGAGAAGATCCAAGGGAGAGCAGCGCGCTTCGTTACAGGATCATTTAGTAATCGCGAAAGCGTTACGGAGATGATAGATAAACTCCAGTGGAAGACTCTGCAGGAGAGACGCTCAGCAGCTCGGTACGGGCTTTTGTTCAAGTTTCGAGAACATACCTTCACCGAATAGTCAAGCAGTATATTGCTCCCTCCTACGTTTATCTCGCGAAGAGACCATGAGGATAAAATCAGAGAGATTAGAGCCCACACAGAAGCATACCGACAATCCTTCTTTCCACGAACAATACGAGACTGGAATAGAAGGGAGAACCGATAAAAGTACTCAGGGTACCCCCCACCACACACCGTCAGGTGACTTGCGGAGTATGGATGTAGATGTAGATGTAGGTGTAGAACAACCTTCTGGATTTGAGTCAGACAAACAAGTTGGAGAGTCTCCGATTATTACCCTGTGATGGTGTCTAAACATGTTGTAGTGAAAGAAACGGATTCTTACAATTTACATGACATGCTGTCTACTGCAAATCCAATACATAAACTGCAGTCTTATGAGGGAAATTAATGTAGATTGTAGTACTGGTTGAATGTAGATTGATAATAGTACTGTTAATCAGTCAGACAGGATCTAGACCTCTTTCATAACTAATTACTTGATTAATTGAAAAGATTGATAAATGGTCTCTGCCTCTGCCACAAACACTGGAGTGTTTTGAGTGAGGTATTACTACCAATCCGTTTGTTCATCAGGACAAGTGAAGGCAATGCACTCATAGGGTAGGTCAGTAAATATTTTAATGACATTAGGTCACTACCTTTTCACAGCTGTCCTGAGAATGTTGTTAATGTTAGATGGTTCACATCTGGCTGGCAGATGGATCTTGTACAAACTGATCAATAGAGCAAGAGCAGTTCCAAAGTGCTGGTTCTTCAGTGAACTGTTTACATATCAATTACTATTCAGCAGTGTGTATTTGCTTCCCTGTACTTGATTCTCTGTAAAATAAATTTATGTATTAGGTCTGGCCCACATTGTGGAGAGCATTCCCACTGCTTCCAAGACAAGAGCATGGATCAGTTAACAAAGGACACACCACATATAATCGGTCTATATACATTGCTTAGCCCCCCTATCAAACATGGACATTGCCGCTGATGGGGAGGCTTGCGTGCCTCAGCAATACAGATAGTCGTACCATAGGTGCAACCACAACGGAGGTGTATCTGTTGAGAGGTCAGACCAATGTGTGGTTCCTGAACAGCAGCAGCCTTTTAAGTAATTGCAGGGGCAACAGTCTGGATGATTGACTGATCTGGCCTTGTAACATTAATTAAAACGGCGTTGCTGTGCTGGTACTGTGCATGGCTGAAAGCAAGGGGAAACTACAGCCATAACTTTTAGCAAAGGTATGCAGCTTTACTGTATGGTTAAATAATGATTGCGTCCTCTTGGGTAAAATATTCTGGAGGTGAAATAGTTCCCATTCAGATCTGCAGGCGGAGACTACTCAGGACGACATCATTATCAGGAGAAACAAAACTAGCATTGTATAGATCAAAGCATGTGATGTCAGATCCCTTAATCGGGCAGATAGGTTAGAAAATTTAAAAAGGGAAATGAAGAGGTTAAAGTGACATATAAAGGGAATTAGTGAAGTTCGGTGGCAAGAGGAACAAAACTTCTGGTCAGGTGAATAAACGGTTACAAGTGCAAAATCAAATAGGGCTAATGCAGGAGTAGGCTTAATAATGAATAAAACAATAGGACCATGAGTAAGCTACTATGAACAGCATACTGAACACATTATTGTAGCCAAGATAGACACGAAGCACATGCCTATCACAGTAATACAAGTATATATGCCAACTAACTCTGCATATGACAAAGAGATTGAAAAAATGTATCATGGGATAAAAGAAATTAATCAGAGAGTGAAGGGAGAGGAAAATTTAATAGTCATTGGGGACTGGAATTCAACAACAGGAAAAGAAAGGGAAGGAAAAGTAGTATGTGAATATACACTCCTGGAAATTGAAATAAGAACACCGTGAATTCATTGTCCCAGGAAGGGGAAACTTTATTGACACATTCCTGGGGTCAGATACATCACATGATCACACTGACAGAACCACAGGCACATAGACACAGGCAACAGAGCATGCACAATGTCGGCACTAGTACAGTGTATATCCACCTTTTGCAGCAATGCAGGCTGCTATTCTCCCATGGAGACCATCGTAGAGATGCTGGATGTAGTCCTGTGGAACGGCTTGCCATGCCATTTCCACCTGGCGCCTCAGTTGGACCAGCGTTCGTGCTGGACGTGCAGACCGCGTGAGACGACGCTTCATCCAGTCCCAAACATGCTCAATGGGGGACAGATCCGGAGATCTTGCTGGCCAGGGTAGTTGACTTACACCTTCTAGAGCACGTTGGGTGGCACGGGATACATGCGGACGTGCATTGTCCTGTTGGAACAGCAAGTTCCCTTGCCGGTTTAGGAATGGTAGAACGATGGGTTCGATGACGGTTTGGATGTACCGTGCACTATTCAGTGTCCCCTCGACGATCACCAGTGGTGTACGGCCAGTGTAGGAGATCGCTCCCCACACCATGATGCCGGGTGTTGGCCCTGTGTGCCTTGGTCGTATGCAGTCCTGATTGTGGCGCTCACCTGCACGGCGCCAAACACGCATACGACCATCATTGGCACCAAGGCAGAAGCGACTCTCATCGCTGAAGACGACACGTCTCCATTCGTCCCTCCATTCACGCCTGTCGCGACACCACTGGAGGCGGGCTGCACGATGTTGGGGCGTGAGCGGAAGACGGCCTAACGGTGTGCGGGACCGTAGCCCAGCTTCATGGAGACGGTTGCGAATGGTCCTCGCCGATACCCCAGGAGCAACAGTGTCCCTAATTTTCTGGGAAGTGGCGGTGCGGTCCCCTATGGCACTGCGTAGGATCCTACGGTCTTGGCGTGCATCCGTGCGTCGCTGCGGTCCGGTCCCAGGTCGACGGGCACGTGCACCTTCCGCCGACCACTGGCGACAACATCGATGTACTGTGGAGACCTCACGCCCCACGTGTTGAGCAATTCGGCGGTACGTCCACCCGGCCTCCCGCATGCCCACTATACGCCCTCACTCAAAGTCCGTCAACTGCACATACGGTTCACGTCCACGCTGTCGCGGCATGCTACCAGTGTTAAAGACTGCGATGGAGCTCTGTATGCCACGGCAAACTGGCTGACACTGACGGCGGCGGTGCACAAATGCTGCGCAGCTAGCGCCATTCGACGGCCAACACCGAGGTTCCTGGTGTGTCCGCTGTGCCGTGCGTGTGATCATTGCTTGTACAGCCCTCTCGCAGTGTCCGGAGCAAGTATGGTGGGTCTGACACACCGGTGTCAATGTGTTCTTTTTTCCATTTCCAGGAGTGTAGAATGGGGGTAAGGAATGAAAAGGAAATCACCTGGTACTTTGCACAGACCATAACTTAATCATAGCTAACACTTGGTTCAAGAATCATGAAAGAAGGTAGTATACATGGAATAGGCCTGGAGACACTGTAATAGATTATATAATGGTAAGACAGGGATTTAGGAATCAGGTTTTAAATTGTAAGACATTTCCAGGGGCAGATGTGGACTCTGACCACAATCTATTGGTTAGGGACTGCAGCTTAAAACTGAAAAAACTGCAAAAAGGTGGGAATTTAAAAAGATGGGACCTGGATAAACTGAAAGAACCAGAGGCTGTAGAGAGTTTCAGACAGAGCATTAGGGAACAACTGACAAGAACGGGGGAAAGAAATACAGTAGAAGAAGAATGGATAGTTTTGAGAGACAACATAGTGAAGGCAGCAGAGGATCAAGTAGGTAAAAAGATGAGGGCTAGTAGAAATCCTTGGGTAACAGAAGTTATATTGAATTTAATTAATGAAATGAGAAAATATAAAAATGCAGTAAATGAAGCAGATAAAAAGGAACACAAACGTCTCAAAAACGAAATCAACAGGAAGTGCAAAATGGCTAAGAATGGATGGCTAGAGGACAAATGTAAGGGTGTAGAGGCTGAGGGTATTAAATTAGGAAATGAGACACTTAAAGTAGCAGATGAGCAAATTAACTGATGATGGTCAAAGTAGAGAGGATAGCAATGGCAAGAAAAGTGTTTCTGAAGAAGTGAAATTTGTTAACAATGAGTATAGATTTAAATGTCAGGAAGTCGTTTCTGAAAGTATTTGTGTGGAGTGTAGCCATGTATGGAAGTGAAACATGTACGATAAATAGTTTAGACAAGAAGAGGACAGAAGCTTTCGAAATATGGTGCTACAGAAGAATGCTGAAGATTAGATGGGTAGATCATGTAACTAACGAGGAGGTACTGAACAGAATTGGGGAGAAGAGGAATTTGTGGAGGAGGAGGAGATTACTGTTTAACGTCCCGTCGACAACGAGGTCATTAGAGACGGATCACAAGCTCGGATTAGGGAAGGATGGGGAAGGAAATCGGCCGTGCCCTTTCAAAGGAACCATCCCGGCATTTGCCTGAAGCGATTTAGGGAAATCACGGAAAACCTAAATCAGGATGGCCGGACGCGGGATTGAACCGTCGTCCTCCCGAATGCGAGTCCAGTGTGCTAACCACTGCGCCACCTCGCTCGGTAGGAATTTGTGGCACAACTTGACTACAAGAGGGAATCGGTTCGTAGGACATTTTCTGAGGCATCAAGGGATCACCAATTTAGAACTGGAGGGCAGCGTGGAG
Organism: Schistocerca piceifrons; assembly: GCF_021461385.2. Taxonomy (NCBI): domain Eukaryota; kingdom Metazoa; phylum Arthropoda; class Insecta; order Orthoptera; family Acrididae; genus Schistocerca; species Schistocerca piceifrons. Next base: position 479,771,614 of record NC_060139.1, read on the forward strand.
GATAAAAATTGTAGAGGAAGACCAAGTGATGAATACACTAGGCAGATTCAGAAGGATGTAGGTTGCAGTAGTTACTTGGAGATGAAGAACTCTGGACTGATGACCACAACAACAACAACAACAACAACAACAACATTACTTACAGTAAAATATTTCTTTCTCAATTATTATTATTATTTCTTTCTTTTCTCAGACGTTATGTCTCGTCAAAAATGGAAAGTGACGCGGACCTTGATCAAGCGTGACTTCCTTTTATCTGTACGGTATATGTTATATTGCATTTAGGAACTTTCGGGTAATTGAACATGTATCAATAATTACGGATTTCTGTAGTTGTATATATAAGTTTGGATGTACCTGTACTGCATTGATGTACTGGTGGATATTGTGTGGTATGACTCCTGTAGTTGATAGTATAATTGGTATAATGTCAACTTTATCCTGAAGCTAGATGTCCTTGACTTCCTCAGCCAGTTGGATGTATTTTTCAATTTTTTTCTCCTGTTTTCTTCTGTATATTTGTTGTATTGGGTATGGATATTTCGATTAGTTGTGCTAATTTTTTTCTTTTTATTGGTGAGTATGATGTCAGGTTTGTTATGTGGTGGTGTTTTATCTGTTATAATGGGTTCTCTTCCAGTATAATTTGTATTCATCATTCTCCAGTACATTTTGTGGTGCATACTTGTATGTGGGAACGTGTTGTTTTATAAGTTTATGTTGTAAGGCAAGTTGTTGATGTATTATTCTTGCTACATTGTCATGTCTTCTGGGGTATTCTGTATTTGCTAGTATTGTACATCCGCTTGTGATGTGATCTACTGTTTCTATTTGTTGTTTGCAAAGTCTGCATTTATCTGTTGTGGTATTGGGATCTTTAATAATATGCTTGCTGTAATATCTGGTGTTTATTGTTTGATCCTCTATTGCAATCATGAATCCTTCCGTCTCACTGTATATATTGCCTTTTCTTAGCCATGTGTTGGATGCGTCTTGATCGACGTGTGGCTGTGTTAGATGATACGGGTGCTTGCCATGTAGTGTTTTCTTTTTCCAATTTACTTTCTTCGTATCTGTTGATGTTATGTGATCTAAAGGGTTGTAGAAGTGGTCATGAAATTGCAGTGGTGTAGCCAATGTATTTATATGAGTGATTGCTTTGTGTATTTTGCTAGTTTCTGCTCATTCTAGAACGAATTTTCTTAAATTGTCTACCTGTCCATAATGTAGGTTTTTTATGTCAATAAATCCCCTTCCTCCTTCCTTTCTGCTTAATGTGCATCTTTCTGTTGCTGAATGTATGTGATGTATTCTCTATTTGTGGCATTGTGATCGTGTAAGTGTATTATTATTATTGGTGGTGATACTCACCTTTTTGGACCCTTTCCCCTCTGTCCCATATTTGGTGTTTGTAGGTTCTCATGTTTTGATTCCAAACCAATGAGATTATAGATTACTTGCTTGCATTGCACTACTTCTTCGTTTGTGAGCTCTTCTTTCACCATCAACTGAGGAAGAGGATCAATGTACTGAAAACAAAAACTGATATTAGTAGTGTAATAGTTTAAATCTGAAAGAAAATTCCAATCACGTTAAAAAAGAATGAAAGGTTGTACTTACTATATTTATACTTTTCAGCACAACCAAGGGGGGGAAAAAAACTATAAGTACGTAGGATGTATAGCATGCAGTAACTACTGATGAAGATATGAAGTGTAGAAAGTTTTGAAGTGTTCAATCCAATGTTCACATAAAGCACATGTGGGAAACATACTTCATCCCAATTTTATGAGATGGCCACATGGTTGATTGGAACACTACCACCTCCAGAATAAAAGTTTAATGGCTTATCAGCAGTGATGGTTTGTATTGATAGCACTTGTCCACTATTATCTACAGTGATTATCCAGCAACATGTTTGGGCGCATCTGATGAGAGGGTGCAACCCAACCACAGCTCTTACAGGGATCACCGTGCAGGCTGGATGGATTATGTTTTGGCATTCGATCTGGAGCACATGGGCACGACAGCATCTGCTGAGGACTGTGTGCTTGGGCTGTGCAGACTAGCAAGAGGAAGCAGATGTGCTGGCAGGATTCTATTCTATAAAAGCATGTGGAACTCCAAGAGCACCGGCTAGTGGCAGGCAGAGTTGTGTACAGATTGAGGAAATTGCTGCTGTGGGATACCTCTCATGTGTCAGCTGTTGTCACCAGGGGAATTAAAATTGGAGAGTGCATTTGTGTACGTTTACTTTCAACCTTTCTTTGTTCTACAAACTGTATCTGTTGATGCTCATCCTGGCCAGTTTTGCTTGGGTTGTCAAGCTTTATCAGTTACCGTAAAGGCTTATTCTGTTATTGTATTAGATGCTTGGCTCTGACTTTGCTTTTGGTTACATCAGAGGCCTGTGAGTTTGGATTAACTGAAGGATATTCAGTGTTTTGGAGTTTTACAAAGTGATTAACTATATCCTGTGTTTTTCCCAAAGTTCAATATTGTAATTTAATTAATTTTGTTGGGTGTTCCGTGTGGGTTAGTCACCTTATTGATGCATTAGTTAAGATGAGGCAGCTTTACTAATTTTTAGATACTTCTGTTAAGAGTTCATGAATGTATTCGCCTTGTTTATCTTGTGTGAAATTGTCTTGCGTAGTGTATTGCATTCCATTCAATTGTGGTAGGTGCAGCAACAGTAGCTTAAGGGATCAAATGGGTGAACAGTCTGTTGCACATATGTAATTGTTTATTAATTCCAAGTATGTATCTCAAATGATTAGTGTATCATTGGACTGGAACAATAAGGAAATAATTACAGCCCAAACACACAGAAGTGGCGCAACAATGTTACGGACAGGGAACTGTGCAACATGGGCGCCAGCCAGGTGACAGTGCTGGAGCAGTTGAGGTTGTCTGGCGGAGGAGACTAGATAGCGAGGTCATCGGTCTCATTGGATTAGGGAAGGACGGGGAAGGAAGTCGGTTGTGCCCTTTAAAAGGAACCAACCTGGCATTTACCTGGAGTGATTTAGGGAAATCACGGAAAACCTAAATCAGGAGGCCAGACATGGGATTGAACTGTTGTCCTCCCGGATGCGAGTCCAATGTGCTAGCCACTGTGCCACCTTGCTCGGTCTGGAACAGTGGAAATTTAGATGATGTGCAGGGGAAGGGGGGGAGGGGAAAGGGGAGGAGGTTGAATATAGGGAACTTCATGTATTAATATGAAAAGAAGAGGAAAAAGGAGGGTAAAAGAGGAAATGTTGTGAGATGAGGATCATGTAAGATAGTGGGTAATGTTGCACGAACGGAAAGGGATAGGGAACTTCATGTATTAATATGAAAAGAAGAGGAAAAAGGAGGGTAAAAGAGGAAATGTTGTGAGATGAGGATCATGTAAGATAGTGGGTAATGTTGCACGAATGGAAAGGGAAGCTTGTCATGCTGTTAGAGGAAAATTTGGACCTGGGAAGAATGAAAAGAGTGTGCCATAGGTGTCCAAAGAAGAGGAGGGTGGAGGAATTGGTTTTAATGAGGAGACAGAATAAGACGGAGGGAAAGGAGGCGAGTTATAGTCAGATGGGTGGGGAAGGAGGGGCTGGAAGTGTCATTTTGGAAAGAAGATGGTTAACACAGAGTGCACATAAAGTCCGGGAACACTTTTAATTATTTAAATGATAATTAACTGAAACCCTCAGCTGCAGACAGGTGTTTTTGATATACCTTGATGGGGACAGCTGAAAATGTGTGCCCCGACCAGGACTCGAACCCGGGATCTCCTGCTTGCATGGCAGACGCTCTATCCATCTGAGCCAAAGAATACACAGATGAATAGTGTGACTGCAGGGACTTATCCCTTGCACGCTTTCTGTGAGACCCACATTCCCAAATGTTCACAATCTACATACGTAATGTACCTGATAGATATTTGCCCATCCACTCATTACTCGTGCACACTAAGGTGACGATTCCCGTAAGAGTTCAAGCAACCTGTGTGCATTCACACAGACGAAGGTCAATGGGTGGGTAGCCTTTAACTATATATATGAAGATAGTAACTGTTCTTGGAAGAACAGATACCACTGATGACCGTGCAGCTTCTCTAGAATAAATGATAATGCATATGTGTATTCAGTGGCTCAGATGAATAGAGCGTCTGCCATGTAAGCAGGAGAACCCGGGTTCGAGTCCCGGTCATTTATTCTAGAGAAGCTGCACGGTCATCAATGGTATCTTTTCATTCGAGGACAGTTTGTGAGCTTGACCACTCCCATTTAGACCAATTTATGGAAGTTGTTAGCTCCCTCCTATATGAGAAAGTTACTTATTAAAGGAAAGTAATTTAAAAAGATCTCCCCACTACAGAAAACATACCTTGCAGCACATTATGATCTGAATCAAAGCAGTAAATACCAAGGTATCTTCCCATTTGCAGAAAGAGTGGTCAGCCTCACCTCCATTCAGTTTAGTAATAAACAGCTCGATCTTCCTAAGGAAAGTCTCAAGAGCAATATTCAGCTCATTTCAAATGAACATCGGACCAGTGATCTCATTGCTCATTTAAAGATTGCTTTAGATCATGCAGTTGATGATAAAACTAATCAATGAAAAATCTCATGTAAAGCAAGAGACAAAGGGAGACAATTATCTTCCAAAACTGTTTGTAATAAAGATGGGACAGTAGTCTGTACAATATAATCTGCCCTGATAATCATTATAAATACAAAGTCAGGAATCCAAGAATACCAACCTTTTACCCCCAGATTAAGTCTCACAAGGAATTTTTCCCAATCTGTGCCATTGTTAATTGTAGAGGCAATACTACCGAACTTGTTTCCAAGATTGTATTAAATATGCTCAAACAATTTTATACCTTTGAAACCTCCTACTCTGTCCTAACCAAACAGTACTAGTTGTATGACTACAACGAAAATTTTTGTTGTCCTCTCCTTGTTTGCACTTTTACAAAATATATCTATATACATATGTAAATGTTATGAAACAATTGATTGCTACTCACCACACAGAGGAGATGTTGGCCTCAGTGGCTAGAGACAGTGGTCACATGTTCATGAATTGTGCTTGCGTGAATGTGTGTGTGAGTGTTTTCTATGTTAGAAAAAGGCCTATTGGCTGAAAGCTCACATGTTAAGCTGTCTTTTTGTTGTGCCTGTCTGCAACTCAACATCTCCTCTACATGGTGAGTATCAATCTATCTTTTTCATAATACTGTCGTTATTCCATTGTGGATTTTCCACAGTTTGATATATACTAATCTTCCTGTTCAAGAAACACTAGATATCATTCTTTAAAACCTGTCCAGAAATGGCAAATTAAATCCAGATGAAGTCGACAAGCTCATCTCTCTCCTTTGCCTCATTACCTTACATACTTATTTTTCTTTTATTGACAGCCTTATAAACAAATAGGCAGCCTTGCAATGGGCAACTGCAGCACAGGATTTTAAGCAGATAATTTGGTCAATACACTTGAAAACTGCTATTTTATGCAAGCTTCTGTCGTTAGTACGAAAATCCTTTTTTACTGCAGACACATGGATGATATTTTTATTATAATGAATGCCTACATGAATGACATATGCCTCCTCTGAGATGAATTTTGCCATCTTCATCCAAAAATGGTTTTCATTCACCAACACATGTGAACTGAGTGCTCCATAATTATTTGTACCTAACACTCACTTTATTCAATAATTACATCAAGTTTGGGCTTTATAGAAAGCCCACAAACAGTGACACAATCATCAACTCAACATCCTTCCATCCTTTCAGTTACAAAAGAAGCTTTTTTTCTTCTGTGATCGACCGTTTGTGTGACCTGCCCTTAGATTCAGAAACCGTCAAACAAGAGCTTGCAAATTTGAGACACATTGCTAGAATCAATGGATACCACCCTAGTCTGGTAGACAGAAAATACAATTTAAAAATCTCTAAAACCAGCACCTCCCTAGACCGTAGGGCTATCTTACATGAACCTCACGTCACACCACTTCCTCTTTTATCCCAATTTTTTCCTTTCCTTTCATATTAATATGTAATTTTCCCTGTATATACACGTCCTCCCCTTCGCCCTCCTCTTCTCTCTTTTCCCTTCACCTCCCCTCCCCATCCCATGCACATCATTTAAATTCCTGCTGCCCTAGCACTACTACCAAGCTAGTCCCTAACTCACACAGTTCGTTGTCTGTAACATCGCTACACCACTTCTGTATTTATGATCGTTGAGGGCATTGCAGTTCCACCTCATTCAATTTCATCACTGTGAATGCGCGTCTACTAATGCACCAGCTCCTCCTTCAACAAATATGTGTGAAAAGGATGCAGACAGAATTGCAATTTTCTTTTTGAAGGGGTGGGAGGGTGATGTCTTGGTGCTCACTATACGGTTTCTATTTACGCCAGGATCGTGGGGTAAATGGCACATAATATTTGGTTTAGCCCCAAGCAGTAGCTATTTGCATAGCCATTTGAACATCTGTCTAACTGTTGCTATGTTACTGCATATTAAGTAAGTTCTGAATGACAAACTGGAGCTGTGAAATAATTAATTCTTTTTGAAAAGATTTTAAATGGGGTGAAATTTAATTGGGCTGAAATTAAACTTACTGAGCGAGGTGGGGCAGTGATTAGCACACTGGACTTGCATTCTGATGGACAACTGTTCAGACCCACGTCCAGCCATCCGGATTTAGGTTTTCCATGATTTTCCCAAACCGCTCCAGGAAACTGCTGGGATGGTTCCTTTCAATAGGCACAGCCAATTTCTTTCCTTATCCTTGACACAATCCAAGCTTGTGCTCCGTCTAAAACGACCTCGATGTCAAGGGGACATTAAACCCAATCTTCCTTCCTCCTTGCTTTGAAACTATAGCTTAGCTAACAGAATCATTTGCCTGTGCACCATTAGGATTTTACATGCAAAAACATGTTTTTCTGAGAGGCTTCTGAAGCACACCACTTCTATACTTTAAACTTGTACAAATCACTTCAAACTTTGCACAAAGATTGACAAATGGATAAAGTCAAGAAACTTTTTTTTTTAATTCAATACTCTTTATGGGTTGCTGAGATACAATGATGTTTAAGTTAACCAGAATGCAGCACATAAAGAAAAAACACATTTTCAGAAGTTTTTGAGCAAGCTATTTGTGTAACTTTTACGAATCATTCCAAACTTTGAACAAAGGTAGATAAATCGATACAGCTAAAACAATTTTTTTTTTTTATCTAATAATCTTCATCGATTGTGGAGATACAATGACTTAAAGTTGAACTAAATGCAGTTTGTAAAATATGTTCTTACATGAACTGAATGTGTGGATGCATGTTAAAGTGGATAAAATACATAAAAAATGAAATCTTACAATAAAATTTAAATTGAATTTTCAAAAATATAGTGTAATTCACACTTCACACACAAAAAAGGGTTCAAATTTTGTACAAAAGTAGACAAATACATGTAATTAATAGTTGTCCCATTGTTTTGAGAAAGTTTCATCCAATGCCATGACACAGCACTCTAAAGTTGCACATAAAATCTTCAGAAACTACTATGAAATCTTGTAGAAAATTTATTTTCAAACAAAAGAAGCTAAAGTTCATCAATTTTCACACAGGATTGGAAAGATGACAGTATTTTGTCATGTATATTGTGTTTCAGAGATCTGCTGATCTCATTTCAGTCACTCATACTCATCCTTAATTCAGGTTGGCTGTTGCAATGTTTCATGGTAGAGCTAAAGTTGGGAACCACAATGCAAAATGCTCCTATCACAACACAAAAATAGGTCCACCCTGGCCAGAGGTAGGAATGAAAAGAATGGAACTAGCTTTTTGACTTATCTGGCAGTATCAAAGACATTTAAATCTTTTAAGTTAATTCTACTTCCCCAGGACAGTGAGCTCCCTTAGCTGCAATGTGTTGGCACACCTGCATCTTGCAATTTATAAGCTAAAGTCCCTGATCCTGTGCCCAAAATCCAGGACATTTGCCAGCCACAGTAAATAACATGTAATATCATACGGCTGAAGAGCATACTTGTAATAGCTAAGAGTTTTTCTGAGGGATAAAATTTCTGGGCGTGGATTTTTTCCTGGAGGAACACTAAGACAAGTTTATGGTTTTAGGTTGGGGGTGACTGTTTCCTGGAGAGGACCTTTTTTCCCCCAAATCCATATCCTGTTACATGTATGGTGATGGATGCAAGAGAGACTATAAGCACATTTATGTGCTTCTAGAGAGTGGGATACATCTATAATAGGAAGTATCGGAGCTTGGCAGTGCATCTCTAATCGAAAATAGCACAGTGTGTCGATGCATGCATCCTAAACTTTAATGATGTTTTGTGTTATACTGCAAGACATGACAAATGCCATGTTGGATGACATGATGGCATGTGTCATGCTGTACAATATCACATCAAGTATCATGTTATTTTACTTGATACACTGCGTGATATTTCATGACATGGGTACCAATACTAACAAGTGAAAAAAGTGTGTGTATGTCAAGATGTTTTGAATTAAATGTCCCGAAGCTGCCAGATAAATTGAAAAGCTACTTCCCTTAGGAAATATTCGCCTCCCACACCCTCCTTTTTTTTTGCCATGATAAGAGTGTTTTTCAATCTGGTTGCCTTCATATTTGATTTGCTCCTCCCCCTTCCCTTCTCCCCTAATCTGTTATACTCAATGTTTTTGCTACTCATCTTTCTGTGTCTTTTTATGGCTCCCCTATGTCAATTTGTAGTTTATGATAAGGTGTTTTTCACCTCTGTTTTACATGACAACTGGGTCCCATACTTAAGACTTTCATTGTTCAACCAACTAAGTTTTAAATTTTCTCAAATTTACTCACTTCTTAGTGATATGAGACCTACATATCTGAGTTGTAACTATTTCTTTATTGTTCCAGTCTGACAAAGTGTCTGATGACGTGTAATTGGAATTAATAAACAATTACATAATTGCAACAGACTGCTCACTTGTCTGAATCTGTTATACATAAATTTTAGCGAATAGGTTTTTGAATGTTATGTTACAGTGAGTTACTGTGGCAGTTTAGCCACGGAGCCAAGCAGAGTCCACATCCAGTACTGGTGACTGGAGAGAGCTCCTGGTTGTACTGGTTACCTGTCCTGTTATGCCTTTGGGCAATTATTAATGCTTCTGTGTGTGTGTGTGTGTGTGTGTGTGTGTGTGTGTGTGTGTGTGTGTGTGTATGAAGGGGGGAGGGGGGGGGGGAGGAAGGAGGGATGGAAAGGGTGGTTACAGGTTTCACTGAGAGTAATGGAAAGGAGACTTGAAAAGGAAAATCTGAAAGGAGGAGGGTCAGGTGAAGAAAAGCAACACAGGGCACAAAAATGGCGAGATAATGTAAAGAATGAGCCATTTGAAGCCAAAATGAAGTGATTCTGGCATAGCTCCAACTTTTACACAACCCCTTTCTTATCCTTCTACAGCCTAGCTTTCAGTGGTTCCCAAGTTAAAGTTTGGCTGTAGTATAGCATGCTACATTTACAATGCTAAAATTTTGAAACAATCATAATAGTTTCCTTCACTTGTCAAATAAAGCACAATATTTTTAATGACGCTGTACTTGAGCCTTGCATCCTGCAAACTGCAGGTGTAGACTCCACAGGCATTTTATTGTGGTCATTGTGAAATAACAACAATAATAATAGCAACATATAATAATTAACTACTGAATATACTAGTATTGCTGTTCTCATTGAAATAATTGGATATCTTTTTGATTTAATATGGGATCTATGGTAAAAGAAACATACCATCCTCAGATTAAAAATTAATGTTGATGAAATAGTGATGGGCCAATACTTTGTATGGCGATCAAGTCGGGCTCTCATCTTGTCTAATGGTGTCTCTGGCTCAGTTTCATCATATTTTCGTTTCAGAGGTATCAGTTTGTTATTCTGCATTAGCACACCAAAATCCTAAAACGAAGAAAATATAAAATCAGTGGATTCACTCAACACTGGCAGGAAACTGTACATGATGATGATGATGATGATGATGATGATGAAGAGATAAATATCATGCTTTGCTTTACTTAAAAGTACATTTATATAATGGAAGGAAACATTCCACGTGGGAAAAATTATATATAAAAACAAAGATGAGGTGACTTACCGAACAAAAGCGCTGGCAGGTCGATAGACACACAAACAAACACAAACATACACACAAAATTCAAGCTTTCGCAACAAACTGTTGCCTCATCAGGAAAGAGGGAAGGAGAGGGGAAGACGAAAGGAAGTGGGTTTTAAGGGAGAGGGTAAGGAGTCATTCCAATCCCGGGAGCGGAAAGACTTACCTTAGGGGGAAAAAAGGACAGGTATACACTCGCACACACGCACATATCCATCCACACATACAGACACAAGCAGACATATTTCTGCTTGTGTCTGTATGTGTGGATGGATATGTGCGTGTGTGCGAGTGTATACCTGTCCTTTTTTCCCCCTAAGGTAAGTCTTTCCGCTCCCGGGATTGGAATGACTCCTTACCCTCTCCCTTAAAACCCACTTCCTTTCGTCTTCCCCTCTCCTTCCCTCTTTCCTGATGAGGCAATAGTTTGTTGCGAAAGCTTGAATTTTGTGTGTATGTTTGTGTTTGTTTGTGTGTCTATCGACCTGCCAGCGCTTTTGTTCGGTAAGTCACCTCATCTTTGTTTTTATATATAAAAGTACATTTAGTTATACATGTACATTAACGTAGTTTTTTGTGTCATATGTAATTGCCAACAAATAATTGTGTTTGCAGAAAGAAAATGAATTGGGAGTATGAGTCACTGACAATAGCAACACTCAAAATACTCATACTGTATGCACTATCTCACTCAGTAATCACATTTGATGGTGGTCTGTGTCTCTTCTTGAACACTGAGGTAATACAGCGAGTATGATATCTTTCAAAACATCACAACACACTGATCTAGTTACCTGACTGAAAACCCATGAACTTTTTGTCATTACACTTGGATAAACACTCTAGTATAATTTCATGATGCTTATGTACAAATAATGAGGTACAACCCCTAAACAAAATGTGCTTCTGATGTGCCTGAAACTAAAAGTTTACAGTCAGTCTGTATAACCAGATTTTACTTATACTATTGATACACAGACTTTTTAGAACTAAGGAGTGCTCAAGGAGCAGCTGGGTGCTGCATGGTGGTACACAATATACAAGATGAAATAAAAACATGGAATGGAAGACACAGTTATGGCTATAAAGAAACCACAATGGATGTGGGTATGGCATAGATAAAAAACAGATCTAGATGATGACATAATGGAAGATGGATATATGGCAAGAATGAACTTGCAGGAGTAACATGGGGAAGTCTGGAGAAGACCAATATCCAGTAATGGATGTCAAATGGCTGATAATGATAACCATGAATGAAGTGTGACAACAGGCATTTTCAAAAATTTGAAAAAATTAAGATGTCAACCCAAAGACTTCTAGTTAGCCCTTTGATGGTGTGCCACAAGAAACAATAACAGTTATAACTATTTCATTTCTGTCATTCGTATCTATGCTACTTAACGTAAAGGGAGCAACCAATGCAAATAAAATATTTCCAAACTCAGTTGATAATGTCATATCCACACAATCCTCTGGTTACAAAGTATCAACTGCCAATGCTTTTCAAATGTGAAATTACCCTTACTATTCAAGGCACAGATTACAAATATCCAGCAAAGACAGGTACAGTACATTTAAATCAGTTGACAGAAGAGCAACCTGATTTCTATGAGAACATGGTAAATAGGTTTCAGAAGAGTAAGTTCAAAAATGTTGCTACATTTTTATATTATCCTGGTTATAATATGAACATAACTAATTACATACACCATGCAAAAGTGGTATATGGGACAATTTCTTTTAGTAAAACTAAGTACATTGTAGGTAGATCAATAACTGCTGTACAGTTTACCAAGAAGAGTAGCCATAGTGAAATAAATTGATGTAATGAAATAGATTCAGCTCTTTGAAGGTTCTTAAAAGAAATAATCAATGAGAATAGACCTCTTAAACAAGTAAGTGATAAAAATAGCATAAAATTTAAAAAATGAAGAAGCTAAATTAGTACCGTTATCCGATAATCTGTCACACGACCTCCACAACCTTCACTGATAGAAGGAGGATCTTCCAAGACACTACGTGCAGTTACTAAAGTGTGGACAAATATTTCTCCGCCATGAGCAGCAAGCAAATGTGAAATTATCTTTCCTCCAGTTTTCCTTGGCATTTCCAACATGACAGAACGACCATTCAGCAAGAAGTTTATGAGACACGAAGAAGGCCGGCTATGGAACAAAATAGCAATAGATTAAATTAGATACACTGTTCATTGTGGAGATCTACAGAGAAGAACCCCTAAAGGATGTGGAGGATGTCAAACAAACAAAAATACACAATAAATATTTACAGAAAACCCTCATATCTTAACATTCTTTCCACAGATCTTAAGTGAAGGGATCCTCAAGGATGCGGAAAATCTATACAAATTATACACTTTTGTCATATTCACATTAATTAAAAACCTGTAACAAATATTTCAATATATACACAATAATGTATATAAAACAATACCAAGGCTAATGCATCCAAGCACTTACAAGAACAAAATCAGTTTGCAAGTCACTTACACAAATCCCACTGCTGCGCTGAAGCTGTAGCAAAGTCGAGTATTTCATAGCATTCATATTATGAGATATAATTAATAATAAAAACATCAATATATTCTACTAAAAAAATCATCAATGAGTACAAGGAGTTGACCATCAATAAATACTTTTGGTTCCTCTTAAACTGTACTTAATTAGTAGTTGAATCTTGTATGCTTGTTGACAAGCTACTGAAAATACTGAATAATAGACATCATTCTGTATGAAAATTGACTGACTTTTAAGTCTTTATGAAGAATATTCTTAAATTTTATTTGCTATTTATCACACAGTTTGTATCATCTGTAAATAAAATGCACTCATCATCTGGTAATGTTGCTGTTGAAAGAACGTCAATATGAACAATAAAAAGTAAGAGTCCTAAGAACAAACCTTTTGACAAACACACACAAACATACATACTAAAAGTGTATTGAATGCATTGGGACTGAAATATTTGCATGGTTTTGGCACATTTTTTGAATTATACACACTCTACTTTGATCACGTTTTCTGTACTTGTCAGTATGATTCTTTACGATTTTCCATGTGCATAGTACCTATAATAACACGATAACCTTCCGTAATGGTTAAAACACTAGTTAGAGGATGAACATGTTTAAGACAATGAAACCCAAGCGCATATACAGGACTGTGTTAGCCTTGCCAGCTACACTGTCCAGTAGCGGAGCTATGTATGCGTTAAGGGGGGAAGGGGGGTGGGGAGAGTTGCAATGTCTCTGAAGAAAGACAATGTTCAGAAGAAGATCAGCAACATATTTAAACTCTCCTTTACATGCCTGCCAACCGCTCAATGCCTCAGCTAGAGGATGAGTAGTTACCATTATTCCTTTCATTATTTGTATTCTATTCAAAACCTTCCAATATCATTTTATCATACTTAAGTGATGAGAAAAGCAAGTAAGTAACAAGAATGAAAAATACACTACTAACCAAAACATTAAACAACAGGGTGTACATAATGTTATTACATGCAGAACTGGAGATACGGCTCAAGCATAGGATTTTCTCTGAATACCAAAGAACTACGAAGGAAAAAATATTTGAACATATATGCATTCACTGCAGTGTGAAGGAGAAAGTATTCACTTTCTCCTAGGTTCAAGTTTTGCTTGTTTTGCTGGTTTCAGAAAATTATGATTGATGTAACAGAAAGCTGACAGTCTTAAATATCATAAAGCATTTGGCAATGGGTCAAGTGGCTCAATGCAACTGCACTAACAGTAATTCCCAGTTCGTAAACATTTGCACTACAGATTAAGAAAATTATAAGAGGTAATCAAAAAGTTTCTGTTTGAAGGTTATACAGTCCAGAATTAGTATGCCAATCGGACAAATTTGCCGTGAGCATTGAAGCAATCATCCACTGATGCACCAAGCTGAAGATATCTGTTTGGTAAAAGGCCAGGTCCTGCTGCATGGAGAAGTCTCTAATTGCCTGCTGCACATCCTCATGCAACAGGAATCACCAACCATTCAAGGACATTTTTAAGGGACTGAAGGTATGATAATCGCATTTGTAATTATCAGAAGCATGGGATGGGTGCTCAAGTGTCTCTCACTACCATTGGCATAACTTCTGCATTATGGCATTTGTGGTCTGGGGAAGTGCTTTATCATGAAGCAGGAGCACTCACTGCCACTGCTTTCCAGGACATTTTCCCCAGATATGCTTCTCATACACATTCTTCATTCTCTGCTGGATGTTTACCAACGTTTGTCCTTGAGCAGCCAATACATTAGTCCTGTTTGGATGTGTTTGGTAATAATGTCGCCATAGTTTACGTTTCCACATTTACCGCATACATGTTGTAAATAAACAAATGCCACAGTAATCCCTTTCCTATATGTTGGTGACTATAAACCCACACCAGAATTGTGCTATGTTGCACATATACTGCAGCACAGCCCTCAAATGGAAACTTTTTTATTGCCCTTTAGACGTTAAATAATAGCAAGATAGGTCTATAACTAATCAATTTCTGAAGAAAAGGACAGCTTGCTACTCACTGTAGAGATGACCTGCTGAGCTGCAGTAGCAATGAAAAGACTTAACACATTATAGCTTTTGGCCAAGGCCTTCTTCAGCAAAGAAAACAAGCACAAATTCACGTAAGCAAGCACACTTCGTTCACACATGCCCACTGCTGCCAGCAGCTGCAAGTGGTCAGAGCTACCAGTGATAGTGGTCACCAATGTAACTGTCTGCATCTCAATGGGGCAACTTTCTGGTGAGTAGCAATCTATTCTTTTCCTAATACTGCTAATATTCCAACCTGGAGTTTCCATTGTTTAATTCATTTATCAACTTTTCTTACAATCCTCAAGGTTAATAATTAAGTCTCGTCTACAGCAACAGGCTAATCTCAGGAAGGCACATGTCTGTGCTATCTGAATGTCACAGGATTAGGGTCAGATCACATAGTCACGGTCCTTATAAGTGGCTCCTTCATTTAAACAACTTATGATCATATGCACAGTACATAGTTGTTATGTTCCCTGGATCAGTTGAATTATGCGTATAATTTCTTGTATAATGCTTAATATATGTACAGTCTTCCCCTATTTTCTATCATTATCACAACTTTTTTCTCTGGCGTTTCCTGCTTATCACTGCAGATCCTGACAATTCATCTCTTTTCAATTCATATTCCTAATTTTAACCTTTCTTTTTCTTGTCTTCCTTTGTACCTATTTTCTCCTTTTATGACTTAATTTTCTCACCTTTTAAAAATTAGTATTAATATGTATGTTATTAAACAATTACATTCAGCTGTTGTTGTACTTCATCTATGTGTCTCAGAGACAAAATTGTTAACAATTCATCATGTCTCCATTCATTTATGTATCATAAAACACCTCATGGCAATTGTTTTTATCCATTGAAAGTCTTCAATGCACAACAGTGTGCACTAAATACAGCAATGCTCTTCCCCAATCACCTTGGAAATATCTGTTTGAATAGTTACATGAACAACGGATCTTGCCGTTGGTGGGGAGGCTTGCTTGCCTCAGCGAAACAGATAGCTGTATCGAGGGTGCAACCACAATGGAGGGGTATCTGTTGAGAGGCTAGACAAATGTGTGGTTCCTGAAGAGGGGCAGCAGCCTTTCAGTAGTTGCAGGGGCCACAGTCTGGATGATTGACTGATCTGGCCTTCTAACACTAACGAAATCAGCTTTGCTGTGCTGGTACTTCGAATGGCTGAAAGCAAGGGGAAACTAAAGCCGTAATTTTTCCCAAGGGCATGCAGCTTTACTGTACAGTTACATGATGGAGTGTCCTCTTGGGTAAAATATTCCGGAGGTAAAATAGACCCCCATTCAAATCTCTGGGCGAGGACTACTCAGGAGGATGTCAGTATCAGGAGAGAGAAAACTGGCGTTCTACAGATCAGAGCGTGGAATGTTAGATTCCGTAATCGGGCAGGTAGGTTAGAAAATTTAAAAAGAGAAATGGATAGGTTCAATTTAGATACAATGGGAATTAGTGATGTCTGGTGGTAGGAGGAACAAGACTTCTCGTCAGGTGATTACACGGTTATAAATAAAAAATCAAATAGAGATAATGCAGGAGTAGGTTTATTAATGAATAAAAAAAATAGGAGTGCAGGTAAGTTACTACAAACAGCATAGTGAACGCATTATTGTGGCCAAGATAGATACGAAGCCCACACCTACCACAGTAGTACAAGTTTATATGCCAATGAGCTCCACAGATGACGAAGAGATTGATGAGATAAAAGAAATTATTCAGATAGTGAAGGGAGACGAAAATTAAAATTAATAGTTATTGGTGACTGGAATTCGATAGTAAGAAAAGGAAGAGGAGGAAACATAGTAGGTGAATACAGAATGGGGGTAAGGAGTGAAAGAGGAAGCCACCTGGTAGAATTCTGCACAGAGCATAACTTAATCATAGCTAACACTTGGTTCAAGAATCATGATATAAGGTTGTATACATGGAAGAGGCCTGGAGATGCTGGAAGGCTTCAGATAGATTATATAATGGTAAGACAGAGATTTAGGAACCAGGTTATAAACTGTAAGACATTTACAGGGGCAGATGTGGACTACGACCACAATCTATTGGTTATACACTGTAGATTAAAACCGAAGAAACTGCAAAAGGTTGGGAATTTCAGGAGATGGGACCTGGATAAACTGACAGAACCAGAGGTTGTGGAGAGTTTCAGGGAGATCATTAGGGAACAATTCACAAGAATGGTGGGAAAAAAAAGTAGATGAAGAATGGGTAGCTTTGAGAGATGAAATAGTGAAGGCAGCAGAGGATCAAGTAGGTAAAAAGATGAGGGCCAGTAAAAATTCTTGGGTAACTGAAAATATAAAAATTCAGTAAATGAAGCAGGCAAAAAGGAATACAAACGTCTCAAAAGTGAGATAGACAGGAAGTGCAAAATGTCTTAGCAGGGACAGCTAGAGGGCAAATGTAAGGATGTAGAGGCATATACCACAAGGTGTAAGATAGATACTGCCCACAGAAAAATTAAAGAGACCTTTGGAGAAAAGAGAGCCACTCGTATGAATATCAAGAGCTCAGGTAGAAACCAAGTTCTAAGCAAAGAAGGGAAAGCAGAAAGGTGGAAGGAGTATATAGAGGGTCTGTACAAGGGCGACGTACTTGAGAACAATATTATGGAAATGGAAGAGCATGCAGATGAAGATCAAATGGAAGATACAATACTGTGTGAAGTGTTTGACAGAGCACTGAAAGATCTAAGTTGAAACAAGGCCCCAGGAGTAGACAACATTCCATTAGAACCACTGATAACCTTGGCAGAGGCAGCCCTGACAAAACTCTATCATCTGGTGAGCAAGATATATAAAACAGGCGAAATACCCTCAGACTTCAAGAAGAATATAATAATTCCAATCCCCAAGAAAGCAGGTGCTGACAGATGTGAAAATTACCGAACAATCAGTTTAATAAGTCATGGCTACAAAACACTAACACGAATTATTTACAGACGAATGGAAAAACTGGTACAAGCCGACCCCGGGGAAGGTCAGTTTGGATTCCGTAGAAATGTCGGAACACGTGAGGCAATACTTATTCTACGACTCATCTTAAAAATAGATTAAGGAAAGGCAGACCTACACTTCTAGCATTTGTAGACTTACAGAAACCTTTTGACAATGTTGACTGGAATACTCTCTTTCAAATTCTGAAGGTGGCACGGGTCAAATAAAGGGAGAGAAAGGCTATTTACAATTTGTACAGAAACAAGAAGGCAGTTATAAGAGTTGCGGGGCACGAAAGGGGAGCAGTGGTTGAGAAAGGAATGAGACAGGATTGTAACCTATCCCCGATATTATTCAATCTGTATATCGAGCAAGTAGTAAAGGAAACAAAAGAATAATTCACAATAGGAATTAAAATCCATCGAGAAGAAATAAAATCTTTCAGGTTTGCCAATGACATTGTAATTCTGTCACAGACAGCAAAGGAACTGGAAGAGCAGTTGAATGGAATGGACAGTGTCTTGAAAGGAGGATATAAGATGGACATCAACAAAAGCGAAGTGAGGAGAATGGAATGTAGTCAAATTAAATTGGGTGATGCTGAGGGAATTAGATTAGGAAATGAGACACTTAAAATAGTAAATGAATTTTGGTATTTGGGGAGCAAAATAACTGATGATGGTTGAAGTAGAGAGGACATAAAATGCAGACTGACAATGCCAAGGAAAGTGTTTCTGAAGAAGAGAAATTTGTTAACATCGAGTATGCATTTATATGTCAGGAAGTCGTTTCTGAAAGTATTTGTGTGGAGTGTAGCCATGTATGGAAGTGAAACATGGACAATAAATAGTTTAGACAAGAAAAGAATAGAAGCTTTCAAAATGTAGTGCTACAGAATAATACTGAAGATTAGATGTGTAGACCACATAGCTAATGAGAAGGTATTGAACAGAATTGGGGAGAAGAGAAATTTGTGGCACAACTTGACTAGAAGAAGGAATCGGTTGGTAGGACATGTTCTGAGGCATCAAGGGATCACCAATTTAGTATTGGAGGGCAGCGTGGAGGGTAAAAATTATAGAGGGAGAAGAGAGATGAATACACTGAGCAGATTCAGAAGGATGTAGGTTGCAGTAGGTACTTGGAGATGAAGAAGCTTGCACAGGATAGATTAGCATGGAGAGTTGCATCAAACCAGTCTCTGGACTGAAGACCACAACAACAAAAACAACAACAACAACAACAATCTAAGTAAGACCTTGTTGTATATAATTCTTTAATAAAGCTTCTTAATAAGAACCCATTACTACATGAACATCCATTTTTCATTCAAAATTGGGCAAATTATGCCATAATAAAAGTTTTGTTCACCTGTCTAATTACAGGAAATGCACAACTGATAGCAAGAGTTGACTTTAAAATACAAGCAAACAAAAAATGTTTCTTTCTGAAGACTCTATGCTGAAGATGAAATTTTATTTGGGAAAGTAAAGAATATATGAAGTAACATACTTTCTGCTGCTGTACAACTAAATTGTTTTTTCACTACTGTGTATGAAATCTGCAGAAGAGTAACAACACACATAAGTATGGCCATAAAACCGCACCCTAAAGTAAAAAAAACCGCACCCTAAAGTAAAAAAATACATTTTTTTCATACAGTCTTTTCTTATGGTACTTGCATTGAGAATAAATTTTGTCAAAACTGATTTTACCGTTTTATGACACAGTTAAGTAAAATGGTGGAAGTAACGTTATGTAACACAGTTAAAATTTAAAGAAATGTAGCTGCTTCAATAAGTTTAGGAATACAAAGATTTGGGGGAAAAAGTGCCATATATATTCAAATAAACCATTATAAAATTACAAATATGTATACATGAAAGGCAAAAAAAGTTGGAGGGAAAGGGTTTGAAAATAATAAGTAGCACTCCGACTATTCCTTCGCTCAAAAGGTGTTTTCAGTCTCCCAGATCTCCCCTAGTTTCACAGACTGCAAATCCCATTTATCAAACAGCCAGTCTATGACACTACCATTCTCTCTGCATATTCATTTTTGTAGAAATGTCTGATACCACAACTGAAGAGAGTGAGCTGATTTGTTCAATTATTAGAACAATTGATGAAATGAAGCTATTTTCTGGGGCAGGGCAGCACCACAATTCATCTCTGAACATGATCTGATACCATTCATCAGCTGTCAATGCTTCCCGGTCACCGCACTGCTCCAATTGCAGCCATTTGCATTGTGGTGTTAAAGGCAGCCTATGCATCAGACTGTAATTCCATAGTCTGGTTGTTGCTAGTCTCTGACCAATGGTGCAATATGCCACAGTATGTCACAGGGAGTCAACTGCTTGTTCTCTGATGGCAGGTGCAGATGTGAAGGAGCTACAAAGTGCCTGGTGCATAATACAGCAATACTTGTTATGGTTAAATGTCGTCAACCAGAACATTAATGACCAGTATGCCTGCCCTCACTCTCAGGCAGTTCAGGATCAGGTCACTGTTGCATCCAAATGCCCCAAAAATCTGGATATTACACAATTTGACTTGCTAGTCAAATGGAGAGCTACAATGATGCCACTTTCAAACTCTATCAGGTGCTGATATGGCTGTCACACACAAGTACAAGGCTTCTCTGTGTGCTTCACAGTGAACACTCAATATCTGATACTGTTTATGCCTGTTCTACAGGGTCAATCATCTAAAACTTGTACCGCAAATATTGTGAAAATGAAATGTGCTATTCATGAGCGGTTTCCACAGAATGGACTGGCAGACAGGGGCTCATATTGTTAGCCAATAAACAGATTGTAATAATACTTAGAAAGTGTATTTTTGTGCAAACGTATATTTTATTAGATGGAACAATGCCTGTTGACATAAACAAACTAGAAGTACGATAAATTAGAATGTCAGTGATGTTTGTTGCAGGAGTCTAGTGTGAGACATTTACAAGATATCGTGTTTTGAAAACTTCCCAAAGTGACATTTGTTTGTGACATTCAACCTGTGTATTTGCTAGGTACAACATTGTTATGTTTTTTAGTGTGCCTGTGTGCTCCTTGAGTGCACTGTGGCTTGCTAGACAGTTAGTGTGTGATAGTCCAAGTAGTAGGTCAGAAAAAGCTGACATGCTCATAGTGTATGGAAGGAGTAGGAAAAATGCAGTTTGTTTTTGTTTGGTGTATGTGGCAAGATATCCCAATAGACATCAACAATCTCTCTTCAACTATTTACATGAAGGTGGAAGTGCAAAACTTAGACAATGTAACAGAAACAAACAGTGACTACACAAGAGGGGAAAATAAATGTTCTTGCTGCTGCTGCAGCTGGTATGCACATTAGCTCCCGCACAATTGCATGAGGAAGTGGCATGAAGCAGGTGTCCTAGGCATTCTCCATCAAAACAGGTTCCATCCATAACACACCTCTCTCCATCACGAGCTGCACGAAAACAAACTATCAGAACCATGTTATCTTATGTACATGGACATTGAGACAGGATACTCTAGATGTGACATGTACCTTGTTTAGTGATGAAGTCACATTTAACAACCATGGGGGCCAGGTAAACTGCAAAAATATGCACTATTGGTCTGTTGACAATCCCCATTAGTTATTTCAGGCAGAATGGCAGCATCCATGAAGTGTTAATGTGTGGTGTGGGAGAGTGAACCATCAGAACACAGGCCCATTTTTCATAGACAGAACACTGTACAAGCACAAGTACTGAAGCCTCCTAACAGACCATCCTCCACAGATGCTAGAAGACATTCCTCTGGAAACCACGAAGAACATGTGGTACCAAAATGATGGCTGTCCAGCCCATACTGCAAGAAGAACTACAGCATGCCTAATGAACTGTTTCCAAATTGTTGGATTTGATGCAGTGGACTTTTACCTTGCCCAGTCTATTCTGTAGATTTGACGCCTGTACACTTTTTTCTGTGGGGAAAGGTGAAAGACGTTATCTACAAGAACACATGACTTATTCCCAATTACATGCAACAGCATATTACTGCAACCTGCTCGGATATCTCCGCTGAAATGCCAGCATGTGCGCAGCTGTTATTCCATATCAGAATGGAAGTATGTATTTCCACTGCTGGTGGTCATTTTGAACATAACCTGTGGTGGTCAACTGTCTCATTACTGGTCAGAATCCACATAACTAGTGTATGCACTTGTGCTGTTCTTTAGGTATTGTACAAGTGTCAGTGTGGGAAATTTTCAATATATGATACCTCAAAAATGACTCGCACTAGACTCCTGTAACAAACACCACTGACCTCCTAATTTACCCTACTTTGCATTTGTTAATGTCAATAGGCATTGTTCCATTTAAAAAATTATGTTTTCACAAAAAATACAACTTCTAAGTATTATTACAATCTGTTGATTGACTAACAATACAACCCCAGACTACCAATACATTCTGTGAAAACCTCACATCAATAGCACTTTCCATTTCCACAGTATTTGCAGCACAAGTTTTAGGTGATTCACGAACAACACTAATGCACACTGGTGGCCATTCTACCTATCACAGAGAATCACAACTCTAATCATTTTCAGACCCGCTGCTGGTGTGTTTGTGTATAAAATTACATTGACATTCAGCCATGTCTTCTATGTGCTTCACTTTTCTTGTTAGGCAGTGTAACAGCCACGTCATATGATGATTGGTTTTGATCAGTTTCACTAATCAAACTTAAGCACACTTGTATCTCAGCTTTGCATGTAATGAGCTGTGCAAGTACGATACGAGACAGCTGTGTCTGCGATGTTTGTGCCCAATCAGGCTTGGGAAGATGTTCATAAATATTTATGACTGAAACTCAAGTTGATCCAAGTCAACATGTTGATTAAATTTAACTGCAATTGCCTGCTGCACAGCATTATTCCAAAGTACGCAACAAAAGACGTGGTGAACAAATCCTACATTGCACAGTGCATCACATGCAAAGCTCAGACCTGTAGATGCTCACATCTGATGTGTGAAACTAGTCAAAATAAATGAAACAATATACAATCTATGGCTGTGTTCTGTACATTAAAAGTGAATGTGTTGTGCATAATTCCAACCAAAGAACATACTTCTGAAATGATTGGTTACTGTTACAGAACTCTAACATACACTACATAGTAGTAATACAAAACTCTGATAAAAACAAGAGGAAAAAAGTATTCATATCAGACTATTAACAAAGGATTTCCAGTATGTGTTCAGGCAATATTTTTTATATAGAACAGTCCTGACCACGTAAAAACACATTAATTCATAAGTTGTGAGCATTTTCAACCTGATATCGATCATCTTCAGATCATGCTCCAATGATAAAATGTGGAGACAATGGCATGTAGCAGGAACTGTGGATACTACCCACTGGTGTCTACTGTACTGTCAAAACCAGTCACCACTCATGAATAAAAGTGTTTTTATGTGATCAAAACTATTCTGTTTAATATTTCATTACTGATCATTGTGATCACTGCCATGCCCAAAACATTTACAAAGATATAACTTTGTGAAAGAAAAAAGAAACATAAAGCTGTCAAGAAGTAAACAAGCAGTGTTGTCAGACCTTGAGATGATAGTTTGAAGTTTGTGGTATTTGTGGTTACAGTGACGATATTTCTTATAAGTTTGTAGAGATAGAAAAATTTTATTATTGTTTCATAAACTGAGCTTTAGCACTGGAGCTGAGTGTACCACATGGTACACTATGGGATGTGGTAGCCAATTAGACAAAAATAATGACGCAGTATGCTAGAAAAATTCAACCACCGATTTACTTAACTCTTTATTATGAAGTAATAAGTAAAAACAATAATGATTGACAATAAGAATCTATGGGAGACACCTAAGATTAAATTGTTAATTTTATTGTATATCACAAATGTAGTAAATCAGTTCTTTTGTGAACCAATCTGAATCTATAGTACTATCCAAGATTAACTGAAGACTTCCCAGAAAGTATGACAGACTTATTCTTTAGCAGCACATCAAAAAGCGCAGTCGATGGTACAACATTTCCTTGTCACATAACAGGATAATTAGATCTTTCTAAAGCTTCCAATATGGTTGGTTATGAAATTCTTTTAGATAAGCTGGAAGCAATGGGGATGAACAGAAAGGAAAATAAGTGGGTTCAATCACTTTTGCAAAGTAGATCAGGGATTGTGGAGCTCACATCAGTTCATACTAGCCACAAAATCAAATTAATACCTGATGCAAGGAAGGTCAAAATAGGTGCACCCCAGGGCAGTGTGTTAGGCCACCTTCAATTCCTCATTTATATAAATGGCATACACACCTCAGAAGCTGCAGCCAAGATCATGCTGTTTGCAGATGACATTAGTGTAATAGGAAGTGATGTGAAAGAATCTATGCCCACTACAACTGAACAAGTTCTCAAGTCCTTGCATTCATGGTTCACTGCCAGTAGGTTGACCCTTAATGTGAGAAAAACGAACTATGAACAATTTGAGAAGATGAATCAAAACCAAAGATCTCCATCTGGTACTTAGCCGAACTGTGTTAGAAAGGGTACGATGCACAGAACTGGTAAGTATGTTGAACAAGACTACAAGTGGAAAGATCATGCAACTAAACTCTCCCAGGACTCAGTTCTGCATGCTTTGCTCTGTGAATTATTTCTAACGTTTGCTCCTCAGATGGTGCTAGAATGGATTATTATGGTTACTTCCAGTCCCTTGTAGCTTATGGAATAGTTGGGTTAAAATTAATAGTCGATTACATGAAATTTTTACATTACATCTGAACCTTGCCACACAGCTCTGCGAGGTCTCACTGCAAGCCCCTATTTAAAAAGCTTTGTTTGCTCACTGTACATTCCTTGTGTGTTGATGACAAGAGCTAATCTTGGTGACCTGTAAACAAACTCCGATTACCACAGTGCTAATACTTGCAACTGTCGGTCGATCCATATAGAACATGTTAGAACAACATGTACTCAAACACACTTTGGTGTCATTCTTGATAATGAACTGCCAACATACATAAAGGGAATGGAGTCAGAAATGGTTTTTCGAGCAGGGTTAAAATCATTTCCTGTTGATAAATGTTTTTACAATGTAAATAAATGCTTTAAGTTACAGGATTAGTATGCACTTGCTTATTGTTGAGTTCTTCTGATTCTCTTAACTAATGTACATTCTACACTGTGTTTGTCTTTGTAGAGAATGTTTCTGCTGTTGGTTTTCTGTTTCCTCTCTTTCAGATGCAGTGTAATACAACTCCAGCATAATTCAACTAATGAACACATCACAATAGCAATTCCTAGAAACTGCAATAATGTTGAGATTAAATTTTTCCACTGTTCTGGGATACTGATTATCTCCTTTTCAGGCATTGTTCATTGGCAATAATGACAGAACCAGGAATGTATGTATATACAGAGTCCTTGAAAAAGTGTGCCACTTTTGAAACATCAAATTTTGAGCTTTGTATTTTCAAAACACGTTAACAAATTAAATGAACATGTTCATCACAACTTCCCATTTCAAGTATGGAAAATGATGTCTAGCATATGTCCTCCTCTACTGCACTCACACATAAGAAGTTCGTCCATGAAATTCTCTTTGAACTACTTGCAAGACTCTTCTTGTATTACACCACCAAATTTTCTCCTTTAACTCACAGATATTTTGGGATTTATGGACCGTACACTAACAATTTAAGACAAACCCAAAGAAATAATCGTAAGAGGTTAAGTGCCATGACCTTGGTGACTATTGTTGGTCACCATTACATGAGATGAGGCAATCCAAAAAACGCTCGTGGAATAACTCAATTGTTTCATCATGAGAGTGACAGTTGGCATCATCCTGCTGGAACCATAACTTGGACATCTATTACAATGAGATGAAGCCATAAAAAATCTCTTACCATGACCTGGTATCTGTTTCTATTAACTGTCACAGCTTGTCCTCACTCACCTTAAAATAAAAAAAGGGCCATTGATGCCAACCACCCAAAAGCCACAACAAACTGTCACTCACCGTGGATGCATTTCCCTCTCTTGAACCAGGCAAGGATTTTCTGACAGCTACAAGCAACAGTTCTGTTTATTCACAGACCCATTTAAGTGGAATGTGATATGTCATTAAAGATGAAGATCCTCACAAAATTGCTGTTTTCTTAGAAACCAGTCAAAAAAATGTTGCCTTTTCTCATATCTAACTTCTTTCAGTTGCTGTGTTAACTGTGTTCTGTAAGGGCGGTAATGGAGATCATGCCAGAGAATCTGGCACACTGATATGCTGAACTCTTGGGAACAGCAAAGAACCAACTACACTGCACCAAAAAACACCTTAACACAAACCACCACAATGTTTTGCACAGATAGGCCAAAACTAGTGTGCCCAGAACTCTTAATGTTCACTGTTAACCTGTTTTATTGAACATTAAATAAGTCTGTGAACTGTTGATTTATTGGTGCTTCATTGCACCCTAGAATTGCAAAAAGACGTCTCGCAGTTGCTGCATAACTTTTTCCTTTCTGATAAAATGTTTTATTATTATCACACACTGCAGAATAGTAAACTGCTCCATGGTTATACAGACAATGAAGCAATGTGAGAAAGTCAGATTGAAGCAATAATCAAAATGCTTATCCAAACTGAAATGATACGCAATCAACAACTAAAAATATATTATGTGATTCTGAACTGGTGCATTTTTTGAAGGTCCCTATAAACACATATTTAATAAGCACGAAAATCAAATGACAATTACAGAAAGTGTTCTCCATTACCTACAACTATCGTCTTCCAAAACATACAGGGTGAACATTAACAAAACTGACAAACTACAGGGACAATCCCCGACTAGAAATGGAGGAAAAAAGGTCGTATGAACATGTGTCCGGAAATGCATCGTTGCCATAGATGGGGCTGAGAAATAAATTTTCTTCTGACATTGTGCCTTGTGTTCTTGTGTGTTACAGGCTGTGTGATTGATTTAGCGTACTGGTTCACATCGGAAACAAGTAAAGATGGTGTTTGTGTACAGCCAAGCAGATGGAAACAGTTGAGAGGCACCACTGCTATACAAAAATAAGTACCCTCAAAGGCACCAACCACATCACACAATATTTATTTTAGTTACTTCTGGGTGTTTGTGTAATTGCGAGTTCTTTCAGACAGATGAATGTGCAGGGAGGCAGTGGACTGTGCGTTCACCAGATCTAGAGGACCGAGTTCTATAGGTAGTTTGCCGGTTTGATGTGGTTGGTGCCTTGAGGATACTTCATTTTGCTACAGCTGTGCTGCCTCCAGACAGTCAAGAGACTGGTTTAATGTAGCTCTTCATGCTAGTCTATCATCTATCTTCACCTCTGCATAACTAAGGCAACCTACATCCATTTGAACCTGTTTATTGTATTCAAGCCTTGAGCTTACTCTACAATTTTTACCCCTCATACACCTATCCTTAAACAAACATACTACATGATCAAAAGAATCTGGACACCCTTACATAACATGGAACTGAATATTACATTTAGTGAGATGCAGAAATACCAATATAAAAGAAGGCAAAAAGTATGGTGTTGTAAGCAGTGAAGCAGTAACAACAGAATGAATCACGAGGAGAGCTTAGTGATTTTGAATGTGAACTAGTCGCTGAATGTTACCTGAGTAATAAATACATCAGAGACATCATAACCCTTTTAAAGTTACCCAAGTCAACTGTTGGTGTTGTGACTATGAAGTCTGAAGGAACAACCACAGGGTACTTACTTTGTTATTTCCATGGTGCCTCTCTACCATTTCCACCTACTTGGCCACACACAAACACCATCTCTGCTTGTTCCCGACATAAATACTGGGCCATTCTGCTGGTTACAGTATGTTGTGTCAATCACAAAAGAACACATGGCATATAGTCAGAGGAACTTTCATCAGCGCCATCTACCATGCCAATGATGAATTTCCGGGCACACGTTCATAGGACACTTTTTCTTCCATTTCCAGTCAGGAATTCGTCCCTGCAGTTTGTTGGTTTTCTTATTGTTCATCCTGTGTTGGAAGAACTGACAATTTGCCACTTTTACAATGCACAAATATAGTCTAATAGCTTCCACTTGGCTCTTCATGCTACCTAAAAAATGTGCTCTCTATGATCTTACAAGCTATGCAAACAAAGAAAATGAGAAAACTTGTTTCTATAACATACATTATAGCTTTTTCAAAATGTGAATATTATAGAAAATTCGTGCAGCACATGTGAAGCCAATTAATCCAACAGCAGTAATTCTGGACAGAGTAAAACCAACCTGTTCACATCAACAGGAGTAATGCGGTGAGTAGCTGTGCAATTCTGCATCTCAGCGGCACTGCAACCACGAGGGGTACACCATTTCAAAGTCACAGTTTCATACTCTGCACCTTCTCGCTGTGTACGTATCATTGCTGAGTCTGCTGCATTACCTAAAAGCAATTATTGCAGACCTTAAAAAATCTAGAGATCTGTACTGCAGTAAAAGATGGCACATTATAATATGTATAATGAAAGTCAACTAATGACAAGAAGTACAGATGTTTCATCTTCAACCATAGAGTGAATTGACTGCTAATAAAGATAAACTTTTACCTGTGGAGGATTAAAATTGTGTAAAATATGTAAAACTGTTTTTTTGTCATGAACCAACCAGAATAGCTGAGCACATTAGCATGCCACTTCTATGAGTTGGGGAGACTTCTATGGATCAAATTCAGGTCACAGATTAATGGAGAGGACTGGCGAACTGGCCAGCCTTGACATAATTTTTAGGTGGACACCAGGCTGGTACCCATGACCAGCCTAAAATACATGCTACAAAAATACTTAAGAAACTGTCCAACACTCGAACAAGAGATCTATTTTAGATGCAGACAGATGGGGTAAACAAATTCCATTCCTGGAGAAGTGGTGGCATCAGGAAGGGCATCTTCCGTCAACTGTCACAAACATTGCCAAAACCCATATAACAATGCTGACCTTGTAGACATACATGAACAGTCAAGGAAGAAGAAGAGAAGGAGGAGGAGAAGCTGTTGCTGTTGTTGTTGTTGTTGGTGGTGGTGGTGGTGGTCTTCAGTCGGAAGACTGGTTTAATGTAGTTCCTCAGGCTAGTCTATCACCTATCTTCACCTCTTCATAACTACTGCAACCTACATCCACTTGAACCTGTTTATGGTATTTAAACCTTGGTCTTTCTCTACAATTTCTACCCCTCATGCACCTATCCTTAAGCAAACAGACTACGCTACATGGTCAAAAGTATCTGGACATCCTTACATAATGTTGACTTGAGTATTACATGCAGTGAGATGTGGAGCTGCCAATATAAAAGAAGGCAAGAAGAATTTTGTTATAAGAAATGAAGCAGTAACAGAATGACTTGTCAGGAGAGCTTAGTGAATTTGAATGTGAACTAGGCTTTGCACGTTATCTGCGTAATAAAAACATCAGAGACATTACAATCCTTTTAAAGCTGCCCAAGTCAACTGCCGGTGATGTCATTGGGAAGTCTGAAGGAACAACCACAAATAAACCAAGATCAGGCAGACCCAATGTACTGCTGAACAGGGTCCATCCCACACTGCAGAGAGAGGCTGCAAACAGTTGCATGAAGTCAGCTGAAAGAATCACTTGTGAATCCCAAAGTGCTAACATCAGTCCAACTAGCACAGCAATTGTGTATAGGACATTAAAAAGAATGCGGTATAATGTCCAAGTAACTCCTCGAAAGTCACACTTTTCTGAAGTCAGTACTAAAAGATAAAGCAGAATGCAGTGCCAAGGCTAGCCTAACTTTCTGTGACACACATACTTTACTCCTTCCTTATATCTGCTCACGCTACAACACAATAACCCAACCTTGCAGATAAAGGTACTACTAACTAGTAAGTCAGATAAACAAATGGCCAATGGGATAGTAAAGAGCAACATAGGCCTCTCAACAACGCATACCTTAAATGAACTTGGTGCAACAGTTTATAAAACAAACTACCGACAAACATGAAAAAATGGTTCAAATGGCTCTGAGCATTAAGTGACACTTGAAGTGGCGTACAGAGCAATGCCACTGCACAGTCAATGACTGGAAACGAGTGACTTGGAGTGATGAATTATGCTACACCCTGTAGCAGTCTGATGGAAGCATTTGGGTTTGGCAAATGCCTGGAGAACGTTACCTGCCATCATGTGTAGGGTCAATAGTGAAGTGTGAAGTAGGTGGTGTTAAGGTATGGGAGTGTTTTTCGAGGTTAACGTGTGGTCCTCTTGATGCACTTATAAAATCATTACTTGTGGAAGGATATGAACAAATTTTACAGTATTGTGTTCTGCACACAGTAGAGGAACAGTTAAGACATGATGTTTGATGTATCAGCATTACAATGCATCCTGTCATAAAACAGACTCTGTAAGGCAATGGCTTGTGGACAAGAGCATTCCTGAAATGGACTGGTCTGCTCAGCGCCCTAACCTGAAGACAAAGACACACCATTGGGATAAGTTAGATCGTCAACCACAGCAGCTGTAGCGGTTATAAAACTAAGTACTGACAAAGTTATTTGTGCACTGTTATACAGTTATTAAATTTAATAGTTTTCAGCAGTGTTTCATGCAGTTTTTGTGGCGAAAAAACAATTTAATAAACTTTTGGAAATGTTCACTCACTGTGTTTTTTAGAGTTTTCTGTGCGTCGAAATCGTTTTGTAAATTTCGTGCTTTAGTTTTCAGCTGACAATTCTTATTATTTCTAGTGAAATATTTCAGTTAAATTTTCATTCAGTGTTTTAACTTCGTTGAGTATTCCAGTGGCTGCTTGTATTTTTGGTTTTAGCTAATAATTTTGTGAAATTTTGTTGGTATTGGTATTAGTTGTGGTACGGTAGTTTTGAGAGACAAAATAGTGAAGGTAGCAGAGAGTCAAGTAGATAAAAAGACAAAGGCTAATAGAAATCCTTGGGTAACAGAAGAGACTGAATTTAGTTGATGAAAGGAGAAAATATAAAAATGCAGTAAATGAAGCAGGCAAAAAGGAATACAAACATCTCAAAAATGAGATCGACAGGAAGTGCAAAATGGCTAAGCAGGGATGGCTAGAGGACAAATGTAAGGATGTAGAAGCATAATCACTAGGAGTAAGATAGATACTGCCAAAATTAAAGAGACCTTTGGAGAAAAGAGAACACTTGCATGAATATCAAGAGCTCAGATGGAAACCCGGTTCTAAGCAAAGAAGGGAAAGCAGAAATGTGGAAGGAGTATATAGAGGGTCTATACAAGGCCAACATTCTTGAAGACAATATTATAGAAATGGAAGAGAATGTAGATGAAGATGAGATAGGAGATACGATACTGCGTGAAGAGTTTGACAGAGCACTGAAAGACGTAACTCGAAACAAAGGCCCCGGGAGTAGACAACATTCCATTAGAACTACTGACAGCCTTGGGAGAGCCAGGCGAAATGCCCTCAGACTTCAAGAAGAATATAATAATTCCAATCCCAAAGAAAGCAGGTGTTGACAGATGTGAAAATTATCGAACTATTAGTTTAATAAGCCACGGCTGCAAAATACTAAAACGAATTCTTTACAGACAAATGGAAAAATTGGTAGAAGCCGACCTCGGGGAAGATCAGTTTGGATTCCGTAGAAATGCTGGAACACGTGAGGCAATACTGACCCTACGACTTACCTTAGAAGATAGATTAAGGAAAGGCAAACCTACGTTTCTAGCATTTGTAGACTTACAGAAAGCTTTTGACGATATTGACTGGAAAACTCTCTTTCAAATGCTGAAGGTGGCAGGGGTAAAATAGAGGGAGCAAAAGGCTATTTACAAATTGTACAGAAACCAGATGGCAGTTATAAGGGTCCAGGGGCATGAAAGGGAAGCAGTGGTTGGGAAGGAAGTGAGGCAGGGTCGTAGCCTATCCCCGATGTTATCCAATCTGTATATTGAACAAGCAGTAAAGGAAACAAAAGAAAAACTCGGAGTTGGAATTAAAATTCATGGGGAAGAAATAAAAACTTTGAGGTTGGCCGATGACATTGTAATTCTGTCAGAGACAGCAAAAGAACTGGAAGAGCAGTTGAATGGAATGGACAGTGTCTTGAAAGGAGGATATAAGATGAACATCAACAAAAGCAAAACGAGGGTAATGGAATGTGGTCAAATTAAATCAGGTGATGCTGCGGGAATTAGATTAGGAAATGAGATGCTTAAAGTAGTATATGAGTTTTGCTATTTGGGTAGCAATATAACTGATGATGGTCAAAGTAGAGAGGATATAAAATGTAGACTGGCAATGGCAAGGAAATTGTTTCTGAAGAAGACAAATTTGTTAACATCGAGTATAGATTTAAGTGTGAGGAAGTCGTTTGTGAAAGTATTTGTATGGAGTGTAGCCATGTATGGAAGTGGAATGTGGATGATAAATAGTTTAGACAAGAAGAGAATAGAAGCTTTCGAAATGTGGTGCTACAGAAGAATGCTCAAGATTAGATGGGTAGATCACATAACTAATGAGGAGGTATTGAATAGAATTGGAGAGAAGAGAAATTTGTGGCACAACTTGACTAGAAGAAGGATTCGGTTGGTAGGACATGTTCTGAGGCATCAAGGGATCACCAATTTAGTATTGGAGGGCAGCGTGGAGGGTAAAAATCGTAGGGGGAGACCAAGAGATGAATACACTAAGCAGATTCAGAAGGATGTAGGTTGCAGTAGGTACTGGGAGATGAAGAAGCTTGCGCAGGATAGAGTAACATGGAGAGCTGCATCAAACCAGTCTCTGGACTGAAGACCACAACAACAACAGTATTAGTAATACAAGTGGTTGCTTTCTTAGTAAAGAGTGAATTTTGAGACTACTATTGTTAGTTCTATAAATAGTTCTACTGGTGCAAATGAATATAGGTAATGTAGACGCATAGTTCTTTCCAGTAACTGCAAAATTTTACCATGAGTGAGAAGTGTGGGCTATGTCATACGTTTGCAAGTAGTGGCTTACAGTGTGGGATTTGTTCAAAGTATTTTCATTGGGGAAATGCCGTGGGGAAGTCAGTGGGAATTCTAGTGAGATCCTCTCCTGGGAATGGATAATCTGTAATAGAAATAAGTTGATAGAGGAGCAGGAGTGTAAGATCTGTGCCCTTCACATGTAGTTATAACATGCAAAGGAGGAACTAGATGGGTTGAGGAGTTTGAAGGGTGCTGGGGAATGGGAACTGGCAGTTGGCAAGAAGGCAGCTAGGAGGAGGAGGAGGTATTCAGATAGTTAAGCTTTCCGCATATGCAATAGATTTGACCAACTGTCAGAGTTGTGTGGAGGGGAGCCTCTTGTAGCTGTAGGTGTATGGAATATGCAGCAGTCCTCAGCAGTTAGGAGGCCTAGGTCAGATGAAAAGTCTATCAGAAAGAAGAAGGTTCTGCTGGTAGGTAGTTCACGCGGTAGAGGTGTGGGTCAGCAGTTGCAGGAAGTGTTGGGGAGTGAGTACGTCACCAGTATTGTGAAGCTTAGTGTAGGGTTGGCTTAGGTGACTGACAGTATAGGGGAGTTATGTAGAAATTTTACGAAGGAGGATCAGGTAGTGATAGTGGGTGGAGCAGGGGACAGTCTTCATAGGGATGGGGAATATGATGTAGCTGGTGACCTGGTATAAAGATAACTACTCAAACTGGTGGCAATAATGTGCATTTCGTGCAACTGTTTCAGCATCATGATTGGCCTCATCTTAATGCAGCTGTTGGGCATGTTAACAGGGGGTGGAGAAGGCACTGATGGCTGAGGACATCGGTCACATTTCAGTGATGCCAGCTTAGTCTATCAGTAGATCGGGTTTCACTAGGCATGTCCTCCACCTCAATAGGCTTGGGAAGGGGAGACTGGAAAAGCTTATAGGTGACAGTGTAGTGGGTGGTTGTGGGATCACTCCTGGGAAAATTCCTGTTGTAGTTCGCTTTAGAGCTGCACCTTTTCTAGATTGAAGTCAGATGATAGGTAGACCTGCTTCAAGGAAGTCCCTCTAACTAAGGGCTCACCTTCAGAGGACATCATATTTCCAAGAATAGAAGGAATTAGTATATTTCATCAAATATAAGAGGCATTAGAGATAAAATTAATGAAATGCTTATAAATGTTGACTCTGAAATTATTGGTATATCGGAGCACCACTTAAATAATTTGACAATTCAGAGGCTTCCTTTACCAGGATACAGATTAGCTGGCTGTTTTTCAAGGAGTTCTTTGTGGAGTGGGGGAGTGGCCACGTATGTAAAGAGCAGAATTCCATTT
The DNA here is from genome assembly GCF_021461385.2 of Schistocerca piceifrons. Lineage (NCBI taxonomy): Eukaryota > Metazoa > Arthropoda > Insecta > Orthoptera > Acrididae > Schistocerca > Schistocerca piceifrons. The sequence goes on from NC_060139.1 coordinate 479,805,655, forward strand.
GAGTCCATAGACGAATCTCGGCACTGCATTGAACAGGTACTTAAATGTTGTGCAGGGGCAGTGTATTTAGTGAAATTAAACTTCTAATTGTTGTTGTTGTTTACAGGTCACCTAACTCTGACTTCCAAGAATTTATGCTCACACTAGAGAGGGTTCTTCGTTCACTTTATAGGAAGTACCAAAAATTACTTACATCTGGAGACTTCAATATTAATTTTATATGTGATTGTGTAAGGAAAAGTATGTTGGAAGATCTCCTAAATTCATATGATCTGATGCAGACTGTTTTTTTCCAACCATGGAACAAGGGAACAGTAGCACAGCCAAAGACAATATTTTCATCCATTCTGCATTACTAGATGAGCATTCTGTTAGTAAAAGGGTGAATGACCTTTCAGGCCATGATGCACAAATTTTAACACTAAACGCTTTTGTACTCAAACAAATGTCACATATAATTACAAACTATGTAGGAAAGTTAATTAAACAGCAACAGAGAGTTTTTTAAACCTCATCAAGAAACAAGAGTGGCAGGATGTTTATAGTGCCATAACATAGATGACAAATACAATGCTTTCCTTAACACATTTCTCATGCTCTTTGAGAGTTACTTTCCATTAGAATGTTCTAAACAGGGAACTCGTAGTAAAAGGCAGCCCAGGTGGCTGGCTAGTGGAATAAGGATATCCAGTAGAACAAAGCGGGAATTATATCAAACTGTTAGAAGCAGTCACAATCAAGCTACAGTACCCCATTACAGACAGTACTGTAAGGTGCTTAAAACCGTTATTAGGAAGGTAAAGAGTATGTGGTATGCAAATAGAATAGCTAATTCACAGGATAAAATTAAAACCATATGGTCAGTTGTGAAGGAAGTGTCTGCTCAGTAGCACAAGGTCAACGATATAAAGTCAGTTCGCAGTAAAAATGTTTCTGTTGCTGATAAATCAGATATATGTACAATATTTAACAATCATTTTCTGAGCATTGTTGGTGGATTAAATAAAAATTTAGTTTCTACAGGGAATCTTACAACTATCTTGGCAAATGTCTTTCCGAGATTGATGTCTGAAACACTCTTCTGTTAGATACAGACAATGGGGAGATTGAGTCAATAATTAAATCACTGAAGGACTCTCATGGATATGATGGAGTGCCTATGAGAATATTAAAGTACTGTGCTCCACATGTTAGCCCTTTATTTAACCATATTTGTAATTTTTCCTTTAGGAATGGCAGTTTCCTAAACAATTAAAGTACTCAGTAGTAAAGTCGCTTTATAAAAAAGGAGAAATGGATAATGAAGACAATTTTAGACCTATTTCTATGCCATCAGTGTTTGCTAAAGTCACTGAAAAGGCTGCGTATGTAAGGATCACTGATTATTTTATATCACACGATTTGGTATCAAATGTACAGTTCAGCTTTAGAAGTTGTTTAACAACTGAAAATGCTATATTCTGTTTCCTCTTTGAGGTACTGGATGGGTTATCAAAGGTTTCGAAGGATAGGCATTTTTTTTTTTTTTTTTTTATTTAACTAAAAATGGGTCAAATGGCTCTGAGCACTATGGGACTTAACATCTGTGGTCATCAGTCCCCTAGAACTTAGAACTACTTAAACCTAACTAACCTAAGGACATCACACACATCCACGCCCGAGGCAGGATTCAAACCTGCGACCGTAGCAGTCGCGCGGTTCCGGACTGAGCGCCTAGAACCGCTAGACCACTGCGGCCAGCTTTATTTAACTAAGGCATTTTATTGTGTTGATCACAAAATAGTGCTCCAGAAGTTGGACCATTACGGAATACGGGGATTAGCTCACAATTGGTTCATCTATTGCTTCAGCAAAAGGTCATTATTCACAGTGTTGTGAATGGCTGTGCTGTGGGGCCTGAGTGGGGTACAGTCAAGTGGGGAGGGGGGGGGGGGGGGGGGGGGGTGCCCGGGGATCAGTGTTGGGGCCACTCCTGTTCCTTATTTATGTAAATGATATGCACTCTAGTATTACGGGTAACTCAAAAATATTTCTGTTTGCTGATAACACCAGCTTGGTGGTAAAGGATGTTGTGTGCAACACTGGCTCAGTTTCAAACAGTGCAGTTCATGACCTAACTTCATGGCCTGTAGAAAATAAACTAACGTTAAATCATAGTAAGACTCAGTTTTTGCAGTTTCTATCACACAATTCAACAAAACCTGATGTTATTATTTCACAGGATGGACATATGATTAGTGAAACTGAATAGTTCAAATTTCTTGGTGTTCAGATAGATAGTAAACTGTCGTGGAAAGTCCATGTTCAGGATCTTGTTCAAAGACTTAATCCTGCCACTTTTACTATTCAAACGGTATCTGAAGTGAGTGATCATTCAACACGAAAATGAGTCTTCTTAGCTTATTTTCATTTGCTTATGTCGTACAGTATTATATTTTGGGGTAACTCTTCCCATTGTAAAAAGGATATTTTTGGTACAGAAACAGGCAGTTCGTGCAGTAAGTGGTGTAAGTTCATGAACCTCTTGTCGACGCCTGTTCAGGAGTCTGGGTATTTTGACATTGGCCTCTCAATATATAAATTCCTTACTGTAATTTGTTCTAACAACATTAGCTTATTCCCAAGAATAAGCAGCTTTCACTCAGTTAGTACACAGCAGAAATCAAACCTGCACTTGGATTAGACTTCTTTAACACTTGTGCAGAAAGGTGTGCAGTTTACTGCTGCATCCATTTTCAATAAGCTACCACTAGAATTCAAACATCTTAGCAGTAATCCACACACTTTCAAATCGAAACTGAAGAGTTTCCCTCATGGGTCACTCCTCCTATTCTATCAAGGAGTTCCTTGAAAAATTAAGCTGATTCTTGTTGTATTGTTGATTGCGTTTACTGAAACTTATGGCTTAACTTTTTTTGGGTCCATAAACATTTTATTTTTATCTATTATTACTTTTATGTCATAATTTCATGTACTGACACGTTCCGTGACCTTGGAGATTTGTTCCTCAATTTGGTCCCTACGGTAGTTGACGTGTAAATAAATAAATAAATAAATAAAAAAGCATCAAAAATCACTGCCTTCTCTGGTTTTGGGTCCTGAGGAATAATGGGCTGCCATTCCTCCACAGACATCCAGACACCTCACTGAAAGTGTTCCCATCAGAGTTCAAGTCGTCATAATGGCAAGGGGTGGACATGCCCCAATTAATGTCCACTAATAGGTGTCTAGATACTATTGGTCAGATAGCTTCCAGATAGCTTCCTTGACTCTCCAGGAAGTGTTCCAGTGCAATGATCTGATGTTTTCCCATTGTATTTCTAATCTGAAGAATTCTTTGGTATCCACCAGGTCATGTGGTAATTACTCCTTGATATTTCGGCAAACAGATTCACTGCCATCTTCAGGTGGGCCCTGATGACTGCTGCCCTGCTCCTGTCTCTTCATTAGTCGTCCATTCCATGCACACAATTTTCAGTCTTCTTCTGAAGCACTACATTGTAAAAGCTTCTATTCTCTTCATCATTTATTGTCCATGTTTCATTTCTATACAATGCTACACTCCAGATAATAATTCGAGAAGATACTTCATAACATTTAAATTTACATTAAATACGCTATTGCCAGCCTAAATTTTATATTCTCTCTACTTCAGTCATAGAGTTCTTTTGCTGCCCCAAAAACAAAACTTATCTAGTACTATTAGTGTAGTTTCCTAACTAATACCTTCGCATTATGTGACTTATTTTTACTACATTCTCTTACCCTCTCATTTGACTTTTGTTGATGTTCATCTTAGAACTTCCTTTTTCAAACACTATAAATTCCATTCAACAGATCTTTCAAGTCATTTGCCATCTCGGGCAGAATTACAATGTCACTGCCAAACCTGAAAGTTTTTGTTTCTCCTCCACAAACTTTAACACCCTTTTGAAATTTCTCTTTGATTTCCTCTAGTGCTTGTCCAGTGTACAGACTGAACAACAGAGGAATAGGCTGCAATCCTAATCACTCATTTCCTTGCTAATGCTTCCCTTTCACATCCTTGAATTCTTTATAATTGCAATTTGGTTTCTCTACAAGTTTCTGCTGCTTGTACTTATCCCTACTAAGCTCAGACTTCCATAAAATATATTCAAGTCAACACCATCAAAAGCTTTCTCTAAATCTGTGAATGGTATAAATGTAGGTTTGTCTTTCTTCAGTTTATCTTCTAAGATAAGACATTGTAACAGTATTGTCATGCATCTTCAAACATTCTCCTGAACTCAAACTGATCTTTCTCAAATTCAACTACTGCCAGTTTTTTCCATTCTTTTGTAAATAATTTGTTTTAGTATTTTACAACCATAACACACTAATGGTTCAGTAATACGCACACCTGTTAGTATCTGCCTCCTTAAGAATTGTGATTATTATATTTCTTGAAGTCTGAGATTGTTTTGCTTGTGTCATGTATCTTCCACAGTGGGTGGAATAGTTTTGTCAAGGTCAGTTCTCCAAATAATTTCAATAATTCTGAGGGGGATCTTTGGCAAGATGGCGGCCAAATGGCAAGCACGATTTTAGTGCTTTCTGGATTGAATATTTGATCATATTTTTGTTCCTTTTCTATGTGTTTCACATTTTGAATGTTTTTACAACATTTTGTGGCTATTTTACCTGTGTAATGAATTTCTGTTAGTCATTATCTAGGTCTGACTTTTGTTTAAATACCGAAATGCTCAAAATTAATTGTGCACATCTTGCACAAATTTTATAAATACCTTTGCTGTAAATAGCTGCACTAGTATCTTTTTTTCTTGTCACAAGAGTGAAGATTTAGCATCTGGGTATTGTTTTTAGGAAATACCTCAAGTTGTTTTGAATTTCTGTTAAGTATACAACTGCTCAATGTTTTATTTACATATGCATGTCTGCCACTTCTGAATTCACACTCGTAGCAAACAAACCAAATTACAGGATGTTACACTCTTTTATAGATAAATAAATGTGATACATCTCAGAATATTCTTCCTGTTTTACATAGTTAGGTTTTTTTGTCCAACAAGTGGAAATTGAGGGAGTTGCCATAGGTTACTAAGTAGTGGAATGCACTGTTGGAGCTGTAACAAATAGTTTCACTTGGGAGGTTGGGGGAGGGGGGGGGGCAGTGTGTGGAGAACTATGTGGAGGTCACTGAGGCTCTCTTTTTTTTGAACTGCAAAATATGCAGCAGAAACAGGTTAAGAGAAGAGCAAGAAAGGAAGAACTGCGGCCTTCAAGTAAATTTGTATGAAGCTAGAGGAGAGATAGTGAAGATGAAGGAAGGTAATGGTGTTTGTGGCAGTTGGAAACCAGCAATTGGTAGGAAGGTTACCACGAGGCAGATGCAGTCTGACAGCTTTTTTGTGGCAACCAGCAATAGGTTCCACATACCAGAGTCTGGGGGAAAGGAGGCTCAAGATGGTGTAGGTGTAGGAAATGTGCAGCAGACTCAGACCATGAGTAGGAAGGATATGAATAAAACTAATGTTAGGAAGAAGAGAGTACTGCTTCTACGTAACATACTTGTAGACTCTCAATTGGAGGAGAAGTTAAAGGAAAAGTATTGCGTCACCAGCATTTCCAGGCCAAGTGCTGAGCTGAACCAGGTGATTGAGGGTTTAGTGCTTTTGTGGGAGGATTTCATGAAAGATAATAACATAGTGATAGTGAATGGGGCATGGAATAGCTTGGTCGAGGCACAAGAGCAGGTCCAGTGGCATAATCAGCCACATCTTGGCAGTGCTGTACGGTGGGCCAATGCTGAGTTGCAAATGGTACACACGAATGCTGACCGAATGCCCATTGCAGTGGTGCTGATACGGACTATCGGAGCAAAAGAGATGCTGGTGGAGTTAATTAGTGAGTGTGTAGTTGGTGGGCATGGGCAACACCTGCTCAAATACCTCATCACAGATAGGGAGATTAGGCCTTTTTTTAGCATAAATCATGACAACAGGCTTCCCTCACTTAAAAGTGTTTCAACCAGTCTACAAATTTCTTCAGTGTGAACATGAAAGAGAGAATGCACCAAACAGGAGTGCACAAACACCACAGAAATTTGCTCAGTACCTATTCTTCAGCAAAATGTGCAGTCAGTTCAATAAATTACACCAGCTTGAAGTTGAATTACAGTTTTTAAAGAGCATGGTGGTAAGCATTACAGAACACTGGTGTAGAGAAAATGAAATACACCACTTAGTGCTATTGTCATCTGAATGTGCAAGTTGCTACTGTAGAACTACTTTAAAGGGTGAGGGATCATGAATTTATATCAGAGGTGACACACATTTTAAAGCTGAAGAAGATATGGCCACAGTTAGTGCAAATAAACATTCTGAATTGGCAACAATTGAACTAAAAAAACTAGATATCCATAAGAAGTTAATCATTCTTTGCACATATCACTCATCTAGTGGTAACGTGGACACTTCGTTCAACAGAGTAACCAAGTCCTGGAAAGTCTCTCAGCCCCTAAAAATATGATGATAAGTAGAGACAAGGCCATTAACACTGGAGTTGAGAATGAAATTAGTAATAACTTCCTACACATTTTGAACACTTCTGGAATGACACAAATTGTAAATGCTACTACTAAGGTATCAGAAAGTTCAGCATCAGTCTTAAACAGTACACTGACAAATATGAATAGGGAGAAGTTTGAAGTATTTGTAAAAAATTTCAGCTTCACTGATCACTACTGTCAGATAATAAAGTTAAAGGCAAGCCTGGTAAAACCTACAAAACCACAAAACTGAAAGCCTATAAAGGATCTTCTCAGAATGTAAAATCAATTATGAATATGCTGACCTCATAAAAGAACACAAGATGACACAGAACACCTACATGTGGTGTTATCAAGAGAATTCAGAAGCACACAGAAGTCTGAGGTGGAGTTAATGAAAATCCGCCTTAAACATAATCATTTGCCTTTACATAACATCTTCTATGAGTCTTCATTTGAGTTACACTCTAACATCTGTATTTCTATAACCAATGAAAACTGGACACATATTATATCTCCTCCTAAAATGTTTACAGTTCTTCCTGAGACACCCTGTATATACACACACTTATTACCTGTAGTGAACTATATTTCATAACAAGCACAGATTAGTGTGATAAGCAAGATTTATTGTATGTAGACTCTATCACCTTTTAAAATAGATGTGTGAGCAGCAGAAGAGTGAAATATTTCAACATCATAGTTAGCTGATGAGCTAGCATTTTGTTCTTCTTTCATTGGTATACCAGTTACTGTAGTGGAGGCCAAATCATAATGGCTCAAAATTAAATGGGTAAGTTTTGACGCAATCTGGCCACCAGCTTTCACAGAATGGACCTCAGAAGTCAGTATTGCTGACAGCTGAAACACATGCAGTACACATACATGAGTAGAAATCAAAGAGTTTACTGATGAATTATACACAAAAGGAACATTACGCTATAGATTTCTACCAAAACAGAATTAATGGTGTACCTGAAACCCCTTGAAAACATAATTCTGATTATGCAGACATGCTGTGAACAATAAAACCACATTACACTTACAGTCAGTGCCAACAGCAGCAATTTATACATGTCACTATTTACAACCTTCTGGTTTTAGTGTTACAATTAACATAATTAAATACAAAATTCTAAAATTATATATCTGAGATGGTAAAATCATGTTACAATCTAGATAAATAAAAATGTAAATGTATGTTTGTACAAAACTGTAAATCTCCGAATATCCAATCTTCGCAGATTGCTTTGAAATTTTGACACAATACTGCATTTGAATACGTGAGTGTGGACCCCCCACCCCCACTCTTCCACCAGCGCACACACACACACACACACACACACACACACACACACACACACACACACACACACACACACCCCTATTGCAGTGCCATAGGGCAGGCACATGCCTGCGCACACCGACCCCCCCCCCCCCCCATCCTCTTCCTCTCTCTCTATCTCTCTCTCTCTCACACACACACACCTATTGCAATGCCATAGGGCAAGCACATGCCTGCACACACTGACCCCCCCCCCCCTTTCCTCCCTCTCCCCCCCTCACTCACTCACTCTCTCTCTCTCTCTCTCTCTCTCTCTCTCTCTCTCTCACTCACACACACACACACACACACACACACACACACACACACACACACAACACTGTACAGGTCGGTTTCTGTTAAAACCAACTGAGAGAAAGAAAATGCTCAGTTGAAAAAATGTGTGGTAATGTTTCCTTTGCCACAGGCAGCTTTAACTACCATAGTAGAGCTTTTAAACTGTTGGAAAAATTATTTCTGTGAATATATTCTTCCTCATTGAATATATTCACAACAATGGGCTGTTTTGTCTTCTCCCTCACAGACAGTTCACACAGAAAACAGGGAAGCTGTGTTTCTGACTTACCAGTTTATGATTAGACTACTGACACAGAATATGAATTTGCAAATAACTATAAATAAGGCCCATAGTCAGGGGAGGGAGGGGGGGGGAGGAGAGAAAAGGACAGGTGGTGGGAGGAAATGGACATAAAAAGTAGAAAGGAGGAGATGGCTAGAGAGGGGGGCAGGAGGAGATGGAGAGAGGAGGGAGAGGGAGAGGGGGAGAGAGAGGGGGGGCAGAGGGAGAGAGGGGGAGGGGTGGGGAGGGGGGAGGACAAGTGAGAGAGAGGGAGGGGAGGAGGGAGAGAGGTGGGAGGAGAACATCAACAGAAGGAGGTAGATAGACGTGATGGACAACGAAAGGGGGAGAAGGAGATTAGGATGTATATACAGTTTCCATACACGTTAGAAATGTGTGCATTTTCTATTCTTTCTTTTCTATTTAACTAGACTGAGCCACAGCAATGCATGGCTGGGTACAGCTAGTTCATTATAATACAGAAAGTGCTGTGAATTATGAGCAACCAAAATGTGAATATTTTCTTCCAGCACAAAATAAGGAATTAATTTATAGCAAGCTAATGGTAGATGAATCGTGTCAGGTTTAGCATTATGAATTCTTACACATTTAATATACCGGTATTGACACATTTAATATCTCAATATGTTTCAAAGCAGAACATACACTCCTGGAAATTGAAATAAGAACACCGTGAATTCATTGTCCCAGGAAGGGGAAACTTTATTGACACATTCCTGGGGTCAGATACATCACATGATCACACTGACAGAACCACAGGCACACAGACACAGGCAACAGAGCATGCACAATGTCGGCACTAGTACAGTGTATATCCACCTTTCGCAGCAATGCAGGCTGCTATTCTCCCATGGAGACGATTGTAGAGATGCTGGATGTAGTCCTGTGGAACGGCTTGCCATGCCATTTCCACCTGGCGCCTCAGTTGGACCAGCGTTCGTGCTGGACGTGCAGACCGCGTGAGACGACGCTTCATCCAGTCCCAAACATGCTCAATGGGGGACAGATCCGGAGATCTTGCTGGCCAGGGTAGTTGACTTACACCTTCTAGAGCACGTTGGGTGGCACGGGATACATGCGGACGTGCATTGTCCTGTTGGAACAGCAAGTTCCCTTGCCGGTCTAGGAATGGTAGAACGATGGGTTCGATGACGGTTTGGATGTACCGTGCACTATTCAGTGTCCCCTCGACGATCACCAGTGGTGTACGGCCAGTGTAGGGGATCGCTCCCCACACCATGATGCCGGGTGTTGGCCCTGTGTGCCTCGGTCGTATGCAGTCCTGATTGTGGCGCTCACCTGCACGGCGCCAAACACGCATACGACCATCATTGGCACCAAGGCAGAAGCGACTCTCATCGCTGAAGACGACACGTCTCCATTCGTCCCTCCATTCACGCCTGTCGCGACACCACTGGAGGCGGGCTGCACGATGTTGGGGCGTGAGCAGAAGACGGCCTAACGGTGTGCGGGACCGTAGCCCAGCTTCATGGTGACGGTTGCGAATGGTCCTCGCCGATACCCCAGGAGCAACAGTGTCCCTAATTTGCTGGGAAGTGGCGGTGCGGTCCCCTACGGCACTGCGTAGGATCCTACGGTCTTGGCGTGCATCCGTGCGTCGCTGCGGTCCGGTCCCAGGTCGACGGGCACGTGCACCTTCCGCCGACCACTGGCGACAACATCGATGTACTGTGGAGACCTCACGCCCCACGTGTTGAGCAATTCGGCGGTACGTCCACCCGGCCTCCCGCATGCCCACTATACGCCCTCGCTCAAAGTCCGTCAACTGCACATACGGTTCACGTCCACGCTGTCGCGGCATGCTACCAGTGTTAAAGACTGCGATGGAGCTCCGTATGCCACGGCAAACTGGCTGACACTGACGGCGGCGGTGCACAAATGCTGCGCAGCTAGCGCCATTCGACGGCCAACACCGCGGTTCCTGGTGTGTCCGCTGTGCCGTGCGTGTGATCATTGCTTGTACAGCCCTCTCGCAGTGTCCGGAGCAAGTATGGTGGGTCTGACACACCGGTGTCAATGTGTTCTTTTTTCCATTTCCAGGAGTGTATCTTCACTTAGAACTACTTTATCACTTTTCATACTACAAGTTTATGATATGCAGTTTTAAATTTAAGAATAAGAATATCTAAAATGAAGTACCTGAAGCTTCTTCACAATAATATCATATAGACTACTCTATATACCCCTAAGCCTCTGAATATTCAGTACTGCTCATTTCAAATATGCTAAGCTTGTAACTACTACAATTTAAACTCCCATTTTGCTAATGTTATAGAATTTAATCTTTCATGAAATCTATCCGTTAAATTTTTATACATAATTCATTTCTATTTCTCTATAAATTGTTGCCATGTTTTTGGATAAATCGAAATTACATGCAACAGATATTCTAGCACACATTATGGATGGACAATGAAACTTAGGTCATGGGTCTGAATAGCACAGTACTCCAAATGTATCTATTTTTCTTTGTACTACCACACAGTAATTCAAAATAAATTCACTGAAAGTGAATACCAGCTGTGTTAGGTATAGATGGATGCACTAACTATTAGTGATGTGTGAATATCTGTGCCTGATCGGGACTCTAATACACATTTCCCACTTATCATGAGCATTCGCCTTAATTGCTTTGGCTATTCATACACGCCTCCCAGACTGACTCAAACTTCCATGTCACACTGTCTACTTGCCTATTCCATAATTCTCTATATCTACATATAACACAACTGATGCCAAGATGTCTGCATTCAGAAAATGTATTTCAAATCAATTTTGGATGGCTGTCAATCATCGTAAATGTTTGTTCATGCAGACATGTAAGTAAATACGAGGCAATACTCTTCCCTTTGCAGACAAGAGCATTATTGTGCTGACAAAGAAAATGTCTGATTCAATATTGTTGCCACATTATGATTTGTACAAAATGCTTTCTTTAAGGAAGTGTGTGGTGTGCAGGAGACCTTCTGTGCTATTTGGAAGACAGGAGAGAGATACCGGCAAAAGGAAGTGCAAGCGCAGGTCCTGAGTCATGTCTGGATAGCTCAGTCAGTAGAATATTTTCTGGGTTTGAGTTCTTGTTTCTGACCCTTTGGCTACAATTGTGTACATTAACTTTTACTGTGTCTAAGCTGCAACAGAAATTTTTCTTCCAAAGGAAACCTAAGGTAAACATTTGTGAATGTTCAAGCTTCCCATCATGCATAAATGCTGCCAACTTTTGGCATCACTATGAAAATAGAAAATATGAGCAAATCAATGTAAGTGTGCACCAGCTTGTGACTGTGTGCAGGAGCTCATGACTGTCAGAACATAAGGATGCAGTTGGTTCGCTGTACTCCAACGTACAACTGAATATTGTTATTGTTATTTTGCATGGTAATTATTGATTGATCATTTTACTATTTATTACAACAGAGAATATTGCGTAATTAATTATTTTAGTCCATAAAATGAAAGCAAGTGTGCAAGGTATGTTTTGAAAGCGGGCACATATTTTTGTATAAACTTGCATCTAAAATCATCAAAAAATTTCCTAAGGGCATTAACATACAAAGAAAAATTTTCTTTCCTCCAGAAAAAATTCAGGTCTGAAAGGGTTAATCTGTAAAGAAGCTTCAAATGTGTGCAGACTCAGCTGCAGAATGAAAGTTCATTTTGTAATGAGGTACCTCGACAGAATGACCTCCCCCATGCCAATCAGGACAGATCCTGAACATGTTAGCCATCTGAAACACAACTCGCACTCTTCACACATGACGTCTTGTAAGTTATGGCTCAGGTGGATGCAATATTTTCTGATTTTTGAAATATATTCAATGCAGTACTGTACAAAATATTATCAATGAATGTTTGAATATTAAAATAAATTTGTGACTGGATTGAAGATTTCTTGGTAGCGAGGCTACAGTATGATTTCTTGGTAGTGACAACACAGCATTTTATCTTGGATGGAGAGTTACCAACAGTTATAACAGTAATTTCAGACATCCCCAGAAAAGTGTGTTGGGACTCTTGCTGTTGGTGTAATATACAGTGAAAACCCTATTTTACTTTTTCATGTGGTCCAGACTAAAAACACAAAATTGAGGAAAATGTTAAAACCCCCAAAATATGAGCAAAAACGCCTGTAATTGGTAAGTATGATTAAAAATCACAATTTCCTGCAGAACTTTGTCTAAAATTCTGTCTAAGTGAAGGAAATTAAATGTACAATACAACGTTTATACAATAATTTGTGATAATGAGTTTCAACAGATCTTAAAAAATCACAGATGTGTAACAGCAACCAACAGCTCATCAAAAAACTTAAATTGGTGTCTGGGTACAATGTAATTGAGCTGTTTTCTGACATGCTCTGGCTACAAGTTACACATTGAAAATGCACATTTTTGAGAGATCACCCTTTGTGTTCACTCAGAAAAAATCAAAACTCAATGAAAATGTTAAATTAAACCAAAAACATCGCACTAGCTAAGTGATTAAACCATAAGCATAAATGAGGACATCTGCTTAATGACATACTTTGTCACCATTGCTGTTATCGTTTAATACTTTTCTTATGAGCCGCACTTCAAATGCTCACCACTGTTAAAGAGTTATTTTAGGTATGATAAGAGAAACAGAGACATGAAAAAATCAGTTTACTTCCACAATTGACATTACAAGCTAATCAGAAGTCAGCTCAGTGAATTTCTGTACACTGTAAATTTGAAAGAAGGCTCAGATGCTACAGTTTTGCTTCACGCCCTCTATTGCTCCTACCAATCATTATGATCTACAATGTGTGGTGGGTGTGGTGCAAAGTATATATATGAGTAGTGTATGTAGTAGTTGCAACTGTATCATGTCAGATTTGAACACGAAAACCTTTTAAAATGTGCTATCACAAAACACCTGTTCTATTTCAGTGTGACATCTCTATCATAGCACATCACCTGCACGAAAAGTATATTTTCAACACTTCACAATATGCTTTCACCCCTACCTGCACTCCCGTCATTGAAGGGCCATCCCTCCTCTCCACTCATCCAGTAGGTGAGCTCATTTTACATGTGGTGGTGTGGTGCAGTGGTCGCACTGACTATGGGTAACTTAACAAGTCGCCAGTTCACTAGCCAGAAATGGCTGTTGTTTCCTTGATTATGATTCAGCATATTATTCAAGACTCAATGTTTGAATTTAAAAGGTTGACAATTGACACTGTTGTTGAATAAGGTTATACATGCAAAAAAAATGACACTGAGTGATAAGTAGCAAAAGAAAAGATGGTAGCTGGGCCCTTTGTCACATATTGGCTCGTTCCAGGACACTCCATGTCTACTGTCTTGTTTTTTCGTTACTGCTGCAACCTAGCAGTAGTTGTATCATAATTACAAGTTGTGTTGGTAGCACCGATCATGGATTATGTTAGCATTTCCTCTCTCACATCTCCCCTCTCCACAACGGCCTAAAATATTCCCTTAATTCTGCCACCAACCAAGGCGTGAACCATCTGTCTTTTGAGCCACTTTTGAGCCAATAGGAAGAAAACAGGATGATGTCAAGCAAGACATTGAGTAAGAACTTAGAATCAAGGTAAAACTTACTAGGAATAAATGTAAAATTGGGGAATTTTTAGCATTGATCTTATGGGCTACGAATTTATGGTGTAGAATTGTGAAAAATGTAAAATCGGAGAATGTAAAATCGGAGTTCCACTGTATTAATGATCTAGCAGACAATATTAAGTGTAACCTTAGACTTTTTGTATTTGACGTATATATCCACAAGGAGGTATCAGCAGGACAGAGCAGCACAAATATCCAGTCTGATCTTGATACGTTTTAAAACTGGTGCAATAATTCACAAGTTCCTTTAGAAGTCCAGAAATGAAAAATGGTGGTCCTCATAAAAATGCAGGAGTGTTGTACCCTACAAGTATAACATCAATGACTCACAACTGGAACCAGTATACTCACAGGAATACCTTAATGTGACAATAAGACGGAACATTAAATGCAATGATAATTTATGTGCAGTAGTAATTAAGGCAGTGGCAAACTACAGTTCCCTGATAAGATACTGGGAAAATGCAGTTTAGAGTGAAATTTCTACTCTACAGTGGAGTGCACACTGAGGTGAACTTCCTGGCAGATTCGAACTGTGTGCTGGACCAAGATTTGAACTTGGGACCTTTGCCTTTCGCAGGCAAGTGGCCTAACCACTGAGCTGCCCAAGGATGACTCACAACCTATCCTCACAGCTTTACTTCTGCCAGTACCTCATCTCCTATCTTCCAAATGTTACAGCTCTCCTGCGAAACTTGCATGACTAGCACTTCCCGAAAAAAGAATATTGTGGAGACAGGCTTAGCCACAGCCTGGAGGTGTTTCCAGAACGAAATTTTCACTCTGCAGTGGAGTATGCACTGATATGAAAGCACTTGCCCACAAAAGGCAAAGGTGCTGAGTTCGAATCTCGGTCCAGCATAGAGTTTTCATCTGCCCGGAAGTTTCAAAATGCAGTCTGTTTACAAAGGCTTTGCTAGCAGAACACTTGGGTGAACAATTCTAGAAAACTGGTCAAGTGTATAACACCAAAATGGGACCAACACTGGGTACTGAATACATACAATGAAGGCCAGAAGACATGATCCAGGTTTATTTGACAACAGGTGAGTGTCACAGAACTCCTGAAAAATCTGCATTTGCTGGCAATTGAAGAAAGACAACAAATATGATGTGAAAGTCTGCTTACAAAGTTTCAAGAACCAGTCAAGAATCTAGGACTACAATACAAACCCCTTGAATGCCTGAAGCGACCACAAAGACAAAACCAGATGAATTACAGTGCACATATAGACACATGAGCAGCCATTCTTCCCATGCTCCATACGCAAACGGAATGGGCAGCAACCTAATATACAGTACCATGAAAAGTATCCTCTCCCATGCAGTTTACAGTGGTTTGCACAGTATGAAAGTACAAGGGCAGTTCAAAATGTAACAACAAATTATCAGTATTAAATGCAATTAACAGGTCAGGCATTTGAAGCTCCCTGGAAGTGAAGATGCACGCTTTTGAGAAAGTTCTGGCATATGCTGACAGGGCATGACACGCTAAATAGGAAAGACAGCTGAAACAATATGGCCATGTCCCTATCTGTGTGCACCGTAAAAGAATAGCTAGCCGTAACATGATTTCTGTGATTGGAGGGTGTAAAACCTTGAAAAATCCACCATTATCCTAGCAACAGAAAAAGGATCAATCACTGTGGTATTTGACCAACAGTAGTATTTAGTGAAGCCCTACACCAGCTGCTCCATATGCAAACGGAATGGGAAGCAACCTAACGTACAGTACCATGGAAAGTATCCTCTCCCATGCAGTTGTCCATTCTGAAATCTCTACATACAGCATCTTCCACCGAGATCCCGTCCCTGTGATTCAAACTGACCTGCAGTCGCTCCTTAAAACCTAAGGCCGCTCACAAGGACTAACACCTCAATCCACAGAACTTCTCACCCCACCCAAACCACACACCCCACCTTTTACCTTCTTCCCAAAATCCACAAACTCAATCATCCTGGCCATCCTTTTGTCGCTGGCTTCAAAGCACCCACCAAATGCGTTTCTGCCTTAGTTGATCAATGCTTGCAACCGACAGTACAAAGACTTCCCTCCTATATTAAAGACACCACCCATTTCCTAGACTGTCTGAAATCCGTGCTTGTCACACTCCCACCAACACCTCGCTTGTCAATATTTATGCCACTCCCTCTATACCAACATCCCCTCCACACACAAAGTCTGTCTGCTGCTGAACATTTTCTCAGTCAGTGCACACCTGATTCCAAACCTATGAAGTCCTTCCTGCTCACTTTAATCAACTCTTTACTTACCAATAACTACTTTCTTTTGAGGGGCAGACATACAAACAGATCACAGGCAGAGCAATGGGAACCAGGACAGCTCCTCCTATGTCAACCTTTTCATGGATCGCTTGGAGGGGGCTTTCCTAGGACCCTGGCCCCTGGTTTGGTTTAGATACATTGAAGACATCTTTACCATGTGGACTCATGGTGAGACTGACCTGTAAAAATTTCTGGAAGTTCTAAATACATTCTTCCAATTAAATTTCACATGGTCCTATTCTGAATCCCATACCACTTTCCTTGATGTTGATCTCAACCTCACCAATGGCCAGGTACACACGCCTGTCCACGTTAAACCTACTGACAATTGGCATTCATGGCAAACATATTTGTTTGAATGCAGACTCTTTAGATCAATACAACCCCATTCTCACCTCAGCCGTCACTGGACTTAATTACCCTACCAGCCTAGTTCAAAAGCAAATTTCCCAGGCTACCACATTCAATCCTGGTATTGCTGATCCCTCCAAAAAACAACTTAGCAGTACACCACTTGTCACTCAATATTATCCTCGTCTTGAATGTACTAATCAGCTACTTTGACAAGGCCATAACTTCCTAGAATCATGCCCTGAAATGAGGTCCATTCTGTCTTAGATTTTGCCCACCACACCTACAACAGATTTTCATCTTCCCAATCTCTGCCATATCCTTATCAGACCCTACACTCCTTCTGCACCCATCTCCCTACCTTTTGGCTCCTACCCCTTTGACCGTCCCCACTGCTAGACTTGCCCTCAACATCCTCCACAACCACCTACATCAGCCCTTAACTTCTTGATATCGGTGCCTGTTCCACTACACGAGCCATCTGGATTCTTCCCCCAGATACCAGTTTCTCAGAACTCCAAGGTGTGAACTAGCACTAAAACATGTCCTTGGTTCTCATAACCAGCCTGGCCTTAATTTATGTTAATTTCTTCCGTCTCAGCATTTATTCATAGTAAATACTCCTTTCTTCATTCTGTTTTAGTTTTATACGTCTTCCATTTTCTGACCGGCCTATTTTTCGCCATCCCCCTACCACCTCAATTACATATAATGTACTTAGCTTTTCATTCTTATTAACTCGTCCATGATTTCTTGCATATTACCCTGTCTTTCACCTTTAACCTCTCATGTCTTCAAATCTCACCTGTTGCAGTCTGCAACAATCAGTCTTTCCTTCTCGTCCCTTCTGGTAAGTCTCCCCTGACCTAGAGTTGTGGGTGCCTTTTCTGAACTTTACCCTTTTCTTAAACCTCTCCAGTTCTTTTCCTTCACCCCTCTTCCTTCCCCTTCAAACCTTCTGCCAGAAGTATGAGCCATTGGCTCTGAAAGCCTGCAAATTTTAGTACCTTTATAAGCAAATTCTCCTGCCGCCACTTGGTGAGTTGATTTTTTTTGTCAGTCCAATTACATTATATAGAAGGATGCTGGAAGGGTATGGAGATAGCTGCATTAGTGAGAGAAAAGTGTACGAGTTGGTAGATCTACATCTACATCTACATACATACTCCGCATCCACCATATGGTGTGTGGCGGAGGGTACCTCGTACCACAACTAGCATCTTCTCTCCCTGTTCCACTCCCAAACAGAATGAGGGAAAAATGACTGCCTATATGCTTCTGCACAAGCATCACGTTTTCGTCTGTGTTTTCGTTAGAAAAAAATCAAATGTTTGCTTGATGAAGTCTAAATAGAGCACAATATGAAAGTAAACTTTAATAAGCATTTCAAATACTTCACTTATTTGCTCTAACAATAGAAAGTCTCTATATGTCTGCCACCATCTTAACAATTATCTCAGCGGCAAATTCAAATTCCGCAACTCTGCAGACATAAATGCCGAACGTAATACAAATGTGTAAAAATAAATATGCACCGGTGGTCCTGAACTCATTTTAATGAAAATAATTCGAATCAGATTGGTTCTTTAAAAACAGTGCTCATAGCACGATCCTTATAACAAACTTTTCTAGCTGATGTATGGAGCCGAAACTAATTACGCACGAGTTACGAAGAATATTGTTTCAGGTAACATAAGTCAGTGTTGTGCGCGGCTGATATTCGGTGGCTTTAATGATCATTTTGCTGAAGATAACTGCTTCCATCATAATCAATAGTTGTATAGAATCTGTTGTATGAACTGTAATTTAGTGACACTTACACAACTTACAGACAACACTTTAACATGATGTTAACTTGGAGTTCTTTAGCAACTTGACCAAATCTTTAGCCGGGAGAAAAATTATTTAGTAATTACTCAATGTAATAAAATAAGATTATCATTTTCATTTACAAATTAGTTAAATACCAAACCACCGAGTAACACAGTGAACGCCACATTGGCAATGACACTGAAATTCCATCAGAGACAGCAAAGGCCTTGCAAGAGCAGCTGAACAGAATGGACTGTCTCTTCAAAGAAGGGTATAATATGAACATCAACAGAAACAAACCAAGTGTAATGAAATGTAATTGACTTAAACCAGGTGATGCTGAGTGAATTACATCAGGAAATGAGACACTAAAGGTAGCAGATGAGTTTTACTAACTGAGCAATTACATAACTAATGAACGCCAAAGAAGAGTGGATATGAAATGTAGGCTGGCAAGGCAAGAAAAGAAAGAGAAATTTGTTAACATCAAATGTAAATTTAGTGATAGGAATAGACATGGAAGTCACCCTTTTAATTATAAGGCTTTTATTTTTAAAATTCATGACCAGTTTCAGGCTAACACATGTCAACCATTAGGTGCAATTAGTCATGTTCTGTGAGACTGCGTAGAGAGGGCGTGACTACCACAAGCAAGCACAGATTCCATTCTCTGCGCTCACTCGTGATGGTCGCCTCCGCTCTATCCAGTCTCACTGCAGCTGGGGTCGCAGCACACGGCTAACTGCACTTGATGATGTGTGTTTCTTAGCCCAAAACTGGTCAAGAATTTTAAATATAAAAGCCTTACAATTGAAGTGGTGATTTCTATGCCTATTGTGATTCTCAGTTGTACTTGTTCCACCATCAGGATTGTTAGTGATAGGAAGTCTTGCCTAGAGTGTAGTCTTGTTTGGAAGCGAAAAATGGATGATAAACAGTTTAGATAAGAAGAGACTAGAAGCTTTTGAAATGTGGTGCTACAGTAGAATGCTGAAGATTAGATGAGTAGATCACATAACTAATGAGGAGGTACTGAAGAGAATTGGGGAGAAAAGAAATTTGTGGCACAGCTTAATTAAAAGAGACAATAAGTTGATGGGACACATTCTGAGTTATCAACGGATCATCTGTTTAGTGCTGGAGGGAGATGTGGTGGTAAAAAACAGTAGAGGGAGACTGAGATATGATACAGCAAGCAGGCTCACATGTATGTATGTTGCAATATATTCAGAGACAAACAGACTTGCACAGAATAGAGTAGCATGGAGAGCTGCATCAAACCACTCATCGAACTGAAGACCTTAACAACAACAGAAGTCATATGCAACTTCACATGTTAGATGCTTGATGTTTAAAAGGTAGCCCTTCTTCGAATTGTTTGCCAGAAATAGTACCCACATTTTTATTGCAAAGAGGTATCACAATTGAGGTGAGATGTATATTTATGCCACTCACTGCCAAAACCCTTACATTCTTTGCGTTTCATCCAAAATGTTATGCAATAATGCGTAAATTATTTGCAAACAATAGCACTAATGTATCTTTTGACATGTTGAGTGCCAGCTCATTGCTAAACATATTACAAAAACTGTGACTTCAGATTTCTTGTAGCATCACTGTGGAGCTGAAAAATTCACATTTTGTGATAAGATGCAAACTAGACCAATTAGAAGTTAACATAAATGACAAAAATCCTATGAACAATGCTCAGATCTTATGTTTCTCAAAACACCATATTACAGAAGGAATTGAAATGTCACATATGGACAGTTATATCCTTGCCACCTACTACTGTAGAGATAGCATGGGAAAAGGTGGAGTAGCTATTTTCATTAAAAATAACTTAACTTTTAGATCTGTAGATGTAAGGAAATATTGCACTGACCAAAAGTTTGAAGTATGTGCAGCAGAAGTGACATTAAACAGTTCAAAATTAATAGTGGTTACAGTCTACAGGGCACCAGGAACCAATTTCATAGTCTCTATGGTGCAGTTAGAATTGTTATTATTAACCTTATTTTCAAAAAATAATGACATTATCTTACTTGGGGACTTTAATGTCACTTTGCAACTGAATGCAAGAACAGAGAAGAGCTCCAGAATTTGCTAAGTTCCTACAATCTTACATCGGTGGTTGACTTTCCTACTAGGATCACACCTGACTGTCAATCTCTAATAGACAACACATTTTGAGATGTAAGTTCATACCAGAACTTCACTGTCACCCCGATCTTAAATGGCATATCAGACCATGATGGACAGTTCCTCACTCTACATGACTACAGACCTCTCAAGAAAACAGTCCCATTCTGGAAGGCAATCATACTTATGAACAAAGGGACCCTGGAAATTTTTAACCGTAAGCTGCAGCATGAAGACTGGAATTCATTGCACAGAGTAGATGATGTTGATACAAAGTTTAACATATTCATAAATGAATTCCTATCCCACTTTGAAGACACTTTTCCTAAAAAGTTTGTTACAAACAATATTTCCTCATCCTTAAAGAAGTCATGGATCACTAAGGATATTAGAGAGTCATGTAAATGTAAGAGGGGACTTTATATTGCAACCAGAGTGTCCAGGGACAGAGAATTAATCAGCCATTATAAAAGGTATTGTAAAAACCTAAAGAAACTTATTCAGACATCAAAAGCACTGTACTATGTAAAAGAAATTAATAACTACAATAATAAAATGAAGACTGTCTGGCAAATATTTAGCAAGGAGACAGGCAACAATAAAAAAAAAGGACCCGTAGAAAACTTCAAAATCAAACACAAAGGGAATCTTGTGCAAAATCCTGAGATCATAGCTGAAATCTTTAATAAACACTTCCTGTCAGTGTGTAAGCAAATAGGTTGCAAGGGTTCTCTGGATGATGCCTTGACCTTTTTGCAAAATGCTGTCCCTAACAAAATCATTCAAATGCATAACAGACCTATTACAGTATCAGAAATTGGAAGAACAATTGCCTCCACGAAAACCAAGAAGTCCTGTGGAGTAGACAATATTTCGAGCAAATTGTTAAAACAATGTTGTACTTCTGGAAGCGATATAATGTGTCATATTTTCAATGCCTCTTTGCAGCAAGGAATTGTTCCTCATAGACTAAAGTATGCTACCACGAAGCCTGCCTTTAAGAAAGGGGAGAAATCTGATGTTACAAATTTCAGACCAATATCTCACCTGACTGTTTTCAAAAGTACTAGAAAAACTTTTGTATTCTAGAATTTTAGAACACCTATATAAATTCAATATTCTTAGCAAACATCAGTTTGATTTCCAGAAAGCTCTGTCAATTGAACAAGTGATATATGCCTTCATAGATAAGGTTTTGGAATCTCTAAACGAGAAAATGGTGACAACTGGGTTATTTTGTGATTTATCTAAAGCTTTTGACACTGCGAACCACCAAATACTACTACTGAAGGCAGACCATCTAGGAATAAGCGGTGTAGCAAATAACTGGCTTCAGTCATGCCTGACAGATAGGAAACAGAAAGTAGTCTTAGATAAGTCAGACAATTTGTGTGGTGGAATGATTTCATCAGAATCGAGAGACACAAATTGTGGAATGCCACAGGGTTCTATTCTTGGTCCTTATTGTTCCTTTTATTTATAAATGATTTACTTTATTCTCCCAGGATACAGTGTTATTTTACCATCTTTGCATATGACACAAACATAATGGTTAATGGTCATAAATGGGAAAATGTTCACGAGTCTGTTAATATTATTCTTATAGATTTAATGAAATGGTTTACTGCAACAGAGGATGACAGACTAAAGGCCGAAATTCTAAATGTCTTTTTCCAAAGCTGTTTCACAGAAGGAGACTGCACTGTAGTTCCTTCTCTAGATTGTCGCACAGATGACAAAGTGGTAGATATCGAAATAGATGACAGAGGGATAGAAAAACAATTAAAATTGCTCAAAAGAGGAAAGGCTGCCGGACCTGATGGGATACCAATTCGATTTTACACAGAGTACGCGAAGGAACTTGCCCCCCTTCTTGCAGCGGTGTGCTGTAGGTCTCTAGAAAAGCATAGCATTCGAAAGGATTGGAAAAGGGCACAGGTCATCCCCATTTTCAAGAAGGGATGTCGAACAGATGTCTCAAACATCGATCAGTTGTAGAATTTTGGAACATGTATTATGTTCAAGTATAATGACTTTTCTGGAGACTAGAAGTCTACTCTGTAGGAATCAGCATGGGTTTCAAAAAAGACGATCATGTGAAACCCAGCTCGTGCTATTTGTCCATGAGACTCAGAGGGCCATAGACACAGGTTCCCAGGTAGATGCTGTGTTTCTTGACTTCCGCAAGGAATTCGATACAGTTCCCCACAGTTGTTTAAGGGACAAAGTAAGAGCATATGGACTATCATACCAATTGTGTGATTGGATTGAAGAGCTCCTAGATAACAGAACGCATCATGTCATTCTCAATGGAGAGAAGTCTTCCGAAGTAAGAGTGATTTCAGGTGTGCCGCAGGGGAGTGTCATAGGACCTTTGCTATTCACAATATACATAAATGACCTTGTGGATAACATCGGAAGTTCACTGAGGTTTTTTGCGGATGGTGCTGTAGTATACCGAGAGGTTCTAACAATGGAAAATTCTACTGAAATGCTGGAGGATCTGCAACGAATTGATGCATGGTGCAGGGGATGGCAATTGAATCTCAATGTAGACAAGTGTAATGTGCTGCAAATACCTAGAAAGAAAGATCCTTCATCATTTACCTACTATATACCAGGTCTGCAACTGGAAGCAGTTAATTCCATAAATTATCTGGGAGTACGCATTAGGAGTGATTTAAAATCGAATGATCACATAAAATTGATCGTCGGTAAAGCAGGTGCCAGACTGAGATTCATTAGAAGAATCCTAAGGAAATGCAATCCGAAAACAAAGGAAGTAGGTTACAGTACACTTGTTCGCCCACTGCTTGAATATTGCTCACCAGTGTGGGATCCGTACCAGATAGGGTTGATAGAAGAGATATAGAAGATCCAAAGGAGAGCAGCGTGCTTCGTTACATGATCATTTAGTAATCGCGAAAGCATTACGGAGATGACAGATAAACTCCAGTGGAAGACTCTGCAGGAGAGACGCTCAGTAGCTTGGTACGGGCTTTAGTTGAAGTTACAAGAACATACTTTCATCGAGGAGTCAAGCAGTATATTGCTCTCTCCTACATATATCTCACGAAGAGACCATGAGGATAAAATCAGAGAGATTAGAGCCCACACAGAGGCATACCGACAATCTGTCTTTCCACGAGCAATACAAGACTGGAATAGAAGGGAGAACCGATAGAGGTACACAAAGTACCCTCCACCACACACTGTCAGGTGGCTTGCGGAGTATGGATGTAGATGGAGATGTAGATGTAGAAATGGTCTTTCAACAAACCTTAGTAAGAATAATTATATTCAGTTCACCCCAACTGCCACAACTGAGGAAGAAATGACTGTTAAATATGCCACACAGGTCATAGAAAGAGTGGAAGTAACAAAGTTTCTATGCGTGAAGATTGACTGAGGAGTAAATTGGTCCCATCACATTTTAGATCTTTACAAGAAACTCAGCTCTTCAATTTTTGCAATGCGAATCACCTCTGACAGTGCAAACTTAAGCATTAAAAAAGCAGCATACTATGGTTACTTCCAGTCTTTGTTGGCACATGGAATTATTTTCTGGGGAAATCAACCTCTTGCAAAGAAAATATTCATTGCTCAGAATTGTGTTGTAAGAGTGATGTGTGTGTAAACACTAAATGCTGTTGCAGAAGCCTATTCCAGAATCTGGGAATTCTTGCAACCACTTCTCAATACATATATTCACTTATATGTTTCATAAGTAAAAACACTGATTTATACAAATGTAACAGTGAATACCATCAGTACAACGCAAGGAGAAAACATGATTTCCACACTGAAGTTAAAAATTTGAAAGTTGTGCAGAAGGGTATACAGCAATCTGGCATAAAGATATTTACTGCTCTTCCTCCAGAAATAAAATGTGAAATAGTCAACAAATCTACATTTAAAGAGCTTCTGAGGAGGCAATTTCTTTTAGCCATGTCATTTTACAGTTTGGAAGAGTTTAAGAAACACAGTGAGAAACTGCCTTAAAATAAAATAAGATGTATTATCACATAAATTGAACATTAAGCTGTAAATTCTTGTCACATATGTTACTCTTTTAGTGTTAACTGCTTATATTTAACTCTCTGGGTTATGCGACCTTTTCATATTTAATTTACTAAGTTTTATACTTTGTGATCTGTTGGCCTAAGGTTTCTCATTTCATCATGTTGTGTTATGGATCATGGTAGTAGTTATGTAACTTTCTAATCTTTACCTGTAAACATAGTGTATACGTACTTGTCACTGACAATGTAAAAATTGACACACACTACATCCCTGTGAAATTCTCACAGCTGGATCGATGGTATAATAACTAAATAAATAAAAATAGCAAATACTGTCTCAAAACGCAATATTGTGAAATTATCTAATAGATGCTATTCCACAGTGAACTGTATCTAAATAAACTACTTTATCAGAGATAATTTGAAATAGCTTTATTATAAATATTAAAAATGAAATCAATTTTCAGTTACTGGTACTGCACATCATCTGGAGAAGTCCATCTACGAAAGACGATATGCGTAAGAAAGTGTTTTCAAAATAAAATGTGCATGACCACAACGCTCGATGATCCGGTGCCATTTTAATTGTGGACAGTTAAATGGCCTGTATAAGTTACACCCCACTTAATGCAGCACAGTACTCAGTCACTGGACCTAGCACTTTAGATCCAAGAAATGTGTATGTTTCTTTGTTAGCTAAAGTTCAAAAGTAGGTTATAATGCAGACACTTTTAACATCACAGTTTTAAGTGGCGGCCATTTTGAACTTCTACATTTTTTCATGACACACAGAACAAAATTCAGCTTTGTGTTGGCTACAAAAGACTTGCATCAATTTTTTGTTACTTTCCTGATTTGGGAGCATTGTAATTTATGTTAAGGCATAACACTGAGAACAAAGTAACACCAGAAACAATGCTCACTGTTCACAATCTGTATTAAGCACTTTCAGTATGTCATACAGATGACTGCACTGGTTTGTTAATGATGATGATACACTAATAAACCAAAACTAATATTATCTTAGCATATTATCACCACTCAGATACAATGCAATTAACGTATATGTTAACTGATCACTAGCGTATCGTTTCTGGTACTAGCATCATGTTTACTTTCAGGTAAAAGTAGCACCATTAGGATTTTTAACAAGTTTTACACTGCGACTGGAAGACTAAATTCGTATTGTGCACAGAACTGTATCATACTCAATGTAGAATTACGATGAAGTACAATACTGTACAATACATAGGTTGTAGCTGACATACAGGATAGTTATAATTAAACTTTCACTACCTGATCCAGTGTAGATGGAAGACTATTTATCCTATTGGTACCCAACTTTATACGACTGATGTTCAGACCGTGCGCTGCACAATTTGCATTGTTAGTAGTGTTGGTGTCATGGTTTTCCATTACGTCCGGTACTGGTTTGGCGACACAGGGTTGAAACACGAGCATCAGTGTGTGTTACAGCTGCAGACAATCAAACATGGGTCCGGACAAGGTGAGCAGGGCTAAACTTGTAAAGCTGTTTTATCTAAACAACAGCAATAGTACTGCTGCTCTTTGCAATTGTTGACACATTAAAGAAGTTCGGAGACATCCCCTTTCTGTACACAGAATGTGTTCCAGAAGTTCAAATTAACTGGTGATTTGGGAATCACTCCTGGGAGAGGCCAACGACCAATTGTGCCACAAATTGTTACCATGGCTGAGAATGCTGGATGCAATATGCAATCTTTAAGCAATGCATGAGCTCTCACAACTGCAGAACATTCCATGGTCCATCATTGGAAAAGAGCAGCAGACAACTGTGATATGATATCTGTACAAACTTCTGAGTTGTCTTCAACGCTGATGGTCATCACATTGAGTAACGTTTGTAGCCTCGAACGTGAATGTGGTAAGGAATTAACAAATTTTACCCTCTCATTTGGAAATTAAAACATGTTTCTTTCAAATATTTACTCGCTATTGCTCTTCCACATGTGCTTACAAATTTCATTGTCCTATGATCACTCATTTTTTATGGGGATCCTCTCAAGTAGTGAAAGTACAACTACAACCTCCCCATATTTTAATGCTGAAGCAGTCACACATGGTGTGGAAGTTCGTGAGTTACACTGTAATTAAGCCAAAAAGATGTGATGATAGTTTATAATGGCCAAAAGTGGTAATCATCTATGTTATCTCAAAACTGTGACTGGAATTAATAATCAGTTATAACTTTCCTACAATTGCTGCATTTCTCGATATGCACTGTGTAATCATATTGCACAAATGGTAGCAATACAGTACTCTTCACAGAAGGCAGCCTCATATCATGGAACCAACCATTACCAAACCTGTCTCTGACAAGGGAACCTCCCCATCGCACCCCCCTCAGATTTTGTTATAAGTTGGCACAGTGGATAGGCCTTGAAAAACTGGACACAGATCAATCGAGAAACCAGGAAGAAGTTGTGTGGAACTACGAAAAAAATAAGCAAAATATACGAACTGAGTAGTCCATGCGCAACATAAGCAACATTAAGGACATTGTGAGCTCAGGAGCGCCGTGGTCCTGTGGGTAGCGTGAGCAGCTCCGGAATGAGAGTTCCTAGGTTCAAGTCTTCCATGGAGTGAAAATTTTACTTTCTTTATTCTCGCAAAGTTACGTATGAACCGTCCGTACATTCATTGACGTCTCTGTTCACTGTAATAAGTTTAGTGTCTGTGTTTTGCCACCGCACCGCAAAACCGTGCAATTAGTAGACGAAAGGACGTGCCTCTCCAATGGGCACCGAAAACATTTGCTCGCAAGGTCATAGGTCAACCGATTCCTCCACAGGACAACACGTCTGATATATTTTATACGACACTGGTGACGGCATGTGCGTCACCTGACAGGAATATGTTGTCGACCCATCTAACTTGTACACTTGGCGAATGGGTAAAAAGATTCTTCTACCTTGCCAATTTAGGTTTTCTTGTGGATGTGATAATCACTCCCAAAAAAGTGATGAAAACATAAGAGTTTGTCACATGAACTGCAACAAATCAATGCAACAGTTTCACAGTTGCACAGTTTTCCCTGTGCTCTGTCAAAACATATGTTTTTAACGTTTTCAAATTTTTCCGTGTGTAGACCGTCAAATCCTGCATGTGTCCAAGCAAATCTGAACATGTCCTGGAATTTTGGAGAGCGAAGTTGATTATGTTTGAGTGCCTTAACTTTGATAATAGTCTGAAAATAAAAAAATTTTCTCTCGAGGGAGGCTTGAACCAAAGACCTTTCGTTTCGCAGCTGCTCACGCTAATCCACGGGACCACGGCGCTTCAGAGTTTGCAGTGTCCTTGATGCTTCCTATCTTACGCATGGACTACACAGTTTGTATATTTTGCTTATTTTTTTCATAGTTCCACACAACTTCATCCTGTTTTCTCGATTGATCTGTGTTCAGTTTTTCAAGGCCTATCCACTGTGCCAACTTGTAATTAAATCTGAGGGGGCTGCGATGGGGAGGTTCCCTTGTGAGTTGCATTATTACTTTAACACCTACAACAAACTCAAACTAAATTACTGCAATGAGTGAGCAATGAACATCAATTACACATAGTGATGTATCCACAAGGTCAACCAATCATGTTTTGATACCTTGTACAACAATTTGGGGGAAGCTGTGGAATCCATATGGGTGCTTTCACTCATCGCTTATAGCCTGTTTATACTATTACATAAAGAAGTTGCCGCAAGTTTCCTTCTGTTCTGATCATTTCTTCATGTAGTGGCAATTAATAAATACGATTATTTTACAATTTCCTTGGTTTCTACAAAAATTCCTCATAGTAACTTAGCCACTTTTATACAACATTTTGGAAGTGTATACCTGTCTTTAACTCTTTAACTGCTCTGGACATGTTAATGTGCTCACCTTTGTACCTGTCCCAGTGTGCTCTGAACGTGTTTACGCGTGCCACCAGTCCTTCTACCTGGTACACTGAACATGTCTATTGTAGCGGGGCTTTGAATTTCGCCGCGCTACACTCGTTCCCTCAGATAAAAAATATCTCGTCGCAGCGGTATGAGCGCTCGACGGCAGAGAAACTACCAAAATTGTTAATTTTTTTTGTTTTTTTTATTCCGTTTCAATTGTCTCTTGTTAGCGGTAGCTTAAGGCAGGCGTGATCGGATGCTGACGTAAAAACTTAATGGCTAATCTTGATCTGATTGTAATGTGTAGATATTGTGGAAGTTATTAAGAAATTCGTTGGATGGAAGTAGCAAAGTGAATTAAATTGCATACAGTATCAAGATGATTTTAATTGGTATAAATTAGTGGTCCCTGGACTATTGCAAGATTTCGGAGCAGATTTTTTCACGCTGAAATGAATGAGATTTTTGAAGACGTGGACGCCGCCCTAAAGAAGATAAGTTAATCTGGTAAAGGATGCTCTCTCGTCTACGCCACTTCCCCCTGTCCGTTACATTCTGTTATTCTCTGTTTCTTTTCAATAACTTTTGTAGTGAAAATTGGTTTAACTTTTGCTCAAAAACGCCACAAGGACCACCCCAACAATAGCTTTTTCGAATAACGAAGTCCGATAGCTTTTCCGTAATACAAAGTCCGATCTGCATTTCTTTCATTCTTTCCCTTTTTCACGGTCTCTCTTCTCCCATTTTTTTTATTAACCACTACAACTGGCTCCCGCGACTGGACGCAATTTTCGGATGTGTCGTTTTTGAGCAAATTTGAAACTTTAATTTGTATTTTTCCCAACAGAGAATAAAATCCTGAAGTTTAAAGGGTAACGAAAACACCAACTTTATTGTACCTAAGCAAATGATAGCACAATATTGTAAAGAATTTTTGTAACTAATTCAATCTGTTTTTCTTTTCATGGCATATATTGATGCAAAACTGTTATTTTGAGACCTTTTGGTGATTATCCGATGGAGATGTATTAAGAAAATCCATATTTTGACGAATACGATTTACGCAGAAGTGATTGACCAGCCGTTGCAGGACAGAAAATTTAATGGTGAGTCACACAATTATGTTTCATTCAAACATTCAATAGCCAACTGCAGAATCCATTTTTCCTTTTCCACACATCCTGTAGTTTTCTTCTAGATTTTTACAAAATTATCTATCTCTATTGTAGTTTGTCTTAATTATAGTATTGTTGTAGCATATGAAGATCGTGAATTTGACCGCCAAACAGTCATTTGTTACGAAAAATTTTGTCCGCCCTGCTGCATCTTTCTCAACCATTGTTTGCAATAGAGCAATCATTTACATTGACGAGAAAATATTTCAACCTAAATTTGAGTCAAATCTTTATTAATCAGACTTATATTATTCCCTTTTTGACTTACTATTATACATCCTATTACAATGGAACGTGGTAAGGTAGAGATAGTTTCGGCAGATGAGTTAAGTGAAGTACATTCATCTTTCAACCAACAAGAAAGTCCGCGTTTCCCTCCATGGACGAGTTCACAGATCAATGCAATGATTTTGCCTCAAACTCGCAACATTTGTGATAATACACAGATGGCGACTTTAAATGACGAAATGTGGAATGGACGCGAGGCTAGACCGTCAGCACCATTGTTAACATCAATGTCAGAACCGAATATGAGACAAATTCAGCAATGTGACACAAATCGGACACAGGAAACTGACAAACTGGACCGACTATTAGAGTTATTTGCAGACATGAAACGAGACGTTAGTCAGAAAATTGACATATTAAACCATACTATGACCGAAAATTTTGAACGGACGACAAAACAGATGACAGAATTAAATAACACCACTCAACAGCTCAGCCAGCGATTTGAGACATTGTCCGACCGAGTCACTAAACAGGAAGAAACTTTGGTTACATTCACACACGAAACAAAAAACAATATCACCCGATGTGAGAATCAGTTAACTCAAATAGTTAATGTGCAGCAGGAAGTGAACACCCGTGTGGAAGAGTTAGCTCAGGCCCACACTTCAGCTAGCTCCACCCAAGAAAAGCTGACTGAAGAAGTGGGAAATATTACCCAACAACTTACAATGGTAGTTCTTGAACAGACCCACCTCAAAGAAAAGATAGAAAAGTTAGAAGATCGAGCGGACCTCGCGTCACTAAACAACGACACCAACATGGCCGAAAGAATTGTACATGAATGTAAATTGTGTGACGACTATCTGGACAAAAAACTTGAAACAATTACACAGGACATACTTTCAAAAACAAAGACACATGTTAAAGACGAGACAAAACACATAGAAGACGAAGTGACAAAATTACGAGACAATGTTGTGCCGTGTTTGGCGATAGGTGCAAACGCATCGTCAGGAAACGACAAAACAGCTAAAACCATGGCTAATGACACAGACGGAACACCACCTATTGTGGAATCACCTATTTCAAATCAAAATTACAATGTGCCGCTTTCTTTTCCACCGAACGAGCAATATTACGTTACCGGCATGGCCGATGACACGTTTGTAAGACATGGGTATTTCCAGACATTTTCCAGTGAGGACAAGCACAAAGTCCACCCTATTGTGTTTATTAGATCATTTGACGGTGTTTTTCCACGTAGTTGGTCAGAAGTCGATAAAATCAGATACGTCACCAATCTCATGAGAGGACGAGCAGCTAAGTGGGGTGCCGCTATGAAGCGGCGGTGCCTTACGTTTGAACAGTTCGAACAAGCCTTCTTGGACGAATTCTGGTCCGAGAATGAGCAACAGAGTCTAAGGAGAGAAGTGTGCAACCCCGAGACCTATGACCCTAAAAAAGAGACATTAAGACAATATTTTGAGAGGTACCTAGACAAGACACTGTACTGGTCCAAACCAGCCGACTTGTCAGCGATAATTGACACTTTAAAGAGCCACTTACCCTTTCCATACCGAGACAGATTAATAGGAGTACCGGAGAATGACGTTAAGACTTTCTTAAACTTCCTAGATCAAATGGACGTAGTTTACAGAGGCGATTCACGCCATTCAAATTTTACTCATATTAGTAACCAAAATCAGCACCCACCCCAAAGGAACCGTAGTGACGGTGGTTGGTGGAACCATCCGTCCGCGCCGCGACACAATACGATGCCTGCGCGCGAAACATATTCAAATGGAAACGTGTATGACGGTAGGAACAACCGCAGAAATGCGTGGAATAGGAATAATAACAATAATTATCACCCATATCAAAATGGTAACTACAAGCAAAATAAAAATTACAGACAGTACAACAACAACAACAATAGGAGACGTGAGAAAAACCGGTACAACGCGGGCTACTTTGACAGGAACATGACATATAACAGACATAATTACCACCAAAACAATACCAATCCCAACAATCACCGACAGAATATGTGGAACACACAAAATTCACGCATGACAAATCATAACCCTCCACGGAAACCGCCGCCGTTCCCCGCTACAGTTATGCACTCCCCGCCACGAAGTAGCAATAACAATTGCGGCGCGCCATCAGCTGACGCGTGGGCGCCAACCGGCCGGAATGTAAACATAGTGGAGCTGGTCAATGAACCCGGCCAAACACAGCAGACGACGGAAAACAGTCGACGACCGAGCTAAGCGCTCGTGCTACGGTCGTGGGGTGTTGTAAGAGCGCAACGGCTGAGACGGTTTGTTTCCTCAGGTACGATGACAAAATGACAGCAGAACAGGAATTAACCAACGAAATAAACATTAAATCAGGCAGTTGTGTAGAAGAATTCATACAAGCTACGGCATGGGTTAAGTTTAACGATTATGATGTACAAATTTTATTCGATACTGGTGCTGCTGCAAGTGTGATGTCAACCGCATTCTATAATGAATTGAAAGAAATTATAAACATACCTACATTACCTGTACAGAATTGTCATGTGGTTAGTGCCACAGGTACTAAATCTAAGAACATACGCATGCAAGCCCTTTTAACTTCACATTTTCCAATACACAGTTCAAGTGTAATTTTCTGATTGTAGACAAGCTTATCGTACACTGCATCCTAGGGATGGATGTTTTGAATGAACACAAAGCAATCATAGATTTAAGTAATGGCATATGTCAATTATCCGTAGGAGAACAACTAATTAATGTTGAACTTAACAAGACGATTGAACCACGACAAAAACATTACGAAGTAAGTCAATTTCAATTGGTATATCCTACCATAGTTAGTGTATGTAATTTAACACCTGAAGATTCAGACTATCAGGAAATTGAGCAGGATTTATTGTATCAGAAATGTGTCGAATCTGACTACTTAACGAAACCACAGCAAGAAGAATTGTACAAATTATTATGTGATTATGCACAAGTTTTCAGTGAGAGGCCTGGTGTAATCAGAGGTTATAGCTACAAAATGGATGTTAAGCCACATAAGACTTATTGTAGGACACATTATAATATTCCATGGGCGAAGAAACCTGCAGTTTTACGTGAAATCGAGCGTATGTTGATCTGGGGTGTTATAGAAAAATCACATTCCCCTTATTGCAGTCCTATCCTGGCGGTAGGCAAGCAAGATGGAAATGTCAGATTGGTGCTAGACGCACGTGAAATCAACAAAATTATTATACCCGTTAACACAAGACCCGTCAACTTGGATGAACAGTTGCTAAAATTTTATAATGTACAATACCTAACTAATATTGACCTCCGCTCATCGTACTGGCAGGTGTCCCTTCACAATGACAGTCGTAAATACACTGCTTTCCTTTGTGAAGGACGCAGTTATCAGTTTTGTGTGTTGCCTTTTGGCTTGCGCGTAAGCGCGGGCGTGTTCATCGAGGCGCTTGACGCCGTTCTCGGCCCGTGTTTGTTGTCACGCGTCACGGCGTACGTCGATGACATCGTCGTGGCAACAAATACGTGGGAGGAACATATTGATCTGTTACAGCAAATTTTATTTAAATTTTCACAAGCTGGAGTCACAGTAAATCTTTCGAAGTCCAAAGTAGGAAGGCGTGAAATCAAGTTTTTGGGCCATATTGTCTCGCCGGAAGCCGTTCGTCCCGATTCTAAGAAGATTGATGCTATTCGTAATTTCCCTCCTCCACAAAACCGTAAACAGTTGAAAGCATTCTTAGGTTTATCTTCTTTCTTTAGGAAGTTTGTTTCAAAACAGCTTCTGAACAGCTCTCATCTGCTAACTTTACTGAAAAAGAACGCAATTTGGAGATGGACAGAGTTTTGCCAAGCTGATTTTCAGGCTATTAAAGATGCATTGGTGAACGCACCCCTCCTCTGCCACCGTGACATGACGTCAGATTTTTGCCTATCCACGGATTCGTCATCATACGGCCTTGGAGCTTTTCTATTTCAAATTCAATCCGAATCAAGACAATCTGTCATCAAACCGATAAGTTTTGCGAGCCGCACGCTCACTGAGTGCGAGAGGTCGTACTCGGTGACGGAACGGGAGGCTCTTGCCATTATTTGGGCATTCCGTAAGTTTCGCTACTTTCTTTGGGGTAAACATACTCGCATATACACAGACCACCAAGCCCTTTCTTTCTTGCTATCATGCAAATTGCTTCATTCACGGCTCACCCGGTGGTGCCTTTCACTGCAAGAATACAGCTTCGAAATTGTTTACATTAAAGGTGAATCAAACGTAGTAGCCGATGCCCTGTCCCATTTGCCCCAAGGCATACAGGATTTTTCGGAACTTTCCGAGCAAACATCAGACTTTAACATCTTACTTATGTATGATGGTACATACGCTCCATACTACCACAATATGTGCAAGAACTTTGCTTCACTTCAGGACAGCGACCCCAGGTGGTCAAATATCAAAAAGAAATTACGTACAGATCCTTCTTCACATTTACAAAAATATTACACAATACACAAAAATGTACTTTTTCATAGGCGTACCCCAGACTCGCACCATTGGTGTGTCGGTCTACCCGACGCGCATGTTGATGATTTTATTCTGTTCACACACAAAACTTGGGGACACTACGGAGTCACCAAATGCACTGATAAAATGGTACAGTACTGTTATTTTCCCAATCTGCGTCGGAGAGTGTTGCAAATTGTTCGTAAATGTATCATCTGCCAAAAAGCAAAATTTTCCAACCGATCATCTTTGAATGAATTACATCCTATTATACCAACCCGACCTTTGGAGTTAGTATCGTTGGATATCGCAGGACCTTATCCCAGGGCTCGTGGAGGTGTGAAATACATCGTTGCTGTACTTGATGTCTTCTCAAAATACTTAAAATTGTATGCTATCCGCACTGTCAACGCATCTGCTATTGCTAGACGTTTGACTAACAGTTACTTTACAAGGTTTGGCAAGCCCCACAGCATTATCACGGATAACGCACCCTATTTTACAGGAAGAAAATGGAAATCTTTTGTTGCCACACATAACATCAAACATATTCTTACATCAGCATTTCACCCAGAAGGGAACCCCGTAGAAAGGATTTTTAGAGAATTTGGTCAATTCATGAGAATACATTCACCTCGCAAACACACCAAGTGGATCGAATTTTTAGCACCCTTTGAGCAGATAGTAAACAACTTGCCTCATGCCTCAACAGGATACCCACCACAGGAATTATTATTAAACAAACCTGAACAGAACAAGTGGGCTATGCCCATTCCAAAGCTAACCCCATCCACAACACACATACCTTTGGAAGAGAAAGTAAGACAGGCATACACTATGTTGTGCAATAAAGCCAAGAACAGGAAAGAGAAGTATGACAAACGTGTTACAAATACACAAATCTATCAGGTTGATGACCTTATTCTGTTGCGTTCACATCCCAAGTCTACAAAATTAAAACAATTGAACAGAAAATGGCAGCTATTATATTCAGGTCCTTTCAGAATAGCAAGCATACCTCACCCAGGTTGTTACTCCCTAGAATACCCGTTATCTCACAAGCCGAGGGGGCTGCATCCCCACAGACATTTGAAACCCTTTGTGCACTAAAACAACATAATATAATGATAACTAAGTTGAACATGAGCAAGTTGCTGTGAAAACGAGATCATAAATATTTGTATTGAATACACGAACATTAAGTTATACAGCCTAAGAACACAAACTTTCATTTATGGAAATTATATACTGCAGTTACACTTGCACACATAATTATGAAGAGAAGGTAAACCCAGGTGAGTACACTTGCTGAATGAGAAAAGATATTCATATAGGAATGAGGTCTATGCAGGTTACATTGGTTGTTAATTGTAAATTATAAGGTGAATCAACAACTAGTTAGTTATTTCAAGGCACTATAATGAGAGGAAATAATAGCTATTGACATCAGTAATGACATAGGTATGTAGCAGAATGAATGAGGATGTAAGAATGAATGATCAGTATGAATGAGTTAATATTTAAGTTAATATAAGAAGGTAAGTTACTGTGAAGTGGTTGGAGACAAGAGATTATTTGAGGAAAATATTATTGGAGTTTTATGAGAATGGAAGTGCCAAATGGCCCCACGTATGTGATATATTAATGTTTGATGAGGAATATGTTTAATGTGTGTGTGTGTGTGTGTGTGTGTGTGTGTGTGTGTATATATATATATATAATGATGAATATGTGAGTAAGGAATGAGTGAGAATGTTTTGGTAATATTGTGCTACATGGAGAAGTGAGTAAACAGTTTATATCTTTAAGATTACATAAGAATTTCAGTTTGAAAGAAAACATTTGTGATGAGTTAGAACACGTGAGTACAAGACGTTAAATGTGAATCTATTTTCAGTGCCCTTGAAAAGGAATGAATGCAAGAAAAGCAGAGTGAACATAACGATGATTACAGCTGTGGAAAGAAGTGTAATAAGAATGTAACTTGGAAACACATTAGCTTTAATTTATTTCAGAAGTGTAACTTAGTAACCTTTCGTTAAGTTTTGTTACGCCATTGTGTGGAAGAAAACATTTATAGTTCGTGTTCAGACAGGAGAATGATATTTTAAGGAACTTAAGTTGAAACATAGTTTTTACACAGCCCTCATGTGAATGCATTTGTTAAAAAAAAAAAAAAAAAAAAAAAAAAAAAAAAACGAAACTGAAATTTAGTGCCATATTAGCCTTTATTATAATTACATATGACAGAAAACCCTGAGGAAGCAAAAGATAGGAGAGTTATTAAGGCCGTTTTGCGACTCGTACAACACCTCCACTTAAGCGAACAGATGACAAAATTACATCTACGTTGAAGACATTTGACTTTTTAGGCTATGCAAGGTAAGTGCAAAGGAGCAGTGACCATCCGTGCAGCCGACGTCGAGCAACGGACAGTGAGAAAGAGACATTTTGCTGTCAATTATAATAATATGTTCTTTGTTTATAATTTATAGATAGAAATGATATATATATATATATATATATATATATGATATTTAACCTTCACTAAAGTCGAAGAAAGTTCATGGTTGAACTCTTGAGAGGAAATTTGATATGTTACCATATAATACACATTATGAGAGAGACAATCTCTGAGATACATTTTCCATTTGTATAGACGGTATCCACAAGAAGTGGAGATATTGAGGAAGCACTGAGGGGACATGCGATTCACTCATGCAAGGATTTGTTAAGGTATAATACACTAAGTCATATGAACAGTCAGAACACAAACAGAGAATCTGTCATGATGTTACACTACACAGACTTGACGTAAGGACACTTACATTTACCCATGATTTGGTAAACTGTAAGCACCTCCTTTCACACACCCCTTGAAGGTGATGCAAACGTTATAATGTATTACATTCTCTTTTTTTATGTATTAGCTGTAGGATTTGGTAGTTTATAGGTAGTGAATAGTTTCTTCCAGTCTATCTTTCTTTCTTTCTCCATTATCCTACCACATACTGCAGCTGGGTATTGTTTGTTTATGGAATGTAAGAATATATTGTGTGACAGTAAACTTTCAGGTATGAATAAAAAGACATGAATATTAATGGCATTACAAGCCTGGTTAACCACTAGCCACCCAAGATATGGAATCAAAGAAAAGAAATAAATAATAAATAAAGGAAAGCCCGTGCTTTTAAACATTAAGTCTTATATCCCTTGGCACGTCAAAACCTTAATAAAGAAAATCAAAATGACCATAAACCCCAATAAAAGAAAGCCAATGGGACTTAGTATAATTTTTTTTAGCGTAAATATTTCACGTGTATATTCTTGTAAATTTATATGTATTTGTATATGTGTTAAAACTTTGCATATTGTCAACATTTTGAAACATGACCACGAAATGTAAGCTTTCATAATTAACGATGTAAACATGCTTGGACAAAGTGAACTGTTAAAATGTAAATGTGGCAAAAAGTGATGCAAACTGTGTTAAACAGTGAACGTTATAAACGACGAATTTTGTGTTGTTTGTGAAACTTATGGCGCATAAACCAAATAACTGTTTATAAATCGATATAAACTGCAGTTTACTTTGACGATAATGAGGATTTTCACACTGCAAATGAACGTTTGTTGGCAAGTGTAAACAATGTGGTGAAACACCTACCTTTGCGAACATCGACGCCGTTGTTCCTGGCCGGCCTTCAGATGCTTGGAGACAATAAACTCAGCACCTGTCGTAGGCGATGTGGAGGCTAAAAACTACATCGACCATATATGCCCCGGGAACAATAGTCATGAAAACGCACAAGGACCTGGAGTGTTGTGTCGTAACAAAAGACATGGACGTTGCTTCAGATCACGCACACGCTCAATCTTATGGTGTCACCGAACTTAACACGCCATTTATGCTGGAATAACAACTTGTAATGAACACTATGTGAGAGTGAATACTGTTGAAGACTGTCATAACACAGCGATTTTGAAACTGCCGCACGCGAAATTCAGTGATGCTACTGCGCATGCGCAAAGACTACGTGCTGCCAGATGTGCATTGGGAAACCAACGCTGGGAGCACACAACATTAACTGCTCTGGTGAACAGCTTGTTCAAACAAACTGTATGTGTATATATATATTAATTGTGTAAAAAAGGATCCAAACTGTAATAATTGTATTTAGTATATAGGTTTAGAAAGTAAGTGTTGGTTAAGATTATCCCCTATGGATGCACGTGGCCTTTCCAATGAAAATTACATGTATTGACTTTTAGGTTTGCTAGC
The DNA here is from genome assembly GCF_021461385.2 of Schistocerca piceifrons. Lineage (NCBI taxonomy): Eukaryota > Metazoa > Arthropoda > Insecta > Orthoptera > Acrididae > Schistocerca > Schistocerca piceifrons. Next base: position 479,844,489 of record NC_060139.1, read on the forward strand.
CTGCCACGCTAAATGTTTTAGCGTGACAGTCGAGGGGGCGATGTAGCGGGGCTTTGAATTTCGCCGCGCTACACTCGTTCCCTCAGATAAAAAATATCTCGTCGCAGCGGTATGAGCGCTCGACGGCAGAGAAACTACCAAAATTGTTAACTTTTTTTGTTTTTTTTATTCCGTTTCAATTGTCTCTTGTTAGCGGTAGCTTAAGGCAGGCGTGATCGGATGCTGACGTAAAAACTTAATGGCTAATCTTGATCTGATTGTAATGTGTAGATATTGTGGAAGTTATTAAGAAATTCGTTGGATAGAAGTAGCAAAGTGAATTAAATTGCATACAGTATCAAGATGATTTTAATTGGTATAAATTAGTGGTCCCTGGACTATTGCAAGATTTCGGAGCAGATTTTTTCACGCTGAAATGAATGAGATTTTTGAAGACGTGGACGCCGCCCTAAAGAAGATAAGTTAATCTGGTAAAGGATGATCTCTCGTCTACGCCACTTCCCCCTGTCCGTTACATTCTGTTATTCTCTGTTTCTTTTCAATAACTTTTGTAGTGAAAATTGGTTTAACTTTTGCTCAAAAACGCCACAAGGACCACCCCAACAATAGCTTTTTCGAATAACGAAGTCCGATAGCTTTTCCGTAATACAAAGTCCGATCTGCATTTCTTTCATTCTTTCCCTTTTTCACGGTCTCTCTTCTCCCATTTTTTTTTTTATTAACCACTACACTATGCATGCGTAGACACATTCGGAGTACCAGGTAGAAGGACTGGTGGCGCGCGTAAACACGTTCAGAGCACACTGGGACAGGTACAAAGGTGCGAGCGTTAACACGTCCAGAGCAGTTAAGGGGTTAATATAGTGTATACAACATATTCCTCTTAAGCAAGTAAATCACTAAGTGCATAATAGAATTATCTGTAAATGACTGAACCTTTTTCTTGTTAAGGTTGCAATTCTGTACAGTACAAATTAATAAATGAAAGATGCATTTATTCAATACCATAACATAACACCATTATGTAGAAATAATTTATCCCATCGACAATCTTAACATATTTGAAGAGTTCAGATTCTTGACGCAATTAGTCTCATGAAACCAAAAATATCACATAAAAAACATGTAATATTGTCTTTATCCATTGTAGTAAAAATAACACATGAGTAACATATGGCATTCTTTTTATGCCTGGTAGTATCAAAACTAATATTTTTTTTTGAAATTCCAAAATGCTGTATGCAAAATTATGGACAGAGGAATTTCCTTAAAGCACGAAATCTTACAAAACTGGATAAAGGTGACCCACTGATAAAGACCCATGACATTTGCTCCAAAAGAACTGATAACTTAGCATGGAATTATGTTAAATTTAACTCATTTGCAAACAACTGCTGGTTACCAATTGCATCTTATTTTAATTGATACTGTTTTCATCAGACACTTACATCTCTAGGAGGATGTCCTGTCACTTGACTTTCTACATTGTTTGGGTAGACATTGATGATGACCAAGTGGCAATGATGAACAGTGATTAAGCTGAAAACAAGTATCGGTTCAGGAAATTTTGACAAGATATGAAAAATTTATGCAATTAAATTTTCATGAACAGTTCATATAACTTGCAACAATTTGTAACAGAAATTTTATTTTAGAAAGTTTTTGATCACAAACGACATTGTTGTCCGTAGAACTGAAAAAAACCAGCAGCAGTAATGCCTGATAATTAATACTCCTTTTCTCAATTGTTTCCTATGTGGATTTGATAAATTATTTCTCTTAACATTTAGAATATATGTGAAGCAAATCAAACATTTTACGTTGATGGCTTTTCAAAATCTGAATATTTAGGACAATGGAAAAGTACAAAATAAAACATTACGAGTAAGATACAATAATAACAGTTAGGAAGTGTCATGTTAAGTTTAGAAACAAATAACGATATAGAAGTGACAATTTATTACTATACAGAAGTTTTTTCCTAACAGCTAACTAAATATTCAAAATCAAAATAAGTATTTTATTGTTTCATTATAAAAAAATTTAAGTAAGCAGCCATTGCAGTTCAACAGAAGACTAAAATTGGCAACCTGAATATGTTCAACAAACTTAACCAGTCTTAATGCGATAAATTTGTAATAATACACTGGAGGCGGCTTTCATTAAATTATTAACTTTAGTAGCAGCTGTGTTGCTCAACATGATCAAAATTACTTTAATGTACAGGAGACTAACAAAGCACAAATAGTAATTTGCATAATGTAATTATTTAACACACAGTATTTCAAACATAAATAAGACAACCTCACCTATAACCTTAAAACAACTGATTAATCTTTAATCTATAGCATTATTCTCCAAAGACAACTCTACCACCACTTATAAACCGTTTTTTTGGAAAATAGCACTTCTGCACAAAGACGGTGTGTAATTTTCCCTTTATTAATATTGAATCCACACTATGGGAGTTTCTCCCTTTTAATTTATTGTTATGGTTATAGGCTGTGAGCTCAGCAACAGAGTTTTAATCTGTGCGAAGGAAATAGGAAATTATATTTGTTTCTTGAATGATGTCGTTACAGTATCTAAATTTTAGAGCCATGTGGCACCCTCATACAGACCAGCATATTATGAGTGCTTGCCAATGGACAGTAAGGAACTTCTCAACTTTTGTAATTCATAATGTGAATGCTATAAATAATTAACATTTATAACTATTAAGGCAATGATTTCTTTATAAAAGTGTTGGTGAAAATGTGCAATATTGACTGACCAGGAATAGTTATCGCAGTAATGACTAAACACCATTGTACAGAACATAGTAGTTTTCGAGTTACACTAAGAAACTTACACCTCCACCCGCCCTTCCCTCCTACCACTGGACTAGATGAATGTTACGAGGGTTTGTTTATATTTTAAGTTACCTCTTTGTGATATTCAGCTCGTAGCAGCCTGAGAACCACCGACTTGTTAAATATTCTTCTTATCTGTAGAATAACTTAATTTTTTTACTAAAAACCAGGACTTGACAATTCCGATCTTCTAATGCTTTTATTGCGCCTTACATTAGATGGTAAGTATCTTGTTATAGTAGCCCTTCTGAGTAATGAATAAAAGGCATTTTTTTCAATACATACATATATACATTACTGACATAAACAGGAGGAATATTTCATACAAATAATAAAATGAACTGGACTTGTCCCCTAATAAATCTCCTAACATAATAATTAAAACTTTATGTTCGCAATGATTATCCTGGATAACAAAAATAGATATAATTCTACTAATAAAGCTTCAACAGTATTATGAAAAGGATAGTTCCTACTCACCATAAAGCAGAGATGCTGAGTCACAGATAGGCACAACAAAAAGACTGTGTGTGTGTGTGTGTGTGTGTGTGTGTGTGTGTGTGTGTGTGTGTGTGTGTGTGTGTTTCAAACATTTTTTTTGGACGACACGAGACAGTGTGGTATTGGGTTGCCAGGCACACACGTCTCTCAATTCAGTTAACTTGCACATTGTGTGTAACTGGTCCTCTACTCTGGGTAATCAGCTACGTCGATCTCCCAAAAGCTTCTTCTCCGAAGACTATAGCTGGTTAAAGGAATTTATTAAAATACTTCTCTATCCTTGAAATAGTTTTGGTACTCATAAAATACTTTTCAGTTCAATACTATATATTTCCAACTTTCACAGACAATAACTTCTGCAAGCCAACTTATTCCTTACACATTAGACTCATTTACACATATTCAAATAGCATACATGTCTCTTGCTTCGTTCATAGCCAAGACTTGTTCATTAGTCTTTTTACAATCAACCGAGACACTAAAGAGCACAGAATACTACATAAAGTTTCCTTGTTCTTCTCGACTCATACACAGAGACTCTGTGGACCATACAGCAGGTACCCGTTTGCCGCCATTCTGCCGCCGGTCCCTCTTTTTCTCGTAACTTCTTTTTTTTCCTGTGCACGATGCACAGTAGGGCGTATTTGTTTCTCCCACTCACTTCTAAAATATTGGTTGTTCGAAATGGTGGAAGGCCAAGTGGTTCTAGAATTTACTCCGAAATTCTTGAAGCACTACAGAGTGAGTGTGTGTGTGTGTGTGTGTGTGTGTGTGTGTGTGTGTGTGTGTGTGTGTGTGTGTGTGTGTTTAATTTTGACAAAGACCTTGTTGGCTGAAAGCTCATTTTGTGACAGTATTTTTGTTATGCCTATCTGCAACTCAGCATCTCCACTATATGGTGAGTAGTAACTATCCTTTTCAAAATAGTGTTACACTCCATCCTGGATTTTCCGCTGTTTGATTTTACTAACAAAGCTGGTTCATTTGTATTCAAAATTAGTACGAGATTTCACTTCCAATCAACAAAATTATTTATTTCCAAACTTTGGCTACAAAATATCTGGAAAATCTCATATCCTCAGAATGTAAGATGAAATACAGATGAGTAATGTAATTAGGGCTGGAAGCAAGAATCAGGCATGGGAGTGATACTTAAAACCAGGTGCAGCTTGTGGTTTCCACACTGGGTACGGCCATGACATTTATCGATTGGAGGTGGAGGGGGGTGGGGGAGGCAATATCACACACTAGCCAAACATTTACACATTGCATCTTCTTTCTGTTTCATAATCATTTTCTAAATAACATCAAAATCTAACTTCAAGATAAAATCTGTAGGTAGCTTATTTACCTCCAGTATCACATTTTCTGACAGCTTACCACAACAAACTGTACTAAAAGGCGCATTTTGGAGAGATCTTTAATGCAGTGTATGTTAGCTTCGCTCCATTCTTAATGTTTCTGGTATTTTCATTTCTAAACTTCAGACATTTAATGTTCTGTGTGCTCAAACCACAGTTTTTATGAGTTCACATGATGAAACAGCAATGTTTTCATGACATCACGAATCTTTTGCTGTCACTGGCTGACATGAACAACTCAAGCAACTGCCATAGTAATTTACACACCGTATTTATAGTTGTGTGTAAAAAAATATGCATTTTAAGTGATATGGCACACACAACCACTCAGCTGTATTGTACATTTCTCTCTTAAAATCACATGTATACTTTGCCTGGATTTACACTGGTTTTGTTGTCGATTCATGTTTACATCATGTCTGGTGCACCAAGTTCGTTCACTTTCATCATAACCACATGTCCAAAATTTTGTGTGATAAGTTGCACACTGAATTCATATTGTGCTGTTTTCAAATTCACAAGAACGTAAAACTCACTAAACTCATGCACAACAAACTCACAAAAAGAAACTTACTAATAACAAACATTACTACAGTCAGCAAGCAAGGAAACTAAAGTAACGGGGCATATTTCAAGCAGGGGGTAAATTTCAAACACTTTTTCCTCTTATCATTCATGAAACTCTTGCTAGGTGGTGATATTTACGTTACCACACTCTAGTACACTCTGGTGAGACATTTGAAAACTTATTCCAACAGTGGATATAGCAGCCAATGTCAGAAACAAAAAAACTGTCTAAAGCACTATCAAAACAACAAAAGCACTATCAAAGCAACAATACTAAACATTGGTTAATGATGCATCAAAGCATATGAGAGATATACAGAGACAGGGAGTCAATAGCAAAGTTTCAGCAACTCTGTTCATTCCCTTATGGTGTAAGCAGTGGAACATGAAAATTGTTTACGTTGGTAGGAGGAAACTCTTAAGCTAAAACACCAGAGCCTTCAGGGTGCCCGTAAGAGGTGTACTCCAAGGAAGCCAAGCCCCCAAACCCTTGTTACATAGAGCTAAGCGGCATTTCAAGGCATAGCCTTAAGACTAACTGCTACCTATTCAAAAAATATCACTTGATATCACATATCAATAGTTCCAAAAATGTTGACCAGTGTTATTTAAAGCCATGTGGGAAACATATATAATGTGTTTTGATAATTTAAATTCTGTAATACATTACTGAGAAATTTATTTTAATATATATATTTTGGGGGAGCTACACCTCACAGCCTTTAATTATGAGCCGCAACTGCCCATAACCAATGGTCTAACAGTGATAAAGAGCTCAGTCATGTATGTACAGCTAAAATAACCTTGACAAGCTAGTCTGTGACTCCCTTGCTTTGTGCCATAAGGATGAGAACTGCGGGATCCCACTAAATGACTCAGGGATATAGTACTCCTCCTACACAATTAGCTGACTGTTTGTGAGTGCACACAACTGTTTTTTCAGATTAGGTGATTCTTCAGTCAAACCAAATAATGACGTTGCTGGAGTCCCTGAAGTTCCAGCATAACAGTATAAGACCCAATGAAAAATCCCCCCCCCCCCCCCCCCCCCCGCCTCGTTTCCCAGATTAGACTATTTAACATCTTAATTCTTAATGATTAACTGTCAAAGCATTCACAACAAAGTGCCAAAGTTTCAGCGCAGTGCTGAAAAGCAGAGGAAAACACCTAAAACTAGATACAGAAAACTGCTCAAAATACAAAATTGATAGCAGTGACATTTCTGGAGTAAATGTAGTGTAAATTGAAAGGATAGACTAATGACGAATGGAGGTGGTGTGTTTGTCACAGTAGACAAAAAACCTGAAATTCAATGACAGACATTGCAACTGTTTCAGATTATTTGCGCAAGACTCGATATCCACAGAGGACAAAATCGTATAACTGGGTATTTGTATCAAACAATCCCTGATGTAACCATAAGTTTAGAAAAAAGAACTGGTTTTCAAATGTATTATTACAAAGAAAGATACAGAGATATTGTCCAGGTTCATTCTTGCATTACTGCAGGGATGAGTAATAGACATCATGGTCAGACGCAGTGAGAAACTACTGAAATTCCTAGAACTGAATAAGCCACAAGACCCGACAGAATATGTGACAGATTCTGTACAAAATCTGCTGCTGAGGTGGCCCCTCCCTTAATCATAATACACTGCAGATTTGTAGAAAAAAAATGTGCCCAGTAGCTGAAAGGAAAAGCAGGTGAAGAAGAGCAGCACAAGTGACCCACAAAACTACCGTCCATTCTCACTGATGGTCATCTCTTGCGGAATCCCAGAACATATTCTGATATCGGACATAATGAGGTATCTCTAACACAAAGACCTTTTCCATGCCAACCAGCATGCATTCCAAAAACATCGAACCTGCATAGTCCAACTCACAACTTTCTCATGTGACATCCTTAAAGCCTTGAATCGTGGCAATCAGGTGGGTGTATTGTTTCCCAAAACCAGGAAAGTTTTTGGTTTCAGTGCTTATAGTGACTGTACAATCATGTGGAGTATCAAAGAAAATTCATGACTGTAACACACCATATAGTGGAGATGCTGAGTCGCAGATAGGCACAGCAAAGAGACTCTCACACTTATAGCTTTGGGCCATTAAGGTCATTGTCAACAATACACAGACACACATACCCACTCACACAAATGCAACTGACACACACGACTGCAGTCTCAGGCAACTGAAACCACACTGTGAACAGCAGCACCAATGCATGATAGGAGTGGCGACTGGGTGGGGGTAAGGAGGAGGCTGGAGCAGGGAGGGGGAGGGATAGTATGGTAGGGGTGGCAGACAGCGAAGTGCTGCAGGTTAGACTGAGGGCACAGGAGACGTGGGGAGGAGGGATACTAGTGGAAAAGGAGAGAAATAAAAAGACTGAGTGTGGTGGTGGACTTATGGCTGTATAGTGCTTGAATGGGAACAGGGAAGGGGCTGGATGGGTGAGGAAGAAGGTTGAGGCCAGAGGGGTTACGGGAACGTAGGATGTATTGCAGGGAAAGTTCCCAACTGCGCAGTTCAGAAAAGCTGGTGCTGGTTGGAAGGATCCATATGGCACAGACTGTGAAGCAGTCATTGAAATGAAGGATATCATGTTTGGCAGCGTGTTCAGCAACAGCAACACTTGTTTCTTGGCCATAATTTGTCAGTGGCCATTCATGTGGACAGACAGCTTGTTGGTTGTCACGCCTACATAGAATGCACCACAGTGGTTGCAGCTTAGCTTGTAGACCACATGACTGGTTTCACAGGTAGCCCTGCCTTTGATGTGATAGGTGATGTTAGTGACCAGACTGGAGTAGATGGCAGTGGTGGGAAGATGGATTGGACAGGTCTTACATCTAGGTCTATTACAGGGGTATGATCCATGAGGTAACGGATTGGGAACAGGAGCTGTGTAAGGATGGACAAGAGTATTGTGTAGGTTTGGTGGATGGCAGAATACCACCACGTGAGGGGTCGTAAGGATAGTGGGCAGGATATTTCTCATTTCAGGACACAATAAGAGGTAATTGAAACCCTGGCGGAGAATGTAATTCAGTTGCTCCAGTCCTGGATGGTACTGAGTTAGGAGGGGAATGCTCCTCTGTGGCTGGAAAGTGGTATTTTGGGAGGTGGTGGGAGACTGGAAAGATAAGGCATGAGAGAGACTTGTTTTTGTACAAAGTTGGGAGGATAATTACAGTCAGTGAAGGCTTCATTTCATCCTGGATTTTCCATTGTTTGAAATACATTACTGATTTGTCAGTTTCTTGGCAGAGAGAATACATCATGTTATACTGGATGGGAAGTCACTGACAGATGTATAAGTAACTTTCGGACTGCATCACTGAAGTGTAATGGGACCCTTACTGTAAATGAAGTATATTATCAATCTGGTAGATAAAATTAATAGTAACCTCATACTGTTTGCAGTTATCTATAATGGATTATTATCTGAAAAAAGATGCACAAACATCTGTTCACATCTTAATAAGATTTCAAAGTGATGAAAAGCATGACAACTTGCTTTAAGTGTTCAGAAATGTAGGCACCTAGGCTCTCAATCATAGGTAAAGTACATGGCAGACTTCATTTTATTGGTAGGGTACTGGGAATATGCAGTGAGTCGACACTGGAGCTGGCCTAGAAAACATGCAATAGAACCATTCTAGAATATTGCTCAAGTACGTAATAGGACTAACAGGGAATATTGAACATATTGTAAGAGGGTAGCATGAATGGTGACAAATTCACTTGACTTACAGGAGGGTGTCAGGGGAAATACTAAAAAACATGAATAGGCAGACACTTTGAGATAATACATTGACTATCAGATGAAAGTTTAAGGAAACAGTAGTACGTGAGGAACCTAGTAATATACTACAGGCTCCTACATATTGCTTCTGTAAGGTCTGTGAAGACTAAATTACATAAATTACAGATGTAACTAAGCAGTCATTTTTCCTGTGATCTACACACAAATGGAAGAGAAAGAAACCCTGTTGTCGAGGAGATAGAAAAGCTTACTGAATGAATGTATCGACACTAATGTGTGCATTGATGATTATGATTCTAGTGACAACATTGTCTGTAGCTGATTACTGTGTAGTTTCACAGCAAGATACTATTAGTATGGTACTGAACTAGCACTATTTTGATCTGTGTGCAATGCATTCAAATTTTACAGAATTTATGGTGTTTACTTACTTACTTACTTACATTAATTGATCGTGTTAGGTTAATCAAGTGGATAACACCTGAAACATTGTGATGAAGGAACAATGGAGCTTTAAGGCCACAGACAACAATGTCATTAGAGACCAAATAAAATAACTGATAAGATGGATATGAGAAAGGGTAATGGCCATGTCCTTTCCAAAGGAGCCCACCCCAGCATACGAGGTGCATTCAAGTTCTAAGGCCTCTGATTTTTTTTCTAATTAATTACTCACCCGAAATCGATGAAACTGGCATTACTTCTCGATGTAATCACCCTGCAGACGTACACATTTTTCACAACGCTGACGCCATGATTCCATGGCAGTGGCGAAGGCTTCTTTAGGAGTCTGTTTTGACCACTGGAAAATCGCTGAGGCAATAGCAGCGCGGCTGGTGAATGTGCAGCCACGGAGAGTGTCTTTCATTGTTGGAAAAAGCCAAAAGTCACTAGGAGCCAGGTCAGGTGAGTAGGGAGCATGAGGAATCACTTCAAAGTTGTTATCACGAAGAAACTGTTGCGTAACGTTAGCTCGATGTGCGGGTGCGTTGTCTTGGTGAAACAGCACACGTGCAGCCCTTCCCGGACGTTTTTGTTGCAGTGCAGGAAGGAATTTGTTCTTTAAAAGATTTTCGTAGGATGCACCTGTTACCGTAGTGCCCTTTGGAACGCAATGGGTAAGGATTACGCCCTCGCTGTCCCAGAACTTGGACACCATCATTTTTTCAGCACTGGCGGTTACCCGAAATTTTTTTGGTGGCGGTGAATCTGTGTGCTTCCATTGAGCTGACTGGCACTTTGTTTCTGGATTGAAAAATGGCATCCACGTTTCATCCATTGTCACAACCGACGAAAAGAAAGTCCCATTCATGCTGCCGTTGCGCGTCAACATTGCTTGGCAACATGCCACACGGCCAGCCATGTGGTCGTCCGTCAGCATTTGTGGCACCCACCTGGATGACACTTTTCGCATTTTCAGGTCGTCATGCAGGATTGTGTGCACAGAACCCACAGAAATGCCAACTCTGGAGGCGATCTGTTCAACAGTCATTCGGCGATCCCCCAAAACAATTCTCTCCACTTTCTCGATCATGTCGTCGGAACGGCTTGTGCGAGCCCGAGGTTGTTTCGATTTGTTGTCACACGATGTTCTGCCTTCATTAAACTGTCACACCCACGAATGCACTTTCGACACATCCATAACTCCATCACCACGTCTCCTTCAAGTGTCGATGAATTTCAATTGGTTTCACACCACACAAATTCAGAAAATGAATGATTGCACGCTGTTCAAGTAAGGAAAATGTCGCCATTTTAAGTATTTAAAACAGTTCTCTTTCTCGGCACTGGCGGTAAAATTCCATCTGCTGTACGGTGCTGCCATTTCTGGGACGTATTGACAATGAACGCGGCCTCATTTTAAAACAATGCGCATGTTTCTATCTCTTTCCAGTCCGGAGAAAAAAAATCGGAGGCCTTAGAACTTGAATGCACCTCGTATACTGAATTAGGGAGCTCACAGGAACATAAATCTGGATGCAACTTTAAACCCTATTCCCTGCAAGTATAAATCCAGCACCTCAATCAGTGTAGCTTATAGCTTCAACAAAATGACTGATTATTATGAAAACTAACTAGATAGTTAAAACATCATAGGGACATTGATCAACAGCCATATTCAGCATGATGAAGGAATAGTTTGATGTCATGGATATAACTGTGAAACACACAGCAATAGATTGCACAGTTTAAAAAAATAAAAACAAAACAAAATAAAAGAGAAAAAGGAAGAAAAGCACACTGGTTGTACTAACTTAGTTGCCTAAAAGTTCACTGATTATGTGGTAGTGACTATGATTTTAAAGGGAATTAACTACATGGTCATTCACAGTATTAGACACACACACACACACACACACACACACACACACACACACACACACACACATTTTAATTCAATGATAAGAATGTTATAAATGCATTACACTCAGTACTTGTATGATTACCTTAAGTGATGAAATTTAGCTGTCATGGAGGTAAAATTAAAAGCTTTGTGCAAAAAGTTAAAACTGTGATATACTACATGTAGTTTATACCTATTACATTCAAGTATAGGAACAGGCACACATCTTGTTTTTTATGTTGGATTAAACCCTCAGAGCTATGTCTCCTGCCCCAACATCTAATAGTGCTAACTTTAAATCTGGTAACAAAATTCCCATCTTTATGGTAAATGTAACACATGGATTATGGTCATTTACATCATTTGCACGAATCTGTGGTAGCTGGCTTTAATTGACATCACGCATCTTTGACAGCTCTTCAATATTTAAAATTGTGATGGTTTGCTCTACAGATACACTGTGAAGGATTCTTCTTCTGTAGAACAAATTCATTAGTAAGAATGGTATGTTCAACTTTCAAGATGGAATGTGGCAATAGCTTCTCTTCTTGAACTTCATAGTGATGTATACCAACCTTGGCAGTTGTCATGTCCCAAAAGAGAGTAGGGAGGACACATTTTGATTGACCAACTGCTTACCTACTTTGATGCAATCAAAGAGTGACTTCCTCGTGGGCAGCATGCAGGTATCCACCTAGTAAATTAACTACAAGCTAACTGGGATTTCAGGGACACAGAACTTGGCATAACTCTCAAGGAAACTCAGGACTAAGGGAAACCCCAGATAACAAAAATTCAATGGAAGTCTTCTCCTGGCACAACTGAATAAAGTTGCTCTATTTCAAGGCCTGTTATTGCTGTGTATTACTGTATGCAGTCTATGCAGCTCTACTAATCAGCTGCCTGCACTCTTGTGATCCCAAAACTATCTTCTCAATACTGTTCTTCTTCAGACAGTCACTCAAATATTTTAAGTCTGTGGCATGGTGATGACTGACACAATGGTAGTGTCAGAGACGACTACCAGACTTTGTGTGTCCCATTTTAGGGCACATCCCCTCCTTAAAGCATTCCTCAAGTTTACGGAAGATTCTCTCGGATACATAATGAGCCTATATGTGAACATTACCAAATTAGGTCAGATCACAAGGCACTCACACTGCGGTCACATGCTTGATACAAGATCAGAGTCAGGCGCACCCTGGCCACAGTTGCCGCTTGTGTGTACATTGCCTGTGTGCAGTACAGTGCCAGGCTGATGCTGTGTGAACAAACGATTGTGCCAACACTTCCTCTGCCTTCCCAATATCGATTACACAACATGGTCTTTTACAATGTTTGTAGTTTTTTGCATTTTATATTGTTTTGCTATTCTTCTTCCCATTTCTACAGGATGTGACATGCTGTGTCTCTGTTATATCTGTACTTAGGATGTCTAGTTCCAGTGTTTACATCCACATTGCGTCTTTAATTAGCTTGTCTACCAGTTCATTACATGGGATGTCTACATGGCTTGGTGTCCACAGGAAAATGATGGACATCTCCGTGCTGGGAAGGGCATATGGTTCATCATAGCTGTACCAGTTTTTAGTCCTCTATTTATGGTTATTAATTACATAGTAAAAATGCCATATTCTTTTTGTAGTGAACAATGTCTTATTCCATCCACAGGCATGATACGTGTATTATGCATAGCTGATCACTCATTTTCTTTCAAACTACCTCTGTAAAAGAATCTTTGATGACTGAATGAAATATAGAGGGACAAAAATTGTGATCCATGTTGTCTTTGGTGCCACGCCATGGACACATCCTTAGTACTAGTCACAAGGGGAGTGGGGGAGGCAGGGGGTTAACTGGTAGTTTTTGCATTTAGGTTATTTGGGAAAGATGAATTTCTTGCAGTCAACCAGAAGGAGAGTAGCGGAGAGTACTTAAGTGTACTACTGCTACTTCCCCTTTTGCTGTTCCAGTCCTGTTGTGTGGAAAGAATAACTGCTGGTAGACCTGTGTGAGCTGAAATTCCTCTAATTTTCCCTTTGTGGTTTTTCATAACATTCACACAGGAGGAAGTAAAATATTGGTTGACTCTGCTAGGAATCCACTCTCTCAGAATTTTAACAGCAAACCAGACCATGATTGAAAATGCATCTCTTATAGTATCTGCCGCTGAAGTTATGTGAGCATCTCCACGACACATTCACACCTACTACATGAACCTGTGATAAAATGCACTGATCTTCTTTAGATCTTATTTTCTTCCTCTATCAATCCCTGACTCAAAATCAATATTCAAGTATTAGTCCAACGAGTGTTTTGTAAACTACCTCTTTTATTAGTGGTCTATCCTTTGTGAGGATTCTTCCAAGAAATTTAAGTCTGGGGAACAGCATCGTCTGTGAACAACCTCATGGAAAGTCCAATGTTATCCACTAGTGATACAGGCCTATAGATTTTTATGCAGATTCAAAGACCCTTCTAGAAAACTGGAATGACCATGCATTTTCTTTTTTAAATCACTGGGAACAATTCCGTCCTTCAGCAACCTATGGTACAACACTGGTCATCCCGCTCTAAGGTGTTCATTAATAGCTGGTTCTTTGAATTGTTGAACAGGATGGGATGACAGGGGTGATTTGACATATGTTTAATCGTAATTGTGTAGGTAATTAAATTAATTCTGGCATCATATTTTTGTAGGATTATTCCCATTTCCACAAAGAGGCTCTTGATGGAGCTCCTGCAGAAATCCCAATTTATGAAATGTATTCTGCTCTGGTGGACAGGGTCTAACAAACCCAAGGTGAGCGGTGCTCCTGGCCATTAAACTATGCCTTCATCTTCTAAAAAGGATGAAAGCAGTGTTTTATAAAATGTTTCTAAAACAGTTCAATCTGCTATCAAGGAAAAGTTACAGAGGAAATGGAGCTTGTTGAGTTTTTTCATGCAGGCTGTCTCAAGTTATCTTATGAGCAGTTAACATGGTAACTGCTCATTATCAAAAAGAAATTCTAGAAAATTATACTGGTTCATTACCTCCAGCAGTTTGTATCTAGCTATAGTTCTGGGAGATGATGGGTAGACCATATTTTACAAGTGTTCATGAGAAGAGAATTTAGCTGGTGAAAAGTTGTCCACAGTTTTGCACCCATTTCTGAGACTTACGTATAGCTGGAAGTTAATATGGGTTGACCATATAACTAATGAGAAGGTGCTGAAGAGAACTGCGGAGAAAAGAAATCTGTGGCAAATTTGACTAAAAGAAGTGACTGATTGATGACACACTGTCTGAGACATTAAGAATCATCCATTTATTATTAGAGGAAAGTTTGGAGCATAAAAACTGCATAGGGAGACTAAGCAATGAGTACAGTAAGTGGTTTCAAATGGATGTGGTTGCAGTAGTTATCTAGAAATGAAGAGCTTGCACAGGATAGAATAGCATGGAGAGCTGCACCAAACTAGTCAATGGACTAAAGACCACAGCAGCAGCTGCAGCAGCAACAGCAACAACAACAACATTTATAGCTGTCTGGAGTTGGCATTCAGCAGTGCATAATGATGTGGAACTATAATTTAAACAACGGTTGTTGAAGTGTAATGATGGTGTGACTGTATGTATCATCATGTCTACTATGTCATTTATTGTAGCTACAAAAACTGAAGTGTTCAAACTAATCCCAGTGTAACTCCATTACCCTGCACATGTTCTATGCTGAGGGTTGTGTGTATTCAGTACAATCAAAGTGATAAAAAAAATGTTATTAAAGATGAACAAATTTCTGCAAAAATTCAACTTGTGAGTGTTTATAACATCTTACACTGCCATGTTGTGTTAACACTTTCGTAAATCAAAACACAGCAATTGAATTTTGGTGTTTACTATGCCATGTACAGAATGATTTTGCTATATTGGGACAAACTTTAGGAAACAACCTCCGTGCGGATAAGAAGTAAAAATGGTCATATGGACCTATTGCCTGAAATGCTTTCCATGGAATTTACACCCACTTGAGGGCAGGTACAAAAGGCCTTCATCGGTCACCAAGCAGGTAGCCCACAAGCACGGAGTAGGTCAGATGACCATGTGGAACATTCTCCAAGACAACTGCCGCATCTGTCTCACTTACAACGTGCGCAGGTCTTATTCCAACTTGCATAAAGGGCAATGGTTCTGTCACTGGTTCATTAAACGGGCCACCACAGTGCTAGGATTTCTGTTATCCAATCCCATGGAACAGTGGCAGTGAACCATTAGCACACGGTAAGTCTCAGCGTAGGGACGAGAATTACGTGTAACTGCTTCTTGAGAGTGGAGCTGAAATACTACTACAGACAGAACATTCCAACTTGCCTCAATGTGTGGGTGAGGATTACTGGTGACTGCCTCTTAAGAGTGAAGCTGAAACGCTAGTACAGACAGAACAGTCCAACTTGCCTTGCTTGTTCTCATGTGTTCTTTCCACCACTAAAACCTACACTGACACAGATCTTTTACCTCTAGCTTCTAGCAGATTTACCCATCTTGGAATCCATTTCCAGCCTTATGTCCATATGACCATTTTTTCTCTCCATCCTCTAGTGGTTTGTTTCCTGCAGTTTTCTCCCATTTAGCAAAATAGCCCTGTATACAAGGCACCCATACCCACGGGGCAAGGGAGTCAGGAGGCCACCCTTCAGTTCTCTGGGAAAGAAAAAAAATATATTGTAATCAGCCATTTTTCTTTAAAGAAAATGATGTAAAAGTTGGTATTACGCAGGTTTTTAACAGGGTCATAACTGGAACTTTTTTATGGTTACTTACAAGTTTCCCTGTATAATCGAAAATTTGTAACTGTGTGAGATAATCAATGTTGGCTTGAGATCTTCAGAATCCACATTGAAATGAGGAAAGAAGATTTCTAGATTCCAAACATCAACTAAGCCGTCCATGGCCCATCCTTTCTAACTACTAAACCAATTAGTTGTTAGACTGATTAGTCATAGCAGTTTCTATTTTTTGTGTGTTGTCCTGGTTTTGGCGTAAGTATTATGATACTCTACATTGGTATGTAAATTTGCTGTCTTGCCATATCCTGTCAAAAAAAATAAGATGGATTTTCTTCACTATTTTCAAGATGTTGAAGCATGTGATTATGTATGTTGTGCAGTCCTGGATGCATATCCCTACACTAATTTAAAGTGTTTTTTTAGTTCCCTGTCTGTAAAGGGGATGTTGTAAGTATATAGTTCTTTTGAATTAATGGTGAGATTATTGCACTCTGTTAAGAGGCAGTCTTGAATGAAGTCAGGATATTATTTATGAGATGCAGACATTTTTGCATAGTACAGTTTCAGAAGTTCAGCAATGTCAAAGATATTGCTTTAAATTTCTCTTTGCTGAAGGATTCCTTTGATTCTACTGATGAATTGATGGCCCCTCATACACTTTAATTTGACCCACATTTGGAAAGTCACGATGTGTTCTTTTATGGAAGAAACATTATTCCCCAACATTATTTTTTCTGTTATTTACATAAGTAACATGCTTTTGCCCTTGATCTTTTAATAATGTTTAATGGTCAGTACAGTGCTGGCATTTATGTTGTCACACCCTTCACTATTCTCAGCGTCCTCTGCAAGCTCTTTGTACCACCATGGTACAAGTTTTGTCTAGGACGGCCAAAAGAGAATGGCATTGTAGTATTTGCAGCGTGCATAATTTTTTGTGTTGCATCCTGTACTACTTTGTCAGATCTCTTCTCTGTATTTATTGTGATACGCACATTAGCAGTTTAAGCATTCCAACTGGCTCTTTGTAGAGTATGTCCAATGCCGTAAAAAAAAAAAAAATTGCAAATGTGGGACTGTTACTACAATCATGCAAGTGTCACTATCACAAAGATAATCAAGAACACTCCATTCGACCATAGGTAGGACTATATATTTGTGGTCTCAGAAGATGACTTTCTCTTTTTTCCCCCCAAAGAGACATATAGTTCTAATAGCGTATTTGCAAATAATAGAGAAATCAGATCACAGATAAAAGAGTTGCAAGACATGAAAGGGAAGAAGTAATTACAAAGTGGGTGAGACAGGGTTGTAATCCATCCCCCATGTTATTCAGTCAGTACGCTGTGGAAGCAGTAAATAAAACCAAGAGGAAATTTGGAAAGGTAATTAAAGGTTAATGAGAAGAAAAATTGGTAGCCTGGCTTCAGCTGCCAGAGACTGTGTGTGTGTGTGTGTGTGTGTGTGTGTGTGTGTGTTTCGTCTTTTTGTTGTGCCTATCTGTGACTCAGCATCTCCACTATATGGTGAGTAGCAGCTATCCTTTTCATAATATTGTTACATTCAACCCCGGATTTTCCCCAGTATGAGAAGAAATAAAATTTTTTTAATGTTTGCTGATAACATTTTGAATGGACAGTGACTTGAAAGAAGATATGAAACATATATTACCAAAAGTAAAACAAGGGTAATGGAATTTGGTCGAATTGAATCATATGATTCTGACAGAATTGGATGAGGAAATGACACACTACTAGATGAGTTCTGCTATCTGGGAAGCAAAATAACTGACAATGGTCCAAGTGGAGAGTATACAAAATACAGACTGGCAACAGCAAAAAAAAAACAAGAATAAATAAATTCTAAAAAAGAGGAAACTGTTAACATATAACATAAATGTAATTGTTAGTAAGTCTTTTCTGAGGATACCTATCTTGATTGTAGCCTTGTTTGGAAGTGAAACAAGGGCAATAAGCAGTTCACACAAGAACAGAATAGAAGCTTTTGAAATGTGGTGCTACAGAAAAATGCTGAAGATTAGATAGGTAGACTGAAAACTAATGAAGAGGTAATAAAACAAACTGAGAAAAAAAGAAATGCACAGCACAAATTGATTAAAAGAAGGAACTGTTTGATAGGATGCATGCTGAGGCATCAATGAACAGCCACTTTGTTAATGAGGGGAAGTGGGAGATAAGCAGGTTCAAATGGATATAGGTTGCAGTAGTTATTCAGACATGAAGATGCCTGTACAGGATAGACTAGCAACTAACCAGCCTTCAGACTGAAGACCGCAACAATAGTTCTAATAGTTGAAAATCTAATGCCTGTTAATGGACGGCTTCTTTGTAAAGGTAGCAGCCAATTTTTGCTGCTTAATCTTGTTCAACAGGGACAACCAAAATGTTGACCTATGGTGTAATTGCGTTGTGTTATGTAATGTCATGGCTGCGCGGTGTGTTTGGAGACGGAGTTTCTAGTGTTGAATGTTGATACTTCAAATTTGGTTTTGAGTGATGATGATTGTCAGAGTGCCATATGATAGGTTCATATTAGAGTTGTGTGTTTGGTGATTTGTTAGTGAGCTTTTTTAATGTCAGAAGTTCCTGGTTACTGATCTATTTTTGGGTATGGAATTATTAGTTTGGTGTGATGTTCATCATGATTTAATTTCAATTTTCATTTGTTATTAGTTGTGGACATGACTACAAATGGCCAATGACACGTTAACCACTACTAAGTTTCCATAGTTTTATAGAATGTTAGGTTTTATGTATTTATATGTGAAGTGCCACATCCGTGGCAACGTTATGAAATTAACCAAAGTTCGTGTGTCTCAGACGAGGGATGTGTATATGTGGTATTGTCAACATGACTGGCGATCAGTTTGGAATGGTTCCTAGATTGGGAGAAATGGGTGGCATTAATGGTTTCTTAATGTTTTGTTTTCCCGTGTGTGTGTGTGTGTGTGTGTGTGTGTGTGTGTGTGTGAGAGAGAGAGAGAGAGAGAGAGAGAGAGAGAGAGAGAGAGACTAGATTTGTGTAAGTTGGTTTTGGTTGGTAAGTATGTTTTTATGATTTTATTGTACTATGTCTATTGTGTGCATTTATGTTCATAACTGTGTGTTACATGTATATTGAAACTGACATCAGTGTAATTTTTTTGATGAATTATTGAGTTGTTAGTCAAAGGTAATAATGAATGATTGTGACTGGTGGGTATCATGGAGATTGTTCTAGCTATTTCCATCAAGTCAAGTTTTCGATAACAACTATATACAGGTGAGTTTTGGTTTCTTGGTATCATGGACTTTGTTTAGGCTACATAGGTCAAGTGAAATTACTGATACTGGTTTTTGGAGCAATTTGCACTTTCGTGACATTGCAGACTTCATTTGAGCTATGTAGGTCAAGTGAAATTTCAGATACCATGGAGCAATGTGTGGTTCTGTGGTATCATAGACTTTCTGTGAGCTATATATGACAAGTGACATATCCAGTACCAGTCTTTTGCAGAAACATTTCTTTTTTATTCACATCATAGAATTCACTTTCTACACTTACGTTTAGTGAGGTTTCATGGATTTATGAGGATTTTACTTACTAAATTTTTGTGCAAGCTTTTGTTTTGGAATATCTTGAATATCTGAAGTGTCGTACATCTTGTTTGTCCCTGTACTAATTCCTAAAGTTGTCCCATTAGTTTCAAATTCTTTTTCCAGTTAAATATATCCTGTATTATTTTAGTCTGTTCACGCTTTCAATGTGCGATGTTATGGTCACCATACTGTACGAGGGCGAAATGGCAGCTTCCAACATCTTGATGACACTGCAGGGCAAAGCTGATTGGAAGTATTGACGGTTTCAGTAATTCCATCCAATGTGGGCCAATACTGTTAATCACCTTATTTCCAGCTGGTGGGAACTAAACTCTAATATTCACTCATTCTTACTTCTTTCCTTTAGTCTTCCCATCCTCACTCTCCCTGTAGCTCTGGACGTGATTAGCAATGTGCCTCATTCAATTTTTCAGTCTCAAATGGCAAAATAATAGAAAACATGTCATCCAGCACCACAACTACATTATAACTGAAATACAAATAAATACATGAACCCTTCAAAACTTACTGGTCAGATGCAGCAGCAATTTTGTTTTGCTGAATCAGAACATTTTGAAAGATATCTTCCAAGCTCTTCATACTAGCATTATCCCGGGCAGAAGTTATACATATAACACGGCATCTGTTCAGAACCTGTTGAAGAAAGCAACTGGTGAGTATTGTCACTTTACACTTAGACAATGTGCCAGCAATTTATAATGCTCAAAGACAAGAAAAAGGACAAATTATCTTACTGTTCTATTCTATGTCAAACTGGAGCATTTTCAGGATCCAGTTTTAATAAGACAAACATTGGTACACAAATGTTTTGCAAGTCCACACCATGAATCATCAGCCTCCTGCTAATTAACACAATCTCCCATAAAAATTTACACTACACATAATTTTATTAAAGAAGGTTTTCTCTTTGTATAGGAGCTCAACATGATCATAGTGCCACCTCCAGTATAAGACAATCTTAAGGAAGATACCAGTATGCAACCAGGACCCCACTGGCTGAACATATGGAACACAAAATGAAGACTGGCCACTGAAAATTACAGGTTTCCAATAATGGATGTCAGTAAATGGGTCAAAATTACAGTCACACCTCTTGCCCTCTGGTTTTTTTCCCCCTTTTTTTCATAGGCATACGTAAAACAACTGCCTCCCAATGAAAATTATTTTAGAAATATGGTACGATAACTAAACAAAAAAGTTATTTGTAGTAGGGTACAACTTAAGATATCTGTAGTACAGTCAGTTCAAAAAATCAATAACTTTACATGTGGCAGAATACAGATTTTGTTTTAATAGAGCTAAAGTTAACTATACTAACATTTGTGAATAATGCAACATCAAGAAGATACTTGTGACTTAAATGATCTTTACACTACAGATTAGGTTCATGAAAATACACATAAAATTAAAATTACTGAAGTGCACATCATCTCTATCTTTGAAAATTCAGAGTGGAATCAAAGAGTATTTTGATATGTTCCTCAAGAACCTCTTTCCACATCATGTGCATGAGCCCATAAAGCATTAACAGTGACTGCTAGAGAATTGTAAAGTTCTGAAGCTGCTGCATTTGCTTTGACCATTGGCATCATAAAAATCACGGATGTAAGCAACACATTAAAAGCCATTACACACGAAATACAATGAGTGTTCAGTAAGTAATGTAACACAATTTTTTTCTGTTCAGTTGAAAAACTGCATAATTTGTTGAGCATCAGGGAATATTCCTGCTTCAGCTGCTGTAGTTTCATGAAGTTCCGACAGGGGCAGCACTATATGTAGTCTTCAAAATGCTGACTGGAATTGAGGTGCATTCAAAGCAGAGAGCTGTCATTGATCTTCATTTGGCAGAAAACCAGAGCTCACAAATATTTGTTGGTGCCTGCAGAATGTCTACAAAGACCTGGCAGTGAACAAAAGCATGGTGAGTCAATGAGTGAGATTTCCGTCATCATCGCAACAAGGTGGCAAAAACCTGCCCACTCTCCTACACACTGGCCGGCCACATAGAGCTGGGACCCCCCTGCAATGCTGGAACATGCAGACACTCTCATTCAACATGATCAATGGATCACAACAAAAAATCTCACTGCTCAACTGGACACTGTTGTTTATAGTGTTACCATGCTCATCTGCCACGGTGTGTCAGCTGGGTTCCTCGCTGTCTGACAGAAGACCATAAAGAGCAATGAAGGATCATCTGTGCAGAATTGCTTGCACATTATTAGGTTGACTGTGAGAATTTTTTATGCAGCTTTCACATTAAACAGAGAATATGCTGAAAAAGAAAAGGTTTTGTAGCCAAAAGAGTGGGGAATGATATGGTCATTGGAATCCTGAATAAAATCTACCTGCTTTCAGAAAGAATGTGTTGTCCTTTGTACAGGCTGTGACCAGATATTTTTGGATTAAAGGAGACCACTAACCAAAAAGATCAATAAGCACGTATCTATGTCTGTCTTCAAGAGTCTGCCAGTTCAGTTTCTTCAGCATCTCTGCGGCATTCTCCCATAGGTCAAACAAACCTATGACAATTCATACTGCCCTTCTCTGCATGTATTTAGCATCCCCTGTAAGTCCTATTTGGTATGGCCACCACACACTTGAGAAATATTCTAGAACTGGTTGCAGAAGTGATTTGTAAGGACTTTGTACATTGATTTCATTTTCACAGTATTCTATGAACAAACCAAAGGCAACTACCTGCTTTACCCATGACTAAGCCTATGTGATCATTTCATTTCATATTCTTAGAAAGTATTACACTCACGCACTTGCAGGAGTTGGCCAATTCCAGCTGTCACCAACTGATATTATAGTCTTAGGACATTATGCTTTTTTGTTTTGAGAGGAGCACGATTTTACATTTCTGAACATTTAAAGCAAGTTGCCAATCTTTGCACCACTTTGAAATCTTATCAAGATCTGATCTTCACTATCAATAACTATGCCCTCTGCAAAAAGTGTGAGGTTACTATTAATAACACCCACAAGGTCATTAATATACAACATGAACAGCAAGGGTCCCAACATGCTTACATGGAGCACACCTGAAGTTACTTCTACATCTGATGATGACTCTCCATCTAAGATAACATGCTGTGCATCCTCCCTGAGAGAAAACTCTCAATCCCATAACAAATTTCGCTTCATATCCCATACGATCATACTTTTGACAATTAGCATAGATGTGGTATTGGGTCAAATGCTTTTCTGAAATCAAGAAATATGGCATCTACCTGACTATCTTGATCAAAACCTTTCAGTATGTCATGTGAGAAAAGTGCGAGTTGTGTTTCACATGATTGATGTTTTCAGAAGAGAAGATACATCATTACATTTGAGCTCAGAATATATTCTGAGATTCTACAACAAATCGACATCAAAGACATTGGATGGTAGTTGTGGCTCACTTCTACCACCCTCCTTCTAGACAGGTGTTATCTGTGCTATCTTCCAACTATTGGGCACTGTTTTCTGTTCAAGAGCTCTATGATCCATATAGTCAGAAGAGGGGCTAACACAGTCATAAATTCAATACAGAATCTGGTAGGGATCCCATCAAACCCTGGAGCATAGTTCAATTTTAACAACTTCAGTTGTTTCTCAACACCACTGATGGTAATACTTATTTCTCTCATTGTTTTGGTGGTACGAGGGTTAAATTGGCACAACTTTCCTGGGTTTTGCTTTGTAAAGGAACATCTGAAAACTTAGTTAAGCATTTCAGCTTTTGCTTTGCTACCCTCAATTTCAATTCCTGTCTCATTCGCTAGAGACTGGACACTAACATTCATGATGTAACATCTTTTACATATGACCAGAATTTCTTTGGGCTTTGCGAAAGATCAACTAACAACACTCTGCTATGGTAGTCACTGAAGGCTTCACACATTGCCCTCTTGACAGCCAAATATGTTTCATTCAGCATCTCATGTCTATAGTCCTATGCTTTGTTTTACACTTATTATGCAGTAGTCTCTGTTTCTATGGAGTGACTGCACACTATGGAGGGACCCTCTGGTTATGAACTATTCTATTCTATCTCACCAAGGACTTTCCCTTGCCATGATTATTTATTTATCACTAGGTACACTCTTATCCAGAAATTATTGAACAATAAATGTCAATCTAAATGAAATATCCCACACAGTTATTCATCACAGAAATGTCATATTTATTTTCCGTATGGTCTATAGTCACATCTTCCAATCAAGAAAATTTTTCAGCGCCTCCAAATGATTCTATGGTAACAGCCTGTATACTTATTGAAATAAAGGGGCTGGCAGACAAAAGTGCTAACTTTCAATTTGCTACTTATGAGTCTGATCACACTATCTGTTTTGCTTTCGATTAAAACACACACTGGTAACAAGGTTTTTTTCTATATTTATTTATGTATCTTTTTACACCTTGACCAGAGCAATATTACATTAATGTGGAATGAGCAACGATGACCAATACAACTGTGGAACATTGGAAGAAATACTGAACCATGATTTATATGACTGCCCAAAAAGAAAATTCAACAGCAATCAACTGGTTGTAGTCTTTGGTTATCCAACTATGCCATGAAATGGATTTATCAACTTTCTTTAGCTAGAGAACTGGTAGTGGCTAAAGGAAATTGAGATCTCCATTTCTCATCATACCTAGATATCCAAAGAGTACAGACAGTTGATTACTGCAGATGTTGTGTCTGCAAAGTCTTTCCATGTACCCATAAATTTTCCTTTTGGGCAGTGCTGCAAAATGTGGTTCAGTATTTGCTCCAATGTTCTGCAGACGCACTGGTCATTTTTGGTCATTCCCCACTGGCTAGTTCTGACATGGTTAAGGGAGCTCCCATATTTTTCTTGGTTGGTTCACTCCTTAGTGTTAGGTGGTCAGATCTATTTTATCTATCTTCTTATGCTCATAGAAGGACATCCTTCTCTACTCTTGTCTTAGACTGCATAAAGGACACTAGTGCGAGCTATTCTTGAGTATTTCTTGAGTGTCTGGGAACTGTACCAGGTTGTATTGAAGGAAGACATCAAAGCAGATCAGAGGAGGGCTGCCAGATTTGTTACCGATATATTCAAATAACACAGAAATGCTTCGGGAACTTAAATGGGAATCCCTGGAGGGAAGGAGATTTTCTTTTCGAGAAATATCATTGAGAAAATTTAGAGAACTTGCATCTGAAGCTGACTGCCAAACATTTCTACTGCTGCCAACTTACATTGTGCACAAGAACCATGAAGATAATATACGAGAAATTAGGGCTCATACAGAGGCGCGTAAGACAGTCATTTTTCCCTTGCTATTTGCGAGTGGAACAGGGCAGGAAATGACCATTAGTGGTACAGGATACCCTCCGCCATGCACAGTATGGTGGCTTGCAGAGTATGTATGTAAATGTAGATGTAGCTTTCTGGGATGAGTTGGCCATTGTTTACCTAGAATGGTTCCCTACCATCTAGTAGGGTGTGTGGTAAGTTCTTCGATGTTTCATGCACTCATAAGTCTCTGGAGTTTCATCCATTCATGTGTTATTGTTTGCTGTCATCACAGATTTGGAGGACGACTTCTGGTGTGGATTTAAGAGTTCCTGTCATAATCTGCATAGTGTTTGATTTGATGTATATTTATTTTGTTGACGTCACTACTTCTACCTCTAACAGGAGATCAGTATTCTGCAACAGGATACATAAGTGCCTGTGCTGTTCAAGGTGTTTGTGTTACATACCCTGCTAGCAACAGCCATATTTACCATTAGAAAGTACCATCTAACCTATAACATGTTTTGCCTTATTGTATTTATGTTCTTGCCTTTGAATTCAACCAAACACATAACACAGCACCTGCAGCACCTGAAAATACATTCTTGTAGGTTATCACTGTCTTAATTAGTTCTCAAGTGTGTGTTGGTGTCCAACAGGCATAATATTTATTGACAAAATATTTTAGCTGATGGCCAAACACTCACGGACTAATTACTCATCATCTTCACCAGAAGAAACTGATTACTCATCATCTTCACCAGAAGAAACTGAAGAGTAACAAAATAATAATAAATGACAACTACTCAGAGTCTGGCCAGTGATTAAACATACAAACATGAAATTAAATGTAGTAGGTCAGGCTGCACACACGTCTGCTTCTTCAGAACATGAAGCTACATATGCCCACACAAGTAACAGTGCTGCATATCAACTGGCCACACTAAACCACTGCTCAGTGCCTCTTTTATATGATAAATAGTGGTGTTTGGATACTGACAAACAAGGGAGTGAAACGCATAGAACATTCTTTACTACAATATAAATATTTGTGTGTTTCAGATTGGCACACACTCAATTTAAAAATACTTTTTTCTTGTGAAAAAAAAAAATGGCAACTTTACATATAACTAACCTTTGCAGCATTTTCTGTAAGGGATGTTCGTTTTTCATGCTGTATGTCAGAGCATTCACATAAGGCTTCAATTGCAGCACGCAGACCATGAATAACTGAATATTCAGAAGACTGGTGTGCCCTGGCAGGCACACCTACAGCTGCTGTGCCATTAAGAATCTGAAAAAAAAACACACAAAAATGTGTGGCTTAAATATCTGGTAATTTTCTGTGCAAATAATGAGTGGACACAGAAAAAAACTTCCAGAATAACTGAGCATAAAAAGACAATACTGGTATAATTGTGCATTAGTAGCAAAACCAAACAACAGTATCTCTTCTTTCTTTAACATGTTCTTAAGGGTCTGTTGTTATTTATCATTTCTCAAACAGAAGATCATCTCTTTGTCTGTTATAGCAAAGGAATAACATCTATAAGTAGCTGCATAATATGAACCAGCTTTAAAACTGTTAAGAAAAAGACAGTTATAGACTGATTATAATAAATGTTGTTGCAGCATATTTGACACATTTGCAGAGACGGGAGGGGAGTGGGTGAATATGTGGAGTCATAAAAATACCCCCCCCCCCCACAAAAAAGATAAAAGGCTTAAAAGCATTTATATACTTACATGTATAAAATTCAAAATTCCACAGCTAATTTTCCAAGACTGAAGTTGCATGTAAACTAAGATCCTCAAAAAACTGCAAGAAATTCTAGAAATTACAAGCTGTGTTTAACACAAGTTAATTATCAGTTGCTTATGTTGGTGAACCCACAGGCAGAATTAGTAAACCACATGAAACTGCGTACGGGACGACATAAAGGAAAAGCACTTCATTAAGAGGTGGGAGAAAGGGGGGGGGACTGACTTCGTCTGGTATTTCCTCTCATTTACACGCTCTCAGACAGCCATAATTTGCAGCCTTGTGTTTACAGTCTTAGTGGTTAATGGAATACCAATAATTGTGAGTGTCCATTTCAATTGTGTATGATGAAATGTTAACACATAATCAAATCTTTGAGAATTTGTTGCTATTATAGTTCTTATCTTAATTGTATGACATACTTCTCAAATTTTTTGATGTATGTTTTTCAAAAGCTAATATTTTCTGAATTGCAATTTCTTGCTTGTTGAGCTAAAGCAATAAACTATTCACTAATGTTATGCTTACATTTTAATAATTAAGAAAATGGTTTCACTCACTGATAGCAACAATCCCCTGCAGTTCTGGGAACACTGCTGTCTCCTTCATCTACATCTACACAGATACTCGGCAAGCCACCTTACAATGCATGGCGGTTGTACCCAGTACCACTACTGGTCATTTCCTTTCCTGTTCTACTCACAAATGAAGCAAGAGAAAAACAACTGTCTACATGCGTCCATGTGAGCCCTAATTTCTTCATGGTCCTTATGCACAATATATTTTGATGACAGTAGAGCTGTTTGGCAGTCAGGTCCAAATGCAAGTTCTCTAAAATTTCGCAACAGTGTTTCTCAAAAAGAACATCACCTTCCCTACAGGGCCTCCCCTTTGAATTCCTGAAGTGCCTTATGCGTTGTTCAAACCTACCAGTAACAAACCTAGCAGCCCACCACAATTGCTTCGATATCATCCTTCAATCAAACCCAGTACAGATCCCAAACACTCAGTGCTCAAGAATAGGTCACACCAGCATCCTGTATGTCGTCTACTTCACAGATAAACCACTCTTTCCTAAAATTCTCCCAATAAACTGAAGTCAACCACTCACCTTTCCTACCACAGTTCTCACATGCTTGTTCCACCTCATATCGCTTTGCAATAATGTTATGCAGAGATATTTAAACGACTTGACTGTGTCAAGCAGTACGCTAGTAACGCTGTATCTGAACAGTACAAGTTTGGTCTTCCTACTCCTCCGCATAAACTTACATTTTTCCAAATTTAAGACTAACTGTCTTTCATCACACCAACTGGACATTTTGTCTCAGTCATCTTGTATTTTCCTACGGTCTCTCAACTTTGACACCTTACTGTACACCATAGCGTCATCAGCAAACAACTGCAGATTTCTGTCCACCCTGTCAGGCAAATAATTTATGTATATAGAGAACAGCAGCAGTCCTGTCACACTTCCCGAGGGCACTCCTGACGATATCCTTGTCTGTTATGAACACTCGCCGTCTAGCACAACACACTACATTCTATTATTTAAGAAGTCTTCGAGCCACTGACATATCTGTGAACTTATTCCACATGCTCACGCCTTCATTAACAGCCTACAATGGGGCACCGTGTCAAATGCTACCCGGAAATCTAGAAATATGGAATCTGCCTGTTGCCCTTCATCCACAGTTCTCAGTATATCATGGGAGAAAAGGACAAACTGAGTTTCACAAGAGCGAAGATTTCTAAAACCGTTTATTTGGAAATACGGATGCATCCGATCCCGCCCTTCTGCTTTGACCCATGACGTCACAAAAATGGCAGAAACGACCATAAACCACGATTCCAATATGGCACATATAAAGTCGTTACGTACACATTATGAGGACGAAAATACATCGAAAAACACACACACACACACTTTCCACAAAAAGCCTAATGACACTAAAGGGACAAGCGTGGTAAATGGGGTGTTTTTTTGGGTGGGGCAAACTAAATATAAACAAATTTAGACACCCACCCCCATACAAAACCACACAAAAAAAAGACATCACAAAACTCCCCAAATACCAACCACTAAACACAATATCATCTGGAATCGGACACTTCCCTTGACCTATATAGCTCAACAGCAGCTCCCGATCCCATAAATTAGGATCAAACACTTCCCTTGGCCTACATAGCTCAAAAACATCTCCCGATACCAACATACACAGCCACACATTGGGATCGAACACTTCCCTTGACCTGCTCACTGTTAATTTCATCCGTCATATCCATTCCTGAACAAAAACAACAACCGATTAATTTTACTAAAATTACCACACGACGAACAGCGAACAACACTAAATTAACCTTCACACAAAATCGTTAACTCACTGAAACTAATTCCACTACAAACACAGCCGACACTCGAACAATTCTGGATAATGAACAAATGCAAACTGACCCCATTACACAACACAAACGAAAACCCTGGACATACCACCAGAGAGCACAACAAACCACAACACGACGACATCTACAAACACGCCACACTCACAAACCAAACCCCGCGCCGTCATGTCATCACACACGACAACACCCTTACGTCACGGGTCAAAGCCGATGCGTGGGATCGGACGCTTCTGTCGACCCATTTATTTTATTCAAACTGAGAATATGTTCAAGGATTCTGCAGCAAACAGAAGTTAGGAATATTGGTCTGCAATTTTTCAGGTCCATTCTTTCACATTTCTTATTTATTGGTGTCACCTATGATTTTTTCCAGTCACTCGGGACTTTGTGCCAGGCAGGAGATTCACAATAATTGCTAGTTAAGTAAGGGGCTGCTGCCGTACAGTACTCTATGTAAAATGGAGTTGGAGTTCTATCTGGACCTGGTGATTTATTTTCTTTCAATCTTTCAGTTGTTTGTTTGAGTCAGGTATGCTTATTACTATTTTGTCCATACAGGAGTCCGTCCGGTGGTCAAATAACAGTATGTTTGTACAATTCTCTTGTGTGAACGATTTCTTGAATGTGAAATTTAAAACATCAGCTTTCATTTTGCTACCTTCAACTGCCACACCAGTCTTTTAATAATTTGTGGTGCTCACCCATGAACCACGGACCTTGCCGTTGGTGGGGAGGCTTGCGTGCCTCAGCGATACAGATAGCCGTACCGTAGGTGCAACCACAACGGAGGGGTATCTGTTGAGAGGCCAGACAAACGTGTGGTTCCTGAAGAGGGGCAGCAGCCTTTTCAGTAGTTGCAAGGGCAACAGTCTGGATGATTGACTGATCTGGACTTGTAACAATAACCAAAACGGCCTTGCTGTGCTGGTACTGCGAACGGCTGAAAGCAAGGGGAAACTACAGCCGTAATTTTTCCCGAGGGCATGCAGCTTTACTGTATGGTTAAATGATAATGGCGTCCTCTTGGGTAAAATATCCCGTAGGTAAAATAGTCCCCCATTCGGATCTCCGGGCGGGGACTACTCAAGAGGATGTCATTATCAAGAGAAAGAAAACTGGCGTTCTACGGATCGGAGCGTGCAATGTCAGATCCCTTAATCGGACAGGTAGGTTAGAAAATTTAAAAAGGGAAATGGATAGGTTAAAGTTAGATATAGTGGGAATTAGTGAAGTTCGGTGGCAGGAGGAACAAGACTTCTGGTCAGGTGACTACACGGTTATAAACACAAAATCAAATAGAGGTAATGCAAGAGTAGGTTTAATAATGAATAGGAAAATAGGAATGCGGGTAAGCTACTACAAACAGCATAGTGAACGCATTATTGTGGCCAAGATAGATACGAAGCCCACACCTACTACAGTAGTGACAAGTTTATATGCCAACTAGCTCTGCAGATGACGAAGAAATTGAGGAAATGTATGATGAAATAAAAGAAATTATTCAGATTGTGAAGGGAGACGAAAATTTAATAGTCATGGGTGACTGGAATTCGAGTGTAGGAAAAGGGAGAGAAGGAAACATAGTAGGTGAATATGGATTGGGGCTAAGAAATGAAAGAGGAAGCCGTCTGGTAGAATTTTGCACAGAGCACAACTTAATCATAGCTAACACTTGGTCCAAGAATCATGAAAGAAGGTTGTATACATGGAAGAACCCTGGAGATACTGACAGGTTTCAGATAGATTATATAATGGTAAGACAGAGATTTAGGAACCAGGTTTTAAATTGTAAGACATTTCCAGGGGCAGATGTGGACTCTGACCACAATCTATTGGTTATGACCTGTAGATTAAAACTGAAGAAACTGCAAAACGGTGAGAATTTAAGGAGATGGGACCTGGATAAACTGAAAGAACCAGTGGTTGTACAGAGTTTCAGGGAGAGCATAAGGGAACAATTGACAGGAATGGGGGAAAGAAATACAGTAGAAGAAGAATGGGCAGCTTTGAGGGGTGAAGTAGCGAAGGCAGCAGAGGATCAAGTAGGTAAAAAGACGAGGGCTAGTAGAAATCCTTGGGTAACAGAAGAAATATTGAATTTAATTGATGAAAGGAGAAAATATAAAAATGCAGTAAATGAAGCAGGCAAAAAGGAATACAAACGTCTCAAAAATGAGATCGACAGGAAGTGCAAAATGGCTAAGCAGGGATGGCTAGAGGACAAATGTAAGGATGTAGAGGCCTATCTCACTAGGGGTAAGATAGATACTGCCTACAGGAAAATTAAAGAGACCTTTGGAGATAAGACAACGACTTGTATGAATATCAAGAGCTCAGATGGAAACCCAGTTCTAAGCAAAGAAGGGAAAGCAGAAAGGTGGAAGGAGTATATAGAGGGTCTATACAAGGGCGATGTACTTGAGGACAATATTATGGAAATGGAAGAGGATGTAGATGAAGATGAAATGGGAGATATGATACTGCGTGAAGAGTTTGACAGAGCACTGAAAGACCTGAGTCGAAACAAGGCCCCCGGAGTAGACAACATTCCATTGGAACTACTGACGGCCTTGGGAGAGCCAGTCCTGACAAAACTCTACCATCTGGTGAGCAAGATGTATGAAACAGGCGAAATACCCTCAGACTTCAAGAAGAATATAATAATTCCAATCCCAAAGAAAGCAGGTGTTGACAGATGTGAAAATTACCGAACTATCAGTTTAATAAGTCACAGCTGCAAAATACTAACACGAATTCTTTACAGACGAATGGAAAAACTAGTAGAAGCCAACCTCGGGGAAGATCAGTTTGGATTCCGTAGAAACACTAGAACACGTGAGGCAATACTGATCTTACGACTTATCTTAGAAGAAAGATTAAGGAAAGGCGAACCTACGTTTCTAGCATTTGTAGACTTAGAGAAAGCTTTTGACAATGTTGACTGGAATACTCTCTTTCAAATTCTGAAGGTGGCAGGGGTAAAATACAGGGAGCGAAAGGCTATTTACAATTTGTACAGAAACCAGATGGCAGTTATAAGAGTCAAGGGACATGAAAGGGAAGCAGTGGTTGGGAAGGGAGTAAGACAGGGTTGTAGCCTCTCCCCGATGTTGTTCAATCTGTATATTGAGGAAGCAATAAAGGAAACAAAAGAAAAATTCGGAGTAGGTATTAAAATTCATGGAGAAGAAATAAAAACTTTGAGGTTCGCCGATGACATTGTAATTCTGTCAGAGACAGCAAAGGACTTGGAAGAGCAGTTGAATGGCATGGACAGTGTCTTGAAAGGAGGATATAAGATGAACATCAACAAAAGCAAAACAAGGATAATGGAATGTAGTCTAATTAAGTCGGGTGATGCTGAGGGAATTAGATTAGGAAATGAGACACTTAAAGTAGTAAAGGAGTTCTGCTATTTGGGGAGCAAAATAACTGATGATGGTCGAAGTAGAGAGGATATAAAATGTAGACTGGCAATGGCAAGGAAAGCGTTTCTGAAGAAGAGAAATTTGTTAACATCGAGTATAGATTTAAGTGTCAGGAAGTCGTTTCTGAAAGTATTTGTATGGAGTGTAGCCATGTATGGAAGTGAAACATGGACGATAAATAGTTTGGACAAGAAGAGAATAGAAGCTTTCGAAATGTGGTGCTACAGAAGAATGCTGAAGTTTAGATGGGTAGATCACATAACTAATGAGGAAGTATTGAATAGGATTGGGGAAGAGAGAAGTTTGTGGCACAACTTGACAAGAAGAAGGGATCGGTTGGTAGGACATGTTCTGAGGCATCAAGGGATCACCAATTTAGTATTGGAGGGCAGCGTGGAGGGTAAAAATCGTAGAGGGAGACCAAGAGATGAATACACTAAGCAGATTCAGACGGATGTAGGTTGCAGTAGGTACTGGGAGATGAAAAAGCTTGCACAGGATAGAGTAGCATGGAGAGCTGCATCAAACCAGTCTCAGGACTGAAGACCACAACAACAACAACACCCATGATTAACTTGTAGACATCTTTTTAGGGAGTTGGGCATTCTGACTTTTGCTTCACAGTATAACTGTTCACTTATGAAATTTTTTTTGTAAATAATCCACTACAGTTCAAAATAAAGAATGATGTACATAATTACAACACAAGAAGGAAAAATGACATTCATTATTCCACATTAAGGCTGTCTTTAGCACAAAAAATGGTGTACAATGCTGCAACGAAAATTTTTGGTCACTTATCCAGTGACATAAAATGTCTGACAGACAGCAAAGTAAAATTGGAATATAAATTGAGGAAGTTTCTCCTCAAAAACTACTCCTATTCCATAGAAGAATTTCTATTATTGTAAAGTGTAACATCAGTGTGGGGTCATGAACGAATTCGGCACGGTTAATTTAAGAGGTGCCCAGATGACCTACCTGTCATCAACCAGTTACCCCACCCCAAGGACCGAATATGTGTATCCCAACTGTCTGCATGTAATGTTAGTCATGTGAAAATGAGCAAAAGTTTTCTAAATGTTTGCAAATCATGTAACTGAGGAGGGACTTGGGAACCAGCCCAGTATTCACCTTATGGGATGTGGGAAACTACCAAAAATGGCATCCAGGCTGACCAGCATACCAACCCTCCTCGTTAATCCACTAGATAGATTAGATGAATGGCCATCACATCTCCCCAGCCAAGAACTGATGCTTTAACAAGTAAAGCTACGTGATTGGTATGCTCTATCACTGTATTAAAATAACATTTCAAATTTATGTGCCCAATTAAGCAGATGACTGATAAACTGACTGGTCCAGAATAGGCGGAAACCACAGACAAAATTTTAAATCACATGGCAGTGAACTTGTTGTCTACAAAATTGGTAACACTTAGTACTTTTTTCTGTCTACAAAAGGTAGAAAAATTAGAATTTGTCAAAAAGCATTTCAAGTATTGAGCAGCACTGAGCTGTCTAGAAAACTGAGAAAATTGATTCTTTTGATCCAAGACACCGTCTTTAACTCCATTTGCAACTGTTAAAAAGGGACACTATCCCAACTATCAGTGGCACATCCCTCTAGCAACAGTAACCTGCATTTGCAGCAAATGACGTCAATATTGAATGTGTGTGTGTGTGTGTGTGTGTAATAATGAAGCACTGATGTACAGATTTTTAATTGTGTAATGTCACCATTAATCCCAGATAACTGGGATAGCAATATATACATGGTGGACATGTGGAAACAAAGCCACTATTATTATCAGTGGAGGTCTTCATAATACAAAATACGAATGAAATTGTACTATATGTACCTGAGATGCGAATATTCATACTGTAGCAAATATAATCCTGTAACAGATTTTTTTAATGACTACAATACATGAACAAATGACTACAGCTATAATAACTAATTTTCTTCATCAGTTGCCAGATTCTCGATTTTCTTCCCCCGGAGGAATTAGCATAAAAAGTATTTTCAAATCATCAGAATTTCAGGAAGAACACCAACTTTTAAAAATGGTACCCAAGTCGAAACTTACATGAGTCAAATTCTGTTGCTGTTGGCTCCATGTGTTCAGAGTATGGGCACTTGTGTCACTTACGACGAAGCGGATCTGGAAAAAATAAATGAAATCGATACTGACCTCCAGGTTGTCTTTAACTCATTATCTCAGTTTATCAAGTTACCAGTTTTCCTTGCGGGAAAAGGTCCCATGCAATTCTACAGTATTCCACGGCAGCTTCAACACTGCACGTCCACAATGATTTTGAAATTGGGGCTAATGGAATAAAACCTGGACCGCGAGATTTGCTGAAATCAAATTCTATCTGACATTCACAAGAAATGCCGAAGTAAGGTGTGTGATCTAGTACGAAAACTGTTTTATGGCTAGATGGGTACATTTTTTCGTAGACGGTCATTGTGAGTAGTGCTGACTGTATCACCGTAATCACTCTAATAGTTTAAACATGCGTAGCTAAATTCTCTATAACCACGCAAAACAATCCAAAACTAGCCAGTGTTATTAGTCGCGTTGACTGTTCCTATTGTCGTAACATACGGCAATATGCTGTAAAAATACAGAAATCGATGTACACATAACGAAAAAGCGCATTGGACTGCAAACTGGAGCAAAAGCTTTATTCTTGTTAACCACTTAGGCTATGCTTTTCCCTCTTATCGAAATCAAAACACTGTGAACCACGAGATTGTTTACAATGTTGTTCCGTTGTTTACATCGTTATAGTAACTTTGCTCAAGTTTTCTTTTGATGTCAGTGATTTCCAAACTTGTGTGTCAAAACTCGTGCCACCAAATTAGCATGTGGAAATACTCTACTGGCATGACAACAAAAATGTGAACAAGCGGACTCGCCTAATTTTTTCACTGGTTGCATATTGACCATCACTGCAGTCCAGTGTATTAATATTATATCAATTTTCAGGTGCAACTAGCTTCTCAGAAAACATCGTAGAAAGGATGTGAATTTTGTTGTTGAAGATAATAGGGGTTTACGATCTTTTGTAGTATCTTTGCTGTAGTGTGTTTGCAAGATATTTATCTTTGATTTGAAAACGAAAGGGAAAGAGTGTTGCAGTCTACTGTATCATAGGTTAAGTTTTCGATTGAATAGTAACCAACTCGAAACGAATTGCGAGGGTCTTAGACGGTGATAATTTGAATTTTTTTTATATCGCTTTCTGTAACTGTGTGTGATTAACCACCCGCGAAGATGCCTAGAGGTAAATCATCATTGTGTATATATTGAGCCAACTTTCGTGGAATTTAATGTTGTATAGCAATAAAAACAATATTAAATAAATTATGACAATTTTTTCAACTCCTGCATTGAATACTCTTAAAATATACATTAAACCCGCCTACACCTCACTCGCGTGGCCACTTTCCCGCAGCGTGTGAACTTCGTATCACATGGTTAAATTATTTTGACTAACCTTAGTATTAATATTGTCTTTTGCATCTACAGGAAAATACACCAACCATAAGGGCAGAAACCGACATTTCACAAACCCAGAAGAAATTGAAGAGCAAATGAAACGAGAAGAAAAGGAAAGGAAATGGAGAGTAAGATCTACATAAATGTTACCTTATTGAGTATGGAGTTATGGTGAGATTGGTTTGTTGAAAATGTTACGGCACGAAATTCCTTTTTGTTTTGGAGAATCATCGTTGTGCCTTAGACTATGAAATTTTTCAACTGCAGTTCAGTTAAATTACTACATGGTATTTGAAGAAGTGGGAATATACAAATCTCATGATGTTACTTTTTTATTTATATTCATTTATTAATATTTTTATAATGGTGTGGAATATGTAAACTGATTTTCAGAAATATATGTAGCATGAGTGAAATAGAATTGGTCAAGGCAAGATTATCAGCCATTTGACATTGGTTGCAGGATGCCTCTAAACTTCTCTTATCACCGTCTTCAGCTTTTAACATCCCTTTTTGTACTACCTTATTGCATTTCATTGGCAATCCTTTGTGGAAATTACTCTAACTGGTTTCTAGTGTCATCTATCCTCATTCCAGACAGTGAAGATAAAGTAGTTCCCAATTGTAAGAAGCTTATGAAAATGAGTGATATATTCTGTAATTAGTAGTTGGCTAATAATAAATTAACATACACACATCAATTTTTCTGTTTATAAATGCACATAACTAACTCGATGTGTCATATGTTATTGGTTACATGATGCTGATGTCGATTAACATAGATGAGAATTCTGGTAATCACTATAATGTGACGTGAAAGGGCAGATGGTGGGCAATGCACAGTGGCAAGAAGTACCATGTACACTCCAGCCAACATTGTCTGACTGTAGTGTGCACTTCAGGATGCGCATGGAACATTTAGTGTGCATTTTCCTGTTCGTTTAACTTAGGTAAAGGAACTTGATTTAGGGTGACATAAAGCAAAGACACGAGGTATAACATTAAGAACTAACAGCAGTTATTTTCTGAGCATATGAATTTTTCTATGAAAAGTCAGAAGCAGAAACATTAGCCCAATGTAGTGGTTGCTCCATTGTTGCCAATTAAGAGGGTAACTGTTGCAATGTGTGGCATGGAAGGAAGACAGAGAGCACACTGGTGCCACTGCAAAGTATGCTCTATCCCTATTTGTACATTCCCAGCTTTTTACATCTATAACAGTTAAATGAGGCATTTTGTTATCTCATCAAAATTGACTATTCGGCACAGGGTTGAAACTAGAGGAGATAAGGGGCGAGAGAAATATTGTTGTAGGATGGGGGGAGGTGGTCTTTGATTATGCAGCACAAAGGGGGGAGGTGGGGGGGGGGGGGGGCAGCAACCTTTCACTTTGTCATACGTTACAGCATATTGCTATAGTTAACACTCAAATTATTTCAGCTACACCATGTTGCAATTGATGTAGGGAACTAGTGCAGTGTAGCAGAGAGCACTTTTGTGCTTTAGTATTATGTGTTTCAAAGTGCCCAGAAGCCAATATTGTTTTCAGCAAAATCAAAGTAATATTAATGTGTTAAAAAGAAAAAAAAACACAAAATAGAAACTAAATCAGTTACAGAATGTGTTACGTGAAAATGTTCATAATTTAGAATAGGAGAAAAGAGGGATGGGTAGATGTAGGTAAAATGGTTGAAGACCAGTCAGTGAGCAGAAGGGAAAGCCCCAGAATTGCATCAAGCCCTTTTCTTTCAATTTTGACATTACAAGTTTTGTACAGAGAGGTCCAGAAAAAATGTAAAAACACTTTTATAATCAATATTAATGGTGGAAAATGACATGAAGTTGAAATTCTTGCACATGTAGAGTAGGCTCAGACATATCTGTGATAGTGAGGTGGAACACCATCTTGTTGTAGGTAAAATCATCCATTTCCAAATATCTCTCAGATGGCAGGTATTATCAATGTTTACAGCATATGAAGATACACCTCACCAGTAATGGTACCCTCAAAGAAAAATGGGCCAATCAAACTACACAGTGACAGACCACACCACACATTAACACCTATCAGATTAACATCCACATGAATGTAAGGATTTTCAGGAGCTCAGTACACGCAGTTGTGGTGGTTTACAGTACCATTCAGTTTGAAGTGTGCCTCGTCAAACCACTCATGAGAACTCTATCCTTTGATTTGGGTTGACCTCATATATAGCATGCAGAGATCTTGAAATGTACACTTTCCACTTTGCAGCCTTCAGAATTCATTGTACGCTTGATTAGCTTACCCCGCTTTCACGTGCATCCTGCTTCAGATTTTTGAAGTGACTTAGCAAAATGTTGCAGCACTGGAGTGCTGGGAGCTAGACTCGTTGAAGTTTTTGGTCAGCCAGACCTTTCCTTATGCAATGCTGAACAAAACCATTGGCTTAAAGTTTATGCTAGACATGATAAATTGACATAATGTGTTGGTGGCTCATTTCCATACACATTACACCATTGAAATTGTACCTCTATCGTGCTTCTGTATTTCCAGTACCACTTTAATATTGCCATGCACTGCTCAAACGACAATCATACTTCATTCATTACTGCACTGCACTGTCATCTGCTGGAAAACGCACACCAAGATCTGTTGAGAAAACAATGGACTATGCTACCATGCAAAATGTCATTTTTCTCCAAAGAAATTAATTATCAAAGAGTGTCTACATTTTTTTTCTGAACCCGTCTGTATATAAACTGACTTTATATGAAGGCTTAGTTTCCTAAATTAATCAAACTTTTTAAGTGACTCTTAGGCATCAGTAGCCAGTCACTCTTTACAGACTATTATGAAATATACTTCAAAGACACTTATTATACAAGGGTGGTTTAAAAAGTTCTTGGAACGGAATAAGAAAAAAAGTACTTACATCGCTGAAACTTTATTTTTCGATGTAGTCTCCTTGTAGAGTAATGCACTTGATCCAATGATGTTCCAGTGCCTTGATCCCATCTCGAAAATGAGTTTCCTCCAGGCCTACTCATCCAGCAAGAAAAATTTTCAGTTTGGGGAAGAGATGGAAGTGTGACGGAGCCATTTCAGATGAATAAGGAGGGTGTGGCAACGATCCATGCCTTTTGTCATGCCAGTGGCACGTGTGTGTTGGCACGTGTTGTCTTGATGGAAGTTGACTTTCTTCCTTTTTAAACCCGGCTTTTTTCACGTATATTTTGTTGGAATTTGTGCAGGAGGTCAGCATAGTATTCTCTAGTAATTGTTTGCCAAATGGGGAGATAATCTACAAACAGAATCCCCTTCACATCCCAGAACACTAATGCCTTGACCTTTCGTGCCGGAGGAATTGTCTTTGCTTTCTTTGGTGGGAGAATCAGCCCGTTTCCACTGGTTTGACTTCTTCTTCTCCTCCCCCCCTCCCCCCCCCCCCTCTCTCTCTGGGGTATACTAGTGCACCCAATTTCATATGTGGTCACAAACCTGCACAAAAAATCTTGTTAGTTTCTCCTAAAACGGGCAAAACATTGTTCTGATTTGTCCATTCTCAGGCTTTTTTGATCCAGCATCAAGAGTCACAGCACCCACCGTGCAGATAATTTTTTTGTTTCTAATTCTTCAGTTAAAATGAGATATACCCTTTCAGATGACATCTGGCAAGTGTGAGCAATTTCATGCACTTTCAATCGGCGATCCTCTGACCATTTTGTGCACTTTTGCAATGATTTCTGGAGTAGTGACACATCTTGGCCGACCATTGCGCGGATTATCATCTAAGCTTTCCTGATCAAATTTAAATTCATTTGTCCACTTGGCGACAGTTGAATACGAAGGAGCAGAGTCCCCCAGTGTATTCTGGAAATCGGCACAAATGTCCTTTGCTTTCACACCTGTCTTTATGGTGTACTTAATCACTGCTTGAGTCTCG
This sequence comes from Schistocerca piceifrons, assembly GCF_021461385.2. NCBI lineage: Eukaryota > Metazoa > Arthropoda > Insecta > Orthoptera > Acrididae > Schistocerca > Schistocerca piceifrons. The sequence goes on from NC_060139.1 coordinate 479,884,561, forward strand.
CTTATATTTGTTTACTTATTTATTTTTTCCCCATCTTTACAAATCACTATGTGGGAACAACTACAGAGCCACGTCACCGCCACAGTTTTTTTCCAAGAACACTGACGTAGCACATGTTTACAGGCAACAGTCCAATGAATAGCACGTGAACAACTCATTGTGCTAGCACTGACCTCTTGTGGTGATTCTTCATTGTAGTTATTACTGTCAGTACTTTCAAGAAGGCAAATCTCAGAATGGGATCTTACTTATGCTTTTCTGTCCAGAATTTTCTTTATTTGTAAGTTCATGTGTAGCTGTGTTCGTATATTTCAGTGTCTAATATTATTCCGTGTAGTTTTGTGTCTGTTTGTGTTACCTTTTCTTGGTGTGTGTCTGCTTCATGTTTTGTTTCTGTATCCCTGTATTATTTTTCAATTTCTGTCATCACTACTGTCATTTGTATTATGATTGTTTGATCTGGGTATAGGTTTATGTGCCTCTCTTGTGTATATTCTTGAAATAGTGTCCACCGTTCTGTGCAAGTCTGTTCATTAGTCTGGATTCCAGAGTAGCTGTATATTTTGTCATCCTTTATCGTCTGACCTGTGTGTGCATGGTGCAGTGTAGTATTACATTTTCGAGGGAGCCAGAGGGGTATTATTAGCTCGGGTGGTTGTTCATCCGCTGTGTGTGTGTGTGTGTGTGAGAGAGAGAGAGAGAGAGAGAGAGAGAGAGAGAGAGAGAGAGAGAGAGAGAGAGAGAGAGAGAGAGAGAGAGGGGGGGGGGTAATAGATTTCATGGAAGCAGCTTTTGCAGAGTAGTTAATGTTCACATTTGGCACTTATTTGTAGCAAATAATATTAAATAAACTAAGCCCATTCATACAATCAATCATTGAGTAAGAAAGAAATGAAATTGAAAACATTTTTTAAACTTTTGAATCACAAATAATATAAACCAATTTTACAAGAGAGTGGTAAATGGGACACGGAATATAGTAGTGTCAAAATAATAATAATAATAATTCAAAATCTAATCAGACTTTCAAAATCAATTCTGGATGCAAGCTTTCTTTGCATCATGCTGCCATTTATTGTAATGTGAAACAAAGAGACACTAACAGCAATAAACTGTCGACTGCATAATGATTACTGCAGGTCCACACATTGGTACCCCGCATAAGTTAGCAGCAGTTGCAGAGCTTTTGTAAGTTAATTCCTTTGTTTTTCGGTAGTTATGTTTATATAAAGTTGTTGTCTTTGTCTGAAAAATGGGTGTTCTTTATCTGATTTTTATTTCTATTTATCTATTCAATCTTGCCTGTCTGTAGTGTTTGCTTATTGGGAGCATTTTCTAGTTTGTTTTGTTTGTTTACGGCTGTGAGTTTGTGACCATTGGGTTTTTGAATGTTGTTTTGGTTGTTGTTTGGGTATGGTATTGCTGTCTTCGTACTGTCTGTATTGGTTCAACCAGTTTATGGATTTTGTAGTCCACACTTCCTATTATGTTTTGCAGAGAATAAGATTTTTCACGGTGTAACCTGGTCTGCTCTGTGCAGTAAAGTCTCTTTCTTTAGGTACTTCTACTACATTGCTGGTCAGTATTTTTATTATGATTGCATTATAGTCTTTCTGTGTTCAACCTTCATGAATGGTCCAGTGTCCTATTTGTGTCAGGGTTTTTAATATTTGTCAGAGATATGTTATTTTGCCATCCTGTGTTTCCTAGAATAGTTGGTGCCTGTCCCTCCGGGTTAAAAACTAAGTATCATATATGAGTTGTGCAGGTGAATGTGCAAAATAGACTAAAACGGGACACACTGTAGAATGTATATGGATTGGCCAAAATAGTTTTGGATGCCCTGTTGCTTCACTGAAGATCCTAAGGCAAAACTTTGCTATCTTTACTTTAAGTAGTGAAGTGCCAGAGCCCCTCTTGTTATTAAATACTGTGCATATGAATAACGTATGGAAATGTACCTGTGTGATTGTGTTCTGTAACTTAAGCCAAATTTTGATGTCTTTTATGACAGTTTCTCATGAGTTGGTATCACTAACTTATATAGTAGAGCAGTAGAGACACATCAGTGTTTAGTACATGGTTAGTCTGTAGTTTGCATTCATAAACAGTTATTCAGACTCTTAAAAACAATGGAAAATCCAGGATGAAATGAAACAGTGTTACTATGTCCATGCCTTTCATAATATTGTTCAAACTGTAAAATATTTATTTGGTTTTAGGTGGTATCCACCTATTAACCTGCTACTTCTGTTTATACGTAAAGTGCACTTCTTGGATTTAAAAGTTGCATATACTGATAAAATCACCTATTGCCAAAGTGGACTTAAATATTAATGTGAAGAAAATATATACGTTGTGGCAGATATAGATGTAAGACTAAGACTTTTGAAATTTGTTCCTTATTCCACAGGTACTGGTAACTACTTAACTAATATTTCTGCAGTGTAAATAGGCACTGCATTAGGTATAGTGTTCATTAATAGGCAATAGAAAGCATATCCTGTTCCTTCTGGTGTCTTGGAGCCATTCATGTAGATTTGGAAGTAATTTGGCCTCCCATTTTGTATGACAGCCAGTGTCTGTCAGTCAGCCCTCTGTATTGTTTTTTTAATAATCAGAAATTTTTCCGTCCTCCGTGCAACACACAAATTATTAGTACTAGCGGAAAAAATAAATTGGAAGCTTAATGCCGTTTTATTTTATGCTAGACAACATTTTTGCTAAAAGTCACAATTTTTGAAATGTACAAGTAAAACATAAGTGATCTTTAAATGCCCCCACTACCAAGCTCACACCCCACTGGTCAGAACTTTGTTTGTTGTTCATGACACTTCCTTCTACCACTGTGCAATAATTTGCAACTACACGAACTTTTTCCCCAGTCATCTTTTTTGGTCTTCGTTGACTGCCACTGTCCAGTTTCTCATAAAGAAGTTGCAATTTTTATTCTGCCAAGGTGTCAATGTTCCACTCAATATGTGGGCTGCAATGATTGTAGGAACTGATGCACTCACTGCATAATTGATAATACTAAAAAGTTCATAGTAACTTTCTGTCTGTGAGGAAGATGATGTTAGTGTCTTAATCCAGTTCTGTATCATTGCTTGGTTTTCACTGAGGTTGCTTTGTGAACTTTCCACTTTCTTGGCGGGTTAGTGGGTGGCGAAGGATAATCGTGAGTTGTCTTTATCTCTATCACAGCTGTATGACCCCGTGGGATAGTCAAGGATATTCCACTGGAAACCTGTAGCAAGGTTTGGTGAACACAGTTACATAGATTGTGGACAGGCCTTTTTCCAGGTTCAAAATCAATCTTAGCAATCTATTATTCCGTACATAAAGACAGCTACAATGCCAAAAAAGTTGCTCCATAATTGTCTTGATAGTAACATCACCAAGCATACCTGTGGGCATTATAATCTCAAAAAATAATTAATGATGGTTCTATCTCGCTCACTAAATTGTTCAGTTCCCGTCTTGAGATAAGTTCTTGGTGGGCAGTACAATGATACTATCAATATTTATCAGTTATTTTTGCCCCACTGACCACTGTCTGAAGACTATTAATATTTGCATAATCGATTATTTCCTCATAAGGCAAATGTGTGTGTAGTCATCTAAATACATAATAGCTTCTAAAATAGCCAAAAATTCCCCGTTTCCACGATGTCTCACAGATACACACGAAGAAAATGTCTTGCAGTTACTTCATGATGCAGGACATCTTTGTGTGCCAATGCTGTGAATGTGCATTCCACTGTCAAATTTTGAATTTCATAATTTATGTCAGTATAATGTAAGTGGATAGATAATAATTCTACTCACCGTGCGGTGGCAAGAGAACACAGAAACAAAAAGGTATAACTTTTACAAGCTATATAACTTTTACAAGCTTTGGAACCAGTGGCTCCTCCTTCTGACGTAGGAGTTGAAGGGAAGGAAGAGGGGTGAAGGAAAAGGACTGGAGAGGTTTAGGGAAATGGTACAGTTCAGAAAAGTCAGGGGAGACTTAGCGGACAGGATGAGAAAGAAAGACTGATTGTTGGGGACTGTACCGGACAAGATTTGAAAACCTGAGATCTTAAAGGTGGAAGAAAGAGTAATATGCAAGACAGAGAGTACTACTAAAACAACATACACAAGTTAGAGTGAAAAGCTAAGTGCATTGTGTGTAACAGGTGGGGGGGGGGGGGGGCAAATATACAAGTCAAATAATGAAAGATGTAGAAAACTACAATGGAGTGAAGAAAGGAGTAGTTATTGTGAAGAACCAAGGACATATGTTGTAGTGCAAGTTCCCGCCCGCGGAGTTCTGAGATACTGATGTCTGGGGGGAAGAATCCAGATGGCATATGCGGTGAAACATGCCCCCAGGTCATGACTGTCATGCTGTAGAGCATGGTCTGCTACGGGATATTGTCTGTTGCTCGTATACACCCTCTGCCTATGCCCATTCATCCTGACTAATAACTGCGTGCTAGTCGTGCCAATGTAAAAGGCCAACACTGTTTACATAACAGCTGTTTTGTATATATGTTCATCATTCTGCTGGAATTGTCTGTGATCTCTTCTGTATGTTCTTTTTGTTGTTGTCCTCCCAGCTGACACTTGTCAGTTGTGCAGAATTTTCTCTCTCTTCAAATGTCTTCACTGGAATTTTCACTTGCTGTTTTCCCCAGTTCTTTTATTCATCATCCTTCTGTTAATTTAAAACTGTCTCAAAGCCTTCTGTCATCTCTTGAAAGTTAATTCCAACTATATTATTCATTGCAGTTAAGGAGGTCTTACCTGAGTTATGGGTAGCTGCTGAGACTGTGAACTTAATTGGATCATATTTTCTGTCTCTGCATGTTGTTTTCTTGATGTTACCATTTCTTGAATATCCAAATTGAGTTCTTCCTTGGGTAAGGCCTGGACCACACTGTTAAGATTTTTTGGATAAGGCACAGTGTCCTCCTCTAATCTCTGCTAGCCATAGTGGAATATCCACAAAGACCCTTTAAAGATTAAAATATAAGTTATTCTCTAATTCCTGACTTTTAAATACCATACAAAGTTAGTTTATTGGTTGCTAAGCAAAGATCAAGCTGTAAAATATACAATAGACAATACTGTTGGATCAAATGTTTCACCAGCAATACTCCAGCAGAAATAAACCCTGGGAAAAAGGAAAATCATGGATTGACTCTCTTTGAATGCGCCCCAAGAAACAGTTAATGGAATTCTGTTTGAGGCATGACACAAAAATCATCAATAACTATAAAACATGGAGGGAAAGACAGTATGTAAAATGTAATGTTAGAACTTTCTTGTGGCTATATTGAATAGAATTTAAACTGAAAATCATGGTCATGGAAAATCCTGGTGTAAAGTGATTAATTAAGTAGTAAAGTTAACCACTTAGTTAAGGCATGCATGCACACACAGAGCAATATGTGGAGGGGGTGCACTGTTGCTAAAAAGATTCACTGGGAAGCTAGCAACATTCTCAACCTTGTTTCCTGATTTTTAGGAACTTACATCTCTATTTGATGAGTGATTATCTTTGCTCCTTCAGCTATAAACTGAAAATATCATTCTCGATTCTCTTGCAGCTCTATAACAAGGGGACGTAACTAGCAGACTTAGATATTCTTTGTACTTAAAGGACTTGAGGGGCAGTGCATGGACACAAATTCCCTAAAAGCAGCACAATGCAGTTCTCAGAAACACTCAAAAACCTTCGCAATTTTCAAAGTTCTGTTATGTAAAGTAGATTTGAACACAGTTAATCAAATTGTCTGTAGCTGAGTGCACAGTATTCTAGTATCTTAATAGTGCGAGCTCAAATGTTTGTCACCGGGGCTAGGTATTTAGCTTTTATTGGATTTCAGTATTTATCATGAAATGAAATTTTAGTTGACAAATATTTAATCATAATTTTAATAAAATGTCTTACTTTTAATTACAAATCACAAGAAAAAGTGAGTATTCATAATAAATTAAAATTTGGTACAAAAATGGGATGCCTTACTGTGAAATGAATAATAGCATTTACAATATATCAAAAGTACTGTTCAGGCATTGGAAAATCCAGGATGGAACGTAACAATGTTATGAAAAGGAGCATTGCTACTCACCATATAGCAAGATATTTTGAGTCACAGATAGGCACAACAAAGACTGTGACAAATAACCCACACTCATGCGAACGCAGCTCACACATTCAACTACTTTTGTGTGTGGGGGGGGGGGGGGAGAGGGGGGGGGGGTTACACCTGTCTGTCGGTCGTCTATTTTTGACAAAGGCCTTGTTGGCCAAAAGCTTGTGTGTGACAGTCTTTTTGTTGTGCCTATCTGCAAGTCAGCAGCTCTGCTATATGGCGAAAGGTATTGTTCAATAATTTTCACATATATTTTATGCTTTATTAGCTGTGAAAGAAAGGTAGCCAAAGGAAAAGTTGGTGAATGCGAACTCTGAGAGAATAGATGCTGTTCAAATCCTAATTTTACCATTCCGTTTGAAATGATGTAACCTTATTGTGGTGAAAGTGTTATCTTCTTCCTATCTTTTCTATGTACACTGAAAGAAAAAGAGGGCTATCAGAAAGGAGTTGTGCAAATTGGTCAAAAATTAATATTCGTATAAGAATCAACAGAAAATGCAAAATAGGGAACTTCAACAGCCAATGGATAAATGTGTGATGCTGCAGTGCAGTTTCACCTTGCAGCTGGCAAGGATAGTGAAAAAGGACATTTCGATAACAGGATATAAAGTCTTTGTGAATTTCATTACTTGTACTCAGCTGGACAGTAATTGTGCCTTGCAGACAAGTGCGTGAACAATATATGTAGATGAAAGAATGTGGGGGGGGGGGGGGGGCATGTAGACTCAAAGAAGCCAGTTGGAGTAATTGGCAAATTACTTGACATTTGAATAGGAGCACTGCCACTATTTGACAAAGTTGACAGGGATGGGTGAACCATGGCCGAACACAGCATCAAGAAGGAAGTAGTTGACCTACATATACAATGGAACATGAAGACCGCGCACTCATCAGAGAGGTATTCAGAGCCCCAGGTTCATCATTGTCATCGATCCGATGTACCACAGCTGCTTCAGTGTTCTACAAGGATCATTAAACGGTAGCTCCCAGAAACGGGGCGGAGCTCGAAACACCTATTGCGCCAACTACCATCGACATTGGTACACAACAAGCCCATTTGCAGTGGTGCCTGGCACATTTGGCCTGGAATCTCATTGACTGTAGTGGAATTGTCTACATTGGTTAGCCCCCACTTCAAATTGAGCCCTGAAGTCTAGATGCTCTGCCCCCCCCCCCCCCACACACACACACACACACACACACACACACACACACACACACACACACACACACACACACACACTGGGGTGTCCACAACTCTTTTGTGGATACGTGTGTAGTGAGCATGGGACTCCGAGCTAATGTGGCCCTCCTTCCTTTTCTGCATCTTTCCCCATCCCCCATCTTCGCCCCCCACTCCTTCCTCTGCCTCTTTCCTTTTCTTTCTCCCCCTCTGTGAGTATGTTTTGTGCCTACGTCCAGAGACGGACGCTCGAAAATGTAAAACAGTCTCTCTTCTTCGCTTTTTCTGCTGGCAAGTTTCTGTCCTTCTCTTTTCATTACCTCATCTCTTTACCTTTTTCTTCGCTGCGGCATTTGAGACCTCTCTTCTTTACTTTCTCTTTCTTTTTTTTCCCCCTTTCTCTTTTTTCCTCCCTGTGCATGTCTGAAGTCCGACCCACGCATTCCCATGCGTAGCCGGTGATTACCCGAGCTGATACCTTCCGAAAGTGCCGATTGGACCTTCCGTCCGTTTCTCGAGAGGTGTGACCTGAGGTGTGAACAATCACCTAAGGTGGGAATGCCCTGAGAGAGGGCCTCCACAAGGAACGAGCGCGCCATCGGAGACACTAGTAATCATGGGGGATACTTCCTCAATGGTTTCCTCATCATCTACTATGTCTGCTCACAAGCGTAAGTTCAATGAGTCTCAGCCACAGACAGTTCTTCCATCGTTGCCACAGTTCCTTGTTGTTTCTTGGACTTACGAAGTTAAAGACTTCTCCACGATCAACCCTTTCATTATTCAGAAAGGTGTCGACACAATTGCAGGTCCTGTAAAGTCTTGTTTCTGATTACGAAATGGCACCTTGTTTTTAGAAACAGTCAGTGCCCTCCAGGCACAAAAATTGCTGTGTACTTCACTGCTACACACCTTCCCTGTCCGAGTGGAAGCGCACCGCACTTTAAATTCATCACGGGTGGTCGTTTATACACGCTCCCTCGACGGATTGTCCGACAAGGAAATTCAAAACTACCTGTCTGACCAGTCTGTCACGGCTGTTCATCGAGTCGTGAAAAGGGTTGACACGAACATCGTTCCAACCCGTACTGTCTTCTAAACATTTGACAGAGTTCAACTCCCATCGAACATAAAAGCTGGCAATGAGATAATTTCCGTTCGCCCTTACATCTCAAACCCTACGCGTTGCTATCGGTGTCAGCGGTTCAATCATACCAGCCAGTCCTGTTCCAATCCGACCAAATGCGTTACATGTGGCAAGGATGCCCATGAGGGTGCTTGTCCACCTCCGTCCCCTCGTTGCATCAACTGTATGGGTGACCATGCTGCTTCCTCTAGAGATTGCCACATTTTTAAAGACAAACAGATCATTCAGGAAGTCAGAGTGAAGGAAAAGGTGTCGACCTTCGCTGCTCGTAAGTTGTTCACCAGTCAAAAGTCCACTGTGCCTCACACAGGTAAATACAGCACTGTCCTTGCCTCTCCTCGGCCAACTAAGGAGGCAGCCACTCAGACTTGTGATCTCACCTTTAGTGCCACAGTCGTCAGATCGTCCAGCACAAAGATCGCCCGTTCAACCTCCCCACTCTCACCTGATCACTCTATGGCTCACCCTTCATCGGGTTCTGCTAAATCTCGAGCCCCAAAATCAGACACCCGAACTTCCAAAAAAGAGCCTACTCGTGAAGATTTTTTACGTACCCCAATTTCACAACCATCAGTTCCTCCTTCACCTCAACATTCTGTTTCCAAAAAGGCTAATAAGAAACCCAGTTCCTCTCCTTCTCCGCCACGGCGTGTCTCATCTACAGCACCGCCTGGCAGTAACCGCCCTTGGCCGACTTCTGTGTCGCCGAAGCGCACTGCTGGTGGCCGATCAACCGGCCGATCGCTGGTGGCAGGAGCTGCTCCCGAACAACCTATGGCTCAGGATCTTCGGCTGAATGCCGTTCCACGCTGTTGGTCGCAAGCTCTGAGCAGTCGTTGAGTTGAGGGTAACCTTGGTCACATTCTTCCATTTTCTGTCCACCCTATGTCCATTATCCATTGGAATATCCGCGGCATTCTAGCCAATCGGGATGAATTGTCGATCCTCTTATGATCCTACTCACCAGTCGTCTTCTATCTTCGGGAAACAAAGCTGCGTCCCCACGACCGCTTTGTTTTCCCCCATTTTCAGTCAGTCTGATTTGATCTCCCCTCTGTTGAAGGCACTCCCGCACATGGAAGACTCATGATTCTTCTCCATGATGCTCTCCATTATCAGCCAATCCCCTTAAACACTTCCTTCCAAGCTGTCGCTGTCCGTCTTTCCCTTTCTGGATACATCTTCTCTCTTTGTACTGTATACATTCCATCGTCCACACCAATGGCACGAGCTGATCTCCTTCATCTGCTTGGTCAGCTTCCGCCCCCCCCCCCCCTTCCCCTATTTGCTGGTTGGGGACTTCAATGCCCACCACCCGCTTTGGGGATCTCTGCATCCTTGTCCGCGTGGCTCGCTATTGATAGACGTCTTCCATCAAGCGGATCTTGTTTGCCTCAACACTGGGGACCCTACATTTTTGTCTGCCTCCATGACAAATTTCTCTCATTTGGACCTTTCGGTCGGTACTGTTCCGCTAGCTCGGCGCTTTGAATGGTTCGCTCTTGCTGATACACACTCGAGTCACCACTTTCCATGTGTCCTTCGATTGCAGACGCAACTGCCATATCCCCCTGCGGGTCCGGGGTAAGAATAGGCCCGAGGTATTCCTGACTGTCGTAAGAGGCGACTAAAAGGAGTTTCAACCGTTTCGGCCTTTCATGTGATGGTCCCCCTTGGGGTTTGACCTCCATTTTTCAAAATTCTACAAAAGTACGAGCCTTTTGGGGAAGGATGCCTTACGTGGTGTACCACTGGTCCTTAGTGCACTAAGTCCTTGGCACTCAGCATTGTACTGGCGTTGTAACCATACCCACTATTCCTCAAATTGGGCCTAAACGCCTGATGGGTTGTACAAGTTACGCCCATAGTGCGTCCCCATCTGCACCTATGATCATGATGGACTTTCCATGGCACCAGAAATCCAGCACGGTAGCCAGCCCGTTGTGGTGATGTCGTCATGTACCCTCTAGATTGTAGCCCCCTGACAACACAGGGATCGTACTACCGATACCTGAGCTGCACCCTCCCCACGTCGGCCAAGGAGTAGAAGCCCGTCTCCTTGGGGCATCAGGACTCCCGGCAACGGTCATCCTGCCAGGTGGCCCTTGCTGAGGCTGGGTGGCGCCCATGGGGAGAGCCCCTGGTCGGAGTGGGTGGTATCGGGGCGGACGTTTCGCAGATGAAACGTCAACACGTATCAGGTCGCTCTGTGGCCGAGTCTTTCAAACGGAAAGGTACTGTCTCTAGTTCTCCTGCCCTTTCCCCCTTGGCCACTCCCTGGGAGGAGGGACAGGCCCGCCGGCTTGGGGCGAAGTACTTCCCCCGCTATTTGGTCTGTTCTCGAACTGATGGGGGGACGTTCGCCACCTCCAAGCCCATGTTCTTTGTTCAGCACATTGAGGACATCTTCGGGGAAATCGAGGCTCTCAGTAAGATGCGTTCGGGGTCCGTTCTTATAAAGACCACCTCCGCTACACAGTCGGCGGCGCTCCAGGCGTGTGACCGCCTAGGGGATATCCCAGTGTCCATTGTCCCGCATGTGGCACTAAATAGGACGCAGGGGGTTATTTTTCATCGTGACCTCCTGCTACAATCTGATGAGGAGCTCAGGACCACCCTGGAGCGCCGAGGCGTGCATTTCGTCCGGCGAGTCCAGCGCGGCCCCAAAGACCGTCGCATCGACACCGGGGCCTTTATCCTCGCCTTCGAGGGGGACGTTCTCCCGGAGAAGGTAAAGGTGATGTGCTACTGGTAAGACGTGCGACCTTACGTCCCGCCTACTATGCACTGTTTTCGATGTTTGCGCTTTGGGCACATGTCGTCACGGTGTGAGGCTGAGCCCCTTTGTGGCGATTGTGGACGTCCTCTTCGTGAGGAACATACAAGCACCCCACCACCTCGGTGCGTTAATTGTCCTGGCATCCACTCGCCTAGATCCTCAGACTGCCCTGCATATCAGAAGGAGAAGAAGATCCAAGAACTCAAAACTTTGGATCGTCTCTCTTATTCTGAGGCCAGGAAGAAGCATGATCGCCTCCATCCCGTGCCATTGACCACTTCGTTTGCCACAGTTGTGTCCCCTCCTTCCGCGGTATCCTCACCCCTATCCTGTCCCCCCTCCACCTCCTCCCCCCATACGGGGTCTCTGCCTCCACCTCCCAAACCCCTTCCTTCCAAATCCTCCTCCCCCGTGGCCCCCGCCCCCTCTGCCCCAGGGGCCACTCCTCCTCCTCCTCCTCCTCCCCCCCCCCCCCACCCCCCGCCCCCCCCACCCCCTGAGAAGCGATCCTCTTCTCAGGCGTCCATCGGGGCAACATTCTGGACCCCAGCTTCTGAGGTCCGGCGTCCCAAAACGGACCCCGCGCATGAGGACCTTCTTCGGGTCCAGCCCACCACCCTTGTGCCTCCTCGGACTTCCAAGAAGGCCAAGAAGAAGTCTATATCCCCCTCCCACCCCGGCACGTTTCGTCTGACGCTCCATCCGTGAGTCGCTGCTCCCGGCCGTCCTCAGTTTCGCCGGGACGCTTTGCTGCCAGGCGCTCAGCTGGCCTCTCGTCGGCAAATGATGATGCCCCTCCTACACCACCAGGGACAGCGGCCGCAGCTGGCGACGACTCGATGGAACAGGATCTGCCTCCCGCCGGTTGTAGCGTTGTTCCCTCAAAACCTGGCCCTCTGCGGCCGTCGAGGTGACCAGCTCTTCCCCCGTCTCGTTGCCCCTCTTTTTTTGACTAGTGATGGCCTTGTTACATTGGAACATAAGAGGTATTCGATCTAATCGGGAGGAATTACTACTGCTCCTCCGCCTGCACTGTCCGCTCGTCCTTGGTCTCCAGGAAACCAAGTTGCGCCCGACTGACCGTATTGCCTTTACCCACTATACCTCTGAGCGGTATGACCTCACCCCTGTGGACGGTATCCCAGCTCATGGTGGGGTCATGTTGCTCGTTCAGGACAATGTCTATTACCATCCCATCCCATTGACCACACCACTCCAAGCAATAGCTGTCCGTATTACTCTTTCTGCTTTTACTTTTTCGGTTTGTACCATCTACACTCCATCGTCATCCGCTGTTAGTCGGGCTGACATGATGCACCTGATTGTTCAGCTTCCCCCACCGTTGTTATTGTTTGGCGACTTCAATGCCCATCATCCTCTTTGAGGCTCTCCTGCATCCTGTCAAAGAGGCTCACTCTTGGCAGATGTCTTCAACCATCTCAATCTTGTCTGCCTCAATACTGGCCCCCCGACTTTCCTCTCGGACTCTACTCATACGTACTCCCACTTGGACCTCTCGCTCTGTTCTACCACTCTTGCCCGTCGGTTTGAGTGGTATGTCCTTTTTGACACCTATTCGAGCGACCACTTCCCCTGTGTCGTTCGTCTCCTGCACCACACCCCATCCCCACGTCCTTCGAGCTGGAACATACCGAAAGCTGACTGGGGACTTTACTCCTCCCTGGCGACCTTTCCGGATCACGATTTTCTCAGTTGTGACAGTCAGGTCGAATACCTCACGGCTGTTATCGTCAATGCTGCCGAACGTTCCATTCCTCGTACTACCTCTTCTTCCCGTCGCGTTTCCGTCCCCTGGTGGAACGAGGTTTGTAGAGACGCTATCCGTGCTCGACGACGTGCTTTACACACCTTTCGCCGCCATCCTACGTTGGCGAATTGTATTGGATACAAACAGCTCCGAGCGCAATGCCGTAGAGTCATCAAAGACAGCAAAAAAGCTTGCTGGGCCTCTTTCACCAGCTCCTTTAACAGTTTTACTCCCTCTTCTGTCGTATGGGGTGGCCTGCGCCGGCTGTCGGGCATTAAGGCCCGCTCCTCGGTACCTGGCCTGACCTCAGGTAATGAGGTCCTCGTTGATCCTGTGGCTGTCTCCAACACCTTCGCCGGTTTTTCGCGGAGGTTTCAAGCTCCGCTCATTACCACCCTGCCTTCCTTCCCAGGAAAGAGGCAGAAGAGGCTTGGCGACCTTCCTTCCACTCGCTGAATCTGGAAACTAATAATGCCCCCTTTACTATGCGGGAACTCGAACGTGCGCTTGCACTGTCCCGGTCCTCTGCTCCGGGGCCAGATGCCATTCACGTTCAGATGCTGGCACACCTTTCTCCGGCGGGCAAAAGCTTCCTTCTTCGTACCTACAATCGCGTATGGACCGAAGGTCAGGTCCCCATGCGTTGGCGTGACGCCGTCGTTGTTCCTATACCGCCCCATTTCTCTTACAAGCTGTGTCTGTAAGGTGATGGAGCGCATGGTTCATGCTCGGTTAGTTTGGATTCTTGAATCTCGACGGCTTCTTACCAATGTCCAATGCAGCTTTTGTCGCCGCCGCTCCGCTGTTGACCACCTTGTGACCTTGTCGACATTCATCATGAACAACTTTTTGCGAAGGCACCAAACGGTAGCCGTGTTCTTCGATTTGGAGAAGGCTTATGATACCTGTTGGAGAGGAGGTATCCTCCGCACTATGCACAGGTGGGGCCTATGCTGTCGCCTGCCCCTTTTTATTGATTCCTTTTAAACGGATCGAAAGTTTAGGGTACGTGTGGGTTCCGTATTGTCCGCCGTCTTCCTCCAGGAGAACGGAGTGCCTCAGGGCTCCGTCTTGAGTGTAGCCCTTTTTGCCATCGCGATCACTCCAATTATGGATTGCATTCCACCTAATGTCTCAGGCTCTCTCTTTGTCGATGACTTTGCGATCTACTGCAGTGCCCAGAGAACATGCCTCCTGGAGCGCTGCCTTCAGCGTTGTCTAGACAGCCTATACTCATGGAGCGTGGCAAATGGCTTCCGGTTCTCTGAAGAGAAGACGGTTTGCATCAACTTTTGGCGATATAAAGCGTTCCTTCCGCCATCCTTACATCTCGGTCCCATTGTTCTCCCATTCGTGGAAACAACTAAGTTTCTAGGGCTCACGTTGGACAGGAAACTGTGTTGGTCTCCACATGTCTCTTATTTGGCGGCCTGTTGTACACGTTCCCTTAATGTCCTCAGAGTTCTTAGTGGTTCATCTTGGGGAGCGGATCGCACTGTCCTGCTTCGCTTGTATCTGTCCATAGTCCGATCGAAGCTGGATTATGGGAGCTTCGTCTACTCGTCTGCTCGGCCATCCCTCTTACGCCGTCTCAACTCCATCCACCATCGGGGGTTACATCTTGCGACCGGAGCCTTCTACACTAGTCCTGTCGCGAGTCTTTATGCTGAAGCTGCCGAATTACCATTGACCTACCGGCGCGACGTACTGCTGTGTCGGTATGCCTGCCGGCTGTTGTCTATGCCCGACCACCCCTCTTACCAGTCCTTCTTCGCCGACTCTCTCGACCGTCAGTACGGGTTGTATGTGTCTGCCCTGCTGCCCCCCCGGAGTCCGCTTCCATCGCCTGCTTCGACAATTGGATTTTGCCCTCCCTACCACCTTCAGAGAGGGTGAGAGCCCGACACTACCTTGGCTCCAGGCTCCGGTTCATATGTATTCGACCTCAGCTCACTCCTGAAGGAGGGTACTCCGGCTGCAGTGTATTGCTCACGGTTTGTCGAACTTCGTGCTCGACTTGCCGGTCACACCTTTATTTACACCGATGGCTCCAAAACTGACGATGGTGTCGGCTGTGCCTTTGTCGTCGGGGCCGCCACCTTTAAATACCGGCTCCTCGACCAATGTTCCAGCTTTACGGCCGAGCTTTTTGCTCTTCATCAGGCCGTTCAGTATGCCCGCCGCCACCGCCATTCATCGTATGTACTCTGCTCTGACTCACTCAGTGCTCTTCAGAGCCTTGGAGCTCCCTATCTGGTCCATCCCGTAGTTCAACGGATACAGCAGTCCCTCCATTCTTTCGCTGATAATTGTTCTCCTGTCAGCTTTCTGTGGGTTCCCGGACATGTAGGAGTGCCTGGGAATGAGGCTGCGGATGCTGCAGCCAAGGCTGCAGTCCTCCTGCCTCGGCCAGCCTCCCATTGCGTCCCGTCATCTGACGTTCGTGGGGATGTTTGTAAGAGGCTTGTGTCATTGTGGTGGGATGCTTGGTCATCCCTCCAAGGAAACAAGCTCCGGGCAGTAAAACCACTCCCAACTGCTTGGACAACCTCCTCCCGACCATCTCGGCGAGAAGAGGTCCTTCTGACCAGGTTGCGGATTGGGCATTGCCGGTTTAGCCACCGCTACCTGCTCTCCGGTGACCCAGCGCCGCAGTGCCCTTGTGGTCAGGCATTAACAGTGCGCTATGTTTTATTGTCGTGTCCCCGCTTTAGTCAATCTCGTGTTGTCCTGTCCCTGCCATCTTCTTTACCGGATATTTTAGCTGATGACACTCGAGCAGCTGCTTGTGTTCTGCGTTTTATAACTTTGACTGGCTTGTCCAAAGACATCTAACCTTTTTACTTATTTTATCTACATCTTTATTAGGTCTTTCTGGTGGCCCCCCCCCCTCTCCTTGAGTTTTACTAGATTCCATGTGCTCTAACAACAGTGACTGGGCACTAATGACCTCAGCAGTTGAGCGCCCTTAAACCCCACCAACTGCCATATATGCGCCCGAGATGCTGGAAGTTTGCCCAAGCCGATTGGACACTTTTTTCGTCTCTAGCGACATTCGATGGCCGCCACTTTCCTAACGTAAGACGATGAGGTCACTCATATTACAGAAGCTATTCTTACAGCTGCGGAACGTTCAATACCTCACACCTCCGAATTGCCCCAGCGGCCCCCCAGTTCCTTGGTGGAACGAGGCGTGCCGTGACGCAATACGTGAGCGGCGACATGCTCTTCGCGTTTTCAGACACCACCCTACTTTGGCCAACTGTATCCGCTATAAGCAGTTCCATGTGCGATGCCGTCGCATCATCCGCAATAGCAAGAAGGCAAGCTGGGAGTTCTTTACTAGCTCATTTAACACCTTCACTCCCTCCTCAGAAGTTTGGAGTCGGATTCGGCGATTATCTGGAGCGCCTAGTTTCTGCCCGGTCTCTGGGCTCACTGTCGCGCATGATAAATTAGTGGACCCCGTCACAATTTCTAACTCCTTGGGTCAACACTTTGCTGAGATTTCGAGCTCTTCAAATTACTTGCCAGCGTTTCTCCCGAAGAAACGTGCAGTGGAAGTGCAACCTCTTGCATTCTCCTCTCAAAATCTTGAAAGCTATAATGCTGTTTTCTCCATGCGGGAACTCCAACATGCACTCTCTTCTTCTTGCTCTTCCGCCCCAGGACTGGATGGTATCCACATACAACTGTTGCTGCATTTATCATACCATAGTCTGCGTTACCTCCTTCGCCTTTATAATCGAATTTGGACCGACAGTACTTTTCTCAGACAATGGTGGGAAGCTATCGTCATTCCTGTTCCGCAACCTGGAAATGACAAACATCTCCCCTCTAGCTATTGCCCCATTTCTCTCACGAGTAGTGTATGTAAGGTTTTGGAGCGTATGGTGAATTACTGTTTAGTCTGGTGGCTGGAGTCCCGCAGTCTTTTAACACCTGCCCAATGAGGTTTCCGAAAGCATCGTTCTGCAGTTGACCATGTTGTTGCTCTCTCCACTTATATCATGAACAATTTTCTCCGGAAACGACAAACAGTAGCGATATGTTTTGATCTGGAGAGAGCATACGATACCTGTTGGAGGACAGGCATCCTCCATACACTGTTCTCTTGGGGCTTTCGAGGTCGGCTGCCCCTTTTTCTTTGTGAATTTATGGCAGAGCGCACATTTAAAGTGCGGGTGAACACTTCTCTCTCCCGTACCTTCTCCCAAGAAAACGGGGTACCCCAGGGCTCTGTGCTATGTGTTGTACTGTTTGCCATTGCCGTAAATCCAATTATGGATTGTCTCCTTCCTGATGTCTCGGGCTCCCTCTTCGTGGATGATTTTGCGATCTACTACAGCTCTCAACAGACCAGCCTTCTTGAACGACATCTTCAAGGATGTCTTGATCGCCTCCACTCTTGGAGCATCGAAACCGGCTTCCGCTTTTCTCCCAGTAAGACCGTTTGTGTTAACTTTTGGCATCGTACGGAGTTTCTTCCGCCTTCCTTACATCTAGGCCCTGTCAACCTTCCGTTCGCAGACATCACTAATTTCTTGGGTCTTACGTTTGACAGAAAACTGTGCTGGTCCTCCCACATTTCCTATCTTTCAGCTCGCTGTCTGTGATCCGTCAACACCCTCCGTGTCCTGAATGGCACCACCTCCGCCTCTATCGCGCATTAGTGTGCTTCAAATTGGACTATGGCAGCATAGTTTACTCCTCTGCTCGACCGTCTATTCTTTGGCGTCTCGACTCTATCCGCCACCGCTGATTATGTTTAGTGTCTGGAGCTTTTTACACCAGCCCTGTGGAAAGCCTTTATACTGAGACTGCTGAACCTCTGCTGTCTAATCGGCGAGCTGTCCTTCTGAGTTGTTATGCTAGCCATCTGTCTTCCATGCCTTCCATGACATTTTTTTTTTGACGCCTCCTTGGATTTAGGGTATGCTGGCCGCCCTTCCTCCCTAATACCAGCGGGAGTTCGCTTCCGTCAACTACTCCATTCTCTTTCCTTCCACTTTCTTGACAACTTGGGGTACAGCACCGCCTTGGCTCCGGTCCCAGACCTGTCTGCTCCGTGACCTTTGTCAGTTTCCCAAGGATGGTACCCCTTCTCTTGTTTATCATCGGGCATTTGCTGCTCTCTGTGCACAAATGAAGGATGCCGCATTTATTTACACTGATGGCTCAAAAACATCGTTTGGTGTTGGGAGTGCCTATATTGTTGGCGACACCCCAAATCGATTTCGGCTTTCTGACCAGTGTTCGGTTTATACTGCGGAGCTTTACGCTGTTCTCCAGGCTGTCCAAGACATCTATCGCCATCAGCGAATACAGTATGTTATCTGCTCAGACTCTCTCAGCTCTCTCCTCAGTCTCCAAGCTCTCTATCCTGTCCACCCTCTGGTCCACTGGATTCAGGACTACCTCCACTTGCTCCACTTGGGGGGCGTCTCCGTGGCGTTCCTCTGGATCCCAGGACATGTTGGTATCTGTGGAAATGAGGCGGCCGATATAACGGCCAAGGCTGCAGTCTCTCTTCTTCAGCCAGCTATTCACATGATTCCCTTCGCCAATCTACGGAATGTTTTATGTCGTTGTGTTGCTCTTTTATGGCACGCACATTGGTTGACACTTCCCAATAATAAATTGCAGGATGTGAAAGCTCTTCCCTGTGCTTGGACCTCTTCCTCCCGAACTCGTCGTCGGGAAGAGGTAATCTTAACTAGACTCAGGATAGGGCACTGTCTTTTTAGCCATCGACATCTTTTAAGCGGCGATCCTCCCCCCACTCTGTCCCCACTGCTCTCAACTGTGGATGGTGAGACACCTTTTACTTGAGTGCCCCTATTTTACTCCATTACACACTCGTCTACAGCTGTCGCCTGATATATCTTCCATTTTAGCAGATGACATGCGATCAGCCGATCGTGTTCTCGAGTTCATTAGTGCCAGTGAGACGACGTCAGTCATTTGAAGCTCTTTTTGGGGACAAACAACCCCCCTTCTATAGTGGTTTTCTAAGCTTTCCTTCTGTTTTTAGTTCCCCCTTTTTTTAGTTTTGCTCTCCCATTGCTGCTGGCTTCCAGTTTAGTTTTTTAACTTTTCCTAAGTCACAGACCGGGCGCTAATGACCGTAGCAGTTTTGCGCCCTAAAACAATAACAAAAAAACAAAAATAAATGCCCTGTTTTGTTGCCCGAGTGGAGCTATCCTGGGCTTATATTTCGGCAAGATAATGCTCACCCACACACAGTGGGGGTTTCTACTCCTTGTTTTTGTGCTTGCCAAACCCTACCTTGACCAGCAAGGTTGCTGGATCTCTCCACAATTGAGAATGTTTGGAGCACTGATGGTGGGCCCTAGGACCACCTCGAGATTTTGACAATCCCTTGCTCAGCTGGACAGAATTTGGCATGTATCCCTCAGGAGGACATCTAACAACTCTATATCAATCAATCCCAAGCAAATAACTGCTTGCATAAGGGACAGAAGTGGACCAACACATTATTGGCTTGCTCTTTCTTTTGAATAAATCATAGTTTTGAAATTGTAATCATTTGTTTGTCTGTAGATGTACGTCACGTCTACCAATTTCCATCTCATTCAAATAATTCCTTTGTTGTGCATAATTTTTTTGTTTACAGTGTATTTATGAACTAGCTGAGTTCCCGACATTGCCCTAGTATATTTTTGTTTCTGTGCTGTTAGTGCAGCTCCTCTTCCCTCTCCCTTGATCAATCTCCTCCACCCCCGCCCCTTTGCCCATCTGCTGCTCCACTCTCCCCATCCCCACCCCACTCTATCCATCCGCTTCTCTTCCCCCTCTCTGTCCATCTCAGCCCCCCCCCCCCAAAAAAATCTCTTAGTACATCTCGCCCTGTCTCTTTCCCTCCCCCCCCCCCGCCCCCCCAGGGGGTCCACAACTCTTATGTGGATATGTGCGTGGCGAGCACGGGTCCCCGAGCCATTGCAGCCTTCTTTCTCTCCAGGGCTGCATTTCCTTTCCCTTCCCCTCCTTGCTCCTTTCCCCTCGCCCTCTCCTCTCCCTCTCTTGGTGTCCTTGCTTATGTTGGCCCCCGCTATCCTCCTGGTTCTGTTGGTTTTCCAATTCGGCTTTGTTGCATAATCATCTCCTCCTTTTGGCATTCCTTCGTCCCCCTCGGGGGTTAGACCTCCATTACAAAATTTCTCCTCCGTAGTGTGAGCCATTTGAGGAAGAGCACCTTACCTAGTGTCTCCAACGTGCGCCCTCCTAGTACATTCCACCTTTTCTTTCACGTCGTTGTCTGATACTAGGGTGCATAGCCAGCACGGTAGCCAGCCCGTGTGGTGGGGTCGCTATGTACCCTTTTGGTTGAGCCCCCTGAACACACATGGATCACACTTCCGATACCTGAACTGTGACCTCCTCATGCATGCCTTGGAGTGGTTGCTCGTCATCCTGGAGCATCGGAACTCCCGGCAATGGCCGCCGTGCCAGACGGCCCTTGCTGTGGCTGGGTGGCGCCCGTGAGAAGAGCCCCTGATAGGAGTGGGTGGTATCAGGGCGGACGCTATGCAAATGAAACGCATACGGGTCCAGAACTCTGGCCGTTCTTCTGCGGCCGTCTCTCTGCGTGGAACTGATACCTCAAGTGCTGCTTCTCTTGCCCCTTCGGCCTTCCCTTCAATGGCTACCCTCTGGGAAGAGGGTCAGGCCCGTCGGCTAGGGGCAAAACCTTACCCCGTTATCTAGTTTGCACCAGGACTGATGGAGATACTTTCACCAATACCAAACCTTTATTCTTTGTGGAACACATTGAAGACAAGTTTGGCGAAGTGGACACCCTGACAAGATGCAGTTGGGTTCGTTGTTGATAAAAACTGCTTCAGCTGCCCAATCTGCGGCTCTTCGTGCCTGTACCCATCTTGGCACAATTCCTGTGTCCATTACCCCCCCACCAGTCTCTAAATATGATACAAGGTGTGATTTTTCACAGGGACCTCATCCTTCAAACTGATGAGGAACTTCGATACAATCTCGGATGGCGGGGTGTTCACTTTGTTCGGCGTGTTCAGAAGGGTCCTAAAGACAATAGTATTGATACTGGTGCCTTTATCCTGGCCTTTGAAGGGGATACCCTCCCTGAGAAAGTTAAGATTATGGTCTGTCGCTGTGATGTGAAGCCGTACATCCCACCTCCTATGAGGTGTTTTAAGTGCTTGCGTTTTGGACACACGTCTTCCCGCTGTTCACAGGCCCCTCTCTGTGGTAACTGTGGACGTCCACTCCATGAGGGGAGTCCCTGTG
The DNA here is from genome assembly GCF_021461385.2 of Schistocerca piceifrons. Lineage (NCBI taxonomy): Eukaryota > Metazoa > Arthropoda > Insecta > Orthoptera > Acrididae > Schistocerca > Schistocerca piceifrons. The sequence goes on from NC_060139.1 coordinate 479,905,870, forward strand.
TTCCCCGTCCTGTGTGTGTAAATTGTCATGGTAGTCATTCTCCACGTTCACCAGATTGCCCAGTATATAAGAAGGAAAAAAAGATACGGGAGTATAAGTCCCTCGATCGTTTAACCTACACAGAGGCCCGTAAGAAATATACACGACTTCACCCTGTGTCCATGACATCTAGTTACACCTTGGTTACATCTTCACCCCTTCCTCCCCCTTCCTTACCCCCATCCCGGACCCCTCTCCTCCCCCCCTCCCCTGCAGCTCCCACACCTTCTCCTATGGGCGCTGCTCCCCCTCCCCAGCCGGATAAGTGTCCCACTCCTTCGGCATCTGCCGGTCAAGGGCGCCTCGCCCGGGATGCCCCTTCCCGACACCTTCCAGGTCAAAGGTCTGCTGCCGCACGGCGACCGCGAGAGCTGCGGTCTGTCGGCCCCCAGGTCGCCCGGTCTCTTTCTGTTCCTGATCTTGCTGCAGCTGGCTCCTTTATGCCACACAGCCCTCCTCGATCTCAGCCTGAAAAGAAGAAGAAACATAAGTCCCGGGACAAAGAGCCTCTGTTGTCACCAGAGGTCCCTTCCCTGCATGGATGTCGCCCCCTCCTTGTCGGTGACGGGTGGGGACCCGGCGGTATGACTGGATTTAGCGTGCTCAGCCCTCATTTAAACCATCGTTCTGTGGTTCTCCAATGGTATTGTAATGGATACTATCGTCACCTTCCGAAATTGAACTCCCTTCTTTCGTCCTACTCTGCAGCTTGTGTGGTTCTCCAGGAATCTCATTTTACTGATGCTCACTCACCGACCCTCCGTGGGTTCCGTGTTTTCTGTCGAAATCGGGTCGGACCCTTGCGGGCTTCTGGTGGCGTTTGTACGTTGGTCCGTACAGACATTGCTAGCACGTGGATTCCTCTCCAAACTACATTGGAAGCGGTTGCTTTTAGGGTCCACTTAGACTCTGCAGTCACAGTTTGCAATCTTTATCTCCCTCCTGACAGGACTCTTACACCTGCTGCCTTAACCACCCTTCTTCAGCAACTTCCTCCTCCCTTCCTCCTCCTTGGGGATTTTAATGCTCATCATCCTTTGTGGGGCTGTGCCTTTCCATCTAGACGAGGTCTTCTTATAGACCAATTTATTGCAGACCACGACCTGTGCCTTCTTAGTGATGGCTCCCCTACTCATTTCAGTGCCGGTCATGGTACCGTTTCTGCCATTGATCTTTCTCTTTCTTCTCCCTCTCTCCTCCCTTCAACACAGGTCGCCACACGATGACCTTTGTGATAGTGACCATTTCCCGTTGATTATCACACTCCCTTCCCGCTCCCCGATGGACAGGTTACCTCGTTGGTCTTTCCACCGCGCTGATTGGCCTCTATACACTGCACAGGTCTAGTTTTCTCCCTCTTTGTCGGGTTGTATTGATGACGTCCTACGTGACGTGTCCGACGCGATTGTTGGCGCTTCTAGCCTTGCTGTCCCGCGCTCATCTGGACCATTTCGTCGCCGGCAAGTCCCGTGGTGGAGTACAGCCATTGCCATTGCCATTGCCATCCGTGATCGCCGTCAAGCTTTGCAACACTTTAAGAGGCACCCATCTGTAGCCAGCCTTACTACCTTTAAACGCCTCCATGCTAGAGCCCGTTATTTAATCAAACAGGGTAAGCGTTGGGAACGATTCGTTTCTTCCCTTGGTTCTACTGTCCCTCTGTCATGGGTCTGGGCTACACTTCGTTCTCTCCGAGGTTGCCATGGGCAGTCCACCTTCCCAGGGCTTCACCTCCCAGATGGCATTTGTACGGACCCATTAGTTCTTGCAGAACATCTTGCAACCCATTTTTCAGTGGCGTCAGCGTCAGCCTCCTATCCAGCTGCTTTCCTTCATCAAAAACAGCTGGCTGATGCTTCCACCTTATGTTTCACCCCTTGTGAGTCAGAATCTTACAACGAACCTTTTACTGAATGGGAATTTCTTTCTGCTCTGTCTTCTTCTCATGATACGGCCCCTGGCCCAGATTCCATTCATAACCAACTGCTGCAACATTTCAGTGCTCCACAACGGCAACATCTTTTTCGGGTGTTTAACCGTATCTGGCCCCAGGGTGACTTCCCTTCTCAGTGGAGGGATAGCATTGTGGTTCCTGTCCTTAAGCCTGGTAAGAACCCCCTATCTGTTGACAGCTATCGGCCAATTAGTTTGACCAATGTTGTTTGTAAGTTAGTTGAAAGCCCGTCGGCTCAATTGGGTCCTCAAATCTCGGGATCTATTGTTGCCTTGCCAGTGTGGCTTTCGAGAGGGACGGTCTTCAATCGATCATTTACTTCGCTTGGAATCCGCAGTTCGGCAGGCTTTTTCCCAGCGCTGCCATTTGGTTGCAGTGTTTTTTGACCTTCGCAAGGCCTATGACACGGCCTGGCCCCATCACATCTTACTTACCCTTCATCAGTGGGGTCTTCGGGGCCCACTCCCGATTTTTATCCGCCAGTTCCTGATCCATCGGTCATTCAGAGTTCGAGTTGGTACTGCTTTTAGTTCTCCACGGACCCAGGAGACGGGCATCCCACAGGGTTCTGTCTTGAGTGTCCTTCTTTTCCTCATTGCTATCGATGGACTTGTGGCCTCTGTCGGTGCCTTGGTCGCCCCTGCCCTGTATGCGGATGATTTCTGCATTTGGGGTAGTTCCTCCTCGATGGCATCTACAGAGCGGCAGCTCCAGGTAGCTGTACGGCGTGCCTCTGCATGGACCTCTCACACGGGTTTCAATTCTCTCCTTTAAAATCGCAGGTGGTCCACTTCTGTCACCGCACTACGATCCACCCTGATCCAGAGCTCTATCTCGCTGCACAACGATTGCCTGTGGTCCCACAGTTACATTTCCTGGGTCTTTTTTTCGACAACAAGCTCACTTGGCTGCCCCATATCAGACTCCTGAAGGTAGGATGTTTCCGTAAACTCAATGTCCTTCACTTCCTTGCCCACTCCTCTTGGGGTGCGGACCGTTCCCTCCTCCTCAGTCTTTATCGTGCTCTAGTTCTGTCTCGCTTGGACTATGGTTGTCAAGTTTATGGTTCAGCTGCTCCTTCCACACTGCACATGCTGGATCCAGCCCACCATCGTGGTATCCGTTTGGCCACTGGTGCCTTCCCTACTAGCCCTGTTGATAGTCTCCTGGTTGAAGCTGGGATCCCCCCCCCCCCCCCTTTCTGTTCGGCAGTCCCAGCTGCTGGTGTCTTATGCCCTCACTATCCGTTCTTCTCCCACTCATCCTTCCTATTCTATCCTGTTCCCAGACCATGGACGTAGCCCACCCGACTCCCGCCCTCGGGTGGGTTTACCGGTTAGGCTGCGCCTTGCGTCTCTTTGCCGTGATTTTCAGCTTCCTTCTTTGTCCTGTCTTCCTCGCTCCCTCCCCTCCACCCCTCCTTGGTTAGTTCCTCGGCCTCAAATTCGGATGGATCTCCGCCGAGGTCCGAAAGATTCCATCCCCCCCCGGTGGTGTTCCGTTCCTTTTTCCGCCAAATTTTATGGGAGTTTCGGGATGCTGTTGTTTTTTACACTGATGGCTCTAAATCTGCTGATCATGTTGGGTATGCCTTCACGTCCTCTGTTGGAACGTAAAGTCATCTGCTGCCACCTACATGTGGGGTGTTTACTGCGGAATTGATGGCGATTTCCTAGGCCCTTACCTTTATTAAACAATCCCAACACAACCGCGTTTTGTTATATACGGACTCGATGAGTGGCCTTCTTGCTGTTGACCGGTGTTTTTCGCGCCATCCCTTGGTCTCTGCCATCCATGACCATCTAGCTGGTATTCACCGTGCTGCTTGTTCCATTGACTTCCTTTGGGTGCCTGGCCATGTGGGTATCCCGGGTAATGAGATCGCTGATCGTTTGGCTGGGGGAGCAGTTACTTACCCCCCGTTTTCTGTAACCCCTCCTGCAGCGGATTTACGGCTTCACATCAAATCCCACTTCGCGCAGTCATGGGCCAATTCTTGGGAGGCTACTCCCCTGTCCAATAAACTTCGTGCAATTAAGGTGACACCAGGCCCATGGCGTTCTTCCTTTCGCCTCTCCCGAAAGGACTCGTCCACACTGTGTCGTCTCCGCATTGGCCATACCAGGCTGACCCATGGTTTTCTTTTGCGTCATGAGCCACCCCCGCTATGTGGTTGTGGAGCCTTCCAGTCAGTGGCCCACATTTTGGTTGAATGCCCCCTTCTTTTGGCTCTGCGTGCTAAGTACAGACTCCTCCACACTTTACCTTTGATGTTGGCTGACGATTCCCGGATGGTCTCTCTGGTTCTCGGTTTCCTCCGCGAGAGTGGTTTTTATTCTCAGTTTTAAGGTTTTTGATCTCTCTCTGGTGTTGGGGCAGGGCGGTGAGTGTTTGTGTGTCTCCCACTGTAGGCAGTGTTCAGAGATTCCCGATTCACCTCCCTGACCGGAATCCTCTTTTCTTCCCCTTTTACACTGTTTTTACTCTTTTTTAAAAGGCTTGGTTAGTCTTTCTATTCCCATACGTTCTTTCTGCATTATAGCAGTTATACCTTTTAAGTCACAGGTGGTCTTGCCTATGCTGCTTCAGCATAGCGTTGGGTTCGTTCTCTTGCCAACTTCCCTCATTTTGTTTTTACCAATGACAACATGACTGCCCTTTTACGTTTTTACCTTTTTCCGTTTTATTGTTCTGACTTTCCTCAGATGTCCCATTAGCAGAATGGAGCATATTTGAAACAAGGGACTGATGACCTTGCTGTTTGGTCCCTTAAACCTCAAACAACCAACCAACCAACATTCCCTTTCCTCCTTCCTGAATATTGCATTGTATAATGATGTAATTTTGTAGATGCGTTCAGCAGCATATGTGAATTTTGTCTGGTAAAATATATCTTGAATAGAATTAGTGACAAAGTAATAAATGCAAATGTTGTGATGTCATGCCTGATGTGACAGTTTCCCTATATGAAGAGCAAAAATGTAGTAAGCGTTAACCTTTTTTCTGTCATCATTATATGTCATTATAGGTGTGTTTGGTATTTGAAATTGTGTGAAGTTTGTTGCAAGTCAGTGAGTGCTCTGCCTCAAATACTGGTTGACTTAAATCTTGGTATTCACGTGTCATGGCCGACTCTTCTTTCGCCTCCACTCCACCCATTTGATCGGTAGATACTTCTTACACCCACAGCAATTCTTTCCAGAAAGTGATACATGTACCAGGTTTGGTTGAAATTGGTCCACTTTTTCTGACGAGATGAGGAAAACAATTTTTTTTTTTTTATCTGATTACAAGACCTATAGCTTTTATGAAAACAGTGTCATTGCCACCTAAGAGTACAATGAAGCTTGCCCACAGTCTCCTTCCCCCTCCCCCCCCCCCCTCCCCTTTTCCTGTAGAGAGCTCACATCTCCTCAGGGAGTACTTGCTTGGACACAACAGTGACACAGCCCTTACAGTGCTACTTCACTTTCCGTTCTGCAAGTCTGTCCTCCTCCTCTGTCTTTCTATTGAAGGGTCTTCTTGTTGCCAGTAGTGCTTTGATGTGGTTTATAATTTTGGACACTGGTCAGCACTTAACTCAGTTCCCAATGTGTCAAAGAGAACAGTGCCTCACTAGGCTCTGTGTTGCAACTCTTTTCCTCATTACCATTGATGGGTTAGTACCTTTGTTTGTCCACTGTTTGCCCCTGCATTGCGTTTGGTACGGCTCCCACTTTATAGCCTCAGTTGCACACCAGCTCTAAGGCACCATACAAAGGGCCTCTGTGTGGACCCTATCATATAGTTTCTAATTATCTCCTACAAAAATGCGGGTCATGTATTTCTGCCATCACACTGTCCACCCAGGTCTGGAACTAACTTATACAGCACCTAGATGTTGTAGTACTATCCCATTTCTTGGTCCTCCATTTTGATAAAAAGCAGACTTGGTTGCCCCATATTCATCATCTGAAGACCAGTTGCATGCAGAAGCATAATGCTATCTGTTTCCTTCCCCACACATCTTGAGGTGAGGTCATGTTAATCTTATCCCTATTTACTGGTCCCTACTTTCATCCTAGCTGGACTGTGGTTGACAGGTTTATGGCTCAGCAGCTCCTTTAGTTTTAAAACTTTTAAACCCAGTCCACCATCATGGCTCGGGTCTGGCCACTGGTGTCTTTGACTAGTTCTGTAGACAGTCTCCTTGCCGATGCAGGGATCTTCCCTCCTTAGATTCAATGGTACCAGTTCTTGGTCTCCCATTCTCTTCACATGTGAGGGGTGTCTTCCTCCTGAATCACTTGGGTAGGATTACCAGTTGGACTGTGCCTTGTTTCCCTCTGCGAAGATCTCAATCTCCCCTGCCGGGACTGTGCTACCCACGGGTTTCTTCACACTCACCCTTTGGATGGTGCCCAGCCCATAGATTAGGTATTAGAATGTTCTAAAGTCTTGGTTGCCCCATGACCTTTCAGCATCTGTTACATCTAGTACTCAGAGTTCCAGAATGCTGCCATAATTACACAGATGGCTCTAAAACTGGAGGACAGACAGGATATGCTTTATCTCCTGCCAGCATGAAACATCATTCGCTGCCAGGAGTATGTAGTATGTTTATAGCAGAGCTGACAGCTGTTAACAGAGACCTTCATTTTATTAAATGAGCCTCCCTTGACAAAGTTTTAATATGTACATGATTCATTGAGCAGTCTCCAGGTTATTGACTGATGCTAATCTCGCCAGATTTTGGTCACTGCTACTTGTCACCTTCTCACTGACCTTCGTCGTGCTGCCTGCTTAGTTGTCTTTCTTTGGCTCCCAAGTCGTGTGTCTCGCCGCTCCCAGGGACAGTGAGATATTTGCTCGCTCAGTAATAGAGCAATGTATGGTGGCTACTGCCCATCTTATAAACTCTGCATAATCAAGGAGACTACGGCAGCATGGTACTCTTCCTTCTGCTTCTCCTAGAAGGAATGCTCAGTCCTATGTTGCCCTCATCAGTCATATGAGGTTAACTTATAGTTTTGTTGTGTAACGAGCCAGCTCTGTGGTTGTAGAGCATGCAGACAGTAGCTCATATTTGGTGGAATGCACTTTCCCTTTGGCCCTCCGTTCCAAGTATTGACTTCTTGACTTGTTCTCTATAAGCTTCGCAGATGGCTCATGGGTAGTTTGAAGTGGTTCTCACTTTTCTCTCTGAAAGTGGTTTTTATGCTCAATTATAAGGTTTTAATCTACCTCCAGAGCAAAGGAAGGGTGGGTGGGGAGGGCTGGCTCACGCTGTATACTAGATCTGAGGCATCCCCAACCGTACCTTGATGAACAGGTTACTCTTTCAACCTTCTTTTACTCCATTTTAAGGACTTTTAGATTCAGTTTGCCACCTTTTCATTGCATCCAATTTTCTATTCTAGGTGTCTCACTTTGTTGAATAGTGGTGGGCACTCTTGACTAATGGATCAGGGGTGGGACAGCTGTGACATTTCTTTTTGCATGCTGAGCTCCGTGTATGCCCACATGCTGTTCCCTGTTACCTTCATCCTGGTTTTATTATTGATTGTGCAAGTAATGTCCATTACATTTTTAGTCATCTTGCTTTTATTGTTATGACTCCTGATTAAATCATAAAACATTTTCAGGGGCTATCTCTATTTCGGATGCACCACTCTTGGTTCAAAGGACTTATGGCTTTCTTGTTTGGTCCCCTACCTCTCTCCCTCCCAGATCAACCAACCAACAATCTCTGGTAGGCCTGGTAGTCTAGCGGTAAAGTGCGAGCCTGGAAACCGAAATCTTGTGTGATTGAATCTTGGGCAGACTACTTGTTTTTTAACTCTGCCTTTTAATCTAGTTTTCACCTATCAGTGATGTGGGGATTTGCTAGAAATGAAATGTGGTTTGCATTCCATGTTAAACTGTAGATGTTGGGTAACTAGTTAGCTGCATGCGAGTTGCCAAACTGATGTCCGGTTGATAGACTTGCTCCAGGCCATTGAACAACACGGCATTCTCATTACCAGAATCTATAAAAAATATTCGCTGTCCATTCATATTATTAATTACAGTCCTTCACAGCCTTTTTCTGCCTTTATGTGAAGGCTAATCTCAGCCACTACTGTAGGGATTTTGATGCTGACAGCAGATAGGCACTGGAGATTCCAAGTTCTCTTGAGCCGTAGATGTTGTCTATACCACATTTAATTGGCGTTTGAAATGACATCTCATGACATGTGGGAGCTGCTGCGGATTAACATGCCATCTGCAGCAGCAAGAGCATGGCCCAGTGGTGATTGCCAGCTAATGGACAGCTCTTACAACCAATACAGGGCACAAACGTGCGGGTGACAACCACGCCAAGAAATGACACTGGCAGTGTGGCACTTTTTGATACTCTGCTCACAGTATTAGACAGGTTGTGGTAAGTTATGTGAAAGTGATGATATCCAGTTACTCAGTTCTGTGAAGTTTAATCATAATTACACAAATTACCACTACACCACACAAGTCATCCAGCCATGGATACTACCAGTACATATGCAGGACAAGTCAATAGTTACTTATAAATACAGTAAAAAAGGATGATGATGATGATGATGATGATGATGATGATGATGATGATGATGATGATGATGTGTGAAATCCATTGATGAAGCTAGCAAGTTAATTTGATTTTAAAACTTTGATTCATGGGTTGAAATATCCATACACATAAACAGAGTTTGCCAGTGAAAAATAACAAAATACCTACCTAAGAAAAGTGCAACAGTAGAGGATATTTTGGTGTCTGCAAAAAATTTGTGTACAGGTTCATGATCAGTAACCAAATATTGATACATTTCTGTTATTTATACAGATGACATATTTAGTTTTCATTTTCGTACATAGGCAGTATAGAGTGCTGAGAAAATATGCCATATTTTGTAAAATATTTTAAGGTTATTTTTTAGGTTTCCAATATCAGTCTACATCCATCGAACTCTCATAAAGCATGGATAAGTCTGTTTTTGCTTTAAGGCAGTATAACCTATAAACAAGACAACGCTCTTACACAGCTCAATATAGTATTACTGCCGTTGGAAAATTGTTACTTGTAATCCTTATGTTCTTGCAAGAATGTACAGGTCCATTTGTTCACGAAGTTCAGAAATTAGTAGACAAACAGGTACAAAAATATAAGTACTTCAGTGAAACAATATTGTAGCCAGGGTGACTGACAAGTAGTTTGTTAGAATTGTTTAATGAAAACCCTTGCCTGTGCTCTTGGGGTGGTCTACCAAGCCAGAAATATAATTGAATTAATGGTAAACATTTGACAACATTAATGTTCAGTTACATTTATTACTTCTAAGAGTAAAACTCCAGTCCAATTCTGTCATATATTTATTAATTCTCAGGAAGATAGTACTAAGATTCAGTCTATTGCATATCAGCTACATTCACCTTCAGTAGTTTCAAACTTGATGCAACGCACGAAATGGCTTCAAAACCTGTTAACAGAAAAGTATTTATAAATGTTAATGAAGTATGCTTCCTACATAGAATTTAAAAAGCACCATATTCCTGTAAAAATCTACATTTATACAATATGCTAGCTTTTATTATGATTATCATTGTGGGTCATGTTACTTAGTGAAATGTACTTGTTGTTCGTATATTACACATCCATATTATTAATAATATCACATTTGTTTTTAATATAATGTTTGTATCTGTTATGATCTCTAAAAATAAAAAGGTTTTTTTTTCACATTATAGTTCGCAGGTTTCTACCAAACTTTTATTTACTGTGAATAGTTTATTCATGCTGTTAATAGTTAAAAATGAAGCTGATTATGTTTGTTAACATTTTAATTTCATAATATGGAATACAAATAAGATGTAAAACATCTATCTCTAGTGACAATGGAACATGCAACCTCATTATTATAAGTCTAGAACATTATGTGCCATTTTGGTTAACACGGTTGAAATGCCTTGTACTTGGAAAACTTCAGAGTCAACTGATCTTCATATCATACAAGTGTGAAGAAGATGAAAAAGGGCCAACCTTTAAGGTCTCATTGTGAGTTCAACAACTTTTACTGTGTGCGATTTCTGACTGTGGTAAAAGGAATCTCATTAATGTAGTTCATTTTTGATATCTGTAATTGTAATATATTCATTGCACAAAATTGCAAATTATATTACCACCATAACTGACCAAGTGCTTTCATATTATTTATGCTTACTTTGTAGGAACAAAGGGGAGATGAAAGTTCCAGTGAAGAAGATGAAGAAAAAGCAAAGGGAGGGAAAGGAGATAGTGAATCATCTGACAGCTCTGAAGAAGATAGTGAAGAGGAGGTAGGGTCAATTCCACTTACTAGATACATTTGTATGCATTACAAACTTTTTCTTTAGTTACATTTTTGTGTTTTTCAGGCAAAAGCAAAAGGGGTAGAAAATTTGATTCAAGTAGAGAATCCAAATAGGATTCAGAAGAAAGCTAAGAAATTATCAAGTTTGAATGAGACGGTGAAAACCTCAGCCAAACCAGAGTTGTCTCGAAGGGAAAGGCAAGTTGTTCTTTCACTTACAGGCATTAATAAAAACATTTAGAGAAAACATTGCATGCTCTTACAAAGTCCATTACAGCTTATTTGCTGCATCTGAGTCAAGACTCAATCACTTATCTTAAGGTTACACTTAGATCCAGAAACAGTGTGGACTGGGTGCGGAGACATTATCTTGATCAAAAAATAGCAGATAAGTTGAAAAATAATTCATCGAAAACTGGCAGAAGTAACATGAATTTTACTTTAGATTCTGAATTATAAATACAGTATTATGAAAATCCGAAAGTTATAATTAATTCCATTCATTTTAAAACTGGTGTTAAAGTTTAAACTGAATGAAATTTTCGTATATTTACAATTAACTAAAATATTATCATAAATTTGGGAAATGGAGAGTGCTTTAAAGGCAGCACTCTCAACAACAAAATTGGGCCTAGCAGTTTTGCCCCTATTTCAAGTACACACACATAAGTATTATTGTGACACTTTTTTAGTGGGTAATTTAAAGCCAATGCTCTTGGAGTAAAGAGCTCAATTGTTCTTACACGTAGGCAGTAAATATTTGGAACAATGCATAAATCCCCTACCGCTATCATTAACAAGATCTAAGTGGTGATGGTTAAATGATTTCTTCATTCCGATCTGTTGGGAAGTACCAGGTGTTGATGACTGTGTGCTTGCTTGTGCATTGTGTATTGTTGTGGAGGAATGTAAAAAAAATAAAGGGAGGCCCAGTACCAGCTCATAGGTTGCTCTTCATAAACAAATACAAGTGGTAAGTGAACTAAATTTCCTCATATAATGGGTATATCTCCAAGGGCACTTTCACATATCCTCATTCCATGGAGTTGTACACAGGTTTGCATTTAAGCCAAGACTTGCCAAATATCTGGTTATCAAGATCTTAGTGCCAGCACCATGTTTCGTATCACTGCCCAAGTGGTGATGAAATTTTCTTCTGTCACTGAATATAAGTAATCTATCTCCAGCTACTGTGCCAACACTTTGGCATGAATTATTGATGTTGTTACATAGGCTGTAGTGAAATACACATTAAATTCAGATACAGGGTGATTCAAAAAGAATACCACAACTTTAAAAATGTGTATTTAATTAAAGAAACATAATATAACTTTCTGTTATACATCATTACAAAGAGTTTAAAAAGGTTTTTTTTTTTTTCCACTCAAAAACAAGTTCAGAGATGTTCAATATGGCCCCCTCCAGACACTCGAGCAATATCAACCCGATACTCCAACTCGTTCCACACTCTCTGTAGCATATCAGGCGTAACAGTTTGGATAGCTGCTGTTATTTCTCGTTTCAAATCATCAATGGTGGCTGGGAGAGGTGGCCGAAACACCATATCCTTAACATACCCCCATAAGAAAAAATCGCAGGGGGTAAGATCAGGGCTTCTTGGAGGCCAGTGATGAAGTGTTCTGTCACGGGCTGCCTGGCAGCCGATCCATCGCCTCGGGTAGTTGACGTTCAGGTAGTTACGGACAGATAAGTGCCAATGTGGTGGCGCTCCATCCTGCTGAAATATGAATTGTAATTATAATTGAATAGCTCTGCGAGTCGATTTTCCTGGGCTGCGAACAAATGCTTTCTGGATGCGTGCTACATTTTCATCACTCGTTCTCGGCCGTCCAGAACTTTTCCCTTTGCACAAACACCCATTCTCTGTAAACTGTTTATACCAACGTTTAATACACCACCTATCAGGAGGTTTAACACCATACTTCGTTCGAAATGCACGCTGAACAACTGTCGTCGATTCACTTCTGCCGTACTCAATAACACAAAAAGCTTTCTGTTGAGCGGTCGCCATCTTAGCATCAACTGACGCTGACGCCTAGTCAACAACGCCTCAAGCGAACAAATGTACAACTAAATGAAACTTTATAGCTCCCTTCATTCGCCGACAGGTAGTGCTTAGCTCTGCCTTTTGTCGTTGCAGAGTTTTAAATTCCTAAAGTTGTGGTATTCTTTTTGAATCACCCTGTATATTCCAAGGAAGCAGAGGAACGTGAATGCCTTTACTTCAGAAACGTGATGCATTCCAAGATGGAATATTTGCATTTTCTCTCCCCAGTTACTCTTTTCTTTGTTGTCGCTCCCCTTCACCCCCTATCCACGCGGTCTTTCTTACTTTGGGTATTTTACATATATCTGGATATCTTTGTTAGAAATTTTTCAAAAGCAACAGGATATCATTTATCTGGGTGAACTATGTAAAAGCTGATACTCGTCTGTCTCTTCTTACCCAGTCTGTCTTCAAAGCAATGTGCAATTTACGTTTTGTAATACAACTTAGGATCAAATGTAGTACTTTGTCATGTCATTTGATTGAGCATTAATTTTGCCTCTTCTTAGTGTTGTTTTAGAATGTGAATGATTTTTGCTGTTATGGATGTTGTTACTTAACCTCTCTCTGTGGCATGACAACTTCTGACCCACTTATTGCATCATGCTACGTCAGTTGTTGTGATGGTATCAGTGATTCAAATTCATTTGCAAAACTTGGTCTTTATTGAATGCCGGTAGTTAAAAATAAAAGGGTATAGTATTGGGTCATATAGGTGGCTGAATAAATCACCTCTGTCAATCTAATATCCTGAAAATGCCTGTTCCAGGATACAGAACAGCCTTCGTTCAAGGTGGTGGCACACCATACTGTTACAAAACAAATGTTGGACAGCCAATTGTGAAGCATGCAGCTGTAATATATCAAGATAATTGATAGAGTTGATGGTTCTTTTTTCCCTTAAAAAAGATGCAACAATGTGGTCTTTTATCAATTAACTTTAGGGTATGCAGATTGATGCTGCCAGAGGCCCAGGCATTGTTTGTTGACCATTTTGCAATGGTGATAAATGGGTGTTAGTAAAAAATTTATTACATGCTAGGAGATCAGTGATTGCCATATTATGAACTACATTTTATTTCAGACACAATCGTAACCAGTTCTAGCTGATGTTGCTCATCTTCAGATGGTCATGGGTAGTGTTGGCCAAAGCCAGTTGTAATTGTCATAAAATGTGATTTGTGTCTGAAGTAAAAGGACATTCACAGGTGTGATGACACTGGAAAATGTTCGCAGCAAATTCAATCAGTTGTGGCTTATACTATTTCAATGCTCTCAAAGCGTATAGATACAAATCTAAATATTTTTGAAGGATACGATCATCTTAGGTATATGGGGATCTTGTGATATCGACTAAAGAGTCTTATGTGGTAAGCACAAGAAAACCACCTCTAAGTGTCCTGCTTCCACCCCTCCCTTGCCTCCATGAACTGTGGACCTTGCTGCCTCAGTTCATGCTGCAGCAGTATAGATAGTTGTACTGTAGGTGCAATCACAGTGGAGGGTTATATATGGAGAGGCCAGGCTGATATGTGATTTTTGAAGAGGGGCAACAGTCAGGATGATTGATTGATCTGGCCTTCTAACATTAGTCAACATCGCTGTGTGCATTCTGTGAACGACGGAAAGGAAGGGGAATGTACAGCCGCACGAGAACTATTCTACCTTGTAATCAAACTTTGAGATTGCTGAAATACTGACTTCAAGCAAAATATAATTGCAATTCCAAAGAAAGTGGGTACTGACAGATGAGAATATTACCAAACTATCAGATTAATATTTGTGTTGCAAAATAGACATGAATTATTTACGGAGAAATAGAGAAAATGGTACAAGCTGACTGCAAAAAAGATGAGTTCGTGTTCTGAAGAAATGTAGGAACAGGTGAGGTAGTATTGATCCTACAACTTACTGTCAAAGATGTGTTAAAGAAAGGCAAACCTATGCTTATAGCATTTAAGATTTTACAAAGCTTTTGGCAGCATTCTCTGGAATTCACACTTTGAATTTCAGAAGGTGAAAGGGGTAAAAGACAGGGAATGGAATGTTATCTACATTTTGCACAGGGACCAGACTGCATTTACAAGAATCAAATGGCATGAAATGGAAGTAGTAATTGAGAAGGGTGTGAAACATGGTTGTAGCATACCGCTGGTGTTGTTGAATCAGTAATTGAGCATGCAATAAAGGAAACTGAGTTGTTTGGAAAGGGAGAAGCAATAAAAAACTGCGAGGTTTTCGTCTGACATTGCAATTCTCACAAAGCAAAGGATTTTAAAGATCAGTGGAATGGAATATAATGGGTTTTGAAAACAAGGTGTAAGTAAGTTGTTGTTGTTGTTGTGGTGGTGGTGGTGGTGGTGGTCTTCAGTCCTGAGACTGGTTTGATGCAGCTCTCCATGCTACTCTATCCTGTGCAAGCTTCTTGATCTCTCAGTACTTACTGCAACCTACATCCTTCTGAATCTGCTTAGTGTATTCATCTCTTCGTCTCCCTCTACGATTTTTACCCTCCAATGCTAAATTTGTGATCCCTTGATGCCTCAGAACATGTCCTACCAACTGGTCCCTTCTTCTGGTCAAGTTGTACCACGAACTCCTCTTCTCCCCAATTCTATTCAATACCTCGTCATTAGTTATGTGATCTACCAATCTAATCTTCAACATTCTTCTGTAGCACCACATTTTGAAAGTGTCTATTCTCTTCTTGTCCAAACTATTTATTGTCCATGTTTCAGTTCCATACATGGCTACACTCCACACAAATACTTTCAGAAACGACTTCCTGACATATAAATGTATACTCGATGTTAACAAATTTCTCTTCTTCAGAAATGCTTTCCTTGCCATTGCCAGTCTACATTTTATATCCTCTCTACTTCGACCATCATCAGTTATTTTGCTCCCCAAATAGCAGAACTCCTTTACTACTTTAAGTGTCTCATTTCCTAATCTAATTCCCACAGCATCACCCGACTTAATTAGACTACATTCCATTATTCTCATTTTGCTTTTGTTCTTGTTGTTCATCTTATATCCTCCTTTCAAAACACTGTCCATTCCGATCAACTGCTCTTCCAAGTCCTTTGCGGTCTCTGACAGAATTACACTGTCATCAGCAAACCTCAATTTTTATTTCTTCTCCATGGATTTTAATACCTACTCCGAATTTTTCTTTTGTTTCCTTCACTGTTTGCTCAATATACAGATTGAATAACATCGGGGAGAGGCTACAACCCTGTCTCACTTCCTTCCCAACTGTTGCTTCCCTTTCGTGCCCCTCGACCCTTATAACTGCCATCTGGTTTCTGTACAAATTGTAAATAGCCTTTTGCTCTCTGTATTTTACCCCTGCCGCCTTCAGAATTCGTCTGTAAAGAATTCGCATTAGCATTTTGCAGCTTCGACTTATGAAAATTACCGATCTATCAGTTTAATATCTGTCAGCACCTGCTTTCTTTGGGATTGGAATTATTATATTCTTCTTGAAGTTTGAGGGTATTTTGCCTGTCTCGTACATCTTGCTCACCAGATGGTAGAGTTTTGTCAGGACTGGCTCTCCCAAGGCCGTCAGCAGTTCTAATAGAATGTTGTCTACTCCCAGGGCCTTGTTTCGACTCAGCTCTTTCAGTGCTCTGTCAAACTCTTCACGCAGTATCGTATCTCCATTTGATCTACATCTACATCCTCTTCCATTTCCATAATATTGTCCTCAAGTACATTGCCCTTGTATAGACCCTCTATATACTCCTTCCACCTTTCTGCTTTCCCTTCTTTGCTTAGAACTGGGTTTCCGTCTGAGCTCTTGATATTCAAAGGTCTCTCTAATTTTCCTGTAGGCAGTATCTATCTTACTCCTCTAGAGATAAGCGTCTACATCCTTACATTTGTCCTCTAGCTATCCCTGCTTAGCCATTTTGCACTTCCTGTCGATCTCATTTTTGAGACATTTGTATTCCTTTTTGCCTGCTTAATTTACTGCAGGGAAAGGCCAAATGCTGCACAGTGTGCAGATGTGCGGTAGTGCTGCAATTTGTAACTTCATGCATATATCAGTAAAATGACTGATTTTTCCAAAAACAGCCTGTAAAATAGTTGCATCTAAAAAAATTGATATATGTACATTACATACATAATTACCAGTGGTTAAAACTACTTTATGCTCCGTGAAAGTTTTTTGCATATTTGCACAGTTATTAATTTTGTGATTCAGTGTATTCATTAACATTATGGACAAGTTTTAGTCAAGTGACATTTTAGTTTATTTTTGAAAGCACACACATTTTCTATTATCTTTATATGGTTCAGCAAACTGTTGTATATAAGGCGTCTAGCTTTTACAGGCTCTTTGTCAGTTTGTGTGTTTGTTGCCCTTGACATTTTTCTCATTAGAAATATACTTGAACTCACTTTATCACAAATATTATTTACATGCTTCTCCCATGTCAAGTACCTGTCCACTGTCATGCCCAGGAATTTATAAGTTTCTGTCTCTTTTAGAACCAAGTCTCCAAGCCTGACAGTTATATTATTAAAGTTAGGTGTTTTGTTTGCATTTATGTGTGTATATGTGGTTTTATTTACATTTGAAAAAAGGCTATTTCCTCTGAAATAATTGTTTCCATTTTCCAAATTTAGAGAAGCATGCTTTTGTAAGCCATTCATTGAAACACTACTAACAACAAATGAAGTGTCATCTGCATACATTACAGCATTTCCATCTACTATTTTGGTCATATCATTTACATATAAAATAAATGGTGGGCCCAGCACTGATCCTTGAGGTGCTCCATATTTAAGAAATTTAAAATTTGAGTAGACATTTGTTATAGTATTGTTTACATTTTGCTTTATTTCTACACACCGTTCTCTATTTTTAATAAAGGATTTTGTGATACCGGCTGTTTTTTTCCCCTTTATACCATACCACTTAGCTTTGCCAATAATACGTTGGGCATACACAATCAAAAGCTTTTGAAAGGTCAAGAAACGTACCACAAACTTTCTTTTGTTCATTTAGTGACTTGGTGACTCAGGCTATAAATTCAGCTATTGCTGTATTGGTGGATCTACCCTTCCTAAACCCATGCTGGACATCAACCAAAGTATTGCATTTTTCTATAAAATTTAATATTCTGTCTTTGCATGTTGCATTATTTTACATAAGACAGGTGTAATAGCTATTGGTTAGTAATTTCCTGGATCTTCCATGCTGCCTCTGTTGAAAATAAGGATCACTTTAGTACTTTCCTTCTTCCATGGCTAAGTTAATGAGAAAAGCCAGAGGCTTTACCATCCACTGCAGGTAGCATTTAATTAGTGTAGTAGATATAACACCTAGTGCGTATATTTTGTTTTTAATTGGGGTACACAATGAAGTGGTCAGGTGAACATCGGGCATTTATTGTTGACCACTTTATAAAAAGTGGTTTACCAATGGCAACAAAGCATGCATTATATATCTATTTTAATAGCAGGACGCAGCAGGGTTTCAGAAAAACAAAAAAAGTATTATGTATCAAACTTTAGAAAAACAAATTCCAATTTGAAACAGAAACCTCCTGGGTGTTATAAGACTGCTACAGCTTCATGAAATGTTGGTTGTCAGGGTTTTGATCTCTCTCTCTCTCTCTCTCTCTCTCTCTCTCTCTCTCTCTCTCTCTCTCTCTCTCTCTCTCACACACACACACACACACACACACACACACACACACACACACACACACCTCTTGCCCTGATGAGGCATATTTTCACCTCTGGTCTGAGAATAGCCCTTGGGAACTTCAACAAGTAGCAGCACATGGCCCCAGAGTGGCATTTCTTTACTGTGGTGTGTGGATTCATATTTTTTTTGTTTGTCATTGTTATTTGTTTGTCATTGTTATGATGAACAGTGATTGTTATTGTGCAGTGTTCCAGAATTTTGCTATCCTCCATTAAGAAAAGTTGTGGTCCTGTTGTAGTTTCAGTATGATGGTGCAATCACACACACACCTAATCACACACTATCATTTCTGAGGGAAATGTTTCCTGTATGTGAGACCTCCTTGCTTAGAGATATCAGATGGTTGCATTCAGCATGAAAAACTATCAAGGGTGGCAACGTCAGTGTGTAAACATTCAGGGCTGACATATGGTTGGTGTTTCCTTCCGAACATCTTGGTATGGAATGACCTGTGTACTCTTAAAAAATAAAAAATGTTTCTTAAGGTTTGAAGTTTTTAGCTTTGTGAAGGTGTTAGGTATGATTTGGATACCCTGCATAGTGTTATGCAGGAATGGCCGAAGTAGTGAAGCTCTCTTTTTTTTTTTTTCCTCTGTTTATAACTGTAACATCCATTTATGTTGTGGGCTGTAATAGAAGTCTTCTTGGGCACCAAACTGTCAGTAAAGAACTTCCTTCCAATTTTCTGATACTGTAGCTACTTGCTGCTTTGCATTTTCTTTAAAAAGGTGATTTATCTGGTAGTAAATATTCAACCAGTCACTTTTCACAATTTTTTTCAACCATAAACTTGTTTTCAAGCCACTGCAGGCTCATTATCAGATGTAACACCTCCATCTAATAATGAGCCTGCAGTGGCTTGTAAACATGTTCATGGTTGAATAAATCGTAAAAGACTGGTTGCATATTTATTACCAGATAAATTGCCAATTTAAATTGGTGACAGTTAATCATTCACAATGGATGTACTGAAATTAATCCTTTCCTGTTCTGATTTTCTGACATACAGCATTAAAAACTACACTAAAAATGTTCCAGGTAGAATTGTGCAATTGCTGTACTTTTAGGCTGCCATTGTCACAGTGAGCATGCTCGATCATAATCAGTACATTAAATAATTTAAATAACTGTGTTGTGGTATCCACTGTAAAGATGACTCATTGAAAATACTATTATGAGAAGGAAAGTTGCCACTCACCATACAGTGGAGATGCAGAGTCACAGATAGGCACAACAAAAAGACTCTCACAAAGCTTTCGGCCATTAAGACCTTCATCAAAACACACACACACACACACACACACACACACACACACACACACACACAAACTGTGAGTCTTTTTGTTGAGCCTATCTGCAACTTAGCATCTCCACTATATGGAGAGTGACAACTTTTCTTCTCATAATATTGTTACATTTCATAATATTGTTACATTCCATCCTGGATTTTCAATTGTTTGATTTTCTTTGAAAATACTGTTACGCATTTAGCTTAGCCAATGCTTTCTTCAGAAAAGGAAACACACATATCCACACAAGCAAGTCCATGTCACACGCATGTAACCACCATTGTCAATGGCCTCCAGTCCAAGCTGCCAGAGATGGTTGTAAGTGCATGAGGTGTGCTTACTTGTATGAATGTGTGTGTCTTTTCTTTTCTGAAGACTACTTTAGCTGAAATCTAGATGTGTAACAGTCTTTTCGTAGTGCCTATCTGCAACTCAACCTGTCATATTTACAGTGAGCAGCAGTCTATCCTTTTCCTGATATCGTAGATGTTCCAAACTGGACTTTCCACTGTATTGTAATACCTGTGAAACTCATACAATAAATTATTCCCCTAAGCAGTTGGTAACAGATACAGACGAGGGAAGATCAGAAAGTGTTCCCACCTATCTAGACAGAAGAAAGGAATTGAACATCATTTTATTATTCAAAAATTAAATTACAAAAGTAAATCAAGGCAGAGTGTGGGTCTCAGAGTAGCATTTGTGTCATCCTTGGACTGGTATTGGCATGCTGGAAATGTTTTATCTTTATTTAATTCTAATAATATTTTGAATATGCTTTTCTTTATTAAAAAAATTATAGTGCCCAGGCAAGTTTCTTTAGAATGAAACAATAAAACTGTTGTAATAGAATATGTTATCTCTTTTCATGAGTACATAGGTTATTATTTTATATTCACTTTTTAGAGAAGAGCTTGAAAGGCAAAGGGCACAGGCTAATTACCAGCGTCTTCATGCCGAAGGGAAAACAGATGAGGCACGTGCAGACTTGGCACGCCTTGCTATCATCAAGCAACAGCGAGAAGAGGCAGCCAAACGACGTGAAGAAGAACGCCGCCGTGAGTATTAGCCATTTTCGTAATCGTATGTTTCTGAGACACTTTGCCTGTAGCTTTGTATGAGTGACAATATAAATTACAGTAGTGAAGTAAGTGGGAATGAAATCTTATACAGTTTTATTACAAAATTACTTACATGCTGTATGCTCTCAAACCTTTCTGGTTTGAAGGAAATTTGTATTGTTGTTTATGTAACTTTCTACTAACAACAAAATACTTCAGGCGGTAAATGATACGGAAAAAGTCCTAGTTGTTTGCTCCTTTGTTAGAGCTGTGAATCAGCCATTTGATAACTGCCATTTCCAGAATCATAAGTCATTTCTCATAGTAATATAAATTTTTCTGAAAAGGTAACGAATCTGTGAAATGATTAGTATCGCTGTTGGAATCTGTTTAATTGCTGACCAATACAGTCTCATCAAGGAAAGATTAAGACTAGGAACTATGGCTGTCCTCTTTAGCTTCTGATTAATTTTCTGTATCTGTTCGGGTAAATAATGAGAGTTTTACAGTTTCTGCACAATCAGAACAGTTGCTACACTGACTCATTCATTAGGTCAGTGTACTTGGAACTTCAATAATAGAAAAGCCACATTACTTCGTTTGCTAGCAGGAACAATTAAAATTTTGTGTTGCAGTTGATTGTTCTACCAAATGTTAAATCTGTTTTACAGTATAATTTTGTAGTGAGAGAAATTTGTGCAATGTATGGGCCTAATATGATTAGTGAATGAAGGTATTGTGCAACAGTGATGTATGTTTGAGTGAAAGGACAAATGTTTGATGGTGAAGGAGTAGGTTTCTGTCCGTTCAGTAACAAATTAATCCAAAAAACTGATGAAAAAGTCAGAGAGATTTGCCATTTCACAATATCTCAACTTTAAGACGCATTCCATGCTAAACTGGCATGTCTTCCATGGGGCAGATGATCAGAACAGTTGAGGAGAGATGAAAGGAACATAGACATACTCTGCTAAAAAACCAAGCACCTCGGTTATCACAAAGCACCTCCTTCAATATGATGATGAAACGAAATATGATTAGACCAGTGTTGTGATGCAGACATGAAGCTTCTGTGTCAGTGTAATGCTGAAATTAAGATGTCCGAAAACTTCATAAACAGGGATGGTGGTTTCTATGTAAACAACAGTTGGAATCTGGCACTCAGTTTATTAAAACCTCGCTGGCCATCACATTTAACAGTTAGGAAATGCTAAAAGAACTCAAGTTTCACGGAATATCGGTGCAGACTCTGATTCCCGCCTTTTGATGCTCATGTTTTTCAAACTGTTATAAATAGCAGTGAGAGACCAACAGTAGTTCTCAGTTTGGTTGAAGTCAAGGCTGTGAGTAAATATAACCCACATTCCTTCTATGTCATGTTATAAATTGTGTTCATACCATGTTCCATAGTAATAATATACTTTTCCTTGAAATTGCTGTTCATTCGAAGTACCTTTGTCACATTTTTAAGGTAGTCGGTGCAGTGACAACGTATCTGTCAACCTTTATTAAAAGTTTCCTTGGTTTCTACAAATCATTTTATAAGAAAATGAGACTGGTTCCCTCAAAAACGGCTTCAATTCAATCATCTTGTTAAACTGAACTAGTGCTCGCTGTAAATCTCTAATGCCTTAACACAAGGCCAGCCACGGTGTGCCAGATGGCAAGTGTGCCAGATGTGCGGATTGAGGCTCAGTCTGTTTCAGATTTGCTTGTTGCTTCTCAGAAGTACGAGGTACATCAAAACATTTCATTTAGTATTGCGGTGTGGAATTTTTTGGTCAGCACAACTCTCTTCAGTTCGGCAGAATCTTGTTCTCAGCGTTGTTTGCCCTTCACTATTTGTTTGTGGTACCGTATGAAGAATGTTCACAAGTCCAGTGGCTTTTTGCATAAAAGTGGCAGTCCAGCAATCTGTCATCTTTTAACTGAATGGGAATGACAGAAAAGAGGCATAAGAAATCTTAATATTTATTATGCACTCACATAATCAACAGGTACTGCAAAATTGCTATGAAATGATATTACATTACCATACAGAAAGATTTTAAAGATTTAACTGAAAATAGAACAACAAAAAATTACATGATACAGAGGAAGCACTTTGTGCTAAATTTGCAGGTATGGAGCACATGAAGAAATGGTAGTATGAATAATAAAATTTCTGAAGTTGCTTGCATTATTCCACTGTCATTTACAAAAGATTTTGATGGAATTGAACGAAGAATATGGAGAATGTATATGTTACTGAAGAGAACATTGGTTAAGTCAAAGCAAATACTTGGAATGATTTTTCGATTTAAAACCCACTACTTTTGAATTTGTGAAGGAGAAAGGAGTGCAAGAACGAAAATCAGAACATCTGAAATGGATTGCAGACCTCGCATTTTAAGTGAAGTTGATTGCACACTGCCTACAGTAAGACACTGCAAGGTAACAAACAACTTCTGTCTTGATAGTGGTCCATTTAAAGAGAAAATCACATTTTAGATGGATAAATAGTTACTAACACTGTCCAGCTCTGTAGGTTTACTGACGTTAAAGAAAACATGAGGGTGAAAGAATTCATTGTGGCCTTGAAAGAATTAAAAAATATGGTTTTCTAAATGGTTTGAGAACACTGGCAATTATACATTTGTTTTCAGACTATATTAGAGACCATTTGCTGTTTCAGTTAACAGTGCCCCTATGCATGTGCAGATGTGACTCATTGATCTGTAGTGTAATTTTAATGTCAAAACTGTCCAGGATGTCTACAGTGTTTTCTCCAGGTAGAGTTTCCAGTTCACCATAATGAAGTTGCAAAAGTGCTCAAAAATGTGTGTGTGTGTGTGTGTGTGTGTGTGTGTGTGTGTGTGTGTGTGTGTGTGTGAAGTACTTGTTTTTTAATTATGAAACTAAATAAATGACAATTATGGGGCAACTTACATACAAAAATGTGAGAGATTCTCCGTGTCTGTATGTTGGCAGTTTGCACCAGATAAAAAATGTCTTCATTGCATCAAAAATAAATATTACTGAAAATTTATTTTGTTTGTGATCTGTGTGGTTGAGAAATGTGAGCTTAGGCTCAAGTAGCGGACTGTGGCAGTGAGGTAAGTGTGCAGACAGCCTGAGTGCTGCGGCGCTTGTGCCAAGGTACGGCTCGTAAGCTGAATTCTTGTCCACCCCAGCCATAACACAAGTACTGTACTTCAAATTCCTGTCCAGCCATTCGGGTTTAAATTTTCCTGAATCACTTGAGGGGAATGCATTTATGTTTATTGTGGAAAGGACGAGGACACTGGAATGTTGTCGAATTAAATCAGGTGATGCTGAGGGTATTAGTATAGTAAATGAGACAGTTAAAATAGTAATGAGTTTTGCTATTTGGGAAGCAAAATAGCTGATAACTGTCGAAGTTGGGAGGATATAAAATGTAGACTGGCTATGGCAAGGAAAGCATTTCTGAAGAAGAGAAATTTGTTAACGTCCAGCATAGATGTGTCAGAAGTCTTTTTCTGAAAGTATTTGTATGGTGTCGCCATGTATGGAAGTGAAACGTGGCCGATAAATAGTTTAGACAAGAAGAGAATAGAAGCTTTTGAAATGTGGTACTACAGAAGATTGCTGAAGATTATATGGCTACATCACATAACTAATGAGGAGGTACTGAATAGAATAGAGGAGAAGAGGAATTTGTGGCACAACTTGACAAGAGGAAAGGATAGGTTTGCACAATACATTCTGAGGCATAAAGGGATCACCAATTTAGTATTGGAGGGAAGTGTGGAGGGTAAAAATTGTAGAGGGAGACAGAGATGAATACACTAAGCAGATTCAGAAAGATTTAGCTTGCAATAGTTTTACAGAGATACAGAGATGGAGAGTCTTGCACAGGATAGAGTGTTATGGAGAGCTGCATCAAACCGGTCTCTGGACTGAAGACAACAAGAAGAAGACAGAAATTCCCTTCCCCCATCATTCCCCATTCCAAGGTTGTGCTCAGTATCTGATGACCTTTGTGTGTGTGTGTGTGTGTGTGTGTGTGTGTGTGTGTGTGTGTGTGTGTAGTTTTCCATTAATTTTTGTCATTATTTAACACATTTAGAAATTATTACAAAAACCAACTTTGAACATCTAACAAGATGATGATGATGAACATAGATGTTTTATTGCTGCTAACAGGACAAAGATTGGTACAGGTGCAGAGCACGGTTAAATTCTATTTTAAATTATTATGTGTAATATACATGATGAACTTGAACTCCACTGACAAAATTTTGGAAGTCATTCAGTGATATTTTTGGAGGATTTTGGTATGAGGCATGTGCCCTCCAGTGACTTTATTGCATAGTAAGTGCATTTAATTTGATTATCTTATTTCCTTAAAATACCTTCAAAACAGTGCAAGTGTCAACAGACTGTGCTGTGTGTGTTGTTTGGAAACACTTGTTCCTTTCACTCACAATACTCACCCACTTCACACTCAGCCCTCAAGTCGGCATTCAGTACTGATCAAGTTTCTCACGAGTGAATGTGAGTAGGATGGCAGTGAGTGAATACTTGTCATTTTATATGCTTCCTCTTCACTGTGTGACAGTTTGTCATTTTCTCCACATGCTGATAACCTTGGTGTTCAGTGCCCACAAGCTATACATGCGTGTGCTGCTGCGACCCCCCCCCCCCCCCCCCATCCCCCACATGTTAATGGTAATACACATTGGTAACATGATGATGACACAAACTGAATAAATCATAATTACATTATCACTCTATAATGAGCCAACAGAGACTACAGGTCCCACATACCAAAATACTAAGAAAATGTCCCTGAACAAGGGAGTTGAGACTCACCTTGTGGAATGACTCTTTCTGCAATGCGCTCCGCACAGTTTTGAAACTTTTTAGCAGATTAAAACTGCACTGGGAAAGTTGGAGAGAGGTACTGACAGAAAGGAAACTGTGAGGATAGGTTGGGACACATACCATGATAGCTCAGATAGTAAGAAGCAAGTGTCACATTGTAGTGTACAATTTTAAATCTGCCACAAAGTTTTATATGTTAAACCCTAATCTTACTTCTTTGCTTCTAGTTTGTTATGTTGTTTCTATAAGACTGAGTGTTATCTGAATTGCATACACTTTCTTGAATATTCATCTTTGGTGAAATGGATATCTGCAGAGTGTACCATCACTTGTTTTCTTCGTTTGTATTTGGTTCTGGGTTCAGTCCATATCTGCTATTTCATCTTTATGAAGACTCCGTATCAACCATCACTTTTTGTATTTCAGTCCTGTTTCTTTTTATGTCTTGTAATTTAGTAACTGACTTTCTCACTTGTCACAAAAGAATGTGTCCTTATTTTGTATTTTTAAATTTTAGTTCAAGTGCAATAATTCATTCCTTGTATCTTTCACTGCAGCCTTCTTCCCCATCCAAATAAAAACTCTTAAAAGTAGACTACAACTAATGTACAGTATACTTTCTTTGCTATCTGTAGAGCCAAAGAATATGTGTGTGTGTGTGTGTGTGTGTGTGTGTGTGTGTGTTTAAATTCATTTGATTCATTCTTCACAAAGTCCACTGTTTGTCAGTTCTGCTACAAAAAATGTAAGCAAAGTTGATTTCATGTCCTTAATGTTCTGGACTGCTTGTTTACTCTGCTCTAGTTTCAATCTGCTGAAATTTGTGCCCTACTAAATTATGAGACAAAACTACTGGCCACTGCCCACTGCAGAAAGCAAAAATTATTGCACTGCTGATACACACATAAAAGTAAAAGGGACACGTTACTTAGCCTTTGCAACTAACAGTTTCTTTGTCAGGGAGGAGAGGGACTGATGTCTTGAAGAAATGTTAAGAAGAAGTGGCAGCTCACTCAGACTTTAAGATGACACGAGACTTTACCAGTAGTGAGGATGATAAGACAAAAAATCGTTGGGTCACATCTGGTGGTATTTCCATGAAAACTCTGAAAATATTTTTCTTGCCTACTGGCAGTGTTCTGTTCTTCATGTGAATATTATTTAACTTTAACAAGTCATTAAGGAATAGCCGTCTGTAACAACAAAGTACTGTAAAATATTTTTCTCGGTCTCTTTTCAACCCTACTGGAAGAAATTTTACATGCCTTAATCTTCTGTTGACATGCTTACAAAAACTTTTACTCATCACATTATACAAACAGTATCTGGTGAACTAGTGACATGGGGAAGTTGCAGTTGAAAATAAACAACCATCTTAGTCAATTGCTACCAAAGAAAAATCACTTACTGGTCGGCACAAGCTCTGTTACATTTTGTACCCTCATTATGAATTAACAAAGAGGTGCCTGTTGCTAGGAATGTGGGCAAACTTTTCTTGTACAAATGACATAAACTGGTCATAGAAAATTTGACTTACTCAGCACCATATAGTCTAAAAATGTCAGCCATAATGTTCAAAATCACAACAAATTAAAAGGCACTAACATACTTGACACTGGCATCCATTCTATTCCTGGACCAAGCACATTGTGTTGCTAATTTTTATACATTACTATCATACCCAACTTTGGCTTGTCAGTGGGATCATCCCTGAGTAATGACTGTCTACTTCTCTTAACACTGCACATGCATATTATAAATATTGGAGTAAATATGAAAATGTTCATTTCATGTTACGAACATAAGTTGTTAATGGTGTATTATTGCATATTACTGTACCTCACTCATTAAACAAATTTGACCATGAAAAGTGATACTGTTACAATACAAGCTTTTAATATGCTCAGAGGGCACATCATACAGGAGGTGAAAACTTTGTGTGTGTGTGTGTGGGGGGGGGGGGTTTGTAGTTTATAGTCCCAGGTGTGTATCACAATCCACAGCCCTTCATCAAACAGGGCTCTCATTTAAGAATAATCAACAAAGTTTTGCATGATGCTCTAGAGCATTAAAAAGAGTAGTTTTATTCAGAGTAGCAATGTAGCGTAGTGATAGAGATACATTCCAGATGTGCAGAAAGTTGTGGGTTCAAACCGCAAGGGTAGCTTTGAAATTTTATATTTTTAAATGTTTACGAAAATGATTTTTATCATTATTTTCATTCATTACTAGAACCTGGCAATGCTTCGCAATTGCCAAATATGTATGGGAATTAAAAGACAAACATTGTAATATCCTTCTCCCCTCCACCTCTACCCATATTCTCCCCCATCCCTTTGTCCATCTCCCCCTCCTGACAATCGTTTGGAATGGAATGATTTCGACAGATGCATCCTTGGTGTAATCGACTGTTGGGTTGTATCTGAACACCAAATGTTCAGTTCGAATTGTCATATTCAGCCATCTGTTGGGAGGGTGTTTTTTTTTTTTACAAATTATTTTGTGTGTAAGCTCGAACTGGGCAGGTTGAACTAGAGTGTATCCATCATTCCAGAGTTATAATGGATAGCACTTGACAAATTATTCAGTTTGCTTCCAAATTCTGTCTACGTTTTTCATCAGTCTCATTGATTCTAAATCATCTAGTTTACCTGCATTGTGAGTACGCCACCAGATATTTCGATGCCTCACTGGTGGCATTTTTTCCAAAGAAGCAAACTAAAATCAATTAAATATTTGCAGCACACCAAATTATCATGAACTGATCTCAATTCAATCTTAACACCACACCAAAGATATGATCACCACCGATAACACACTGAAATATCACTTTCAGTTGTTTTTTTGCAAAATATAAATATTCAATGCGGAATTTGTAGTTTTCATGAAAACGTGACAGTAGGACTGCCAGACTGACTGCCACATTTCTTTCATTGAGATTTTCATACAAAAATACCATCTTCATTTCCATTTCTCCAGTGGATTTTCCAACAATTTTATTTCATGAAAACCTTGTCCTAACAATTACAGACACAAAAAAAAAGTTAGCCGAATGGTTGAGCTGTTCTCAATATGTGGCTATATATAATGACAAAAATTAACGTCATTATTTCTTCGCCGGACAATTGTTAGCCTCATTTTCATAATCTGCCACCACAATACCACTCCTTTTAATACATTTACACGCAGTTTTTTCGAAATTTTCCCGAATTTCTCCACCGTTCAACATGTTTTGGAGGCAACACAACCACCTGACCTTTGTGCACATTACCAACCCAAGTTCACCACAGGATCAACATAGCTCAGCTTTAACCAACACGTTTTCGACTTTTTTCACACCGGATCTCCAGTTGCTTTCTAGTTCACCTTTATCTCTCCCCATATTTTTTTCATTTCAGCCTCATGTTACACTTTCCACCTTCTAATACCATGTCACCCTCACAACCTCCCCACGACGACCCCATTAAGTTTTATTTACAGCCGGCCGCGGTGGTCTAGTGGTTTTAGGCGCTCAGTCGGGAACCGCGTGACTGCTACGGTCGCAGGTTGGAATCCTGCCTCGGGCATGGATGTGTGTGATGTCCTTAGGTTAGTTAGGTTTAAGTAGTTCTAAGTTCTAGGGGGCTGATGACCACAGATGTTAAGTCCCATAGTGCTCAGAAACATTTGAATCATTTTATTTACATTCCCTCCGCAAACATGCCTTCACCCTAGCCAAATTACACTCACATATTTTATTTACTCAGGGTTGTCTGACATTTGGCATTACCCCCAAAGTCCTCATACTTAAAGTTCCCATCTCTGGCTGTAACCCTTCTTTCCATCAGTCCCTATACTAGTTCCAAACTGAGCAATCCATAGCCCTCACCTGCCTAATCCTTCACCTACACATCAACTCAGCCAATGAACACACCAATCAACTCCTATCCCTAATCAAAGTCCTCAATCTTTCCTCTCCCACATCCACACTGGCTGTTCAGAGCATCCTCCTACAGGTCAACCGCAAATTAGAACAGCATGCCACATTCCACCTCAAAAAACTATCCAATCTCCTGGTTTCCCACCTCCAGAAAGGCAACTCACTCACCCTCCACAACCTTTCCAGCAAACCTCAACCTTCTCTCATTGCACACAGACCTAGTCTCTCCCATCTACTCAATCTCCCACTTCCAGCTCCACTCCCCCCCAAAACCTCAAAATTCTAATCAACACAATCTGGAACCACAACACCCCAATTCAGTAGTTAACCTTTCATCCAAACCTCTCTCCCAATCCGAAACCTCTGTCCTATCCAAAGGCCTCACCTTCAGCCCTACTCCCAGATTCAACCAAACAAAGATTTACTGTCCTACACTCGTACTCTCTGCTGGAAATATCACTTTGCCACATAGAAAAATAATCCTAATCCTACCCCTAATGATCCAACTCCCCAAGACACTATCCAAATTGAACCCTGCCTGGAACAGTTCTGTCCTCTGTCACAGCGGGACCCACTTCCTCTTCCTCAAAATCATCCTCTCCAAACCTTCCAGGAATTTCTCACTTCCAGCCTTGCCTCTCAATCCTTCTTAAAAAACCTTAATCCTACTCCCAGCATCACCACACTGAAGCCAAGGCTATCCGTGATCTGAAGGCTGACCGATCCATTGCCATTCTTCCGGCGGACAAGGGTTCCATGACTGTGGTACTTGATCGTCGGGAGTATGTGGCTGAGGGACTGCGTCAGGTTTCAGGCAACACTACATACAAAGTTTGCCAAGGTAATCCCATTCCTGATGTCCAGGTGGAGCTTCAAGGAATCCTCAGAACCTTAGGCCCCCTACAAAACCTTTCAACTGGCTCCCATCGACCTCCTGACCCCACTGACACCCTGCACCCTTGCCTTCTACCTACTTCCTAAAATTCACAAACCCAATCATCCCATCCGCCCCATTGTTGCTGGTTACCAAGCCCCCTCAGAACGTATCTCTGCCTACGTAGATCAACACCTTCAACCCATTACATGCAGTCTCCCATCCTTCATCAAAGACACCAACCACTTTCTCGAACGCCTGGAATCCTTACCCAATCTGTTACCCCAGAAACCATCCTTGTAACCATTGATGCCACTTCTTTATACACAAATATTCCGCACGTCCAGGGCCTCGCTGCGATGGAGCACTTCCTTTCACGCCGATCACCTGCCACCCTACCTAAAACCTCTTTTCTCATTATCTTAGCCAGCTTCATCCTAACTCACAACTTCTTCACTTTCGAAGGCCAGACATACCAACAATTGAAGGGGACAGCCATGGGTACCAGGATGGCCCCCTCGTACACAAACCTATTTATGGGTCGCTTAGAGGAAGCCTTCTTGGTTACCCAGGCCTGCCAACCCAAAGTTTGGTACAGATTTATTGATGACATCTTCATGATCTGGAGTCACAATGAAGAACAACTCCAGAATTTCCCTACAACCTCAACTCCTTTGGTTCCATCAGATTCACCTGGTCCTAATCCAAATCCCATGCCACTTTCTTCGACGCTGACCTCCATCTGTCCAATGGCCAGCTACACACATCCGTCCACATCAAACCCACCAACAAGCAACAGCACCTCCATTATGACAGCTGCCACCCATTCCATATCAAACGGTCCCTGCCCTACAGCCTAGGTCTTCATGGCAAACGAATCTGCTCCAGTCCTGAATCCCTGAACCATTACACCAACAACCTGAAAACAGCTTTCGCATCCCGTAACTACCCTCCCAACCTGGTACAGAAGCAAATAACAAGAGCCACTTCCTCATCTCCTCAAACCCAGAACCTCCCACAGAAGAACCACAAAAGTGCCCCACTTGTGACAGGATACTTTCCGGGACTGGATCAGACTCTGAATGTGGCTCTCCAGCAGGGATACGACTTCCTCAAATCCTGCCCTGAAATGAGATCCATCCTTCATGAAATCCTCCCCATTCCACCAAGAGTGTCTTTCCGCCGTCCACCTAACGTTCGTAACCTCTTGGTTCATCCCTATGAAATCCCCAATCCACCTTCCCTACCCTCTGGCTCCTACCCTTGTAACCGCCCCCAGTGTAAAACCTGTCCCATGCACCCTCCCACCACCAGCTACTCCAGTCCTGTAACCCGGAAGGTGTACATGATCAAAGGCAGAGCCATGTGTGAAAGCACCCATGTGATTTACCAACTGACCTGCCTACACTGTGAAGCTTTCTATGTGGGAATGACCAGCGACAAACTGTCCATTCGCATGAACGGACACAGGCAGACAGTGTTTGTTGGTAATGAGGATCGCCCTGTGGCTAAACATGCCGTGGTGCATGGCCAGCACATCTTGGCACAGTGTTACACCGTCAGTTATCTGGATACTTCCCACTGACACCAACCTATCAGAACTCCGGAGATGGGAACTTGCCCTTCAATATATCCTCTCTTCCCATTACCCACCAGGCCTCAATCTCCGCTAATTTCAAGTTGCTGCCGCTCATACCTCACCTGTCATTCAACATCATCTTTGCCTCTGTACTTCTGCCTCGACTGACATCTCTGCCCAAACTCTTTGCCTTTACACATGTCTGCTTGTGTGTGTGTGTGTGTGTATATATATATATATATATATATATATATATATATATATATAGTTAGTTATAATAGAGGGAAACATTCCAGGTAGGAAATATATATCTAAAAACAAAGATGATGTGACTTACCAAATGAAAGTGCTGGCAGGTCGACAGACACACAAACATACACACAAAATTCAAGCTTTCGCAACAAACTGTTGCCTCATCAGGAAAGAGGGAAGGAGAGGGAAAGACGAAAGGATGTGGGTTTTAAGGGAGAGGGTAAGGAGTCATTCCAATCCCGGGAGCGGAAAGACTTACCTTAGGGGGGAAAAAAGGACGGGTGTGTCTGTATATGTGTGGATGGATATGTGTGTGTGTGTGTGTGTGTGTGTGTGTGTGTGCGCGCGCGAGTGTATACTCATCCTTTTTTCCCCCTAAGGTAAGTCTTTCCGCTCCCGGGATTGGAATGACTCCTTACCCTCTCCCTTAAAACCCACATCCTTTCGTCTTTCCCTCTCCTTCCCTTTTTCCTGATGAAGCAACTGTGGGTTGTGAAAGCTTGAATTTTGTGTGTGTGTGTGTGTGTATGTGTGTGTGTGTGTGTGTGTGTGTGTGTGTGTGTGTTGTTGTCGTCTCTATCAACATACCAACGCTTTCGTGTGGTAAGTTACATCATCTTTGTTTTGCCTGTTTCATCATTGTATTGACTTTATTTGTTTTCCTTTTTTCTTCCTGTGGTTATCCCCCCATTTAAAATATCTTTGTGGATGATTTTTAATTATTTTTGTGCATTAACTTTGATTTAATTTCTTCACTTAACATTTTATATTTTTGTCCATGTTGTCACAGACATTATTCTATTCCTCCATTTTGCTTGAATTCCATTTTATTCCCTTCGTTACTTTGAATCTTCATCTGCATTACTTTGTCCATAGGAATTTGTTTTAAATGCCTGTATGGTGATTGTCATCCAAAAAATCTCTCTCCTAACAAAAAATACGTTTTTGAAGCAATTGCACAGCCTATATAAATCATTTCATCTCTTGGTATTTAACCAATAGTTTACCATGTTCAAATGTTTAAATATTATGAGAGAGAAATAAAAATGCTTACATTCATGTGCCCAAATATTCCAGTTATGAAAAATAGAATGCTACGAAGAAAAATCAGACAGATAAAAATGTCAATATGATAATTAAATTGACACGGCAAAACATTTATGAAAAATTTACATTTAAATCAGTTAACTGGATAAAAATACTGATCAGTCATTTTGATCAAGATTTAAAAGCAAAGCACTCTATGGGATTCGAATCCACAACCTCCTGCATGTCAGGAATGTATCTTTACCACTATGCTATACCACCACGTGGCATAAAACTATTATTTTGAAGGCTCTAGAGCACAATGAGATTCTTTTTTGTGAATTACTCACAAATAAGAACCGTCTGCCTTGATGAATGGCTTATGTGTGTGATACCTTGAACCCCAACCTACACCAGTATATAAAAGATTTCAAAAAGTTGATTTCACCCCTGAGGACCTCCCCTTCTAAGAGATTTTGATTTGGTAATATCCTATGTTCAGGCTAGTGAAGGTGGAAACAAAAGACATTCAGAGGCAGGTTGAAAATGACATTCACACTGATAAAACAGGCAACTAGAAGCTCATTTTAATGTTCACAATTCATGCAAACAGCCCCTAATTGAAACTGGAGAAGTTCAGAAACTGACTGAAAAATTAGGTTAATCCAGTTTTAATTCAGCTAGTGCAAAAGATCCTTTATCCTTATTGCATCAGAATATCTGAGAACTGAGGTGTAAGCCTAATGAGTTGCTTAGTTGTGTTGAAGAAATAGTTGAGCAAACCAGTTGATATAATGTGCCTCTCTGATCGTCATGTGACCACTGGTATAGGTGTGTTAAATGTTATAGGATTTTAGTTAGTCTCTTATTTTGGTAGAGAAAATATGGTGAAAGGAGGAGTTGTCACATTTGTCAGAAATTGTTTTAATTTCAAGAATATTGATAATAATAAATTTAGCTCAGAGCAGCACCTACAAGCTTGTACAACAGTAGTATATTTCATAAGTCTTTTATATGTGGATTTATTGAAAAGCCGTCAGTGAATAATTATTGCAGTCAGTAACACTGTCATTCAATTTAATTACTACTGCAAACTGTGCAACTAGGATATGTAAATGCTCTGAGACCGCTATTGATAATATCTTTGTAGACAAATCCAGGGAAGAAAGTTGGTCACAAAACCATGAAAAGCAGCATTTAATGTTAAATGTTTAAACTTGTCACGAGACAAAATCTATTAAATCTGAGCACAGGAGGGTAACAATACATTCAAAAATTGAGCATTTTAAGAGATTGTTCAAAGACATGAGCTGGATATATATTTACAATACTTTTGACTCAAATGGAAAATACAAAGCATTCATTAATGAAGTAACTTCCTGATTTGAAAATTGTTTTCCCCTGAAGGTAACTCAAATCAAACAGAAGTAAAAAAATAAACCACGGTTTACATAAGGAATAAAGTTATCATATGGGACAAAAAGGAAACTGTATGTACTATGTAGGAACATGTCTGATGTTAGCATTGTAGTGTGTTACAAAGAACACTGCGAAATACTGAAACAAGTATTCCAGAAATCTAAGCAGCTTTATTATGAGAAAAAGATAATAAAATCAGGCAACAAAATAAATATTGTATGGGATATAGTGAAGATAGAGACAGGGCTAGAAAGGAAGAGGAACAGATAGCTCTAAAGCAAATGAGACATTGGTAATAAATGCACGTAATGTAACAAACCTCTTTAACAAGTACTCTGTTTCTGTTACTGACAGCTTGGAGTTATCAGGTTCAGTAAAAAGTGCATTGAAATATGATACAAATCTCTACAAATAACTTCAGTAAAGTGGAAATGACACTCACTTCTCCCAAAGTAGTAGTAACCACAATAAAATTGTTAAAAATCAAAATATTATAGTGGTTATTAAGACGTATCAATAAATTTAAGTGTGTTCATTTGAGTTCAGTTCTGACTTAAGTTGTTTGTATAACCAATCTATCAGCAGAACATTTCCAGACTGGCTAAAATATGCTGAAGTTAAGTCTCTTTACAAGAAAGGGCTTTTTCAAAAAAATTTGAGAAGGTTGTGTTAAAGTTTCTAAATAATATATTGTCCGTCACAGTTTGGGTAAGGGTTCTGGTATAGAGATTGCTATTTACACATAGAGTAAGAATCTAATTGCTTAGATAACAAATTAGAGGCCACTGGCATTTTCTGTGACCTGTTAAGTCTTTGACTGTGTGAAGCACAGCATACATTTAATTACAATATTGTGGTTTCATTGGCAGTGCTGCAAAATGGTCAGCCCCCCTAACAGGAAACAAATGGTCTCATTGTGAAATACCTGTGGGTAAGCAGTCTGTCTTCATCTGATTTTGAATTAATTACATTTGGTGTTCCTCAAGGTTATCTGTTGGGTCCATTGCTTTTTCTTGTGTACATTAATGACCTCTGGTCTATTACATTACCAGGTGCTAAATTCATTTTGGTTACATAGATACAAACATTGCAATAAATAGCAAGTAGAGTACAGATTTAGAAATGGCTTCTAATCATGAAACCTTCACTGCCATTATTAAATGGTTTAAAGCTTATTCACTGTCATTAAACTTTGAAAAGACCCACTGTATGCAGTTCAGAACCTGTTAGAGATTTCTTTCCAGCATGTGTGTAACATATGAAGACATGCAGATAAAAGAGGTTGACATTGTTAAATTCCTGGGATTACAGCTTGATAAATTCAATTGAGAAGGCCATACCACAGGCTTGCTGAAGTTACTAAACAAGTCCATATTTGCAATGCGAATTATATCAGATCTAGGAGATACAAATATGAAAAAGGACATGCGTTGCTTACTTTAATTCTATTATGTCATATGGGATTACATTCAGGGGTAACTCGTCAAACCAAGAAGCTGTTTCTAGAGTGAAACAGTGAGTAACAATAATCATTTGTGGTGTAAATTCAAGAACGTCATGTGGAAACCTGTTCAACGAACTGGGCATTCTAACCACTGCTTCTCAGTATATTTATTCCTTAATGAAACTTGTTACAAATAATGTGTGCCTGTTTTGAACCAACAGCTTAGTACATAGTATCAGTACTAGGAATAAGAATAATCCACATAAAGACCTAAAATCACTTGCCTTGGTCCAATATTCTGAAACACACATTTTCAATAAATTGCCAGCAACCATTAAAATTCGGTTTCAGATAAAGCACAGTTTAAAAAGAGTTTGAAAGACTTTCTGGTAGGCAACTGCTTCTATTGTATAGATGAATATCTTAACAGGAATTGTTAGACCTGCTTAAGTAAAAATGTCTGTCACATTTCAGTTTTGACAATAGTTGGTCTCAATAGTCAGGATTCGGTATTTTGCGTTTGATAAATGTATTGGAAGTGCATAACTATGGTTCATTCTGACAGTATATTAATTTTGTAAACATTATTAGTTCTAGTTTACTGTAATATATTCACGTATTTTGACAGTCTCTTGACAAATGATCATGGAAGTGAGTATTACATTCAAATGTTCTCTTTTTTATGTTAGATGTTCTGACATGTTCCACAACCATGAGAATCATCTCATTTTTGGGTCTGTGGAACAGAAACTGAATCTAATTTAATCTATTTGGTAAATTATTGAGTTATTTCCCCAATATTTTATGGGATTAATGATGGATATGGCTATTGCACACACAAGAAAAAAGTATTTGGCATTACAGTGACATTTTCTATCAGTTTACTTTCACTGTAGTGATGCTACATGGGTTATTGCTGGCTTTGCTATTTCTTTTTTCTGTTTACTGACTAATGTATCTTGTTCATAAATTCAAGGCCTATAAAATCAATGCTTCTAATTATCTTTTCAGAAAAAGAAGCCGCAAAGCAGTCAAAAACGGCGCAGGTGCATAAGGCACTAGGCAAGAAGAACACTTGACTTACAGAGAATTTGAAATGCATTTCTCCAGTTCTCATAAGAGAAATGTTTACACGGTATACTCATACTTGGTTATAAGAACACTTGCATTTTTGCATTCTGTTGTAAAACCTTGCCATACAATGGATTTGCATTGTAGGTCAGGATTAAAATTCATAACACGCTTGACAGTAGTGTGTGTGTGCGCGTATTGTTCTTGTTGTATTTTAACATAATTTCATTTCTGTTGACTATTACTGTCCTTGACTACTGGAGACATTTTCACCTGCATTTGGTAGGGTGAATGTCTTTTTCATACCACTGGAAATTTGTCTTGTAAATAAAATTTCATGTTTTTGAAACTGATTACTATTAAAGACTATGCAAAGTTTTGTACACTTTTATTTATCACTTCTCATGTGTTTTTCTCCCGCTATATTAAAAATCTCGCAATTGGGAAGTTTTGTGGAGAATTAGAAGTATTCTCTCTCTCTCTCTCTCTCTCTCTCTCTCTCTCTCTCTATCTCTATCTCTCTCTCTCACTCACTCACACAGTCACACACACACACACACACACACACACACACACACACACCACACACGTACGTGTAAGGAATGTGCAGCTCTCAACAAAACACTTCTATGGTATGTTATTGACACACTTACCATTTTTTTCTCAGTTTTAATATTATAATTAGTTAAAAAGTTAGCTGTGATATAATGTTTAAATAATAGATACACACAAATCCACAACCTCAACTTATTCAGGAGTTATGAATCAATTACATGGAGTGTTAACAGCCATGGGTGGACCTGTAACAAGAGATGCAAAATGAGAGCACTCCTTGGTGCATTTCTCACAAAGCATGGCTCATTATCATCTTGAGAATGTTAGCATGGTTTGGATGTAACAGTTCTGTGGTTAATACTGAGAACAGTAAAGTGCATATAGATGATGATGAAAGGGGTAGTACAGATCTGGGAATATTTCACAGGTGTCTTTGTTTCTGATGTATTGTTTTCAGAAACCATGTAAAATGAGCACCATTTGTCATTTAAAGATACATGAAAAAATTTGAGGCAGTTGAGCATCAACTAGCATTTCATCTTTCCAGGTTGAAGTTATGACACACAACAGTATGTAACACATTTTCTTGGTTTGAAATATGTTTTGTGTACATTATGTGTAAAACAGTTTCAGTATGTGGTCATAAGTATTGTGGTATCTATTTAATCAATATTCTTTTTAGTAGCTTTTTACTTTTTCTGCTCTGCCTTCACATATAGAAAGTGTAAAAGTGTTGGGACCACCTAGATATTTTGACTTTGGAACTACTTAGGAGACAAATCACTGTGTTAATAAGAATGTGCACTAAATATTGTAGATGTATTTATTTTAAATATAACATATTTAAAATAACTGAAATTCAAACATTGCAGTAAATAAAATCATATATTTTTGAAGTGAACTTGTATTGAGATGCTTAGGAATTCCCTTTTGAATAAAGTCTTTTGGAGAAATTTTCATGTTACAATCAGTTAAATGTCTGGAAACGATTAACTCCCTCTGTCCTGAGCATAGATTCCATGACTGAAAAGTTTATATTAGTGGACAGTGTGTTGTTCTGTCACAAAATAAGACTAACTTCCTAGATTTAAAAAAATTAACATGATTCACCAAAATTTTAGCAAATGTGGCATGTATGCTAAATCAGGACTCAGATATGTTTGTTAATCCTAAAAATAATTTTTTTTTAAGATTTGGTGTATTGAAGGTTTCATAAATTAACAGATACATAAATATATGTATGGAAGTATTACAAAATGTTGTGTGAAACCACAACCAGAACATTTTCATAATTTTGCTATTTTTTCTGGAATTGCAAAATACATTCCCTTTTTGTCATGAAACAATAAAGTTTGCTGTTAGTGCACTGCACAAGTATGAAAACATTAAGTTGAGGAAACCTATATCTGGAGCAACACTTTTGGATTAATCATCTCGGGTATATGCGTGACTTGGGAGTTTCATTGCTATAGGAATTGCCACAGGCATTTTTGTTGTGGGGCATTTCATGCATATTTGTCATGACATTCCTTGTCCTTTACTCACTTCCTCTTCTTATCCAATGTAGAGTGTTCATTATGAAAAACTTCAGAGATAATCTTACGAAAGGAATATTGAATACCATTCCACTCTTTCAAAATCCTGTAAAATTACCCATCTCCCATTTTGTTGGATAACACAAACTTCTTTAGGTAATCTGTTTAAGGGAAGTGGGGGTTCAAATTCCCTCTCTGGTCAATCAGATTTAGGTATTAAAACAATGGAGAATCCAGGATGGAACAATGATATTATGAAAAGGGTAGAATGCTACTCACCACATAATGGAGATAATGAGTCTCAGATGAGCACAACAGACTGCTACACCTACAACCTCCTTCCTGGACATCATGATCGTACTATATCCTCACCCACAATTACTTCTCCTTTGAAGGCATCACTACAAGCAAATCCAGCATTGGACACCCACATGGCTCCATCATATTCCAATCTATTCATAGGCCCTCTAGAAGAATCCCTAATCACCCAGGATCCAAATCCTCTCACCTGGTTCAGACTCATTGACATCTTCATGACCTCCATTGAGGCTGAGGACACCCTATCCACATTCCTCCAGAACACCTGGTAGTCCTCAACCTAACAAGCCACCTTCTTTGATGTTGACCTCAACATCAAAGGTGGCTACATCAGTACGTCTGTCTATGTCAAACCTACCAACCACCAGCAGTACCTAGACTTTGACATACCTGGCAATTCCTTCCGTACATCCTAGCCACCTATGGCTGTTGCATCTGTAGTGATGAGCAGTCCATTTCAAAATGTACCAATGGTCTCACTGAGGCCTTTGCAGACCATAATTACCTTCCCAAACCTGTACCGAAACAGATCTACCATGCCTTATCTCTCCCGTCGCCCACCATCCCCCAAGGTTCCCACCATCCAGCCACAGAGGAGCATTCCGCTTGTGACTAGTACCACCATGACTGGAGCAACTGAATCACATTCTCCACCAGGGTTTCAATTACCTCTCCTCGTGCCCTGAATTGAGGGATGTCCTACCCACTATCCTTCCCACCCCTCCCACAGTGATATTTCACTGCCCACTGATACTACACAATATCCATGTCCATTCCTACACAAACTCTGCTCCCAGCCCCCTTGGCTCATTTTCCCTTCATAGAGCTAGATGCAACACCTGTTCATCAGTTTGCTAAGAATCTTGCCTTTACTATCCCACTATCCCAAAAAACTAGTATTAAGAAAAATTACAGCTGCCTAAAAAATGAAGCTTAAAATATCTAAATGTGAACATTATTTATTAGGATCTCAGATAAAAAAATTTGTAATATTTAGTATGCAGTACTGATTAAAAATTACATATTCAAAGAAAAAGCCTCATGTTTTATTTATTTTAAACTAAAAAAGCCTTTATACGGATAATAATAGGCCTAAGGAGGCCAAAGCGGCCTCATTTTCTGAAGCCCCCCACCCTAGTCTACCTAATGTTTGTGTACTTTAAATATTTGTACTTACATTGCTATTAGTGTCCTTGAGATCAGCATAGGAGAAAGTTCTCTTTGGAGTTGAGGATGAAACAGGTTGTGGAAACAGCTCACTCGTTGAACTTGATTTAAATAATAATGCTAAGTTTGATCCTGGTCCTGACTTGTTGAAGTCTTCCACTTCAACCAAGGGCTTTTCCTGTGAATATGTTTCTCAAACATTGTATCTAACTCGGGCACTTTTTTTTTTTTTTTTTTTTTTTTTTTTTTTTTTTTT
This sequence comes from Schistocerca piceifrons, assembly GCF_021461385.2. NCBI lineage: Eukaryota > Metazoa > Arthropoda > Insecta > Orthoptera > Acrididae > Schistocerca > Schistocerca piceifrons. Next base: position 479,946,611 of record NC_060139.1, read on the forward strand.
TTTTCCTTCAAATTCTGTGGGTGCTTGAAACAGTTTTTGATATGCTTTTCAATTTTCTTGGAATGTGACTTTGTATTACATAAAAAATATTGACAAGATACTCCTTTTCCCTTTAAATTGGAAAACTTCCAAACAGATCCTTTTTGCTTGCCATTTTGCAACTGTTCAGTAGCAGTGTAAACAACATACAGGTGTGGTTATGTTACTTCCCACTCAACCACATAGACTTGATATTTTACTATAAAAATACAGCGACCAGCCACTTTTTTTATGTTTTTAATGCGTTTTATTTATGCCAATATGCAATATTGCTGTCGAGATTGTACCACTGTAGAAACTGAAGAAACATGTAATTTGTCAGCTGAAGATGGGTGCAAACCCGAAATGCATATTGGCATAAATAAAACGCATTAAAAAAAAAAGTGGCTGACCGCTGTATTATTTATAGTAAAATATCATTATCCACGGCCATGGAGCTCAACAGTCCAAATAAAATGGACAAATTGTTATTGACACATGGACTTGAATGAATGTCCGATGATCAGACCGGTGTTGCCAATCCCAGTAGCTAAACAATCCACAGAATTGCACGAATTACCTGAAATTACCAGCCACTCACTCAAAATGTAATCTTGTGTATGCAATAATATCAATAGAACTAATATTTACTTAGAATAACTGGAATTAGAGTAAAAAAAATTATTCATATTGATTTTACTTAAGGATGTATCATATTCCGATTCCACAACACCAAGAAATGCAGGTTGTCTAGGAATAGACTGGTATCAAAATTGATAAATTCCAGCATCTTGGGCTGAAATTATTTGTCATTAAATCTTTTTTATGTTGGTGTTCTCATTTTATCTTCACAGCAGTGCAGTAATGCAAAAGCAGATAAAGAAAGGAGCAAGAGAGAAAACTATAGTCTGTCTGAAATATCGCTACGTCTGACAAAGCTTTGTTCACTGAAAACAGTTTCACATTTAAGAATACCTTTATCATCAAGAAACACATACCAGCTGTTTAATACATTCAGTAATAATTTTGCTATCAATAATCATTCTTCACTAATTTCAAGAGACTTGACATGGACTGTAAAGTGTGTTTCATTACAAAGTGATGACATAAGGACAATTTTATACCGGCTTATCGCTACACAGCTGTTCAATGCAGAGAGAGATAGAGAGAGAGAGAGAGAGAGAGAGAGAGAGAGAGAGAGAGAGAGAGAGGGGGGGGGGGGGAGGGGAGTAAAAATAAAAAGGACAGTAGAAATGAAGAAATGATAAGCAGCTGTCAGCAATACACTCTTCCTTGGTACAGCAAGTTGGAACGCTTCTTTCCTTTCATTTGTAGTAATAAAGGTAAGTGTAAACATTTACTACCTTTTAATATGGAGAGTATTGTATAATTCCTTTATTTTAATTGGTAAATTATGCGTTCTTGCAGTAAAAACTTTTGAAAGTACCTTTTCTCATACATATATTCCTAGATTTTGGGCAATTAAAACTGCTCCCCACCACCCCCCACCCCACCCCATGAATCATGGACCTTGCCGTTGGTGGGGAGGCTTGCGTGCCTCAGCGATACAGATAGCCGTACCGTAGGTGCAACCACAATGGAGGGGTATCTGTTGAGAGGCCAGACAAACGTGTGGTTCCTGAAGAGGGGCAGCAGCCTTTTCAGTAGTTGCGGGGGCAACAATCTGGATGATTGACTGATCTGGCCTTGTAACACTAACCAAAACGGCCTTGCTGTGCTAGTACTGCGAACGGCTGAAAGCAAGGGAAAACAACGGCCGTAATTTTTCCCGAGGGCATGCAGCTTTACTGTATGGTTAAATGATGATGGCATCCTCTTGGGTAAAATATTCCGGAGGTAAAATAGTCCCCTATTCGGATCTCCGGCAGGGGACTACTCAAGAGGACATCATTATCAGGAGAAAGAAAACTGGCGTTCTACGGATCGGAGCGTGCAATGTCAGATCCCTTAATCGGACAGGTAGGTTAGAAAATTTAAAAAGGGAAATGGATAGGTTAAAGTTAGATATAGTGGGAATTAGTGAAGTTCGGTGGCAGGAGGAACAAGACTTTTGGGCCAGGTGAATACAGGGTTATAAATACAAAATCAAATAGGGTAATGCAGGAATAGGTTTAATAATGAATCAAAAAATAGGAGTGCTTGTAAGCTACTACAAACAGCATAGTGAATGCATTATTGTGGCCAAGATAGACACAAAGCCCATGCCTACCACAGTAGTACAAGTTTATATGCCAACTAGCTCTGCAGATGACGAAGAAATTGAGGAAATGTATGATGAAATAAAAGAAATTATTCAGATTGTGAAGGGAGACGAAAATTTAATAGTCATGGGTGACTGGAATTCGAGAGTAGGAAAAGGGAGAGAAGGAAACATAGTAGGTGAATATGGATTGGGTGTAAGAAATGAAAGAGGAAGCCGTCTGGTAGAATTTTGCATAGAGCATAACATAATCATAGCTAACACTTGGGTCAAGAATCATAAAAGAAGGTTGTATACATGGAAGAAGCCTGGAGATACTAATAGGTATCAGATTATGTAATGGCAAGACAGATTCAGGAACCAGGTTCTAAATTTATGAAATTTAGATTAAAAATGAAGAAACTGCAAAAAGGTGGGAATTTAAGGAGAGGGACCTGGATAAACTGACTAAACCAGAGGTTGTACAGAGTTTCAGTGAGAGCATAAGGGAACAATTGACAGGAATGGGGGAAAGAAATACAGTAGAAGAGTGGGTAGCTTTGAGGGATGAAGTAGTGAAGGCAGCAGAAGATCAAGTAGGTACAAAGACAAGGGCTAGTAGAAATCCTTGGGTGACAGAAGAAATACTGAATTTAATTGATGAAAGGAGAAAATATAAAAATGCAGTAAATGAAGCAGGCAAAAAGGAATACAAACGTCTCAAAAATGAGATCGACATGAAGTGCAAAATACCTAAGCAGGCATGGCTAGAGGACAAATGTAAGGATGTAGAGGCTTATCTCACTAGGGGTAAGATAGATACTGCCTACAGGAAAATTAAAGAGACCTTCAGAGAAAAGAGAACCACTTGTAAGAATATCAAAAGCTCAGATGGAAACCCAGTTCTAAGCAAAGAAGGGAAAGTAGAAAGGTGGAAGGAGTATATAGAGGGTCTATACAAGGGCAATGTACTTGAGGACAATATTATGGAAATGGAAGAGGATGTAGATGAAGATGAAATGGAGACACGATACTGCATGAAGAGTTTGACAGAGCACTGAAAGACCCGAGTCGAAACAAGGCCCCGGAAGTAGACAACATTCCATTAGAACTACTGACAGCCTTGGGAGAGCCAGTCCAGACGAGACTCTACTATCCGGTGAGCAAGATGTATGAGACAGGCGAAATACCCTCAGACTTCAAGAAGAATATAATAATTCCAGTCCCAAAGAAAGCAGGTGTTGACAAATGTGAAAATTACCGAACTATCAGTTTAATAAGTCACGGCTGCAAAATACTAACGCGGATTCGTTACAGACGAATGGAAAAACTAGTAGAAGCCGACCTCGGGGAAGATCAGTTTGGATTCCGCAGAAATGTTGGAACACTTGAGGCAATACTGACCCTACGACTTATCTTAGAATGTAGAGTAAGGAAAGGCAAACCTACATTTCTAGCATTTGTAGACTTAGAGAAAGCTTTTGACAATGTTGACTGGAATACACTCTTTCAAATTCTGAAGGTGGCAGGGTAAAATACAGGGAGCGAAAGGCTATTTACAATTTGTGCAGAAACCAGATGGCAGTTATAATAGTCGAGGGACATGAAAGGGAAGCAGTGGTTGGGAAGGGAGTGAGACAGGTTTGTAGTCTCTCCCCGATGTTATTCAATCTGTATATTGAGCAAGCAGTGAAGGAAACAAAAGAAAAATTCGGAGTAGGTATTAAAATCCATGGAGATGAAATAAAAACTTTGAGGTTCGCCGATGACATTGTAATTCTGTCAGAGACAGCAAAGGACTTGGAAGAGCAGTTGATCGGAATGGATAGTGTCTTGAAAGGAGGGTATTAGATGAACATCAACAAAAGCAAAACGAGGATAATGGAATGTAGTCGAATTACGTTGGGTGATGCTGAGGGTATTAGATTAGGAAATGAGACACTTAAAGTAGTAAAGTAGTTTTGCTATTTGGGGAGGAAAATAACTGATGATGGTCGAAGTAGAGAGGATATAAAATGAAGACTGGCAATGGCAAGGAAAGCGTTTCTGAAGAAGAGAAATTTGTTAACATCGAGTACAGATTTAAGTGGCATGAAGTTGTTTGTGAAAGTATTTGTATGGAGTGTAGCCATGTATGGAAGTGAAATATGGACGATAAATAGTTTGGACAAGAAGAGAATAGAAGCTTTTGAAATGTGGTGCTACAGAAGAATGCTGAAGATTAGATGGGTAGATCACATAACTAATGAGGAAGTATTGAATAGGATTGGGGAGAAGAGAAGTCTGTGTCACAACTTGACAAGAAGAAGGGATCGGTTGGTAGGACATGTGTTGAGGCATCAAGGGATCACCAATTTAGTATTGGAGGGCAGCGTATCGTAGGAGACCAAGAGATGAATACACTAAGCAGATTTAGAAGGATGTAGGTTGCAGTAGGTACTGGAAAATGATGAAGCTTGCACAGGATAGAGTAGCATGGAGAGCTGCATCAAACCAGTCTCAGGACTGAAGACCACAACAACAACAACAAAACTGCTCTGGGCAAATGTGTATTTATAAATGTCCTACTCTCAGGGTGTTTACATGGTCCACATCACTACATGAAAATCAGTTGAAAGGTCATTCTTATTATCCCTCAGATCTTCTGTTGACTTCTTTGTCATGTGACAAAACAATTTCTTCTAGTAAATGTTTTCTTAGCAATTTCAGCTATGTGTATATTACAGAATATTCATGTTAGAATGTCACAGGGTTTGAGTAATGTTTTATTTGTGTATAGCCAAAGCTGCTGCCATACTTTCAAATATTTTGCTCCCACATCACAAGGAAATACAGAAATGCGTAGCACCTTTCACTTTTTTAATTATTATTCCTAAGTGCTCTCTAGTCATTGTGACACATCATTGGTTCCCTGTCCCGAGTAAACTGTGGCCCATCTACATCAGCTCATGTAGCTTGTTTGACTCACTATTGATTTTATAGTTCCTGTTCTAATTAAGGTAGTTTCTTCTTTTATTACTGTCAAGATGCTTTGCCCTTCATTGGAGTCTTGAAGTACAAGTCGAAGGATATTTCTGTCTCCTCCAATACTGCTGCTCTTAATGGAAGCACCTTAGCAGAAATTCCAACACAGATTATGAAAATTTTCTTTCCAGTCAGTTTTGAGCCAGTTTAATCAATTATAATTGCACAAACAGAAGTGTTGAGAGTTATGTTCTAAATACTGACTTTAACAGTTAAGCATGTCTCACTGAAGATGTGACACCCAGTGCCTGACCTCACTTTCAAATGCAAGTACATTGGCAGTTCACTGGAAGACCAAACAGTAAATTGTCAACGTGCTTTAAACAAATTCAAGGATCAGGAAAGAAGGTCTCTCATATCTATCACACCGAAAGGCTGATTATATTGCTAGAACTGGAGCATGTTTTCACAACTTTCCTTGAGGAAAAGATTTCTAATTACAAAAATGTGATGGAAATACTCATTCTAGATTTGACATAAATAACAAAAAAAGGCATTTTCTTGTATGTAGTGGCCAAGAATTTGCACTTAGATCAGATATCTAAACAGGAATGCTGCTAAGTGTCACTATAAAGAAGATCGCAGCAAGTAGAATCCAGCTTCAGACTGTGTACCTTTTAGCTTTCACAGAGTAAACATCTTGTGCTAATATTGTTTAAACCAACAGTTTTTTTTTTTGTTTCTTTTTTTTTTTTTTTTTTTTTTTTTAACATAACTGATGTGAAACATTACTATGGTGAAAATGATATTCTTATTGATCTGATACTGTTCCAATGGCATTGTACAAGTTTGAAGTGGCCTACCTTTTAAACATATACCTTGGATGTTACCATGAGTTACTTCACAGTGTGGACGTTGCTAGTGCCCATAATACCAGAAGTTGATGTGAAGTGTTTATGAGGAACACTTTTTGAGTATCATGTTACTGGTAGCCCACTACAAACTTGAAAATAATATCTGCAGAAATGAGAAGTTCCACTGCATATTCTGATCAGCCTCAATGGATTTGTGAGATCGCTTCCTAAATCTCTGAAAGTATCCTTAGATATTTGGCGGTTTTGTTAAAATTCTTATTACTACAGTAATAACTCAGAGATGGAAACTGTCCATGTGAGAATACTATTCCATAAAAGATAAGCACACCAGACAAAAAATAACCACTCCCATGAGACATCACAATAATACCTTGTAACACTGCTTCTAACCTTGAAACTGGTATCAGTTCAAACAAGAAAGAGAGCCCATAAGTTTTCTATGGAATGCTGCATTTAATTGAAGCTCCACATTGATGATTACACCCCGTAAGCTGCCAAATTTTGAGATAGTAAATGTTACCTCCCATCCACTGTTGTAAATTTTAGACATTTTCTGTGGGATTAAGATCACAGCATATAGCAGGCCATTTGAGGTGTGATAGGGTGCCTGAGTTTTTGTTGGACAGAGAACATACATGTAAAGCCCTGAGAACGCGGATGTTATCGTCCTGGAAGATGGGAGAGTACATAACTTGTTAAGACGTAGACAACTGGTCACTACCGTTCATGAAGAATGTTGAAATAAATAGCCTGTTCCTTTACTCCATCATTTTTCAAGCAGGAGTCCAGAGTATTTTTTATTCATGTTCTAATATTTCAGCTGACACCCTTTCAGCCATTCTCAAGGTGAGTCATTTGCAAGTTTTTAAATCACTTTCCACACTGTGGAGTAAACATGCATGAGTCAGTGTTATCTCTGGCACATGAGCATTTACTCCACCGTGTGCAAAGTTATTTAAAAACTTTTGAGTGACTCACCTTGAGAGTGGTAAAAGGTTGTCAGCTGAAATATTGGGACCTGAATTAAAAATATCTCGGATGTCCACCTGAAGAAAAGATGGAATACTCGATCCACTGGGAAAACTTACGAAACGTATCCTTGTTTATGTTTGTAACCTGATTTACTGGGCCCAAGTTGACACACACAAAAAAATCGTGGAACCTCGGCTGCCACTCCATATGTTGTGACTTAAAGGCCTTGGATCGCTAGTGCACTCAAAACATCACAACAGTTGCAAAAGGGTAGAATCGTGGCTTGTCGGACCATGCTACATGCTTCCAGTCAGATACTGTCTAGTTTCTGAATTATTAGGTACACTGAAGAGAAGCGGCTTTTATATCCTGCAGTGCGCAGTGGTTTTTTGCAAGGAACCCAATTCCAAATGTCCATTGGACCTCCCTTCAGCATTCATTTAAAAACAGGTTGAGCTGAACCTGCCTTCACTGACAGTACAAGTACAAGTAGGGTTCAAAACTGATTGTTATCAACAGCGTTAGTTAGGATCTACATGTACATCTACATACATATCCTGCTAGTCAGTATATGGTGCATTGCAGAAGGTACCTTGCACCTCTATCAGTAATTTCCTTTCCTGTTCCACTTGCAAATAGGAGTGGGGAATGACAGTTGATATGCCTCTGTACAAGCACTAAATTCTTGTTATCCTCATGGTCGTGTGAGATATGTCATTGTGGCAGTAGAATCATTCTGCAGTCAGTTTCAAATGCCAGTTCTGCAGATTTTCTCGAAACAATGTCTTCTTCTCTTCAGTGATTCCCATTTTGAGTTCATGAAGCATGAAGCATCTCCATGTGCTTGTTGACTGAACCTCACAGTAACAGATCTAGCAGCACACCTGTGAATTGATCTGATGTCTTCCCTTAATCCGATCTGGATCCAAAATACTTCAGCAGTCCCAAAGAATGTGTCGTACTAGTGTTCTATATGCAGTGTCCTTTATAGACGTGCTACACTTACCTCAAATTCTCCAAATCTGACCATTCGCATTACATGCTCATTCAAGTTCCTATTGCTTTGCAGTATTACACCTAGATATTTAATCAATGTGGCTGTCAAACAGCACACTACCTATGCTGTTTCCAACCATTATGGGTTTGAGGAATGAAATAAACAGGAAGTGCAGGGAGGCCAAGGCTAAATGGCAGAAGGAAAAGTGTTAATCAAAAAATTAATGGTCATTGGAAGGTTGATTCAGTATATAGAAAAGTCGAAACAACCTTCCGTGAAATAAAGCAAGGGCGTCAACTGCAATGTAACAGGATGTTGTGGATCAAGTCCTGTTCTGCTATCTGAAGAATTGTCACGTCGGCTAAAGATGTTTGCGGTGTTTAAGTAATGTACGGAGGGTCAAATATCGACAGACCTTCTGTGCATATTGTATCTGTTCCTACAGCGAGAGCGTATGAGGGAAGAAGGAAGCCAGGAGAATGCAGACTGTTTGCTGAGCATCTGGTATGCAGTCCATGGACCCAGAAGGTGCACACAGAATAAAGGGGATTATGGAATCTCTTAGGAGAAAAACAAATGATGTTTTTGATTGTAATGTAAGAAAGCTTTGGTATTACTGTTAGATTGGCAGCACCCTTGTTTGAGTTCTTGTAGAGAAAGAATGCACTAGCATCATGTTAATGGACTTAATTGTAAATACAGTTATGCAATAAACATCTGGAAATGGATGGTGGGAAGTGAAAATACACATTCAGTTGTCATTTGATAATTTGGTATAAGTTATTAGTCAGAAAGCTTTCAATTTCCTGCAGCAGAGAAGATGCTTCTCAGAAGTCCACATGGATGTGGCACAGCATAGCTGGCCCACAAAATGCTACACAGTGACCAGAATTACATACAAGCCAGATTCATCTAAAAAGAGGTAATCCCATAACAGAACATTGTGATACATGGAACAGGATGCAAGTGAAATAGCACAGTGATATATCTAGCTCTTTGTCCCATTTAATTTAAGCTCTCGGAGCCTTCTACAAATGCAAATCTGGCCTAGTACTACACGTTAATATGGTGCTTTTATGGGAGTTGAAAGTGTTTGTCACACCTATAGCACTCAATAAGTCATGCCAAATGATCATATTAAGGAACGCAACCTCCTCTTGTAGGTGCACAGGTTTGGTAGACCCAGAGTTTCTGAGCTGGCTGCTGGTGTCACAAGCCTCTTGGTTGTTGTATGACCAAGCAGCTGCAGCTCATATGATCCCAAGGAACATGAGTAGACAGACAGATACGCATTAAGCACTGTACATTCTTGAGCGACTACCATGCAGTGAGTCACTGGAACAATATGTGTGACAGCAGTGTTGTCTCGTGGTCGGTACAAATCTCAACATCAAGATGTCCTCACATGCCAGTTCTACTCGTGATAATTGTGTGGAACCTACAACTCCACTACAAATAATCCCTGTGATTCACATGGTCTGTTGGCCAATACTCCCAACTAATAGCCACAAGATTTTCAAAACTATATAAAGTAATATTAGTAACATTTTGTTGTGATAAATGATGCATGTGTTGTGATTAAACAAGAGGAAGGCACTTTTTTGAAAATGCCAAGTTTCTGCTTTTCTGAAGTGATAGAGGTACTTGCAAGACCACTAAAATCAATTTTGAGATTATGCAATGAAAGTTGGTTGAGACATCAGTAGTGAAGCCGAGAATATATGAAGAGAGGAATCAAAATTATTCGAGCACATAACTGCGTTTGCATCTGGTGGCTATGTCTAATGCCGTGCATTGCTCAAAGTGACTGCAGGGTTTGCAAGGTGTGATTTGTGTGTGCATGCCTTGCTCCAGAAAACAATCTGGAGCATAGAGTTTGAGGAAAAACATTTAGGAAATCATGGTAACTTATTTGTTTGCCAAAAGTGGCATTTAAGGTTAACTGACCAACTTCTTTTGTAAAATCATTTGCCACAGCAATGAAACAGCCTTTACTAAAGATTACTTTGACACTCAATGAACTTTAAATTAAAGAACTGATACCTGCAAATGAAAATTTAGATCTATGCCACTGACTAAACCAAGTATATTTTAAGCTGTGAAATAGTGTTTCGGGATCCACAGTCCTTATGATTTATAATCACAGGGTGCATTCTATTTATTATGACTAGTACAGGAATTTCATATGAAACATAGGCCACAAGATTTTTTTTAAAAAGAACTGAAACTTATCATAATAAATAAAATGAATCTTTGTGGTTCACACAGTGGAAAAGACTCAACATGAGACATTGGCCACAAGATGCAACAATTGTTTCTGATGAAAACTTTGTGGTCCAGACAGCAAAACACTGCTGTACACTGATAAGGCAAAACATTATGACCACTGCCCCCTGCGATGCTGGATGCCACTTGGTGGCACTATGGGCACATGCCACAGTAACAAAAGTGTGTAAGCAGAGCAGACACAGACAGGGGATCACCCTAGTGGAGATATGGGCTGCAAACAGGGAAATCCATTGAGGTGAACAACTTTAGCAAAGGGTAGACTATTATCACGCAGAGCCTGTGAACAAGTATCTGGAAAATGGTGAAGCCAGTCGAATGTTCACATGCTGCTGTCGCGAGCACCTGTGGAAAGAGGTAGGAGGACAGTGAAACTACCACTAGGTTCTAAGTGGTTGGACATTCACGACTCTTCACAGAACATGGGATTTGGAGGCCTGTCTGGTCTGTAAAGTAGGATAGATGGTGGTTTGTCGTATTTCTGCCAACTCACATGTTGACCCAACGACATTATCAGTTATAACTGAAGTGGGCACGAAACCATCAGGATTTGAACGTTAATCAATGGAAACTGTTAGCTCTTCGGGTCAATCATATTTTTGCTACTCTAGGTCAACAGTTATCTCCACAAATGCCGTCATCAAGGTGAACAGTGGCTGGTGGTAGCAGTATTATGCTATGGGAGACATTTGCCATGCTTGCATGGGACCTGTGGTAGTAATTGAAGACACACTGACAGCTACAGATCGCTTGCATCCCTACATGCCTGATGTCTTCCCCAACAGCGATGTCATCTTTCAGCAGTATAATTATCCGTGTCTTGGAGCCAGAATTGTGCTATATTGGTTTGAGGAGGATTATAGTGAACTCATGTTGATGTCTCGGTGACCAAATTCACCTGATATAAATTCTATGAAACCCATCTGGGTCACTATCGGGTGTTATCACTGCATACACAAATCAGTGGCCTGTTATTTACGCAAATTACATGACCTGTACATAGTCAACTAATGCCACATACCTAAACAAACCTACCAACTAAATGGTGAATCCCTGATATGCAGAATCAGTGATGCATTTTGCTCCAAACAAGCTATTAAGCAGGCAATCATAATGTTTTGGCTCATCAGTGTAAACCAGTACAGGAGTATCTAAATTCGGACAAACACCAATGATAGAATTTAGTAATAGCCAGATAATGCATACCCTCACAACACAGACAAGGAGAAACAAAAGAAGAGTGTGATAACACTCAAACAAACTTCTCGAATATTTAAGCTTCCATATTACTATATTACAGAGAACATGGGTTCACAAAACATGGAGCAATGAAAAACTTCCTGGTTCTTTTTGATAAATATTGTCCAACCTTTTATGGAAGAAAAAAACCACTCATATGGACATATTGAGAGTCCAACATTGCATGATTATTGACTGTTTATCTGCTGAAAATCTCGTTGGTACTAGTACTGATATATGACAGGCGCAGTGGCATTGAAAGCATCTCCTGTTACCACTAATGTAAAAGAATACAAGGCAGAAGGAAACAAGTCTGGAGTGAAAAGAACTGGGCATGAAATATTCATAAAGAAAAGTGGGCAATAAAGAAAGTGTTGCTGCTAAAGGCTATGTTGTACCAAAACAATACCCTAAGCTCAGATCATACTCTTGTAAAACAATGTTATCGGAAATTTACACTTGAGCATCAACAGTGCTTATACGATTCATCCCACAATTTAGTAAATTTGGCCTGCAGTCAGCATATATTATTTCTATAGTAAGAGGTGGTGTTAAGTCACACTTGCATATACCTGCTGCAGAGGATTCATGACATAATAACACCAAACTAGATCATTTTCACAAGAAAGGTATTATGAGTCCATGCATGTAAAGTATTCTTTACAAATATTGACCTCAAAAGTTCTTATGCATGAAATTACCCACAAGTCCACATCTGTAGCAAGAGAGGCTAATATCCTGCTAAAAATAAACACCAATGGAAAATATACTTGATGTACAGGAATTTATAAAATGTTTTCTAACATCCCAATCACATTATACAAGGCATAAATCTGGGAATTGTAATTATTTGTCATCTTATCTGAGTCTAGGGCAGTTATATTGTCTGTGTAAAGATGAACATATTGACCTAGTATCTTACAATGTGCTTCTATTTTCAGTATAACCTATAATCTATCTTTCCATCCTCCTATAAGTGATTCCTGAACAAAATGTGACTTCTGTAAAATAAAAATTGACAGCTGACACCCATGATGAGCAGACTAACTGAGAATGTGAAAAAGCGTTACACTGAAGGAGGACCAACAGCTTGTGAACAAGAATGCAACAGGATTCAGAAGAAGATGTGGACCCGACTGTTAATGCAGTTGATCTGATGAAAATCAAACAACAGAAAGTCCAGAGTGGAATAACAACATAATTCTGAAAGGAATTGATTGCTACCCACTACATAGAGGAGGAGTTAAGTTGCAGACAAACACAATGAAAGGACTATTAACATTTAAGCTTTGGGCCAAAAGGCCTTCTTTGAAAATAGAAAGCACACACACACACATATTCGCACAAGATGAAGGCCTTTTGGCTGAACACTTAAATGTTAGTAGAGCCTTTTCATTGTGCCTGTCTGTAGCTCAACACTTCCTTTATGTGATGAGTAGCAATCTATCCTTTTCATAATATTGTTGATTCGATGAAAATGTTATTGATGCCAATATTGACTACAAGTATTTTTTACCGCGAGAGGTAGCTGTGGACATGCTGTCTTGGAATCCCAAACCACAGGCACAAATGAAGCCAAAATGTGTCTGTAGAATGAATGCAATGCAGCCAAAGGACTGCAGGAAATAGGATGTGCCTGCTATATTTAATAAAAAGCTGCAACAAAGAGAATGATTATGTACTAAGACTAGTGCAGTGATCAAAATTGAAACATCACTCTATTGTGTCAACATATTAACTGCTCATTCGGGTTTCATACTGGAAAAAATTAATCATAAATTCCATGTAATTGGACATTCACACCTGGCATGCAAACAGGTTTTCGATGTTATAGAGGAAAATAACTGGCCAAGTGCGAACAGGACTCGCATAATGAGGGTTCTGTAAAAACTTAATTATGTAAATATATAGTTCACCCATCCTTTGAATCAAGAATCTCAACAATTTTTGCCTGTTATCAATATAGATACTGACAAGTATGTTGGTCCCAGGAATCCAAGACAGTGTCAAAATCTCTACAATAGTTCCTCAGACTAGCCCAGACATATAAAAAGGAGTGAGCAGAGGGGCTTCGGTTTATATATGTAAGAGAGAAAAGATTTATTGAAACATTTTTATTTGCTTACTAACATAACTTTTGCTTGTGATTCCGTAGATTTTCCCGACGTCTCATATGTTTATGCTCTTCACGGATATGTTGCCATTTCTGGTGTTCATTCAGTTCTGGTGTGATTGTGTCTCAGTGATTGCACCTGAAAATGGCAGCTAGATGGATCGCTGAAATATCTTGTAGTGAAGACGATCATATTCAGCTGCATACCCATGAAGAGAATAAACGTATAAGACGCCCGGGAACATCTACGGAATAACATCAGAAACCTCTATGGGGAGGAGATGGTAATTCTTGTTAAGAAGTTTGATAAATTTCGCAAAAAGAAAGGGAAGTTGCTGAGTTCACTTGTATTTTTATTGAGATGCTGTGATGAAGGTATTGTTCCCAAATTTGCTAAATTTTCTCACTTTATTGATACAAAAATGGTAAAAAGGATCATGAAACATGCTAGTTTGCTGTTAGTATGGGAGAGAATTCATTTCACACGTCAACAGATAGGATCTCATATCCAAAGAATTGTGTTTCTTGCATTTAGAGCTTTCTTCTCATCTGTCTCCTGCATCCTGGAAGTGGGCTGATGAAGCTTCGTGTGCCTATTCGGATTCTACGCAGGAGAATACTATTAAGAAACAATCTTCAAAATTTTTTGACTTTGCCAACAACCATCCACATCCAATGACATTACTCATTGTCGGACTGTTATTAATTTAACCAACAAGAAATTGGATGATACTGCTTTGTCGGTTTTGGAGAAAGGTATGAACTTTGTTCCTACACCAAGGAACCTGCCTACTATTGATTTTATTAGTACTGTTGAGCAGGCCATTGCTCGATTTTCTGAAGATTTGGTAGAGGAAATTAGACAGGAAGTTTCTTATCATCTTCGTCATGCACTGCCACCACAGAGTAATATTTCTTCCAGTGAAAGGAAGACCATTTGGTCACTGAGGGAAGATAAGGATCTTTTAGTTCTTCCTGATGATAAAGGTAGTGCCACTGTTCTTTCGTCTTGTGAATTTTATTTGGCTAAAAGTCCTGTATATTTGATGATTCTGGTTACCGTAAACTTCAGAGCGATCCTACAGACCGGATAAAATGGAAGACCATTTCAGTTATTAAGAAGAGTGCCCTGCCTAAGGACACCAACAAAAAATTTTCATCCAGGGGCAGCAGTACCACCCAGTTTGTATGGTTTACCGAAGGTGCATAAACCTGGAACTCCTCTCTGTCCTATTGTTAGTAATGTGGGCACCCCCACTTACAATTTAGCTAAATATCTTACTTCCATCCTCAGCCCTTACGTTGGGAAATGTGAACATCATTTATCCAACTCGACTGATTTCATTTCATGGTTGAAGTCCTTATGCACTGGAACATCTAACCTTTTTGTTAGTTTTGAAGTGGTTTCTCTTTTCACCCAGGTACCTTTGGAAGAATCCTTGTTAATTGGTCAACTTCTGGATGACAAAACTACTGAACTGTGTCGCCATGTGTTGACATCGACATATTTTTTATTTAGTAATGTGTTTTTTTAACAAACTGACGGTGTGGCTATGGGGAGTCCTCTTACCCCTATTGTCGCAAATCTTTTTATGGAAGATTTTGAAGATATTGTACTCAGGACTACTTCTCTTCAACCTACATGTTTTTGGAGATAAGTGGATGATATTTTCATTGTTTGGCCACATGGAATGGAAGCTCTTAATCGGTTATTAGATCATTTTAACTGTCTTCATCCACGCATCAAATTTTTGATGGAAATTGAAATACATGGCAAATTACTTTTTTTTTTGGATGTTATAGTACACAAAAAAGAAAATTGAACCTTGGGATGCGGCGAATACTATAAACCCACACATATGGATCGCTATCTTCATTCTATGAGCTGCCATCCACTACATCAGCGCATGGAAGTTCTACGTACATCGGTCGAGAGCTTATGCCATTTCTGATTCCGAAAATTTAACACAGGAACTGGATCATTTTAAGACTGTCTTCAAGCTCCACAGATATACTGATCATCAAATTAATCATGAGTTTCACTTTAGACCATCAAGTGAACCAGCACCAAATACTAGTAAATCAGTTGCTTTTCTACCCTTTGCTGGAAGTATTTCTTCAAAACTTTCTAAAATTCTCAGGAAATATGATATTAAATGTGTTCCTTTGCCTTTTGCCAAGACTAGAGCCCTGTGTGGATCTGTTAAAGATGATTTGGGATTGAGAAAGCCTGGAGTTTATAAAATTCCCTGTCATTGTGGAAAGGCCTATACTGGACAGACTGTTCATGACTGATGTGTGGAACATCAGCGTCACATACGTTTGCTCCAGCCTGAAAAATCTGCTGTCGTCCAACATCGTCTCCTCAAGGCATCCATCAAAATATGATTATCTGATGACATTATTAATAGAGATAAAGGTTTTCCTTTAAGTTAGACATGGAACCCTATTTTTCTGATAAAAAACAACAATGATCTGGTTTTCGATCCACTACATCCTAATTTGCGATTTATCGCTTTCGTCAGTTTCTACTGCCGGTGGCACTGCAATTCTTCACTTCGCAGGCATCAGCTCTTCCGCTTCTCAGGCAAGTGCAGTGACCTGGACCCGGAGTATAAAGCAGCATCCGCTTTTGATGTTGATTCAGTTCCGGCATGACTGTGTCTCAGCGATCGCACCTGAAGATGGCGACCAGATGCATCGCCGAAATATCGTGTAGTGAAGACGATCATATCCGGCAGCATAGCTGTGGAGATCATAAACATAACTGCAGCTTACTTTTTATCTTTGTGTGCAGTAATGTTCATCTATTATGCTTTTGACAGATGACGAGTGGTTTTTGACAGATGAAGAGTGCGTAGCTTCTTGTTGAATTTCATGGTTCTAGGTCAATGGGAAGTATCATATAGGTTTTGACGAGTGAGTTTGTGAGTATCAAAATATGTGACATAAATGACTGGTCATTTGAGTGCACTTACTTAGAAGCTTAAATTTTTCACACAATAGACCTTAGTATGTAACATAAATTTGAATGTGATGCACCAATCTGTTCAAGAGCAAATGAGCTCTTAAAAGATGGACAGACAGACAGATAAAAAACAACAAAAACTATTTTTTCGTGTGATATAATTACAATTTTTATGCTGCCAAGGGCCCACAGACCTCTGTACATGACATAAATCTGAACTAGATATGCATAACAGTTTCAGAGAAAAAAAATATCTTAACAGATGGACAGACAGACAAACATACGCCCAGATAAAAAAATAAAAAACACGTTTTCATATGTGGTTGTTGCAAATTAACAATTTCCGGTTTTTTTCCCCCTTACTTATACTGTGAAACCTTGCTTCTTGCCAAATTTCGTGATTCTAGGTCAATGGAAACACCCTACAGGTTTTAATGGGTGAGTTTTTGAATATCAAAAAGTGTGACATAAAAGGCCTTATCTTTTGACTGAAGTGACTTAGAAGCTTCAAACAATGGAAACTCCAGATAGTAATATCAACAATATAGGAAAAGATAGATTGCTACTTACTAAAAAGAAGACACATTAAGTTGCAGATAGGCACTTACACTTACACATAGCTTTTGGCCACAGCCTTCAACAGCAAGAGAGAAACAAACAACATTCACACACTCAAGCAAGCTCACATTATACACACGTGAGCACCAACTCCAGCAGTTCCGGGCATAGTGCACATATCACTTGGAATGGAAGCAGCAATCTGGAGGGGCCAGGGAAGTGGAAGTGCTGGTAGCGTAAGGGTGGGGGTAGAGAGGAACACTGTCTGGTGGATTGTGCAGGGACTAGAATGCCAACAATAGGCACATTGTCAAGAGCTTGTGGGGTAGGGACATAGGGGAAGAAGGAGAGGAGGGGGAGGGGGGGGGGGAAGGAGCAGGTGTGTTGACAAAGTGTGGGAAACAGAGAAGGTGGGAGACCAGAATGGGGAGGAGATGATAGGACAGAGAGGGTGGAAACTGTTGGGTAGTGGGTGTGGGGACAGTACGTTATTGTAGGTTGAGGGCAGGATAATTAGGCATAACTCCCATCTGCACAGTTCAGAAAAGTTGGTGGAGGACGGGAGGATCCAGATGGCATGGGTAGTGTATCAGCCATTGAAATCAAGGATGTTACATGAAGCTACATGATGGTCTACTTTGCTCCAGCCACTGTTTGGCAGTGGTCGTTCATTCTTGTGGACAGCTGTTTGGTAGTCATACCAATATAAAAATCTGTGCCCTGAGTGCAGCATAGCTGATAAATGACATAACTGCTTCCACAGGTGGCCTGCCTGGCCCCTGATGTGGTAGATTAAACCTGTGACTGGAATAGAAAGTGC
The DNA here is from genome assembly GCF_021461385.2 of Schistocerca piceifrons. NCBI lineage: Eukaryota > Metazoa > Arthropoda > Insecta > Orthoptera > Acrididae > Schistocerca > Schistocerca piceifrons. The sequence continues at coordinate 479,964,621 of NC_060139.1, forward strand.
TGAGTGAGTGGATTGGGCAGGTATTGCACCTGGGATCTTCCACAAAGATATGATCCTTGTGGCAGCAAGCTGAGATTGGGAGTGGCATAGGGATGGACTAGGCTGTTGTGGAGGTTGGGAGTGGTAGGAAGAATCTCAAGTGTGATGTCCTTCATTTCGGGGTATCATGGTAGGTAACCAAAGCCCTGGTAAAGGACATTGTTCAATTGTTCCAGTCTGGGGTGGTACGGGGTGATGAGAGGGCCACTCCTATGTGGCTGGTGCTTGGGGGGAGGGGGGAAGATTGGGGGTGTGAGGGGAAATGGCAAGGGATGTCTGTCTGCTGACTAGGTCTGGGGAATAATACATATCTGTGAAGGCCTTGGTGAGACCCTAGGCATACTTGAGCAAAGGAGTTCTTGTTACTGCAGATACACCATCCCTGAGTGGCCAGGTTGTATGGGAGAGACCTTTTTGGGATGACAGCTGCCAAAATTCAGGTGCTATTGGTGAGTTTAAAGTGGACAGGGGAGGGGGGGGGGTGTTAATATGGACAGAGGTGTGGATGGAGCCAGCATACAGGAGGAGGTTGACATCTAAGAAGGTGGCACACTGAGTTGAAGAAGACTAGGTGAAGCACATGGGTGAGAAGGTGTTGAGGTTGTGGAGGAATGAAGATAGGATGCCTTGGCCCTGAGTCCAGGTCATGAAGATATTATCAATGAACCAGACTAGGGGTTTGGTGTTTTGGAAGGCTGGGAAGGTCTCCTCTAAATGGACCATAAACAGGTTAGCATAGGAGGAGGCCATGTGGGTGCCCCTGGTTGTGCCATGATTTGTTTGTATATCTCCCCTTCAAAGGAGAAATAGTTGTGGGTTAGGATAAAGTTAGTATAAGGGATGAGGTAGTGGATTTGGACCCTGAAGGACATTGGGGCAGGTAGTGTTAATAGCAGACCAAGGGCATGAGGGATGTTGGTGTATAGAGAGGTGGTATCAACAGTGACCAGTAGGGATCCAGGAGAATGGTAGGGAGTCAGTGAAGGAAGTGGTTGGTATCTTTGGTATGGGAGGCTAGATTATGGGCAACTGATTGGAGGTGTTGGCCAATAAGTGCTAAAATTCTTTCAGAGGGACACAGTAACCAGTCACAATGGGGCATCTAGGATTGTTGGGTTTGTGGATTTTGGGGAACATGGAGAAAGTGGATGTGCGAGCTGTCATAGGGATGAGGATAGAAATGGGTTCAGAGGATAGGTTCTGAGAAGAGCCTAAGGCTTTAAGCAGGGATCGGAAGTTGTGTTGGACTTCTGGGGCGGGATCACTGAGTCAGAGTTTATAGGTGGAGGAGTCAGACAACTGACACAGACTTTCTGCCAGCAAGTCACTGTGATTCATAACAACAGTGCTGGCACGTTTGTCTGCATGTAGGATAAATAGGTCAGGATTTCATAATGAAATTTTCACTCTGCAGTGGAGTGTGTGCTGATATGAAACTTCCTGGCAGATTAAAATTGTGTGCCGGACCGAGAATCGAACTCGGGACCATTGCCTTTCGCAGGCAAGTGCTCTACCTTCTGAGCTACCCAAGCATGACTCACGTCCCGTCCTCACAGCTTCACTTCTGCCAGTGCCTTGTTCCTACCTTCCAAACTTCACAGAAGCTCTCCTGCGAACCTTCTGTGAAGTTTGGAAGGTAGGAGATGAGGTACTGGCAGAAGTGAAGCTGTGAGGATGAGGCGTGAGTCGTGATTGGGTAGCTCAAATGGTAGAGCACTTGCCAACGAAAGGCAAAAGTCCCGAGTTTGAGTTTCAGTCCAGCACACAGTTTTAATCTGGCAGGAAGTTTCAGATCAGGGTTTGTTTTGAGGTTTTGTATGGCTTTTCTTTTTTCTGCTGAAAGGATGGTGAGGCTAAGCTGGAAGTAAGCAATTCCTGGATGATGGCCAGTGAATGGTTAGGTTGGAGGGTCATGGTTGGATGTTGGTATGAACTGAGTGAGGCAGGGTTCAATAATGGAATTAGGTTGGTTTTGGTTGCAGTGTCAGGTGGCAAAGAAGTGCTTCCATTGCAGGAATCAAGAGAATGAGAGTAGGTCTTTCACATGTCCAGCATGGTGAAATTTGGGCATAGAGCTAAAGGTGAGGACTTTGGATAGGACTGAAACTTTTGCGGAGCTGAGGATTTTGGTGGAAAGGCTTAACATCCTCAATCAAGCCTGACACCTTGCTAGATGTTGACTCCTCTTCTCTGATCACTCTATCCACACATCTGTCCATATTAAACCAACCAACCACCAACAGTACCAGCATTTCAACAGCTGCCATCCCTTTCACACACACAAAAAAGAACCTTCCCATTACAGCCTGGCCACCTAGGTACGGCATATCTGCAGTAACAAAAACTCCCTTTCCCAGTATTCTGGGGTTCTCACCAAGTCCTTCACAGACAGGCACTATCCCCCGGACCTAGACAGCAAACAGATCTCCCATGCCACTTCCCCTCACATCCCCAATCCTCCCACCACCCCAAGAACAAGCCATAAACGAGTGCCACCTTCATGACCCCATCACCCAGTACTGACCTGGACCTATCAAGATGCCCTAAAATGCTGGATATCCTACCCAAGATCTTTCCAAAACCTCCTGAAGTGGTGTTCCGTTGCCCACCCTACCTTCCACAACATTCTAGTCTATCCTTATGCCACTCCCATACCCAGCCTCTTGCCACAAGGAGAGATCACAGTGGGAGTCCCAGGTACAAGACCTGCCCAAAGCACACACTCAACATTTCCTATTCCAGTGCTGTCATGGGTTATTCCAGTTCTTGGAAAATGGCACAGGTCACACCCCTCTATAAGAAGGGTAGTAGAATTGATCCACAAAACTACCATCCAATATCCTTGGCGTCAATTTGTTGTAGAATCTTAGAACATATTCTGTGCTAAAACACGATGAGGTATATTGAACAGAATGACCACCTCAATGCCCACCAGCATGGTTTCCAAACACATCGGTCATGTGAAACCCAACTCGCACTTTTCTCACCTGACATACTGAAAGCTTTGGATTAAATCAACCCGATGGATGCAGTGTTTCTTGGCTTCCCAAAAGCATTTGACTCAGTACCGCACCTACGCTTATTGCAAAGTGAAATTTGTGACTGGATTGGGGACTTTTTGGTAGGGAGGAGACAGGATGTTATCTCAGATGGAAAGTAAGCATCAGATGTAGAAGTAACTTCAAATGTGCCCTAGGGAAGTGTGCTGGGACCTGGATGTTCATGTTGTATGGTAATGACCTTGCAGACAATATTAATAGTAACCTCAGGCTTTTTGCAGATGATGCAGTTATCTATAATGAAGTGCTATTGAAAGAAGTTGCATAAATATTCAGTCAGATCTTGATAAGATTTCAAAGTGATGCAAAGATTGGCAACTTGCTTTAAATGTTCAGAAATGTAAAATTTTGCACTTCACAAAATGAAAAAATGTATCCTATGACTACAATATCAATGAGTCACTGCTGAAATTGGCCAACCCACACAAATACCTGGGTGTAACACTTTGTAGGGATATGAAATGGAATGATCACATAGGTTGAGTCATGGTAAAGCAGGTGCTAGACTTTGGTTTATTGGTAGGATAGTGGGAAAGTGCAATCAGTCAGGAGATTGCTTACAAATCATTCATGCAATTGGTTCTAGAATATTGCTCAAGTGTGTGGGACCTGTACCAAATAGGACTAACAGGGGAGACTAAATGTATACAGAGAAGGGTCAGCGGTTTGTTTAATCCGTGGGAGAGTGTCACAGAGCTACTGAAGGAACTGAACTGAAAGACTCTTGAAGACAGATGTAAACTATTCCGAGAAAGTCTATTAACAAAGTTTCAAGAACCGGCTTTAAATGATTACTCTAGGGATATACTAAAAGCTCTACATATTGCTCACATAGGGTTCGTGAAAATAAGATTAGAATACTTACACACAGAGGCATTCAGACAATTATTCTTCCCATGCTCCATATGTGAATGGAACAGGAAGAAACCATAATAACTGCCATGCACATCATGGAAGTTTGCAGAGGATGGATGCAGATGTAGATATTATATCCCATCAGGGGCTGAGCTACCTATAGGGCTGTTGATAAAATATCAATATATCAATATTTTTTCCAAAAAATGTCAATATATATCAGTGATATTTTTCCCCCAAAATATCAATATTGAAATGGCAATATCAAGTACTGATATTTTTCTTTTATATTATATTTTTTAACAATTTTTGGTAGCTATATGAAGTTGTTCTTTTGAAACTGTAGAAGAAGATAATTTTACTTTCACTGTGTGAAGTAGTGTTAATAATTTTTGAGCTTTCATCACATCCCATCTTCACTTTGACTGTGTGGAGCAAGTGTATATTGCATAAAAGAAGAAGAAAAAGTCTGATTGCACTGGGGGGGGGGGGGGGGGGGTGGCAGTGTGAGTGGAATAACAGGATTCCTGATCTGAAGAAATAGCACACACGTGGCATTAAAAACAACTTTTAATGCAACTAGTGTGCTATTTCTTCACATTGGCATTCTTCAAAAAGATATGTGAGGAAACCGAACAATGGACCCATATTGTGCCACTTACATACAGTTACCACTGTTAGCAACGTGGTTGTCACCAAGTGTGAATGTGCATTGTTTTCCTTTCAATTCTTGCTCGAAGGGAGATAGGCAGGCTGCTAGCCTCATGATGTACAGGATATCTAACAATCAATCAATACTTAGATGTACAGCTCTAAAACTGGCAATATATTTACAGTGTGCAGCTGATATTTTTACACACAGGTACATCAGTATTTTTTATGTCGATATATTGATACTTTCTTTCCATATATTGAAGGCCAATAATGATATTTTTTTAAAAATTGATATAGCGGATTCCCGATATTTTTAAAAATATCAACATTCCTATCCACCTGTGAAAGCAGCAATCTCATTTACCAGGTCTGTGCAATAGTGGCACAGCTTTTTATATTGGTATTATCACCAATCAGCTGTCCACCAAAATGAACAACCAGCACCATCTATGGCTGAGAGAAAACTTGGCCACCCTGTGGCACAATGTGCAGTTGAACATAGCATTCTTGATTTCATGGGCTGCTTCACTATCCGAGCCATCTGGATCCGATCGTCCACCACCAGCTTTTCTGTACTGCACAGATGGGAGTTATCCTTACAACACATTCCCCGCTCCCATAATTACCAGGCCCTGAACATATGGTAACATACTGTCCCCACAGTCTCCACCCAGTTTCCACCCCCGCCGTCCTATCATCTCTTCTCCATTCTCATCTCCCACCCTCATTGTTATGCATTCTCTGCCAATTCACCCGTCTATCTTTTCCTGCTCCTCTCCTTTTTCTCCCCACCTCCTAGCTCCACAACCTCCTTACACTGCATCTGCTGGCATTCTAATCCTGCGCACACTGCCAGATAGTGTTCCTCTCTCCCCCCACTCATATAGTACTATCCCTTCCCATTCTGTGCCCCCTGCAGATTGCTCCTTCCATCCCACATGACAGTTGCATTCTGACCTGAGCTGCCAGATTTGGTGGTCATGTGTGAGATGTGCTTGCTCATCTGTATGAATGGTGTGTGTGTTTCTCTTTTGCTGATGAAGGCTGTGGCTGAAACGTTTGTGACGTGTCTTTTAATTGTGCCTCCTGCAATTCAACATTTCTTATTTACGATAAGTAGCAATCTATCTTTTCCTACATTGTTGATATTTCTACCTGGAGTTTCCATTGTATGATTTTTCTGAATGGTTTTCCTTGCATTCTACAAACCTATGATGTTTTCCTTTGTTACTCTTCTCTATAGCATACTCATCTCAGTGTCCACTCTTTTCCTGTGTTTATTCACCACCTCCCAAACTGAACATGCTTTGAGCCACACTGTATCAACTATCATCCCCACACAAAACAGTCTTCATGTCCGCTTGGATTGTCAAGGCAGCATCTGATGCTCCAGCTTGATTCCTCTGATAGTTATAATTATATTTATTCCTATTGATTCCACTTCATCCCTCATCCTGATGTACTTCAGCATTTTCTTTTACACCATTCCTGGCACAAAGGAGCCCTGCTCCATCTTTCTGCACCAGTTCGGAAATGTATCCCTTTCCCTGGCTAAAATCCAGTCCTACATCCCCTTTCTCAAATGCTACCTAAACTATGGAACCCCCCAAAAGGCCTAACTGTAAAGATTTTTTTCTCTGTATCCCACACCTCCTTTCACAATGACTGCATCTTCTCAGATTCCGCCAGTCTCTGGCACTCACAAAACTGGTACAGCAAAAACACATCGCCATAGCACAAGCATCCCAGAACCACCACACTGGACTCGCATTCAGGAGGACGACGGTTCAATCCCGTCTCCGGCCATCCTGATTTAGGTTTTCCGTGATTTCCCTAAATCGCTTCAGGCAAATGCCGGGATGGTTCCTTTGAAAGGGCACAGCCGATTTCCTCCCCCATCCTTCCCTCACCCGAGCTTGCGCTCCGTCTCTAATGACCTCGTTGTCGACGGGACGTTAAACACTAATCTCCTCCTCCTCCAGAACCACCATCGGACGGTCGAGTTCTCCATGGGACATGGGTGTGTGTGTTGTCATTAGCATAAGTTAGTTTAAGTAGTGTGTAAGCTAGGGACTGTTGACCTCAGCAGTTTGGTCCCGTAGGAACTTACCACAAATCTCCAAAATTTCCAGAACCACCTCCGCTCCCTCTGCAAGATACTATTACTCCACAATCACTACTCCATACATCATCTGAAACTGAATCCCTTGCTCTCCAGCACCTGGATGAGATTTCCAGATACCACCTCCATAAGTTATCCAACCTGCTGACATCCTACTGTCGGCTCAGAGCACCATTATCAGTTCCCTGTCCTACCCACAGTGTTCCTCCTCATCCATCCCTCACAGCACCTAAACCCTGTTTAGCTGCCTTTTCAACTTGCCACATCCCCAAAACTCCCCACCAACATCTCACCAAATAAAGAGCTTAAACATTCCTGTAACACTATTGTTAACCTAAGCTGGTAGTAATTGAGGAAACTCTGGCACCACAGTGGTACATCCCAGACACCCTGCATTGCTGTACATTACTTTTCATGTGACAGTATCATGGCGCCATTTTTCAAAACAGATGAAAAAGGAAAGAAATCTAATATTTGAAACTTTGGGAAGTGTCCTCTGCAATGCACTTCACAATGGTTTGCAGGATATGGCTGTAGATGTAGAATGGTCCCTAGTCATAGTCACAATACCTCCCTGCCTCAATTAGTGAGTGACTACACCTATGTAAAAAAAATTGTTTCCTGACAGTTTCAGAGGCACATTCCTGATGAAGGATTTTTAATGTCAGCAATTAAAGTTCCATTATTATAAAGGAGTACTACCCATTCATGATTCAGAAATTTTATTGTAATTTGATGGCCAGATGTTATTCCTGTCATCTTGTCAGGAAGAAAATCGTGTATCACACTTATGTAGCTCATGTACGTATTAACTGCTTGCATGACGTGTCTCTGAGGCCAAGATGAGGAGTCAGCATTGCATTTGCATAAGCAGACTCACCATATCACATTTTGTCTTTGAATTGGCCAGTAGCTTGTTTTGTACACTTACTACACCACTCACACAATTTTCCATTCACCTGATTTACGACATTATTAATAGTAATTCTATCATGAATTATTATTTACACAGTTTCTGTCCTATTTTTGTTGATTTCTTTAAATGCAAATAGACTGCAGTAGTAATTTCCACACTCTTGAAGTCGGTGGTGATGCCATCTGTAATTGCTCCAAGATGCTAAATGAAGTTTTCCTCTGTACACAAATTGCTGCCATGATGTTAGATGAAAATAGGTCTAGATACCATTAACAACTGACATCAAGCATCTACTGCATATATAAGCAGACACTGACAACTTATCTTCATTAGATGTTTGTAAGGTCTGACGAGATGGTAGATTAATGGAACAATATTATGAAAAGGTTTTCAGGTTTTCACATCTCATCCTGTGCAGTCCCCAACAGTCTGTCTTCCTTCTCATCCCATCTGGCAAGTCTCCCTTGACCCAAGATTCTGGGTGACTTTTCCGAACTCTACCCCTTTTTCTAAACCTTCCAGTCCTTTTCCTTCAACCCTCTTCAATATCCTTCAATCCTTCTGCCAGAAGACATAACATTATGTAAAGGATAGATTGCTACTCACCACAAAGATGACGAGATGAGTTGCAGACAGGCACAACAAGATGTATTTTAAACACTGAGCTTTCAGCCAAATCCTCCTTCAGAAAGGAAAGGCTGGAGACTGTGTTGATGTATGCATCAGGTGTGCTCACTTATGTGAATGTGTGTGCTGTTTCCTTTCTGAAAATGGCTTTCTGAAAGCTTAATGTGTACTAGTCTTGTCATTGCGCCCATCTGCAACTCAATATGTCATCTTTATGGTGAGTAACAATATATTCTTGTCATAATATTGTTGATATTCCAACCTGGAATTGTTTGGAAGATTAATTCAGTATCACAATAATCAGACAAGGGCAGCACTGAATATTTACAAGGATACTATAACACAAGGAAAAAATAAAAATGTAGTCTGGGAATGGGGTGTTTATGCCAGTGTCTTCACATTACTATGTCTAAACCCTTCAGACTCTGGACAAATGATATTTCATTATGTGGATACTTCACTTCTGTCAACAGTGATCTCTCCTTTGTCATTAAATTACTGTCTCAGTAAACTGCTTTTCTTTCCCACTCAGAAAGTCAACTTTATATATTTTTTTCCTAATACAGTTTAAACAAATACAAAGTGATTCTATTTCTTCAGTGTACCATTCTCCCTATAACTTCAACAGCATATCTGCAAAAAGAGTAACAACTCATTATTTAATCTCTTGTCAAGCATATGGAACATGGTGGTCTATCACAGGACACACAATGTCTATTTACTCTCACAGCAACAGACATATAAGCACTACAAAATTGCCTTGGCCGAAACCGGTCATAGCGATAAAAAATAAAAATTAAACTCCAACTGGTGCTGCCATTTGAATCCAACTCATCGTCTCTGCTTCCTACTGTGCTTGACATAAATTTTATTCAACATTACACTAATAGTCCACAAAACCTCTTGACCTTACCACATCTTCCAAGCTGTATCCCAAGGTCTAGCTTAGGTTGAAAGATGATAATTTGCTTGAGAGTTGACGAAGCCAAGGAATGTGAATGCAAAATAAATGTTGTGTTACTACACTGATCTGTAGCTTAGCCTGACATCTATGTTTGCAGAGTACTTAATGCACTTTTCGTCATAAAAACTAAAACAGCAGTTTAAGTTTAGAAAACTTTTATTTAATAATGAACAACTCTCCAACACAGGTCAGTCCATGTGAAAACAACCAATTATCTGCTTCTTGATATCCCAAAATTTGACAACTTTTTGTAAACCGATAACAGTTGTTTGCATGAAATATCCTAATTTTTCTCAACTACTCATTTTTTAAATTTCCAAAATCTTACAATCACCATATCTCAAACACTATTTGAATTACAGACTTAAAATTTGTGGCATTTTATTCAGTTCCTTATAAGCTTTAAAATACAGCAACATTCACAAAAATGCTGAATTTTTCCAGGCCAAATTTTTTTCTTCTGCTTAATTGCCACTTTGGCATGGGAGACCATACACATTCTCTACATTCCTCCACCAATCATTTCTATTCCCCACCTTCATGGTCCATTCTCCTTTCCTCAGTCCCATTGCCTCCATACCCTGTTGTTGTCATCCTTCCATCTTGTCCATGGCCTCCCTGGCTCCTTCTGCCCGTTACAGATCCTGAGAACACTATTCATTGTAGTCTTCCCTCTTCCTTCCCAATTAGGTGTCCTGCCCACATCAGCCTCCTTTTCTTCGTCCTTCACCCAATAACAGCTAGTGACTATATGTTTGCCAGTTCCTTGGTCTTTAATATCCTTCATTTGTGTGACTGGAGGCAGCTCATTGGGCCAGATATTTCCTTAATATCCTCTTCTCAAAGACTAGTGGCTTTTATTCATCTCTTTTCCATAACATACATTTTTCAGGCCCATATAGAGCTACAAGGAAAATTACTCCCTGGGATAGTCTGCTTTTAAAATTTCTCAAAACTGCTCCACTGCAGAGCACATCCCATAAGCCAAAATATGTTCTATATGGTGCTGCAATCCTTGACTCAATCCTAATTTCCATTCCATTCTGCTAATTAACCATGCTTCTCAATTATTTAAATATGTCTACTCTTTTAAATGCTTTTGGAATCCAGGGCACCACTCACTGAAAAGCAGAAGCATTGAGTTGTTGTTAGGTACACACAAAAGAAAGAAAACTTGCTAGCTTTTGGAGTAATCATTTTTAGAGCTAGAGTAAAACAGACAGAAAACACACATACAAGTGCATCCATACACATGCCTATGTCGCTACATGGTGCCACCTTGACGAACAATGCCAAAATGCAGCACTTTTTGAAGAGTGATCTACTTGAATCCTAAAGTATTTACTTTTAAAATGTAAACTTTACTTAATTTTGAAAAGTATTTATGTCCTACCAGAACTTTCCTACAACTTCTTTTAAAAATGACTTCAGAAACTGTCAATGGATACCTTACTCATAACCACGTGCTCAGTTTTCTCCTCATTAATTCATAACACTGATTTTCTAGCAATACTTCTGTAAGAACTTGCAGTGAGATGCAAATCCTCTCTGCTATCACTTACTGCATCATCATCTCCATATGCTAGCCAGCATTTTATTCATTACCTACTCTTATTCCAGCTGGCTTTAATTTTTTCATTATATTTTCCAGAATTAAATTAAATAGTATTGGAGATAAGGCTAGTACTGACTTTAAAGTGCTCTGACAATCCTGTACTCTGCATTGAGTTTCCTCTAAACACATTAGTACTAGACATATTTTAAAAAGAATTTAATTTTGAAAATTTAGAAACTGGAATTTAAGCAATGGAAAATCTGTTGTTATTCCAAAACTGGGATTTTTTTGTTTAGGAAAAATGTATGTTAGTCACATATGGGTGTGCCAAATTTCACAATCATTTCCAAGGGCAAAATGTTAAAATAAATTTTATTTTACTATCAAGTGCAGCGTCTTGCACAGCCTTTAGGACACTGCACATACACTACTGGCCATTAAAATTGCTACACCAAGAAGAAATGCAGATGATAAACGGGTATTCATTGGACAAAAAAATCATACTAGAACTGACACGTGATTACATTTTCACGCAATTTGGGTGCATAGACCCTGAGAAATCAGTACCCAAAACAACCACCTCTGGCCGTAATAACGGCCTTGATACGCCTGGGCATTGAGTCAAACAGCTGCCCATGCAGCTTCAACACAATACCACAGTTCATCAAGAGTAGTGACGCGTATTGTGACGAGTCCGTTGCTCGGCCACTATTGACCAGACGTTTTGAGTTGGTGAGAGATCTGGAGAATGTGCTAGCCAGGGCAGCAGTCAAACATTTTCTGTATCCAGAAAGGCCCGTACAGGACCTGCAACATGCGGTTGTGCATTATCCTACTGAAATGTAGGGTTTCGCAGGGATCGAATGAAGGGTAGAACCACGGCTCGTAACACATCTGAAATGTAATGTCCACTGTTCAAAGTGCCGTCAATGTGAACAAGAGGTGACCGAGACGTGTAACCAATGGCACCCCATACCATTACACCGGGTGATACGCCAGTATTGTGATGACGAATACACGTTTCCAATGTGTGTTCACCGCGATGTCGCCAAACATGGATGCGACCATCATGATTCTGTAAACAGGACCTGGAGTCATCCAAAAATGACGTTTTGCCATTCATGCGCCCAGGTTCGCCTTTGAGTACACCATCGCAGGCGCTCCTGTCCGTGATGCAGCATCAAGGGTAACCGCAGCCATGGTCTCCGAGCTGATAGTCCTTGCTGCTGCAAACGACGTCGAACTGTTCGTGCAGATGGTTGTCGTCTTGCAAACATCCCCATCTGTTGACTCAGGGATCGAGACGTGGCTGCACGATCCATTACAGCCATGCGGATAAGATGCCTGTCATCTCGAATGCTAGTGATACGAGGCCGTTGGGATCCAGCACGGCATTCCGTATTACCCTCCTGAACCCACCGATTCCATATTCTGCTAACAGTAATTGGATCTCGTCCCCATCTGTTGACTCAGGGATCGAGACGTGGCTGCACGATCCATTACAGCCATGCGGATAAGATGCCTGTCATCTCGAATGCTAGTGATACGAGGCCGTTGGGATCCAGCACGGCATTCCGTATTACCCTCCTGAACCCACCGATTCCATATTCTGCTAACAGTAATTGGATCTCGTCCCCATCTGTTGACTCAGGGATCGAGACGTGGCTGCACGATCCATTACAGCCATGCGGATAAGATGCCTGTCATCTCGAATGCTAGTGATACGAGGCCGTTGGGATCCAGCACGGCATTCCGTATTACCCTCCTGAACCCACCGATTCCATATTCTGCTAACAGTAATTGGATCTCGACCAACGCAAGCAGCAATGTCGTGATATGACAAACCACAATCGTGGTAGGCTACAATCCGACCTTTATCAAAGTCGGAAACGTGATGGTACGCATTTCTCCTCTTTACACGAGGCATCACAACAACGTTTCATCAGGCAACGCCAGTCAACTGCTGTTTGTGTATGAGAAATCGGTTGGAAACTTTCCTCATGTCAGCATGTTGCAGGTGTGGCCATTGGCGCCAACCTTGTGTGAATGCTCTGGAAAGCTAATCATTTGCATATCACAGCATCTTCTTCCTGTCGGTAAAATTTCGCGTCTGTAGCACGTCATCTTCGTGGTGTAGCAATTTTAATGGTCAGTAGTGTATTACAGAGTTAACTTTAAATACAAGAAAAACAAATAAGACTGTCAAATCATTATTATTTTTATTTCATGACAATCAATTTATTCCATTATTAAAATTATATAATTAAATTCCTACTCTGATTTAGGAGCCAATGTTAACTAAGAAAGTATTTAAACATATACCATAACAACACATGCTCAACAGACTACGAATAGTTTATTTAACTGTACCTTTATTTTGCAAATACATAACACTGATCATTTTTATCAATAAACAATGATTTATTGTGTGTGTGCCATGCAATGAAAAACATAAGGCCCATAGCAATCCAATAAAAATCTTATTAGAGCCTAAAATTATGTAATGCAGCTTTCTTTACAAGACATAACTAGGTTCTCTTAAGCAACAATGACAGATTTTTGCTGTAAAGTTTGCTCCCAGTGGCAGCTGTAGGATTTAATTCACAAAGTATGAAGGCTTTTTGAGACAGTCAATTTATCTGGTATTCTTCATTATGAAAAGGACTGAGCTGGTCAAGAAAGGTACATAAATAAAAATTTTCTTCTCCTTTTTCATCTCTTGATAGCACGTAAGTCATCCACCATTTTCTGTCAAAGACACAAAAATCAAATCCTGTAATGTGTTCAAAAGCAAGCCAACTGTATCTAGACTCATTTGACTTTTATTAATATCAAAATCCTTAAAAATAAGAAACATTTTTTTCTTTAAATTTACCTAGTCTCATAGAAATAAATGCATACTTCTGAGGCTCTGTAACTGCTATCGCTTCACAAAAACTCTTTCCGCAAGTTACTTTCTTACACTGCAAGCTAATCATTTATCACATAGAAAAAAGCGACTGGCGGGATACTTGCTTTGTATAACTCAAGCAGTTAGAATTAGAAGGGTGTGAATACTTCATCATAGTGTGCTTCAACAAGTTATTAATATGAATTTAAGAAAACTGCCTCAACTGTAATTTTAGGTGCATTTGATAAGCCACTGGTTCCATTCTATATGAATATCCTTAAATGACAAAGTGGCAAAAATGAACCAGTGTTATAACTTGAAATGTCACCCAATAAAATATTGAAAAGCACTCGTTAGAATACAATTACAATACTCAACTTTGTGGCTGCACGTGATACTTAACATATTGGAACACCTGCCTTTAAATGTTTCGTTGGACAACAAAGCATGACACTATAAGTTTCCCGTCCCTTTATCTCTAGAGAACATGTTCTTTACGATAATACATGCATGTAGCAACCTGCTCCCTTTTCCCACTCCAGTACTTTGGTGATTTTATTTCAACGATTCATCTCCACAGAAGCAAATTACTGTCAATAAAACTGAATGTTTTCCATTTCTGACAGTATTATGAAAAGGATAGTTGCTACTCACTATGTAGTGGAGATCAGCTGCTGCTCGCAGTCTAGCATCGGCAGCTTGAAACTGTGGTCTCGTGTGAGTGGTTTTTTTTTTTGCCGAATTCTGTTAGGAACTTTTTCGCCAAAAACTTACTTGTTTTGACAGTCTTTTTGTTATGCCTATCTGTGATTAAGTGTTTCTGCAATATGGAAAGTAGCAACTATCCTTTTCATAATTCTGTCATTATGCCATCCTGGAGTTTCCATAGTTTGGTTTTTTTTCTTATATTTTGGTAATATGTTTTTTCTGTTGTTTTGTAAACACAAATAACTAAAACAAAAGTTATACGAAATGAAAAAGACAACATCCCTTATATTACTGGCTACAAGCATAATTTTGCACATTTATAAAATAAACTGATGAGTGCTTAATTAGAAGGCTACTCAATAATTTAATTTTAACTATTGGTATGCAGCATGTGTAACTCATATGTTCCAAAACACCGTGCATAAAAATAGGATTTTCTGGTGCTCATACCTCAGATTAAATTGGTGATAAAAAGGTAGGATCAAGGTTTTTTAGACAGTCCAAAGGCTATGGACCATTTGGATACCAAACAGAAGGATCACCTTAGTGTCACTATCTTACAGTATAGGGTCAAAGTATGAATATTACACACTTCCTCCTGCTTAGGCAAATGTACCTGGTTGGTTCTTTTTGCATTTGATGTGGTTTATAGTGGGCTTGATGGGACTTACGGAGGCACCAATAGTTCATGAACAGTTCCTCAGAAAACCCTATGAAAAGGTTTTCTTACCACTTTTTCACATCACAAATGGACCAAAACCCAGCTGAGGATTCCAAGACGGCTATGCACAGCAAATGGCTGCAAATTTTGTGATGGATTCCTAAAATCCTGATCTTGAACAACCTTAAAAATTTTCTTTTTATCTTTCTCCATTTCTGAGGTACAGATGTTCAAAGTAATCCTACTCATACATGTAAAATATTCATGTAAAATCCAGTGAGAAGTGAAAACGCAGATTATTAAGTGATGTAGCATGTACTCCCACTGGAATACCATCATGAATTTTGACACACACATTAATAAGTAGTGTACAACTCTCATACTTCAACCTTTTTAGAAATATATTCAAATAGCACATATTTTAGAGTTTATAAGAAACCGAGTAAAATGGTATAAATTTCAGATCAGTGTGTCAGATTTTGAGAATGGTCATCTTAAGGTTTCAAAAGTACAAAATCACTGAGCCCCTACTGTGGCACCAACATATTAAAAATTAATAATTCAAAAACAGAAGTCAAAGTCTCAAATTTTGGATTTTACTTTATGCTGGTATGTAGAACAAAATGACAAGCAATTACAAAATTCTAAATCATTGAAGTTCAAATTTGTTTTTTAGTAGTTGATTTATGTGGAATGCCCCATATTTTTGACTCATATTACATACACACATACATATATAAACTACAAAAAATGCAAGGAAGCACGTCCCTCCCTCCTCCCAGCATTGAATATGGTAAAATAATTCCTCTTTTTCTGATTGTAAACATACATTTATGACACGACAGCCAGCCTAGCCAACACTTCCTGGACAATGGAATCATTAGCTCAAACCAATGAACCTATCAAGGAAAATATCTGCTGGTATTACATAACCAACTTATGTTGTCACACAATCATTTGTATCACAGCCATTGAAGCATCAGGACACTCATAGCAATGGGGAGGTTTTGAGTGAGAACACTGTTATTCACCTCTTCCAGTATGTGTCACATGAAAAAACAACTTTTTAAATGAAAGTTACAGTGACAGAGTGACATGTTTGGCGGCCATGACCAGTTTATGCTGGAAAGTCATGGTTCAGTTGTGAGTTAGTGAAGTATACAAATATGTTATCAAGGTAGGCCTAATCTATTCTGTTTAGACACTGCATATTTAGCATTAATAGTTACAGCACCCCTCCCGAACCCTTTTTTCCCCACTGTGGTTTGTTGTCTGATACTTTAAAGTTTTTATTATGTTGACGGCAACAATAAAAAGAATCTAAACCATCTCTTTTTGTCCAGATGTCCTTATATTCTGACAGCTAACATACAAGTGGATATGTGATGCTATACTGGCTATTGGCAAACAGACATGTTGCCGATATCACCGCCCAATGCTGATGGGTTGTACCATATTTCTCACTACTTGCATGTGTACGTTAGCATTGCACTAAGCACCTTTTTATTATTATTCTGCTCAGCGGAGAAAGTGGGAGATTTGAAACACACACAAGTTGGTTCACAGAAGTGAGAAGCTTCTTTTCAAATAACATAATAACAATGATTTATTACCTTATGTATCTGATGTATACAAACATGAGCTGAACAGTAAAAGTACATATTTGCTCTTTCAAACTCACATCTAAAGTCTATAATAAACATAGAAGCAACATGGAACTCATCTGTCCTAACAAAAGTAGGGTAATTACTATAAATTCTTTCTCACACTGATTGATACTTGTGTTTGGTATCTTCGATTTTGAAGACAGAATACAGACAATTTATACGAAAGCATGTTATATAGTATTTATTATACAATTTGTTTTTATACAGCCAGTCACTTAACATAAAAATTTATAGCAGTAACCAAAATAATAGAATCATTTTATATAAAGAGAAATTCTCATATAATCAATACTGTAAATAAAACAGTAATTCCATTTTAAGTTCAAATTATGCACATACAAAAAGAGGAATTCTAACTTTCATATTTTCAAACATATAGGTAGTTGATAAGATAGCACAATTCAAAATTACGGCACGAGTTTACACTTTAGCCACAATGATCAATTTCTTTAAGTATCTTAACATCTCCAGAATACGTTAAGTAGAAAAATCCAACACGTTATTTTTTAAACTGATGTGCATCTCTTTTACTATCAGACTTACAATTTAAGTAGACATATACGGATACATCCTGTTTGCTCCAGAATCTACTCTGTCTTCCAACTAATAAAACTATATGAAACGTAAGGTGGAGCAGATATAGCAAAATCATGACTACATATTAAACATGACCAACAGTATTTTAAACGCCAAAAGGAGTTGGCAAAGGTGCTAACAGGAAAATGAAATAATTTTCATCAGCTGTAGTCCACAGTGCATAATATATTACTGTCATCATACAATCTCAACCATTAATGCTGAAGGAAATATGTCCATTAATAGTATTGCTGCCTGAGGAACATGGCACTGTGTTCTAAAACCTCAGAACAAAAGACCACTCTAACACACAATAAACATGCTCTTTGTGAACTAAAGTTTACGAAAAAACAGTTTAACAATTTTCTCTGTGAAGTTTCATATGATTTACATATGAGCCTTTCCGTACATATTTCTTATTACATAAATTACATTCAAAATTTTCTTGTTTCACATGCATTTTCATATGATTCTTTAAGTGAGATGAACGAACAAATTTCTTAGTACATATATTACACTCATATCTCTTTTCAATATGAATAAGGACGTGTTTAGCAAGATCTGCTTTTCCAAAAAATGATTTTTTGCACACATCACATTCAAAGCATCTTTCTTTGGTATGCACAGACCTAACATGCAAATTCAGTCTTGATGGTACAGTAAATCTTTTATTACATAACTGGCACTGGTAATTCCCATCACCAGCATGCCCTTGTTTATGAAAAATCAATGCGGAGCGGCAGGAAAACGTTCGTTTACAAACTACGCATTCATTTGGCTTCTCTCCTTCATGGAGCCGTAAATGATATTTCAACAAATAATTTGATGAATATGACTTTGAGCAAATTGTGCAAGCATAGCGTTTCTTGTTATGGACATTTAAATGAACAGTTAAAGCAGATTTTGCCGAAAATTTCTTGTTACATACATTACACTGATAAGCTTTGATGCCAGTATGCAGTATTAAGTGACGTAACATATCATTTTTCTGGGAAAATCCAGAACCACATACAGAACAAAAGAAAGACTTTCCTTTAGCATGTCTCAAAACATGATTCTTATAGTCAAAACTGCTAGCAAACTGTTTTCCACAGACTGTACAAACATATGGTTTGTCATCTGAATGTTTCCTAGCTACATGAAGAGTTAAATGTTCTTTGCGAGCAAAACCTCTACAACAGGTTTCGCACTCATACTTTTTAATTCCTTTATGGAGTGCAATATGAACCTCGAAATTTCTTTTCAAAGCATAGTTTTTCCCACAAACATTACAAACAAAGGGTTTCTCCCCTGTGTGAGAACGTATATGCCCTTTAAGAGCTCTATTAGTGGTATAATGCTTGGTGCATAACGAACAGCTAAATTTCTTTTTATTTTGCTTTTTCGTATCGTCAGTGCTAAAATAAACTCCCAGTGAATCGTCATTGCTGGGATCATACACAAAATCAGTCAAGAAGATATCACTTGGCTCTACCTTCACCGTTGCGAAAAATTCTGCATCATCTGTATATAAGACATTCTGATTTGGATTCTCCTTAACACGAGCAGCAATTCCCTTTTCATTTTCTGTTGTGAGGTCGGGAAATACGTTTTCAGTTTTCAAATCTGTAGCTAACATAGCTACAATCAACGAGCTTACTATGTTAAAGGCATAGGGATCTCTTTGACGAGCAGCCTCTCCAAGAATTCCAGAACATGCTGTCTGCATCAACATACAAAAACAAAATCAATCTTTCACCCACAATCTGAAGAACATGAGAGAATGTAACACAATTATTACTTACGCTATATGTCAAACGCACTTATCCGAAAGAAGAGAAGTATGAAAACATTTTTCTGCACACAGTTATTAAGACACTATAATATCACCAAAGGTTTGTACAGTAGGGAAATAACAATTTACAACTGTAAGTGTAGTTATACCATATAAACATCTTCGAAATACGAATGCAACTCTGCCGCTCATTTCAAAGATAACTAACGCACAAGTGTACATTCACTTCAACTACCACGCAGCATAATGTCTTTGACTTTTCGAAGATAATCAGTTGAATCTAACACTGGGTTCACACACGCATCTCATGTGGCGCCATAGCTTTTGGCTTGCTGTAGTGGCTTCGTAAGCTACCGTTCAAATAGGACAGCACAAATTCTACGTAGTTGCACGGCTTTGAATATGGCGTCAACTGAAATCGCATGGGCGGGTATGAATGTTATAGTGTAGGTTATGGCTTTAGAGCTGTGACAAGAGTTAAATTCAAGGAAGACGAAACCCGAATGTTGAATCCGAAAATTGATTTCGCACAGACATAAACCAGGGGAAACAAACACATGCATAAAAGAAATAATACACGAGACGAAAATACTGTCTGTAATGGCAAACATGTAAATATCACCTGAAATCATGTAGCTCTTCCAAGATTTTATAATCTTATTGTAGACATTGAACATAATCTCGAGTAACTAATTTTTAGTTTATCACGTGCCATACACTCTGGATTTGTTTAAGGTTAAGTTTCGTTGCTGGTCCAGTGAAAATATTTATGCAATAGTCATATCTCCCTCAATACCTTTACTTTCAAGATTTATAGGTTTTCTTTATGTCTTGTATTTGGCCTTTAATAGTTCACGTGCCTTACTTGTACTCGAGTTAATTAGTGAAACCATGCAAAAATTAACCACTGATGCATGCTAAATTGTTTCACACACAATCCAGAGCTGCTTAACAATAAATGGGTCTGCCACAAAAATATATTTAAACAAACAACTTGAAATGTTTCAATGCGTTTCTCTACAACAGAGTACAAATACCTGATAACAAGCAAATAAATTCCACCTACTGATCAATCTGATCCTCCGCACAGTACTTTTTTCGCATCAAGTTGGAGGCATATTGCAATGCACTTCATTGTAAGATATTGAATACCGTACCGGTATGTATAAAAATCCACTTTATAAATGTAGTAAGTGCCGTGGCGCGCACAGCCACGCAAATACAACGGGCGGCTACCGCAGCAGAATAAGCCGCACCTGCATCGTACTAACGGCGCGTTCAGCCAGCCGGCACTAGAGGCCTTTCTCCCTCAACATGAAAGCAGCCGCGGAATACGCAAGCGAGCGACCCCTTTTTCCGACGCGGATGGTAATACGATGACGTCACCATCCGCCAATCGGGTATCGCCAATCCTCACGACAGAATCCGCGGAGGAAGACTACAGCCGCCGGGTTAAATAGCCGGCAGGAAAGGAAACAGAGTCTGGATATCTGACCCCCCCAAATTCTATCAGTCCCTCCAGATCCTTGAGCGTCATGCACTCCGCCTCGCCTTCCGTATCTGCCTCCCGTCCCCCACGCGGATCCTCTATGATCTCATTCCTTTCCCCCATCTGCTCCTATTCCTCGAACATATCCGCATCCTCTACACCTCCCGCCGTCTTGAACCCCCTCACCCCCTGGTTGCTCCTCTCCTCTCCCGTCCCTGCCTCCTGCCACGTCTTCACCGTTGTGTCCCCCCTACCCTCCATCTCTACACCCTCCATCTCCTTTCCCAAGGTGGCTTCCGTCACCTACCCCTCCCGGATGATGCCCTCTCTCCCTACATTTATCCTTCCTATCAACTCTGATCCTCAATCTCCCTCCTTTCCTCTGTCCTTTCCCTGGGCTCCCTCTCCCCCCCCCTTCTGTCCTGTTTTTCTCCCCACTAAACCTCTCCCTACCTCCCTTCTCCCCCCCAGTCCTTTTGTATTCCCCTCCTCTGCCTACCCCACTCCCTGTCGCGTCTGCCCCCCACCCCTCTTATGGGTCCTCATCCTCCTTCAGCTCCTTTCCCGGCTCCCCCCTTCGCTTTTACTCTCCTTTCCCCCCCTTTTTTGTTTTCCCATCTTCTGCCCAGTTTCCCCCCACCTGCTCTCGACTGTGGTGTCACATTTGCCAACTTTTTAGTGCAGTGTTCCAGTGACTATTCAGTGTTGTTTGTCTTTGTCGTGTTGCGAACAGAAACCATGCTGTCGCTCGGTGTGAATTTTATTTCCTTTGCGAACAGAATCCAGACTGTCGCCGTGGTTTTTTTAATTGTCTATTGTTTTCCCTGTCTACTTCGTATGTATTTTTATTAGCGTCATCATCCCTGTGTTGTTGTTTTAAGTTCCACGATTTCTTTTCGCCTTGTTACTCTCTAAGTCTCCGATTTTATCGCCTGTTTTTTATTATTTGTTCTCTTGATCTTTGTCACAAAATCTGTCGGCTGAAGAGCGGCGTACTAAGCTGCTGCCAGCCCGCCCCCTTGGGGGGGGAATTGAAATTCAATAAATAAAAAAAAACAGAGGGACCTCCTGTATACGGCAGATACGCCCCAAACCCCCCCCCCCCCCCCTCCAGTACACCTCTTGCAATATGCTGATGACACCGCATTCCTCGCCCTCGCTCCTACCCTCCAACTGTCCCAACGCCTTCTCCAGAATCACCTTGACCTTTTTGCTGCATGGTGTAACCAGTGGCTCCTGAAACTCAACCCTTCCAAGACCCAGGCAATCATCGTAGGTCGTACCACTCGCTCCTTCCGGCTCCTGGATTTCTCCTTTACTGCCTGCGCCCGTCCTGTCCACCTCACCCCCACCCTCACCTACCTTGGCTTCACCATTGACCATCACCTCACCTGGATCCCTCATCTCCGCTCCATCCAATCCAAAGCCCACAACCGCCTCCGACTCCTCAAACTCCTCTCCAGCCGGACATGGGGGTTGCACCCCTCTACCATCCTCCACACCTACAAATGCTTAATCCGTCCCATCCTCTGTTATGCCAGTCCTGCCTGGATATCTGCCCCCCCCCCCAAATTCTATAAGTCCCTCCAGATCCTTGAGCGTCATGCACTCCGCCTCGCCTTCCGTATACGCCTCCCGTCCCCCACGCGGATCCTCTATGATCTCATTCCTTTCCCCCATCTGCTCCCATTCCTCGAACATATCCGCATCCTCTACACATCCCGCTCGTCTTGAACCCCCTCACCCCCTGGTTGCTCCTCTCCTCTCCGATCCCCTCCCACTGCCACGTCTTCACCGTTGTGTCCCCCCTACCCTCCATCTGTACACCCTACACCTCCTTTCCCAAGGTGGCTTCCATCAACTCCCCCTCCCGGATGATGCCCTCTCTCCCTCCATTTACCCCTCCTATCAACTCTGATCCTCACTCCCCCTCCTTTCCTCTGTCCTTTTCCCGGGGTCCCTCTCCCCCCCTTCCATCCTCTTTCTTCCCCACCTCCCCTCTCTTTGCCCCCTTCTCTCCCCTGTGTCCTTTTCCATTTCCCTCCTCTGCCTCCTCTCATTCCCTCTCGCGTCTGCCCTTCTCCCCCTTTCTTAGTCCTCTTCCTCCTTGGTTCCCCCCCTTTTCGTTTTTTCCTCTCCTCCCTCCTTGTTTTTTCCCCCTCCTGCAGGTCCCCCCCCCCCATCTGCCTTTGGCTCGGGAGTGTCGTCTTTGTACTGCCGCTTCCATGCAGTGTTCTACAGTGAGTGTTCTACAGTGCGTGTTTTACAGTGAGTGTTCCGTGTTGTGTTTTTTGGGACTTGTTGCGAACGGCCTTCATACTGACGCTGGGTGTGCCTTTTATCTCTTGCGAACAGAAACCAGACTGTTGCCATGTTTTTTAATTGTGTGTCTACTATGTTACTTGTCTGATTCCTGTATATTTTATCTACATTGCCAACCCCTTTTGCTTTCTGTTTTAACTTTCCGCAATTTTACGCCATTTTACACTTTAAATCACCATTTTATCGCTTGTTTTTCCTTGTTTCTTTCTTCTTCCTTTATTTAACAAAAGTCTGTAGGCTGTAAAGCAGCGTAGTAAGCTGCTGCCAGCCCGCCCCCTTCGGGGGGAATTGAAAATCAATAAAGAAAGAAAAAAAAAAAAAAAGGAAACAGAGAGCTTCCGACAGGGGGGTGAAACTCATATAGGGATTTCCGGTAACACGAAATTGGTTTGGTCCCAGGCCACTTGGAGCGCTGAAAGTTTAGCAATTTATAGTCTCGTGTTCCTATTGGATGACGTAGTCTTCCATAATTGTTTTGGTATCGTAGCAACGTGATCGTGATTTTTCGTTTAAATTGCAGTGTAAGTATGTTGCTATTATTCTGCTTAATTTTTGGATGCATTCGTAATATTTGATGGTGTGATGATTCAATATTTACTTTTTTACTTTTGTTTCATATAAAACACGAGGTTGTATCATCACATTACGTTCTCCGGACTCTTGTATATTTGTTCCTGCAAAGAAATACAATTTCCTTTGCCCTTTTTCCTTAAAGGGTAAGTATATTTCTTATTTCTGTTAATATTTCCTTGTATTTCATAGAGAATCCCATGCTAGCAGCTTTTGACATAGTTTGTATTCAACTTTCCGAATCCTGTAATGGAATATAATTCTGGTTTTGATTGGTCTTCCTTTTTGCTACGAAGTACTCTTAGTGACATAATAAGTATCATTTATTGTGCCGTTTACTACACACCAAATATTGGACGTGTTACAATTGATTTGTAATGCCTTGAGTGTGTTCTATTTCCCGTTTTCGACAGTAAATATTCTGTACAGTACATAACACTCTATCCAGGTAAAAAGTGTTTGTTGCTGTTGTATCGACAAAGGTTGTGTTCTCACATAATAAGACATTTGTTTCGAAGTCACACAAAGCAGGTCCTTCAAACAGTTGAACATTTACACGTATTATTGTGGCAATATCCAATGCCGTAGTAATCTTCTCACACTTTAATGCTCAACACAATGTAATACAGATTTACAGCTGTAACTGTTACTGATAATGTACAGTTGAATTTGGTATCTACCATGGTATCTAGATGCTGAAATATACTGAAATGGTACAATAAGCAGTGTTTCTACCGCCAGATAGCACTGTTTAGCACTGTTTAACGAAGTAGTGTTGAACATAGAATATAGCGCAACTACGTGATATATATAGAGTGATGTGCATATCCGTAGTAGAAATGAGAATTTCTTTCGTTTTTTCACTATTTTGTAGCAATAACACATCAGATTACAAGCCATGATAGCAGTTATCAATACTTCAGTACAAGATAGCTGCATTTAGACATAAGCTAATATGATTTTTGATAGTGAAATTAATTTCACATTGAGTTTTCTTTAACATTAATCAATGTAAACCATACCTGATCTTTTTTCTCGTTCCTAATTTTTGGTTTGAATAACATTTCAGACACATGAGGATGGATCATACAGGAAGAGAAGAAACCAGTTTGAGATTGAAATTGAAATACTCGTGCAAGTTTCCTGGATGCAGGAGTAGTTATTATGTAAAAATAAATTCCAAACACAAGAATAAACATTTCTATAAATTTCCAGCTGCATCAAAAAGTGAGACTTTAAAGAATTGGAAATTGATCTGTAATATAGATGAAGGTGTCAACTGTAGTTATTATTATGTGTGTGATGATCATTTTTATGAAGCAGATTTTGTGAACTTTACTAGACACAGGCTAAATCCTGGTGTTATGCCAAAGCACATGGAACTGGTGTTGTATCATCCTCCCCCCACCCATCTGTGTTACACTGGTGGTGGTGGTGGTTTCACCACATCGGGTGCAAATATAAGTGTGCACGAGACAGGTCACAATGCAAAATCTACAGTAATACAACGAAGCAGTCCCCCTTTACAGAGCACAGATGATGGTGAGTACAGCTTTTTATCCTCACCTGTTTATGATGTTGAAAGTAGTCCAGGTGTAATGGGATCTGGCGTTTCTAAACGTGATTTAACTCCAAGAAAACACAAAATGTATAAATTGCATAGAATTACAGTTTCTAGAGTGTGTAAATTGAAAAAAACAGCAACAGAATGAGAGGAATAAATTGAAAATTCTAAAAGAGTTGTATGATGACAGTAAATTTCAGTTAATTGAAGAAGAGTTGAATGATGTGACTGAAACTTTTATTAATAGGCAGTTAAGAAATGCCAATAAGCAGCCCACAGCAGTACGGTGGTCTATACAAGATAAGACATTTGCTTTACCAATGTATAAGCGTAGTCCCCGGTTGTACAGATATTTGGCCACATACTTCTCCCTTCCATCTGTCAGGCTGCTCAAGGGAGTGCTTTCCCACATACCATTTGATACAGGACTTAATCCAGCTTTATTAAACTTTTTAGCAAGGGAAGTAAGTAATATGCATGAAAATGACAAGTATTGTGCTGTACTTTTTGATGAAATGTCTCTGGATGATGGTATGTACTATGATGCACACAAACAGCTAATCCATGGGTATCAGGACTTGGGTCATTTAGGACGTTCACCTGTAGCTACTAGTCAAGCATTGGTTTTTATGCTGAAAGGCATTCACAGAACTTGGAAACAAGTTCTAGCATATTACTTTACTCCAACCACTTTCCACTACACCCATTTGAAATCACTCATTGTTCACATCATAAGTGAACTACAGAATATTGGGTTCAAAGTGGTTTGTACTGTATGTGACCAGAATGCCACAAACCAAAAGGCCCTTAAGCAACTGTGTGAAGTAAATTTGTTGAAGCCCAGTATATTTCATTTCGTTGTCAATAATCAACCAATTGTTACCATTTATGATGTACCACATCTGCTTAAAAACACTAGAAATGCTTTGATAGATAATAAAATTCAATTTGAACCTCACAAAGCAGCAAAGTTTGAGTACATCAGTACAGTGTTCTTTTTGGATAAAAAAAAACGGTTCAAAACTCTGCCCAAATTAAAAGCACAACACTTTAACTTTTCTGATTCCCATGTCAAAATGAAGGTAAAAGTTGCTGCTGCAAAAATGAGCGATACTGTTGCAGCTGCAATTGAAACATATGTTTCTACTCACACATTACCATCTGAAGCTATACACACAGCTGAGTTTGTGGAAAAGGTAGATAATCTCTTTGATTCACTCAACAGTAATGAGCAATATCCCAGGGATGGAAAATAATTTAGGTGTGCTTTATCAGAAAATTCGCCACATTTAGAAATGTGGTATAGCATATTGAGGGAAATAGGCAGCTGGCAAGTAATAGATTTAAAAACGGGAAGAAACAAGACTAATATGTTTAGCTTCATAAAAGGTTGGCAGATTACATTACAGTCTATTATTTTCTTGTGGAAGACCTTGAAAGTGGTTGGCTTTAAGTACTTAAATTTAAAGGCGTTCAATCAAGATGCTTTAGAAAATTTCTTTTGTTGTATAAGACAACATGGTATTGCTAATACAAACCCAACTTGTTTTCAGTTTGTACAAGCTCTGAAGACTTGTGTTGTCAATCATATGACTTTGCCTTTCAAAGCCATGAGTGTAAGTAACTGTGAAAATGATGATTACACTCCCTTGAGCAGTTTGTGTCACTTTTTGGCAGCTAGTGGTAGGAGTGAACATTTAAGTGAATGTGACATGAAAGACACTGATACACCTGAGAAAATGTATTCTTACTCAGATGGTATCATCGAGTCTGTAGAAGATCAACAATACTTAGCCTATGTAGCAGGCTATGTACTAAAAGCCATAGATGTACCAAATGATTGTGAAACATGTAATACTAGTCTCTACTCCTCTGTTGTGACTGAAAATCATTTGTTTACCTCATTTAAAGAGAATAGTGAGGAGCATTCTCATTTGAAATATGCAAGTGAAAGAGTCATGATTTTCCTAAGGCCACTCCATGATCAGCTGTATGAGTACCTAGTAGTCATGGTCACACAACAAAACTACATGATAATTTAAAAAAAACATTTGTTCTGTCTCATACAACAATTTGTAATAAACATGACATTGAAGAGAGACTTCTGAAGACAAGTATTCCATTTATAATATACAAGTATGTGAAAGAAAAGAAATTTACAAACAAGAGGAAATTGTGTATGCAACAACTTAAAAAGAAGTTCAAATCGTCTTCGACCCGGAAGCGGCGCCCGTCTAACTCCTCGGCATCCGTTGGAGAGCATCGAGAGAGCACTACCAAGGAACGTAAAATCAGTTTAGCTTTAAAAGTCAATTTTATTAATGTTGTATATTCGTGTTTTGATACTAAATTTTTGGGCAGGAAAAAAGCCTTTTTATTTTCCAAAGAAGGTTATCTGTTGTAAAATTAAGTGGTGTCCTGGCTACACCTAATAAAACAAATTTTATTATCACGTGGGTGTTGATCAGTGAATATAACGGTAAGGGCAAGTAGTTAATATGTTCATGTCATACAATTCAGACTGCTACCTCACTGCTTCAATTGAACTTCTGTCATTTATTATAAATTTTAAGAAAAGAGACAATGAAATGAAACAGTTTTTAACAAATAACGAACAAAAAACAACTGATACTAACCACAAAGCCCACAACGAAATGAAATATGGAGATCTGTGCATTGCCGTGTATCTAGAGGAAATGCACTTGGGGTTTATGTGATTAACAACTGATGATGTTACGTGGCAAAACTTCCTTCCCGAGAAACTTTGATGGTGCTGTGGCATGAAGTGATGGATCAGGACAGCCAATTTGGATCTGCCATTTGAAATGCATTGCAGAATATTTTGATGGGACAGGATGTGGCGTAATGTGGCAACCAGTGTGCATAGTCCTTAGCATGGAACACTCTGTGGAACCAGATACCAGTTATAATGCTTTCCGTAATAAGAAACCACTGTAATACATCCTGTGGTCAACATTGCTGGACAGTTAGAGTGACAGTAGTATAATCTGTGCAGATGATATCCAAGATTAATTGATGCAAAGTTGATTCATCAGGTCCTTTTTACATATACTGTACATAGAGGAAAAGCTCGTAAATGTTGGCAACATGCACCTGACGGCATTGGGAAAAATTGTTTTAAAAGCAAAACCAAACTGGAAAAGGAACATAACAAATATCAGACCTGTGGGGAGAAACAGAATTAGAATAGACCAAAATTCTGCACAAGCTGTGAACAATTTAGTAAAATTGTTGCTGTTTCATAGTAAACAGTTATTAGCCTACATTCCAGATCACAAATTTACCTGGCACAGTCTAATCCATAATGTCGATCTGATCATTACAGATAAAGAATTATTTCAAGCCATAGACTCAAAAACAAAATTCCTCAGTATGAGAAGGATGACAAAGCATGTTTTAAATGAGAATTCTTTGTCATTTGTGTCACATAAGTCATATTGTGAATTTTGATTCCCAAAACTTACCGAAATACATCAGTGTATGAAGTTTGACCATATGTAGCAAGTCTGACAACGTTTCAGTAGTGTTTCATTAGTAGTCAATATCATTCTCAGAAACATCATAAAAATTGTGATGACAATCATTCAGCAAATGAGTGCTCAAACCCAAATCTCTTATGTATTCGTTGTAAAGGGAATCAGAACTCAATGGATACTTGGTGTCGAGAGTATGGGAAGCAGAGACAAATAAAGAAACTTCTTCTGAGCTCAAAATTCCATACAGAAAAGCCAGTAATCTAGTAACTCGCAAACCTTATGCAGAAGTTGCAATGGTTCAGTGGCCGAGAGAAGATGAGCAAGCTTATCCCATTTTATCTCACACTCAACATAGGTTCACAATGTACACCCAGCCCCAGCAACAAACAAAACATCCAATAACTTCTACTGTACCGTGATTCCCAAATGTTTGTCGCAAACGTGAACTACCATTAGCACCCACTGCAGCAGATACATATGAGTATTTTCACAGTTTCATAAATTTCCTACTCAGGAGGAAGCAAACATAGGCAGCATTTCTTCTTCAGATGTGCCAAGCAAAACAAAAATTATTAAAAACTCGTGAACACTGCTGCTGGACTCATAAGCACTAAATATAGAATCGATAAGCTCATTAGCTATACAACAGGCAATTGCTAATACTTTATCTTTAAAAAACATATTTAATGAAAATTTTACAGCAGGACCTCTGCTCAGCAATCTCAAACAAGGATACTTTAGAGCATAAACTTTTTGTTGAAAAAGTCAATACCAACGAGGCACATGGTTGAAACCAGAATCAAATATTAAATTTGTAGGGTAAATATTAAATTTATAGGGTATAATTTCTTCACCAAGATATAAATGATGGAAAAAGAGGCGCACATTGTTGAAACAAAATCAAATATTAAATTTATAGGGAGCGAAGGCTATTTACAATTTGTACAGAAACCAGATGGCAATTATAAGAGTCGGAGGACATGAAAGGGAAGCAGTGGTTGGGAAGGGAGTGAGACAGGGTTGTAGCCTCTCCCCGATGTTATTCAATCTGTATATTGAGCAAGCAGTGAAGGAAACAAAAGAAAATTCGGAGTAGGTACTAAAATCCATGGAGAAGAAATATAAACTTTGAGGTTCGCCAATGACATTGTAATTCTGTCAGAGACAGCAAAGGACTTGGAAGAGCAGTTGATCGGAATGGATAGTGTCTCGAAAGGAGGATATAAGATGAACATCAACAGAAGCAAAACGAGGATAATGGAATGTAGTCGAATTAAGTCGGGTGATGCTGAGGGAATTAGATTAGGAAATGAGACACTTAAAGTAGTAAAGTAGTTTTGCTATTTGGGGAGCAAAATAACTGATCATGGTCGAAGTAGAGAGGATATAAAATGTAGACTTACAATGGCAAGGAAAGTGTTTCTGAAGAAGAGAAATTTGTTAACATCGAGTATAGATGCAAGTGTCAGGAAGTCGTTTCTGAAAGTATTTGTATGGAGTGTAGCCATGTATGGAAGTGAAACATGGACGATAAATAGTTTGGACAAGAAGAGAATAGAAGCTTTCGAAATGTGGTGCTACAGAAAAATGCTGAAGATTAGATGGGTAGATCACATCACTAATGAGGAGGTATTGAATAGGATAGGGGAGAAGAGAAGTTTGTGGCACAACTTGACTAGAAGAAGTGATCGGTTGGTAGGACATGTTCTGAGGCATCAAGGGATCGCCGATTTAGTATTGAAGGGAAGCGCAGAGGTTAAAAATCGTAGAGGGAGACCAAGAGATGAATACGCTAAGCAGATTCAGAAGGATGTCGGTTGCAGTAGGTACTGGGAGATGAAGAAGTTTGCACAGGATAGAGTAGCATGGAGAGCTGCATCAAACCAGTCTCAGGACTGCAGACCACAATAATAATAATAGGGTACCATTTCTCTACCAAGATATAAATGATGGAAAAATAGACGCATTTCTGTTCATAAGATCTTCTGTGGTTTTTGCTGTAGAGTATATAGATTTTACCACTATAACTAATTTCCAAGCGATAGCAGTATAAGTAAATATATCATCACAATTTTTAACTATAATCTACATCTACATCCATACTCCGCAAGCCACTTGACGGTGTGTAGCGGAGGGTACCTTGAGTACCTCTATCGGTTCTCCCTTCTATTCCAGGCACGTATTGTTCGTGGAAAGAAGGATTGTCGGTATGCCTATGTGTGGGCTCTAATGTCTTTGATTTTACCTTCATGGTCTCTTCGCGACATATACGTAGGAAGGAGCAATATAATGCTTGACTCCTCAGTGAAGGTATGTTCTCGATACTTCAACAAAAGCCCGTACCGAGCTACTGAGCGTCTCTCCTGCAGAGTCTTCCACTGGAGTTTATCTATCATCTCCATAACGCTTTCGCAATTACTAAATGATCGTGTAACGAAGTGCGCTGCTCTCTGTTGGTCTTCTCTATCTCTTCTATCAACACTATCTGGTACAGATCACACACTGTTGAGCAGTATTCAAGCAGTTGGCGAACAAGTGTACTGTAACTTACTTCCTTTGTTTTCGGACTGCATTTCCTTAGGATTCTTCCAATGAATCTGTCTGGCATCTGCTTTACTGACGATTAATTTTATATGGTCATTCCATTTTAAATCACTCCTAATGCATACTCCCAGATAATTTATGGAATTAACTGCTTCCAGTTGCTGACCTGCTATATTGTAGCTAAGTAATAAAGGATCTTTCTTTCTATGTATTCGCAGCATGTTACACTTGTCTACATTGAGATTCAATTGCCATTCCCTGAACCATGCGTCAATTCATTGCAGGTCCTCCTGCATTTCAGAACAATTTTCCGTTGTTACAACCTCCCGATATACTGCAGCATCATCCGCAAAAAGCCTCAGTGAATTTCCGATGTCATCCACAAGGTCATTTATGTATATTGTGAATAGCAGCAGTCCTACGACACTCCCCTGGGGCACACCTGAAATCACTCTTACTTCGGAAGACTTCTCTCCATTGAGAATGACATGCTGCGTTCTGTTATCTAGGAACTCTTCAATCCAATCACACAATTGGTCTGATAGTCTATATGCTCTATCTTTGCTCATTAAACGACTGTGGGGAACTGTATCTAACGCCTTGCAGAAGTCAAGAAACATTGCATTTACCTAGGAACCCGTGTCTATGGTCCTCTGAGTCTTGTGGACAAATAGCGCGAGCTGAGTTTCACACGATCGTCTTTTTCAAAACCCATGCTGATTCCTACAGAGTAGATTTCTAGTCTCCAGAAAAGTCCTTATACTCGAACATAATACGTGTTCCAAAATTCTACAACTGATCGACGTTAGAGGTATAGGTCTATAGTTCTGCACATCTGTTCGACGTTTCCTCTTGAAAACGGGGATGACCTGTGCCCTTTTCCAATCCTTTGGAACGCTACGTTCTTCTAGAGACCTACGGTACACCGCTGCAAGAAGGGGGACAAGTTCCTTTGCGTACTCTGTGTAAAATCGAACTGGTAAGTAAGGGGACTAAGTACGTGCCAGCACACGTTGCATTGTTGCCAAATTTATTCAACATGATGGCGATGACGCCATCCAAGATGGTGGCATGTAGACTTGGCAACATCGCATGACGTCATCCAAGATGGTGGCTTTTGGCGGGAAAATAGGCCAATTGTGCTACGTCCACTAACCTAACCATCAGAAAAAATGACGGGAATTTTGAATTTTGGCGGGAAAATAGCCCAGTTGTGCTGTGTCCACTAACCTAAGCCTCCAGAAGGAAAAATAGCGGGAAGTTTGAATTCCAACAGGATAATGAATGCAAAGACCTTACCTGTCTTATTGTGTACTGGTATTATTATTCATTATCCTTTATTAACATTCATTATCATTCATTGTCATTTATTATCATTCCTTATCATTTATTATTATAGGCCTACCGCAACTAGAAAATTGCTCCAAATTCAAATTCCAACACGATAATGGCAGCAAAACCTTAGTTTTGTTTATCATTATTCATTATTATTTATTATCATTCATTATCATTTATTATTATTTATGTTCATTTATTATTATTTATTATTGACCTACCTCCACTAACATAGAAAATCGCGCCAAGTTCAATCATTTATTATTATTTATTCAATACTCCTGATTTTGGGGGCAAGAAAGCCATTTCCGTTACAAATGTAACAAAAAGATATAGGTCAAAAGTTCAAATTTCAATACGATAATCGGTCACACATACTAAATAGGCCACCTCATCGTACTAAGTTTGAATTTTCTCGCTGTCACTTATTGTTTCACTCCCAAGCTATCAAAATCTCGTCAGATAATAATAATAATAATAATAATAATAATAATAATATACTCCACTTCCACTAATCTAAGACAACTCCTGTGAATTATTGGGAAATGGACTGAGGTCTTTAGTTCAAACAGTACGCTCGTCACTAGTTCTCCAACATCACATCTTCGAGATGTTTGGAGTCCAACTGTGTGTTAGTTCGTATCTCAGCCACCCGAGGACGTCGCTGTGACATCATTTAAGATGGCGGCAAGAAAGCCAATTGGGTCACGTCTACCACGTTTGAATTTTCGTGGTTTCCGCCGCTAAATTATCAAAATCGCGCCACTTGTACTAACGTAAGTCACCAGGCGGGGAAATGACTTTACTTCAATCACTACGGTTATGCAGCTGTGTCCCTACTGACTTCGAGATGGTCACACCGCGAACTCCAGAGCCCAAATGGTGTAGTTCATGTCGTTGCCAGCAGAGGTCGGTCGGTGGTAGCCCACGCGCGTCGCTGGTCCAGCCAGCAAGCCACCGCTGACGTCACAGGCGCCACTCGGCCGGCGTAAACATCGGCAGGTCGGTTCGCGATCCACCACGCCGCTTTGTGGGACAAGCAACGCGCCGCCACACTTTTGCCGCCAAATTCGTTTGCTCGAAAGTGGAATTTGCCCCGACGTCACACCCGTCGATAGGCCAGTCGAATCTGGCCACGTATTTCTAAATCAGCGCCCGCACAAACATTATTAAAAGCTCGTAACTTGTACTACAGAAAGTGAGAAGGTGGGGAAAAGGATTCTTTATTTCAGACATTACGGTCATGCAGGTGTGCCCCCAACTGACTTCTCCATGCTCACACAGCGAAACTCCAGAGCGCAGCTGACGTACGTGCGGCCGGCTGAGCCAGCACCTCCTATAGAGGGTGCTGGCTGAGCCCGCTCCATCGGCGGGCCGGCTGACGTCAAGCGACCAGCGGTGCCCGCACACCCCCACGGCCAACGCGCTAGGTAGGTGGCGAGCGGTGCCTCAGGGTCCCGCCACAAACGGTCAGCCGCGCTCGCCTCAGAGTCCGACTACGTAAACATCTTTCCGCGCCCACGAGCACTTGACGCTGGACAGGATTGAACCTGTCGACCGCGTGTTATGTATACTGCATTATGTAGGAGCAGTTTGATATTGTGCACTGAAATTAGGTGTTGTTTGCGTGTCTGCCGACTGTGCAACATGACACCAGGTCGGTCAGGGCGAGTGTTTTTTGTTTGAGAGTGACAGACATACTCGATGCCTAAATAAAATGTAGGTTACGTATTTGTGGCAATGGCCTTGCCGCAGTGGATACACCGGTTCCCGTGAGATCACCGTACTTAAGTGCTGTCGGGCGAGGTCGGCACTTGGATGGGTGACCATCCAGCCGCCATGCGCTGTTGTCATTTTTCGGGGTGCACTCAGCCTCGTGATGCCAATTGAGGAGCTACTCGACCGAATAGTAGCGGCTCCGGTCAAAGAAAACCATCATAACGACCGGGAGAGAGATGTGTTGAGCACACGCCCCTCTTATCCGCATCCTCAACTGAGGATGATACGGCGGTCGGATGGTCCCGATGGGCCACTTGCAGCCTGAAGATGGAGTGCTTTTTAAGTATCTGTGGGCCGATATAGAATATGCGAGAGTTGGTTATTATTTTTTCTACTTGGAGGTTTTGTTAGATCGAATTGCTGAGGCAAGTAGCTACGAGACCGCGTGGTGTGTGATTGCAGCATATATCCGTCTCTCAGCGGTTAACTACAGGTGGAGCGAGCGATGTTCTCGACTTAGGTACTGGGGGTGTGCTCTGGGCATGTCCTAGACCGTGTGGATTGAAGAACAGTATTCGGGTCATAGTTTAGCTAGAATATTTACAGAGGAGTATGTCTGACGCGAGTACGAAGGTCCAGGCTGTGACGTGGGCGGTCTCGCGGTGTGTGAGAGGCAAAGCAGACGATTTTGAATAATCACAGGTAACTTAGGTTAGTGGGTTCGTTTGCAATAATTTTCTTGTGTTGGTAGCGAAACACGAACTGACCATCGGAATTCAAACTTGGCTAATTTGTATAGAAAAAATTTGATATACATTAATGTAGGTTGGTGCACATTAGCAAACGGCAGTGCACATTAGTACATGTTAGCCGACGAACATGGGTCGGTAAGGGGCCGTGGTGGTCGGTATGGACTTTACCTATTTCATTCCAGGTCTAGGTGGGCGTGGTACTGGTGGAAATTGATTGCCGGTCTAGGTGGACGCGGAAGTTTTCCGCATCAGAGAGGTTAATTAATTGATCAATTTAATTAAGTAGTCATGGAAACTTTGTTACATTCACTTGCGGAGGTACTATGCTCGGCGCGCGCTAAGGCTCACGTGTACAAGAGTGTGTTTTCGCGACGATCTTCGATTAGGTAAGTGCAGAATGTGGATTGAATAATGAGAGTCGGTTGATCAATTAACTTAGCGAGGGACGTCGTGGTGAGTGCATGGGCTGGACCACTTGTTGTGACGTCATGGAGGATTCCACTCTCGAGCAAACTTTGGCGCCAAACGTGCGGCAGGGCATTCTTTGTCAACCAGGTGCTGGGTCAACCAACCGACTGTTATGAAATCGGCAGGTTCCAACCTGTCCGGCGAACAGCTTTGGCGCCAACTGGTCGGTGGGGGCGGACTCCAGTGTCCACGAAAACATGTTTACATCGCGGGCCTGCGAAGCGAGCCGGCGGCAGTAGGCTGTGACGTGAGCGGCCGCTGGACCGGCAGCGCGCGTGTATCGCATCGGACGACCGTCACGTGAAGCGAACGCGGGCTTGCTGGTGGCGCGCGGGTCGGTGGCGACCATATGAACTAATTCAGTTGGACTGGGGGCCTCGTGACTGTTGGACAGCGACCTTTTGAATGTGTACTAACTCTACTGGAGAACAAGTGATGACGGTACTGTTTGAAGTAAAGACTTCAGTCCTTTTCCCACGAATTCACAGGAGGTGACTTACGTTAGTAAAAGTGGACTTTATTACTATTTGACGCGATTTTCATAGCTTAGGAGTGAAAAAATAAGTGAGGGCGAAAAATTCAAACTTCATAGGATGAGGTGGACTTAGGTTAGTGCACTTGGCCCCAATTGATCTCTTTTTTTTTTTCGTAGGTGTGAGAGATTATCGTGTTTGAATTTAAATTTGTGAGAGATTTTTTGTTATGGATGTAAGGGAATTGACTTTCTTGCCGAAAAAATCTACCATCTTGAATAAATAATAACAAATGATAATAAATGGTAATAAATAATAACAAATGATAATAATAATAATAATAGAAGTACGGGTTTCCAGAGATTATGGCGCGTGAATTGCCCTTTCTGGTCGGCTGTGAGGAGGGAGCGCTGGGAAGCTGAACTTGAGTGAAGGCTCTGGAACGCTCTCCTCTGCCGACCGCAAGCGCGCGGTCTGGACCTGTCTGTCTGGGAGCGTAATCTAAGGC
Organism: Schistocerca piceifrons; assembly: GCF_021461385.2. Classification (NCBI taxonomy): domain Eukaryota; kingdom Metazoa; phylum Arthropoda; class Insecta; order Orthoptera; family Acrididae; genus Schistocerca; species Schistocerca piceifrons. The sequence continues at coordinate 480,000,929 of NC_060139.1, forward strand.
GCATAGGGGATATCAATTTCTCGGGTGATAGGTGCGAATGCGACTGTGTTGAGGTCATGTTTGGGGGAGGCCGAGCAGAGACTTTTTGATCGGTTTGGCAGCTGGTAGTGCTTGGGCGCATCTGTTACACTATTTTGCGAGTATGTCTGTGCACTGTGCGGTGCTTTATTTGGAGAGTTTAAGAGTACAGAACTCGTCTGCTGATATTGTGTACTGCACTATTTAAGAGCTGTTTGCTATTGTGTGGTGAAATTAGGAGTTGTTTACATATTTGTGGCCTGTGTCAGATGACCACAGTCGGATCAGTGCGGGTGTTTTATGAATAATATACTCCACCACTAAATAAAACAGGCTCCAAATAAATAGAGTGCAGTCCTTCATTAATTCCCCGAGCAACACAGTGCAGTCTGAGCGGTTTTTACGCAAAAACTGCCATCCGGTCAGACTGTGAGTGAGTCAACAAATAACTGTACAAATTTATCTGTAGAGGAGTTACAGGTCTGGATTGGAATGAATATCTTGATGGGTGTGGTTGTGTCGCCAAGTGTAGTGCACTACTGAAGTTCAGAAACTGCATTATGTCAGCGTTACAGATCGAAACCTACGAGAAGTAAAAGTTTCAAAAAATATATATCCCAAATAAATAATATACACTCGGTCCATCAGCCTATGGACTGAAATTATTTAGGAAAATTAGGAGTTGTTTGGCTATTTGGAGGTAAATGTTTTCCGTTATTTACGAGCGGATTGCATGTCTGTAGGCTGTGCTATGACTTATTTTTAACTGTTTACAATTAGCAAGCGTGTGTCTAGAACATTATAAATGAGTTATGTACGAGTGTTTTGCAGGTCTGTATGATGTGGGACATGTCGGTGTGATACATATACTCCATTCCTAAATAAAGTAAATGCGTTCCTCCATCCATGGACCTAGTGCAGGGTGAGTCCATCTACCAGAAACGTGTAGGAAGAGGTTGAGTGCTGGTGGCTTAGTTTGAAACAATTTTCTTAGGTTGGTGGCAGAAGCGCAAGTAAGCTTTGTTTACTGGCAGATTTCAAACTTGGCGCTGGTTTCTAGGAGGAGGAGGTGGCGGTCTGGTCCTCGAAAAGTAGTTGAAATTAAGGAGTTGAACACGTTTGCATACGTATATGAAATTGTAAATTCAATTATTTAATATAGCGGGGTGGGGAGAGTGAATTAGCGATTGTCGGTCAAACTCTGGCGCCAAACGTATCCTTTGTCCGGCACGCAGTCGACAGGTTCAATCCTGTCCAGCGTGAAGTGCTCGCAGCCGTGGAAAGATGTTTATGTAGTCGGACTCTGAGGCGAGCGCGGCTGACCGTTTGTGGCGGGACCCTGAGGCGCCGGTCCTGCCTACCTGGCGCGCTGGCCGTGGGGGTGTGCGGGCACCGCTGGTTGCTTGACGTCAGCCAGCCAGGGAGCTACCGATGGAGCGGGCTCAGCCGGCCGCGCATACGTCAGCTGCGCTCTGGAGTTTCGCTGTGTGAGCATGGAGAAGTCAGTTGGGGGCACACCTGCGTGACCGTAATGTCTGAAATAATGAGTCCTTTTCCCCACCTTGTCACTTTGGGTAGTACAAGTTACGAGCTTTTAATGATGTATGTGCGGGTGCTGATTTAGAAATACGTGGCCAGATTCGACTGACCTATCGACGGGTGTGACGTCGGGGCAGATTCCACTTTCGAGCAAACGAATTTGGCGGCAAACGTGTGGCGGCGCGTTGCTTGTCCCCCAAAGCGGCGTGGTGGATCGCGAACCGACCTGCCGATGTTTACGCCGGCCGAGTGGCGCCTGTGACGTCAGCGGTGGCTTGCTGGCTGGACCAGCGACACGCGTGGGCTACCACCAACCGACCTCTGCTGGCAACGACGTGAACTACACCATTTGGGCTCTGGAGTTCGCGGTGTGACCATCTCGAAGTTAGTTGGGACACAGCTGCATGACTGTAATGCCTGGTGACTTAGGTTAGTACAAGTGCCGCGATTTTAATAATTTAGCGGCGGAAGTATAAGTGACCACGAAAATTCAAACTTGGTGGACGTGACCCAATTGGCTTTCTTGCCGCCATCTTAAATGATGTCACAGCGACGTCCTCGGGTGGCTGAGATACGAACTAACACACAGTTGGACTCCAAACATCTCGAAGATGTGATGTTGGAGAACTAGTGATGAGCGAACTGTTTGAACTAAAGACCTCAGTCCATTTCCCAATAATTCACAGGAGTTGTCTTAGATTAGTGGAAGTGGAGTTTATTATTATTATTATTTGATGAGATTTTGATAGCTTGGGAGTGAAACAATAAGTGACAGCGAGAAAATTCAAACTTAGTACGATGAGGTGGCCTATTTAGTATGTGTGACCGATTATCGTGTTGAAATTTGAACTTTTGACCTATTTTTTTTGTTATGGTTGTAACAGAAATTGCTTCCTTGCCGCCAAAATCAGGAGTATTGAATAAATAATAATAAATGATTGAACTTGGCGCGATTTTCTATGTTAGTGGAGGTAGGCCAATAATAAATAATAATAAATGAACATAAATAATAATAAATGATAATGAATGATAATAAATAATAATGAATAATGATAAACAAAACTAAGGTTTCGCTGCCATTATCGTGTTGGAATTTGAATTTGGAGCAATTTTCTAGTGGCGGTAGGCCTATAATAATAAATGATAAGGAATGATAATAAATGACAATGAATGATAATGAATGTTAATTAATGATAATGAATAGTAATACAAGTACATAATAAGACAAATAAGGTCTTTGCATGCATTATCCTGTTGGAATTCAAACTTCCCGCCATTTTTCCTTCTGGAGGCTTAGGTTAGTGGACACAGCACAACTGGGCTATTTTCCCGCCAAAATTCAAAATTCCCGTCATTCTTTCTGATGGTTAGGTTAGTGGACGTAGCACAATTGGCCTATTTTCCCGCCAAAAGCCGCCATCTTGGATGACGTCATGCGATGTTGCCAAGTCTACATGCCGCCATCTTGGATGACGTCATCGCCGCCATCTTGAATAAATTTGGCAACAATGCAACGTGCGCTGGCACATACTTATTAGTCCCCCTACTCTGGTATCCCATCAGGTCCAGCGGCCTTTCCTCTTTTGAGCGATTTTAATCGTTTCTCTATCCCTCTGTCGTATATTTCGATATCTACCATTTTGTCATCTGTGCAACAATCTAGAGAAGGAACTACAGTGCAGTCTTCCTCTGTTAAACAGCTTTGGAAATAGGCATTTAGTATTTCGGCGTTTAGTCTGTCATCCTCTGTTTCAGTACCATTTTGGTCACAGAGTACCTGGACGTGTTGTTTTGATCCACCTATCGTTTTGACATAAGACCAAAATTTCTTAGGATTTTCTGCCAAGTCAGTACATAGAACTTTACTTTCGAATTCATTGAACGCCTCTCGCATAGCCCTCCCCACACTACATTTCACTTCGTGTAATTTTTGTTTGTCTGCAAGGCTTTGGCTATGTTTATGTTTGCTGTGAAGTTCCCTTTGCTTCCGCAGCAGTTTTCTAATTTGGTTGTTGTACCACAGTGACTCTTTTCCATCTCTTATGATTTTGCTTGGCGCATACTCATCTAACGCATATTTTACGATGGTTTTGAACTTTGTCCACTGATCCTCAACACTATCTGTACTAGAGACAAAAATTTTTGTGTTAAGCTGTCAGGTACTCTGAAATCTGCTTTTTGCACATTTGCTAAGCAGAAAAATCTTCCTACCTTTTTTAACATTTCTATTTATGGCTGAAATCATTGATGTATTTTCTGCTGTGATCTAAAATAACAATAAGAGAATGGTACTTATTATTTAATCAGTTACATCCACCATTTTTAGTATGAAGAGACTTTAATCTTCACAATTCTTCATGGGGTTGTTAACTCACTGACACTTTTGGAGAAGCCTTTTTAGTAGCAACAGATGAATTTAATTTATTGAAATGATGGATCTCTGACACTGCTTACTATGTCACACCAGAGAAAATAGGCTGTTGATTTATCTATTTGTTCACGATTGCTAGCAGACACATTTCAAGGGCAAGTTAACTCATATCCAAAAGGTTATGATCAGTTTCCAATTGAAACATCAGTATATAATTCCCCAGTTAATGTTACCTTCAAACCAAAATTGAGATGTAATGTAAGGAAAGGAAATTGGACTAGATACCAAAGACTTTCAGAAATAGAAAATAGTAAATTTGATCTGTCAGAAGGCTACCATAGTATGTACAGTAAATTTGTAAATATGATTAATGCAGTAGCGTCAGCCTCCATTCTCAGAAGAGGGAGAGAAGACAACTTGTGAACCTTATTGCTGGACCTATAAGAGAAGCCTAATCACCAAACATGGTACTAATAGACTCATCAGCTATATATCAGGTCATTGTTAATATTTTAACTTAAAAAATACATTTAACGAAAATTTTACAGTGGAATGCTCATTCAGCAATATCAAACAAGGACTCTCCAGAGCATAAACTATTTCTGAAAAATGTCGATATCACTGCAACTTGTGAAATATGTTTCAAATTGAAATCAAACATTAAATTTAAAGGGTATCATGTTCTCCACCAAGGTAGAAATGGCAGAAAAGAAGGCATAGTTCTGTTAATTAGATCTTCAGTTGCTTTTACTGTACATTATATAGATTTTAATGGTATAAGTAATTTCCAAGTGGTAGCAGTATCCAAAATTTCGAAGTGTACTGTGGTGAAATTCTGAATGTTCACCTGTAGTTACTCAATGTAAATTAGCACATACACAGTACAAGCGCAACAGCACATCGGAAAATGCCAAAGCCAAATGATTTCTTAAACTAAAAAAAAAATCTTTCTGGAAAAAATACTGTAAAAGTATTGCTAGAAAGACCTTTCTCTCATAGGTCTGGGCAATGATAAGAAGAATCAACAATAAACCACTAATATCATCATGTTTAAACACCTGGCTTGAGGACTTCACAGATATTATTGCACCTCCATCAGCAGAATGAGAAACATACTGTTTGAAAAGAGTGCTCACAAAGAAGCACGGGCATCTAGCAAATTATTTACAAAACCTTTAAGAATTCAATAATTAGAAACTGTATTCTACATCCATGGCACCTGGAAATGATCAAATAACTTACCCTTTGACATTCAAATTACTGAAAACAGCAAAAAGCATACTGTCATAGACCTTTAATGCCATGTGGGCTGAAAGCGAAGTTCCTCAAGAGTGGAGCAGACAAAGTATTGTACCTGTGTTAAAGCTGACTAGAGATCCTTCAACAGAAGAGTTGTATCGTCCAATTGTATTGTCAAATAACGTTTTGAGTGGTGGTTAGAACAAAATCAAATTTTGCCAATATTACAATATGGCTTAGAGAAAGGGAGGAGCACATTTGCCTCCATTTTCTTCTAAATTATTTACACCATAGAACTGCTTATATTAGAAAGCAAGACAACAGTTTATATGGACTCTTCTCGGTGTGGGAAGGTTGACCTCAAGATGCTATTCTAAGTCCCACGCGTTGAGCAATTCGGCGGTACGTCCACCCGGCCTCCCGCATACCCACTATACGCCCTCGCTCAAAGTCCGTCAACTGCACATACGGTTCACGTCCACGCTGTCGCGGCATGCTACCAGTGTTAAAGACTGCGATGGAGCTCCGTTTGCCACGGCAAACTGACTGACACTGACGGCGGCGGTGCACAAATGCTGCGCAGCTAGCGCCATTCGACGGCCAACACCGTGGTTCCTGGTGTGTCCGCTGTGCCGTGCGTGTGATCATTGCTTGTACAGCCCTCTCGCAGTGTCCGGAGCAAGTATGGTGGGTCTGACACACCGGTGTCAATGTGTTCTTTTTTCCATTTCCAGGAGTGTATATAGCATCCATCAGCCTGGAATCATGTTGCTCTTGGGTGAATAATGTTACTGATTTATTGTCTGAATGTTTGCTGAGGAATGGTCTCAATTTGTCACAATCAAAATCTTCTACATCTACATTTATACTCCGCAAGCCACCCAACGGTGTGTGGCGGAGGGTACTTTACGTGCCACTGTCATTACCTCCCTTTCCTGTTCCAGTCGCGTATGGTTCGCGGGAAGAACGACTGTCTGAAGGCCTCCGTGCGCGCTCTGATCTCTCTAATTTTACATTCGTGATCTCCTCGGGAGGTATAAGTAGGGGGAAGCAATATATTCGATACCTCATCCAGAAACGCACCCTCTCGAAACCTGGCGAGCAAGCTACACCGCGATGCAGAGCGCCTCTCTTGCAGAGTCTGCCACTTGAGTGTTATTAAACATCTCCATAACGCTATCACGGTTACCAAATAACCCTGTGACGAAACGCGCCGCTCTTCTTTGGATCTTCTCTATCTCCTCCATCAAACCGATCTGGTATGAATCCCACACTGATGACCAATACTCAAGTATAGGTCGAACGAGTGTTTTGTAAGCCACCTCCTTTGTTGATGGACTACATTTTCTAAGCACTCTCCCAATGAATCTCAACCTGGTACCCGCCTTACCAACAATTAATTTTATATGATCATTCCACTTCAAATCGTTCCGCACGCATACTCCCAGATATTTTACAGAAGTAACTGCTACCAGTGTTTGATCCACTATCATATAATCATACAATAAAGGATCCTTCTTTCTATGTATTCGCAATACATTACATTTGTCTATGTTAAGGGTCAGTTGCCACTCCCTGCACCAAGTGCCTATCCGCTGCAGATCTTCCTGCATTTCACTACAATTTTCTAATGCTGCAACTTCTCTGTATACTACAGCATCATCCGCGAAAAGCCGCATGGAACTTCCGACACTATCTACTAGGTCATTTATATATATTGTGAAAAGCAATGGTCCCATAACACTCCCCTGTGGCACGCCAGAGGTTACTTTAACGTCTGTAGACGTCTCTCCATTGATAACAACATGCTGTGTTCTGTTTACTAAAAACTCTTCAATCCAGCCACACAGCTGGTCTGATATTCCGTAGGCTCTTACTTTGTTTATCAGGCGACAGTGCGGAACTGTATCGAACGCCTTCCGGAAGTCAAGAAAAATAGCATCTACCTGGGAGCCTGTATCTAATATTTTCTGGGTCTCATGAACAAATAAAGCGAGTTGGGTCTCACACAATCGCTGTTTCTGGAATCCATGTTGATTCCTACATAGTAGATTCTGGGTTTCCAAAAACGACATGATACTCGAGCAAAAAACATGTTCTAAAATTCTACAACAGATCGACGTCAGAGATATAGGTCTATAGTTTTGCGCATCTGCTCGACGACCCTTCTTGAAGACTGGGACTATCTGTGCTCTTTTCCAATCATTTGGAACCCTCCGTTCCTCTAGAGACTTGCGGTACACGGCTGTTAGAAGGGGGGCAAGTTCTTTCGTGTGCTCTGTGTAGAATCGAATTGGTATCCCGTCAGATCCAGTGGACTTTCCTCTATTGAGTGATTCCAGTTGCTTTTCTATTCCTTGGACACTTATTTCGATGTCAGCCATTTTTTCGTTTGTGCGAGGATTTAGAGAAGGAACTGCAGTGCGGTCTTCCTCTGTGAAACAGCTTTGGAAAAAGGTGTTTAGTATTTCAGCTTTACGCGTGTCATCCTCTGTTTCAATGCCATCATCATCCCGTAGTGTCTGGATATGCTGTTTCGAGCCACTTACTGATTTAACGTAAGACCAGAACTTCCTAGGATTTTCTGTCAAGTCGGTACATAGAATTTTACTTTAGAATTCACTGAACGCTTCACGCATAGCCCTCTTTACGCTAACTTTGACATCGTTTAGCTTCTGTTTGTCTGAGAGGTTTTGGCTGCGTTTAAACTTGGAGTGAAGCTCTCTTTGCTTTCGCAGTAGTTTCCTAACTTTGTTGTTGTACCACGGTGGGTTTTTCCCGTCCCTCACAGTTTTACTCGGCACGTACCTGTCTAAAACGCATTTTACGATTGCCTTGAACTTTTTCCATAAACACTCAACATTGTCAGTGTCGGAACAGAAATTTTCGTTTTGATCTGTTAGGTAGTCTGAAATCTGCCTTCTATTACTCTTGCTAAACAGATAAACCTTCCTCCCTTTTTTTATATTCCTACTAACTTCCATATTCAGGGATGCTGCAACGGCCTTATGATCACTGATTCCCTGTTCTGCACATACAGAGTCGAAAAGTTCGGGTCTGTTTGTTATCAGTAGGTCCAAGATGTTATCTCCACGAGTCGGTTCTCTGTTTAATTGCTGAAGGTAATTTTCGGATAGTGCACTCAGTATAATGTCACTCGATGCTCTGTCCCTACCACCCGTCCTAAACATCTGAGTGTCCCAGTCTATATCTGGTAAATTGAAATCTCCACCTAAGACTATAACATGCTGAGAAAATTTATGTGAAATGTATTCCAAATTTTCTATCAGTTGTTCTGCCACTAATGCTGCTGAGTCGTGAGGTCGGTAAAAGGAGCCAATTATTAACCTAGTTCGGTTGTTGAGTGTAACCTCCACCCATAATAATTCACAGGAACTATCCACTTCTACTTCACTACAGGATAAACTACTACTAACAGCGACGAACACTCCACCACCGGTTGCATGCAATCTATCCTTTCTAAACACCGTCTGTACCTTTGTAAAAATTTCGGCAGAATTTATCTCTGGCTTAAGCCAGCTTTCTGTACCTATAACGATTTCAGCTTCGGTGCTTTCTATCAGCGCTTGAAGTTCTGGTACTTTACCAACGCAGCTTCGACAGTTGACAATTACAATACCGATTGCTGCTTGGTCCCGCATGTCCTGACTTTGCCCCGCACCTGTTGAGGCTGTTGCCCTTTCTGTACTTGCCCAAGGCCATCTAACCTAAAAAACCGCCCAGCCCACGCCACACAACCCCTGCTACCCGTGTAGCCGCTTGTTGCGTGTAGTGGACTCCTGACCTATCCACCGGAACCCGAAACCCCACCACCCTATGGCGCAAGTCGAGGAATCTGCAGCCCACACCGTCGCAGAACCGTCTCAGCCTCTGATTCAGACCCTCCACTCGGCTCTGTACCAAAGGTCCGCAGTCAGTCCTGTCGACGATGCTGCAGATGGTGAGCTCTGCTTTCATCCCGCTAGCGAGACTGGCAGTCTTCACCAAATCAGATAGCCGCCGGAAGCCAGAGAGGATTTCCTCCGATCCATAGCGACACACATCATTGGTGCCGACATGAGCGACCACCTGCAGATGGGTGCACCCTGTATCCTTCATGGCATCTGGAAGGACCCTTTCCACATCTGGAATGACTCGCCCCGGTATGCACACGGCGTGCGCATTGGTTTTCTTCCCCTCTCTTGCTGCCATTTCCCTAAGGGGCCCCATTACGCGCCTGACGTTGGAGCTCCCAGCTACCAGTAAGCCCACCCTCTGCGACTGCCCGGATCTTGCAGACTGAGGGGCAACCTCTGGAACAGGACAAGCAGCCATGTCAGACCGAAGATCAGTATCAGCCTGAGACAGAGCCTGAAACCGGTTCATCAGACAAACTGGAGAGGCTTTCCGTTCAGCCCTCCGGAATGTCTTTCGCCCCCTGCCACACCTTGAGACGACCTCCCACTCTACCACAGGTGAGGGATCAGCCTCGATGCGGGCAGTATCCTGGGCAACCACAGTCGTAGTCCGATCAGGGGATGCGTGGGACGAGCTGGCCGTCCCCGACACACCCCCATCCGGACCCCCACAGTGATGCCCATTGGCAACAGCCTCAAGCTGTGTGACCGTAGCCAACATTGCCTGAAGCTGGGAGCGAAGGGATGCCAACTCAGCCTGCATCCGAACACAGCAGCTGCAGTCCCTATCCATGCTAAAAACTGTTTTGCAAAGAACGTCTGAACTAATCTACAGAGAGCGCAAACAAATCGACAAAATTTAAACGGTTATTAAAATACAAGATTGCCTAGTAAATGCAGTAATGCTGCTACTTGCGCACTGCTGACACTGCTCGGCGGCGGAAGGAGACTACGCGAATTTACACTATTCAGGTACTAAAACGCGATGCTACACTCTCAAATACTATAATACGCCCGAAATTTATGAATTAAACAATGCAAGTACCAAAAACACGCATAGAAATTAAGAATTAAACTATGTAACAAATGAGTGAGCTAGGAGTATACGACTTGCTGCTGCAGCTGCTTATCCAACGGCGGCAGGGAGCACACTGACTGTGACCAACCGACACTGGCCGTTCAAAACAAAAACAGAAGACAAACGACTACGCGAATTTACACTATTCAGGTACTAAAACGCGATGCTACAACTCTCAAATACTATAATACGCCCGAAATTTATGAATTAAACAATGCAAGTACCAAAAACACGCAAAGAAATTAAGAATTAAACTATGTAACAGATGAGTGAGCTAGGAGTATACGACTTGCTGCTGCAGCTGCTTATCCAACGGCGGCAGGGAGCACACTGACTGTGACCAACCGACACTGGCCGTTCAAAACAAAAACAGAAGACAAACGACTACGCGAATTTACACTATTCAGGTACTAAAACGCGATGCTACAACTCTCAAATACTATAATACGCCCGAAATTTATGAATTAAACAATGCAAGTACCAAAAACAAGCAAAGGAATTAAGAATTAAACTATGTAACAAATGAGTGAGCTAGGAGTATACGACTTGCTGCTGCAGCTGCTTATCCAACGGCGGAGGCGGTAGTTTTCTTGGTACGAAAACACAGAAAATACCCAATGAAAAGCCTAGAAGCTTCCATATTTAATGCACAAACATCAACAAAGGTGTTGGGGATTTTTATGGATAGCAGGAATAACCTGGACAGAACGTGTTAATTAAACTGTTATGAAAACAGAAGAAGCTCTGAATGTCCTATGTGCTGTAAGCGAAGTGTGGTGGGGAGCCCAATCAGACATACTGCTTATTCTGTACATGCTCTGTAATGGACCATGAATATTTTCTTTTCGGAAATACTGCGCAAAATATACTAGAAAAGCTAAATGTACTTCAATACCAAGCTATCAGACAATGCCTAGGAGCAATGAAGTCATCACCAACAAATGCTCTTATAATAGAAGCCAAAAAAACTGCCTCTTAATATTCATGGAGAACTACTTGCTAAAAAATTTCTGCTTTGATCCATAGTAATTAATCATCCTGTCATTGCTAAAGCTAAGTAGTTGGGAGTAAGAAGTTACTTAGACGAACACCACTGTTAGTGACAGGCTTATGATGTCTCAGATTTATTTATTTATTTCATGTGGAAGGACAATGCTACCAGAATTCAGTAAAGAAATTAAACAACAGTATGACAACCTGAAGTTTTTTATCTACCAGACAGAATCAGTCAAGAGCTTAGAGCTAATAAGAAAGTAATAAATTATCTGTAAATCGAATGGCCATATTTTTACATGTATATGCTGACAGGTCCAAAACTCATGAGGGAGTTGGCTGCACATATTACTGCCATAGGCTGCAGACGTCTCAAAAGTTTTTATTAATATCATTAAGTAGTATTTACACTGCTAAAGTAACAGCTATTAAAAAAGCAACTAAGTTTGGCACTGTAAAAGGGAAGAAAACAATAAGTCTGACTGGTTCTAGAAGCGCTTTGCATCAATTTGAGGACCTATAGTGGAAAGCTGATAACAATGGTATCTACTAGTAATCTAAGCCAAAAACGAGATATTTACACAGCTTCCATGTTATGAATTTTTCCATGTTCAAAAAAAAAAAAAAAAAAAAAAAAAAAAAAAAAAAAAAAAAAAAAAAAACAACATGGCGTACAACCAATGGGAACAGCAGTGGCATACATCGTAGCAGAAAAAGAGCTTTTTGTTCACATCAGTCCAGTGCAGTACACCAAAAAAAAAACGCACTACAGTCAGAAAAATCTCCCAAGTGGATCAGAACAATTACACAAACAGAATTGGAAGCACTGTCTTAGAGAAGAAAAAATCATGGCCAAATTTTCGGTATCCTACAGCTACAGGTCTGGAGATGTCCTAATGCCACAGTGGCGGATGAGTGATGCCAGAGATGGATGGTCTGCTTCAACTTCTCTTTGAACATTTGCATTCTCAGAACTTTCTGTACATACCTTACCTCCATCTTGTTTGAATCAGTTTGTAGACGCTTCTACGTCCCAGCACAATGGATGTCTCGCGAATGAATAGAGCATTATGATTATATTTTGTACAGATCACCATATTGCACTGAGAATTAAACCCTGCAAAGTGGCCAAAAGATCGTCAAATACCGAAAGACTCTTACTCAATTACACTGCGCTCCCACTGACGAGCATGACACAGATCTCCAACTCATCAATACATCACCGCATACCTTGTCGATGTAGGAAACATATAATTTGTGTCCTGCGCCATACAAAATCAGCCCTTTTACACCATTCGTACATATACCACGAAGACAGACAGCACCACATACACTCCTCGCAGCACTAGGTATTTCCCTGCGAGTTGGGCAGTCATCCACCCCCAATGGGTGACCAGAGCGCCCTCAGTGTACCGAAGTCACTCTCAGAACTGTTCTACAAATTCGAGCTCATTCCCCCTTGGCACAAAAGTGTTACTGTTTCTGGTCTGAGATTGCTTGCTTGCTTGCTTTTTCTACACCCATCCCCATACTATGGCATCATAACACCACATAAATTATTGCATGGTTTGCCATAATATTATGCCATTTCCGCGGTACTTCTCGATATCAAGCACACAACAGTATCCTACCGATCGCACACGCAACATAGTTCCGAAGATAAAGACTGTAAATTATTTCTCTAAAAACCCAAAACTTTAGCTAGGTGGGGCCTGCTGCAAATCATTGACTAACCAGAAACTTGTCACGTCTGTAAAGACATTTACTCTGCAACTCGAATAAAATAGAGAAAACTGATATTCCCACTCACGAATACCAATGTCGGTGATGTAGCAGATTCCAAATCATCCCAAGGTCAACTAAGGTGTTTCTCATGTCTAGAGAACCAGCAAACATGTCTTCCACATACTAGATGCACACACCACAATCGATCTTCTCTCAACTAAATAAAGGCGCGAAATGTGCAGAAGCAGTCAACCGAACAATTTACTTGGGAGGGAATAACGGTCTAGCACAAACACACCACCATATTCAATCTTCTCAGATTTCCATGCAATCACGAAAGGTATCCAACACATATTAAATTTAGTTCGCTATTCAGTCATCTAGAGGACAACATGGTTAAGTCATCTACATTCCAACACTTCAAGAGGCCTCTCCATTCGGACAGCTCCTACCCTTAACGAGAAACTTGAATCATCCCCAAAGAGGTCAGTGGCGCTGCAGGCCACACACGCACGGATAGAATCATCATCCCTGTACTTACAACTAAATGTTATGATCGTGGTCTGAGTTGAACGACATTCGACAATGAGCGAAGTATCGAAAATATACCCTGTTGACGGCTGTGGCTCTAGAAATAGCCTGACGCTCAAGGCGATCCTATCACGCATCCCCTACTACTAAGTGTAATACTTCGTCAGTAACTGATCACTGGCGATACGAAATAACACTGACTGAAATTCAATGATGGGTGGACAGGTCTCATAAATTTTTCGTGCGAGTGCTGCCAACGTGTCTTAGAAAGAGAGGTTTAATCGTCTTACGAATCGCCAGATGTTAAAAAACCCCATCCCAACAACTACTGAATGTTACTGTCACAAGCGGTCTTGGTTCTACATGTGCACACAAGTATCCATGTTAAAAGCTATATCGGCTTTATAAATCCACATATGGCATTACCTACAAATAAAGTGGTTATTCCAGACAAATACCGAAATGGTGATCGTAGGAGTGTATATTATCAGACCAGCAGTCCATCTACACGTAGCCCACAATGAAACCTCGTGAAAAAAATCGCTGAATTTTGAAAGTGATTCGGCTAAGGAACGTGGCATGAAACCAGTATTTGCAACTCCCTCACGCCACTAGGTATTTCTGCAGTATTTGTAACGTATTCTGTCTCGATACAGTGTCAGAGGTTCAGTGATATATGCACTGAGTTATAGACGATGACTGATTGAGGAGGATCACAAACAGTAGTAGATTTTGTGCTGATTATCGTCGTAAGAAGTATACGCTAGCTTTTCAGATCTCTAGTGTCATGCTATCCGCTAGAAATGATATCTATGATTTGGAATCAAGTCCCTCCATTCAAGCACACACCTGCGTTGGATCCTATGGAGAAGTCTTCTAATGATACAGCCACAAGTGAAGCATATTTCCGGCACTCTCATATCTCGAAACGAGTCACCTCTCTCGAACTTATCTGCTACAGTAAAATTCCAGCCTCGTTTTAGGTAGTCCCTATGCATCATTCAACAGCCCTCTCAGACTCTGCGTTGCCATCCCTGCAGCTTTGCGCATGTGATCGTTCCAATGTAGGTCGGAACTGAATAGAAGTCAGAGGAAACTGTATCTACCATCTTCTGCAAATCGTGTAGAAACAGGCGCAGCTGAGTTACTGTAACAGAACTGTATTGTGACCATTCAATGGAAACGAAGCTTGCTCCTGCGACACGAGGTAATATAAAAGACAGTACAGGAAGTGGGGGAAGGACGTGGATTTTGCTACTGCATTGTGGTGCTTCTTAAAACTACAAGCAGGTATTACAGATCCACATCCCTCAGGGCCCATTCACGTCTATCACTCCAACATTCTATCATCGTTATTCTGTTCCATCCACCAGAGAAAAATTACGGACTATAAAAGCTCCACTAACTTCATCCAATAGAGAACTCGATAAGATTTTCACCGCATCCCTCTCCTCCCACATATCGAAAACAAATACCGCATACGTGCTGGCTTCGATCAAATGTGACGATCCTATTAAATATACAGACATTGATCCACTGCACAGACCAATTTACAGTTTCTTCACATATACTGTAGATGGATGACCGTATCCCACAGACTGCACTGTAAGCCGCAAGAGACGCTCCCTGTGACCCTGTGTCATGTTTGAAACATTGTTTTATTCTGCAGTAACAAGCTTTGTACATTGCCATACATTTTGTTTTCCCACCACGACTTCTAGGTCTGTGTCAGGCTCTAAACTGACATTAAGACATTCTGATCCACTGCCTCTCGCAGAAAACAAGACATCTCATGGTGTAAATCATGTTGTTACTACACCTACCGTAACACGCTGCACACACTGGATGATTTTAAATAAAAGACAGTTACCACATAAGGAAAGTGGAAGAGTTTGGCGGCATTGTGGAGAGTTTCCAAACTGCTGTCCGAAAGTGATTGACGACCTCTACACTTAAACTCATCTGTCACAGTGACGGAATAGCTGATGGCTCCGCATTCAGTTTCGACTGATTCCTCATATTTGCATTCATGCACGCCATCACTGTTTCTGTGCCATCCGTCCCCAGAAGGTGTTGTCCCTTCAACAAAACTCCTTCTCCAACTCAAACAAGTGATGTCAGTCAATCATTACGTGGTAACCAACAGCGTACCAGTGGACAGATGGTATAGAAAAGACACCCTAGATATACTGAAATAAAAAGCATTACAGTTGTTTGTGTGAACAGTTTTACCAATTTTACAGTAATTTCAACACCAACCAATGATGTCCGGCCGCAGGTGGCCAAGCGGTTCTAGGCGCTTCAGTCTGGAACCGCGCGTTCGCTACGGTCGCAGCTTCGAATCCTGCGTAGGGCATGGATGTGTGTGATGTCCTTAGGTTAGTTCGGTTTAAGTAGTTCTAAGTTCTAGGGGACTGATGACCTCAGATGTTAAGTCCCATAGTGCTCTGAGCCATTTTTGAACCAAAGATGTGACAGCATGTTTACCGATTTCAGTATCATACCTAAACCACCTCCTTCCCACTTTGCAAGTATCACTACGAATATGGATAGATGACTGTGCAGTACGTCTATGCATTGCTAATTCTCGAACGCATCCATCATAAAAGTATATCAGACAGCGCTCTACATATTTCTAACACTTCGAGCATAGTGCTTAATTTACGATCTTTCTCTATGCTGATGGGAGTCACAGAGCATTCTTCATTCTTGCAGTATTAGGACAAAATTAGAGACTGAAAGACCCCCCTCACACCATTACTGAGCAACCCGCCCTGCAGCACCGTTATCGGTTTAATCTGCAATCGACCAGAAGTATACCACTACATTCCACGTCTCGTGAATGAATGGAGCTTGACGAGTCCTCGCCCATCCAAGCGCACAAGATAGCTCGAGATGCGTCCATGTGGAGGAGGTTAACATTCCTTATTGATGTATAGTAACAGATTTGAAAGTGTTGTGATGTAATAGCAGATGGTGAAGAAGAAAAAGAAACGGGCTATTTTTATGCGGTATGGAACCCTAGATGGATGGAGTTCGAAGCATTTTTACGTAAATCAACCAAGCTATCAATTCTAAGGTATTATTCCAGAGTCTAGGATCAGTACCTGGAGGGTATTGGTAACAGAGAACATAAACACACGGACTCCTAAGGCCACCATGTTCCGCACTTAAAATGGGATATAATGTTAGATAGCTTGCGTTTCCAACATATCAGTCGTATGAAATGTAGCGCTGTTGATATTCCAATATAAGAAATATATTTCAAGTGCATGACATACATCCTTCTTCCCAGTTTCTCTACGATAAACTATTTATTGAACTTTAAAACGAAAGATCTACTTCCTTAAAACAATCGCCCTGTGTGATACGTGAACAGTACAGCTTTCCCGAGATGTATGGCGTCTACTGTTCACATCCGATCATGCTTCAGAAATTATACTGTGCCTGCATGAGCCCTATATAAAATTATGGTAAGTTACAGGGAATACCTCTTACAAGGAAACAGATAAACGCATAGTAGCAGCGTCCGACATGTGAAAATCACAAGTCATTCCACCACTAACTCTGTAAACAGAACATCCGTCTTGCAAATGTATACACGGGGATTGCAGTGCCTCACAAGCACCTATCGCTAACTTAGTTATGAAGCTGAAGTCTTGATTTTACTCCCAAGATGCGACGGAAGGGTGGAGTATGTAGCATAAATCATAGTTCGTTTAGAGGAATGTGGCTCTTTTCATCACACATGAGATGGAAGTCCTCTGATGACAGACAGGTTTACTGTTAACGATCGCAAGTAGACAGTACTTTAAATCACATACACAACACGTGGCTGTATAAGAGGCGAACGCAGGCTATGTCACATGACTGATGCATCCTGACAGAACAGTGGAAAAATTGGCCTACAGCAACTTCTCCCTCTCTAGAATGCATCATCAGTCTACCATTAAATTGTACCTCGTTACAGCTCCATCTCGATCGATCACCCCATGCACTCTCTGTCATCCTTTAACACATGTAAGTTTAGAGGCGGATGGTTCTCTGTCTTCCTGAAAAGCGGCAAATACATTTGTCAACTCGCGTGTATCACTGGTACCTCAATAGACATACAGTATAATGCTGCCTTGACGAAAAAAAAAAATTGACTGTTACCCTCATTCCCTTCTCTTCCATGTCGACGTTTTCTCGGATTCCCCTTGGTGTCACATACTTGTTTCCATGTACAAATTGCTCAGTGCCAACCAGAAGATACTCAATTGCTTCATCAGTTTCCCCTCATTTCGGTGTATATTCGGTTAATTTATGTCTATCCCCCATTCATTTTTAGCAATTCCATCGATTTTATGTCCGTTACATCAATGCGGTTATGACATAACCTCTCTGTCTTCGTGGTATATGTGCGAATTATGTAAAAGGGCTGATTTTGTATGGTGCAGGATATGAATTGTATGTTTTCTACATCAACATGGCACGCAGTGATATGTTGATGGGTTGGAGATCTGTTACACACTATAATTTTCGAGCTCCTGTAGTCAGTGGGAGAGCATTGTAATTGAGTAAGAGTCTTTCGATATTTTACGATCTGTAGGTCACTTTGCAGGGTTTAATTGTTGGTGCAGCATGGTGATCTGTACAAAACACAATCATAATTCTCTATTCATTCACAATACATCCTTTGTGCCAGAACGTAGGAGTCCTGAGGCGTCTCGCGTATGGGACCGGCGTGATTGTGACTTGAAGTTCTGTGACGTCAATATAACACTTGAAGAACTCTAACTGTATATCTGACAAGGGGAGGCCGCCAATTGTGAAATTCAGATTCGATTCATACTGTGCATAATAAAAGCTCATGGCCAGGGGTGTAATGTGGCAAAGCACCAAGATGCACTTCTCAGCCGTTGTCGAGAAAATCGACAGTTAAAAGAAACCGTTGCGGTGAAATACTCTCGACGATAAATAATTTTCTACAGCGTAGTGGCGCAGCGGTAAGCGCTCGGGTTCATAATCCGAAGGTCGCCGGATCGAATCTCGCGCCATGCAATTTTTTTTTTATTATTAGTTTTTTGTAATTCGAAGTATTAATGAATTGCTTATGCATGTTGGTGAAGGCGGATCGCTCTCAAATTGTACCGCCTCCATTTTTCCGTTTTTTTTTTTTTTTTTTTAACAGGGTGTACCAAAGCTCTCCCGTCCGCACTGATTTTCGACAATGTTATAAGTTGCGCTAGGGACCGCATCTACCTTCTTTCGAAGTTAGCAGGCAACTACGCTGTTATGCGGCGGCTCGTTTCGGCCCATTCAACGTCTGTCATTGAAGTGTAACGAGCGAGTAACGGAGTTTATATTTCATACCTGCCACAGCAAATTTGTGTTCGTGGGGTCTCTATTCTAATTCGAACGTTTGACTTACGCTATTCGTTTCGGAATATCGTTTCTACGTCATCCGTTAACTATACGTGGTTAACATTATGAAGACAATTAATAACATTTGTGAAATTCGACTTTGTTTGCCGAAAACATAATGATGTTCGAAGTCGCCAGTTTTTTCACGACAAACGACTTTCAACAACTTATTATATGCATAATTGTTGCAACTGATTGCCGGGAATTATATATATATATATATATATATATATATATATATATATATATATATATATTTGAATTATAAAAAACAAATACTAAAAAAAAAAAGGTTGCATAGCAGGAGGTTCGATCCAGCGACTTTCGGATTACAAACCCGTGCACTTACCGCTGCGCCACGATGCTGTAGATAATTACTAATCGTAGAGAGTATTTCACCGCAACGGTTTCTTTTAACTGTCGATTTTCTCGACAACAGCTGAGAAGTGCATCTTGGTGCTTTGCCACATTACACCTCTGGTTATGAGCTTTTATTATGCGCAGTATGAATCGAATCTGAATTTCACAATTGGCGGCCTCCCCTTGTGAAATCTTTGATTACATCACAGAACGGACATCAGCGCCCTCTGGTGGCAGTACTGTGTACTGTTAGTTGGACTGCAGACCCCATGGCGTCTACACTTGATGGTGGTACTGCCTCTAATTGTTTAAATAAATGGTGCATGCAAAATAAAGACTTATGTCCAGCATAGGTCGAGTCCTCTTCCCACCATTTCCTAGGGAGAGGTGGCGGTCGGATGACTTTGGTTAGTAGAGATAGCCCAAGTGGCCTTTCTTTACCACCAAAATTCAAATTTCTTTCCAATCCCTAGGAAGAGGTGGCGGCCGGATGACTTGGGTTAGTGGAGGTAGCCCAAGTGACCTACTTTCCTGCCATTTGCTTAGGTTAGTAGAGGTGTGTTGCACTCTGCTGATGGAATTTGAAATTTCCACCATTTTCTGGGAGAGAGAGGGGAGGGGGTTAAGTTAGTGGAGGTAGCCTGTTGTGTCTAGACAAGACAGCCTAGACACAATGAAAGGAAGCCGAAAGGCACGCGCTAAGCTAAAGCAGGATGGCGTGAGGTCTGAAACAGGATACGTAATGAATGCTATAAAGAAAAGTACGTAGCTTCTGGAATACTTAACTTTAATCCATCCTTTTGGTACATCTGGCGATTGTGGCAATAAAAGTGAGACTCTTTAGATACATGCAATGTTACTAATGGCGCCTTGCTAGGTCGTAGCCATTGACTTAGCTGAAGGCTATTCTAACTATTGGCTCGGCTAATGAGCGAGGCTTCGACAGTGTGCATCGCTAGCTACGTCGTCCGTACAACTGGGCGAGTGCTAGTCCATATCTCGAGACCTGCCTTGTGGTGGCGCTCGGTCTGCGATCACACAGTGGCGACACGCGGGTCTGACATGTACTAATGGACCGCGGCCTATTTAAAACTACCACCTAGCAAGTGTGGTGTCTGCCGGTGACACCACATAGCCCAATTGATTTTCTTCCCGCTAAAATCCGCCATCTCGGATGTGCTATTGCCTAGTCTACAGGCCACCATGCTGGATAACGTCATCTGGCAACAACGGAGAGTTGGGTGGCGCCGCCCTTGTTCCACTGCTGGGGAGTAAGCAGGGTCGCCGGTGGCAGGTGCATCGACTCTGCCTGCCTATTCCTGTTCATTAATCAGTTCGCTAGCCAGTAGCCTCTCGATTAGCAATTACACACTGTTGTCGGTCTCAGTCACCCGGTGAGACATCAAAACGTGGTCGAGCTAGAGCCTGTCTGTCTAGATTTTTAAAACATTGGAAACATAGAGCTACAAAATCCATCATCACTAGATTTTAGTTAAAATATGCAATAACCGGTGAAAAGGAGCCAAGTATGCAAATACACATGCAATATGCAAATTCATGTATTCCTGCCTCTACCTATAAATGTTAAGCATGTAGCCAAATTAAGAAATACATATTGTATATGATTGTTAAGTACAGAGGTACTGCATCAGCTTACTCTGAAAGCATCAGAAGACATGCTTTTATTAAATTATTTAAGTTGCTTCACTACTCCAAGCACATCTGCTTCTAAGTTACTCATGTTGACAGCTGTTCATGATTCGAGTTCTGCAATATTTACTTCCTCTTCTTTGACAAAGGAATTTCGAAAAGCTGTATTTACTAATTCTTCTTAAGCAGCACTGTCGTCGAAAGTATTTCCATTGCTATCGCAGAGAGGCTTTAAGTGTGTCTTGCCGCTAGCATACTTCACAGAATTGCTGTGGATTTTCTGCAGGTTTCGAGATAATGTTTTGTTGTGGAAACTATTATAAGCATGTCGCATTGATGTCTGCGCAAAATTTTGAATTTCTGTAAGAGATTACCAGTCTCGGAGATTTCGCGTTCCTTTTAAATGTGGCATGCTTTTTTCGTTGCTTCCGCAACAGTGTTCCGACGCCTTTTGTGTACCAAGGGGGGATCAGCTCTGTCGTTTGTTAATTTATTTGGTGTAAATCTCTCTGTTGCTGTCGATACTATTTCTTTGAATGCAAGCCACATTTAGTCTACACTTGTATTATTAATTTGGAAGGAATGCAGATTGTTTATCAGGAAGGCGTCAAATGAATTTCTTTTTCGAGTACGTATACTTTTTGTTTATTTTTGGAGGATTTGGCGGTTAGAATATTCGGTCTCGTAACGACACTCATATGTTCGCTAATCCCTATATCCGTTTTGATGCTTGTTATTTGCTCAGGATTGTTTGTTGCTACGTGGTCAAGTGTTTTTCCACAACTATTTACTACTCCCATGGGCTCATGAACTAACTGCTCGAAATAATTTTCAGAGAATGCGTTTAGCACAATTTCGGATGATGTTTTACGCATACCTCCGGATTTAAACACGTATTTTTGCCTACATATCTAGGGTACATTAAAGTCACCACCAACTATAACTGTGTGAGTCAGGTATGTGTTTGAAGTGAAACTCACGTTTTCTTTGAACTTTTGGGCAATTGCGTCATCTGAGTTGCGAGGTCGGTAAAAGGATCCAATTATTATTTTATTCTGGTTGCCATGAATGACCTCACCCCATTCTAACTCACAGAAACTATCTGCTTCAATTTCGCTACAAGATAAACTACTCCTAACAGCAATTAACACGCCACCGCCAATTGTGTTTAGCCTATCCTTTCGGAACACCGTTAGGTTCTATGCAAAAAATTCGACTGAACTAATCTCCGGCTTCACACAGCTTTCAGTGACTATAACGATGTGAGCATTAGTGCTTTCTGTTAGGGCTTGGCGCTCTGGTATTTTTCCAACACAACTACCACAGTTAATAGCTGTTATACCGATGGTTCCTGTATCTACCTTCTTCCTATGTTCGACCTGCACCCTTTGAGATGAAGCCCTTTTTGTATTTCACCAAGAGCCTATAACCTAAAAAAAAAAGTTCAGTCCAAGCCACACAGCACCTGCTCCCTGTGTAGCAGCCTCCCGCGTGTAGTGGTCTCCTGACCTATTCAGCGGAACCCAAGACCCCACCATCCTACGGCGGAAGTCGAGGAATCTGCAACCTACACGGTCGCCAAACCATCTGAGGCTCTGATTCATACTCTCCACTTTGCTCTGTACCAAAAAGTCCGCAATCTGTCCTCTCGACCATGTTGGGAATTTTGAGCTCTGCTTTCATATCACAAGCAAGACTGGCAGCCTTTACCACTCCCATTCGCTGCTTGAAACCAGAGAAAATCCCTTCTGATCCGAAGTAACACCCATCATTAGTACCGACCTGAGTCACCACCTGCAGTTGGTTTAACCTTGTGCTCCTCATGGCATCCAGAGGGACCCTTCCAACATCTGGAATGACTACACCTGGTATGCACACTGAGTGCACATTGGCTTTCTTCCCCTCATTGGTAGCCATGTCCCTAAGGGGATCCATAATGCGCCAAACATTGGAGCTCTCAACTACCAACAATCAAACCTTCTGTGGGTGCCTGTAACTTGCAGGCTGGGAGGTTCCGTCTGAAACAGGACAACTGCATCTTGCTGAGGGACAGTGTCAGCCACAGACAGTACCTGGAACCTATTTCTCAGACTAACTGGAGAGTCTTTATCTGCGGCCCCCTGAGATATCTTTCGCCGCCTGCCAAGGTCCAAGGCGACCTCCTACTCGACCACAGATGAGTGGTCAACATCAGAGAGAGCAGTAACTGGGCTGGTCACCGGTGCTGTCTGATTGGTGGACTCAGATGTGCTCGACGTCCGTTGGACCCGCACAGCCAGCCCACAGCAGTGATGCCTATCCACTGCAGTTTCAAGCTATGTAACCGAAACCATAACAGCCTGAAGGTGTTATAGGACCTCTGCTGTTCCTTATCTATATAAACGATTTAGAAGATAATCTGAGCAGCCATCTTAGGTTGTTTGTAGAATATGCTGTCGCTTATCGTCTAGTAAATTCATTAGAAGATCAAAACAAATTACAAAACTATTTAAAAATGATATGTGAATGGTATGAAAATTGGCAATTGACACCAAGTAGTGAAAAGTGTGAGGTCATCCACTTGGTTGTTAAAAGGAATCCGTTAAACTTCGGTTACATGATAAATCAGTCTAATCTAAAGCCCATAAATTCTATTAAATACTGAGGAATTACAAATACAAACAATTTAAATTAGAAAGAACACAGCAAAAATGTTGTGCAGAAGGCAAATCAAAGACCGCATTTCATTTGCAGAACTCTTGGGAAATTGTAACAGAGCTACTAACGAGACTGCCTACACTACGCTTGTTCGTCCTCTTTTGGAGTACTGCAGCGCAATCTCGAATCATTACCATATAGGATTAATGGAGCACATTGGGAAAGTTCAAAGAAGAGCAGCACGTTTTGTACTATCACAAAATAGGGGAGGGAGTGTCACTAATATGATACAAGATTGCGGATGGACACTATTAAAACAAAGGCTTTTTCCGTTGCAGTGGAATCTTCTCGCGAAATTTCAGTCACCAACTTTCTCATCCGAATGTGAAAATATTTTGTTGACACCGACCTATATATGGAGAAACGATCATCGTAATAAAATAAGGGAAATTAGAGCTCACATGGAAAGATATAGGTGTTTGTTTTTTCAGCACGCTGTTCGAGAGTGGAATAATGGTGAATTATTGTGAAGATGGTTTGATGAACACTCTTCCAGGCACTTAAGTGTGGTTTGCAGAGTATTCATGTAGATGTAGAGATTTTCTTTTCAACAGCGAATAAAACACTGGACGATGCATCTCAGAAGTTTCGAACACATTTAGAAGCAGAAGAACTTCTCGTCCTGCATCTGTGATGAGGAACTTTGCACACATGCTTCCCATGAGTCAGCAGAAGGAGGATGGGCAGTAGCATATACTACAGCATGCAGACCATACGAATCACTTCAATTTGTAGATCCAATTCCAAGACGTCGATTTCCAGAATACAGTGACAAAAAGTGGAACATTAGAAAAATATTAATATTATGCACCATGGGAACCTCTGTAAAACTACATGAACAAGTTATTATTGATCGCAGTTGCCACTGTAAACACTGTCCTGGTATATACGAGGGGGGACCCGAAAGTAGCCGGAATCGTAATGCTGCACATCGTGTACTTGTAGTAGCAGATTGCGTCGCCAGAGGGTTGTAGTAGGAGCTCTGCTGAGTCATTCTGCCACACGGCCTCACCCAACAGTGAGAAGTGTGGTTTCTTTGGCAGTTCTTTGAGTGTGCGTACAGTGCAGACGTGACATGAGGAAATAGCTAGTTCTTAAGAACAACGTGCGGCAGTGAAATTTTGTTTCTTGCTCGGCAAGAACGCAGCAGAAACTGTTGCGATTGTTCAGACAGCCTACAAAGACCATACTTATAGTAAAACGCAAGAGTATGAATGGCTTTCTCGGTTTAAAAAGGGAGAAATGGTGGTTGAAGATCAGCCCCATTCTGGTCGACCTTCAACTGCTTGAAGCAAAGACAACAGCGACAA
Source organism: Schistocerca piceifrons (assembly GCF_021461385.2). Classification (NCBI taxonomy): domain Eukaryota; kingdom Metazoa; phylum Arthropoda; class Insecta; order Orthoptera; family Acrididae; genus Schistocerca; species Schistocerca piceifrons. The sequence continues at coordinate 480,025,763 of NC_060139.1, forward strand.
AATCCATGATTTCATCAGTGAAGATCAACACAGGACAATCGACCAACTCGAGAACTTGTCTGGTTTGTCCTGGAGCTCATTTCAGTACATCTTGACCATCGATTTGGGAATGCGAAGAATGGCAGCAAAATTCGTGCCGAAGTTTCTTACCGGAGATGAAAGGGAAAGTCGCGTTCAAGCCTGTCTCGAAATGAAGAACGCGTTAAAAGATGATCCACATTTTTTTTCAACAAAATCATTACAGGTGATGAGTCATGGTGCTATGGGTACGAGCCAGAAAGTAAATAACAGTTATCACAGTGGAAGTCACCTGACTCACATCGACCAAAAAAACCTCGATAATTGAAATCGAATGTGAAAACAATGTTGATCTGCTTTTTTTTGACATCAAAGGGATCGTACACTCTGAATTTGTTCCTGAAAACCAGATAGTAAACCAACAATTCTATTTGGAGGTTATGAAATGGCTTCGCAGAAGTTTGTCGCGAAAACGTCCGGCTTTGTGGGATTTTGGCGTGTGGTTCCTGCAACACGACAACGCTCCCGCACACACAGCTCTCAGTTTTCGCCAGTTTTTGGCCTCAACGAAGACGACTACCTTGACTCACTCGCCCTATTTGCCGGATTTAGCACCCTCGGACTTCTTCCTATTCCCGAGGATGAAAAGAGACCTGAGAGGGAAGCGTTTTGTGGATGTGGAAGACTTTTCGCAATGTCTTGATAGTGCTAGCAGGTATCAAAGAGGACGAATTTAAAAGGTGCTTCGAACACTGGAATGAACGTTTGGACAAGTGTATTAATGCTAATGGAGAATATTTCGAAGGAGATTTAGGTTGTATTTGAAAACAATAAAGTATATCCTTTCTAGAAAGAAATTCCGGTTGTTATTGGGTCCCCCCTTGTATAATATGTATATAGAAAATGAAGCAATGGTACTTGCAAGAATTTATAATAATAATCGGTTGGTCTGTGTTATATAAGCTCATGTACACTGGTGCCTTCCAGGACTAAGTCACAGTAACCTAACAAAAATCACATTGCTACTTAATTCCTCCCCCTTTTCAGACAACTGGGAAAAGCTACGCCAGTCTATTAGGTGATGGGTGTCAAGATGTCTGACTATGACATCACAAGATAGCTACCAAGATGGTGGACTATATCCTGACTAACTTTTAGGCACCGCAGTCGCCAGCCAACCTAGTCACTTGTGCTCTGTTTGCCATAGTGGAAGGACCATGCGTCGTCAGCAGCAGCAGAGATCATCTAGGTAGAATAGCAGGAGGAATAATATGACTGAATATAAATATTATTATTAACCACCTCCTCTCACTGGTCATTGTGGCATATGTGTTATCTCAAACAATTCTTTTTTTCAACAGTGCAAGACTCCACTTAGGTACAAGAGCAGGACATACAACTGATCAAGCTTCCAAGAGATGCACCGTTACTCATAGAGCCTTTGCAGTTATCTGATCGCTTTCCTTGTCTCTGAGATTCTGACATCTAAAGCCCGTAGACAGATTAAAAAGAAAAAAAGCGCATATAAGTACTAACTAAACATCATCATACTTGTTACTATCATACATTTATACACCCTAACATATGCTCTCTCATACTGAATGTCTATGTTGTCTTCATTTCAACAGTGCAACACCCCACTGAGGGAATGCGGCAGGGCATGAAACTGATCAGGTTTCCATTATATACATCATAATTTGTACAACCACAGTTGTGCACAGACAGGCTACCAGATATATCTGAGTGACCGTTCATTGGGTAACAATTCAGTGTTCTATTGAGAACACCACCACCTGATGAAGCACAGGAGTGCACATATGCGCTACCAGATGTATCTAAGCAGTCTTTGAGCAAATGACAGTTAAGTGTGCTACTGCTTGCCACAACATATAATTTGGCTGCCACTGTATCGAAACATGTATCAGACATGGAATGTGAACCAATAATAGAAACTGAAAATGCCAAACATGGTGCTGAAGTGAGGTTTATGTAGACTGAGTGGGATGACCTATGCCATGTAGTGTTGTATGTCAATGCTCAGATGACAATGGAATATGATGCATCTCACATCCCATTGCTCTACTTGGCATTATGGTAGCCGTCATTGAGTGTGTGGTAAAGTAACACTTGAGGTAGGATCTGGAGACTCGTCCATTTATCTATGTCATTCAAGTAGAATGAACTTACAAGACAAAGAGGGGTTCAATATCAGATGTGTTAAACAGAGTGAATGGGTTGCAGCCATATTTTAAAACTGCATTCAGTGATGTTGCGTGTTACCTACAAGAGCACAGTGTAGATGCAAATGACTTCAAGCAGTGTATAAGATCATGGATCTGCATAGCATCTAAGTGTGCATCCATAAGTATTAACTCCAGACATGCTGAATTTATAGTGTTAAGAAACAGCTATTGGGGGAATACTGTGCAGCCAGTGTGTCATAAAATAATATTTAACCACAAACAGGCTCTTTGAGCAAGAGCTATATTGTTAATTGTTAATTTATGTGATATTTCACTATGACTACCTTGAGCATTTCAAAGTGATCTGTTTATTTCTAAATATGAGCCTTGTTGTAATGTCAAACTAATGGACATCCTCCTATTAAGAAGCATTGTAAAAAAGAAACAAATAATATAATGTTTTCATATATATGAATTGGTAAAACAACACAAGTCCACTTTTTGCAAAAATTGAGCTACACACAGGGTAGCATTCGTGGAACATAGAGGCATCTTCTTTGCAAAAACCACACATGTCCTACACATATTAATGTTTTTACAGGCACCCTGTTTTCTGTGTTCTTTGCTATAGCAACATGAGTTCTGGGACTCTTGTTGTTATTGCAGAGTGTAGTAGGAAAAATGTCAGTCCTGAATTCATGTGGTGGATGCAAATTCTATTAGATGACATTGGTATTCGTGTATTAATATATTCCAAGATAGACATATTCAGTAAATTTCATGATTTAGAAAGTAAGAACACACAAAATGGATATCTTGCAGGGCTGATCAAAAAGAAGTCATGGTGTGCTGAAGATGGCGGAAAAGCAAAGGCTAGCCTAAAGCCAAGAGCACTAAATTATCGATATCGGATATTAATTGGAGATGGTGGGTGTGTCAAAGAATGCAAACAGGCATTTTGTAGCCTTTTTGGCATGACAAATGAACCTGTGTGACGAATTTGTAGCTGTGTGAAAAATAACGTTCAACCATTAGACAGATGAGGATGTGCTACTCCAAGCAATGCGACACCACAGGCAACTATCGATAATAGAGGAATATCTTAAAAGATCTCCATACGAAAGTCTCGCATTACTCTAGTGAAGGAATGTATTCTTAGATGCAGAGTTTTCTGTAAAAACTCTGTATGAACTGTTCATGAAGTCACATCTGCATACCAAAGTGTTATACGGAATATATTTAAGGGTTCTGAATGAGCATTTTAATTTACGCTTTAGGCAGCCACAAATCGATGTTTGCTGCTCTTGTGAGTCACATAAAGTGAAATTTAGGAGTTCATCATTGAACAATACTGCAAAGCGAGCAGCTGTATGGGAATTAACTGTGTACTCCTCAAAGAAAGAGTAAAGAAATAGTTCTATTTAAAGATGGATGCAGTAAAGAAGAAATATACAGAAAATGAGCATGTACTGGGACTATGTTTGGAAGTGGATTTACATATAAGCCCACTAGGCATGGGCCTAGGGGTGGCAGCTTTAGAGGGCGATAGTGTATTTATTTTAACATCTAACGATTTTATTTCATAGCACAGTTCGGTCAAATAATCCGAGCTAGTCAGTTAATCATTGTTGTGTTTAAAGTAAAAAGCTTTATTCTCGAGTGCTGCGAGATAGTATTTTGAACTGGATATTTTTATTTACAATCTTAATGTCTTTTATGTTGATGTTTTGTAAGTGTCTTTAACAAAAATAAGAGTGACAAAAAGAAACGAAAGATATGTGCAAAATCAAGTGGGACAATATTTCCGAAATCAGTGAAGGAAAAGCGAGAATGTAAAGCTAACGTTCAAAAAACGTTTGGCAGAGTAAACAAATTTTTCAAAAAAAAATTAGTTGCTGGTTCTATTTTGAGGGTAAGTAGTACTGATGATAGCTCTAGCACTACAGCTTAGTGGAAGAAGTAACTGTGAACGAAACAATAGTCAAAAATGAAGAGAAACAAATTATTCCTGAAATCGAGTCTCACAGAAACCTAAGTATCGAATCAGATATTACAAAAGGAATTAACCTCATTATTGATGATGCTTCAGAAAGGAGTGTTAATGAATGAACAATCGACATTATTTTACGCTGTGGCATTAATGAAAACTGTAATGGTGATTTTTCTAATTCACAAAGAGCAATAGGCGGTGAAAACAGATATCTGAACACAAACTTATTTTATCACAAGCTTTTAAATGGTGAATCAAATTTGCATGATTACTTAGTACACTTCTGCAACACCAGTGTTATTTTTTGTGTATAGTGTGAATTGTTCAGAGGTAAGACAACGATAGCTACTAATGGTATTTCAGACTGGAGAAATATTTCTAATATTTTACCTCATCATAAAAATTCACTTGAACTCAAAAATTTTGAATTATCACTTTTTAGAAGGAAAAAATCACTTGGAATGGTAGAAACCTTTTCGAGTTATATGTTGAGACAGAAAAAATGTACTGGTGCAGTGTTGAAAAAGGTGTTTGCAGTAGTAAAGAAGCTAACAAACCGTGTACTTCACCTTTGTGTACACATTGAAAAAATTCATTCACTACATAACGGTCACTTTAGGATGTCTCTTGAACTTACAGCTGAGTCCGATCCTTTTCTCGCACAGCACACTGAACGGTATGGAAATATGGGACAGAAAAGTTATCTATCTTCACAACCTATGATGAAATAATAGAGCTGTTTTCTGAACGAATATAAAGAATTATTAAAAGTGATATCAAGCAGGACAAATATTTCTCTACTTCTTTTTCTACTGTAGACATTTCTCATATTGATCACCTATCTTTCGTATTGAGATATGTGAATGAGAATGGTGAGCCAGTTGAACGTTTCTTTCTGTTTTTACCGAATTGAGGACACAAGCCTGGAAACCTAGCTGATGATGCACTGAAAGTTCTATCTACAAATACCTTCGCTATTACTGACTGTAGAGGCCAGTCATATGACAACGCAAGCAACTTGTCAGGAGCCTACACTGGTTAGCAGGCACATAGCGAAGCACGAAATCTGAAAGCACATTACATGCCTCGTGCAGAATAGCCTTTGAATTAAGTCAGCATTAGTGCTGCAAGCTGTTGTCAAGAAGCATGTTCCGTTTTCAGTTTAGTGCAGAACGTTTATAGTTTTTTCTGTGGTTCTACACAATGCTGGATCAGCATCTTTATTTCATGGAACCAGGAAACAAAACAGTTAAAAGTTTATCAAAAATAAGTTACTCAGCAATAGAGGAAGCATGTGTAGGTCTGAATGAAAACTGGGAGAGCGTTATCAATGCCGTCACACATGTTATTAATAAACAACTTGTGTGAAACATACCGAAGTATTAATACTGTAGAGAAATCATATTCATCTGTGTCAGACGCAAATGGAAGAGTTATAAGCGTCCTTTGAGATTACTGATATGATGAATGCAGGTGCACTGACCAAGGTTCAGATACAAGTTTTCATAGCATCATTTGAGGAAAGTATTCTTTGACTGGACGATATAGACTTCTACACCTTGTCAGAAAATTCGAAATAATACCCCCCAAACCTGATATAAGACCCACGTGCACTGACTGCTAACTAAGACTGTTAAGTATGAAATACTGTTGTGATTTTGTAATGGGTAGTGTGGCTGATATTTTGGAAGGATTTTGATGTAATGTTTCTTGCTGTAATGTGTATGTAGTCTGCAGTGATCAATTTCCCACTTTAGCTGAAATTTTCCAAGTCAAACATATTTCTGTATTCTACAGTGAGCTCTCGCCATGGACTGACGTAATAACCAAGCCTTCGCTGTGGAAGGCAGTCTAAATGCCAGTACTTTTATTAAAAATGCTGGCTGTACTCTGCATGCCATGCAGTGGTGTAATTTATTATGCTGACTCCTGCAAAAGAGAGAGAGAGTACACATCAGCGAACATTTCAGCACCACAATAGTAGAACTGTTGAAACTACTTGGTTTTGAGATTATTCAGTCTAACATCTTTCAATATCCTACAGTTATCTTTCACCATGGACTGATGCAGTCACAACCTGTCTTTTACTGACCGTCATGAGGTGGACATCATCGTATTCCACAGCAGTGACCATGTCAGCACATCAGTGGCAGAAGTACTGAAACCCACCATATTTTGAGGGTATGTGTTTTGCTGTACAGAGCAAAACTGCATGGTGGAGACTGTGTTGTGACATAAATTTCATGTAGGTGCTGCAGAATTTGACATGTGCAAAAAAGTGAATATGCCTACACGGTTGTAATGAAGTTGGAAATGAAATAATATTGTCTTTCTGCAAACGTATGTTCAGTTTCCGATTACATATATTACAATAGTTCCATATTATACCTTTATATATCTATGCTGTATGATCAAGATGCCTAAATATGCTCTTCTGAAAGGACACATTGTGTTGTTAATCACCTGAAGCATGGGCTTGTAGCATGAGACTATGTTCCATACTGATTTCTACACAAAACTGAACGATTTCTATGCAATACATACTTATGAATCTGGCACATGCTTAAAAAAAGGCGGCCGCGCTGGCCGAGTGGTTCTAGGCGCTGCAGTCCGGACCACGCGGCTGCTACGGTCGCAGGTTCGTATCCTGCCTCAGGTGTGGATGTGTGTGATCTCCTTAGGTTAATTAGGCTTACGTAGTTCTAAGTCTAGGGGACTGATGGCCTCAGATGTCAAGTCCCATAGTACTTAAAGCCATCTGAATCTGAATTTTTTCAAAAAAAGAAAAACGTAGCTGAACACATCTATTCTCAAGGGGAAACAATAATGTATGGTAGGAGAATGTATACACATGTAACAATAATAATTTATTTTGTATCAACTGGACAGATAGAGGTTCTACAGCCACACAGTAACAGCAGTTACATGACACTGACGCCATCAGTCTATTAGTAAACGATGTGCAGCAACAGCAGCAGCTGTAGTCTGCAAGAGTGCTAGTCACCACCGTTGAAGGTTACTCTGCTGCAACTAGGAGGCTATTGCAGCAGCAACTGCACATCATAGCCACATCGACAACCTCTAAAATGTGATGGCAGCAGCAGCGTCCTGCCCACACATCTACATCTACATTTATACTCCGCAAGCCACCCAACGGTGTGTGGCGGAGGGCACTTTACGTGCCACTGTCATTACCTCCCTTTCCTGTTCCAGTCGCGTATGGTTCGCGGGAAGAACGACTGTCTGAAAGCCTCCGTGCGCGCCCTAATCTCTCTAATTTTACATTCGTGATCTCCTCGGGAGGTATAAGTAGGGGGAAGCAATATATTCGATACCTCATCCAGAAACGCACCCTCTCGAACCCTGGCGAGCAAGCTACACCGCGATGCAGAGCGCCTCTCTTGCAGAGTCTGCCACTTGAGTTTATTAAACATCTCCGTAACGCTATCATGGTTACCAAATAACCCTGTGACGAAACGCGCCGCTCTTCTTTGGATCTTCTCTATCTCCTCCGTCAAACCGATCTGGTACGGATCCCACACTGATGAGCAATACTCAAGTATAGGTCGAACGAGTGTTTTGTAAGCCACCTCCTTTGTTGATGGACTACATTTTCTAAGCACTCTCCCAATGAATCTCAACCTGGTACCCGCCTTACCAACAATTAATTTTATATGATCATTCCACTTCAAATCGTTCCGCACGCATACTCCCAGATATTTTACAGAAGTAACTGCTACCAGTGTTTGTTCCATTATCATATAATCATACAATAAAGGATCCTTCTTTCTATGTATTCGCAATACATTACATTTGTCTATGTTAAGGGTCAGTTGCCACTCCCTGCACCAAGTGCCTATCCACTGCAGATCTTCCTGCATTGCGCTACAATTTTCTAATGCTGCAACTTCTCTGTATACTACAGCATCATCCGCGAAAAGCCGCATGGAACTTCCGACACTATCTACTATGTCATCCCACATCTGATCATTCAGTACTGCAAAATTAAATAAATAAATAAAAATATCATCTGATTATATTGTGTATATTGAGGTGTTTCATTTACTTTCATTCACCAGAAAATTTTTCAGTGGTGGCACTAGATATCGAGGCCAACTAGATTTTATCATCATGTATTACAGTGAAATTAAAAGAAATCATCTGCCCACAACAATATCTACACTAAATACTTATGCTCGAATGTTATTTGCTTTATACAGAGAAGTCTCAAAGAGAGGATTCATATATACATATTTCATACACATATATACTGATGTATATTAATTTAGCTTGCATTCACCAGAAAATTTTTCATTGGTGGTGCTAGATATTGAGGCCTCCTTGATTTCATCATCAAGATGCATTATTGCGAAATTAGAAAAAAATCGTCAGCCCACCACAGTGACACACAAAATTCGTAACAAATTACACTGAAAACTTTAACAAAACACCCACACCTCTTAAGCTACAAACAGATTGCCTATATACATTGTATTTGGCGGAATGATGATGATGAAATTAGTATGATTTACAAGCAGAGGTAGATATTTTGGAGAATGAAATCAAATATTGCTGCAAACCAGGCTAGTAGACATTATGGAATTCCAGCAGAATTGCTGGAAATCATTGAAAAGAATGCAATGAAAGTGTTGTATTCAGGGGTCAGAAAATATGGAGGACACAGCAGTGGCCAGAAGACTGGAAAAGCTCAGTATTCACCACAGTTCCATCCTTGAAAGATGTGTATCTCTGTTTTACTGCAAAAGCCTTTGACTGTGTTGGCCACAATAAATTATGGGAAATATCATATCACCTCATTTACCACATATGGAAGTTATACTGTGATCAAGAAGCCTCAGTAATAATCATTTACAGAGTAACTAAATGGGTCAAAATTGAAAAAAGGAATATTATAAGGCTGCATATTGTCACCGTATTTATTCAATCCATATGCAAAGCAGATTATCAGGACTGCTATTTTAGATTTAGAAGAAAACGGAATTAAAACAGTTGGGATAAATATAAATACCAATTGGAGTGGGGGTAAAACACTTCCTTACAGGACATCTGATTTACCCGATGATTTTTCCTTCAATTACTTAGAATTGTGACAGGAAATCACGAATCCAGTCGCACAACTGTATAGGTATGCAATCTCTTACATAGTTTCATGTGAGGAGCTGTATCAAAAGCTAGAAATATGGAGAATCTCTGCTAACAGAACACACATTACTGGACGATCAGATTAGAGAAAGGATGCATGAAAAAAATTAATGGAAGCATTTGTATTACATCGAATTTACGTCACTAATACTATAACTACGCCATGAAAGATACCTCCTTTACGTTTTGTTATATATTATGCAAGAACGATACTGGAAGATTGTCGGATTGTTCAAAACAGCGAGCTGTAACACAAAATCGCGAAGAGTTTTTAAAAATCCGTCATCCTTCCGTATGTGAGACAAGAAAAAAATGGTGATTCGTGAGAAAAAGAGTAAATTTATCGTACAGACTTAAACCATTCCCCATTATAGAAATGACACCTTTAAGTGCAGTTATTGTTGTGTGTGTACAATAAAGAAAAATGGAAGATATCAAAGCTAAAAAATGGAAACTGTAGTATATGGCGAAGACATCCGCCATAAAGAAAGAACACACAATGCAATTCGTAAAAGAGTAAGCTATTACAGATGTGCAGGCAAGGGTTACATATTGCTTTAAACAGTGTATGACGGAATCTAGCTACAACTGAGGAACATAAATATACATTTTCTGTTAATAACACCAGCTGGGAATTTCATCTAACAAGAAGTGAATTTGGACTCGAACAAACCATGATTCCGTCATTTACAATAACAAAGGCATAAAGACTTTAAAAGTGAGCATACAAATGACACAGTTTAAGATCATGATCTGTATGGGTGGAACATGCAGTGCAGTGGGTTAGTGTCATAGTGCCTGTATGTCAATGCATCAAGTAAGACCACTGTGTGAACACAACTGACATTCAGGCATTCTCAAAAGGTATTGGAAGGTCAAACATATCAGTGAAGTGCAATGAAATTGCAGAACAAGGAGCTAAAACCGATTTGCAGCACAGTATACTATAACTATGCCATGGGAGAGAAATCTATTGCGTTTTCTCATGAATGCAAGGACCATCCAGAGGAAATTTCGTTGAAATGTTCAAACCGTTCAAATGTAGCACAAAATCATTACGAATTTTAAAAAAATCCATCATGCTAATGTACGTGAGACAAGGAAAAATTCCTGTTTCATATGGAGGGCATACACTGTACGATTAAATCTTTGTAGGTGAATGACAAGCAATGTAGAAACAAACGCACCCCACTTTACCCAACCTGCAGTGTTTAATTTTACCATGTAGGTTACATGGAAAATTCTCCCAATTTGCTAGAGACGTCTGAATAGCTGCGGTAGAATGCATTTGAACACATGACATTTGACTGATAACTAGAATCATCTGAGACAGTTCTATTATAAACTATTAATGGTGAGAGTACATTATGTCAGACACACGGTATATATTCACCTTTACTACTGCTCAGCATACGAACCCATATGTGTATGAACACCAAGTGAAAACGTATAATTTGATGTGTGAGATATCTTAGACGATGTGTAAAACCAACGTTCTAGATGCACCGCATGCACCAGAAAGGCAGAAAGCTGGCACATTTTGCAGTTTCGAAGCGATGTTGCAGAAGTGCTATGAATCAGATCATTACCACTCAATTTTATCGAAAGCCACTGCTGATAATGCACTATTTGCCAATGGTCGAGTTGGCGTTACTTGTTTGTTCGTATTTAATAATTTCTGCATGATTTAATTCATTAGATAATAAATTAGAGACTACTGGCATTTTCTGTGACCTGTCAAAAGCCTTTAACTGTGTGAACCACAGCATTCTCTTAAGTAAATTAGAATATTATGGTGTCACCGGCAGTGATGCGAAATAGTTAAAGTCTTTTCTATCTAACAGGAAACAAAGGGTGTCATTGTGAAATACCTGTGCAGTAAGCAGTCAGTCTACATCTGACTGGGAATTAATTACATTTGGTGTTCCTCAAGGTTCCTTCTTGGGTCCATTGCTTTTTATTGTGTACATTAGTGACCTCACATCTGTTGTATTGCCAGATACTATGTTTATTTTGTCTGCAGATGATACAAACATTCCAATAAGTAGGAAGTCAAGTAAAGATTTAGGAATAGCTGCTAATCAAACTTTCACTGACATTAATAAGTGGTTTAAAGCTAATTCACTGTCATTAAACTTCGAGAAAACCCACTATATGCAGTTCAGAACCTCCAAGAGATTTCCTTCCAGCATGAGAGACACAAAACTCAAATTGCTATCACTGTGTGAGGTTCTTATTATTTCAGACACCATTTATTTGCCATTTGTTACTTAATATTCGATTGCTATGTCTAAGACAGATAAATTCCTATTGTGAGTGGTAATACACAATGGTACAGCCCTGCATTCGGAGGCAGTTCTCATGGTTGACAGGCAGATAGTATTAAAACACCATATGTTGCTGCAGATATGCAAGTGGTGTAAGGAAGTGAATGAGGTGTGAGAATGTATCATTAGCCATTGTAGACATTGGGAAGTACCCAATATTTATGTGCAAAACACATATTTTTTGCATCGGATATTAATTATTAACATAATAAATAGTAGAGGCAATCTATGTGTCATTAAAGGTTCTTTACTATTACTACGCTTTGCAGTAAAGTCATTGTAAAAAAGAAAACAATGATGAATGTGTAGCCAACAAAGTACACACAAATCCTTCTGATTTCGTATGAAGTTTGCTAGTGAATCTTATTGGGCGCCTGGTAAGTCAGTTGGCGTGGATGTACTCTTGGTATGAACCCTGTGTCTGTCATGCTCTCGGTTTTCAATATTATACGAAATTAAGAGTATTAAACTGAGTAGCTATGTATTGTTTTATGCTGTTTATCAAGAAATGCACCACAGTGGTATTCCATACTAATAATTAAAGTAGATTTGCTAGCTGCACATACAGTCACAGCCATACAATTAGAACTTTTGCAGCTCTGAGAGCGTCCAGTGCACTGCAGTATCTACTCTGATGGACAACATACATGAGAGTACTGCACAGAGCAGGCAGGAGAGAGTGTTGTGTACTAATTTACAAAGATAATCAAAGAAATACTTATTTTTCCTTACAGATTTGGATGAAAAGGCAAGATTAGATTAATGGTACATTTGCTGTCACCTTCTCCTAGTTATTATGAGAAACACTTATAGAGGTTTAGCTAATGAATGGACCTCGCAATTTGCCTTCCCTGTGCTGTGGGTAAGGAGTACAAATAATTTCTCATTTAATTGGGGAGCTAGAATTTGAACAAGAAATGTACCAGAATTGGAAGCAGCTAAGTATGTTGCTTTTGGGTAGGACTGTGGAGTTATAATAGAGCACATTACGAAGTGTAAAAAGTGCTTATCACAGAGTATTTTAAGTTCACATTGCAGAGGATTAAGTTTTCATCCACAGATTACAAACATTTAATGAATGGAGTCATACAAACAGTCATCATGAGGGCAGCAAAGAAAAACACAGAAGATAGTGGCAGCAAATCACTGTGCATATGGAGTGTGCCATAGATAGTCCAAATCACTGCAGGAGCAGCGATGGGTGTTCTTGGGGTGCAAATGTGGTGGTCTGGATATTGACGCCTGGACTTTCTTCAACCAGCTAGGCCAACAGTAGAGTGCATGAACTTACCAAAAGTAAATCACAGCTCACATTTGAATATTAGTTATTAAATACTGAGCAGTTATGTTCGCAAGCCAAGGGTCTAAAAGATTCTTGACTTGCAGGATGAATAATTTAGAGAAAAATGAATATGAGGAAATGGTTCAAGGAACTTCAGTTTCAACAGAAAGTACGATGATACAACTACCGAAAATGAAAATGTGAGCCCTGTTAAGAGGGATATGGGCAACCTTTTATGGAATTAAGTAGGGAAAAAAATTGGACGTAGCACATTTGACAAAATAAGGGGTACATCAGTAGCATCAAAGATACTAACAAGATATATGAAAAAAAGAAGCAGGTATCATTGAAAGAATAGAATCAACTGCTTGGAACATTAACAGTAAAGTGGGAATACTGTGAGGGATATTGACAACAAAATCGAAGAGGTTATTAAAAATACTAAAAACAAAACTAAAAATTTAAGAGTACAGATCACTAGACTCTGGGATGAAGAAAAATTAATAGTGGATAAAATCGGTACAATTGAGGCTCTTTGGATTGAACACAGTAAAGATGTCATTGAGAGTAATAGTTACAAATGAGTTTCTGTGAGGAGACTGAAAATAGTCTCTGATTTAAATAATAAATTGGCTCAATATGAGGAAAGAATAAAAAAAACATAAAAGTTCAGTCTACACTGTTATCAAATTAGGTTCTGTTCATAACTCTGCTGTCAGTAACACAAGGGAAGCGTTTGAGAAAGTAGACAACATTCTGTGCACGATCAATGATTTTAATAGTATCTTGTTGCTGAAAATGTAGAGAAGAAATTAAATAAAAAAGAATGTTGTCAATGAAGTACACTATTTGAAAGAATGTATGGTACTTGCAACAATAATGCTGCTAATGCAAAATTACACCCTAAATCCTTTATCAAACAGTTTAATAAACTATTACCAGAACACAGATGACAAAAGAAAAACAGGTTGTGCCACCAATAGGCTGGAAGGAGACGCTCTATCTTGGGGGATGGGAGCAGGAGATACTTTACAGTAACATCAGGAATTTGTGAAAAAATTCTTGCATTTATATTTGTCGAATAGCGTGCAACGTAATGTCAGGAATAACATTTTTCTGGGGAGAAATTTCTTAAATAGCGGATATGGTAGCGATAAAAAAAATTTTTCCAAAGCTTTTGTGAAAAGAATTTATAACTTAAGTGAAGAAGGCCTTATTGAAGCAGTATTGGTGAAACTATCGACATATGCAAAAGAAAAATTCATAGAGTTTCCTAGACAAAAATCTAAGGATATTTTTCAGGCTCTGGATCAGCTGGATGGTTTGCCAGAGGAAACAGTGACGAATACTTGTTATAGGGGCATAAACTCGCCACCAAGGCTAAATGTTAATTAAACTAATCACAATCTAAACATAAAATGCCACCCATACATGTGTGAAAGGAGGGAAACATTTTAATTACCACTGGTTCTGAGTGAGAATAAAATGTACAGTTTTTATAGTTCTATCTACCGTTGGACAGTGGTAATAGTGAATTCTCAATCATACCACTGGAGCAACTTAATAGTTCGGGCCACCACCATTCATAAGTATGAAGACGAGTGAAAACTAAAACAATTCAATCACAATAAATAAAAATTCACTTAATAACTTAGCTGCTCCATATGATGAGATAATAAACTTTGAAATCCTCGAGGGTTATTGCTTCAGAAAGTTCCAGAATTCGATCTTGCTGAAGTACTAATTTTTAACTAAAACACAGAGTACATCACTTTTCTTCTTTTACATGATGGGCGATTAGTATATGCATTGATGATAGGTACATTTTATCGTCTGACAGCCTCCGAAAGAGACTCACACAAACAGCTTCCGAAAGTCAGTAATACAGACTGCCTGACTGACTCTCTCACTGCCACTGGCTATCTCTGACTGACTATTACTACTACTACATCCTTGCTGACTGTCTCTCTGACTGTCTGACGTCTCTCTGACTGTCTCTTACTGTCTCCCACATGGTTCATGCGCCACTTCTTTTTATATAAAACTAAACAATCGAATACATTGTTAAATGTAAGATTTATAAAATAACAATTAAAAGCCATTAGTTACTCACACCAAAAAGTGGCCTAAATATTGCCCTACACGTTCTGATATGCAATTTTGAAGAGTTTACTTAATTTCATATACATCTGCAATGAGTTTTACACAACAAAATTTTAAATTACATTTAGGTTAATTATAAACAAACCACTTTGAATAAGATATTGTTATTGGTGTTTTGAATAGCTCTCAAGTAGAGCTATTATTTTAAGTAATCATAATGAACAAAAGTCATAGCTTTTCAGAAACAGGGGAGAAGTAAACTTTCAACAATATGTGATGCAACATGGCTGCACAGCTCATATCACGAAATTTGAGAGTTGGACTATTAAGGAACATCTTACTCCCCTTAATTGGTAACACAAATCGGGTAACATAATGTGAAATTTAATCTGAAATAGTAAATTCATTTGTTCTGCTTTTTAATGGGTAGCTTACCACTGGAACTGGGTATAGACATAACAGTATAAAGTTCAGAAAGTTAAAAATTGGAACTAAGATGACCTCTTCACAGGATGGTGACATGAGGAAGAAATTTCAGATAGGAATGAGAAGGTAGTTCCATTTCAAGCAACAACCAGCTAGCTAGAACGAACAGCACAGTAATGACTTTCATAAGTGAGGAAGATATAGATGGAACCGAGATGGTTTGCATTTTAGTGGTAGTAGACAAGTTAATGTCCATGACAAAGAAAACACTGACAGAAGGAAAGACAGAGAAATTAAGACAAAAGTCCTGAGTGGAAAGACTGAAGGGAAGTTCATGTAAGATCTGACCATGAAATCAAGTATTTACTGATTTGATAGCAATTAAATGAATGATAAGAGATGTGAGTGAAGCTCTGTTTGAAGAAAAGAGACCAGAAGTAAAGAGGATTAGCAGTCCATAGTGAGGGTTGCAGTTAATCATATCGAGGCAGCAGCAGTCTTTGATAGAGGTAGTAAAGTACGTACCATAGCAGAGGGGCTTTACAGGCAAATAATAAAAAGACAGAAAGTACCAGGGTTGTCAGTACAAGGGGTTCGCCAGTACAAGAGGTTATTAAACTGGTACATGTTGCAGGAAGTAAAACCGAAATAGTCAGGAAACAAATGTTATTAGAAGTAAGAACTCAAGAGACATTATTGGAAGTTAGTGCCATGATGATACCAGATCTATGCATAGGAACAGATTTGTTAGGAAACTATGTTGCTGTCACAGATTTCGAGACTGAACTTATTACTGAAGAAGAACAGGGTAGATACTACTTGAAAGTGATGTGTGAATGTTTTCAGTGGGAAGCCAAAGAAGAAAATTACCTCACCAGAAAGAAAGAAGTGGTTAGACTGATACTGAAAAAAAAAATCAGACAATGAAACATGGGCTAAAGTAGACAAAAATTAAATAAATTACCAAAACTGGAAAACGGGAAGTAGAGAATTTGCTTTTGAAGTATAAGAACGTCGGAAGATATGCGTTATTTTGCACTCCTTTCATATTTTTGTAAAACTTAATTCTGCGATTGTATCCTTATCATTTTTCTTCTGGTAATGTCATATCCTGTTGGTCCTTAATTGTCAGCACCTAAAACCAAACTGATACTTGAAAGAGAATGGGAGCAAGGTATTTTTGTTTTATTCTTTTAGAAACTGTAGTCTTTCGCCAATAGCCATAATGGAGTTATTTCCCTGTCTGCACTATTCTGGTAGAAAGCATGGCTTGTTCGTTTGAATGCCTTGTAGGGGCCAAAGAAGCCACTTCATTTATTCTCCAAACCGGAATCTTGCCTCTCTTGCAGGTTTGGTGACGCAAGCCATACTGCTGCGTTTGGGCTATTTTGCAATACAGGAAACAGTTCACCCGTCAATTTTGCGCTGCCTCATTTGTCACATTGGCGAGCGACACTTTCAACACTCACAAAGTCGCGCCTCCACTTTGAACAAGAGAGAGAGGCTGACTTTGGTTGAGGAGCAGTGTTTCTGCCATCGATGGGTAAGCATGTCTTCCTTTGGAGACAGATTTAGACTAAGTCGCGATGCGTTTAGTGAGTCAGAATGCAGTAAACTTCAAAGCATCAGCGCTTTTTGACCTCCTATCTATCCTTAACTCATTTTTTAAATAATGTTATGTGTGAAACTGATTGAATACTGAGCTGTGTTGGACACAGCACCCGAACTTTTTTTCCGTTCGTTAGGTCTCACACATGTGGAGACACTTGATAACCATGTTAATTCACCTGCTTTTCATGCATTTATTTCGCCTTTAGCGAGTCTTACTATATTCAATTCAGTATTTCATGAGTGAAATGAATATTTTTAGAGCCGTTAAGTTTTCTTGTTGATGTTATTTTATCCATGTTGGATCTTTTGAACTGCGCGACCGTTAATGATAGTCGGTCAATGACTCAATCATCCATAAATTTGCGTCATTCACCGACGATGATCTTGTTGCTTTGTTACTGGTCTTAAGACCACGTGGCGAAACACTTGATTTCCGTGTTAAGTACATTCATTTGCTCCTTATGCATTTGTTTCGCCTTCAGTGAGCTGTATATTCGATCCAACATTCCGCGAGTGAAGCGAATATTTTTAGAACCATCCATTTTCGTGAGACATGATCTTGTTACTTTGTTCCTGATCCTAGGACCACGTGGCACATAATTGGCTTTAGTATTGGTTAACACATCAGTAGTTATTCGTGGCTGAGGAACCAATCATTTGCACTGTAGTAAGCTACAGGTCGTTTGATGAATGCACTAGTAATTTACCTAACATGCCGGAGGGATCCTGCTTTGCTGTTTTTCTTTTCCTGTAGCGAATTATTTCCCGGTTTATCTCTCCTCAGTGGTGGCTGCGTGTTAACACTACCCCATTTTTTTGTAACCGCTAACGTAGTTTTCTCGTAGTAACGATCGGGCTCCGTCATTCTCTCCTTTTTGCTAATCGATTCTTTATTGAAAAACTTAACAACTGAAGTAGGTGTTCATGCAGATAAAATGTTAAATTGTGATTAGCTGATCATGTCCCACTTTTAATCAACACTGAGATTTGCTGTAATAAACAACTGTTGGAAGGTCCTTCGTTTTGTGAAATACAGCCCCAACAAAACCGTTGATGAAATGCACGAAATTGCAAAGAACCTGTCATGGCCTCTGAAAGGGGAACAAATAGATTCATAAAATAGCATTTAGTTTTCATACAGTCGTCACAGATCTCGTGTTGCCTTTGTGCTACTGTTTTGCAAAATTAAACCTAGAGGCCAGCGCTTTATATGTCGAGATCGTTCCCGATCACTGCATGTGCAACAGGTTAACTGAATATCTTCCCTTCTAGTACAGGAAGCATCAAGTCTTATTGCACGTGATCTTGTGAAAGAGGGTGCTTCTTTTTGGAAGATTATAATTATGCGTTCATTCCTTGACATCACTCTATGAAGACAGTCTTCCTTATCCATCTCCTGAATACCAGCTTTCACGACGAAAGATTATTGTAAAGGATACATAACCTTTCCCGTCTGCTTTGTTGATTTACGAATCCAAGCAAAATCCCACTTCAAACATCCATTCACGTCTTTTGATGTGTTCTCAAACAAACCATGCTTAGAGAAAGGGAACACACACGGGAAATCATCCAAGATTAATGCCAAGATAAGGAAATTTTATGAGTTTTTGAAGGTATGTGTGTGTGTATATACAGGGTGTAAAATTTAAGTTGATGAACCAGAACAACTCGAGAAATAAGCTTCACACGAAAAAATGTGTAGAATCCAAAGTTGATTATTTTCGAGGGGACATCTGCTGGTGCTAAAATTAGCCTGCCACCCCAGCCCCCTGGGTGTGGGGTGGGAGGCAACTTTAAAATCTCGAATGGGAACCCTCATTTTTATTGCAGAATCAGATTCAACATAAAAAACTACATACATTTTGTCTTAAACATTTGTTTTGATTCTTGGTAGTTGGAACTGTAATTCAAGAAAATTTTTGCGTGGAAAATGGTTATGGATAAATAAAAAATACTTATTTACTTCGTAAATTTTGATTCACTAGAACTAAAACTCTCCCTCTCTCCCCACAAGGTGGGGTGTGAGAGAGAGGAATTAGAATCTTACCAAGAAACAAACAAAACTTGTCTGAATCTGTGGAAAAAGTTAATATTTGGGTAAACATTTGTAAAACTCTAATTTATCTCTCTCAAACCCCACCCTATGGGGAGAGATGGAGAGTTTTAATTTTAGAGAATCAAAATTTACGAAGTAAATAAGTATTTTTTATTTACACATAACCATTTTCCATACAAAAAGCAGAACATGGATTTTCTTGAATTACAGCACCAACTACCAAGAATCAAAACAAATGCTTAAGACAAAATGTACATAGTTTTTTATGTAGAATCTGATTCTGCAATAAAAAATTGCGTTTCCCATTCAAAATTTGACAGTTGCCTCCCACCCCACTCCCTGGGGGCAGGGGTGGTGGGCTAATTTTAGCATCAGTAAATGTACCCCTCGAAAATAATCAACTTTTGATTCTACACATATTTCAGTGTGAAGCTTATTTTTCGAGTTATTCTGGTTTGTCAACTTAAAATTTACACCCTGTTCGATACCTCATCTGAATGCTGAAGTGTCACATCGTATGTCCCAACCAGTAAAAGGAGTATATAACGTAGCAGGTATCAAATGATACTTAGGGAATTAAGAGCAAAGATAACATGAAATTTTATTAATGAACGGAATATCATTACGATCTATAAAGATACTGTAAAATAATGGAGTTTGAGGAATGTGAGTAAAGAATATATGAGAAGAAGTATCACCACAGCTGTACCTTGAGAATGCCTTTATTGTCTCATGTGACTAGTTTCGGTGGCAGCATATTACCGCCATCCTCAGGCCCACTGCCAAAAGAGTGTTGATTTCCTTGGTGCATTTATTGTGGAGTCCTTGTTACTTGTATGTACATGTGGGCTAGCTTTCCTCAGGAGCCTCCACTCAACACCATCAAGTAGAGACTCCTGAGGAAAGTCAGTCCATATGTACTAGTAACAATGACTCCACAAAATATGCACCAAGGAAATCTAACACTCTTTTGGCAGGGGGCCTGAGGATGGTGGTACTGTGTCGCCGGAACTAGTAGTGTGAAACAATAAAGTCATTCTCAATATTCAGCTGTGGTGGTACTTTTCTGATATATACCATCAGCTGAAGTCCCTCATCCATACAATAGGTTGAACATCCATAAATGGTAGAGAAACCTGTTAGAATTATGAAAAGTGTGCTAAGCTAGCAAGGCATTCATATAAAAATTTGTAGTGGGTGGGTGGGCGGGTGGGGGGGGGCAAGGTAGGGCCATCACCTGGGGATACAGAGTATTTTTAATATTTTGGAAGACAAAATAGCGATTCATTAAAAAAGTTCTAGTTCTGATCCTGTTAAAAACCTGCATAATATCAACTTTTAAATAATTTTCTTGAAAGAAAAACATCTGAGTACACTATATTTTTTCCTTTCACTGAAAGCAAGGGGGCCCCAACCCCTTTGCCACTGGGTATGGGTGCCCATTTAAGCTATTAAATTGTAAGAAACATATGGTTTTTTTTTAAATGTGTTTCCCTATACAAAGTTAAGCAGGTAGTTAAAAGGCACATTATGGTAAACAAATAGATAGGCATGGCACCTCTATAAAGCCAGTGCATAGCGACAAACAAATGTGAGTCTATAGGTCAAAGACCCTGGGCAATGTGATAGGACAGCTCATTGAGTGTTGCCAAAGGCAGTGATGTCGCAGTGATTTAAGCATGCACTTATAACAGTAAGAGGGAGAAGTTCGTCAAGCCATAATGTGAATAGTAACCCCACAATGGAGTGACATGATTTGACTACCAAGTAACTTAAATGAGGAGATTAACTTTAAGAAAATAAAGAAATTTTAATGCATACATAAATGATTTGGGGATTTTAATAACGTTTGTGTACCACTTGGTCAATTTCATGACGTATTATTGTCAGAATAAAAATAGGGTGTACGCATTACCTAAAATAATGTTTCTCATGTTACGATGTGCTGCCAGGAAGAATGGTAATTATGAAGTCATGATGATCAAAGGCTGAGGTCAAAGATGGAATGTCAGTTACAAAAATGATGTTATTCTGTGTTGCGTGATGCTGACAACCAATGTTGAATGAAATAACTGCCATAGAGTCGTAGCATTTCATAAAAACTAAAGTTCTGATGTACAGCAATGCACTGAACAGAAGTGATAAAACCGCATGTGAATTATATGTATCTAAATGTTATGAATGGCAGTGCATCAGAATTTAATGCCTCGCCAACAGCATTTTTGTGTGTGTGTAATGGTAGGATAAAAATATAAGACAGTGCTCAGGTTGCAGTAAAATGTAATATTTTTCCTTGTGTGTAAAGATAGTTTAGAGGTTAAATGTAGGCCTAAGTGGTAATTACCATAAAAAGTTTGTTTAAAGAACCCAATAGTGGTTATGATTAACAATTTTCGTTTAAAGATTGAAAGGGGGTGAACAGTTAATATTGTGTGTATTGTACAATGTGAAAAATTCTTATTAATAATCACCCGGACTCTTTTTGAGTGTTTAAAGCAGTATTTTTGGGGAGGGTATTGTGGTCTTAAAGAATTGATTAGAGTATTGCTAACTTATGTTTACATAATTATTGTTTATTGATCTAAAAATTGTACTAAATCTTAGTGTTTCAAGAGCATTGCAAATAGTATTGTAACTTCGCAATAATTTAAAGAAAAAGAAAATTAGTGTGCATTTGATTCATTATATGTTTTTATAAAGCAGTTTCAGTTTGCAGTAAAATTCTGAAGAGAAGTCAATTAATAAAGAATATTTATTTAGGGTAACCTGTATTGAATGTGTATTTCATGATTACCACAGTCAAATAAATCACCAGAAAGCTTCACTAAAATTCTATCTTTGATATGTAGGGAAACTACAAAACTTGCAGCATAGAAAAATGATAACATGTAAAGGTTACTCATACATTGCGAGTTAGCAGATACGCTGCAAGCTGTCAGTTTGGGATTTGTGGACCGTGCAGGGCCAGGCAGGGATAGGGTGTCATGGCTGCCAGCAAGAGGCGGACAGAAGTGAGTTGCTGCAGGTAAACATGTGGTTTTCTCCAGGTGTCTAGGAGTTGAGGAGCCAGATAGCTATTTGGGCAGCAGACATGAAGGTGGCTGATGTGGACAAAAACCGCAGAATCCACAATGTGACACATTTGGCTGCTAAAGAATATCTTGAAATGAAATGGTAATTCACAGATTCATCCTACTGTAATCACAGTACTGAGGTGCATGCATTGAGACTTAAATATAAAGTATACTATGAGATCGAAATTATCCGGACACCTGGCTGAAAATGACTTACAAGTTCGTGGCGCCCTCCATCGGTAATGCTGGAATTAAGTATGGTGTTGGCCCACCCTTAGCCTTGATGACAGCATCCACTCTCGCAGGCATACGTTCAATCAAGTGCTGGATGGTGTCCTGGGGAATGACAGCCCATTCGTCCCAGAGTGCTGCACTTAGGAGAGGTATTGATGTCGGTCGGTGAGGCCTGGCATGTAGTTGGCGTTCCAGAACAACCCAACGTGTTCTGTAGGATTCAGGTCAGGACTCTGTGCAGACCAATCCATTACAGAGATGTTATTGTCATGCAGCCACTCCGCTCGATCATGTTGAAAGATGCAATCGCCATCCTCGAATTGCTCTTCAACAGTAGGAAGCAAGAAGGTGCTTAAAACATCAATATACGTCTACGCTGTGATAATGCCACGCAAAACAACAAGGGGTACAAGACCCCTCCATGAAAAACACGACCACACCATAACACCACTGCCTCCGAATTTTACTGTTGGCGCTATATGGTGGCAGATGACGTTCACTGGCATTCGCCATACCCACACCCTGCCATCGGATCGCCACAATGTGTACCGTGATTTGTGTGGTGTCACCGCCAGACACCACACTTGCTAGGTGGTAGCTTTTAAATCGGCCGCGGTCCGGTAGTATACGTCGGACCCGCGTGTCGCCACTGTCAGTGATCGAAGACCGAGCGCCACCACACGGCAGGTCTAGAGAGACGTACTAGCACTCGCCCAGTTGTACAACCGACTTTACTAGCGACGCCACACTGACAAATACGCTCTCATTTGCCGAGACGATAGTTAGCATAGCCTTCAGCTAAGTCAATTGCTACGACCTAGCAGGGCGCCATCACCAAGTTATATTGAGATGATAATACTGTATCAACAAGACCAATGTTCACCAATTATGGATTAAAGTTAAGTATTCCAGAAGCTACGTACTTTTCTTTATAGCATTCATTACGTATCCTGTTTCAGACCTCACGACAGCCTGCGTGAGTTTAAGCGCGTGCCTTTCGGCTTCCTCTCATTGTGTCTAGGCTGTCTTGCCTAGACACAACATTTTGTCACACAATGTTTTTCCTCTGCTCAATCGTCCAATGTTTACGCTCCTTATGCCAAGCGAGGCATCGTATGGCATTTGCCGGCGTGATGTGTGGCATGTGCAGCTGCTCGACCATGAAATCCAAGTTTTCTCACCTCCCACGTAACTGTCATAGTACTTGCAGTGCATCCTGATGCAGTTTGGAATTCCTGTAAGATGGTCTGGATTACACATTACGACCCTCTTCTGTCAACAGACGAGGTCAGTCTGTATGATTTTGTGTTGTATATGTCTCTTCACGTTTCCACTTCACTATCATATCGGAAACAGTGGACCTAGGGATGTTTAGGAGTGTGGAAACCTTGAATACAGACGTATGTCACAAGCGACGTCCAATCACTTATTCACGTTATGAAGTCCGTGAGTTCCGCAGAGTGCCCCGGTCTGCTCTCTCTTGATGTTTAATCATGAGGTCGCTGATTTGGAGTACCTGGAAGTATTTGGCAGCACAATGCACCTAATTTGGGGGTGTCCGAATACTTTTGATCACATAGTGTACATTATCAGAACTATGGAAGGTATGAAATGGTACTATAGATGAACAATATTACACAATTATTACAAATCAATAACTTTTCAATATTTCATGCAGTCTTCATGATCAAAGTGTTAGATGATACCTGAGGAGAGTATCATCACTTAAAATCACACATCTATGTATATTGTATTTATTAAATAATTCCTTGCATCATATGGTTTTAATTATGTAAATGTGCCAAAATATCACATTCTCTACTCCTACAGAGAAAATGACCACAGCCTGACATCCCTTGTATCTTTCCCCACATAGCCATATATGTTACATATGTTTTATTAATTAATAATGTTTAATTAATCAAATATTAGTTTGGCCTATAATAAAAACACTCACAAATCAAAGTGGTAATATGCACACAAATCATTAATAAATAGAGCATAAAGAGAACCATCTATCGAGCAGGCTATCTTTTCTGTTTATCATATATAATTACACTTTTCTTATTACCGATATTGATTGTGTGTGAGCAAATTTTATCTTTTAATACATTTTATGTAAAATATTAGGCGAGGGACATTATGAATGGTCTGAAGGGGAATGGTAGGGAAAGATGCTTCTTTTAACATGTATGTTGTATTAATGAACTGTACTTTAAATGGTAGTCCATTTTATGTGTTTTTGTGATAAATGTGGAATTTAGTAGGAATATCAGGTGCTTATAAGAATGCCGATGGTCATTCTGCTTCGAGGGGACATCGTGCTCTGAGCAGTCATTGAGGTAACTTGTATGTTGGGGAGTTGTTAGCATGTTTTAGAAATTGTAAAGTAATATATTTATGGCAAGAAGTGGCTGCATAAATGCTTTAACTTAAATTAGTTTGAAGAATTCTGAGCTGAATAGCAGTTAGACTCTATCACCCAGTTCAGAATCTAATATTTCATGAGAGTTAGGCTGTGAGCAACTTAGAACTCTGGTTTATTTTGGCAGCAATTTTGGAATGATGGCTGGTTAGCCTATCGGAATCTACTTATGAGTAAAGAGATTTGATATGTTAATTGGTACATTAAATTTTATTTATTTGTAAGCTTATGATTACTTTTTGCACAGATTAGTAGAGTGTGATTTTGTATTTCATGAATTACTGGTACTCAGGTAGTATCTGGAGAATCTGATATAACTTAAATCTGCAATATGTTGTTCTCATTATGTTATTTCATGCTTATATTCAGATTTGTAGCACCACCATTTCAAATATTTATGTATTTTTAATGTCTGAATAAATAATCAGCTCATTCAATCCAAATCCTTTAGTGTTACCTATAATCAGTTCTTCAAAAGAATACAACCGTCTACACGATTTTATGAATATTTAATTTATTTCAACTTTTATTTTATTCAAAGGTTTCCAGAAATAAGTGCAGCCAGTTGTGTTTTGTGATGAATCAGTGTTCATTTGTCATGACAGGTTTCTAATCGCCTAGCATCTCATCATCAAATGGTGCACGCTTTTAATGAATATTTAAGACATTGTGGAGATCATATATAATTATTAGCATCCATGAATTTATTCCTCAAGCACATATTACTCTGGAAAACATAATTTATGTTTTCCATTTGGTTTAAACTACTGCACTACCCGAACTTGGCCACAGGCAGCAACTCCCATGTGCTTCACAGAAGTGTTTACATAGTGCTATAGATTTAACAAACTGAAAAAATGAGTTCTTTTTTCAGGGTACTATGTGCACCAGGAACAAACCCATGGATGCTAACGACCCTACATGACCACTACAATGCTCCAAACATCCATTGAATATGTGTAGCATCTGATGCTGAGTCGCTAGGCGATTTCAACCTGGTAGTGGTGAATAAAACTTAAATCATCAAAGAAGGCGACTGATTGTAGTTATTTCTGGAAACCTTTATTCATCGGAGTCGCAGTGTTGCATGGTGCATGTGACATTCATCCTGCAAACATATACAAAGCATGTGTTGCGACGTTGCTGTTTATTATTAAGAGCAGGCATTATCAGCGCAGCCTCAGAAGGCTGTAAGGTTTGAGACTAGACAGCTAATATAAATACTGCAAATATTGACAGAATCGTTAGTAAATACTCTAAGAAATTTAATAACGTTTCTGGTTTCATTTCAACAAAATTTGAAAGCATAAAAATTGAAGAATATTTGCAGTCACCAGCCAAAGTCAAACATGGTTAAAAGACACTTCCTGGCAGATTGAAACTGTGTGCCTGGCCGAGATTCAAACGCAGGACATTTGCCTTTCGTGGACAAGTGCTCTTCCAACTGAGTTACCCAAGCACGACTCACGACCCTTCCTCACAGCTTTAATTCCGTCAGTAGGTCGTCTCCTACATTCAAAACATCACAGAAGCCGCCCTGCTGACCTTGCAGAACTAGCACGCCTAGAAGAAAGGATATTGCGGAGACATGATTTAGCCACAGCCTGGGGGACGTTTCTAGAATGAAATTTTTCACTCTGCAGCGGAGTGTGCGCTGATACGGATCTTCCTGGCAGGCAAAAGTCCCGATTTCGAGTCTAGTTTCGACACACAGTTTTAATCTGCCAGGAAGTTTTAATAGCAGCGCACCCTCCGCTGCAGAGTGAAAATTTCATTCTGTAAACATCCCCGAGGCTGTGGCTAAGCCATGCCTTTGCATTATCCTTTCTTGCAGGCGTGCTAGTTCTGCAAGGTCTGCAGGACGGCTTCTGTGATGTTTGGAATGTAGGAGACGACGTACTGACAGAATTAAAGCTGTGAGGAAGGGTCGTGAGTCGTGCTTGGATAGCTCAGTTGGTAGAGCACTTACCTGTGAAAGGCAAAGGTCACAAGTTCGAGTCTTGGTGTGGTACACATTTTCAGTCCGACAGGAAGTTTCATATCAGTGCACACTCCATTGCAGAGTGAAAATTTCATTCTGGATGTGAAAAGGCACTTTTACGTTCATGTAAAAAGCCAAAAGACGCCAAATGAATTTTCAAAACTAAAAAGGATCTCCAAGAATACATTTTGAGATACAAAGCATGGCTTGTAGTTAAAGGCTGCAAACAAAGATTTTAAACTACAAAGAGACATATCTCAATTAATCATCTACATTTCATTAAGATACATGTTTGGTTTAGCTATTAAACATAACCTAGAAATAGATCACTTAGACAGTGTTACTGGTGATTTGAAAGAGGAGATTTATGTCACAATCCCAGAGACATGTACTGGCACTAGGAGTGCTAAGGACAATTTTATCATGAGACTTAAGAAAGCAGTTAATTGATCAAAACAAGATAATCACAACTGTAATATTGAGCTAAATGAAATACTCTTAAACTTTAACTTTAAAAGAAGTGCAACAGATCCATGCGTTTATCAGAAGAATGATGGAAATAACATATTATTGCAATTATAACATGTTGTTACAATTTATGTTGGTGATATATTAATTTTCAATAATAAGCTACAAGAAAGGAAAGCTTCAAAGTCTGTCAAAGGACAGTTTAAAATGAAAGAGCTAGGAGAAGTCTCATTATATAGAACAAATCTTAAACAAACACAAAGTGAAAGCTGACATCGACACCTTTGGACAACAGTCAAGTACTTGCACACATTGTAATTCCCAAGAAAGAGGAAGAGAAAGTACCCATGAGAAATATTCCCTGCAGAGAAGCTGTAGGCAGTTTTATGTATACAGAACTGGGAACAAGAACTGATCTCACAAATGCAATCACAGTTGTAATTCGCTTCAGTAGTGATCCAGGCATGCCTTAATGGCAGGTAATTAAGAGAATCCTGAGATACCGGAAAGAAATCCAGGATGTGAAGCTGATGTTTCCTAGGGGAGAGAACCACAATGTCACTAGATATGGTGATGCACACTGGACAGGGGACAAAGAGGACAGGAGGCCAGTCACTAGTTTTCTGTTTAAATCACAAGTAGCTGTAATTTACTAGTGCAGGGAGAAACAGCCCACAGTAGGTCTATCAACTACTGAATCAGAGTACACAACCATGACCTTAGCTTGTCAAAAGCACTCTCACCACAGAGGATAGAAAAAAATTCTCTCCAGGGCATGAAAGTGGCCCAATTAAACCTTAGTGTGATAACAAAGATGTTGCTCAAAAATTGTTCAGATTGCTCTGATCACTATGGGACTTAACTTCTGAGGTCATCAGTCCCCTAGAACTTAGAACTATTTAAACCTAACTAACTTAAGGATATCACACACATCCATGCCCGAGGCAAGAATCGAACGTGCGACCGTAGTGGTCGCGCGGTTCCAGACTGTAGCGCCTAGAAACCGCTCGGCCACCCCTGCCAGCAAAGATGTTGCTGACTTAACTAATGTTGCTGACTTAACTAAAACAATGTTACAAACATATCGAATCAGTCGCCATATTGTTAAAGAAAAGTAGGCCGCACTCAGGTTATAGTAAAACAAATCCCAGCAGAGGAGCTGCTCATTGATATGTTGACTAATTCACAAATAATTAAGAAATTTGACTGATAGTATCAATGTTCTATAGGCACTGACTCTAATGGGAATGTTATAAAAAAGAATACATGCCTAAGATGATATTTATAATCCTTATGGTTGATTCTACCAATGGTTCTTATTCTTGTTTCAGATGCGTATGTTGTGTATATTCTTGTATGTTACTGCAAACCGTGGTTGCTTTACAGAACTTAAAGTAACAAAAAGGTCCATGTATATGGAGTTGCACTCTAGCAGTGGGGATGTGTGTGCATCACTGGTCGTGTGTGCTACCTGAGCTTGACCAGAAGAGGAGCTGTGATGCTGTGCTCGAGCTGTGGCATGACGCAAAGCGAACTGTCGTGCGTTGTCATTACGACATAGCATGAGCAAAACGTCCAGAAGAAGAAAGCAGATACTAAGAAGAAGCTTTCGACATGGCACGCCACTAGGAATGTGGTATGGAAGTGCTACGATCCTCATGCGCCAGTCCCACCTCTGTATATCCAGTGCAGTAGAGTGTCGTGGACAGAACAGTATGATGTTATAGCCGACTGCTGCAGAGAAGAAGTCGGTGTGGAGTCTGTCGACTCAGACGTCATCGTTGAGCTGCAGGCAGCGAACGTGGCCGACCTCAGCACGCTGAAGAGCGCTGTGGCCGCCCACATCGTTGATCCACCTACTGGGAAGAAGACGACCCCGCCAAAACAACGCGAGAAGCCATCGAAGGCTCTGCTCACAGGGCTGCCTTGGATCTGCGACGAGAAGACGGTCCAAGAGGGGCTGTTGCGTGCCTGATTCCGGGATGCAACTGCAAAATTACACAATCGGACGAACAAAAAGCGACCGCCGCTATACGTCGTCGTCGTGCAAACTGCGACGTATGGCAGCGACATCTTTTGGTTAAGGAAACTCTTAGGCTTTCCTGTGACCATTGAAGCTCTCCTCGGCACGGACCCTGAGCGCCAGTGCTTTAGGTGCCAGGCTGAGGGGCACGTGGCTAAATACTGCTGCAACTCACCGCGGTGTGGCAAGTGGGACATCCGAGTCTGCGACACACGACGAGAAGCGATGCAAAGTTGTGCTCACTGCAGCAGGCCACATGTGGCCAAGTGGCGTGGCTGCCCGGCCTCTGCCAACGACAGCTGCACTGGGGACAAAACACAAGCCAAGATGAGACGACGATGGCGCCTTAAGCGCTGCCGAATGAAGACGAAACTGACAGGCGAAAAGACAGCTTCCAGTGCCCACAGGGGGTCGGAATACCGCGCAAGCGAGAGTAACGCTGGGGACTGGCCGCCGGCGGTAAAATAGGAGGCGCCACAAGTGCAGGAGGTGCGCGCCATGCTGGGGGCCACTACAGAGGAGACGATTGCGGCCTTCAAAGCCGCCATGGATACAGAGAGCTCTTAAGGCCACCCTGTCTGCAGAGAGGCAGGAGGCATGCAGCCAGCTACGACAACTGCACTTGCAGCTGGCATACGACCTCCATGCAGACGCCACAGGAGGAGAGACAACATCTGCCACCGCTACACCCACGGAGCAGCTAGTGAAGAAACACAGTGCGACAGACGGATCAAAAGAGAACACGTGTGCTGGCACAAAAGCACTGAAACCCATCGGCTCCAAGCAACTCTGCTCTGATGAGTGGGTTGCTGCAGCGATCAGGACTCTCAAGGGTGTCAGCTGCACCGTCCACTACACAGGGGAGACACAGCGGCGATCCTCATTGAGCCTGTCAATGCATCCGATAGAGGAGGAGTGGTGCCACTATATGGCCATACATATCTAGTCACTTGGCTACAAAGCACGTCCACCAGTCACCGATGGCCGCTCTGGGCCTTCCCCCATGCCCAGTTACTACTGATGTTGTGCAGCAGGGGGCCTACACAGCTCAAACAGCAGCACACTGTGCGACTGCACTGTAACTGATTGATCTCTTATGATGAACAGGTGACCCTGACACAGTATCCGCTTGCGTGATACCTGCTATTAACTTAACCTATCCTTGCTTGACATGTTGCAGTCAGCAAGATATCCACTACTGCTCTTACTACCCAACCCAACTATCGCAAAGGTTTTTTTCCCTTGGCACTTGCCTTGGCACTTCACTCCTTCTGCCCTTTAAACCACTATCCTTCTTTCAATTTTCGACCCAATCTATCTCCAGATGATCATGTATTAATGGTTAACCTTCACCAGGTGTACACAACCATCACAATACCCACATCCTGCGAAACAGCACTTTAGTGAAAACTAACCATTATGCAAAGATGACAGTAGACCTTTTGTGTTGGCCATTATGCCAGGGTGGACGTAGAGGGGTCCACCTCTTAAAAAGAAAGTATATGGACTTATTAGAAGTAAATCGAAATAGTTATCACAAGAAGAACTTCGACTACTTAACATCAAGAAATTCAAACTAGTTTCCAAAAATACTCTTCAGCTAGTTATCTCACATGGAAACTGCGATACACAGTTACGAATTCACGTGTGTATCTTGAGTAAACCAAAACATTTACCATAAAAATAACTTTAACGAAAAAAAGACTAAAGTATCTTGAAAAACACTACTTTGATCTTGGCCATACAAGGGGACTTCATAAACAGGCCCCCTTCACTTTACTTCACACTTACAAAATTCCGAGGTCAGTGTCCTGACATCTATTTTCTAAAGCAGTATAATGCAGTACCGAAAAAAAGTCGAAGAAATCAGCTTTGAAGTTTAGAGTTCCAAGTGCTGCTATGTACAAAGATTTGGAAAAATGTTAATAATTTGGTCAGTAGCTTATCGTCTAGCATAACTGAACTGTAGTCATGAAATCACTGGTCTGAATTTTGCTAGCAGCATACTTTTTAAATTACATATTTATTAACATGGAATCATAATTTGGTAATAACAATAACATCTTTTTTGTCATATGAAAATAAATTAAAATTGATCAAGACATGCAAAATGCCTTTCTGATAAATGAAAAAATGAGACACACCAGTAACACTAGAAATAAAAATTTATTTGGTTCTCTGTTTGATGTTTTGCATTTTTGTATCAAATTCCACTTTATTGTGAATACTCTCATACCAATAACAACTAAAAATAAACGATTTTTTAAAATGTTATTCCATATTTTGTTAATTATCATTTGCATTCAATAATAAATATGGAATTCTATAAATCCGATTTAACTACATGTTTGGCTTCCAATCATTTCTTTATGCACTTTCAATTTTTTTGTACTTAAAAGGCTCAGATATCATCTGAAGTTATTTTTTTCGATTTTCTATTTGAGAACTGTGTTGTACTGCTTTATGAAAATGTTATGTGGGCGCTAGCGTTCAAAGCCTGCAAGTGTCGTTGCATACTTGTGCTATATTAGGACTGTAGTACTCATAACGCTATGTATCCAGATATCATACAACCTTTATTATTGAAGATCAAGGAATAACTACTACAAATCTAAAGAGTAAACGTATATCACTGACCTTATCAATGAATATAAATACTTATGGCAGCATATGCTTCACAAAACTCACGATAATATGTGGACTAGACTTATTGTACTGGTGGAAGCTTTGTGGTTGAAAACACAGGAGGTGCCAAGACTGGTCTATTTGTTGCTGTAGTACAGCACATACCGCTACTGCTGACACATCATCAGCAAGGGGGACCTAAGCGACCAGGTTCACTAACATCAGCTTCAGCGATTTCGATTCTGTTTTGCGAAAGTTGGTACAGTCTGAATGGTCCACAAGATTTCATCCTTCAGTTTCGGAACACCTCTCAACAAGTCGTTTAATGGAGCTGCCAACTGTGTGTGGTTATATGTGAAATAGCAGTAGAAATATATAGTGCTTGAAACCAATTCTTGGACTGTGCCCAGATGGCATTTGAGTATGGCTTCCACTTCCTCATATCTGAGGAACTGTGCTTTCGTTGCTCCAAATACAGACTTTGAAGGGTTAATAAACAGTCCCTGTTAACGAAGGCGGTTAAAGACTTCGTACAAACCCTCCACATGCTCTGATTTCGAAACAGACATCACCAAAAGTGGTCAGCATAAACGTAGGAGAAATCAAGACCATATTTTATTTCATCCATGAAATGTTGGAATGTTGTGCAGTGTTGGATGGTCCAAATGGTATTTTTATAAACTCAAAGAGGCTGAACAGAGTAATATCAGTAATTTTGTCTACATCTCTGAGTATAATGTGTATGTAATGATACGCATACACTATATCATCAGTGGTAAAGATGCATTTGCCATGTATGCTGTGCAAAGTTCTCAGTGTGTGGTACTAAATTCCTCTCTGGAATTTTCCTCAAATTGAGTTGTCGTTAGTCACTGCATGGACGCCAGCCATTTTTCTTCTTTGCTACGGCGAGTAATGACATGGCCAAGCTACTGCTTGAGTGTCAACTAATTCCTCGTGCCAATATGGATGAAAACTCTTGGTTCGTTAACTTTAATTTCTCAGATGTTAATCGATGAGGCTGAGTTCTAGTCTTGGGGTAGTGATTACATAGTGCAACGTGTTACGTTGTACAAGCATTAGCATGGGCTTATGTCAAGTAAGTTCTGGGAACTGCTTGTGAAGCACTACATAAAGCTATTCACCTGTGGTAGCACGTACAGTCGGACTCGTGATACAGTATAATCTTCCATGGCTGGTTAAACTGGTAGTAGTGTCGAGGAGATAGTGATGCTTGAGGTCTTGTGAAAGACTATCAAATGACAAGAAAATGGACCTGAGAAATGCGTGTTCCATGTCTGCCGCTATGAACTGTCAATCGAACTTTTGTCATAGATCTAAAATGAAAATCAATGCATACTGTAATGTTTCCTGCACCTCAGGTGGTTGGCGCAAAACCGAGTGTTCCATAGTAGACCATCGCTAATGGCATTACTCGCAAGCATCTTCAGGCGACGAAGCCACTGCGAGAGTGTGCGATTTCGCAGCTCCTCTGTACACAACAATTTCTCAAGCCTTTTTGCCTTGGATTGTGGCAGGTGGGTGTCTAGAGCAGAAGACTGTCACATATCAAACAGTGCTCGGCGGCACAGTCAGAATGTCTCGCACCACCATAGCCATTTCCTCGATCAGTGCTGCAACGACATAGCTGTACTTAGTCTCGTCCACTGTGAGCTGCGCCGACACAAACTTACTTTTAAACAGCGTAAACCATAAAACAGGGCTTTGCTGCCAGAACTGTGGGGGTTTAATAGAGACTATGCTGATTATTGTGTCTGCAGACGGCTCCATGTTAGGTGGTATGTCCGTCATGGGGATATGACAATGGGACCTGTAACAGACATGTAGCATGATGCAGTTGGCATGGTTGGCATGGCGGTCGAAACGGCGTGATGTGGTTGCTTCCGATCATGTTACGTATTTCGATCACACTGGGGTTATTGGTGACCCCAAAGTGTATTTGTGAACTACTGCAGTCCCAAAGAGTAAACATATACTAGTGAACTTACCACTAACATAAAAACTTTGAGCACTGTATATTGTCAGTAATATCATTACTACAGTGCCTGATCACGACAGTATAAAGAAAATCGGAGGGAGCTACTCTAAAAGTTATATAGTTAGCCTCAAGTCAACGATTGTTAAGGAAGGTACTATACTCAAATAATCTAGTCATTTAGTAAATATAAAAATGTTATTTCATGACATCGGCATTTTCTCTCTCTGCAAATCTTCAAATACCTTCTCATTATGAATTCCTTTGTAAATATAAAAATGTTATTTCATGACATTGGCATCTTCTCACTCTGCAAATCTTCAAATACCTTCTCATTATGAATTCCTTTTACTTAGCTGCTGTGCAATTTTATTATTGTAGACTATGCAGTTGCATTCCTGCTAATTCATTAGATTTCAGCTGGTGGCATTTTCAAAGTTGTGCCAACAGAAATTTGACTTTAGTGTATCAAAGTCAATACATATGCAACATTCTGTCTGTGAATATATCTGCACAAATGTTTGTCCATAAAATAAATCACCGCAAATTTCGTGGATTTACGTCTGGTAGTTTCAGTCTGCATTTACCCACCATGCCTTGGACTATAAGCAGCTACATTCTAGTAAAGGACATTTCAGTTCGGTACACTGACCTGTAATGGATAAAACTGTTCTGTGACCAGTGTTTGCAATTTTTTTTAAATGTGAAAGATCTCACAGGCAGAAAGAATTACCTAAATGCTCAAAATAGTGGTTTCTTAATAGAAGCCAGTTTTTACATATTATTTTATTTTTGTATGTTGTTGGGCAAACCCAACGACTGGCAGAATCATTTGTTAATATACATGGAGATGGTCAAATATCTACTGACACTTGTAGCTACTCACACAATGCTGCAAAATATAATAGTAGATTCACCAACTGATTGGCTGCAAATGAACAGTTCCTGCCAATTGAATGAAATTTTAAAGCTTTTGACTATTTGATTGTAACGTGTATGTAAGCAGTGACGAAAATAACACCTAACATACGAAACTGTATACACTTTTCTGAAGAAGCATTTCATTATGTCAACTAAAGTAATTCATTTATATGATCTATCGAGTGTGACAAGTCACTGATAATATTTTTAAAATTTAGGAGTGTTTGGAACTCCAAATACTCAAATCAATTATTGGAATGGCCCGTGAGTCATATTTTACTTTGTTTATGAGTATCTGGATATTTTCAGTTCCCTGTCTCAAAATTTGCCACAAAATCTTTAAAGACTTCTAAAATTATAACAAGCCACCTCCTTGTGCTGATCAATATATTCACTTTTTCTTAACTTTCAACAAACATTTGTGATTTCAATATATCTTGATAAATTCAGCAATGAACTTTCTAGAGAACTCATGCACATCAATCATTTTAGGACTCAGTGTGCTTACAAAGAGGAGAAATATTAGACCAAGTAAACAGTTATATGTTTCACATTTCAAATTTTTGGTGTTTTCTGATCCACATGCAATAATGTGCCTAAGCAGATGCGATCTACACCTACAGATTTTATAATTTTGCTCAAACTCCAGCTCCAAGTTTTAAGCAAGTGGCTGCTCACGACACCATTGCAGTTTGTAGGTCTATT
Source organism: Schistocerca piceifrons (assembly GCF_021461385.2). NCBI lineage: Eukaryota > Metazoa > Arthropoda > Insecta > Orthoptera > Acrididae > Schistocerca > Schistocerca piceifrons. Next base: position 480,061,374 of record NC_060139.1, read on the forward strand.
TATCCTTTACAGAACGAAATCTCAAAACATTCCAGAATGCATTTCAAATCGTGGCATTCACTCAGGCTCTCAAAGGAACAAAACGGCACGAGACCATCACAGTTTCTTGAGAAGAAAGTTTTGACGGTGGTGGAAGGGAGCAGTAGCTTTGTCTGCTAATATCCTATTAATGCCACGCTCGTTCATTTTATGGTAGTGAATTTCGTACTTAGTGGTCTTTTTAGGCTTTATTTTATGAAGATTCAGAAACGCACAATGGTACAAGAAGCTCGCTGAGCTGTGTACCATGTGCTCAGGTGTGTGGAACCCAGCTCAACACTTCATCGCGGACATACACTACACACCGACGCTATAAGAGCATGGACCTACCTGATCTACTAAGCAGAAGGCGAAAATAATGGCCAGAACACTAGCAGCGTTTTTCATGCTGATCCTTAATCCCTCAGATTCTGTATTCACATTTGAAATGGACCGTGATATGTCATGAATTCCAGCTCAGCCAGCGGACAACAAAATTGGATGTGCTACCATACACAAGAGAACATGGGCTATTGAGCTCACCTCACATATGAAAGCTCTTGGTCCAGATGGCATAAAAAACCCTGTCATCAAGGAGTCCACGAATAAAGCTGTCGAATACTTAACACATATTGCGAATATCATCCTCTGAAACCAACACTTGCCTGCCCTTTGGAAGGAGAGCAATGTCACTGTTGTTTAGGCAGCCAGAGGAAAACCACTACCCCCCACAAATTATCGACCATTAGCTTTCTCAGATTGCTGAGCTAAATTCTTGAGAAGGTGATTCTAAAATGACTAGGCATTGCACTAACAATGACACACTGATGCCAGAGCAATTCGGCTTCAGAAATCACAACTCGATAACACAACAACCCCTCAGTGTAGTTGAACGTATAACAGATGGCTACAACATTATCGAGACAATGGAGGCTGTGTTCCTGCACGTCGAAAAGGCCTTCAACCATTTCAGGTGGAATGGCCTCATCAGTAAACTGAGAGAGACTGGTTTCTAGTATGGACTCGTTTATTTCATCCACTGTTTGTCCTAAAAGTTACGAGACTGATTTTATTCATGATGTTTAAGCTGTTTCAGTGCAGTAACTATGCTGGCAGCTTGAACTACTAACTGCAAACAACAGATGTGCATTTGATTTGTTGGCTGTGGGTAGGCAGTGTTATGTAGTGACCTTGTGGCGATGACATGTCAATGTTGGGATGTCACAAATCTCAATGCAGTTGACAGGACCAGTGACCTCTTGTGGTGACCACACTGCCACCTGCTGGCTCAGCAGGTGTGTAAAACCTTCTGAGCTAAGTTTTACAACCTGATGAAGAGAGCTTTGTCTCTTTAAACGCACTGTTGAGCTGTGTTTAGGATTGCAATACAATGGAATGTTATGACCTACTACTGCAAAAACCTTATGGCTGTAGTCTGCTGGAGTGGCCCCTGTAATTTTGCTATGTAGGTCACCCACTTGACGCTGATGTATAACTGACTATTATGTAAAGAGGCGTACAGCCCCGACACAGGGAAGTATTTTGGTGTGTGGCTGGATCGGAAAATGGCTTGAATGGACCACATAAAATATGTTGCCAACAGAGCACTTGTAGGGCTTAACCAATTCTGTACAACGCTTAACAGCAAAAGTACACTAAACAGAAGGGTATCACGGGCCATGTACATTACCCCTATTAAACCAATGATGACATTCGCAGCTCCAGTCTGAAGTTATGCATCTCCAACACATCTGCGCCATCTAGAGGTCATATGGAACCAAGGTTCGACGAATCATAAACACTGCTTCTTCATACACACGCCATGGAAATGCACAATGACTTCTTACTTGAGACCCTGATGGAGATATTCAAGAAATTCGCCACACAATTGTACAGGAACTAGAGACATTCAAACAATCCCTTACTCACAGATGTGGGTAACTGTGGTCATAACCATAATTGGAAGCATAATTGCCCAAAACCACTATGCCTTAGTGATTCTTAACAACTGTAGCAGGTCAGGGTTAAGTGACACTAGATATTGAGCGTCAGTGACAGATGGGAACAAAGGTCATTATTTTGTCAGGGATGGCAGGTAGGAAAGCGACACATTGTGGGCGGCGGAGTGGGCTCGTTTGGTGAGGTGTGAGTAAAACATTGGTGGTTCCAATAACAGTCATTTATTGAGATATAAGTCCCTTTATACAAACAGACTAATACATTGTATTTTAACTCGCTCAGTTCCTCATGGTGGCCGAGCGGCGTGACATGCAGACTTTGGTAACAGCTGATGCTGTGACAGCTCGTGTTGCAGTGGCACGCCAACGGTGACAGTGTATTCCACCATTCAGTAGAGTGCCTATGACTCACAGCAGCGGTGGCTGCCTTCTTGTGAATTCGCTCGTTGCGTTATTAACAAGTGGCTACAGGATGGCGTGGGGTGCTCCAACCCGGTATCAAACCAGTGTCCCACAGGTTCGGCGTCTTCTGGCGGAGTTCATCAATCTTTAAGTTCACAGGTGACCCATTTGTTGAGGCCGCAGTCCCTTCGCCCTCACCACCTACCTGGGTAGGTACCACAGGAACTTATTTCTGGTAACATCTGGAATGGCATTATCTGCGTTGACTTATTGGTGCAGCATAGCAACTAAGTCGTTGTAGCGAAGTACGACGTTCGCTGACTAGCCATTTCTTTGAGTCTTCTTTCTCCCATCGAAGGACTTCTTCAAAGCACCACCTCAAGCCCATTTGTTGGAGGTATTTATTTGGTGTTTTTGCCAGTGTCGCCAAGTTTCTAGGGTGGCGACTGACTTTTTGGTCGTTGATCTACGCTTCTCACATTGGGCAGAAACATGATCGATGTCGACACACATGCTGGCTTTCCATTGTCTTACCTCTATGTCGGTGTGGTCGGGCATCGCCCTGTAATCTCCTCTGCATCGCCAGATATGTCATGCACGTGTGTTCATTAAGCTGGCAGTTCCTGGAGCATTGACCATCAATATGCAAACAGCGCTGGCCGTTGTTCTCCAAGGAAGCATTGCCCATCTGCTCGGTCTTTGATCTGTCGAAGTGCTGACAGCTGCTGTGCAAAATCCACTGGTTATCGGCCTTCTCACGCTGAGCAGAAACGTGACCAATGTCACACACATGTCGGCCTTCCTTGTTCGGCTGCTGCCGCTTCCGAATACTGTGGCTTAAAGTATTAAAGTCTCTAAAATGTTCACTTAACCTATTATAAGTCTTTCTCCTTTGAACAACAATAAATAACACCTAATTATTATACACCCTACAACACCTATGGCAAGCTTAAACTAAGCACACAGACAATACATCAGCGATCTCATATATCGCAGTAAATCTGAATGGCACGCCAGTTGTGCTCATGCAGCCCACAAACTGACAACAGCAAGGAAGCTGCACACACACACACACACACACACACACACACACACACACACACACACACATATATATATATATATATATATATATATATATATATATATATATATATATATATATATACACTTACTTATCGCGAATGGACCCCGAAGGATCACGCAAAGCTTTCTGACGTCGTTTCTTCCATACTTCTTTCATTCGTTCTCCATGTTTTCTTTTTCTTTCTTCTGTCCATTTTGTTCCTGGTCCCTTTAGTGCTTCCTTCTCCGACAATACAATCCACTTTTCCACCTTATTTCTAAAAGTTTTTCTATCTTTGACATCTTTAAGTTCAATATTTACTTTTTGTAAATCTAATTTTACTTGGCTAATCCATGGTGTTGTTGATTTGACTTTTTCTATGTAAGTGAGAATTCTGTTGGTGAGTCGTGTGGGGGGAAGTCTAGTGACATGTCCATAAAATTTTAATCTTCGCCTTCTTATGTCTGCTGCCAGGTTTGATATAGTTTCTGTGGTTCTTCTTGATTGTATCCGGTATCCTTCTTCTGTTAATTTTGGACCTAAAATCTTTCTCATAATTTTGCGTTCTTCTTTTAGTATTTTTTCTAAATCACATTTTGTGTGGAGTGTGAGCGTTTCACTAGCATATAGTGCTGCTGGCTTAATTACTGCGCAGTAGTGTCTGATTTTTGTGTTCGAGGAGATGCATTTTTTATTGTATATTTCATACCATATGCTCTCTTCATTTTCTGTTGTCTGATCTTCTGTGCAACTTTCTCTCCTCCGGTTGGCTCAAAAATTTCACCTAGGTATTTAAAATGTTTTACTCTATTTATTTTTCCATATTTTGTGTTCAAACTGTGTATATGGAATTTCGTACAGAAAAATTCTGTCTTTTGAAACGAAATTTGTAAACCTACTTTATCCGCACATTCCTTAAGGATCTCTATTTGTTTGGTGGCGATTTCTTTATCATCTGCAAGTATGGCCAAGTCGTCCGCGAATGCTAAACAAGATATCTCCACGTTGTCTTTGGTTCTACCAAGATGGATTGGTTTCCAGTAGGATTGATTTTTTAATTCTTTTTCCCATTCCTTAATGACTTTATCCAGGACTATATTAAACAGAAGTGGAGATAGCCCGTCACCTTGACGTACTCCAGTTTTTATGAGAAAAGGTTCAGAGCTTTCTCCCCTGAATTTAACTTTAGATACAGTGTCTGTCAGTGATTCTTTGATAAGCCTTAGTGTTTTGGAGTCAAGTCCAAGTTCCTCTAAAATGTTAAACAAAGATTGCCAGTCAATTGAGCCATAGGCTTTCTTAAAATCTACAAATGTACAAATTATGGGGGCATTTCTAATTGCTTTGTGTATTAATATTGTCTTTAAATTATATATTTGTTCTATGCATGAGCGACCGGGGCGGAAGCCTGCTTGATAATCACCAATTTGGCGTTCCAGCTGCTCTTGTGTTCTTTTCAGAAGGCATATTGAGAGAATTTTGTAGGTGACTTGTAAAAGTGAGATTCCCCTGTAGTTATTGACATTTGTTCTGTCTCCTTTTTTATGTAACGGGTGGATAAAGGCACATTTCCAATCCTCTGGTAATTTTTCTGTTTCCCATATTTTTGTTATTATTTTTGTGAGCTCTTGCAACGTCTTTGGTCCTAGGTTTTTTAATAGCTCTGCAACAATGCCATCTTCGCCAGATGTTCTATTATTTTTTAAGTTTTTAATGCGACATTTGATTTCTTCCTGTGTTGGTGGTAATGAATCCGGTTGAGCGTTGGCACTGATTTCTTTGGGAAACCTTAAACTAGGTTCTGGGCAATTTAGTAGGTTAGAAAAATATTGAGCCAATACTTGACAGTTTTCCTGGTTTGTTAGGGGTAATTTACCATCTGGTTTTCTGAAACATAAATTTTGAGGGATATATACTCGTATTTTATCTGCGAAAGTTCTGTAGAAGTCTCTTGTATTATAGTTTTGGAAATGTTCTTCTATGGCATCCAGTTGTGCCTTTGTGTACTTCCTTTTTGCTTGCCTAATAGATTTTGAAACCTGTTTTCTAACCTCGTTAAATAAATGTAGACTTTCTTGTGATTTTTTACTGTTATATTCTTGAAATGCCTTTTTTCTCCTTTCCAATGCATTTTCACAGTCTGAATCCCACCAAGGGTGTTTGAATATCTTTTTCAAGGGAATAGTTTCCTTAGCTATTCGCGTGATTTTAGAATGAAATTCTTCCCATGTGTTTGCCTTTTCCTTCTCCCATTCTTCTTTTACTTTAGATTCTTTAATCTTCTTGGTGTCATATTTCTGTATTTCTGTTTTCTTCTGATGACTTCTTCGTGCTGTAAACTTGATTTTAATTCTAGTTAGGTAATGGTCTGAATCAATGTTTGCTCCTCTGCGTACTTGGACGTCGTAAATTTCTTTTTGTACTGGGTATGAAATCGCCACATGATCTATTTGAAACTCGCCAATTTGTTGTATAGGAGATCTCCATGTCTTTTGTTTTCTTGGACATTTTCTTAGAGATGTTGACATTATCTTCAGGTTATTCTGCTTACATAGTTCGACGAGCCTTGTACCATTTTTATTGGTAAATTTATGTGCAGGATATTTGCCTACGGTTTTTTGGTGGATTTTCTCTCTACCAATTTGGGCATTAAAATCGCCGAGTAGAACTTTTGTATCATCTTTTGGAATCTTGGCCATTATATTCTCCAAATTTTCCCAGAACTTTTCTGTTTCTATGGGGTTTTTCTTGTTGTCTCCGTTTGTGGGAGCATGAACATTAACCATTGTGTATGTTTTGTTGGCACATTGTAAGCGCATCGTCATTATCCTATTATTTACGGGAGCAACTTCCTTGATGGAGCTGAGCACGCTCTTGTGTATGATAAACGCCATCCCGAGATGGGGGGCTCCTCTTCCGATTCGTTTATCCATCTTGCTCTTAAAGATGCGATAGTTGCCATAATCTGATGTTTCTTCATCTGTAAAACGTGTCTCCTGTAAAGCTAGTATTACTATCTTTTGCTTTTCAAGTTCTGTTGTAAGGTTTAGAAGTTTTCCTGGTTGGATTAATGTATTTATGTTAAAGGTTCCAATGTATGTAGGTGTTTTAAGTGGAAGTTTGCCAGAGAGCTCCGACTTTCTCTGATGTAATCGTGTAAGTCCAGGTTCCGCAGAATCCGAATTCCTGGTTGCCATCTGTTGATGGGTGGATTGGTTACCACCTGGGGTAATGTTGTTATTACTTGCACGAGTCATACTTGCTTGTAATCAAGTTGGTCCAGTGTTTCCACTGGGTTTTTAGAACCAGGGATTGTTAGTTCCTGGCGCATTATGACCAGCCGCACATTGTGTGAACAGACGCTGACCAGGATGCCGATGGTTCCCACTTCAGACGCGTCCTGGATTTGGGTGTTGACAGTGCTTATTGTAATGGCGGCACTTACTCGCCATGACACAGCAACGTCTTCGGGTTCTGTGGTTTTTGAATGAGTGTGACCCTTGCCAAAAGTCACCCTCCCACACCCTCGTGATGCTGCCGCCTCGGTCCGGGACAGCTTATTTGGGTTTCCCCTTATTCGCAGCTGTCCACCATATCTGATGGATCGTTCGCTATCCGCCACCTGCGACCCGCCCTGTACCTGAGGCTCGGCTATATATATATATATATATATATATATATATATATATATGTGTGTGTGTGTGTGTGTGTGTGTGTGTGTGTGTGTGTGTGTGTGTGTGTGTGTGTGTGTGTGCGTGCGTGTGTGTGTGTGTGTGTGTGTGTGTGTGTGTGTGCGTGCGTGTGTGTGTGTACAACTGGGGAATCAAACTCATCTTTCTATAACACTCTCTTTGTAGCACTTCTTCTGTCTGAAACACTAGCGTAAGGTGATTACATTCTGGCTTTCGTACTTAGATTAATATTATGAACTTGATGGAGATGATGTTTTTATTTACTAGTATCATAATTCCTTGTCCTAACATTGATTTTTAAATAATTTTGCAGCTTCTTGCGATAGTGAGCAACGAGTTAAGCTGGATGTTGCTGATATGGTGATGCTATTAACTGGCTGCCACTGCAGCAGCCTTAAGTATATATCACATCGTCAATAATAGAACCTGCATTTATCCTAAATTTATCACACAAAATCCGATGCCTTATAAAGGATCATTGCATTGCAAAGCCCATACATGCATGGAAATATCGATTCATAGTCATGCACGATCCTGTAAGCAACGAGTCGGTGGTCCTGATTGTGCCGATTTCTCCCTTTGCTCACATTATTATGATGATTCCGCTGTCTCTTCTTGCTACAAATGAAATATAATCAACCTTTAGTCCTCTAATGATAGAGAAAGATGAATTATACCCATGAGATATCGTCAGTGCCCAGCAACAACGGTAATCTGCCCAGTATGAACATACTCTTACACCCGTGCATGAACTATTGCTGCTGGGAGCATAAACCAGCCATTAGCTCTACATACTATCCGTACAGACTGTCGCAGAGGTTTTCTCCCCGACGATACTTGCAGTGCCGCTTTTTCCCTCTGACCAACAACCACTTTCTTTAATCGCTTTCTATTACCTTGGCGATGGAGCCACACTAGTTGGTGATCGCAACAAGACGTCCAGACAACACCGAAGTCCTGCATCTTGTGATATTCCTCGTTAGAGATACTAACCACCTCTCATAGGTGACAGTAGAACTCTCTGTAGTGTTCACAATGCAACAAGTATGGTGTATTGGCATGGAGGGTCTCTATTTCTTTCTTTTAATGCATATAAAAGAGAAGTGGCTGTGAAATAGCTGGTTGTCAGGACGAGGAATACATATTTAGAAGGAATCCAAAGTATGCCAGTAGCGTCTAAAAGCAGTTAGAATAAATCACCTCGCATAGGTGGCAGTTGAACTTTCTGTGATTTTCACCATGCAAGTGCGGCGTACAGGCATGGAGGGTCTCCTTTTTGTATGTGGATGTCAAGTCGTTAATTGTCAGGATGACGAGTACATATTTCAGAAAGAAGCCAAAGTATGTCAATTGCGCCTAAAAGCAATTAGAATAAATAAGCAGCACCGAGTATGTATCGACATTTATGATGCTCGTACAAGGTCACGTGTTACATCAGCGATTGTTTTTGCGTCTTTCAAAATACCCGCGCTACTGTAAGCAGCTGATTCAGTTGTCATGTGCCGTCAACTTGTAGGCAAGGTGGTGAGCTAGATGTAGACACCACAGTAAATTGTGGCAGTGGCTGGAAATACAATGGAACGAAGAAGGTTATTGTGTGACAATGGATCAGCGTCTTACGGTGCAGTCGCCGAAAGTAGCGAGGTTAGTTATGCGTGTGATATACGTTCATCAATGTCTGTACTCATTCATAACTTAACGTAAATATGTAAGACAATTTAAGAAGAAGAAATCGATTGTACGTAAACTTCATCAATTACAGTTATGAAAATCTGTTTTTCTCGTGACTTTCCCATTAATAATAGAAACGCAGTAGTTACATTGCCAGAATGCTTTTAATGTTACTAAGAGACAGACAATAATTCATTTATGGAAGATCTTAAAGAATAATACATATACTTCATTAACATTATGCGCTTTGCCGTTGTAACAAACAATCTGTTTGTGTACCAAATGAGCTCGAAATTTTAGATCTTAGTGTAGCTACTGTTATCTATCGAGCATTCCTTAGTTGCCATGTATGCAGGTTAAACATTAAAATGTTATACCTGTTGTAGCTCTCTGTGTGGTGTTATTTTTACCTGACTTGCTGGATTGGCCTCAGGCAATGTGAAGATGCTCATCCTCAAGCTGCTGCGCAGAAAATTGTCGCAGCAGGACTGGCCTGTGGTGATGTGAAGGCCAGTTTTCCTCAGGCTGCTGTGGGGAGAAACTATTCTCGCAGCAGGCCAGGACAAAGTAGTGTTGACTTGTGGTGTGGTTGGTGACTCAGTTCTGTGATGTGCTGATTGTGGAATTGACTAACTTTTCCTAGATGTCTTACAGTAGCAAATTATATGTACATATTAAACATCTACAGGACTTGTACAAATATATGAAAATACTGCAAGACATACATTCTTGAACATAAATGCAGTTGCTAGCCAAGCCTGTGGGTCACACTGTTGTATTTGACCACAAACACTAGCTGTGCAATGTTCCCAGTATGTTGCAAGTGTCAGTCATGGTTAGAGCAGTGTTATCTGTAGCAGTGAGTGCATTATTCCAGAGCTAAGTGAATTAGAACATGGGCAACTGTTTGGTACATGTATTGTAATCAAAGTATCCCAAGTGTTTGGTAATAACAGAGGCTGTATATAGAAGATATGAACTGTACACAGGGAAAGCAGGAAAACATCATCCACTGTGTTACAAGGTGAACTCAATGAAGAAAGTGTATTTGTGTTTGTGACCGCCATTGAAGAGGAAAAACTAAAATATTGACAGTTGGAAAAGTCATTGCATGAGTAAATATCAACTTGTGAACTCACTAGCAAAAAAAAAAAAAAAGGCTGTGTGTGCACGCAAAGGGTGTTCAGTAAGCAGAGAATTGCAGGTGAGCTGGAATTCCAGAACCACTGGTCAACAACGCATATTCCCGTAAAGGGAAATCGTAGTGCTGAAGCCATAAAATCAGGATTATGGGGGCAATGGAAGATTGTCACATGGTCAGATGAGTCTTGTCACACTGTTCTCAACTTCTGGTCAAGTTTACGTCCCAAGACTGAAGCGAGAGGACGGCGTTGGTGATTTGGGCAGCCATATCACCATGGCCCCCATGGTTACTCTGCAAGGACACTTTATTGTCAAGGATTGTGTGATCATTGTAACTGATCAGATCCATCCTGGGGTAAAATGTTTGTTTCACATATGTTCAAAGACGACAGGGCCCCTGTTCACACAGCTCACATCAAGGACTGGTTTTTTGAGCATGAGGATGAGTCACCATGACTATCACTAGATCTCAAGATTATTGAGCCTTTGTGGTCTCTGTGTAGAGAATAGTGCATGATCGCTTTAGACCTCCATCTTTGTTACCTGGAGTTGCCATTGTTTTTGCAGGAAGAATGGTATAAGATTCACTAGAGAACCATAAAGGATCTGTATTGTCCTGAGGTGACTGGAAGCTGTTTGATTTTCATTGCAACAGCGGAGTTTTCAAACCAGCTGTAGAACAGCAGTGCAGTAAAAATAAGCCTAAATTATTGTAACACAAGAAAAAAAGGTGCAACAAAGGAGAAACAAAAACTGACAGCACTTAGGCTGAAAGTTAGGAATGAAGGATGGGAAATGTAGAAAAAAAATTTTTTTTTCACTGGCTTATAAAATAACACATATATACCTTTTCTTACTACCTTCATATACTAGGACTAGTGACAAACACTAATACTAGAATCACCAAAAAATGTTGCACCATGGGTCTCAACAATGATTGTTTTGCCACAATAGACCAAGAGGACTAAGAGGAAAAATTCTAGATACAATAACACTTGGAAATCATTTACAAGTAATCATGTAAAAACTGTGACATTATTTCCAGTGACAAGAAGAAGAAATGCTACAGATAATAAAAACTTAAAACAAAATGTAATACTATATCTGGAAATTATGTATTTTATGCAGGAATTCAAGAAACCTCATATGCAACTAATCGAACATCATTCACAGAATCAGTACTTCCAGATTGCTTTAAGATAGCCCTCATGAAGCAAATATATAAAGAAGGAAAATTATAGACGCTCATAGCCATTCTATCAGTCACGTGATATATATTTAAATGAGATTATGCATTTCTGATGAAATATGAGGTAACTAATAGAGAGCAGTTTGGCTTCCAGGAAGATGAATATATGCTTACTATAGATGCAGTCATATATATGATTGAGAATGTAATAAACAACTTACTCTAAAAATAAATGTGTAAACATAAAGACTTTTGACTGTTGACACCATAACAGTTTCAATGTTAGATGTACATGATACAAGAGGGCAGGCAGGAGATTAGATCCAGTCATATACAAAAACAGAAGACTATGTGTAAAAGTTACAGAAATGATAGGAAAGAATAAAATCTGAAATAGAATTAAACTTTGTCCCACAGGGACCCATACTTGGCCCATTGGTCTTATTTTTATACCTATCCACATCCCAAACTTTCTCAGTTATGGCAATATAGTTAGTTACGCAGATGTGCAACCCAACTACTCAAGGACAATGACACAGGAAATCTAGAAATAAAAGCAGACTTGGGAGTAAATAAAACTATCTTAAGGTTTGCTGAAATTAATTTGTGTAACAACATTGTCAAAACACTTCATTCAAATTTCATACTAAATAACTAATGCAGTTTAACTATAAATGTGTACATAGATGGATTTATAGCAGAAACCTCCATATGCAAAAAAATTCTTGGGATTATAATAGTTGATGAAAACGTAAATTGAAATAGCCAGCTAGAATATATAAAATGGAAGACTAAAGTCTGTATGTCCTGCTCAGATTGAACTATCTGAAACACAGGGATATTGTCAGAATGATTTACCGTGCATTAATTCATTCCACATTAAGGTGTGCCATAATTCTGTGGGGAGACACTTCCAAATGAAAATACAGAAAAGAGGCATAAGAATGATAGGCAGCCTTAAATGTAGAGAATCATGTTGGCCCACATTTACAGCACTTAAAATATTAACACTTTGAAATGTATACCTAAATGAACTATGCCACACATAATTCAAATATGTACTCGATACTCAAGGTATCGAGACGAGGTTGAACCACAACATAAGGAAAGAGAACTTCTAATGTGAGTTCACACAACAGCATGAAATTCAAATAAATGCCATCATACATAGGGCCGTGACCTCTAGGAAAAACACTTTACAAACTTTACAGAGAAGCAATAAAAAGATTTTTAAAAAACCTTAAATTTTTGATTTAAAACTTTCTATAGTATAAATGATTTTATGTCTACTGCAGTGTAAGGCAAGTTGCAATGGAATACTGCGTACACAATGAGATTTAGCATATGTAAGCCACAAAGTATGTTCTTGAAGAAGAGAGAAATGAACTCTGAAATCGTAATTTAATGTGGCAAAGACCAACAATACTGAAATATAAAATTATAATTTGCTAAATTCTATTTGTTATACATAGGTATAGTTTTCCATGTTTGTGATATAAATTTGACTCCACTCATGTGCTGTACCATTGTCTATGGATCCAATAAACAGTATGTTACTTAGTGATGGGACACAATGTGACTTGGAAACAATAACAGTAATCAGTGTGTGCATGGAATCACAGAACTGGAATCACTGTTACTTTTAAGTATGGTTGGATTCATGAAATTTCAATACAAGAAAATGTCTTCGTATTCAATCTTCTTCTTATTCTTCTTCTCTCTTTTTTGTTTAAAGGTACATTAGCTTTATTGGCCACCAGGGGGGCCGGGGCCTCTAGTTTTTCTTGTCCCCGGCCGTGCTATAACATGGACATGATGTCAGCGATAAGGACTCGGGAGCGCCTGTGGCTCGGTGGAGGGGAGCGATAAGCGTCACACTTCCAGCCTGCCAGGAGTGACCTGCGCCGCAGCGCGGAGCGTCATTCATTCTGCGAATGTCGATGAGTGCGGATGCTGGGTGTTTGTTTGCTATGTTCACTTGTGTTAACATGCTTCTGCAATGCCTGTGTGATGTGCATATCGTCGCCATTTGTGGTGCAGTGTTCCTCTGTACAAGTCATTGAGAGCAATAGAGATTGACTTGGTTGGTCAGTTTAATAAGCAGCAGCTAATGGGTGGTCCAAATGTTTTTCGTGGACTACGAATGCAGTTCATGTGTGATGTACAAGCTGTGTTTGGAGGCAGTATGTGGCTGACCTTGGCTGTAATATGGGGGAACCATGCTGACTATGGTGGCCTTGAAGCTTTCCCTAATGGCAGAACCGACAAGGACCATGAAAAAATCTAGAAGGAAACAAGGTAGGTGGCTGTGGAAGCTCCACTTGTATAGAGTACGGAGGACACCAGTCCGGCAGGCTTTCTCCAGATCACAGGCTTTCTCCAAATCTAATAGCACAGCCTTAGTCTGGAATTTCTGCAGAAAATCATTCGTGACATGGGATAATAATTTGACAAGATGGTAAACTGCAGAATGGTGCTCTCTGAATCTTCATTGTGCAGCGGTTAGTAAATTGCGGAACTTGAGCCACCATACCAACCGGGCATGAATCATATGTTCCATCACCATGTAATTGCAGCTGTTGAGAGAAATGGGGCATTAGCTGGAAGTAAGGTGCTTGTCCTTACTGGGCTTACGTATGGGTATAACAGTGGCTTCTTGCCAGCATCTGGGAAACGTGCCATCTGCCCAGATAAGATTGTATGTATGAAGCAGAAAGTGCTTGCCTGCAAGAGAAATGTGCTGCAACATCTGAATGACATCATTGTCCAGCCCTGGGGTGGAAAATCAGAATGAAGTGAGAGCGTGACCTAGCTCCCTCATAGTAAATGCGACATTGTAGAATTCATGATTCTCAGGGGAGAAGGATGTCACCAAAGCCACCCCCACTTGTTTCCAATGGAGGAAGGCAGGGTGATAGTGGGTAGAGATCAAAATCTATGCAAAATAGTGGCCTAATGTGTTGGAGATTGCAATGAGCTCCACAGTGACACGTTGACATGGTCCACTACAGTCAGGCCAGAAATTGGAGAATGGACCTTGGTCCCAGAGAGTGCATCTGCCCATCTTGTGCTATCTAAATACAATCCACCAACATGGAATCCATTTGACAATTGGTGTTTTTTACGCCAGCCCGGTTGAGAGTGTCTAGGCAGAAGCTGCTGAACTACTGCTGTCATACTGGTGTGATATTCTACTCAGCAGATACGCATGCTGTTTGTCTGCTATGCCTGGCCAATCGTCCTATGCCTCCCTCTTCAGTGACTCCCTTGACCACCAATATAGGGCATGTCACTCTTCTCCGTTACCTTGTGGAGTTCACTTTCGGCTATTGCTCCGGCAAATTAACTTCATGCTATCTGCCACTTTCACAATTGGTGTGAACCCTTCACCACCTTGGCTTCGTGCAGTTGCCTGTGTTCACCTAGGACTTTATTCACTTCCTAAGGAACCTACTCCAGATAAGATCTATCACTGCAAGTTTCTCAACCTTTCCACAGAACATAGTGATAGTACCGTTGTGGGCACTGATGGCTCTCAGACTGTGGTAGTGGTATGCCTTCGCCATTGGCACAGATGATTTTTGGTATCAGCTTCTGGAACACTGCTCTATATTTACAGCAGAGCTCTTCACCCTGTATCAGGCCACGCAGTACAGCCAGTGACACAGGCTTTTCAGTTGTGTTATCGGCTCCAGCTCCGACTCTCTCAGTACCCTTCAGAGCCTCTGAGTGCTATACACATTCCATCCATTTGTGCAACGGCTCCAAGAAAGCTTCCACTTGCTCCATCTTAAGGGAATCACTGTGACATTTATGTGGGATCCTGGCTAGTTTGATCTGACAGGAAATGAGGCTGCTGATGGTGCTGTCAAGGTTGCTAGTTCTTCCATTGCTTCTGATATCTGTGTTGCTGTCTGTCAGCAGATGGTGTCACTTTGGCATAACCACTGGTCTTCCCCTCTCAGAAACAAGCTCCGGGGAATTAAACCTCTCCCAGCAGTTTGGCCATCCTCCTCTCGGCTCTCTCACTGCAAGAAGACCATTTTAGCTAGGTTGCATATTGGGCACTGTTTTAGCCATCACCATTTGTTAGGTGGTAACTCCCCACCACTTTGTGTTAATTGTCATCAACCTTTGACAGTTCACCATTTCCTGATCAAATGCCTCTTTTTTTTAACCATTTATGTTCTAATGTATGTTTGCTGTCTGAGGTATTGTACATTTTAGCAAACCTGTATTTTACTATTTATCTGTTGTAACAATATGGTGAAAGGAGTTTAATCTTTAGTTTGGAACCTCTGTTGTCTCCACGGCTTATTTTATGGACCTTTTTCCAAGAGGAAGTCCTTGTTCTTAGCTCTCTTTCCGCCCATTGATTAGGCTTAATATGTAGTCATTTTTTAACTCTTTTTTCATATTAGTGTTCTAAGATTCTGACATGGGTGCATACGACGTTAGTTATTTTTGTGTCCTAAAACAAAACAAAAAAAATTGGCTAAAGATGGAGGTAGGCCTTTAGAACTGTATTTTCTAATATTTATTTGTTGGTGCCGTGTGTGCCAAGGTTACTCAACCGTGGAACAAGTCAATACTGTTTACAAAATGCTGATTTAGAGAAGTTATGAACAAAAGAAAGTAAATAATCAATAAAACAGGAAAAATTGAGAGTATATGAATAAATAATATGTTACAGAGAGAAGTTCTCAACTATTGTGAGAAATTATCGTACTGGACAGAAGTGTACCACAAGGAAACCACTCAACTTACATTTGAAGACTTGGTGTTTATCAGTCTTCGTCTCCATCGTCTTCTTCTTCTTATTCTTCTCCTTTCCCAGTTTTGCTGAGAGCCTATTGAAAATGAAATCTGTTAACAGTGCACAGTTTCCTGTGCAATGGTTAGGGAAGTATTGTCAACATGTCAATTGTTTTTGCTGATGCATTGAAGTTTATAGAAACTTGCAGATTCCTCATCCAAAAGTAAGTTTTATACATACATAGTGAGAAATTAAACATTTGCAGGTACGTCAAAATGGAGATTGGATGTGTAACAGTCATTTGAAAGAGCGGAACTTATGAGTGATGCTGTACCACTGGCAGATTACTGTTTAATTTCCACAATCGTCTAAAACAGTCGTTGACAAACTTACGAAGCTTCTGAGCTATCCTACTGTGTTTAAACCCTACTGTGAATTTCCAAAAGAAACTAGGAAAGAAATAAGAACTTGTAGTGCTTCGAGAACTTGGGATAAGTTCTAGAAACACTAGGCTCTCCGTCTCGAACAACCGATATTTTAATGACGAAGGTGAGAGCGTTGTTTTACTGTGCCACACACATTTGTGTGCACAGGAGGGACAGCTGTCATGAGAAGCCAGGAGCTGCGCCAGATGAGCAGCGCCTTGGAATTTATATAAAAAAGTCAGAGACAGATGAAGCATATATTGAGATTCTTACTTCATGTCTTGGCTCTGCATGGGGCAACACATATGCAATTGTATGGGTGTTTTGTCGATTCTGACATTTATCTTGGAACCAGTTGTCTAGCTGGAGCTTGTATAGAATAATTGTTACTTTGGGGATGAGAGCTAAAAATATATTGTTGTTGAACTGAAAAGATTCGACGAGAACATGATTTATTTCAAGAATAGAGAGTTGGTTAATATTATTCCCTTTAACCTGATAAAGTATTCGGAGAAGAATTAAATGGTGAGAGCGACGTAGCTGATGACCCAAAGAAGAGAATCGGCTGCACGCACAACGTATGAGTCAACTGGAAGAGACATGCGAGACGTGCAACCCAACTCAGCACTGTCTCTTGTCGTCCAAGAAAGCGTTAGAATGTGGCAACCATGACAGGACTCAAAGAAAAAGGGAAATTGTAAGCCAAAAATGGGAAGAAGGTATTGGAGTTGCCATAGCAACCAGGCATAACAAGATTGAGAAACTGTTTCTAGTAATTGCATTGTATCTACTGAACCAAAGAAGAAAGTTGTGAACGCAACACAATGTAAGAGGGGAGAAGGTAATAACGTCAAAAGAACGTAGGGAAGATCTCAACTTTTCAATTAAGATGATTTATGTGTGAGGAGGAAGCAATTCTCACACACACAGTAACAAGCCGCCGATGCCGATGCAGTAACCCGCCACCATTGCTGACTGCAACGGCTGATGTTCACTGCTGCTGACTTCACGTCCGCATGCTGATGCCGCAACCAGTGTTCAATGCTGCTGGCACCTGTGCTATTCACCGGTGCTGATTCTACACTTGCTCACTGACACAGCATAAAACTCTACGCCGGGTGAGCGAACAACAATAATTGTTCGAGTAGAAAATAAAAAGAAAGAGGAAACTGTTCAAAGACTATAGTACTGTAGTTAGTACATTTAGAGGTGAAGTTGTATTAGACGATCACTAGGTCGAAAATCAATAGGGATAGCATTAAAAAATCAGGGGAAACTTCAGAACCAGCCATGGCTATGACAGTGTGTAAGGAGGTGTCAGACTGGTCTGAGGTAGTGAATTTACTTAAAGCCCAGAGAGCAGATTCAACGGCTTTAAGAAAAGAACTAAGTGATCAAAATGCTTCTTTAAGAAAAGAACTAAATGTTAAGTTAGATGCTCAAAGAACAGATTTAAACACTCGAAATGCCTCTTTAAGACAAGAACTAAGTGATGAAAGTCTTAAGTTAGATTCAGTAAATACACAATTGAACATCAAATTAAATGCTCAGAGTGAGGTTTTAAGTGGCCAAATCGAAACCTTGAACAGTCAAGCAGCTAATGTAGTTTTGTTAAAGACTGAATTTGACTCTTTAAGTAATAAGGTAGAAAATGTGAAATTAGATTTAAAGAGTGAACTCACCAGTTCTTTGAATATTCATGTTGGAACAACTATTTACTGAGTTTGACCAAAGACAGAATGAGCGATTTCAGGATTTAACTAAAAAATTAGAATTTGACATTGGAGATAAATGTACTAATGTAGAAATGGGACTTGTCGAAAAAGCCAACATAGAGAAACAGGATAAGATGATCCCTATTGTCCGATTGCAAATTGCAGACATCAACACTCGTGTGGATAACATAGAAAGAAATGTTAAAGAAAAACTAGACACATCAGATATAATAAATATCGGTGATCTGGAGGAATAGGTAGAGGAGATAATAGACAGAAAAGTTGCCGCGAAAGTAAACTCTGACAACGTGTCTACAAAGCTATCCTATGAACTTGATGACACTAAGAGAAATGTTGATGAGTTATGGAAAGAATTCAAACTTATGCAGGACCGAGTAGGGAACAGAGGTACTTCCGCTAATGTAGTGTTAACCTGTGAAGTCATGACTGATTTAGAGTGGGGAATGAATTCTGGGTTATCAAGGCAGTTCTCTAAGTTTAAGTCGGATGGGGAGGTACACCCATCTCACTTCCTGAAGTGATTTAACCAAGCATTACCCAAGTCTTGGGAAGACACAAAAAATATTGAATTTGCAGTGGGGTATCTTTTGGGGGAAGCCTCAGAGTGGGGTACCGTAAACATTGAAAACATTTCTTCTTGGGCAGACTTTCAGAAGTAGTTCAAAGAAAAGTATTGGTCAGCCAAGGCCCAGGAGAAACTACTATAGAATTTTTGGGACCCAAAATATTACAATAATTCCTGGGGTACAATGAGAAGATATTTTGATTGGCATTGAATGAGGGAAGAAGAAGGGTTGGTTAGGATTCTTAGAAGAAGTTTAACCATTTATGCCAGAAAGGATATATTGTGTAGTGGATGGAAAATGGTAGAAGAATTATTACCCTTTGCAGATGCACTTGATGCCATAAATAGGGTCTGAAATATATGTCTATACAGATCACCGAGCTCTGTCATTTTTAATGAATAGTAGATTACTACATAGTAGATGGGGTGGATGTTGTTTCTTCAAGAACATGACATTAAAATCCAGTATATAATGGGTTTGGAGAATATTGTACCCGACACTTTGCCTCTGCTACCAGTAGGCATGAAAGAACTAAAGCATATGGAAGGACCTGGCGTAATTTTTGCAACTAATTTTTTAACACTAGAATATCCACTTAACAAGGTTCAAGAATTGGCTCAGAAAATAACAAATAACATCCAACATGATCCTAATTTTACAGAAATATTCACTATATGTGTTAGGAAGTCGTTGCTCATAATCAAGATGGAAAGTGGAAGATTATAGGACATCATTTGTTCTGGAGAGATGGTAAGACAACCCAACATTGCCATTTATGCATACTGAATTTAGTAGAAGACGAGTTAGTGTGGTACATTCATAAGGGGTATGGACACTTCAGAATAAAGAAATGTATTGCTCACATGAATAAGTTCTATTGCTTTAAAAAGCTGGGACATAGAATAACATCTATCATTAAAACTTGTGAAATTTGTCAAAAGGTGAAAGAGAGTAACACTGACGTTAAGTACAAAATGTATCCAATTATTCCTGAAGTGTTACACGATCTAACAGCTGCAGATTTATTTGGATCAGTTCCAAAAGGAAAAGGAGGAGTGGCCCATATTTTTGTCCTCATAAAGTGTTGGTCTAAGTATGTTAAGTTATACCATATTAAGAAAGCAAATACACCAACTGTAACTCAGCGTATGCAACAATATTTTGTGGAAGTACAAAAACCGAGGCAGTTCTTCACCGATAATGATCCTCAATTTATTAATAAAGAGTTTAAGCAATTTTTAGTTTGGGAAGGTATTCGTCAAATATTAATATCGAACTATAACCTATCTTCAAATCTGTGTGAGAGGATTGTGAAAGAAACTGGAAAACTATGCTACACCTACTGCCACGAAAAACATATGTCATGGGCGACGAAAGTTAAACTTTGAATTTATTTTAAATGAATTACCACATCTATCAACTGGACTAACACCTTTGGAGGAAATAGGTAAACCCTTTTTAGGGAAACACCTTATTAGATGTTTCGTGTGGCTGGAGCAACCTATAGACAACTTCCTTCTTAAACAAGAAATGGTCTGCAAGAACATACTTAACAGAGCACAACAACAAGTGAGCAAATATAATGAGAAGGCTATCAAACCACAATATAAATTTGATGATCTAGTTATTGTAAAGCAGCATCTTCAGAGCTCGGCCCTGAAGAAAGAGTTACATAAATTTTTTCGGAAATATGATGGACCTTTCTGGGTACAAACAGTAATCCATCCCAAGACACTATTTTTAGTGGATCCTATAACTGGATCGGAAAAGGGAAAATAAGACATAAAGGACCTAAAGTTGTATATTCCCCAGGGACGTTAACATTCTGTGTTAACGGGTGAAGTGATGACCATTGGTTCCCGAGTTATTTTCAGTGTTACTTCCACATTAGTTTTTCTACACCAAATTCCCTTCAAATCTTCAGCTATTCTGTAATCTATTTGTAACCTCTTAAACTATCCTATCATGTTAGTATTTAAGTGGCTAAATATGACTAAAAGTTTGTGACTAATTTAAGAGAATCATGAATAAACAGTGATCTCTAAACATAAAATGGAACGTACAGAGTAATATTCTGATAGAAGGTATAATATGATGGTACTATGTAAACACACTGACTTTAAGATGGAATGAACAGAACAGAATAGAATATTATATTTAAGAATAATATAATATGGGGTGACTAATGAAATAATTATCTTATTGTAGTGTATAATTTTCTATTTTTAAAGAACGTTTATATCTTTTATGAGATGTGATGTAGTTGGGAGCATTTGTATTGATCTTGAAAGGGGTGGGTAGTGTAGGTAAAGACATGACTAACACTACACGTACACACACGCCTTTCAGACAATCCTCGCAAACAAGTGTGACTGATTCTTCACCATTTGCCGTTCCATACGTGTTGCTAAGATTTTTCTTCGGGGTCTTCAAAGGTGAAGGTGAGAATGTCTGTTCTGCAGGAGACGTTTAACATCATACGTCCTCTGGCTTCGCACTAAAGTACCGGCGAGGTAGGGATCCTGGGGAAGGGAGTTGGGAAGGGTTTTTCCGTCTTTGGGGCTGTCTTCTTTTTCTCTTTCAATCTTAGCAACCATCTCTATTTTTTTCCTTTCTTACTTCCCATCTGAGTACCAGTCTATCTTTCCCTCTTTCCATATGCATATACTTATATCGCTGAAGTCCTTCTCATTCTCCCTGGTTTCCTGTAACCTTCAACTTATTTCAAATAAGTAGGCCGAAGAATCAGGCTGCACGAACACACAGACATACACAAAAAATTACATTTAGACACAAACATGAAAATTATGTGCTAGAAACCTAAAGCGATGTCAGAACTGCCAAGGGTTGAAGGGAATAAAGACGTGTACATCTGGGTAGATGCACATATTGTATGGTTGGTATATGACAGTTCTGCATCGTCCCTTTTTTTTTCTTTTCTCGCTTCTTATATACACTCCTGGAAATTGAAATAAGAACGCCGTGAATTCATTGTCCCAGGAAGGGGAAACTTTATTGACACATTCCTGGGGTCAGATACATCACATGATCACACTGACAGAACCACAGGCACATAGACACAGGCAACAGAGCATGCACAATGTCGGCACTAGTACAGTGTATATCCACCTTTCGCAGCAATGCAGGCTGCTATTCTCCCATGGAGACGATCGTAGAGATGCTGGATGTAGTCCTGTGGAACGGCTTGCCATGCCATTTCCACCTGGCGCCTCAGTTGGACCAGCGTTCGTGCTGGACATGCAGACCGCATGAGACGACGCTTCATCCAGTCCCAAACATGCTCAATGGGGGACAGATCTGGAGATCTTGCTGGCCAGGGTAGTTGACTTACACCTTCTAGAGCACGTTGGGTGGCACGGGATACACGCGGACGTGCATTGTCCTGTTGGAACAGCAAGTTCCCTTGCCGGTCTAGGAATGGTAGAACGATGGGTTCGATGACGATTTGGATGTACCGTGCACTATTCAGTGTCCCCTCGACGATCACCAGTGGTGTACGGCCAGTGTAGGAGATCGCTCCCCACACCATGGTGCCGGGTGTTGGCCCTGTTTGCCTCGGTCATATGCAGTCCTGATTGTGGCACTCACCTGCACGGCGCCAAACACGCATACGACCATCATTGGCACCAAGGCAGAAGCAACTCTCATCACTGAAGGCGACACGTCTCCATTCGTCCCTCCATTCACGCCTGTCGCGACACCACTGGAGGCGGGCTGCACGATGTTGGGGCGTGAGCGGAAGACGGCCTAACGGTGTGCGGGACCGTAGCCCAGCTTCATGGAGACGGTTGCGAATGGTCCTCGCCGATACCCCAGGAGCAACAGTGTCCCTAATTTGCTGGGAAGTGGCGGTGCGGTCCCCTACGGCACTGCATAGGATCCTACGGTCTTGGCGTGCATCCGTGCGTCGCTGCGGTCCGGTCCCAGGTCGACGGGCACGTGCACCTTCCGCCGACCACTGGCGACAACATCGATGTACTGTGGAGACCTCACACCCCACGTGTTGAGCAATTCGGCGGTACGTCCACCCGGCCTCCCGCATGCCCACTATACGCCCTCGCTCAAAGTCCGTCAACTGCACATACGGTTCACGTCCACGCTGTCGCGGCATCCTACCAGTGTTAAAGACTGCAATGGAGCTCCATATGCCACGGCAAACTGGCTGACACTGACGGCGGCGGTGCATAAATGCTGCGCAGCTAGCGCCATTCGACGGCCAACACCGCGGTTCCTGGTGTGTCCGCTGTGCCGTGCGTGTGATCATTGCTTGTACAGCCCTCACGCAGTGTCCGGAGCAAGTATGGTGGGTCTGACACACCGGTGTCAATGTGTTCTTTTTTCCATTTCCAGGAGTGTATTTATACGTAGGTATAAGAACAGAGATGGTTCTATATCGCACAAGGAAGTGTGAGAAATGAAGGAGAGTAGAAACTATGGAAGAACTATTGAGCATAAGCCAGGGAGGAACTGTTGTTGTTGTTGTTGTTGTGGTCTTCAATCCTGACACTGGTTTGATGCAGCTCTCCATTCTACTCTATCCTGTGCAAGCTTCTTCATCTCCCAGTACTTACACCGAGCGAGGTGGCGCAGTGGTTAGCACACTGGACTCGCATTCGGGAGGACGACGGTTCAATCCCGTCTCCGGCCATCCTGATTTAGGTTTTCCGTGATTTCCCTAAATCGCTTCAGGCAAATGCCGGGATGGTTCCTTTGAAAGGGCACGGCCGATTTCCTTCCCCATCCTTCCCTCACCCGAGCTTGCGCTCCGTCTCTAATGACCTCGTTGTCGACGGGACGTTAAACACTAATATCCTCCTCCTCCTCCAGTACTTACTGCAACTGATGTCCTTCTGAATCTGCTTAGTGTATTCATTTCTTGGTCTCCCTCTATGATTTTTACCCTCCACACTTCCCTCCAATGCTAAATTTGTGATCCGTTGATGCCTCAGAACATGTCCTACCAACCGGTCCCTTCTTCTTGTCAGGTTATGCCACAAACTCGTCTTCTCCCCAATTCTATTCAATACCTCCTCATTAGTTATGTGATCTACCCATCTAATCTTCAACATTCTTCTGTAGCACCACATTTCGAAAGCTTCTATTCTCTTCTTGTCCAAACTATTTATTGTCCATGTTTCACTTCCATACATGGCTACACTGCATACAAATACTTTCAGAAACGACTTCCAGACACTTAAATTTATACTCAATGTTAACAAATTTCTCTTCTTCAGAAACACTTTCCTCGCCATAGCCAGTCTACATTTTATATCCTCTCTACTTCGACCATCATCACTTATGTTGCTCCCCAAATAGCAAAACTCCTTTACTACTTTGTGTCTCATTTCCTAATCTAATTCCCTCAGCATCACCCGACTTAATTCGACTACATTCCATTATCCTTGTTTTGCTTTTGTTGATGTTCATCTTATATCCTTCTTTCAAGACACTGACCATTCCGTTCAACTGCTCTTCCAAGTCCTTTGCTGTCTCTGACAGAATTACAGTGTCATCGGCGAACCTCGAAGTTTTTATTTTTTCTCCATGGATTTTAATACCTATTCCGAATTTTTCTTTCGTTTCCTTCACTGCTTGCTCAATATACAGATTGAATAACATCGGAGAGAAGCTACAGCCCTGTCTCACTCCCTTCCCAACCGCTGCTTCCCTTTCGTGTCACTCGACTCTTATAACTGCCATCTGGTTTCTGTACAAATTGTAAATAGCCTTTCGCTCCCTGTATTTTACCCCTGCCACCTTTAGAATTTGAAAGAGAGTATTCCAGTCAACATTGTCAAAAGCTTTCTCTAAGTCTACAAATGCTAGAAACATAGGTTTGCCTTTCCTTAATCTTTCTTCTAAGATACGTCGTAAGGTCAGTATTGCCTCACATGTTCCAACATTTCTACGGAATCCAAACTGATCTTCCCCAAGGTTGGCTTCTACTAGTTTTTCCATTCGTCTGTAAAAAATTCGCGTTAGTATTTTGCAGCTGTGGCTTATTAAACTGATTGTTCGGTAATTTTCACATCTGTCAACAGCTGCTTTCTTTGGGATTGGAATTATTATATTCTTTTTGAAGTCTGAGGGTATTTTGCCTGTCTCATACATCTTGCTCACCAGATGGTAGAGTTTTGTCAGGACTGGCTCTCCCAAGGCCGTCAGTAGTTCTAATGGAATGTTGTCTACTCCCGTGACCTTGTTTCGACTCAGGTCTTTCAGTGCTCTGTCAAACTCTTCACGCAGTATTGTATCTCCCATATCGTCTTCATCTACATTCTGTTCCATTTCCATAATATTGTATAGACCCTCTATATACTCCTTCCACCTTTCTGCTTTCCCTTCTTTGCTTAGAACTGGGTTTCCATCTGAGCTCTTGATATTCATACAAGTGGTTCTCTTTTCTCCAAAGGTCTCTCTAATTTTCCTGTAGGCAGTATCTATCTTACCCCTCTTGAGATAAGCGTCTACATCCTTACATTTGTCCTCTAGCCATCCCTGCTTAGCCATTTTGCACTTCCTGTCGATCTCATTTTTGAGAAGTTTGTATTCCTTTTTGCCTGCTTCATTTACTGCATTTTTATATTTTCTCCTTTCATCAATTAAATTCAATTATTCTTCTGTTACCCAAGAATTTCTTCTAGCCCTCGTCTTTTTACCTATTTGATCCTCTGCTGCCTTCACTATTTCATCCCTCATAGCTACCCATTCTTCTTCTACTGTATTTCTTTCCCCCATTTGTGACAATTGTTCCCTTATGCTCTCCATGGAACTCTGTACAACCTCTGGTTTAGTCAGTTTATCCAGGTCCCTCTCCTTAAATTCCCACCTTTTTGTAGTTTCTTCAGTTTTAATCCAAATTTCATAACCAATAGATTGTGGGCAGAGTCCACATCTGCCCCTGGAAATGTCTTACAATTTAGAACCTGGTTCCTGAATCTCTGTCTTGCCATTATACAATCTATCTGATACCTTTTAGTATCTTCAGGTTTCTTCCATGTATACAACCTTCTTTTATGATTCTTGAACCAAGTGTTAGCTATGATTAAGTTATGCTCTGTGCAAAATTCTACCAGACGGCTTCCCCTTTCATTTCTTACGCCCAATCCATATTCACCTACTACGTTTCCTTCTCTCCCTTTTCCTACTATCGAATTCCAGTCACCCATGACTATTAAATTTTCGTATCCCTTCACTACCTGAATAATTTCTTTTGTCTCATCATACATTTCATCAATTTCTTCATCATCTGCAGAGCTAATTGGCATATAAACTTGTACTATTGTAATAGGTATGGGCTTCGTGTCTATCTTGGCCACAATAATACGTTCACTATGCTGTTTGTAGTTGCTTACCCGCACTCCTATTTTTTTATTCATTATTAAACCTACTCCTGTATTACCCCTATTTGATTTCGTGTTTATAACCCTGTATTCACCTGACCAAAAGTCTTGTTCCTCCTGCCACCGAACTTCACTAATTCCCACTATATCTAACTGTAACCTATCCATTTCCCTTTTTAAATTTTCTAATCTACCTGCCTGATTAAGGGATCTGACATTTCACACTCCGATCCGCAGAATGCCAGTTTTCTTTCTCCTGATAACGACGTCCTCTTGAGTAGTCCCCACCCGGAGATCCGAATGGGGGACTATTTTACCTCCAGAGTATTTTACCCAAGAGGACGTCGTCATCTTTTGACCATACAGTAAAGCTGCATGCCCTCGGGAAAAATTACGGCTGTAGTTTCCCCTTGCTTTCAGCCGTTTGCAGTACCAGCACAGCAAGGCCGTTTTGGTTAGGGTTACAAGGCCAGATCAGTCAATCATCGAGACTGTTGCCCCTGCAACTACTGAAAAGGCTGCTGCCCCTCTTCAGGAACCGCACATTTGTCTGGCCTCTCAACAGATACCCCTCCGTTGTGGTTGCACCTACGGTACGGCCATCTGTATCGCTGAGGCATTCAAGCCTCCCCACCAACAGCAAGGTCCATGGTTCCTTGGGGGGGGGGCACTTGTCTTACTACCTTTAAGTGTTTTTGCGTCAAAGCCCATGCAGGTGCGTTGGAAACGCTTTGTCTCCTCCCTAGATTCTTCTGTCCTTTTGTCATGGGTGTGCGCTATTCCCCACTCTCCATCGTTGTTATCAGCAGTCCTCCATTTCCATCCATCCCCTACCAGGTGGCCTATGTATGGATCTGTCAGTTCTTGCAGAATGCCCCATGACCCATTTTGCTACGGCATCAGTGTCAGTCTCCTATCCAGCTGCTTTCCTCTTTCAGAAACAGCAGGCTGAAGCTTCTCACTCAAGTTTTACTCTTTTTTTAGGCGGAATCCTACAATGAATCATTTATTGAATGGAAACATTTTTGGCTCTTCCTCGTACCAAGATTATGCCCCTGGCCCTAATGTCATTCGTAACCAACTGTGTGGCCCCTAACTCCTCCATAACGACAAAATATACTTCAGGTGTTATGCTGTATTTGACTCAAAGGCATTTTCCCCTCTCACTGGTGATACACTATTGTGGTTCCTGTCCTTAAACCATTTGAGAATCTGTCATCCCTTGGTAGTTACTGGCCAATGAATCTGACCACTGTCCTCTGCAAGTTATTTGAAAGGATGGTGGCTCTTTGGCTCAGTTAGGTCCTTGAATCCCGGGATCTTGCATCTCCGTACCAAATAGGTTCCTCTTGGAACTGGTTCACCATCATGGTATTCTTTTAGCCACCCATGCCTTTCGCACTAGCCCTGTCAATAGACTCCTGGTTGATGTTGGGATCCGTCCACTTTTGGTTCAGAGGTCTCAGCTCCTGGTTTCCTCTGCTTTCACTATCTGCTGACCCTTCCTATTCTATTCTTTTTGTAGCCTCAGGACATTGCCCACCTGCTGCCCATCCCTGGGTGAGTGTACTGGTTGGGCTGTGTCTCACTTCTGTCCACCACGATCTGCATCTCCCCTCCTTGTCCTCTTCTCCATGTTCTCTCCTGATCACCTTCCCTCCCCCCTTCCCTTAGTTCCTCAGTTCTGGATTCAGATGGATTTTCTTCAGAAGTCTGATGCCTCCCTAACTCCAATGGTGTTCCATTGTTTGTTCTGCCTACTCTTAAGAGTGTTTCAGGATGCTGTTTTTTAACATTGCTGAGGCTAAATTCACTGTTCCTCTGGGATATGCTTTCATGTCTTCTGTTGACATGGAACACCATCTCTTGCGTGCCATGTGTGAGGTGCTCACTTTGGAACTGATGGCCATCTGTTGGTTCCTGTGCTTTATTAAACAGTCCTCCCTCACCCGAGTTTTATTATGTGTAGACTCTGGGTGGCTTTCAGGCTATCATTTAGCATTTCTGCCGCCACCCCTCTGTATCTGCCATTCACAACTTTCTTGTCAATCTTTGTGCTGCTGCTTGTTCGGTTGATTTCCTTTGGGTTCCTGGAACTTGCTGATCTGGCTGGGGAGGGGGGGCAGCCATCTAACCCCGTTCTACATGAATTCTCTGGGGTTGGATATGCGGCTTTACATCAAATCCCTTTTTGCTCGACCGTGGGCCAAATCTTGGGGGAGCTACCCCCACTGTCTAATAAACATTGTTCTTTCCTCCGCCTCTCCCGGTAGGAATCTACCATTCTCTGCCATCATTGTATTGGCCATACTAAGTTGACCCATGGGTTTGTACTCCTCGAGGAACTTCCTCCCCTCCCCCCCTCCCCCCCCCTCCTCTTGCAGTTGTGGGATTCCCCTCACAGTGTTCCATATTTTGCTGGACTGCCCCCACCCCCCCTTTTCATCCTGAGCACTAAATATGTCCTCCCACCTTTCGTGTTCCAGGTGTTTGTGGACAACACTTGCATAGTTACATCTGTCCTTGGTTTTCTTCATGAAAGTGGTCTGTCCTTCCTGGTTTAAGTACCTGAATTTCTCTCTAGGATTGTAGTCGCTCGGTTAGCGATGGTGCTGGTTAGGAGGTCTTGGCCTCACCTCCACACCAGCTAGATACTCCCCCCCCCTCCCCCCCTCAATCTTTCCCTACATTTTGTCTGGTCTTTTGTACCTTTGTGTCTTCTTCCTCTGGTGTTATTCCTGTTGTCTTGATCGTGGTGGCTGGGAAGGTTCAGTGACAATGCTGGTGCCCCAATGCACATAGTACAGGGCTATTATAAATGATTGAAGCGATTTCATAAATTCACTGTAGCTCCATTCATTGACATATGGTCATGACACACTACAGATACGTAGAAAAACTCATAAAGTTTTGTTCGGCTGAAGCCGCACTTCATGTTTCTGCTGCCAGAGCGCTCGAGAGCGCAGTGAGACAAAATGGCGACAGGAGCCGAGAAAGTGTATGTCGTGCTTGAAATGCACTCACATCAGTCAGTCATAAAAGTGCAACGACACTTCAGGACGAAGTTCAACAAAGATCCACCAACTGCTAACTCCATTCGGCGATGGTATGCGCAGTTTAAAGCTTCTGGATGCCTCTGTAAGGGGAAATCAATGGGTCAGCCTGCAGTGAGTGAAGAAAAGGTTGAACGCGTGCGGGCAAGTTTCACGCGTAGCCCACGGAAGTTGACGAATAAAGCAAGCAGGGAGCTAAACGTGCCACAGCCGACGGTTTGGAAAATCTTACGGAAAAGGCTAAAACAGAAGCCTCACCGTTTACAATTGCTACAAGCCCTGACACCCGATGACAAAGTCAAACGCTTTGAATTTGCGGCACGGTAGCAACAGCTCATGGAAGAGGATGCGTTCAGTGCGAAACTTGTTTTCAGTGATGAAGCAACATTTTTTCTTAATGGTGAAGTGAACAGACACAATGTGCGAATCTGGGCGGTAGAGAATCCTCACGCATTCGTGCAGCAAATTCGCAATTCACCAAAAGTTAATGTGTTTTGTGCAATCTCACGGTTTAAAGTTTACGGCCCCTTTTTCTTCTGCGAAAAAAACGTTACAGGACACGTGTATCTGGACATGCTGGAAAATTGGCTCATGCCACAACTGGAGACCGACAGCGCCGACTTCATCGTTCAACAGGATTGTGCTCCACTGCACTTCCATCATGATGTTCGGCATTTCTTAAACAGGAGATTGGAAAACCGATGGATCGGTCGTGGTGGAAATCATGATCAGCAATTCATGTCATGGCCTCCACACTGTCCCGACTTAACCCCATGTGATTTCTTTCTGTGGGGTTATGTGAAAGATTCAGTGTTTAAACCTCCTCTACCAAGAAACGTGCCAGAACTGCGATCTCGCATCAACGATGCTTTCGAACTCATTGATGGGGACATGCTGCGCCGAGTGTGGGAGGAACTTGATTATCGGCTTGATGTCTGCCGAATCACTAAACGGGCACATATCGAACATTTGTGAATGCCTAAAAAAACTTTTTGAGTTTTTGTATGTGTGTGCAAAGCATTGTGAAAATATCTCAAATAATAGAGTTATTGTAGAGCTGTGAAATCGCTTCAATCATTTGTAATAACCCTGTATGTCTGGGGCACCCATGCTCCTCCCCCCCCCCCTCCCCCCCCCCCCCCTCTCCCCCCTGTTCATTATTCTTCGTCCTGCCCCCAGTGTTCCTTTTCTCTCTTTGTTTGCCCATTCCCCCTTCTCCTTGACTGGACTGTGATGTTTGTGCAGTTTCTGCCACCTTAGATCATGGGACCAGTGCCCTCACTGTTCGGTCCCCTCCAACCAACCAACCATCTTTTTCAAGTTTGATTTTATAGCCCAGATAAATATATTCATTAAGGAACCAGCAGAGGAATAAATGTATTAATTGTTGAGAAAGGATAGGATTAAATACAGTTGGTGGTGGAGTATTTATAGCTGTCTGAGGTAGTTTGCCTTGTAGCGAAATTGAAGTAGGTAGTTCATGTGAAATAGTGTGGGTAGAGGTTATACCTGACAATCAGACTAAACTATTAATTGAATCGTTCTACCGTCCCCCTGACTCAGAAGAAATAGTTGCTGAGCAGTTCAAAGAAAACTTGAAGTCTTATTTCAAATAAGTACCCTGCTCATACAATTATAGTTGATGGTGACTTCAATTTACCCTCGATATGCTGGAAAAATTACACGTTTAAGGCTGACAGCAGGCATAAAATGTCATCTGAAATTGTACTAAATTCTTTCTCAGAAAATTATTTTGAACAATTAGTTCATGAGCCCACTCGAAGCGTAAATGGCTGCGAAAGCATACTTTACCTTTTAGCAACAAATAATCCTGGACAAATAGTGAGTGTTGTGACGAATACAGGGATCAGCGACCCACAAGACAGTTGCTGCTAGAGTTGAATACTGTAACACCTACAACCATAAAAAAGAAACACGAAGTATATCTAATTAAAAAAGCTGATAAAAAATGCTGGTAATGCCCTTTTAAGAGACAGTCTTCACTCCTTCCGATCTGATCATGTAAGTGTAGAAAAGTTGTGGAATGTTTTCAAAGAGATAGTATCGACAGCAATTGAGAGATATATACCACATAAATTAATAAGTGATGGTACTGATCCCCCATGGTACACAAAATGGGTCAGATAGTTGTTGCAGAAGCAAAGAAAAAAGCATGCCAAATTTAAAAGAACACAAAATCTCCAAGATTGGCAAAGTTTTACAGAAGTTTGAAATATAGTGGTGCTTCAATGCAAAATGATTTTAATAATTCCCACAGCGAAATTCTGTCTCGAAATCTGGCAGAAAACCCAAAGAGATTCTGGTCATACATAAAGCACACCAGTGGCAAGACGCAATCAATACCTTCACTGTGCGATAACAACGGTGAAGTCACTGATGACAGTGCCACTAAAGCAGAGTTATTAAACAGGGTTTCTCAAACTCCTTCACCAAAGAAGATGAAGTAAATATTCCTGAATTCCAATCAAGAACAGCTGCCAAGATGAGAAACATAGAAGTAGATATCCTCGGTGTAACAAAGCAGCTTAAATCACTTAATAAAGGCAAGGCCTCTGGTCCAGATTGTTTACCAGTCAGGTTCCTCTCAGTCTGGTGATAAAATAGCTCCATATTTAGCAATTATATACAACCACTCGCTCACAGAAAGATCCGTACCTAAAGACTGGATATACAGGTGCCATGTTGTGCATGCAGTCCACTACAGCTACAGCAAGTGTGTACATTTCTCTAGCCACATGGTGCACTAAAAATTTGGCAGTTTTCAATACTTAAAACTTGCAGTGTGCCTTTACAGCTAAAATTTTGACGCTGTTTCTTTGTGTGTATTCTTCCTACATAAAAAACCTCAGGGCAGGTTTTGACGTATCAGATTGGGTAGTTCCCTTGTTAGATCTGTAATTGGGTGTCTTGGAGACAAATCTATTACTTGCACTTCCAGTAACTATGGCAGATTTATCAGAGACCCTTCTAGGAGCTTAAATCAGTGGCATCATCCTTGGTTTTGTATTCAGAGTGCTAGTTATTCAACAATCACAGTGTGTAATTCTTTGAAACATTTCTTTACTGTGAGCAATACATATTATAATTATTATTGTTATTATTATTTATTATTATTATTTATTATTATTATTATTTTCATAGCTATTTCCTTCCTTTAACTTTAGTGTATGTGTAGCCCATTGGGAGTTGCGTTTGTGTGTTTGAAGTATGTTGGAACCTAGTCCACAATAGAATATTGAAGATAATAATTTTTATATCAGAAGAAGTTACATTTTAGAATGATTAAAAGAGTAATAACAACCACATGTTACAAGAATAAAATTTGTAACTTATTATTTTTTGAGAAAAAGATCAGCTGTCATTTAGAGATTATTTTTGCACCATGTACTTGCCATAAGAAACACTAACACTAAAACTGCATAGAGAGCTGTAATGTGCGTCCTGATAAATGTATTAAAATTTAAGAGGTACGAGACTTGAAGAGACTTAATATTGTCAGTATAAAAATTTATATCTTGGCAGATGACATGTAGTGTTTGTACAGAAACTTAAATGACAGTTTTAATTTGTATGCATATTGTGTGATGAGCTGCATTAAATTTGCAGTCTATACACAGGACAAGTGTGTAAAATAATTTTTTTTTTTTTTAAAGGAGCCTCTATCGATTAATGCTGATATTTCTGAATCACGTGAAACTGAAGGGCGGACATGTTGGAGGAAATGTCGTCCAACTGGGGGGCTGGAGATTGGAACATTGAAAGTGCTGTCAGCGAAATTTGAGGTGAGATACCTGATTGGTAATGCTTATTAATTTAGCAAATTGAATGTATCCTCATTAAATCAAAAATATTTGTTTTACTTTCTACTATTTCAGTGCTGTAAATTTGTAAACTTTCATGGTCAGTAGGATATTAGTGTCGGGGGGGGGGGGGGGGGGGGGGGGGGGGCAGCAAAATGTCTGAGGAACACAGACTGCTGAGGAGCAGAGATTAGATTAGATTCAGTTTTTGTTCCATAGACCCAAAAAATGAGAGGATTTTCGTAGGTGTGGAACAATGAATAAAGTGTGCAATCCTGTGATAGTGCCGATGCTACATTACTTTCGTTGCATAATGGATAATACAGTGCTACACCCAGCAGTGTTAGGTTACTAAGGTTCCCATTAGTGGCTCAGTCTTCTGACTGATTGCACTTCAGAGCTATGGACTTCAGTGATAAAAAAACAAGTTTTGCATCTTCATAGATAAAATTTTCCATTATTGTGCATCACATTGTGCTTAAGTTTGTGATATTCTCTACACAGTGACTGGAACCAGCACATTGTTGAAAGTATTTTACCACCTACTGTCTTAAAAGTTTAAACATCTTCTTCATATTTCTGTTCATCAGGCAACACAGAACACCCTGATAAACATGAAAAGTGTTATTTGTAATACAAACTCTTTGATGCACAAAGTAAGTGCTGTTATATGGGAACTGGTACCAGGTAAAAGGCTCCAATTGCTACCGGTACATATGTTGTGGTCTATTCATCTGAGAGTGGCTGACAGTGTATTAATTTTAGCATAACTCACACTGTTCAAAGACTTACAATGTACCAGTTGTGTATCAACTGACAAAACCCAATGTGAAAGAAAGCCTCATATTGCTGTTGTAGATGTGCTGGAGCTGGTGCTCTTGATGTTATACCGCATAAAATAATTGTAGGTACTTTAGTTGTTATTTCTCTGAGAAAAGGTTGCAGTGTATTGTTTTCATATGTCAGATCTCAGATTGGTTGAGAAAGTTGGCCCAGTAATTCATGTTGCACTAATTGCGCATCACACACCTGTTTCCATGCCGTGCATAGGCACTCATGACACTTCCCATAACTCCAGTGTTGATTGTTCTGCGAGTTCATAAATGCAGTTTTGCGTGATCGAGAAGAGCATTTCAGATCAAACTCTACATCTTGCACAGACTACAGAGCTGGGAAATTACTGATGTTGAGCAACAGCATCTGAATTAGATGATACACTAATGTTACTTTAAAGGTTTCAGTTGGAGTTTGTGTATAGCTCTGTCAACAAGTGTGACTGACACAATAGTTGCTAAATTTAGCAAGCGCAAGCATTTTCCTGCAGGGAAACTGTTATAAATTAAAGTAAGAGAGACACCACAAGTCCCATGTAACTTTCTCTTTATTTTACAGGTTTCATTTGACCAACACAAACATCTTCAGAAATTTCATACAGCTGAGGGCCACATGTTACAAATTTCAGGCTGTGAGTAGCGTCACAGCCATAAATGTGTGATGGCGATGCTATATACAGCCCCATATTTGTAATGTGTGGCCTCAGCTATGTAATATCTGAATGTACTCGCATTGGTCAAGTGAAACATGTGAAATAAAGAAAAAGTTACATGCAACTTGTGGCAGCTCTAGAATTTAAATTTAAAATTCTTTTATTTCCCTCTGATGACAAAACTGTTAGGTCCCTAGTCTACCAGTTTTGGTCAGCGAAGGCCTTCTTCAGATGACAGTAAAACATGATAGAAACCAAATACAACTAGTGGACCTCTAAATCTTAAAACAATAAAATAGGGCATAGTGAAAAATCTTACTGACATGCATGTGGAAAACAACTGCTTAGAGACATACCTCTTTTAAAACATGTCATAATATAATGAAGCCATAGTGGTATCATCAAAAGGTATACACAAATCGGCATAGCATTGTCACACACTTAAAATATTGTGTATACTAGGCCACAGTGCTGGCGGAGTCATCTTGTCAACAGTGCTATTGTTCATAACAAAATGCTCTACAATAACCACTATATGTTTGTGCCATAGGGTCACTAGATGTCGCTATTATAAGCCTACAAATACTCCTCAGTTATATAATTGGGCAAATGTATAAGGGCATTCAAATGAAACCTGGTCACTAGTGTAAAGTAATGGTGACGATTTTATTAACTGAAAAATGTAGTTATACACAATTAACATACTTGAAAATAGTTGTCAAAACTGTTGGCACATTTACCCCATTGCGACACTAGCTGGTAGATTCCATCCTTGAAGAAGCTAGTAGGTTGCTGCCAGATCCAGACCTGAACCCAGTCACAGACTTCGTCGTCCATTGTGAATTGATGTCTGTTAATAGCTTCTTTTAGAGGTACAAACACGTGAAAGTCACATGGTGAAAGGTCGGGACTGTATGGTGGATGTTCCAGCATTTCCCATCGAAACTGCTGCTATGTCGTGTTCACTGCATTGGCTGTGTGTGGGTGGGCATTATCATGCAGGAGGATACTGCCATTGGGCAACATGCCCCAGCGTGATGGCTCGTCTAAGGTTCTGTAAAGCAGCTTGATAACGCTGGGGGTTGATGGTGGTTCCCCATTCCAGGAACTCAACAAGCAGAGGGCCCTTGTGATCAAAAAAGGACATCATGACCTTACCAGAACTGGTGTGCATGGCCTTTGATTTCTTTAGAGGTGGTGAAGTTGCATGTTTCCAGTGATTGTTCTGATGCTTGCTTTCCGGTTCAAAATGGTGGCACTGTTTTGTCACCTCTGACAATATGCAACAAAAAGTCATATTCCTCCTCATGATAACACTTCAGATGACTAAAAGACAGTGCCGTTTAAGTATTGTGTTGTTCGGCGGTCAGTTGGTGGGGAACCCACTGCGCACAGATTTTTTGAAAGTTAAAGTGTTGTTGATGCATTATGGTGTGGGTGGTGCCCTCGCTAATACCCAGTAACCGACGGATCTCGTCTATGATGATTCTGCGGTTGTCCAAGACTAAAACATTCACTTCTGCAAACCATTTCCGGTGTGAAGACATGTTGAGCATGTCCAGGACGAGCATCATATTCCAGTGACTCACACCCCTCAAGGAATAATTTGTGCCATTACACAACACTTGATCGACTCAGACTGTATCCCCTTCAACTCCCTCCACTGTCAAAAATAGAATCACTTCTTGTTATTCCTGCTTACTTGTCTGCATGTTTGGTAGTGGCAATAACTTGTGAGACCACGTTCTCTTTGGCATGAAACCGCACTGGAGCTGCGCAACATCAAACTGTGTGCACGTGTCAGTCTCTCTGCCAATAGCTGTCGCCACCATACCCGCAGTTATGTGGTGCCACCTTATGTGTAAGGCAAAGCTACACACACTGACCAGGTTTTAATTGAATGAACCTCATAATAAAAGAAGAATACAGTAGTTGTAGTGTGTGTTGGTCTTACCAAGTGTTTGTCATTACAGTGATAAAATGCAATAAATAAATGACTCAAGATATGAATTTAGATTGTTAAAAGGCAATAGTGATATGACAGATACATAATTCTGAGCTTCTCTTGAGGAGATTTAGATAAAAATATGACAACAAACATAAGGACAAATTTGCAGAACTAACAGAACAATATAAAAATGGAAAAAAATAAGTAGAGGAAGAGGCCAAATGAATGAAATGACTCTGTAGCAAGCAGTCACTGCCCTTTGTTGGAGTTACTGCCAGAATACCGCATAGGCAAGAAATTGTCAGAGGTACTTAACGGTAGAGGTTTCTTAGTATCGTGATCAGCTACCCAAGCCATCTTCTCTATTGTTTTAACATCTGCTACCACTTTTTTTCCTTTTGGTTAATGTTTTCACTTTTGGCTTGGTACTTTCGTTTTGCACTTGTTTCGTTCCACATACAGTTTTATGCATTGTGTTCTTTCTCTGGATTTCGGGCGATAAGATTCTTTTGGTGTATGGTTTTAATCGGAGAGCTGCGAGACTAAGGGCAAAGGGACTGATAACCTTGCAATTTAGTCCTTTCAGTCTCCAAACCAACCAACTGCTACAGGACGTCTCATACCTTGCGACGTGCTGTTGCAGGAAAAGAATGATAAAACACTGTATCAGTCAATTAATAAGAATACCTAGTTAATGAAATGTGTTATAAAACTGAGAGGGGCCAGTCAACACGAGAGTAATATGCCTAACGTACATTAGGAGATGTTTTAAAACTGGTACATCTTGTCATGTTTCAAGCATGTTTTCCGCATGTATGTCAGTAGTAATTTTTATTGAGGCCTATTTTATTGTTTTAAGGAGGAGACAGTCCACCAGTTGCATTTAGTATCTTCTCGTATTTTACTGGAGATCTGAAGATGATCATTGCTGAGCGAAACTGGTGTCTAAGGGCCTATCAATCTAGTGACAATAGACGAAAATTAAGAGAAATTTATTCTACACTCTCTGGCTCACTAGTCTATTCATGACAATGTTGCTTTGTGTAAATATTAATTTAATTCAGCTAAATGCTGCAAGGATGATCAGTTGTAGCTTTCCAAGGCTACTTCTAATCCATTTAGTTAATTCTGAGACCAATATACCACCTGCCAGTGTCTAGGGAATGGATTGGGGTGTATGTGATGATTAGAGCTTGCCATCCTACTATTGATTCCTACAAAAGTCTGGACCAATGTTTGTGTCATGTGTGAAAGGCCTTGTATTTCCAACACAATTCGTCTTGCATAGCCACTAGTGATGCTTACTACTTTCTATTGGTGCCTCATATTGGCCAAGTAATGTGGCGGTTGCTGCACATAGCAGACATCTCTGCTATCATTACTAAGTGGTGTTTTCAGATACAAAGACGCACCACGTCATTTGCAGCAAATGATGAAAGCTATTCTATTTCCTTTCCAGACAGTTTTTGACTGTCGTTTGTTGGTGAATAGAGGTGCTTGCGTATAGCTAATTCATCATGAGGAACATATTGATACTTTGGACAATGATTGATAACTGTTTTGCAGCGATAATATGTGAAGATTTCTTAGAAGTTTCAGGAAGAAACTACAAAACAAATCTCTTTGGATGTCAATAAACTATTGGCATCTGGAAGAATCTGCAGTATCTGTCACTATTAAAGACAATGATGGAAAGTGTAATGGATTTTCTTGGATTATTAGTAGGGAATGAAACTGGAAAACAGTTTCTGAAAATTACACTGAAAATATCAAGCAGTTTCAGTTGTGTTGATATCTGTTATTGGAAACAAAATGTGTAACTAATATTGATTAAAATCACTACACTTTAACTGGTGACTGTACGTGTACGGCACACACATTGCACAGAATTTCTCCCTCTGTCCTCCTCCTCCTCCTCCTCCTCCTCCTCCTACCTCTTCCTCCTCCCCCTCCTCCTACCTCTTCCTCCTCCCCCTCTCTCTCTTCTTTTTCCTCCTCTTCTTCCGCTTCCTCCTCAAGCCTCTTCAGCTTCCTCCTCCTCCTCCGGCCTGTCTTCATCATCGTCGTCGTCGTCGTCCTCCTCCTCCTCCTCCTCCTCCTCCTCCTCCTCCTCCTGTGCCCCGTCGTCGTCCTCCCCCTCTTCCTTCTGCCCCCCCCTCCTTCTCTCTCTCTCTCTCTCTCTCTCTCTCTCTCTCTCTCTCTCTCCCCCCCCCCCAATCCCATCCCTCTCCCTTCCTCGCCCCCTCCCTCTCCCCTCCTGAATTGAAGCATTTGAGGTGTGAGTGGTTCTGAGTGTTGATGTGCTTCTGACTATTTTGGATGTGGGAACTGCCCTGTACCAGAGGGTGAGAGCAAGGGATTGCTGGGGGTATATGTTTCTGGAAAAGGACAGGATATCTGAGGTGGTTATGAGAGAGCAAAACCTGGGAGAAATTGTTGGTGTAGGCATCTAGAGATTCGGTGATTAAACAAATAAACTTACCTCGAATGTTCAGGCTGTAAATGGAGGAGTGTTTTATGTGGGAGTGGAGACAGCCATCTGGTGTGGAGGTTTTATCTATCATTTGGTTTTATGTGGACTAAATTTTGAATGTGAGCATCAATGATTTGGATGTCCGTATCAAGGAAGGTGTCTTCAGATTTGGAAAAGGACCAGGTCTTCTAGAATGTGGAAGAGAGTTTAG
This sequence comes from Schistocerca piceifrons, assembly GCF_021461385.2. Taxonomy (NCBI): domain Eukaryota; kingdom Metazoa; phylum Arthropoda; class Insecta; order Orthoptera; family Acrididae; genus Schistocerca; species Schistocerca piceifrons. Next base: position 480,100,352 of record NC_060139.1, read on the forward strand.
TTATTTTAAGTAGGGGACAATTTCTTTTTCATTATAAATCTCAACCATGAAAAGTCATTAGTAAATCTGTACCAGTGCAGGGAGCCAGGTTGTGCATTGATGAATGCCTCTTCCATGTGACTGGTGAAAAGGTTAGCTTAGGTTGGGGCCATCTTGGTTTCCAAATCAGTCCCCTGATTTTTTTGGAGGTCTGGTGTTCAAAAATAAACAGCTCTGCCTCTATTATGGAACAGAAGCCAATGTTATAGAGCTTCCATGAGACAATATTGTGCGTGATGGAGGTAGTTCTCTGTTAAATACTTTGTGTTATTTAAAATGAGGTTGATGTTTATATTGATATGTCCAATAACTATCTCAACACTCATTTTTGGAACAATACCGATCAGTATAACACAACAGTACACAACACAGCGATAGCACAGCTCAATGACAGTGCAAATAGTATCTGTACAGTTGACCTAGAACATCTGCAGACCACTAGGGCATGTCGTCTCCTGACTGCTGCCACGTGCTACCAATCAGAACTAGACAGTCAACATGCCAAGTTATAATTCTCACTTAGTAACATGTTTGTGAAAACTGAAAAATGAGTGCAGCTAAACACAGGAAAACATACTGGTTCCATGGTGAGTGGGAAGAACAGTTTTGTGTTTAATGCTTAAAGATAGGTGTATATTTTTGATGTGTAATGGTACTTTAGCCATATCTGAAAAGGGAAATATTGAATACCGTTTTAGAACAGTTACGAAGACTTTGAATTGGAAGAAACTGTAGTCTTTCATCAAACGTAGCATCGTTTCGTGTACCAGAAATACTGATGACGTGCAAAACCATTTGATGATAGCACTGTTATAGAGGAGTGCTTTCTGGCAGCTAGTGAGTCCTTATTTTCCATGTTTAGAAACAAGTCTGAGATAATACAGCCCTTAGAGACATGCCTCTGTCAAGACCTACAATAACAAGGAAATTGGAATTAATGGCAGAAAATATAAAAGGTCAACTGGTAATAGACTTGCAGTTCTACTTATGGTTCTCATTGCAGTTAGATGAGTCAGTAGATGTAGCTGATTCACCTCAAGTTATGATTTTTGAGAGATTGATATTTTCTGATTTCATTGTAAAAGATGACTTACTTAGAATTTTGACCTTAAAAGACACTAGATGAGGAGAAGATTTTTACAATGAATTTGAATCCCCCATTTCTGAATATGATTTGCCAATTCAGGAGCTTGTGTCTATTACTACTGATGGAGCACATTGCATGGTAGGTGAACACAAAGGGTTTATTATCTTGTGTGCGAGTGACAAATCTCTTTCCGCCTTCCTTTAAGTATCATTTTATTTATCATGAACAAATGCTTTGTGGCTGTATTTTCAAAATGACCCATGTTAAGAGTATTGTCACAAAAATGTGAATTCAGTTTGCTCACAGTCACAACAGAGAATAAAGTGTAGAGTGCTATTAGAATAATTGGATAGCCAATATGGATACTTGCTGTTCCACACCAAAGTTCAATGGCTCAGTAGGGGATGGTTATAAAAAGATTTAGGAAACTTCTGCAAGTGATAAAATTTTTTGTGTCAAAATGGAGGAAGATCACTCACAACTGTATGATTTGAGCTAGTTTTTGGATTTGGCATTTGTAATTGATGTGACAGTTAACTACATGAGTTGAACAAAAAAGTTGAAGGAAAAAATCAAACTGTCATAAGTCTTAAATCTTCTGTTAAGTGTTAATCAAAAAACTTGATCTTTGAATACCACAATAACAGAAATCCAACATGAAACACTTTCCTCAAATACAGTCAGAACTGTCAGATCAGCAAACATCATTGGATCAAGAAGCTGCAAGGAAGTATATGACCAACCTGACAGCACTGAAGACAATGTTTGAAAACCAGTTTTCAGATTTCAGTTCAGTGGAACCTGTTGTAGCTTTCGTAGCTCAGCCTTTCCATAAATTGAATGTGGAAGGTATTTAAAGTAAAATGAGTACTGTTTTCTCTTGTAGTGAGGCTGAACTTGAAATAATTAATATCAAAATGACATTTCAATAAGTCAGAAAACAATGAAGACAACTTTTGGAAATCAGTGTGTGTAAAAATTTACTCTAAAATTGTAAAAGTGTCATCATATGTTTTATCATCTGTGGATCACCTTATCTATTTTGAGACAGTGATTTCGATGGTGAAATCTAAGTGTAGAAATAGTTACGTGATCCTCGTCTTTGTCTTTGTATGGTTGGCTCTGACAAACTATTCACTAGATTATAAAAGCTTGTCAAAGATATGCAAAGCCATGTAGCTCACTAAACTTTTTTTAGTGTTTATGGTACTGTATATTTTAATTTTTTTCATGTTTGTAATATCCTAAAAATTGAATAGTACGCCTACAAGTCTTATGGAGAGAAAATTACATTTTATGTATTCTGTGTAATAAAAAAGATTAATTTTGGCTACAGTGTTGTTTTGTGATTAAAATTTTATGAATTTTTAAGTCTGTAGATCTGTAAATTGAATAAACTGCATATAATTGATCTCAAGCCTAAAAAGATTGAGCATCCCTGAATTGGGTTGTGGGGGGTTTTCTGCAGACCAGTCTGAATAGGATTGGGTCATTAAAGTAGTTTTGTGTGTTGATGTATAAAAGAACTGACGAAGTCCCTCTGCCACGTACCCTCTGTGGTAAAGCGCAACAGTAATAGAACATTTGTCCACAGAGAGGTTCATGATTGAGCAGCCTACCTTCAGGTCACAGGTAGATAGCGACTTAGTTTGAGTAAGGTTTGGAGTTTTGGTAGTGCTTCCAAGGGAGATTTGGTAAGGGTGCCATAAGTGAGGAATTCCTAATGGGCCTATTGTGTCCAGTCTTGGGGAAAGATAGAGGTTGAGATTTGTGTTAGAACAGTTCTAGGCTGGGTGTGATGCTTGCTCTGTTGGTTGTGATTTTCAGATGGGCAGCTAAATTGTATTTCGAATTTAGGTTACAGGTGAGTGAAAGATTTTTTATTATGGCATTGTGATTGAATTTGGATATAGGGACTGAAGGCTACGTCTTTTGAAGGAATGGCGGTCTCCGGATCAGTGAGGGAAGTGGATGAGAGATTTAGGACAGGATGGAGACTGGGATTGTGAGTTGCTGGAGTCTGATAGTGTCTACTGTTTGGTTTGAATAGGAAATATGCTGGAAGTGGGAAACAAAGTGTGAAAAACAGGTTCGTAGAGGTGGGTTTCTGGTTGTGTGACAGGATGTGAAGGACATCAGGTTTGAGGTCTTTAACCAGCAAGATGGATAATTTGCCCAGTTGGTGTGAAGTGTTTTGTTCAGTTTAATGTCTGGCAAGCAGAGAAAGGTGGTGGAGAGTGGGAGGGACTGTTGGGGAAGGGGGGGGGGGGGAGGGGGGGGGGAGGAGGAGGAGGAGGAGGAGGAGGAGGAGGAGTCAGTAGGTGTATGGGATAGGAATGCGATGCTGTTAACGTTTTATCAGGACTTTTCATTATTGAAGTTTGATCAGTGTATGTTCAACAATTAATTTGAAAATTAAATGACAGTTGGTTGATTTTTATGAATACGTTTCATAAGACATATTTGGTTTCACAATTAGATATAAAATCTGTGTGCACCATAATGTTTAAAACAGTTATTTCTCAGTCCTAGTAGCCATAAATGGCATTGTAAGATGCTCACTAGATCTTGTCTTGATATTTCATTTATCATATGATTAAAGAGATTCTAACATCCACAAATAATCCTAAATATTTTGACCTTCTGTCTGTCTGTGTGTAAACAATCCCTGATGTTTGTGTTCTAGTTACTTATGTTATTCATTTATTTTTAGAGTCTTGACTATGATATCTGTGAAAACTATCTGCTTCTTGATGAAGAAAGAAGAAAAGGATATAAGTTTGTTGTGAAAAAAAATGTGGCTAGATGGATAATATTCTTTCTAATTGGCATACTTACAGCTTTTATTGGTTGTTCAGTTGATGTTGCAGTTGAAGAACTTTCAGACATAAAATACAGCTACATGAAGTCCTGTATCCTTTTCTGATGCTAATTATATTCATTTGGAAAACTATTAAACTTTTGAGTAGGAATGTATTAATACACTGTGCTTTCCCTGTTGTTGGTGCACATGGTTTTGGATAAAACTGTTGGAGTTCATTGATTTATGAACAAATCTGATATGGGATAACTAATAAAATGATAAATCATTTTATTGCTTTAGATGGATCTTAGTTCATCACTAATATAGAAAACTGTTATGAGTAAAGTTAAACTGGAAGTAATTTTTCGTCATGCTGGTAGAGTTGTTAGCTCTGCTTTTTAAATTTCCACACAAATAATGGGAGGAGGGGGGGGGGGGGGGGTGGTAGAGGAGATCATTCACATACTCTCACTGTTATGATCTTGAGAGCTGCAGTGTACTGTGGTTCTCTCTCTTTTATTGAACATCAAAGTAACATTAGTAGGAGCCTAATATAGTATTGCTATCTTGTGTAGTTCTGATAGTTCCCTGCTTCGGTTACTGTTGCTGTTTAGACAAAATAAGAATATAAAGGGTGCTAATTGAGGAAGAACAGAATGATAAGCTAATGTATGTTAAGTTCAGGAGGATGATGGAGAGCGAACACAAATTAACCGGTAAAACACTTGAGTAGTTTTTGGAAAGCAACATACCATAAAGAGAGCCATAGCCACGCAGTGATCTTCCCTTTGCCCTTCTCAGTGGGAATACATCATGTTTGCTGATTATGTATCAGCCATAAGTGGTTGAATCATGGTCACATCCTCAGGCAAGAGATTGCACTCCATTGTCTAGTTACACTCCTCTATTGGTGGCCCATGTCCTGGTAGTCCCAATTTCACTGCTTGGCAGCAAACACTGAAGCTTGGCAACCCTTTCTACACTGTTACGCTGCAGAGTCCAAGTGGTAAATATGGTCTTAAGTTTTATTAGAGAGAGTGGTCTGTAGACAGTACTTTTAAACTTGTTACCATAGTCCTACCTCCTTTTTCCATATTCTGTGACATGCACCTTCAGCCAATATGTGTGCCGCACGTGACAAAAAACATAAAATCGGCAGGCCATTCTTTTTCTTTCCCTCTCTGGAAATGTTCAGGCTTTGATTATTAAAGGAAGAAAAAAGGATGATGGCCTCAATGGTTAGTCCCTTTCCCCACTCCAAAAATTCATCCATTTTTGCATTTAGCCATACCTTCAATACAGTATGAATTAGCAGAAGTTAGGTGGGGGTAGGTGGTCATAGGTGGTTACACTGGACAGAGATTACAACAAGAACTGTAGTTGATGTACAAACCTTGAGATTTGGAAATTTCATAGAGTTTGACTTTGGTTTAAATTTAAAAAATTATGTCAGGTTCCTAAGACTCATATTTGTTGAAAAATTATGCTGGTTGGAACACTGGAGGAATCCGATGTGTCTCTCAAAGCACTCAGTATTTTGAAAGTATAAGCCACCAAGCATGTGGAGAAGACAGTATGTCTGCTCCAATTTTATGGAGCATTTTTTCAACTGTAGCTTGCTTGTTAAATAGTGTGTGTCTGCTCGACCTCCATACTTACAGATTCTCGATGTGATTCACCATTAGAGAATCAGGCTGGGCAGTGGAGCCTTTAGGATCAGTCCATTCACAGAATCTGTGCTAAAGCTCGGGAACCGCTACTCTGTCAGATGGCAAATCCTCATGGTGTGGCAAGCATAAAAGACTTTACAGTTCCGCAGTTACTTGTACACCATACTACTGCTCACTCACCTATGGAACAAATCTCTAATTACTAATTGAGAGCAACGAGGCCCATTGTGATTTGTGTAAAGGGCTGTCTTTTAGAAACTGGTGTTGAAAATGTGGTGCTGGCCTTTAAAATGCATCACCATGAAGATGACAGTCAAATTGGCAAGAAATTTACTGCATGTTTGGATAGGCAGATTATCAGGATTTCAGTGCAACCATGTAAGTTAGGTAGGAAAGTTGGTTGTTTTTGAGAAGCTCATGTTAGATCTCGTGTAAGAAGGAGAAACATAAAAATGTTTCAGAACTATATTGCTGTAGGATTGTGACATCTTGAGAATGTTGTTTGACACTCAGTGATATTACTGCTTGGTATATTAAAAATCGTGTGTCTGTTATGTGAATATGGAATCAATGGGTTCAGGAGGGCCATACTCAGCATCATCTAGTATCTCGAAGACCCCATGCACCTAGCGCCCAGAGTGACAGACATATTGTGCACTCGGCTGAGCAGGAGTATACGGCCATGGCATATGCTTTGCTCGAATCACAAACTGGGCCTGTTTGGAGCAAGACAGACATCCACACGGACGGTGGTGAAGTCTGGAGTATTGTGGACTGTAAGCACAGCCACCATTTCACAGCTTCCCTTCAGACAACAGTAGTGTTAGGGGTGTAAACAGTGGCATACCCATAAGACAACAACAACAACGACAACAACAAAACTGGTCACAGCAATGGCACCATGTAGTCTTTTTAGAGGTGAGTTCAGATTCTGCGACCGAGCGAGGTGGGCGCAGTGGTTAGCACACTGGACTCGCATTCGGGAGGACGACGGCTCAATCCCGTCTCCGGCCATCCTGATTTAGGTTTTCCGTGATTTCCCTAAATCGTTTCAGGCAAATGCCGGATGGTTCCTTTGAGAGGGCACGGCTGCTTTCCTTCCCCATCCTTCCCTCACCCGAGCTTGCGCTCCGTCTCTAATGACCACGTTGTCGACGGGACGTTAAACACTAATCTCCTCCTCCTCCTCAGATTCTGCGTACAGCATCATGATGATGAATCAGTGTATAGAGGTTCTGAGGAGAACCTACATGTCAAGGTTACAGTTTATTGCTGTACATTGTACACCCAGGTACCTTTGAGGCTATTTTTGGTATTTGTGTTTCGGGCACATGTCTCCCTGTTGTACAATGTCCTGTGAATGTGGATGCCCAGTCCATGAGGTGAACCTCTGTGTTCTGCAGCCCATGTACATTAATCACCACCACCATCACTCCCCACACTTGCCGGATTGCCCAGTTTATACGAAGGAAAAGAGCACAAAGGAGTATAAGTCCCTTGATCATTTATCCTACATCGAGGCCTGTCAGAAATGACTGTCTTCACCCTGTGTCTATGATGTTTGACTTTGTCTCTATTATGTCCTTCCTCTCCTCCTTCCCTACAGTCCCACATCCTCTCCTCTGTGTGCCGCTCCCCCTACCTGGTCAGGAAGTGTCCTCCTCCTAAGCATTTGTCAATGATGGAACCCTCCTCCCACAGTCTGTGCCCCCCCCCCCCCCCCCCAAAGTCACCAGCTTTCTCTGTTCCAGATCTTGCTGAAGCCTGCTCTCTCTCTCTCTCTCTCTCTCTCTCTCTCTCTCTCTCTCTCTCTCTCTCTCTCTCTCTCTCTCTCTCTCTCTCTCTCTCTCTCTCCCTCCCCATCTCTCTCTCCCCCTCCCCCCCACCCCCTTCCACACATAACCTGATTTTGACCTCTCATTTTTGGGTGATGCTCTGACCTTGGCGATTGATAGTGACCTGCCGGCAGGACTGACTTTGGCCCATTCGCCTTCCATTTCGATCCCCATTCCGTGCTTATGCAATAGAATTGTAACAGATACTACCATTCTACCAGTACCTTCTGGAGTAGCAGTCTTTTGTTTCTGCAGCTTGTATCATTCTACAGGGATCTCGTTTTACTGATGCTCTCTCACTGACCCTTTGTGGGTTTAGAGCTTTCTGTCAGAACCTAGGGCTCCTGGTGGCATTTGCATGTTTGTCCATACAGATGTTGTTAGTGCATGGATCCCCCTTTTGTAACATGTTGAAGTGGTTGCTGTCAGAGTCCACTTGGACTCTGCAATCATGGTTTGCAATCTGTCTCCCTCCTGAGAAGCCACCTAAGCCCACTGCACCGACTGCCTTCTTTCAGGAACTCGCCGCTCCCTCCCTTCCTCCTCTTGCAGATTTTAATGCCCTTCACCCTATGTGGGTTGTATGCCATTAATCTTTCACTCACTTGCCCTCCCCTTCTCCATTCATTACACTGGTCACTGCATGATGAACTCTGCAATAGGGACCACTTCCCATCGTTTCTCTCATTCCCTACCCATCTCCCGATAGCCAAGTCGCCCCACTAGGCTTCCCATTGTGCCGATTGGCCCCTATATACCACTCAGTTCATGTTCACACCTTCTTTGTCAGGTTGTATTGAACTCATTTGTGATGGGTGCAATAAGATTGTTCATGCTGCTGGCATTGCTGTCTGCCACTCAGTTGGCCCCTTTCGCCCCCTCCCAGTTTCGTGGTAGTGCATGGAAATTGCCATCACCATCTGTGATGGCTGTCGAGCCTTGCAATGCCTTTAGTCTTACCTGTCCTTGGCTGGTCATATTACCTTTAACAGAGCAATGCTTTGTCTCCTCACTAAGTTTTTCTGTCCCCTTGTCATGGGCGTGAGCCATGCTGCATGCCCTCTGAGGTTGCCAGTGTCTGTCCTCCATCCTGGGCCCCCAGGTTGGCCTTTGTGCAGATCAATTGGTTCTCACAGAACACTTTGCAACCCATTTTGTGATGACATCTGTATCATCCTCTTTACTGGCCAGCTTCCTCCTCTGGAAACAGTGGGCTAAAGCTTCCATTTATGTTTTTACACTTGTTATGTGGAATCCTACAATAAACTTTCTACCGAATGTGAACTACCTCTGACCCTACCCTCTTCTCATAGTTCAACCCATGGCCCTGATCATATTCATAATCAGTTGCTTCAACATCACAATCCTCCATGACAACAGTACCTCCTCTGGGTGTTTAACTATGGCTCCTAGGTGTTTTTCCCTCTCAATGGAGAGTAAATATTGTGGTACCTGTCCGTAAGCCCGGTTAAAGTCTGTTGTCCCTTGATAATTATCGACCAGTTAGTCTGTTCAATGTGCCCTGCAAGTTATTTGAAGGGTTGGTGGCTTCAGGGCTCTTGTTCGGTCCTCAAATTACCGGACCTGTTGTCCTGCCAGTGTGGCTTTCCTGAAGGATGGTCTCTGATTGATCATCTGCTTCAGGTGGAAATCACTGTTCAGCAGGTCTTTATTTAGTGCAATCATCTCGTTGCAGCTTTCTTCGAGCTTTGTACAGCCGAAGACAGAGCTTAATGCCATCACGTCTTCCTTACACTCCACAAGTGACGTGTTTGGGGCCACCTCCCAATTTTCATTCCCCAGTTCCTGTATCCATGGTCATTACAAGTTCAGACTGGGACCATTGTGAGCTCTCCACAGACCAGGAGAATGGCATTCCACAGGGTTTCATATTAAGTGTCCTGTCGTTTTCCTCATCTCTATTGGTCACCCTGGCTCTGTATGTGGGTGATATGTGTCTAGGCTAGTCCCCACTTCGTGGCCTCTGCAGAGCAACAGCTCCAGGGTGCCATCCAGCTTGCTTCTGCATGGATTCGATCACACGGTTTTCAGTTCTCTCTTAAATTGCAGGTGGTGCATGTGTCGCTGCAGTATGGTTCATCCTGACCTGGAGCTCTATCTCTATGCCCAACACCTGACCATGGCCCCCCCAGTCTCATTTCTTGGGTCTCCTTTTTGACAACAAGCTTACTTGATTGCCCCATATCTGCTTTATGAAGAATGGCTGTTTGCATAAACTCTGTCCTTTACTTCCTTGACCACACCTCTTGGGACGCAGATCGTTCAACTCTTCTCTGCCTAGCCCTAGGACTGGACCACATCCCCAACCAAATGACCAAGCACCTACCGGTGGATTGTCAGTCCTATCCTTGCCATCTTTAACTGCATTTGGAGTGAGGGTGAGTTCCCATGGTAATGGTGATAAAGCATCATTGTCCCAGTACTGAAACCAGGTAAGCACTCTCTAGAGGTGGACAATTATCACTCAGTAAGTCACACCATTTTTCTCTGTTAACCCTAGGACACCTAAGGGGGGGGGGGGGGGGAGGTTCGTTGAACCCACAATTTTTTTATGTCCCCTGATTTTGCCCAAGTAACTTTCAAACTACATATTCCTTTTGAGTTGTTATCTGTAGGCTATTTTATGAAATGTTAGTGTCAATATATTTTATAGAAAATTCCTGCTTTGAAAGAAAAAATAAATAAACTTATTATGGGTCCAACACCCCCCCCCCCCCTCCCCTTAGGCTTCCAAGCTATACAAAATTTCCCTTGGTAGGATTTCGTATTTCTCATCTCTACAACAATGCAAGATTGTTTCTTGTTGGTTGGTACTCTTGATATTCACAACAACCAGTTTACTTTTGCAAGGAAGCTACCGTCCTTCGCCAGCTCCACATTGGTCATACCTGGCTGACTCATGGTCATCTGCTCTGTCACAAGGACTCACCCCATTGTCATTGGTAGATCACTTTTGTTGCATCCTCTGCCCAGATTGGACTGTAGCTGTCTGAGCTTGGTGGTCCAGCCCAGTCGTCACCTTATCTGTGCTTTTACTCTTCTTATTTTCTCTTGCATTATTTGTTAGTCTTCTTTATCTTCTCTCTCTCTGTGTGCTTCTCATGCCCAGTCTGTGTTGCTAGTCTACCCTATGCAATTTCTGAGTGGAATACCTCTGGTAAGCGGTGGGGTTAGGAGTGTATGTCCCCTCACTGCACCCTGCTTTCAGTGGCTCCCTCTTGCTTCCTAGATTGGGCACCTTGCCTGACTTTCATCCTCTGTCTCTTTTTCTTCTTTTTGTCCTGTATCTCAGCTTTGTTGACCTTTGATATAGACCTTGGGGTTTTCTTCTCCTGGTTTTCGTGTGGCAGACTATCTATATTATACAGTCATATAGACATGCCTGTCTGAGAAAAAAGGGACTGGTGATGTAGTAGTTAGGTCCCTTTAACCATCCAACCACCCATCCGTCTATTCCCCAAACCCCTTCCTCGGTTCTCTGTGACCCCTCCAGGTGTGGATTTGTGTCTGTTTCAAATTCCTTTTGCTGAGTCATCGGCTGACTCTTCAAAGGTGGGGTGTACAATGAATTTTGTGCAATTAAGGGGACTCTCAGCACATGGCATTCTTCCTTCCACCTCTACCAGTGGGAAACTGCCATCCTCTGCCGTCTTTGTATCAGCCATACCAGATTGGCCCATGGCTTTTTACTACAGAATGAGCTGCCCCCCACCCGCCTATGTATTTGCGAGGCCCCCACTCACAATGATCCATATTTTGTTGGACTGCCATTAAAACTAAATATGTGCTCTCACTCTCCTTGTCACTCTTCACGAAAGTGGTTTGTTCTCCCAGATTTAGGGGTTTTGGAGGCTTTCAGCCTTGCCTCCATGCTGGCCAGGTCCCCCCCGCCCCCCCCCCCCCTTCCTCTCTACATTTTGTCCTTTTTTGTGACATTTTATTTCCTCTTTCCTTGTGCCTTCTTCCTCCAGTGTTGTCCCTGTTGTGCCTGAGTAAGGTACAGTGTGGGCACTGGGATGGGTCGGGAACAGTGCTGGTGCCTTGTCAGCGTATGCTCTGAGAACCCCCCCCCCCCCCCCCACCTCCCACCCTTACTCTCATCTCTCCCCCACCCTTCGTCGTCGCATTGCAGTCCCACTCATTCTTCATCTGTTGTGTGAGGACATCTTCCTAGGTGCGATTTCCACCATGCACTGTGCAGTGCCGCTTTCTGCACCGATGATGACTGTGTGGTGGGGCCGTCATGTACCCAGTTGGTTGTAGGCCCCTGACAACACTGGGATTGCTCTGCTGATGCCTGCGACGTTGACGCCCCACATATGCCAAGGAGTAGATGCCCATCTCCCTGGGGCATCGGGACTCCCGGCAATGGCCATCCTGCCAGGTGGCCCTTGCTGAGGCTGGGTGGCGCCTGTGGGGAGTGCCCCTAGTCGGAGTGGGTGGTACCAGGGCGGATGACATGCCTTGAAGCATAGTACGTCATCTCTTGCTGGTGGTCTGTCCCCAGCACTCTAAGTGGGCAAAGTCTAACTTCAATGCTAAGAAATGACCCCAAATCATTCCCCTCCCTGGCCACACCATGGGAGGAATGCCAGGCTAAGGATGACAGTGAAGCTTATTCGCCCCGGTACCTTGTTTGTACGAGAGTTGATGGGGAATCTTTCATGTCCATGAAGTCTCAGTTTTTTGTGGAGCATGTGGAGGACAAGTTTGGGGAGGTGAAAGACTTTTCCAAAATGCGCTCTGGGTCAGTCTTGATAAAAACAGCATCCTCCGCCCAGTGATGGGCATCACTCACTTGTGACAAGTTGGGGGATGTTTGTTATCATCACGCCCCATAAGAGCTTAAATATGGTACAGGGTGTCATATTCCACAGGGACCTTCTTTTGCAGTCTGATGACGAGCTGCACGCCAGTTTAGAGTGATGAGGAGTTTATTTCGTCCGGCATGTCCATCGCAGTCAGAGGGATAATTAAGTTGCCACTGGTGCTTTCGTCTTGGCTTTCGAGGGTGACACATTACCCGACAAGGTCAAGGTGATGGTATACCGCTGTGATGTAAAGCCATATATCCGTCCCCTGATGCAGTGCTTTAAGTGCTGGAAGTTCGGCCATATGTCTTCCCGCTGTACTTCCAGTGTTACATGTCAAAATTGTGGACGTCCATCACATCCCAATACTCCATGTACTCTGCTTCCCATCTGTGTCAACTGCAGAGAGCACAATTAGCCTTGCTCGCCTGACTGTAGGATTCTCCAGAAAGAAAGGAAAATCATGGAGTACAAGACACTGGACCGACAGACCTATGCTGAGGCTAAGAGGAAATTTGAGCACTGACATCCTGTGGCTACGAGCTCTTATGCCGCAGCTACGAGAGCAGTTGTCGCCCCATCAGTTCCTCACATTCCTGTCACCTATCAGAACCAGAAGACTACAGCTGCCCTCTTGATGGTGGGGGGGGGGGGGCACTTCCCTCCATGTTGCTTCTGCATCACCTACTTCAGGAGCAACTCTCCCCCGAACCATTGGGGATATCAGTCCCCCCCCCCCCCCCCTTCTGAGCTGGAGAAACGTAAGTCTTCTTCAGCTCCTCTGTCTAGGAAGGGGTCCCTTGGATCACTCCCTTCTCTGTTTTCTGCTAGTGGGAAAGACGACACCCCGAGTGGCTGAAGAGCCCAAGAGCAGCTGGTCGTACAGCTTCACGCTCATTGTCAGTCCGAGAGACTGAATCAGTGAAGTCCTCCCATCCAGGGAAACCCAAGGACCAGTGAGAGAAATCCAAAAAGAAGGTTGCAAAGACCAAGGGAGTTGTGGTGGCCCCCACATTACCGCTACCTACAACCTCTGTCTCTGCAGATGAGGTGGAGATTCTGGCGTCCGCTGAGGACTTAGATCTCACTGGACCTTCAGACATAATGGATATATACTGCTCAGGCAAAAAGCCAGTGGCTGCAGGTGACCGTGCGGTGTAAACTGCCTCATTGAATGTTCCATGTCTTCCCAGTCTCATGATGACATCATCCTCCAGTGGATTTGCGGCAGTTTTTTCCACTGCGTGGCTGAGCTATGTCATGTGTTAAGCTGTACACCTGCTTTCTGCATTGCTCTCCAGGTAACCTGGTTCGTGGCAATGTGGGCCCTTGCCCTCCACGGCTATAGGTGATATTACAAGAACCGTAGTGACTATAATAGTGTGTCAGGTGGAGTTTGTATCTATGTTCTGAACTCAGTATGCAGTGTACCTGTGCCCCTTCAAACTCCTATTGAAGTTGTGGCTGTCGGAATAAGCCTGATGCAGGAAATAACTGTCTGCAATGTATATCTTCCTCCAGATGGTGCAGTACCTGTGATTGTATTAATTGCACTGATTGATCAACTCCCTAAACCTTTCCTACGTTTGGGAAATTTTAACTCCCATAACCCCTTGTGGGGTGGCACCGTGCTTGCTGGCAGAGGCAGAGATGTCGAAACCTTACTGTCTCAGTTGGACCTCTGCCTCTTAAATACTGGAGCCGCCACACATTTCAGTGTGGCTCATGGTAGTGACTTGGCCATTGATTTATTAATCTGCAGCTCAGGACTTCTCCCTCTATCTACTGCAGAGCACATGATGACCTGTGTGGGAGTGACCATCTTCCTGTCACTGCCCTGGCATCAGGTCCACGGACATCTGACCAGATGGGATATAAACAAGGCGGACAAGGGAACTTTCACCTCTTCTGTCACCACTGAATCTCCCCCACACGGTAACATCGATTGATGGTTGAGCAGGTTACCAGCACAATTGTTTCTGCAGCAGAAAATGCGATCCCTCACTATTTAGGGTGCCCAAGAGGTAAGGCAGTCCCTTGGTGGTCACTGGAAGTCGCTGAAGCAATTAAGGAGCGTCGGCGAGCTCTACAGTGGCATAAGCAGCACCCTTCCCTAGAGCACCTCATAGCCTTTAAACGGTTCTGTGCCCATGTTCGCCAGCTTATCAGACAATGGAAGAAGGCATGTTGGGAGAGATAATCTCCACCATTGGTTGCCACACGTCACCTTCCCAAGTCTGGGCAAAGGTTAAATGTCTTTTCGGGTACCAGGCCCCAACAGCTGTCCCCGGTGTTACCATAAATGGCGTGTTATCTACCGACGCAAACGCGATTGCCGAGCACTTCTGAGCACTATGTTCGAGCCTCTGTGTCGGAGAATTACCCCCCAGCCTTTCGCACTCTAAAACAGCGGATGGAAGGGAAAGTCCTCTAATTCACTACATGGCACAGTGAGCCCTATAACGCCCCATTCATAGAGTAGGACCTCCTCAGTGCCCTTGCACGTTGCCCCGACACGGCTCCTGGGCCAGATCGGATCCACAGTCAGATGATTAAACATCTCTCATCTGACTGCAAGCGATGTCTCCTCGTCATCTTCAACCAGATCTGCTGCGATGGCGTATTTACATCGCAGTGGCGGGAGAACACAGTCATTCCGGTGCTCAAACCCAGTAAAAACCCACTTAATGGGGATAGCTATCGGCCCGTCAGCTTCACCAACGTTGTTTGTAAGCTGCTGGAACATATGGTGTGTTGGTGGTTGGGTTGGATCCTGGAGTCACGTGGCCTACTGGCTCCATGTCAGGGCAGCTTTTGCCAGGGTCGCTCTACCACTGATAATATTTTGTCCCTAGTGTCTCATCTGAACAGCGTTTTCAAGACGCCAACACCTGGTTGTTGTCTTTTTTTATTTGCGAAAAACGTATGACATGACCTGGCGGCATCATATCCTTGCCACATTATATGAGTGGGGTCTCCACGGCCGACTCCTGATTTTTATCCAGCATTTCCTCTTGCTTCATACTTCGTGCATCTAAGTTGGTGCTTCCTATAGTTCCCCTATATCCAGGAGAATGGGGTCCCGCAGGCTCTGTATTGAGTGTGTCTCTACTTTTAGTGGCCATTAATGGTCTAACAGCAGCTGTAGGGCTGCCTGTCTCACCTTCTATGTATGCAGACGACTTCTGCATTTTGTACTGCTCCACCAGTACTGGTGTTGCTGAGCAGCACCTACAGGGTGCCATCCACAAGTTGCAGTCATGGGCTCTAGCCCACGTTTTCCAGTTTTTGGCCACAAATTGTGTGTTATGCACTTCCGTCAGCATCGTACCGTTCGTCCAGAACCATAACTTTACCTCAATGATGATCCACTCAAGACATACCGATTCTTAGTACTGGTTTTCAATGCCTAATTGACTTGGCTTCCTCACCTTCGTCAGCTTAAGTGGAAATGCTTGCAGCATCTCAATGCCCTCCACTGCCTGAGCAACACCACTGGGTTGCAGGTCACTCTACGCTGCTGTAATTCTACAGAGCCCTTGTTCAATCCCACCTTGACTATGGGAGTCTGGTTTATGGTTCGGCGGCACCCTCAGAGTTGCGTTTACTCGACCCAGTGCACCGCTGTGGTGTTCACCTAGCGACAGGAGCTTTTAGGAAGAGTCCAGTGACCAGCATCCTTGTGGAGGCTGGAGTTCCTCCACTGCATGTTAGGCATGCACAAGTGCTGGCCAGTTATGTTGCACACGTTCGTAGTTCTCCTACACATCCGAATCACCGTCTCCTTTTCCACCCATGGCGGTTCATCTTCCACATTGGCAGCCCCGGTCAGAGCTTCCAATTGCAATTCATGTCCGATCCCTTCTTTCCGAACTAGAGTCCTTGCCTTTACCACCCATACTAGAAGTCCATTCACATACACCTCCATGGTGTACACCCAGGCTGCAGCTTTGCCTGGACCTTTCACGTGGCCCTAAGGACTCAGTTAATCCCGTGGCTCTCTGCTGCCACTTCCTCTTGATTCTTGACATGTACCGAGGCCACGAAGTGGTTTACACCGACAGCTCGATGGCTGATGGTCATGTTGGCTTCTCATATGTTCACGGAGGATGTATTGAACAGCATTCCTTGTCTGATGGCTGCAGTTTTTTCACTGCAGAGCTGGTGGCTATATCTCGTGCTCTTGAGAACATCCATTCATGCCCTGGGGAGTCATTTCCTCTGTGTACTGACTCCATGAGCAGCCTACAAGCTATTGACCAGTGCTAACCTCATCGTTCTTTGGTAGCGACCATCCAGGAGTCCATCTATGCCCTGGAACAGTCCAGTCTTTCAGTGGTGTCTGTCTGGACCCCAGGTCATGTCAGAATCTCAGTCAACAAACTTGCCGACAGGCTGGCCAAACAGGCTATGCGGAAACCGCTTATGGAGATCAGCTTCTGTGCAGCTGACCTGCGTTCAGTACTACGCTGCAAGGTTTTGTGGTTTTGGGAGATGAAATGGCATTACTTCAGCTTGCACAACAAACTGCGTGCCATTAAGGAGACTATGAATGTGTGACAGTCCTCCATGCGGGCCTGTCGCAGGGACTCTGTGGTCCTCTGCCAGCTCTGCATCAGCGACACTTGGGTGTCACGTGGCTACCTCCTGCGCATTGATGACCCACCTCAGTGTCAGTGTGGCGCCCGGATGACGGTGGCCCATATCTTGGTGAGCTGTCCTTCTTTGACTGCCCTGCGATAGACTCTTGAGTTACCAGACTCGTTGCCATTAATTTTTAGCTGACAATGCCTCATCGGCTAATTTAGCTTTACATTTTATACGTGACTGTGGGTTTTATCATTCTGTATAAGTTTTAGTGCTTGTCCTTTGTCCCTTTGTGTTCTCCACTCTAATGTTTTTAGGGTGGGTGTTTTAATATGTCGCAGAGTGGCTGGCTTTTCCATTTTATTCTCGTGGTCAGCCAGCCATGATCATCAATCTGCTCTCTTGTTTTTACCCCTTCTACCTGTTTTTTACTTCTCTCTGTGGGTTTCTTTTTCTGTTTTGTCCATGGTAGTGTTGGTCGTCCTTCTGTCATTCTTCTGGTTCCTTCTTTCTCCTGTTGTTGTGCTGTATGTCTCCTTTCTTTTCTTCTTTCCCTTGTGTAATTATTTTACAGGGAACAAGGGACCGATGACCTCACAGTTTGGTCCCTTCTCCCCTCCCCTCCCCCCCCCCCTCTCATTTAAATCAATCAACCAACCAACCCATTTTCCTTTCCCAGTGACAGAGTTGTGCTGCTGCTGCTGCTGCTGCTGTTGTTGTTGTTGTTGTTGTTGTTGTTGTTGTTCCCTTAGTTTCTGCTACCTAGGATCATGGGACCAATGACCTCACTGTTTGGCCCCCCTCTCATCCCTCCCCTCCCCCCACTCACCCACCCACCCACCCACCCACCCACCCACCCACTGATATCCTTTTGAAACTGCTTATTGTATTCATCTCTTGATCTTCCTCTACAATTTTTACTCCAACACTCCCATGCAGTACTAAAGTTGTAATCCCTTGATGTCTCCGAATGTGCTCTATAAACAAAATACCTATTTTGGCCAGCTTGCACCACAAATTTCTTTGCTCCCCAATTATATTTGGCGTCTCCTCAATAGTTAAATTATCTACCATATGGTCTTCTCTGTACTACTACTACGTCTTGAAAGCTTCTGTTCTCTTCTGGTCTGAATCTTTTGTTGCCCACATTTCACTTGCATACAAAGCTATATTCCAGACAAATTCAGAAAAGACTTCCTAACACTTAAATCTATATTTGATGTCAGCAAATTTGTCTCGGAAATACTTTCCTTGACATTGTCAGTGCACATTTTATATCCTCTACTTCAGACATTGTCAGTTGTGCTGCTGCCCAATTAACAAAATTTTACTACTTTGTCTCATTTTCAAGCCTAATTCCCACAGCATCATCTGATGTAACTCTAGTCCACTTCATTATCCTTGCTTTCCTTTTGTTTATGTTAACCTTATAACCTTCTTACAAGGCACTGTCCATCCCGTTCAGGTGCTCTTCCAAATTGCTGTCTCTGATGGAGTTATGATGTCATCGACAAACCTCAAAATGTTTGTTTCTTCTCCTTGTACTGTAATTCCTACTCAGAATTTTCCTTTGCTTCTCTTTACTGCTTGATCAGTGTACAGATTGAGTAACATCAGGGATAGGCTATAACCATGTCTCACCCTCCTCTTAACCATTGCTTCCTTTTCATGTCTTTTTACTGTTATAACTACTGCCTGGTTTTTGTAAAAGTTATAATTAATCATGTGTTCCCTGCTACCTTCAACATTTCAAAGAGTGTATTGTAAAAAGGTTTCTCCAAATATACTAATGCATAAATGTAGGTATGCTTTCTCTTAACCTGTCTTCTAAGATAAGTCATAGGGTCAGTATTGCCTCATGTGATCCTACATTTCTCCGAAATCAAAACTGAACTTCTCGGAGATCAGCATGTACCATGCTTTCCATCCTTATGTAAGGAATTCGTATTAGTATTTTGCAAACATGACCTATTAAACTAATAGTTATTCACACCTGTCGGCAACTACTTTCTTTGGAATTACACTCTATTTGAAGTCTGAGGGTAGTTTGTCTGTCTCACACGGCTTGCGCACTAGATAGAATTGTTTTGTCATGGCTGGCTGTCCTAAGGACATCAATAGTTCTGAAGGAATATCGTCTACTCCAGGGGCCTCATTTTGAATTACTTCTTTCGATTCTGTCAAATTCTTCTCACATTATAATCTGTCATCTCAGCTTCATCTACTTCATATTTCCTTTCTATAGTTTTACCTTCAAATTTATTTCCCGTATATGGTTGCTCTACATCCTCCTTTCAGCTTTCTCTTCTTCGCTTGGTTCTGGTTTTTCATGTCACTGCTTCTCTTTTCTAGAAAGGCCTCTTTAATTTTGCTGTAGGTGGTATCTATCTTTTCCTTAGTTATGTGTGGTTCTACATCCTTCCATTTGTCCTTTAGTCATTCCTGCTAAGCTATTTTTCATTTTCTGTCAGTATCATTTTTAGATGCTTATATTTCCTTTCACCTGCTTCATTTGCTACATTTTTATATTTTCTCCTTTCACCAGTTAAATTCAGTGTCTCCTGTGTTGCTACCTAATCTTGGTTTTGTTTTTTTACCTATTTGATGCCTTCACTCTTTCATTTCTAAAAGCTACCCATTTGTCTTCTACTGTATTCCTTCCCTCTGTTTCAGTCAGCCGTTGCCTAATGTTCCCGCTAAAATTCTCAAACACCTCTGGTTCTTTCATCTTACCCAGGCTTTGTCTCTTAAATTTCTTACCTTTCTGCAATTTCTGTAGTTTTAATCTGCAGTTCATGACACAATAAATTGTGGTCCACATCTGCCCCTGAAAATGTCTTACAGCTTAAAATGTTTCCAAAATCTGTCTTACAATTATATAATCACGCAGAAACCTTCCAATGTCTCCAGGTCTTTTCCACCTCAAGAGTCATCCATAACAGGCTTTTACTGCTGGGTAGGAGTGGGTGAGTGGTTCTGTATGGAGGTTGGGGAGAGAATGGGCAAAGAAGGCAGTCAGGTAATAGAACATTTTTTTGATGAAAATGAACAGACATGGTTCAGCACATCTGAAACAGCCAGGCTGTAGGCCAGGACAGGAAGTGATACTCAGGCCCCATCACACTGATACGGCCATGCTGATGCAGGCGATTTCCACAGGTGGCAGCGGCAGCCCGGCTACCACAACACACAGGCAGCTTGTGGCTGTGTTGTGGTGGTGTGGCAGCGAGGCAGAGTTACGGTGCCCTGGTTGGACACTCAGGCAGCAGTCATTGGTTCACAGCCCAGTGGAGGCAGAGTCATAGATGAGACAATGATCAACTCAGATATGCATTACTGGATGGCCCAGCTGTGACAATTTACTGACGGGCTGGTCCTGCTGGTTTAAATCCTGTTTCCACTTGCTGACAGCTGCAGAAGGCCCCCTGTATCGAGGACTCATCGAAACGTCTGGAGCGCGGTGATGGTCTGGTGTGGCATAATAGGTAGGTCGGTCAGTCGGTCGCTCATGCAACAGAAGTCAATGTGATATTCCTAATGCGGAAGTGCCAGTTGTAAGAGCCATGTTTGCTGATGCTGCTGAGCTGGCAGGGCATTGGCCAGTAGTTGTGGTCTGATTTTGGTTGCAGGGCTGAAAAGTACATACAAATTTAATAATATATTCTTCTGATTGTACTGAATACACACAATAAATAAAATTTCATTGCTGTTCTTGCTGTGTGGAGGTGCTGGGGCAGATAAGGTAGAAGGAAGAATTTTCTCATCTATTCCAGTGCCCTCAATTATTTTACAGATGTAGCTATAAAATGATACAGATGCTTCAGGACCCCCTTTATGCATGTTGGTGACCAAGCCGAGGAAGTAGTATTCTGTAGGATACTAAGACGACAATGATTCCAGGGATAGGAGAAAGCTGTCTCTGCAGCCAAGGGAACATGTCGAGGACATATTGCCATAACATATGCTGTAACCCTGTGAGCCATTCTTTTGCTGTTTAACTGAGATGTAAATTATTGGGAGGACGAGTGGCTGGAAGTGTCAGGAAATAAGCTGTCATCTGTGAAACCAGCTGTTCGGTTGTGACACTCCTCTTTCCAGTCATGGAGAGAGGATGAAGTGGTATCACTGTACAAGCCATTGTCCTCTAAAACATGCTTTTTACTCCATTGAGAGGGCTTATCAGTATATGGAACTTGTGAAGTATGTATTTCAATACATCAAATTTTAACTGAGTGTGTGTTACATTCTGAGAGACAGACTGTTAATTTCAGTGGAGACCTGCCCTCTAGTAGCTGCTGACAAGTTTGGTATGCATTTTAAAAGTCTGCCAGTTGTCAAAACTCCATCTTAAACAAGTCATTGGAGGGTTTACAGTGTTTGAGAGAAGCTGGCACATCCATTTTTAGTTCTATTTTTCTAAGAGCTGATATGGGGCAAACTTTTATTGCACATCACTTCATGTGCATGCATGTGAATGTCTCCTTCACGTCTTTTATTTTAGTGCAATTTTTAATGTATTTACTCGACTGAACCACAATAATTTAACCAGGCTTCAGTATGACCCTAAAGTCATCTATGTTGTGTGCCCCAAATAATTCAGAGTTTCATAATAATCACAATCCCCACATGTAAGCACAATCTCCATACATGAGTGTCAAAGCTTCTCATCTTCACTAAAGTCAAATAGTTACATTACAAAAATACAGTTTAATGTCTCTTATCACTGGTTCATCATTATACAGGGTGAACCAGTAGCATTATAATGACTTGAGCCAGTTCCAACTTTAATGTAGTCTCTGGAAATTATCTCACGTCTCAGAATATTTTGTTGTTGTTTTAGTTATAGAATTTGACTAAGAAGAAATTTAAACATTTTTGTCTGAGCAGCCATCCTATTGGCTTACAACTCCATTTATTGCTGGGATCATGTAGTGTGTTCACAGCAGAGCTTCTAGCCATTCACAGAGCCCTCCTTTTTGTTGCTCAGGCCACCATCCACAGTGTTCTAATTTGTTCATACTTAATGAGCAGCCTGCAGGCTATCGACTATTGCTACTCTCGCCTTCCTTTGATCTCTGCTATCCATGGCCTTCTCGCTGCCCTTGGCCGTGCTACCTGTTCTGTTGTCTTTCTCTAGGTCCCAAGTGGGCATCCTAGGGAATGAACTGGCTGACCATTTCCCTTTCATGATTCCAGCTGCAGATATGAGAATCTTTGCCCAAAACTGGAATGACGTATGGTGTGCTACTGCTCATAATAATAAACTCCACACAATCAAGGAATCTACTGCAGTTTGCTGCTCTTCCTTCTGCTCCTCCCAGATGGAGTCCACTGTTCTATGCCATCCATGCATTGGTCATACCAGGCTTGCCCATGGTTTCCTCCTACATAACGACCGTCTCCCAGTGTGGTTGTGGAGCCAGACTGATGGTATCCCACATATTGGTGGAATGTCCCCTTCTTTGGCCCTTTATTCTAAGTATAGTCTCCCTGATTCTTTAAATTTACTATTAGTAGACAATTTAGGGATGCTTGAACTGGTCCTCAGTTTCCTCCGTGAAAGTGGTTTTTACTTCCAGATATGAGGCTTTGCTTTACTCTTGGAGCAGGGGCAGTGTGGTTGTGGTTGGGACCTCCTACATGTCTTCTCGGTCTGGGACCCCATGACCACTCCTCCATGGGAAGACTGCCCTTTATCCAGTTTTTAGACTTGGTCTCACCTTTTATGCCTTTTATTGTGTGTGTTTAATCATCATTATTTTATAATTTGACTCCTCTGGCTGGATCCGTCCATTTATAGCGGACCCTCTTTCTTTGGTGAGTAACTGTGGAATCACTGGAATGATGACCTCGCTGTTTGGTCCCATAACCCATCTCAATTACTTAATCAGTCAGTCAGAAAATCACATGTTTTTAAGAAAATGTGCTAAACACAGTTCAGAAATTCTCAAGTGAATTTGTTTCTCATCCTTTGTGAGCAAGCAATACAACAATCTTTCACAAAGCTTTCTGTTTGCAAATCTTCATGCAAATTGTAGTACACACATTCTTCTACAGTCTCACATGGAGCCTGTTGAAGCCAGGGGAAAAAAATTGTTTATGTGATGCTGCTGTCTTTGAGTGAAGCTGAGAAATTTTCAAGCCGTGCTTGTCAGTCGTAAGATGCATTTAAGCTCAGAAACGATCATGGAATGAGTTGCTGGACTTCATAAACAATTGTCTCAGCTTTAAAAAGGTCTGAGACGCACAAAGAGAATGTATGATAAGTGTTCGGTTGGGAAAGCTGCTGTACGGCTGCTGGGGCATCTCCAATCTACACTGGGGACACTGCCCACACATTGTGGGCGTACTATGCTTCAGTGAACAATGCCGATTATAAAGCTGTAGTCTTGGCACCAACAATTCAGATGTGAGTTTACTTTTGTCTACAATTGAGAGATGAAGATCCTTCACTGTGCCTCTCGTTAGGACCCTGTTCTATGATGTGAGAAAACAGGACTATTCAGTTTACAGCTGCTCTCTATTTTAGGCGACTATGAGACATATGTGGCATTGGTTACATCAGTTTGTTATATGATAAAATTATTTCAGTGCTCACACAACATCACATTTAAGTATAAACTGTCCTTTCAAAGATTTGCACCAACTTCAATGAGAGAGGTATCCATATGTAACTTATTTAGTGTTTTGTGGCTCACTACAGCACATTGATCTCCACAGTTACTCATCTGATTATGTGGTACAAGCTTTGAAAGGTTGAGTTTCTACCTAAATGTTGTACAGTGGAACACCAAGAGAATACTGTGAAACTATGCCTCTATGAAATCTTTGGGGCTATTTTGTTTGTGTATGTGAATGAGTATGGAATTGTAGAGATTAGAGTGAAAAGGTAATGATTGGTGGAGGCTTGAGGCTTGAACTTCCTCTTGGCACACAAGGACATACATTGCCACTCCATAAATGGCGTTTTGTTTTCTGTAGCGTAATGTTGCAACCAGGTTCAATTTCATGGAATAAAACACGGAAGATAACTGTACATTTCAATGTTATGTCATGCCTAAATGGATGTGCTAGTCTGTATGCACAACTTGTCATTGAGCTTACTAGACATCCGTCAGCCCCCATCCAAGTTGTTACTCTTGAGAACCTCTGGAACCATAGCGTAAGTGTATCTAATACTAACAAAAATTTTAAGAAATGTGCCAGTTGTCACAAGTCTTAATATCAGTTCTTATCAGTAACGTCTATTACTTTGGAAAATCCAGGATGGAATGTAACAATATTATGAGAAGGAAAGTTGCTACTCACCATATACCCCCCCCCCCCCCACCTACACACACACACACACACACACACACACACACACACACACACACACAGAGTCCCAGGCAACTGCAACCACTGGTTTCAATTGCCTGAGACTGTGTGCATGGGTGCACATGTCTATCTATTGTTAACGAAGGCCTCTTAATGGCTGAAAGCTACAGTTGTGAGAGTCTTTTTGTTGTGCCTATCTGCAACTCAGCATCTCTGCTGTAAGGTGAGTAGCAACTTTCCTTCTCATAATAATGTGTCTTACTTTTTTAAATGAATGTATTCACTTGTCCATTAGTCTTTCACTAATACAGCAACTATCATACATTTGAAATGTTTCAAAATAAATGTTCTTGAAGTGCTGTTTGTTAATATTTATTATATCTGTTGAAAGAATTTAGGTTTCTTGTTTTGTGATTTGAAATTCCTGGTATATTATTGTATCTTATTTATTTATTTTGTGTAATGTTATGGTTTTACTGCCACTTTCTGAAACTCTTGAATAATTTGTTCTTAGTTGGAGAATTGGTTAAATTAAAGTACTTTTCTTAACTTTTGTGTCAGATGTTGACAAATGTGTGTGGAACTATTGTCTCTACATACCATTCTTGATTTGGATAGCGTCAAACATAATACCAGTTGTTATTGGATCAATCTTAGTAGCGTATGTAGAGGTAAGTTAAGACATATCATTCTTAGATTCCTTTTATTATGAATAGGAGCTATTCTGCACATTTATAATAATTTCTCTAGATTCCAGTAAATGACTAAAATGTCTCAGGTGTCTCCTCAAGTGGACATTACCTTAGTCAGTTAAATCTTAATTTTTCTCTTCATTTGTACGTATCAATTGATAAGAGACAAGTTATGGTACTACACACACTTTAGATAAGGAGTCATGGTGCAGAGAAGAAATGATGTCCATTAGAGGCTTCACAGTTCCTGTATACTGAAATAAGAATACATAATTATTTTAGTTGTATTCATCTAGTGCATCTTCCAGTATTTAAATCTGTTTTTGGCCTATTGGTGAGGCTGTCTTCTCTAGTGACATATGTCAAATTTCTTTATTTACTGTGTTATAATATTCAGTGCTCTATGAATGCTCTGATTTATAGGTCACATTATTTATGCAAGGGATTTTTTTAAACATCTTGAATTCTGATGTTCATATAACTTTTACAGAGTATGGCTTGTCGCTTATTTTATGTGAGACTACAGAAAATGATACATACTGTAGCATCCTAGTTATCTGCCCCTCCAAGCAGCTTGTCAATGTACTAAAGCAGTGAAACATCCCTACTCGGGCATGTGGGAGGTATATTTGAGATGTTTCCTCAAAACATTCTGTAAATTAATCTTGAAGGGTTTTGTCACTAAATGCTTTAAAATGCCATTTCTCATCTAGTCATATTTTGCAACACACAGGAAATGTTTTCTTGGGTGTGTTAGTATGGATCTGGTGTTTCTAGATCCGAAATTATGCAAGTTTGTTGTTTTGTTTTCTTCTTCTTCTCTCTCTCTCTCTCTCTCTCTCTCTCTCTCTCTCTCTCTCTCTCTCTCTAAGGTCCTAATCTGATTCCCTCTGCATCAGCTGCTTTGCTTTTGTCCCTGTTAATCTTATGACCAATTTGCAAGTCTCTGTTCATTTTGTTTAACTGGTCTCCCAATTCATTGTCCATCTCTCACAAAACTAGAATGTCATTGTCATTTGTATTTCTTTCCCTTGAACATATATTGTTTCTTGATTTCTCCTTGTTTCTTTTACTACCTGCTGTACATGCATATGGAACGGGGAATAGGTTACAACCTGTTAGTTGTATAATAAACAAGGTGTGAAGGACACTAAGGACAAATTTGAAAAGAAAATTAAAGTTAAAGGGGAAGAAATAAAAACTGGGAGATTTGCTGATCTTATTGTGATTCTGTCAGAGATGACAATGGTCTTGAGATGAACAATATCTTGAAAGGAGGTTGTATGATGAATATCATCAAATCTAAAACAATGGTAGTGTATGTAATCCAATGAAATCAAGTACTGCCGAGGGAATTAAATTGGGAAATGAGACATTAAAAGTAGTAGAGAAGTTTTAGTATTTGGGCAGCAAAATAACTAACTATGTCCAAAATAAAGGGGATGGGAAATTGCAAACTAGCAATAGCAAAAAAGCATTTCTGAAAAAGAGAAAATAGGTCCCTGTGTTTTATCCTTGATAACCTCAGAATTTCAAAGAGGGAACTATCTCACAACATTTACAGTATCTTCAGTGCCTTCCTCTGACCTTCTGAACTGACGTACTCAGCCAATTATAGTGAGACGTATAGTTTGACATGGAATCTGAGCAATGATGCTGCTTGGTGCTCATACTGAAGGAATAGCAGATTGTAGAAACTGTGAATAATTGTATCAAGGTGTTAAGGAATGGTTGTTGAGACTTTGCCAGATATGATACGTGAATCGGGGTGTCAATGTTTAAAACAGAGGCATTTTTCATTTCATCAGGATCTCCTCATGAAATTTTGATCACAAACTTTCATAGTCATAATAAAATAAGAGAAATCAGAGGTTGCACAGAAAGATTTAAGTGTTCGTTTTTCCACTCCTTGTTCGAGGGTATAACGGTAGAGAAATAGCATGAAGTGGTTTGATGAACCCTGTCCCAGGTACTTGGTTGCAAATTGTAGGGTAGTCATGTAGATGCAGACAGTGAGGTGATTCATGGATGGATGGACAGTTGAGTAAACTACTTAAATTTTCAATGATCCATCACATTTGATAACCTGTCAAAGTAAGTGTACATTTACATTCCATGCTCAGTATTAGTATCACTGCTGATGTCATAAACTGTAAATGATAGATGCCATTGTGCTTAGTCAGATATGGCTAAATCTGAATGAGGACATGTGGAACATTTGAATTTTCACATATTTGCTGTCCATATCAGGAGATAATGAATGACACAGAATACTGTAATGTACATTTAAGTGCCCATTTAGTTCCAACAGTGTGAAAGGAAAGGCAGCTGAGTATTTATCAATTTACTTTGTTCAAGATTCCTATAATATTAACAAATAGACTAGTCTTTATTTTCCATTTTTTAACAAATAAACCACGTGTGCATCACATATTCAGTATTGCTACAGAATTATGAGAGACTCCAGACACATTAATATTGTGTAACTGCTAATACATGTGTCCTATATGTAGTTGTTAGCATACAGCAAAAACATTCTTCAGAGAACTAAAACACAATCTTTACCTGCCAATGGCTTTATCCACTTATGAGCTTGCATGATTGGTTCAGCTTGCAATGCCACATGTTTTTACTTTTCAGTAAGATATGAGATGCTTTAGTTGGGACTTAATACTACAATCAAAGCATTTCTTTTGGGCATTTATTGATGTGCAGAGCTTTGTTTTTCCATACGTACAATGAATTGAGAATGTGGACATCAGATCAATATCCTATGGTGTGGTGGCCCAAGTGGTGTTGCCCAGTAGATCTATGAGGCAGATTGTAAATGACATTCTTACTGCCTCGTGCATAGACACCCGTGAAATTACCTTCTGCACTGGTAGTTCTTGATTTGTGGTACTATTCTAGGGGAAAACAGTGTTTGGCTAAATAAATTGCTGGAGAAAAGTCAGCGACTCAAGAATTTTTAATTAAATTCTTTACTTCTGAGATACCACATATAAAGAATGCAGGTCCAGTTTCATGTAACTATTGTTTTCAGAATCAAAGCTCATTTCTGTCTTCATCAGACAGACAGGGAGGTGATTTTATTTTATTTTATTTTTTACTGGTGCTGTTGATTTGCAGATATTCCACATTTCCCCCTGTGGGTCCGGGGATAAGAATAGGCCCGAGGTATTCCTACCTGTCGTAAGAGGTGACGAACAGGAGTTTCATATGTCTCGGCCTTTGTGTTGGTCCCCTGTAGGGTTTGACCTATATTCTTCAAAATTTTTCCAAAGAGTGGGCCAATTGGGGTAGGGCACCTTACATAGTGCATTGTGTCCATCGTGCATTGAGATCAGCAGCCCACTTTCTCGTCGTTGCACTGCAGTCCCACTCATTCTCCATCTTTTGAGTGTTTTCCACCATGCACTATGCAGTGCCGCTTTCTGTGCCGACAATGACCATGAACTTCTTTGCACCTATCCAGCACGGTAGACAGTCCATTGTGGTGGGGCTGCAATGTACCCTGTTGGTTGTAGCCCTCTGAGAACACAGGGATCGCTTTGCTGATGCCTGCACCGTTAACTCACCACGTATGCCAAGGAGTAGCTGCCTGTCTCCCTGGGGCATCGGGACTCCCGGCAATGGCCATCCTGCCAGTTGGCTCTTGCTGAGGCTGGGTAGCGCCCGTGGGGAGGGCACCTGGTCGGAGTGGGTGGCATCAGGGCGGATGACATGCCTTGAAGCATAGTACGTCACCTCTTGCTGGTGGTCTGCCCCCAGCACTCTAAGTGGGCAAAGTCTAACTTCAATGCAAAGAAATGACCCCAAATCATTCCCCTCCCTGGCCACACCATGGGTGGAATGCCAGGCTAAGGATGGCAGTGAAGCTTATTCGCCCCGGTACCTCGTTTGTATGAGAGTTGATGGGGAATCTTTCATGTCCATGAAGTCTCAGTTTTTTGTGGAACATTTAGAGGACAAGTTTGGGGAGGTGGAGGTCTTTCCGAAGCTCGCACTGGGTCAGTCTTAATAAAAACAGCATCTTCTGCCCAGTCAAGGGCATTACTTGCCTGTGACAAGCTGGGGGATGTTTCTGTTTCCATCACACTCCGTAAGAGCTTAAATATGGTCCAGGGTATTATATTCCATAGGGACCTTCTTTTATAGTCTGATGATGAGCTGCACACCAATTTAGAACTGCGAGGTGTGTACTTTGTCCGGCGTGTCTATTGGGGTCAGAGGGATAATCAGGTTTCCACCAGTGCCTTCATCTTGGCCTTCGAGGGTGACACATTACCCAAGAAGGTCAAGGTGATAGTCTACTGCTGTGATGTCAAGCCATATATCCCTTCCCTGATGCGGTGCTTTAAGTGCTGGAAATTCGGTCATATGTCTTCCCACTGTACTTCCAGTGTTAAATCCCCCCTGCAGGTCCGGGGGTTAGAATAGGCCCGGGGTATTCCTGCCTGTCGTAAGAGGCGACTAAAAGGAGTCCCTCCCCCTCAAGGGGATAGTTTGCGCCTGCATCTGGAGACGGATGGTTCCACGACTTATATTTGTGGTCATTTTGGTTTTTCACTTATTCTGGTTTCTTCCTTCCTTTGTTTGGTTCCTTTCTTTGTCCTTCTCCCTCTCACTGTCTTCCTTACTTTTTACCTTGCCTTCTTCTCCTTGCCTTCTTCTCCTTGCCTTCTTCTCCTTGCCTTCTTCTCCTTGCCTTCTTCTCCTTGCCTTCTTGTCCACCCTCTGGTCTCGGCCTCGGCGTTTGAGACAGTCTGTCCTTTCTCTCCCTCTCTCCCTTTTTTTTCCTCTTCTTCTTTCCTCCCTGTGTGTGCCTGAAGGCCGACCCACGGGTTGGCATGCGTAGCCAGTGACGGGGCAACGCGTAATTCCCACGTAATTCCCTGCCCTGGGTAGACAAGTAAGGCACGCAAGTACCCCCTGCTAAAGGCCAGGCCCAGGGAGGGGTGACTGCCTGAGCTGACACCTTCCGATCATGCCGATTGGTCCTTCCGTCTGTTTCTTGGGAGGTGTGACCTGAGGTGTAAACATTCACCTAAGGCGGGAGTGCCCTCTGAGAGGGTCCCCACAAGGAAGGAGCGCACCATCGGAGCCGCTGGCAATCATGGGGGATTCCTCCGCAATGGATTTCTCTTTCGACTTCTGACCAAAAACAGAAACTTGACCAGTCACCAGTGACAAAAGTACTACCGCCTGCCCCAAAGTTCCTCGTAGTTTCTCGATTTGAGGACGGAAAGGATTTTTCATCTGTCAACCCTTTTGTTATCCAGAAGGGCGTAGATGCCATAGCCGGATCTGTCAAGTCTTGTACCAGGATGCGTAACGGTGCATTGTTAGTAACTGAGAACGCCTTTCAGGCAAAAAAACTGCTTCGGGCCACACTCCTGTACACATTCCCTGTCCGGGTGGAGGCTCACCGCACTTTGAATTCGTCGCGTGGTGTGGTATATACTAGATCACTCGATGGATGGACTGACGAGGAGATTCAGTCTTTCCTCGCTGAGCAGGGCGTGACGGCTGTCCATAGGGTCATGAAAAAGGTCAACAATGACCTTGTACCGTCCCGGACACTTTTCTTGACCTTTGATAGTTTTCAGCTGCTGTCGCACATCAAAGCGGGCAAAGAGTTTATTTCTGTTCGCCCCTATGTCCGGACACCTACGCGCTGCTACCAGTGTCAGCATTTTAATCACACTCGCCAGTCTTGTTCTAATGCGGCTAAATGTGTCACTTGTGGCAGGGACGCCCATGAGGGTGACTGTCCACCTCCGTCTCCTCGTTGCGTGAACTGTCAGGGTGACCATGCAACGTCCTCCCGCGACTGTCCCATCTACAAGGATGAACGCTGTATACAGGAAATTCAGGTCAAAGAGAAAGTGTCCGCCTCAGCTGCTCGCAAGCTATTTGCTAGTAGGAAGCCCATGCTGCTCCCAGCAGGGAAATACAGTACTGTCCTCGCCTCTTCTCGGACTACCAGGGAGGTGGCGACGCAGACATGCAATCTGACCTTCAGCACTACGGTCGTCCGTTCGGCCAGTGCAAAGATCGCCCGGTCAACGTCTCCTCTTCCTCCCGTCACGCCTAAGACACAAGCGCCTTCATCAGCTTCTGCCAAGACTAAGACCCAGAAGTCAGATGCATGGGCCTTCAAGAAGGAACCGTCCTGTGCAGACTTCCTACGTACCTCGAACTCCCAGCCATCGACCTGTAGTTCCACTAAACGACCTTCGAAGAAGGCTTATAAGAAGCAGTGTTCTCCTTCTCCGCCACGGCGTGTTTCTTCTCCTCTGCCACCCAGCGGTTGCCGCCCCAGGCCGTCATTCGTTTCGCCTGGCCGCACCCCTGGTAGCCGAACATCTGGCCGTTCATGGGTGGAGGAAGCTCCCTCTCCCGTCCCTCTTAACAAGATGGCCGACGAACCTATTGGACGATGACTCTCCGCCCATTGATAGCGGCGGCAGTGCTCACTCGAAGCCAGGCCCTCAGCGGCCTTCGAGGTGACCCCTTCTTGCTTCTCCTTTTTCTTTTTCTTCTCACGATGGCGCTTCTTCATTGGACTATTCGCGGCATTCGCTCGAACCGAGAGGACTTAAAGTTGCTGCTACGCTTGCACTGTCTGCTCGTCGTAGCTCTCCAGGAAATGAAGCTACGCCCATGCGATCGAATTGACTTGGCACACTACACCTCTGTGACCTATCCCCTGTGGCAGGTATTCTGGCTCATGGACGGGTTATGTTGCTGGTCCGGTATGATATTTACTACGATCCCATCACATTGCACACCGGCCTGCAGGCAGTTGCCGTCCGAATTACTCTCCCCACTTTTACATTTTACATTTGTACTGTTTACACTCCATTGTCGTCTGCCATTACCAGGGCAGACATGATGCAAATTATTGCTCAGCTACCTGCGCCATTTTTGTTAACTGGAGACTTCAATGCCCACCATCCCCTTTGGGGCTCTCCAGCATCCTGCCCGAGAGGCTCCCTGTTACCAGACCTTTTCAACCACCTCAATCTTGTCTGCCTCAATACTGGCGCCCCTACTTTTCTTTCGGTCAGAACTCACATCTATTCCCATTTAGACCTCTCTATATGTACTACCCAACTTGCACCCTGGTTTGAGTGGTTCGCACTTTCTGATACATATTCGAGCGACCACTTCCCTTGCGTTATCCATCTCCTGCATCACGCCCCCTCTCCGTGCTCAACTAGTTGGAACATCTCCAAAGCAGACTGGGGGCTCTTCTCTTCCAGGGCGACCTTTCAGGATCAAACCTTCGCAAGCTGCGATAGTCAGGTCGCACACCTCACGGAAGTGATTCTCACTGCTGCTGAATATTCCATCCCTCACACTACTTCTTCTCCACGTCGCGTACCGGTCCCCTGGTGGACCGCAGCATGTAGAGACGCTTTACGTACTCGTTGACGTGCTTTACCCGCTTTTAAACGCCACCCTGCGATGGCGAATTGTATCAATTATAAACGATTACGTGCTCAGTGTCGTCGTGTTATTAAAGAAAGCAAGAAAGCCAGCTGGGCTGCTTCAAAGCACCTTCAACAGTTTTACTCCTTCTGTTGTCTGGGGTAGCCTGCGCCGGCTATCTGGCACTAAGGTCCACTCACCAGTTTCTGGCTTGATGGTCGCGAATGACGTCCTTGTGGCCCCTGAGGATGTCTCCAATGCCTTCGGCCGCTTTTTTGCAGAGGTTTCGAGCTCCGCTCATTACCACCCTGCCTTCCTCCCCCGCAAACAGGCAGAGGAGGCAAGGCCACCTACCTTCTGCTCCTCGAATGGTGAAAGTTATAACTCGAAAATGCACTTGCCCGGTCACGGTCCTCCGCTCCAGGGCCTGATTCTATTCATATTCAGTTGCTGAAGAACCTTTCTCCTGCGGGTAAAGGTTTTCTTCTTCGTACTTATAATCGCATCTGGATTGAGGGTCTTGTTCCCATATGCTGGCATGAGTCTATTATTGTCCCGATTCCTAAGCCGGGGAAGGACAAGCACTTGCCTTCCAGTTATCGATCAGTCTCCCTTACCAGCTGTGTCTGTAAGGTGATGGAGCGAATGGTTAACTCTCGTTTGGTTTGGCTGCTCGAATCTCGACGCCTACTTACCAATGTACAATGTGGATTTCGTAGGCGCCGCTTTGCTGTTGAGCATCTGGTTACCTTGTCGACCTCCATTATGAATAACTTGTTGCGGAAGCGCCCGACCGCAGCTGTATTCTTTGATTTGGAGAAGGCTTAAGACACCTGTTGGAGGGCGGGCATTCTCCGCACCATTCATACATGGGGCCTTCGCGGTTGCCTCCCTCTTTTTATTCGTGCCTTTTTAATGGATCGACAGTTCAGGGTACGTGTGGATTCTGTCCTGTCAGACGCCTTTTGCCAGGAGAATGGGGTGCCACAGGGCTCAGTTTTGAGAGTCGCTCTCTTCGCCATAGTGATCAATCCAATAATGGATGGCCTCCCAGCTGATGTATCAGGCTCCCTTTTCGTGGACGATTTTACCACCTATTGCAGCGTGCAGCGTACTTGTTTCCTGGAGCGCTGTCTTCAGCGTTGTCTTGACCGTCTTTACTCCTGGAGTGTCGCCAATGGCTTCCGTTTTTCTGCCGAGAAGACGGTCTGTGTTAACTTCTGGCACTACAAAGAGTTTCTCCCACCGTCCTTACGACTCAGTCCCATTGCTCTCCCATTCGTGGAGACAACAAAATTTTTAGGTCATACATTTGACAGGAAACTTAGCTGGTCTCCACATGTGTCATATTTGGCTGCCCGTTGTACCCGTTCCCTAAATGTCCTCCGTGTTCTCAGCGGTATGTCGTGGAGAGCGGATCGAACCGTCCTACTTCGCCTATATCAGTCGATCGTCAGCTCAAAGCTGGATTATGGGAGCTTCGTATACTGCTCTGCATGGCCGTCCATCTTACGCCGCCTCAACTCTATACAACATCGGGGTTTACGTCTTGTGATTGGAGCGTTCTATACTAGTCCCGTGGAGAGTCTTCATGCTGAAGCCGATGAATTGCCACTAACTTACCGGCGCGATATACTGCTTTGTCGGTATGCCTGTCGGCTATTGTCAATGCCCGAACACCCGTCTTATCGTTCCTTTTTTGACGACTCTCTCTACCGTCAATACGGGTTGTATGTCTCTGCCCTGCTACCCCCTGGAGTTCGCTTTCGTCACCTCCTTCAGCACCTTAATTTTTCACTCCCTACAAGCTTTCGAGTGGGCAAGAGCCAAACGCCACCTTGGCTTCAGGCTCAGGTTCGCGTTCACCTTGACCTCCCATAGGAGGTTACCCCAGCTTCAGTATACCGCTCCTGTTTTGTCGAACTTCGTTCGAAGTCCATTAATGTGATCTTCATTTATACAGATGGCTCTAAGACCAATGACGGTGTCGGGTGTTCTTTTATTGTCGGGGCACACAGTTTCAAATACCGGTTCCATGGCCATAGTTCGGTCTTCACAGCTGAGCTATTTGCCCTCTAACAGGCTGTTCTTTACATCTGCTGCCACCGACATTCTGCTTATGTCATCTGCTCAGATTCCCTGAGTGCTATCCAGAGCCTCAGTGATCTGTATCCGGTTCACCCTTTCGTGCACGGGATCCAACGCTCTCTTCAGCAGCTGGCGGACGACTTGGTTCTCCGGTTACCTTTATGTGGGTTCCTGGCCATGTTGGTATCCCTGGGAACGAAGCTGCAGATGCCGCGGCCAAGGCTGCGGTCCTCCAGCCTCGGACAGCTTCTTGTTGTGTCCCTTCATCACATTGGAGCAGGGTCATTTGTCAGCACATTTTATCGCTGTGGCATGCCGATTGGGCTACACTTACGGACAACAAGCTTTGGGCCTTGAAACCTCTTCCCACAGCTTGGACGACCTCTTCATGCCCTTCTTGGAGGGAGGAGGTCGTTTTGGCCCGGTTACGAATTGGACACTTCCAGTTCAGCCATCGCCATCTGCTGATGGCTGCGCCGGTGCCGTTCTGCCCATGTGGGCAATTGCTGACAGTACGCCACATTTTAACGTCCTGTCCGAATTTTAATACACTGCGCGTTGATCTTCGCCTGCCATGTACTCTGGATGCCATTTTAGCGGATGACCCAGGAGCAGCTGCTCGTGTTCCTCGCTTTATCCACTTGACAAACCTGTCTAAGGACATTTAATTATGCTGTTTTTTAATCCTAAGCCTGTTAATGTCTTTTATAGTGTTGTCCCTTTTAGCTACTGTTTTAATCTTGTGCCTCGCAGTGCATTCTTAACTTAGTCTGGGTGCTAATGACCACTGTAGTTGTGCGCCCTAAAACCACAAAAAAAAAGCAACGTGTTACATGTCGAGATTGTGGGGAGAGCACCATTACCCTTGCTTGCTAGACTGTAGGATTCTACAGAAAGAACAGAAGATAATGGAATAAGACCATGGTCCGACTGACCTATGCTGAGGCTAAGCGAAAATACGAGAGGCTCCGTCCTGTGTGTATGACATCAACCTACGCCGCTGCTACGACAACGGTTCTACCATCTCCTGTTTCACAGTTGGCTCTCAGAGCCGTCAGACTTCACCTGTTCCCTTGATTTTGGGGGGCACTTCCCTCCCTGTTGCTCCTGCACCACCTACTTCGGGAGCAATACCACCCCCTCTTCCCCCCAAACCATCGGGGACATGAGTCCCCACTTCTCAGCCGGAGAAGCGTAAGTGTTCTTTGGCTCCTCTTGCCAGGAAGTGGTCCCTTGGGTCACTCCCTTCCCAGGTTCCGACCAGTGGAAAAGTAGATACCCGCCAGTAGCGGAAGCAACCACAGGTAGCCGGTCGTAGGGCTTCACGGTCCTCCTCAGTCTCTGAGACTGACCCACTGAAGCCCTCCCAGCCAGAAATACCAAAGGAACAGCGAGACAAACCAAAAAAGAAGGCGGCACCCAAGAATCCAGACCTTGCGGTGGCACCCGTACAACCACTTCCTACAAGCTCTGCATCTGAGGATGTGATGGAGATTTTGGCATCCGCTGAGGACCTAGATCTCGCCGGACCCTCAGACACAATGGGTGTCGATCGCACAGGTACTGAATCAGTGGCAGCAGGTGACCCTGAGGCATAAACCCTTGAGCGCTTCATGCCTACCTAGCCTAACAATGACGTCATCCTCCAGTGGAATTGTGGTGTTTTTTTCCACTACCTGGCTGAGCTATGGCAGTTGTTAGGCCGTATACCTGCTTTCTGCATTGCTCTCCAGAAAACCTGGTTCCTGGCAATGCGAACCCTTGTCCTCCGCAGCTATAGGGGATATTACAAGAACTGTAGTGAATATAATAGGGAGTCAGGTGGAGTTTGTGTCTATGTCCTGAACTCAGTGTGTAGTGAACCTGTATCCCTTCAAACTCCTCTTGAAGTTCTGGCTGTCAGTATAAGGACGATGCAGGAAATAACTGTCTGCAACCTATATCTTCCTCCAGATGGTGTGGTACCCCTGAACATCTTGGCTGCCCTGCTTGATCAACTCCCTAAACTTTTCCTATTTCTGGGAGATTTTAACGCCCATAACCCCTTGTGGGGTAGTCCCATGCTTACTTCCCGAGGCAGAGGAGTCAAAAATTTACTGTCCCAACTCGACCTCTGCCTCTTAAATACTAGGGCCGTAAAACATTTCAATATGGCCCATGG
This sequence comes from Schistocerca piceifrons, assembly GCF_021461385.2. NCBI lineage: Eukaryota > Metazoa > Arthropoda > Insecta > Orthoptera > Acrididae > Schistocerca > Schistocerca piceifrons. The sequence goes on from NC_060139.1 coordinate 480,136,900, forward strand.
TAGTTACTCGGTCCTTGATTTATCAATCTCCAGCCCAGGACTCCTACCACATATATCCACAGGGGAGCACATGACAACCTGTGTGATAGTGACTGCTTACCCATCTTCCCGTTACTCCCCCGGCATCATGCCCATGGACGTCTACCCAGATGGGCTTGAGATAGGCAGATGGGGAAGCCTTCACCTCTGCCGTCACTGTAGAATCTTCCCCACATGGTGCCATTGATGTTGTAGCTGACCAGGTCACCACAATGGTCGTTTCTGTAGTGGAAAACGCAATCCCTCATTCTCAAGGGTGCCCCCAGCGAAAGACAGTCCCATGGTGATCGACAGTAGTCGCTGAGGCCATTAAAGTGCGTCAGAGAGCTCTAGAGTGACATAAACGGCACCCTTACCTACAGCAGCTCATAGTCATTAAACGGCTCCGTGCCTGGGTTTGCAAGCTTATACAAAGACAAAAGCAGGAGTGCTGGAAGAGAAATGTCTCAACCATTGGGTGCTATGCGTCACCTTCCCAAGTCTGGACCAAGATCAAATGTCTTTTAGGGTACAAGACCCCAAGGGTGTCCCTGGTGTTCACACCAATTGCGTGTTGTCTACCGACGCAAATGCAATTGCTGAGCACTTTGCTGTGCACTTTGCCCGTACCTCTGAGTCAGAGAATTATCTCCAAGCCTTTCACGTCCCCAAACGGCAGATGGAAGGGAGGATTCTCTCGTTAACTACACGCCACAGTGAACCCTATAATGCCACATTTACAGAGTGGAAGTTCCTCAGCGCCCTTGTATTTTGCCCCGACACAGCTCCTGGGCCATATCGGATCCACAGTCAGATAATTAAACCTCTCTTGACTGACTACAAGCGACATCTCCTCATCGCCTTCAACCGGATGTGGTGCGATGTCATCGTCTTTCCATCCCAGTGGCCTGAGAGCACCGTCATTCCGGTGCTCAAACCTGGTAACAACCCGCTTGACTTGGATAGCTATCAGCCCATTAGCCTCACCAACATTGTTTGTAAGCTTCTGAAACATATGGTGTGTCGGCGGTTGAGTTGGGTCCTGGAGTCAGGTAGCCTCCACTGATAATCTGGAATCCCTCGAGTCTGCCATCTGAACAGCCTTTTTGAGGTACCAACACCTGGTTGCCGTCTTTTTTGACTTACATAAAGCATGCAACACAACCTGGTGACATCATATCCTTGCTACACTGTACGAGCGGGGTCTCTGGGGACCGCTCCCAAATTTTATCCAAAACTTCCTGTCGCTTCATACTTTCCGTCTCCAAGTTGGTGCCTCCCATAGTCCTCCCACCCCCCCACCCCCCCACCCCCTCTCCTCCAAATAAGCAGGAGAATGGCATCCTGCAGGGCTCTGTATTGAGTGTCTATTTCTTTTTAGTGGCCATTAACGGTCTAGCAGCAGCTGTAGGGGCTTCAGTCTCACCATCTCTGTATGCAGACGATTTCTGCATTTCGTACTGGTGCTCCAGTACAGGTGTTGGTGAGCGGCACCTATAGGGAGCCATCCACAAGGTGCAGTCATGGGTTCTAGCCCATGGTTTACAGTTTTCAACCACAAAGTCGTATGTCGTGCACTTCTGTCAGCGTCATACCGTTCATCCGGACCCAGAACTTTACCTTCCTGACGATCCACTCACTGTAGTGGAGATATATCGATTCCTAGGACTCCATTGACTTTGCTTCCTCGTCTTCGTCAGCTTAATTGGAAGTGCTGGCAGCACCTCAATGCCCTCTGTTGCCTGAGCAACACCAATTGGGGTGTAGATCGCTCTACGCTTCTGCAGCTCTACAGAGCCCTGGTCCAATCCCGAATTGACTATGGGAGTGTGGTTTATTGTTCGGCAGTGCCCTCAGCATTGCGTTTACTCGACTTTGTGCACCACTGCAGGGTTCGACTAGAGACAGGAGGTTTTAGGACAAGTCCGGTGACCAGTGTACTGATGGAGGCTGGTGTCTCTCCACTGCAGATCAGACGTGCGCAACTGCTCGCCAGTTACGCAGCACACATTCATAGTTCCTCTGAGCATCTGAGTTACAGTCTCCGTTTCCCTGCCCGCAGAAGTCCATCTCCAGGATTGACGGCCCATGTCGGGGCTAACGACTGCAGTTCCTTCCCTCCGAACTGGAGTCCTTCCCTTTACCACCTCTACTTGCAGTCCGTTCATGTACGCCTTCATGGTGTACACCTCGGCTACAGCTTCGTCTCGACCTTTTGCATGGCCCTAAGGACTCTGTTAACCCCGCCGCTCTCCGCTGTCACTTCCTCTAGATTGTTGTCATGTTCCGGGTCTCTGACGTGGTTTACACAGACGGCTTGATGGCTTATGGTCACATAGGCTTTGCGTATGTTCATGGAGGACATACTGAACAGCACTCCTTACCAGATGGCTGCAGTGTTTTCACTGCAAAGCTGGCGGCCATATCTCATGCTCTTGAGCACATCCACTCGTGCTCTAGCATGTCATTCCTCCTGTGTACTGACTCATTGAGTAGTCTACAAGCTACCGACCAGTGCTACCCTCGCCATCCTCTGGTAGCGTCCATCCAGAAGTGCATCTATGCCCTGGAACAGTCTCGTCATTCAGTGGCGTTTGTGTGGACCCCAGGACACGTTGGAGTCCCAGGCTACAAACTTGCCGACAGGCTGTCCAAATAGGAGACGCGGAAACCGCTTCTGGAGATAGGCATGTCTGAAGCTGACCTGCTTCTTACGCCGCAGGGTTTTCTGGCTTTGGGAGACGAAATGTCGTAACAGTATGCACAACAAACTGTGTGTCATTAAGGAGACTATGAATGCGTGGAAGTCTTCCATGTGGTTCTCTTGCAGGGAATCAGTTGTCCTCTGCCGGCTCCGCATTGGCCATACATGGCTAACGCATGGTTACCTACTCTTTCGTGAGGACCAACCTGTGTGTCGCTGTGGCTCCCAAATGACAGTTGTTCACCTCTTGCTGGACTGCCCACTTTTAGCTCCTCTTCGTCGGACTTTTAATTTTCCCAGTTTCCTACCTTTGGTGTTGGGCTTCGATGCCTCAGCAGCATCTGTAGTTTTGCGTTTAATCGTGAGAGTGGGTTTTATACTTCTATATAGGTTTTAGTGAATGTACTTTGTCCCTCTGTGTCCTCCACCGTAGTGCTTTTAGGGTCTTTCTAGCATCTCTCTGTTGTTTTCTAGTCCTCTTGTTCCTTTTAGTGTTCGTTACCTTTCCTTTGTTTTGTGGTTTTTCCTCTCTTTCCGTTTTGTGTTATATGTCTCCTCCGTTTTTTTTTTCTTCCTCACACTTGTGACATTTTTTTAAATTAGGAACAAGGGAATGATGACCTCGTAGTTTGGTCCCTTCCACCCTCTTTTAAACCAACCAATCAATCCACGTTTGCATGAACATTGAGCATTGGGACTGTATGCGTTGTGAAACACCAAATAAGAGTCCGTGAACATTTCTCTTAAAAATCTCTAGAATTCTGATTTCAGCAATACGTATTGAAAATTAACATTTGTCATTTTAATGTCTATGATGTACAACTACGAGAACATTCCACTTGCTTTAGAAATTTCTTCTTAAATGTATAAAACTGACAATGTATCAAGTTTTATACAAGTGAGCCAAGTTGATATTTCCCTAAATAGAAACTACTAGATATCCATATATTCTATTAGATTTCATGTTCTTTATTTTGTACTGTCAAAACTTACATTAATATGGATTATTGGGTAGGAAAAGTAGTTCTAATTAAATTAATATGCAAAAAATAATAATTATGCATGCAATGATATGTGTGCAAGAGATGAATTCTAATGTGAAATGACTTGCAAGGAAATTGCTTTTCATTGTCATATGTACTGAAATATAAACTTATGCTTTGCAGCCCACAGCTGCAGGGAGTGGGATACCCCAAGTGAAATGTTATTTAAATGGCATAAAGATTCCTCGAGTGGTACGCATAAAGACACTACTAGTAAAGGTGATAGGTGTAGTGTGCTCTGTTGTTGGAGGCTTGGCTGCTGGTAAGGTATGTATGGCTCTCATGGTATTTTGAATTAGAATGGGACTAGTGCATGTGGTGTTCCTTACTGCTAAAAATGAAGTTATAACCTAGTGGATTACAAAATATACTTGGGTGAGCGAGGTAGAAATACAACAGAAATTTCTGTATTCCACACACACCTCACTCCCCCCCCCCACACACACACACCTCACTCCCCCCCCCCCCCCCCCACACACACACCTCACTCCCCCCCACACACACACACCTCACTCCCCCCCCCCCACACACACCTCACTCCCCCCCCCCACACACACCTCACTCCCCCCCCCCCACACACACACCTCCCCCCCCCCCCCCCCACACACACACACACACACACACACACCTCACTCCCCCCCCCACACACACACACACACCTCACTCCCCCCCACACACACACACACACCTCACTCCCCCCCCCCCCCCACACACACACCTCACTACCCCCCCACACACACACACCTCACTCCCCCCCCACACACACCTCACTCCCCCCCCCCACACACACACCTCACTCCCCCCCCACACACACACACCTCACTCCCCCCCCCACACACACACACACACACCTCACTCCCCCCCCACACACCCACCTCAATCCCCCCCTCCACACCCACCAACCCCCCCCCCCCCCCCACCTCACCCCACCCCCCCCCACACACACACACACCTCCCCCCCCACACACACACACACTCCTCACTCACCCTCCCTCCCCCCCCCCCCCACACACACACACACTCTCCTCACTCACCCTCCCCCCCCCCCCCACACACACACACACACTCGTAACTACCCCCACCCCACTCCCTTCATCCTCCCAACTCCCCCCCCCCCCCCCCCCACCACCACCACCACCACCACCACACTCCCTTCAATCCTCCCAACTTCCCCCACCCCCACCTACTCTCCCAAGGTGCTCTCACCCATCTTTTTGCAAGCGTCAGTACTTTCACACTGTATCCTTATAATAAAATACTCAGTCAATCCTTGTACATTTTCTATCTGTGAAGAAGTCAGTTGTTTTCATTTGTCTAATTTTACACATTAATTAGGAAGGTCCCATGATACACTCGGGAGCTGTTGTGGCTGCAGGCATTTCACAAGGAAAGAGCACAACATTGCGTCAAGACTTCAACATATTACAGTACTTCAGGGAGGACCATGAGAAACGAGACTTTGTCTGTGGAGGTGCAGCAGCAGGTGTTGCTGCAGCCTTTGGTGCACCTGTTGGTAAGTTTACACCTCTGATAATCTTTCACACTTTATTAGGTTGATGCTTTTTCCCCTTCTCATTTGGCCTCCTTGTAAGAGTCTCTTTCTGTGATCGAAAATAACTAAAAGTCCTATGGGGAGCAGAATGTCACCAGCTTTATGATGAAAAGATCGCCTGCTTTCATTTGTGCAGACAGTGCCCCCTATGGCAGTCCATCTCGTTGAAGACTACCATTGTATGCTACTTCAATTTGGTTTTGTTGTTACTTTCAATATAGTTTCCAACTTCTTGATTCATTAATTTTTGATATGTAACAAGCTGTAAATAATGTGTTGCTGTGATGAAGTTTTTTGTGACTTAAATTTAAATCATTCTACTTTCACGTAGTCATCTCGTGTGACTGAGTGTCCTGCAAAACGTTAGTGGTACGTTATGAGTATAATTATTTGAGTCTTCATCAGGTATGTGTAATACAGACATGAACAGTAAAAAGTTCACAACTTTTCAACAATTCTTGTTTATTGCATTCTATTGTCTTCTGTGTCCTGTGTTTTGTCCCTTCTGATGCTTCTTAAAAAAATTTCTTGTTGTCTAATGACAATTTTCTTCTTCTACTTTTTGTTGGATTTTCTCTCATCTATTTGTTCTTTTTCTTTACACTACATATGTATGTTAGTTTCATGTAATAGATCACTTCAAGGAGAACCTTCAGGGATGTGGAACGAGTCAAGGTATACACGAACATAACAGACAACACAGAGACATAATTTACATGCTGTATTAACTATAAATTATTATTGTCCTGCTTAATGCTATCTACCCTTGTTCTTATTGTTATCGTTGTTGTAGTTTTGTTGTTGTTGTGGTCATGGTCATCTTCAGTCCCAAGACTGGTTTGTTGCAGCTCACCATGCCAGTGTATTCTGTAAGTTTTCATCTCTGAATAAATACTGCTTGGTGCTTACATCTCTTGGTGTCCCTCTATAAGTTCTACCACCCTACACTTCCCTCCAATGCCAAATTGACAATTTCTTGTTGCTTCAGGATGTTTCCTATCAACTGAGACCTCTTTCAGTGGGCTGTGCCATAATTTTTTTTCTTTAAGTAGACTCATTGTCTTTCCTCATTAGTTCTTTGATCTACCCATCAAGTCTACAGTATTCTTCTGTAGCAATATGTTTCAAAAGCTTCACTTCTCTTCTTGTCTGAACTGTTTGGTGCCCATTTCACAACATAAAAGGCTGCATTCCAGACAATAATACCTTCAGAAAAGACTTATTAATGTTCAAATTTGTATTTGATGTTATTTCTTTTCAGAAATGGTTTTCTTGCTTTTGTCATTTGCATGTTCCTCCCCCAATAAGTGTGTGGTGTGCACTGGTGCCCGAGTTATTGCAGTCTTTCTTCTTTTCCAGGTTGCTTTATCTTCCACTTCCTTTTTCCTCCCAGTCATTATTCCTCTCCCATTACCCCTACCTTTCCCTCTCTTGGTGTTCTTATTTATGTAGGCCCAGGTATCCTACTGACTTAAATTTGTCTTGCTGTTTTGGTTTCTTTGCTTTTGCTCCTGATTTTTCGCTTTTCTTTTTTGGGGCCCCTTAGGGATTTGACCTCCATATCTAAATTTGACATCTGTAGTGTAAGCCAGATGCGGAAGAACTCCCTCCCTAGCATCTTTGGTGAGGGTTCTTCCCCCCCCTCCACCATTTTGTTGCATGGTGGAACTCTTGTGCACCCATTTGGCTGTGCCCCCTGACACTACAGGGATCTCACTGCTGGTACTTTCGCTGTGAACACCTTGAAAGCCTAAGAGTGGTTGCCCTGCAGGGATGGGTGATACCCTTGATGTGAACCTCTGATTGGAGTGGATGGTACCAGGGTGGATGATTGGCACATGGAACATGTTATATTCTCTGGCTGCTCTTCCGGTGGCCGTGTCTCTTCCTAGGAATAGTTCTGTCTCAGTTCCTGATTCTGCCTTCTCAGGCTTTCTCTCCTTGGCTTCCCTCTGGGAGGAGGGCCAAGCCTGCCAGTGTAGGTGAACCCTTTCCATGGTTCCTGGTCTGTTTCAGGAGTGACGGGGAGACTTCGGTGGCCACCAGACTCCCTTTCTTTTGTGGATCACAATGAGTACAAGTTTGGTGAAACAGAGTCCTTAATCAAGATGAGATCTGGTCCCCTCCGTATAAAGTCAACTTTTGCCAGCAAGTCGGCCTTCCTCCATGCCTGCAAACATTTTGGAGGCATCCCAGTGAATATCACTCCTCACGAATCTCTCAATATGACACAGGGTGTAATTTTTCACCTTCTCCTCCAGTCCAGGGATGAACTTAGGGCCAATCTGGAATGATGAAGCCTTCATTTCGTCCAGCATGTCCTGAGATGCTCTAAAGCCAATCATGTAGACACTAAACTGCTCTGGTCTACATTCTTCCCACTCACTGGAATGTCCAGTGTATACAAAGGAAAAAAGAATCCAGGAAATAAATATCCTTGACTGTCTCAGCTACTTTGAGGCCCAGAAGAAGTTTGACAGACTTCACCCTGTGAATCTCTAATCTATCCTTGCCTCAGTTACATCTTCGCCTCCTTCCCCCCTCCCCCCTCCCCCCCCACCTTATTCCCTCTCCTGGCCCTCTTCCCTGCCCCTCCCCCCCCCCCCCCCCCCTCACCCCATGGAATCTCCCGCACTTTCTCCTCAAGGAATTGCTGTTGCTCCTCTTCCTCTTCAGCCAGAGAAGAAATCCTCCTCTCTGGCTACTGCTGGGATGGAGCTCCCTCTCAGAACACGTTTCCACGACATTCTCAAGATAGGAAGTCTGCTACGTCGGGTCGGATGATGGCTCCACACTCCGAGGACCCCAAGGCCACTTGCTCTCTGTCCAATCTGGACATCGCTACCGTTTGTTCCCTTTCTGATAACACATCCTCTCTCCTTCCAAGGAAGAAGAAGCAGCAGCATAAGTCCAAGGACGAGGCTTCCCAGCCATCCTGGAGGGGCTTCACCCCTTCCTTCTCACTTTGAATCAGCTCCAGTTTTTATGGATGTCAATTCGTCCTCATCAGTTACGACCACTGTCCCAGTGACATGACCTGCTGTTGGTTTCTTTATGTCTAACCTGGAATCTCGCCACATGATAATCCAGTGGAATTGCAAAGGATATTACCATCACCTACCAGTGATAGAACAACTTACTTCCTCTTATTCTGCAGTCTGTCTTCCTCTTCAAGAAACACACTCTCTAATGCTTTAGATGACAAGAATTGATGTGGGGCTGATTTGCCAACTGCACACCTCTCTCACATCAGTTGACTTACTTGGTAAGCACTGCCAAGCTTCTTCTCTGGATAGTCGGCCACGTCGATCTCCTAAAACTTCTTCTCCGAAGAATACTGCTGGTTAACGGAATTTATCAAAGTCAGTCTCTCTCTCTCTCTCTCTCTCTCTCTCTCTCTCTCTCTCTCTCTCTCTCTCTCTCTCTCCCTCCTCCCGCCCCCCCCCTCCCAGAAATAAGTGGATACTTGCAGAACACTTTTAGTTTAGTCTTGGTATATTTCAACTTCCACAAAGAACAAATTCACGTTTCTCACATAAATATTCGGAAGTAAGTTGACCGATTTGTCTCACATTAGACTCGATTAAATACATTTACAATAGCGTTGGTCTAACAACCATATAATTTATGAAAATGTCTTGCGTCTAGCAAGTCCAACACATGAATTACTTGAAAGTCTAACCTCATTTCTTCCTTTGTCCTTAAAAATCATCACAGTCACTAAAAGCACAGAATAATGCATAAACACTCCTTGTTCTTCTCTACACATACACTGAAACTGTATGGATTGTACAACAGGTACTTGGTGTCCACCATTCGGCCGCTGCGTCTGAAATTCGCTCGTGACTGTTTTTAGACCTACACACACAAACATGCAATGCGCAGTAGGTCGGATTCATCTCTCTCACACTTATATTTAAAATATTGTGTGTTCGAGATGGAGGAAGGCCAAGTGGTTCTAGAATTCTTGAAGCACTACATATCCCCCCCCCAGATTGGACACGCAATATTTTATGTACATCTATATCACATATAACAATAATTCATATTTCAGCAGTATACCTTGTTCTTTTCATAACCGGGAATATTCTTTTTCTTATTATTTAGCTCTTATTTTTTTCATTTTACTTTAATTATAAAATGTGAATATTTCAATCAATGTTGGAGTTCGTTTTCGTATGTCTAGGAATTGTGAGGAATAAACCTTTAGTTTCCATTGTAAGCTCCAGGTGTTCATGACACTTGAGTACTTTATTCTTTATTCTAATTCCTTGTACTATTTTTCCCTTAGTACGTACTAGTATCATTATTTATAGTAATTTGTAGTCCGGAGGAACTCTGGGCAACTGAATTTTTCGACACTTGTAAACTCGCATAAAACATAATAAAGCTAGTGGTGTATAGAATTCAAACTTACCAGAATAATTCCTATTAAATGTGTGACTTCTGTCAGGATACTATCCTTTCCCCTAGGATCAGTGCCTATACCTTACATGTGTGTGGACCCTATGAGTTCACTTCCTCCTTCTGTTCTGGTAGGTACGCACCTTTATAAAACATTCCTATTCATGAGGCCACAGGTCGTCCTCTCTCTATGTAGGTACACCTGCCCTATATCCTTAGCAAATTCCGGGTACGCCCCCCTTATCCTCTGAGTAGGCCTCACTGTTCATTGCCCTAGTATACATCTTTAGGTACACTATAATTAAATATTTCCTGGTAAAATAAAAATCTATTTTACACTTCACTCTCTCTGCTTAGTACCTTATTTACCCTAGAGTTCTCCTCTACTTTTCAACTTCTATGGTCTTAGTAGATACTATGTCTACACACATTATTCGACTCATGGTAGATACTACGTCTACCTATTCTGTTCAAGCCGCACTAGCCTACTATTCATTAATTTATATGAGTATTCGCTACACTGACTTACATTACTCATGCTTCCTGCTTATGCATACTCGTTGTTAAGATCATCATAGTTTTTCTATACTTATGGACATATGCAATATGGAATCTTCGTTGTTCTTATATGATACCTTTTCATGTAAATAGGCAATGTAGAACCATCATAATAAAAACAATGTGTGCGTCTTTCTAGATGTACGTATATCTTCTCCCCTACAACCCTTGGCGGTTCTTACATCCTTCTAATCTGTAACTTCATTGTTTGTGTATTCGTATTTCTTTGTGGGTATGTGTAAGTTTGTTTGTGTGTTCTGATTCTTCAGCCTTCTTATGTGAAAATAAGTTGTAGGTTATAGGAAACCACGGAGACTATGGAGGACTTCTGCGATAGAAGTATATGAATATGGAAAGAGGGGAAAAAAGTTAGGTCCTTCAAAGACAAGTAAGAAAGGAAAAAATAGAAATGGTTGCTAAGATCGAAGAAGTGAAAGAAGATAGCCCCAAAGACAGGAAGAAACCCTTCCAAACACTCCCCTCCCCCCCCCCCCCTCCCATTCACCTTCCTCAGGATCCCTACCTTGCCAGTACTTGAGTGGGAAGCCAGAGGAGGTGTGGTGTTAAATCGTCTCCTACAGAACAGACATTCCCACCTTCACCCTTGAGGTCCCCGAAGAAAATCTTAGCAACCCTATGGAAATGGCAAATGGTGAAGAACCAGTTACACTTGTTTGTGAGGGTTGTTTGGAAAGTGTGATGTGTGTTCTGTTTTAGCCATGATTTATCTGTTGGTGTAAATCATGCTCTTATTTACACTGTCCACCCCTTTCAAAATCAATACAAATATTCCCATCTACATCACATCTCATAAAAGGCACAAAATATAAAATCCATACACTGCAGTATAACGATTGTTCAATTAGTTATATGATATTACCTTTTTCCACAAATATAATATTCTATTCTGTTCATTTCGTCTAGAGATCACTGTTTATGTGTGATTCTCTTAAATTGTTTTCTATTTTGTTGTCATATCCAGTTTTCTCAGTACTAAAATTATAGGCTAGTTTAAAAATTCAAGAATAGATTACAGAATAGTTCAAGATTTGAAGGGAATTCGGTGCAGTAAACTATTTTGGAAGAAACACCGAAAACCACTCTCGGGATCAGACGGTCGTCACTCCGCCCGTTAACACAGAACGTTAACGTCCCTGGGGGATATGTGACTTCGCCCGGGTCCCATGGATCTGATATTAACTTCACTTGAGCAAGTGCAGACCAGTACTTCTCATTAAATTTTGTTTGAAAGTATCTCCACTGTAAAACAATCACCACTTCCCTAGGTAACACAATCACCACTTCCCTAGGTAACACAATCACCACTTCCCTAGGTAACACAATCACCACTTCCGTAGGTAACACAATCACCACTTCCGTAGGTAACACAACATTAGGTGATGATACATTGTTTTTCTACTTTGTTTTGGATAAGCTTGAATTCTTTCCACATGTCATCTATAACCTTGCTAGTATAAGTTTGGAAGAAGCAATAATAAAAATGTTTCTGGAGGTTATACTCTTGGTAACTTTTCAATCTAAAATTTGTTCAAATGGTTCCTACAAACTACATACATTTATAATATCAAAGTTAGATATGGTCTCTTTGAAGTATTTATTGACATCATCCACTCGTGCACTGACAACTGTAATTTGCAATTGAATAATCGACATCAATTCCTTAGGCTGATCTACACTCCAAAGTATTCATTCCCTGTCTCACATTATTGTACTCACTATTGTACCCGTCTTCCAAAGATGCTAAGTTTTCAATAGGTTCTGATTCTACATTATTACATTTATCTTCAATATCAAACTCTAACTTCTTTACCAAAGCCTGAATTTGATCATTCTGTTTCTGATTAAAGTCAGTGAACATTTGATTTACATGGAAGCTTAAAGAGTTAGTTACTTCATTCTTTAAATCTAATTTCTAATCCTCTACCCAGTTCTAAGCAAAAAAGGGAAAGCAGAAAGGTGGAAGGAGTATATAGAGGGTCTATACAGGGGCTGTGTTTTTGAGGACAATATTATGGAAATGGAAGAGGAGGTAGATGATGATGATGAAATGGAGATATGATACTGCGTGAAGAGTTTCACAGAGCACTGGAAGACCTAAGTCGAAACAAGGCCCCGGGAGTAGACAACATTCCATTAGAACTACTGACAGCCTTGGGAGAGCCAGTCCTGACAAAACTCGACCATCTGGTGAGCAATTCCCTCAGACTTCAAGAAGAATATAATAATTCCAATCCCAAAGAAAGCAGGTGTTCACAGATGTGAAAATTACTGAACATCAGTTTAATAAATCACAGCTGCAAAATACTAACGCGTATTCTTTACAGACGAATGGAAAAGCTAGTAGAAGCCGACCTTGGGGAAGATCGGTTTGGATTCCGTAGAAATGTTGGAACACGTGAGGCAATACTGACCCTACGACTTATCTTAGAAGATAGATTAAGGAAAGGCAAACCTACATTTCTAGCATTTGTAGACTTACAGAAAGCTTTTGACGATATTGACTGAAATACTCTCTTTCAAATTCTGAAGGTGGCAGGGGTAAAATACAGGGATTGAAAGGCTATTTACAACTTGTCCAGAAACCAGGTGGCAGTTATAATAGTCGAGGGGTACGATAGGGAAGCAGTGGTTGGGAAGGGAGTGAGACAGGGTTGTAGCTTCTCTCCGATGTTATTCAATCTGTATATTGAGCAAGCAGTGAAGGAAACGAAAGAAAAATTCGGAGTAGGTATTAAAATCCATGGAGAAAAAATAAAAACTTCGAGGTTCGCCGATGACACTGTAATTCTGTCAGAGACAGCAAAGGACTTGGAAGAGCAGTTGAACGGAATGGACAGTATCTTGAAAGAAGGATATAAGATGAACATCAACAAAAGCAAAACAAGGATAATGGAATGTAGTCGAATTAAGTCGGGTGATGCTGAGGGAATTAGATTAGGAAATGAGACACAAAGTAGTAAAGGAGTTTTGATATTTGGGGAGCAACATAAGTGATAATGGTCAAAGTAGAGAGGATACAAAATGTAGACTGGCAATGGCGAGGAAAGCGTTTCTGAAGAAGAGAAATTTGTTAACATCGAGTATAGATTTAAGTGTCAGGAAGTCGTTTCTGAAAGTATTTGTATGGAGTTTAGCCATGTATGAAAGTGAAACATGGACGATAAATAGTTTAGACAAGAAGAGAATAGAAGCTTTCGAAATGTGGTGCTACAGAAGAATGCTGAAGATTAGATGGGTAGATCACATCACTAATGAGGAGGTATTGAATAGAATTGGGGAGAAGAGAAGTTTGTGGCACAGCTTGACTAGAAGAAGGGATCGGAAGCAGCTTGCAGAGGATAGAGTAGCATGGAGAGCTGCATCAAACCAGTCTCAGGACTGAAGACCACAGCAACAACAACACTTTATTATTTAAATCACCAAATCCAATCTTAAAAGCCCCCCACGATTTCGCATGCACTACCAAATTCTTTGCTTTGCGATTCTACTTTGGCATTTAACAAATTTAATTGAGAATTTACTGAGTGTAGTTCTTTACTTAAAGTAGCATTTTGAGCAGTTGAAGCTGCACTCAAGGCATTTTGAGCTTTTAAAGTTTCATTTAACTGTAAACCCTGGGCTTCTACCTTTCTTAAAGCCGCTGAATCTGCACTTTGGGCTTTGATTAAATTTACTAATTCGGATCATTCTGGTACTTCCTTACTCACTTTCGTAGCTATGGCTGGTTCTAATGTTTCCCCAATTCTCTGTGTATTATCCATATTCCTATTAGTTGTTGTTCTAGTAATCATTTAACGAATTAACTCTAAGTATAGTAACTATGCCAATAAAGGTCACTCTACTGTTTGTATCACTTCTTGCTAAGGTACTGAAGTTCTATTTTGCGCTCACCCGACGTAGAATTCTCGCAATGTGAGTAAGTGGATGTGACGGCAAGTCATCAGTGGTGAACAGCAACCTGGCGGTGTCAAATGTTTCTGTCGACGTCGGCATCAGTAGGCAGCTGTGGAAGCAGATCAGCACCGGCAAACCGCAACCGGTGCTGGTGGCATTGGGTGTTGTTTCCGCATCAGTGTCGCCATGATGTGTGCGAGAGCTGTATGCTCTCTCCACTGCACCTTCATAGTTGAATTATTCTCGTTATATCTGTTCTTAGTCTAATACATCGAGGTCTTCTTTCTGTTCTTTTAATGTTATTGTTATTACTTCCGTACATCTTCCCTTTTGTTGCATCTGCAAATTTTTCCATTTGATTTTTGGACTTAATCCAATTACACGAAACAGTTCTCTTGTCTTGTTATATCTGGTTGCTATGGCAACACATCATAACTACTTCTTCGATTTCTTCTCAAAATTCCAGTTTTTCGAGTCCTTTCCACTGGTTGCCATGCTCTAACGCTGTAGACGGTAGAACGTGTGGAGTAAATGTACAAACTTTATGGTTCCACTAATTCACAATGTATTGGATTATGCAGAATAACATTCTCGCATTTCACATGTAAATATCTCATGTATTTCACTCATATTTGGATCTTCAGAAATGCATTAAATTAACATTCGTAAGCGAGTTGGTTTAAGAACCACTCATAATTTATGAATATGTATTGCTTCTAGAAAGTCCAACACATGGATTACTTGAAAGTCTAACCTCATTTCTTCATCACAGTCACAGTCACTAAAAGCAAAGAATAATTCTTAAAAACTCTTTGTTCCTCTCTACACATACACTGAAACTGTATGGATTGTACAGAAGGTACTTGTCGGCTGCCGTTTGGCCGCCGCGTCCAACACGCGCGCGCGCGCGCGCGCGCCACACACACACACACACACACACACACACACACACACACACACACACACACACACACACAGTGCGCAGTAGGTCAGATTAGTCTCCCTCACACTTCTATTTAAAATATCGTGAGTTCGAGATGGAGGAAGGCAAAGTGGTTCTAGAATTTATGCAGAAATCTCGAAGCACTACAATTCCTATGATGAGCACTCTCTAATGATTCTTGGCTGTCGGGGAAACTGTAGGAACTATGCAGGCCCTGAGATAGCATCTACAGGGGTCTGCAGTTTAGTTCACACAGATGTCATTAGATGTCATTAGTGACTGGATCCCCCTTCATACCACCCTGGAAGCAATAGCAGTAAGAGTGCAAATGACCCCAGCAATCACCGTTTGCAATGTCCACCTCTCTCCAGGTAGGCCACTTCCTTATGCTGAACTGCCTACCTTAATAAAGTGAAGTTCTACCACTGTATTGACCAACTTTTTACGGACATTTATTTGTATGTTCTCAATCACGGGTCCCCTACCCACTTCAGTGCTGCTTATGGCACCTTTTCTGCTATTGATCTCATGACCTCCTCTCATGGCTTCACTACATTGGTCACCCCAGGATGATCTTTGTGACAGTGACAACTTTCCAGTGATGCTAGCCTTCCGCTGCCACAAACAAGCAGACAGCCCCCACAAAGGACAGTCTACATGGCCAGTTGGCCTTTATATACATCTGTTGTGCACTTCGACACCTCTCTCTCAGACCGCATTGATGCGGTTATGCAAGACATCTCTGACACTGTTCTTCATGCCGCTGGCACTGCTATCCCCCTATCCACAGGTTCTCCTAGTCGTTGACCAGTACTGTGGTGGACATAGCAGTCACTATGCAGGACTACAGACAAGCATTGCAGTGATGTAAACAACACCCTTCACAGATCAACCTTATCACTTTTAACCATCTCCATGCTAAGGCTCAAGGAGAGCAAAAAGGAATGCTGGGAGTGCTATGTTTCCTCCTTGGGGACATATGCCTCTTTATCTTAGGTTTGATCTAAGATTCCTAGCTTTCTGGGCTGTCAGTGACAATCAACTGTCCAGGGTCTTGTCCTACAGAGTGCTCTGTGTTGTCTACATCCATCCGTCCTTGCAGAACACTTCATGACACACTTTGCGACAGCATCGGTGTCATCTTTGTACCCTACTACCTTCCTCTGGCAGAAACGAGGAGTTGAAGAAATCCCCCATTTCAAGCCCCACCAAGCTGAAGCCTAAAATGAAACCTTCACTGAATGGGGTTTCTTGCAGACTCTTACCTCTTCATATGACAAGTCCCCAGGCCTGGATTCAATCCACAACCAGATGATTCAGCACCTAAACATTACCCAGAGGCAACATCTACTCAGGGTCTTCAACCACATTTTGCTCACAGCAATGGCGTGACAGCATAGTTATCCCCTCCTTAAACCCGAGAAGAACCAACATATCTTGACCAACATACTTTGTAAACTGCTCCGGAGGATGGTTATCTTCAGTTCATGCTGGTACTCAAATCTCAGGGCTTTTTCCCCCATAGTAGTGTGGCTTCTGGGAAGGGTGATCTAAAACTGATCATTTACTCAGATTGGAAACAACAGTCTTGACAGGCTTTTACTAACTGCCTGCACCTTGTCACTGTCTTCTTTGACCTACATTTGGCATACGACATAGTGTGGTGCATATGATTGGCACACCAGTGTCTTGGCAGTTGTCAGCTTGGGAGGCTGGAACTGCCCTTCTCAATCAAGTAGCTTATCAGTTGGCCTCACAAGGGCTGAGGGCACCCTTGCTTGCCAGCATCCCTTGGCAGACTTGGTCACCCATCCAAGTGCTAACCAAGCCCAACAGTGCTTAACTTTGGTGATCTGACGGGAACCAGAACCAGTGTTGCCATTTCCATTGCCATTGCCTCTAACCACTCCTACTTTAACCATTTCTGTAACTTCATTGATTTCAGGAAACCCTTTCAGTTGCCTGTTTACTGGAAAAATTAAAACTTGTTCTATGCGAACATTACTGTTAATTGGAAATTTTCATCTTCCAGTTTAAATAATCTGATCAGTCATAAAAGTAATGTTAAATAAAGTACTCTCTTCAATCTTTTTGAATATTTTGAGGTTTCCTGATTCTTCCAGAATGAAAAACAAATAGTCAAAATAATTGACTCACAACATTGATATCAAAAGGAAAATACGTAATAGCAGCAATACTGAATAACATCACTTGTCCGTAAATGGAAAAGTATTTTGCATTAGTCAGTAATAACCTCGTATGTATTTAGGTTATATGATTCTCATAATCATAATTACATCCCTGCACAAACTGGGTAGCATAGATCGAATGAGATGTCTACATGTCGATAGAGAGAAGTTGAAGAGATGACGTAGTGCAGAAGAGTGAAAACTGGGAAATAAACTATTTACATAGCTCACAGATAGTCATTGCCTTGAAGGTTATCATCTTTACTAATTCAAATTTATAATCCTACATATCAGTTCATTGTACTACAAAATCCTATGAAAATAAAACACCATATAACCACAAAAACTTGCTGGTGGTGTAACCCAAATTCAAGTGTAAGACTCAAAACAACATAATTAACAAATTATACGGTCGGAAAGTCTCTTACATAACAAAAGTTTACTTCATTTTTGTTATTAACTGCCTTAGTCTAATTTTTCACATGGTATTTTGACCTCTGGTCTAAAATGTGTTGTGGTACCTTTTCTTCTAAGCCTAGCACATAATGCAGTCTCTCTGGTCCTCTTTGTAATAGAAAAATTAAAATTAAGAATAATCATATAGAACATCGACCGGTCGCACACTTTCTTACTGTAAAATTGCTTTCACCTGTGAGATAAGAGTATAATCACATAATTATTGGACTGTTGGCATCATGTTAGAGGTTTAATAGTACTGTTCAGTTTAAAATTACCATTTACTACAACAGTAAAGCACAGTGGTATGTCACCAAGGCAACAATTATGTAATTTGAAGGCTGACTATGAGAAAACAAAGGAAGTGAATCAAGGAAGTTTGTGTTGTGTAAATGTTGGAGGAGAGAAGATAGACCATTTAGAAATGCTATCCACATTATTTTTCATGACTGTTATGGATGAGGTAACGGCAGAAGTGGTGGCATGAATAGAAGATGAAAATATTGAAGCAGTGGTATTTGAAAATGATTTAATGGTCTGGCAGAATTAAGGAGGAGAGACAAAAGAAGGGCTCAATGTATGGAAGTAAATGGTGGGACCATATGGATTGAAACTTAATGATTATGACAATGAGGAGTAAGAGGGGAGTAGCAATGGATCTACATCTGCATCTACAGAGATACTCCGCAAGCCACCGTAAGGTACGTGGTAGATGGTACCCTGTACCACTACTTGTCATTTCCTTTCCTGTTCCACTTGCAAATACAGTGAGGGAAAAACGACTGCCTGTATGCCTCCATATGAGCCCTAATTTCTCGTGTCTTATCTTTGTTGTCCTCAGCACAATGTATGGTGGCAGCAACAGAATCGCGTGGGAGTCAGCTGAAAATGCCAGTTCTCTAAATTTTCTCAATACTATTTCTCGAAAAGAATGTGTCCTTCACACCATGAGTCCCATTTGAGTTCCTAGAACATCTCCGTAAATCTTACATGTTGTTCGAAAATATCAGTAATGAATCTAGCAGCCTGCCTCTGAATTGCTTCGATGTCTTCCTTCAATCTGACCTGGTACGGATCCCAAACACTCGAGCAGTACTCAAGAATAAGTCACACCAGCACCCTACATGTGGTCTCCTTTACAGGCGAACCATTCTTTCTTAAAATTCTCCCAATAAACCAAAGTCGACCATTCGCCCTCCCTACACAGTTCTCACATGCTCGTTCCACCTCCTATCGCTTTGCAGCATTATGCCCATATATTTAAATGACTTGACCATGTCAAACAGGACATTACAGGTTTGACCATCCTACTCATCAGCATTACCTTACATTTTTCCACATTTAGGGCTAGCTGCCATTCATCACACCAACTGGAAATTTTGTTTAAGACGTCTTGTGTCTTTCAACTTTCACTCACATTACCATACACCATGGCATCATCAGCAAACCACCTCATATTGCTGTCCACTCTGTCTGCTAAATCATTTATTTATATAGAGAACAACAGTGGTTCTATCACACTTCCCTGGGGCACTGCTGATGATACCCTTGTATATGATGAAACAGGCCATAGAGGACAAGATACTGGGTTCTATTAGCTAAGAAGTCTTCAAGCCACTCACGCCCATGAACCACTCCATACACTCATACCTTCGTTAAAAGCGTGCAATGGGGCACCTTGTCAAATGATTCCTGGAAATCTAGAAATATGGAATCTGCGTGTTGCCCTTCATCCACTGTTTGCAATGTATTATGTGAAAAGGACAAGCTGAGTTTTGTGCGAGTGATGCTTTCTAAAACCATGCCGATTCATGCACATAAGCTTCTCAGTCTCAAGAAAGTTTGTTATTTCAAACTTGGAATATGTTCAGGGACTCTGCAGCGAACAGAAGTGAGGTATATAGGTCTGTAATTTTGTGGGTCCATTACTTTACCCTTCTTATATATTCAGTTGCTTGTGACTTCTTGCTGAGTGAGAGATTCATGTTAAATGCAAGCTAGGTAAGGGGCTGGTGCCGTAGAGTACTCTTTGTAAAACTGAACTAGGATTCCATTGGGACCTGGTGATTTATTTGCTTTCAAATCTTTCAGTTGTTTCCCTAAGCCAGGTATGCTTATTACTATGTTGTCCATACGGGAGTCTGTCTGATGGTCAAATGATGGTATGTTTGTACTATTCTTCTGGGTGAACGATTTCTTGAATGTGAAATTTAAAACTTTGGCTTTCATTTTGCTATCTTCAACTGCCACACCAGACTGGTCAATAAGTGACTGAATGAAAGCTTTAGACCCGCTTGGCAATTCTACGTAAGACCAGAATTTTCTTGGGTTCTTTGCCAGATCTTTTGATAAGGTGTGACAGTGATACTAATATGGTTCGTGCAGAGATCTTTTCACTGACACACAACGCACAAATCTCTACTAACCTTCAGTTGTTGTCATTTGTGCATTCCCTTTTGAACCTAGAGATCAACAGCCTGTGCTTCCGCAGCATCTGCCAAATTTGGTTATCAAACCATGGTGGGTCTTTTCCATTCTTTATCAACTTACTAGGCACATAACTCTCCAGACCACGATTAACAGTCTGCTTAAAATTTGCCCATAAGTAATGTACATCCATCTTACAGGAACTAAGTGATGCCGATTCACTGCCTAAGTGAGATAAAAGTTTATGGGGCAAGTACTGAAGAAAGTGAGAAATTTCAAGTAATTAGGTGCACAATGTAAGACAGCAGGAGGAATGATTGAGATTAATGAAAGGGAAAGCAAGCCTGTGGATTCCTGCAAAGTGTAAGAAGCCTGATATGGATTACGGATGTACCACCAAAAAGTAAGCAAATGTTGTATCAAGCATATTATGTTTTAGTACTTACATATATATCAGAAACTTGGGAAATGAAGAACAGGCAGGTGAGAAGGGCACAAGCGTGCAAGAAAAAATTTCAGGGAAGCAGGATGGGACTTATTGAATGGAATGAGAAGAAACAAGATGTTAGAGAAATTGTAAAAGACAAGCCCACACAAGAGACCATAGATAAGAAAAGATTAAAATGGTATGAGCAAGTTAAAAGAATGAGAGTTGTCTGGATACTGAGACAGGCTCGTGAAATTACAGTAGGAGGTAAGATACGTAGAGGAAGACAGATAGAGGATCGTTTGAGTGAAGGAACGTGTGAAGAAGAGAGGAAAATACTGGAACAGAGAGGGGAGAGAAATGTTGTGGGAGGACAGGAAAAGATGGGGAGACTTACATTCCAAACAGACCTAACCCAGGTATAAAATTAAGTCACGTGTGGCCTGTGGGTGTTTTATCTGGACAATATTTACAGGACTCTTGTGTATGGGGCAGCCGTGCTAAAATTTACAAATGTTAAGAATCTTTACAACAAAATCAAAGATTTTAGTTAATCAATAATCTTTAAATTGTTTACTGAATTTACTCATATACTTCTTCCACCACTCTATATATAGTTGTTTGCAAAATTTAGCTTATCTGTCACACTGATTCCTCTGATAAAACACATTTTCAGTTACTTTCAGACCTCCAGTTTGGAAACCCATTCACTTCTGACAGCTTCATATCATTATCTCCTTTTTATGACAAAACCTCTCTGCCAAATCAACAAACCATGTTACATCTATATAAAAATTCTGTACTTTAATCGTAGTTTCCTCTTTATAATTACACAATTTTTACCATAATTACTTGCTTCCTTTTTTTATTGTGTCCACATAGGAGACATCAAGGTTTCTGACATGAGATACTGTATTCAACTCACCTTTCCAACCAAATTGTACTTCGGTCACCTTCTGATCCAAATGGATTCTATGTTGGCCACTCTGTCATTTCTATCACTTACTTTATCTATTTAATTTTCTGGATTATTATTCTCCAAAGCAGTTTATCAACTTTACTCATTTTTCCATTTCTTCAATGTCAGCTCAGTTGTGTTACCTTGTCATTTAATTCTTCTTTGTTTCTGCTGTCTGACTAAACAGTTTACTTTTTGATTCTACTTTATATATCTCTAAACATTTGTTCCACTACAGAATTTCCTGCTGAATACAAATTAATTTTATCTTATCATGAATCATCACCAACTCCAATTGTTTATGGTCCCAGGTCAGATTTTAAATCAGTAGTTATCAGGTTAAAAAGTCAAAGTTCAATGTTTTGCCAAAACACCTTGTACTTGCCGATACTAAGTTGCAGTAATCTTGTCATTTGGATATGAATTGCCCTTTTAATATATACAAGATTGTATCCAAAAGTTTGTGAAATACATTGCTGGACAAAAAAGTGAAGCACCCAGAAGACAGTCAGATGTTAATGTAACGTCTTCTGCATCTACATACAAGCCATTGTACGGTGCCTCTGTACAAACCCTAATCTCCCTAATCTTATCTTCATGGTCCTTACAGGCAAAGTACTTGGCAGCTGTAGAATCATTCTACACTCAGCATCAAATTCCAGTTCTCTAAATTGTCTCAGTAATGCTCCTCGAAAAGAATGTCATCTCCCTCCACTGAGCCTCATTTGAGTTCCTGAAGCATCTCCATAATACTCACGTGTTGTTCGAATCTACCAGTAACAAATCGAGCAGCTTGTGTCTGAATTGCTTTGATGTCTTTCTTTAATCCGACCTGGTGCAGATCCCAAACACACTAACAGTACTCAACAATGGGTTGCGCTAGTGTCCTACATGCAGTCCCCTGTACTGATGAACAGCACTTTACTAAAAATTTTCCCAATAAACCAAAGTCTTCCCTGTTACAATCCTTACATGCTCATGCATACTCGTATGCACCATTGGCATGTTTGTAAAATTGTTGTTTGTTTTCAGTGTTTTACCAGGACTGGTAAGGGTATATAAGGGGTGTGAACTGCACCACATGTTGAATTATCACTGTGCGGCGTGTTCTTGTACTTGTCTAAGTCAATGTTATCAACATGTGTCAGAGTTTGAAAGGGGGCTTCATTGTGTGTCTCCATTTGGCCAGTGATCAAATCACACTATATCCAAATTTGTGGGGATCTTGTATGTGACAGTGCAGTGGTGTTGGACTTCATGGGAGCATGAGGGCAGGTTACTTGTTGTCAAGGTTTTGGTGCAGCGTGTTCTTGTACTTGTCTAAGTCAATGTTATCAACATGTGTCAGAGTTTGAAAGGGGGCTTCATTGTGTGTCTCCATTTGGCCAGTGATCAAATCACACTATATCCAAATTTGTGGGGATCTTGTATGTGACAGTGCAGTGGTGTTGGACTTCATGGGAGCATGAGGGCAGGTTACTTGTTGTCAAGGTTTTGGTGAACCATGTCTAAGGACCTCAAGGAAGGATCACACCAAGCACATCGTAACCACCTCACCTTTGTGCCAGCCACTGGAGACAAGTAATTGACTCCCTGCAACATTCTGTGCCATGCTGCACATTGATTGTTGACTGACAGCTGCCAGGCTATGGAATTACATCTGTTTAATGCTAAAACACAAATGGTTGAATTGGGAGTGTTGCCCTGACCGAGAAGAATTTACTGATTGTGTTCAGTGATGAATTGCAGTACTATGCTACCCGGATGACCATTGTTAGTGAGCATGATGACGACCTGGGGAGTGGTTCCACTCTTCCAATGCTTTGGAGAGTGTTTGGGTTGATTTGGGAGAAGAGAACAAACTGAGAGGTCAACAGTCACATCGGATTAGGGAAGGATGGGGAAGGAAGTCGTCCGTGCCCTTTCAAAGGAACCATCCCAGCATTTGCCTGAAATGATTTAGGGAAATCACGGAAAACCTAAATCAGGATGGCTGGACGCGGGATTGAACCATTGTCCTCCTGAATGTGGTTCCAGTGTGCTAACCACTGTGCCACCTCATTTGGTCTTTGGAGAGGTACAGCAATCTTACTCCTGTTGTCATGGTGTGAGAAGCCATTAGATATGACTTCGGGTCATGGCTGACAATGAGCAAGGAATCTCTGACGGCACAACAGGATGTCATGGACAACCTATGCCCTCGTGTGTTATATCTCTTATGACACTATCGTAGTGTCATTTTTCAGCAGAGCAGTGCTCATTCACATATGCTGCATGTGTGTGAGCTGTGTGTGTAATGTTGGGGTATCCTGTGGCCAGAAAGATCTCCAGATTTGTCCTGCTACACATGTAGGACCAGCTTAGAAGTCAACTGTGTCCCGGGGCCAGTATCCAGGATATCAAGGACCAGTTAAATCAGTTGTGGACCAACATATTTAAAGAGAGGACGCAATGGCTTTTGATGTCATTTCCAACTAAATTAGTGCATATGTCTAGGCCAGAGGGAGTGCAACGCCACTCGTATTAGAAAGTTCTTAGCAAGTTTCACTCATTGTAATTGCTGGAATAACATCACTTGTGCTCTCATTCTGTGAAGATTAATTTTGTTTGCTCTTCAGCTTCTGGGTGCTTAATTTGCTTGATTTTTATTGTCAGGCAGTGTCGTGTCTATTAATTAAAGATGTTGTACCTAGATCTTATTCTGTGCCATCGCCTCCATAGTAGTAGTCCATTTAGAAGCAGATACATTGTCCTCAGTATTTTCACAACTTTCTAAATGTGTCTTGAAACACTTTCTTTCTTAGGTTGTTTAGTAATCTCTGCGATTCTGATTGAATATCCTCCACTATGTCAATTCTTTACCCCAACAACTTGATTTTGAGTTTGGAAAAAAAGGAAGTCACACTCAGCTAAGTCTGGTGAGTGTGGTGGCTGGGGAATAAATGTCATGGTGGGAACACTGTCATGTTGTTTTTAGTAAAATCTCTTAATCATGTAGGCTGAATACTTTCATGCTTTTTCGTAGGTGAGTGTCAAATTGTTCATTCACCACTTTCGTGCACTTTTCTCATGTCCTTCTTCAAACACTGTAAAGTATTGCAATAGAATTGATTATCAACCCATCTTGTGAGGAGGAACAAATTCTTTCAATCAATAAGGAGTTAATGTTGTTTTTGGCTTCTTAAACTTTTTTGACTGAAGTGAAGGACTATTCCATTATTATAAATGTCTCTTGGTTTCGGGACCATGGCCATAAACCCAAGTTCATCTTCTGTCATCATTTACAACCTTTGAAACTAAATTTATATTGCCTCGAAGTAGTTAAGTTCCCTTCTGACTTCCATGTGAAGCTGCCTCTGACTTGAAGTAGTTGTGGCTAAATCTTTGCTGCAGTCCATCTCATGTTCAGTTCTTTTGACAAAATACAAGAGGTGTTCAGTAAGTAATGCAACACTTTGTTTATCCCATTTCGGTTAAAAGAATGCAGAATTTGTTGTGGAATGTGATAGAATATTCCCACTTCATTTCGTATAGTTTCATGAAGTTCAGACAGGTGATGGTACTATACATAGCCTTCAAAATGGTGTTTGTAACCGAGGTTGAATGAGACGGGACAAAACGATAATGTGTTTATCAATGTTAAGACTGATCATGTGTACATATTCTGTAAACTGACTCATTCCACATCATTTTGATAGAAGAAGCCTTCAAATGATCTTTGGAACATATAAATAATTAACTAACCAAGTTACATATCAACATACACTCTGCTACGGAGTGAAAATTTCATTGTGGAAGCAGAGAGTTGTCAATGAGTTTCTTTTGGCAGAAAACCAGGGCATCGCAGATATTCATAGGTGCTTGCAGAATGTCTATGGAGGCCTGGCAGTGAAAAAAAGCATGGTGAGTCATTTGGTGAGGCGTCTGTCATCATCGCAACAAAGTCAAACAAACCTGTCCAGGGTTCCTTTGAATAACTGCCATGGCTGATTTCCTTCCCTATCGTTTCGTGATAAGAGCTAGTGCTCCAATGAACTTGAATGACCTTGCTGTTGATGGAATACGTAACTCGACACTTCCTTACTTTTATTCCAAACATGTTCCAACGTTCTTGGATGGCCTTCTTACAATCTTGTAAAATCAGATTCCACTTTGCTGAAGATTTTATGGCGTGTTACCAGTTGACAGCTGACTGGAATGGTCAGAAGTTGAAGTTTGTCCATTTTGGAAATGCTTATATGAGTCATCTTTGTCTGACCTCAAGCTTAGTCTCCAAAATTTTACTTTTACATCTAAAGCGTGTCTAACAAGATGTTTCCAAATTTAAAACAAAATATATACAAACACACTGCTCTTTCAGCCAACCATTGCAAAATCATCAAATCATAGAAAAGCAGTAACTACTAACCAACCCACTCAACTCGCAGCCACTTGACACACTGATTCGGGAAGGATGTATGAGGAGACACCTTGGGATATTTCAGTGTACTTACAACAATTTACATGTAAAATCCAAATTTGGGAACTTTTGGATGCCACCCTCATATTATTTGTTCGCTAGTCAATAACTTCATTACAACAATGACTAATTTGAAAAATATTAAAACCAAAATCAGTGCTTGAAAATTATAAAAATATTCTGACTTACAGCACGCAGCTTGTAACTCCTCTGTTCTCTGAGTGTGTAAATAGCAAATTCATTGCATTATTGCAAACTTTAGCAGATTTGATGCAGTTTACGTAAAAAAATTTGTACTTTAGAATGGAAAGCAGAACAAAATTCATAAAACACGTACCTTGCATGATTGATTACGTCAAACTTCATTGTTCATGATCCATCACTGATTTCTCCTGGGTCCTTAATTTAGAGATTTAAATTTATGCAGCCACCCTCAATACAATCCTATTATTATGTTACAGCAAATTATTATTTTTAGTTAGTCTGTCTGGTTTTGCAAATTATTCATATTCCTTTATATAACATGTATGTGTTTACTCTGAAATTAAAATGGATTATTTGCAATTGAGCAAAGCTGAACAACAGTACCGATGTGAAGTTTTGTAGACAGATCCACATCCCGCCACCCATGGATCCTTTACTCAAATCGTCAGAACATCATTGCTACTTGATCAAGTGTGCTGCATCACAAATGGCACCATCTGCAGACCTGCTGCAGCATCTACTACTACTAATCATGATGTTGTTATAATAACTGCTTGTTTTTCTCGTAGTCCAGTGAGCATCTGAGAGACAAAATAAATCTTTTGCATTTTTCTGTTGACTCGCCAGTGTGCAGCTTCTGCCCAGTGGTGTATTTTTGTATTTTCAGAATTTGGAATACTATGGTATTTTTGTTTTCCCTTTGTATATTTGTTTACAATGTGTGGTCACCTCTCATCAGATGTTGTTTATGTATTGCTGTTTTATTTCCATGATAGGTCGTGTAAATTTATTGTGACTAACAAAAATACATTTGTCTTATGTAATAAATATGCTATAATTCATACTGAATTCAGCACAAAAACTACTAAAGTAGTGCAAAGTGTACAATGTTGTAATTGATTTGGTGGAAACACACTAAAATATTTTAAAAGAAGCATTCATCTTTTAAGTGTGGTAATTATTTTTTCTGATTTTTAATAAAGTTTCTGAGTAGTTTTTAAAAGTTGAAATATTTTATGTCACTAGTCTATATGCAATTTGATTTCCTAATTGAGATACTTTACAGGTGGTGTGCTCTTCAGTTTAGAGGAAGGAAGCAGTTTCTGGAATCAGAGCCTTACATGGAGAATTTTTTTTGCTTCAATGGTGTCTGCATTTACTCTCAATGTTGTGTTGAGTACATATCATGGGCACCCAGGTAAATAGTAGTGAAAATCTCTGGGAATGAATGTAATTAGTCTTTCATAAGCTTATTAAAAGTAAATAATAATAATAATAATAATAATAATAATAATAATAATAATAATAATAATAATAATAATAATAATCAAGGTCTGCGTCACTCCATTTTTAACCGGACTTAATGTCTGAGAAAGTGAAGATAATAATAATAATAATAATTCCCGTGGAGGCCCGGGAAAAGAATAGGCCTCCGGTATGTTCTGCCAGTCGTAAAAGGCGACGAAAAGAACAAACCACTAATAGGGCTAACCCCCCTTTTAGTGTGATTAGTTGGTTCAGGACAGAACTAAAGAAGCCTCGGACAAGCGCCATCATGGTCGGGGACGACGCTTGAACGCTATCCCCGCCCACAATGGTAACGACACTGCTAGCCAACTGGAAAATGATTCAAATCCAAATAGAGGTGTTTTGCAGGATATGCTTCCTGCAACCACCCTAGAAGGAAAACAAAGACAGAGGATGAGATGGTCAGATGAAGTTAATCGGCACCTCATGTTCTGTTATTACCAAGCAACAAACCTAGGAACCAACACAACTGGATATACAGATCACAAGTATACACAACATTTATTACCAGATACCCAGAATTAAAATTTTTAACAGAACAACGACTAGCTGATCAGATCCGTGTAATAATCAAAAATAACAGGATACCCCAGTCAGAATTAGAAAACATCAAACAACAAGTACAACAAATACTGGAACAAAATAATGTGCAATCAGAAGAAGAAGAAAATACAGTAATGGACTCAAACATCCCAGAGCAAACAAACAAAGAACAACACGCATCAATTAAACAGTCAGAGGAAAACAAAATCTTAAGACAGCCACCAGAACAAGCACAAATAGAACACGAAGTGACACGCATGTTAGATATAGAAGAAAAATTTCAACTGACATATATATAGAATACAAAGACACAAATACAGACATTAGACCATTCTTGCATAGACCACCAAATAACCCACAAGTCGAAACAACAACAACAACAACAACAACAACAACAACTATCAACACAATCATACACAACAAAATAAATGAAAATACAACTATGGAAGAGTTACAACTACTGGTTTATATAGGAGGACTCACTACACCAAATATACACACTAGGCAGAGATCAGAACAAACCAACACACAGAACAAACCCACAAAACCAGCATGGCAACACAGGCTACAGATCAGAATAGAAAAACTGAGAAAAGACATCGGACAGCTAACACAATTTATAACAAATGAAATATCAGACAAAAAACGAAAAAGGTTAGGTAAAATCTCACAAGAAGAAGCGATAGAGCAATTAGATGAAAAGAAGCAGAAATTACAAGCATTGGCCAAACGACTTAGAAGATGCAAAAAAAGTGAAAATAGAAGGAAACAAAACCAAACATTCAACACAAACCAAAAGAAATTTTATCAGACAATAGATAACACACACATTAAAATAGACAATACACCAAACATAACAGACATGGAACACTTATGGAGCAACATCTGGTCAAACCCGGTACAACATAACAGGCATGCACGGTGGATACAAGCAGAAACAGACCCATACAAGATGATACCACAAATGCTCGAAGTGATAATTTTGCAACATGAAGTCACCCAAGCAATTAATTCTACGCACAATTGGAAAGCCCCTGGTAAAGATAAAATAGCAAATTTCTGGCTAAAGAAGTTCACCTCAACACATTCACATCTAACTAAATTATTTAACAATTACATTGCAGACCCATACACATTCCCTGATACACTTACACATGGAAAACTTATTTGAAACCTAAAGATCAAGCAGACACAGCAAGCCCAGCAAAATATCGCCCCATAACATGCCTACCAACAATATACAAAATATTAACATCAGTCATTACACAGAAATTGACACATACAACACAGAACAAAATTATAAATGAAGAACAAAAAGGCTGTTGCAAAGGAGCACGAGGATGTAAAGAGCAACTGATAATAGATGCAGAGGTGACATATCAAGCTAAAACTAAACAAAGGTCACTACACTACGCATACATTGATTACCAAAAAGCTTTTGATAGTGTACCCCACTCATGGTTACTACAAATATTGGAAATATACAAAGTAGATCCTAAAGTGATACAGTTCCTAAACATAGTAATGAAAAACTGGAAAACCACACTTAATATCCAAGCAAATTCAAATAATATCACATCACAGCCAATACAGATTAAGCATGGAATATACCAAGGAGACTCATTAAGTCCTTTCTGGTTCTGTCTTGCTCTGAACCCACTGTCCAACATGCTAAATAATACAAATTATGGATATAATATTACTGGAACATACCCACACAAAATCACACATTTGCTATACATGGATGATCTAAAACTACTGGCAGCAACAAATCAACAACTCAACCAATTACTGAAGATAACAGAAGTATTCAGCAATGATATAAATATGGCTTTTGGAACAGACAAATGTAAGAAAAGTAGCATATTCAAGGGAAAAATAAACTAAACAAGAAGATTGCATATTGGATAACCACAGCAACTGCATAGAAGCGATGGAAAAAACAGATGCCTATAAATATCTAGGATACAGACAAAAAATAGGAATAGATAATACAAATATTAAAGAAGAACTAAAAGAAAAATATAGACAAAGACTAACAAAAATACTGAAAACAGAACTGACAGCAAGAAACAAGACAAAAGCTATAAATACTTATGCCTTACCAATATTGACCTACTCATTTGGAGTAGTGAAATGGAGTAACAAAGACCTAGAAGCACTCAATACACTTACACGATCACAATGCCACAAATATAGAATGCATCACATACATTCAGCAACAGAAAGATTCACATTAAGCAGAAAGGAAGGAGGAAGAGGATTTATCGACATAAAAAACCTACATTATGGACAGGTAGACAATTTAAGAAAATTCTTTCTAGAACGAGCAGAAACTAGCAAAATACACAAAGCAATCACTCATATAAATACATCGGCTACACCATTGCAATTTCATAACCACTTCTACAACCCTTTAGATCACACAACATCAACAGATACGAAGAAAGTAAATTCGAAAATGAAAACACTACATGGCAAGCACCCGTATCATCTAACACAGCCACACATCGATCAAGACGCATCCAACACATGGCTAAGAAAAGGCAAGATATACAGTGAGACGGAAGGATTCATGATTGCAATACAGGATCAAACAATAAACACCAGATATTACAGCAAGCATATTATTAAAGATCCCAATACCACAACAGATAAATGCAGACTTTGCAGACAACAAATAGAAACAGTAGATCACATCACAAGCGGATGTGCAATACTAACAAATGCAGAATACCCCAAAAGACATGACAATGTAGCAAAAATAATACATCAACAACTTGCCATACAACATAAACTAATAAAACAACACTTTCCCACATACAAGTATGCACCACAAAATGTACTGGAGAATAATGAATACAAATTATACTGGAACAGAACCATTATAACAGATAAAACAACACCACATAACAAACCTGACATCATACTCACCAATAAAAAGAAGAAATTAACACAACTAATCGAAATATCCATACCCAATACAACAAATATACAGAAGAAAACAGGAGAAAAAATTGAAAAATACATCCAACTGGCTGAGGAAGTCAAGGACATGTGGCATCAGGATAAAGTTGACATTATACTGATTATACTATCAACTACAGGAGTCATACCACACAATATCCACCAGTATATCAAAGCAATACAACTACATCCAAACTTATATATACAGCTACAGAAATCTGTAATCATTGATACTTGTCCAATTACCCGAAAGTTCCTAAATGTTGTAACATATACCATACAGTTAAAAGGAAGTCACGCTTGATCAAGGTCCGCGTCACTTTCCATTTTTAACCAGACATAACATCTGAGAAATAATAATAATAATAATAATGTACACTAAAATAGCTGGATCCCATTATGATGAAACTTAGTGAATATGATGGACTCAAGTTCTAATGATGACAAAAGATCAATTCTACCTTGGTCTTCAAGAAGGCTTCTCACTTCAAGTTACGGCATATCAGTACTTAACTGTCTAATAAACTGATGAATGTTGTTAAATACACCCATTAGTTTGACATTAATAGTGAGCACCAGATTGCAGTAATAGAACTAGAGATGAATAATTAATGATGTGAATATAATAGAGGGAAACATTCCACATAGGAGAATTATATCTAAAGTCACAGATGATGTGACTTACCGAACGAAAGTGCTGGCAGGTCGATAGACACACAAACAAACAGAAACATACACATGAAATTCAAGCTTTCGCAACAAACTGTTGCCTCATCAGGAAAGGGGGAAGGAGAGGGAAAGACGAAAGGATGTAGAGGGTAAGGAGTCATTCCAATCCCGGGAGCGGAAAGACTTACCTTAGGGGGAAAGAAGGGGTATACACTCGCGCGCACACACACACACATCCATCCGCACATGCACAGACACAAGCAGACATTTGTAAAGGCAAAGAGTTTGGGCAGAGATGTCAGTCAAGGCGGAAGTACAGAGGCAAAGATGTTGTTGAAAGACAGGTGAGGTATGAGCGGCGGCAAATTGAAATTAGCGGAGATTGAGGCCTGGCGGGTAACAAGAAGAGAGGATATACTGAAGGGCAAGTTCCCATCTCCGGAGTTCTGACAGGTTGGTGTTAGTGGGAAGTATCCAGATAACCCGGACGGTGTAACACTGTGCCAAGATGTGCTGGCCGTGCACCACGGCATGTTTAGCCACAGGGTGATCCTCATTACCAACAAACACTGTCTGCCTGTGTCCATTCTTGCGAATGGACAGTTTGTTGCTGGTCATTCCCACATAGAATGCGTCACAGTGTAGGCAGGTCAGTTGGTAAATCACGTGGGTGCTTTCACACGTGGCTCTGCCTTTGATTGTGTACACCTTCCAGGTTACAGGACTGGAGTAGGTGGTGGTGGGAGGGTGCATGGGACAGGTTTTACACCAGGGGCAGTTACAAGGGTAGGAGCCAGAGGGTAGGGAAGGTGGTTTGGGGATTTCATAGGGATGAACCAAGAGGTTACGAAGGTTAGGTGGACGGCGGAAAGACACTCTTGGTGGAATGGGGAGGATTTCATGAAGGATGGATCTCATTTCAGGGCAGGATTTGAGGAAGTTGTATCCCTGCTGGAGAGCCACATTCAGAGTCTGATCCAGTCCCGGAAAGTATCCTGTCACAAGTGGGGCACTTTTGTGGTTCTTCTGTGGGAGGTTCTGGGTTTGAGGAGATGAGGAAGTGGCTCTGGTTATTTGCTTCTGTACCAGGTCGGGAGGGTAGTTACGGGATGCGAAAGCTGTTTTCAGGTTGTTGGCGTAATGGTTCAGGGATTCCGGACTGGAGCAGATTCGTTTGCCACGAAGACCTAGGTTGTAGGGAAGGGACCGTTTGATGTGGAATGGGTGGCAGCTGTCATAATGGAGGTACTGTTGCTTGTTGGTGGGTTTGATGTGGACGGACATGTGAAGCTGGCCATTGGACAGGTGGAGGTCAACGTCAAGGAAAGTGGCATGGGATTTGGACTAGGACCAGGTGAATCTGATGGAACCAAAGGAGTTGAGGTTGGAGAGGAAATTCTGGAGTTCTTCTCCACTGTGAGTCCAGATCATGGAGATGTCATCAATAAATCTGTACCAAATTTTCTCAGGCTTGTCTGACATTTGGCATTACCCCCAAAGGCCTCACACTTAAAGTTCCCATCTCTGGTTGTAATCCTTCTTTCCATCAGTCCCTATACCAGTTCCAAACTGAACAATCCATTGCCCTCACCCACCTAATCCTTCACCTACACATCAACTCAGCCAATGAACACACCCGTCAACTCCTGTCCTTATTAAAAGTCCTCAATCTTTTCTCTCCCACATCCACACCAGCTGTTCAGAGCATCCTCCTACAGGCCAATCGCAAATTAGAACAGCATGCCACCCTCCACCTCAAAAAACTATCCAATCTCCTGGTTTCCCACCTCCGGAAAGGCAACTCACTCACCCTTCGCAACCTTTCCAGCAAACCTCAACCTCCTCCTCATTGCACACCGACCCAGTCTCTCCCATCTACTCAATCTCCCACTTCCAGTTCCACTTCCCCCAAAACCTCAAAATTCCAATCAACACAATCTGGAACCACAACACCCTAATTCAGTAGTTAACCTTTCCTCCAAACCTCTTTCCCAATCCGAAACCTCTGTCCTATCCAAAGGCCTCACCTTCAGCCCCACTCCCAGATTCAACCAAACAGCCCTTGTCAAAGATTTACTGTCCTACACCCGTACTCTCTGCTGGAAATATCACTTTGCCGCGAAGAAAAATGATCCTAATCCTACTCCTAATGGTCCAACTCCCCAAGACACTATCCAGATTGAACCCTGTCTAGAACAGTTCCGTCCTCTGTCACAGCGGGACCCACCTCCTCTTCCTCAAAATCACCCTCTCCAAACTTTCCAGGAATTTCTGACTTCCAGCCTTGCCTCTCAATCCTTCTTAAAAAACCTTAATCCTACTCCCAACGTCACCACTGCTGAAGCCCAGGCTATCTGTGATCTGAAGGCTGACCGATCCATTGTCATTCTTCCGGCGGACAAGGGTTCCACAACCGTGGTACTTGATCGTCGGGAGTATGTGGCTGAGGGACTGCGTCAGCTTTCAGACAACACTACATACAAAGTTTGCCAAGGTAATCCCATTCCTGATGTCCAGGCGGAGCTTCAAGGAATCCTCAGAACCTTAGGCCCCCTACAAAACCTTTCACCTGACTCCATCAACCTCCTGACCCCACCAACACCCCGCACCCCTACCTTCTTCCTAAAATTCACAAACCCAATCATCCCGGCCGTCCCATTGTAGCTGGCTACCAAGCCCCCACAGAACGTATCTCTGCCTACGTAGATCAACACCTTCAACCCATTACATGCAGTCTCCCATCCTTCATCAAAGACACCAACCACTTTCTCGAATGCATGGAATCCCTACCCAGTCTGTTACCCCCCGGAAACCATCCTTGTAACCATTGATGCCACTTCCTTATACACAAATATTCCGCACGTACAGGGCCTCACTGCGATGGAGCACTTCCTTTCACGCCGATCACCTGCCACCCTACCTAAAACCCCTTTCCTCATTACCCTAGCCAGCTTCATCCTGACCCACAACTTCTTCACTTTTGAAGGCCAGACATACCAACAATTAAAGGGAACAGCCATGGGTACCAGGATGGCCCCCTCGTACGCCAACCTATTCGTGGGTCGCTTAGGGGAAGCCTTCTTGGTTACCCAGGCCTGCCAACCCAAAGTTTGGTACAGGTTTATAGATGACATCTCACAGTGAAGAACAACTCCAGAATTTCCTCTCCAACCTCAACTCCTTTGGTTCCATCAGATTCACCTGGTCCTAATCCAAATCCCATGCCACTTTCCTTGACGTTGAACTCCATCTGTCCAATGGCCAGCTTCACACGTCCGTCCACATCAAACCCACCAACAAGCAACAGTACCTCCATTATGACAGCTGCCACCCATTCCACATCAAACGGTCCATTCCCTACAACCTAGGTCTTCGTGGCAAACGAATCTGCTCCAGTCCAGAATCCCTGAACCATTACACCAACAACCTGAAAACAGCTTTCGCATCCCGTAACTACCCTCCCGACCTGGTACAGAAGCAAATAACAAGAGCCACTTCCTCATCTCCTCAAACCCAGAACCTCCCACAGAAGAACCACAAAAGTGCCCCACTTGTGACAGTATACTTTCCGGGACTGGATCAGACTCTGAATGTGGCTCTCCAGCAGGGATACAACTTCCTCAAATCCTGCCCTGAAATGAGATCCATCCTTCATGAAATCCTCCCCACTCCATCACAGGTGTCTTTCCGCCGTCCACCTAACCTTCGTAACTTCTTAGTTCATCCCTATGAAATCCCCAAACCACCTTCCCTACCCTCTGGCTCCTACCCTTGTGACCGCCCCCGGTGTAAAACCTGTCCTATGCACCCTCCCACCACCACCTACTCCAGTCCTGTAACCCAGAAGGTGTACACGATCAAAGGCAGAGCCACGTGTGAAAGCACCCACGTGATTTACCAACTGACCTGCCTACACTGTGATGCATTCTATGTGGGAATGACCAGCAACAAACTGTCCATTCGCATGAATTGGCACAGGCAGACAGTGTTTGTTGGTAATGAGGATCACCCTGTGGCTAAACATGCCGTGGTGCACGGCCAGCACATCTTGGCACAGTGTTACACCGTCCGGGTTATCTGGATACTTCCCACTAACACCAACCTGTCATAACTCCGGAGATGGGAACTTGGCCTTCATTATATCCTCTCTTCTCATTACCCGCCAGGCCTCAATCTCCACTAATTTCAATTTGCCGCCGCTCATACCTCACCTGTCTTTCAACGACATCTTTGCCTCTGTGCTTCCGCCTCGACTGACGTCTCTGCCCAAACTCTTTGCCTTTACAAATGTCTGCTTGTGTCTGTGTCTGTGTGTGTGTGTGTGTGTGTGTGTGTGCGTGTGTGTGCGCGCGTGCGCGCGTGCGAGTGTATACCCCTTCTTTCCCCCTAAGGTAAGTCTTTTCGCTCCCGGGATTGGAATGACTCCTTACCCTCTACACCCTTTCGTCTTTCCCTCTCCTTCCCTCTTTCCTGATGAGGCAACAGTTTGTTGCGAAAGCTTGAATTTCATGTGTATGTTTCTGTCTGTTTGTGTGTCTATCGATCTGCCAGCACTTTCGTTCGGTAAGTCACATCATCTGTGTTTTTAGATGAATAATTAAGTTATTTTCAGAGTAAGTCCATGAATACTCAGTGTATGGTGTCATTATGTAATAGCTCCTAAAACAAGTGTTCAGCCCCCTTTTACAAAGCAACAAATGTAAGCAAACACAAGCGAATGCACATTTGCAGACAATTTACGTGTTCACTACCATTTACTTGTATCTGTGAGCTAGCGGTTACACTTGAGGAAATGAAAGAGAACAACAGGTAACAAACGCAGCCTATGAATGCTACTTTATTGTTGTTTGGTGCTAATGATCGGCACATGGGATGCAACACTATATCCTTAGAGCAACGATACAAAGCTCTGAGATTCAGAGAGGATTATTTTGCAAAGTGAGACACTGTTTTTGACATAGTAAGCAAAACAACATAGGAAAGAAAGAATTTAGCTGCTTCAATCTGTAATAAATGTGAAATGCATGGAGGTTGTGCATTTGACACTGAATTGTGGCTACAATGTTCCTTAGCATTAGTCCAAAACTTTCCACATATGTAGGCTGATGCTTTTCACTGCCTTCTCATGACAACTGAGGAGGGAATTTAAAAGCCCAACATTAATTACTGACAACCAACATAACCTGAAAAAAGACCAGCAATTACACTCCGGCTTTTAGTAACTGGTGGCATTTATGTTGGTGATTGTTTAATTTTAAATAGTTGCTATATAACAGATAGTTTATGATGTCTGCAGTGACATATCCAAAGCACTTCCAGAATATTATTGAAGTATGCAGAAGGAAGATAATGCTAGTAAAATATGGCTGATATATGAACTACACATACTACCTGTAACTTGCACTATTGATAAAATCTGCCATTTAATTTCTTAGAGGACAACTAATGTACTCTCAGGTAAATCATTTTTATTTATCATCAGAAATCTCTAACATAACCGTGGTGTATCAGCTATGTCATTACAGATGCTGTCAATGCAGGCAACAAGAATGGTCAGGTCTTTTGTATAGTTTTAATTTTTATCAGCGTAATAGGTACATATATGCACGAAGACAAAGGAATTACTGACATTGGGTGTGAGAGGGCATTGGTTGAAATCAATGGGGAAGTTGAAAATTTGTGTTGGACTGGTATTCGAACCTGGGCCTGCTGCTTACTAGGCAGATACTCTGACCATTTAGCCACCCCAACACAGTGGTCATTGCAACTGCAAGGATTATCCTAGCACGCCTCCTGTCAGACAAAAGTTCTCAACCTATTCACACACCACTAATGTAATGCCGTTTACCCATTATCCTCATTACTCATGGCATTTTGCGCATTCCTGTAACAGTTCTAGCCTGTTGTGCATCTGCACTGAAGAGATCATTGTTCGTCTCACCTTATATATTCATTCTCTGTATTAGTAGAGAATGGATAAGTTGGGAATTTGCATCTGACTAGAGGTGTGCTAGGGTAGTCCATGCAGTAGCAATGACCACTGTATCTGGATCACTCAGTGGTCAGGGCATCAGCCTAGTAAGCACGATTCTGGGGTTCGAATCCCAGTCCAGCACAGATTTTCACCTTTCCCCAATGGTTTCAATCAATGCTCACTTGCAGCCAATATCTGTAATTCCTGTGTGTCTTAATTCCTAATGACTACTGGATGAAAATGGTGGCTGCCCTTTATGACATGTCCAAAAGAACAGGACATCACATATATGCGCTGTTTACTTTAGGGGAAATCAGTTGTGCTTTTTCTTTTTTAATAAAAGGAATTACAAAGCCCGTGCTTATTCACTCTTTTCCCACCTTATGCAAGCATAAAATGAATTCGTCTTTCTCGTGTCACCAATAGGACCTTTGAGTGCTTCAACCATTTTCTGCCAGTCATATTTATTTTCCTTCAGCATTTGTGCTATGGATCTCTTGGATCCTAGAAGCACAATCGTATCTATTTTTTTCTTCAGCTACATTAAATTCTCTTTGGACCATCCATCATCACACAACTTGATGACAATGACAACGAAAGTAGGCAAGATAGCAGACTAAAGCTTTCTGTACTACTAGCACTGAAGTGGAGAAGAGTCAAACTTTTTCAGTGTTTGATTGGTTTACTGAAAGACAGACAACCAGCAGAGCATGAGCAAACACAAGCAAATACGAACCGAATATAATGAATGTTATTCACTCATGAGCATCTAGCTTTACACCAGAGAGAATTCTCATTTGCTGTTGCATATATGCTATTGTCCTCTTCATTGTAAAGGGGGTTTAAAGTGATCATTAAAATCAGGAAGAAAGTAGCTTCAAAGAAACCTCTCCGATATTTGGTATTACTACTGCTCTTTCACCCCAATCCCCTCCCCCCTGCAAATCTTTAAGCAGTAGTACCTTATATACATTTAATATCAGTATAACAAGGTTCAAGATGAAAATCAAACAATCAAAAATCCAGGATAGAATGTAACAATATTATGAAAAGGGAAGTTGCTACTCACCATATAGCAGAGATGCTGAGTTGCAGATAGGCACAATGAAGAGAAATTCACACTTAAAGCTTTCGGCTAATGGCCTTCGTCAACAATAAACACACATATGCGTGCGCACACACTCACTCACTTACCCACACAAATGCAACTCACACACACAACTGCAACTCACACACACAACTGCAACTCACACACACAACTGCAGTCTCAGGCATCTGAAACCCCACTGGTCAGATGTGTATAATGATCAGAAAGAGATAAGCGGGTATGAAACTGAATGACCTTACACTTGACAGGACAAGTGTAGAATATGGTTTATTGCTTGTTTCTCTGTAGCTCTCGGGGGAAAAGACAACTCATTTATGTCGTTCATCCCTGGTTATGAAACTACAGATACCATATGATGCGATGCAGTACTCTTGTTTCACTGCAATTAAAAATTAATTTGAGAAAATGAATATTTATGTTCTGATTTGACATTGTTTTTAACTTACCCAAAGGACACTATCATTACTGAAAATGATTTTGGGTATTACAAGAGAGTTTGCTAATATGAGAAAGCTAGACTCTGACTAAAGTAAATGCTCAGTTCTGTTGGCAAGTCTAAGAACTTTGTTCTCGCATTGTCTAAGCCATAGAGCAGCAACAATAAGACCATTACAGTGCTGGATTAGGTCCAGAATCCTTGATTCATTTAAAAGTGTTGAA
This sequence comes from Schistocerca piceifrons, assembly GCF_021461385.2. Taxonomy (NCBI): domain Eukaryota; kingdom Metazoa; phylum Arthropoda; class Insecta; order Orthoptera; family Acrididae; genus Schistocerca; species Schistocerca piceifrons. Next base: position 480,176,386 of record NC_060139.1, read on the forward strand.
TTTAAAGTTTTTGGAGTGTATGTGCTTGTAGGGCTTTAATGTTGATTTTCATGTAATCTCCCCCCCCCCCCCCCCCCCCCTGCCCTCTCTCTCTCTCTCTCTCTCTCTCTCTCTCTCTCTCTCTCTCTCTCTCTCTCTCTCTCTCCCTCTGAACCGCGTAACTATGAGGTTGGTTAGTATTTTAGAGTAAGATGGTTTGTTCCTGTTTTGCGACAACCATGGGTATCCTAATAAGTGACAATTCTGAACTTTGGGACACTGTATCTCATATTGGAGGGAGGGGGTCATTTCATATTTCCACACTAACTGCTGGATTCAGGCTCATATTTTTACTAAGTGGTTTGACAATTTTGTGAAGCCATCTGGTGGTGATCTTGTTGTGCTAACACTTGATGAGCATGATATTACATTTGTGCAACACAGAAAGCAAGAGATACCCCTGTCCACACATCACATCTTTATCGACCCATCCCATGCATAAAATACAGCCTTTTGTGTGGAGTTCATGAGACATTTAAAACACATTATCTCAAAGAAATGGAAACCTGGTGGGCAAATAAACCAGGGCGGCAAATAATCCAGGTCAAGTATCAACCTCATTTTTTATTATGAGGTTATTTAGAGTGCCTATTTGAGAGCAATAACAGTGCAAAATGTTATAAGTGGCCTCCAGGAAATGACTTCCTATTTAACAGGCATTTACTTAGATTCAATGAATTTGCAATACACCAGGAGTTTGACATGCAAGATGCAAACAATGCAGTAAATGTAAGCCCTGATGGTATATGACCAGCTGTCAAAATCAGCAAGCCACATAAAAAGCCACTAGATCTAGTAAAATCAGCATGTTTTGAATCTGTTAAGTAGGTAACATTGTCTCCATACAGGGAACATTTGAAGCAATTGAAAGAGGAGAAAACTGCAGCAGAATCAAAGGAAACAGAAGCGGAAGTTTTGTTCTTGAAAAAGACAAGACATAAGAACACTCTTCCAGTTATGCAAATTTAATTGAGGACAGAGCTTCAGATGTGCAGTCTGAAGAAGAAGAAGAAGAAGAAGAAGAAGAAGAAGAAGAAGAAGAAGAAGAAGAAGAAGAAGAAGAAGAAGAAGAAGAAGATGATGATGATGATGATGATGATGATAATGGATACATATTCTACAGGGGTCGTTTACGTGAAGACTAACATAGAAAAATAGAGTGCACAGAATGCTATTCTTGAAGAATTTGAACCTCCCCCCCTTCCCCCCCTTCTCTCTCTCTCTCTCTCTCTCTCTCTCTCTCTCTCTCCATCTTTTGTGTGCTCTGACTGCATTTATTTTGCACAATGAATATGGGAAATGTTGGAGAGGTAGTAAGGAAATGAATAATCTTATTTTGGGGTTTACCTGTGTGATTTTGGTTGATATCAAGTGTTTCCTCTTACTATCGCCTATTAAGACACCATTCCTATTTCAATTCAAAATTATTTGTTTATGATTTTTTTTTCAGATTTGCACATGTTAAGTAGCATGAATTTAATAAATAAAATTGTTAAGTACAGTGATGATATGAAGATTTACAATTAACAAACGTACAGTATTACCAAATGTTGTAACGTAAAATGGATTAGTGAGATGAAAGTTTCACATCATGGATGAGACTATTATGAGGTCTATGCACCACTAGCATCAGTTACCTGCCTCATCCAATGAGACGTGGAGGAGGTCAGCCTCTGAAAATGTGCTTCATCATTTGTGAGACCCTCCCATGTATCAAACAATAGGACCAGGGCCACTATAAGCTCAAGGGACACTTCATTTTGGTCCACAGATTTTCAATGGGATAAAGTCTGACACTTGATCAGGTAAATGTCAGACTGTTGATTACTGTTGCTGAATGATTAGACTTGTGTGAACCGGTGAGTGGTCCTGCTGGAACTTGATCATTTCACTGGGACAGTGCACTGAAACCATTATGCTGGACAAGTGCCAGGACGCTCTCTCTTGGGACCTTTGTATGATGAAACATACATTTTGGCATACCTCGGCTATCTTCATGTTATTCTTGCAGCTGATCAACAGTGCAGTGTAAAAAATAAAATGGTATTGAGATGACACAAACCTTAATTGTGTCCAAGGAAATCCAGATCTTCAAACACTGGCACCCGACCACAACATAACTGTAAAGCTCTGCTCTTATTTGTATATTCAAGGCAGAAATGTCTTGGCATTTCAAACAGTTTACAGTGTGATGGTGTAGGTATAAAAATGTGGTAATTATATTACAGTACAGAAAATAAAAAAAAGTCTATAAGCCAAATCATTGCAGTAAGAAGGGAACAAATACTGTGAAATGCTGCTGCTGTTGCCAGTGTGCATTGCATTCCCACTGGTGCAAGCTGTACACAGCTGAAGGACCCGAGCATATTTAGATGTGCCGAACAGTTTTGTTTTGTCAACTGCACCTTTTTAGAAGTGAAAAGGCTTATCCAGTAAGTGAACCCTCTTCGTCCTTAGATACCTTCAGTGTCTGTCAGATCTGTCATTTATAAGGAACTGTTATATTACTGTGACAGAATCTGAGATTGCACTGTAGTATACTAATATTAAGAATCACATTGAACCGTGCACACATTTTCAAGCATAAACCAAACTTGACATATAACCCCCCCCCCCCCCCCCCCACACACACACACACACACACACACACACACACACACACACACACACAAAGATGATGATGATGATGATGATGATGTCTCATACTCCGAGGAGTGTAGGAGATGATGCTGGAAACGCGCACCGCCGTCTAGGCGAGGTGCTAGTGGAGGTGGTTTGCCATTGCCTTATTGGGCATTCAGGAATTTTGTAGCTCCAGCACAATTTTCAAATGCCTTGAACAATTATCCAATTACCCATTGCTAAATCAATGGTTCTTTACTCTATCATTATCCTCCCAACAAAGGTGGGTCCTCTTCTGTAGGACTTGACTGGCAGGAGTAAGTGAAAGGAGTCTCTCAGCTCTTGGACATATCTGCTCATGCCTGTCACCATCACTACATCTCCACCATTCAAAGAAATGAGAAAAAAGTTGAAAATATTAGTCGCCTTCAAAGGTATTACACATGCAGCTCTACAATGTTTTTACTCCATCCAAACAGTAAGCATCACAAATATGTAGGGCTCCATTGCTGTTGACAGTCCCGATTCCTCGACTGCTTACCTCTATCACTTTTTTGTACGTGTGTGTGTCTTATGGGGCATATTGTAGTTTCATTCAGAGAATAGTTTCATTCTAAGTAAATAAGTAACTGTAATTTGTATGAGAGGAGGGAGGTAAAAATATAGCAGTCAAGATTTAGATTTTTTTGTGATTTGCATAAATATTTTACAGCAAATGTTAGAATGATTCCTGACAGAGAATAGTTCCTTCCACATTGTTAATGGATAATTCAGTCTTTTTCTTCTAATCTGGAAATTCATATTTATGCCAAAATTGTTGAAGTTTTGCTTATTGACACAGCTTAATATGACAGAGACTCAGAAAATGTAAAATTCTTGTGCTGTTACTAATTGTAAACTTTGTTACAGGTGAACTGACATATTCTGGTCTTCTGAATTTTGGGAAGTTTGAAAATATTTCGTATGAAATGACTGAACTACTGATTTTTGTTGTTATGGGAATTATTGGTGGTTTGCTGGGATCTCTCTTCAACCACATCAATTACAAACTCACAGTTTTTCGCATGAGGTAAATGTGTCTGTAATCAGTTGTGTAGAGCTTGTTATCTATTACGAACTAACTGGGAGAAAGGCAACCACTGACGTAGTGATGATTGATATATGGTGCTTATTAACAAATATCACCACACACACACACACACACACACACACACACACACACACACACACACACACTACTTGCTTTCTAGCTACTGCTGTGTGTGTGTGTGTGTGTGTGTGTGTGTGTGTGTGTGTGTGTGTGTGTGTGTGTGTGTGTATTTTCCAATCACTGAAATAGTTTTACGTATCCTCTGAACGCAGGGAATCCCCAACAATCAGTCTTTCCTTCTCATCCCGTATGGTAAGTACGGTAAGTCTCCCCTGACCTGCAGTTCCGGGTGACTTTATCAACATCTACCTCTTTTCGTAGACCTCTCCAGTCCTTTTGCTTCACCCTTCTTCCTTCCTCTTCAGCCCTTCTGCCTGAAGGAGGAGCCACTTGGTGAGGACGTGTAGGTGAAGGGTAGATAATAATTACCAGGATGGTTTGAGCGGGGGACTGGTGATATGGAAAATGACAGGAGAGCAACAAAAGTGAGAGTAAGTCTACAGAAGTGGGAAAGGGTCTAGTGGAGGTTTCGGCAAGGACAATTGCAGGAATAGATTATCTGCTGGAGAACTCCTGCAGCATATATAGAGGATTCATCTGGAAATCTTTCACCTCTGAAAGATTCGTTCATATACAAAAAAACACAGACTGACAAAAAGAATAGAGCACTGAGTAGGGAAGGAGGAAACAAAATTAAAACGTCCGGGGTTGAGAGGATATGTAACATTATTTCAGTGATTGGAAAATTGAGTGAAATTTACAAAGAACTTACCAGTATGTGCCCACTTATCAGTATAATGTTACCTCACCTCTGGCCTGAACACTTGCACTGATTCAGTTGGAGAGGTTATCATAAATCCATTGTATCCACTCCTGAAGCAAGTCTGTTGTAACTGGTGCTGGATATCCAAGATACTGACACTGAGACAGAGTTGACACTGAGCTGGTCTCACACATGTTCTGTCGGGACAGATCTGCAGATATTGCTAACTGTGGAAGTATCTCAGTATCATATACACAGTTTGTAGAGATATGGGTCATATGTGGACAGGCACTGTCCATATGATAAGTGGTACCATTATATTGTTGTATGATGGGTAACATATGAGGACACAGTACCTCTGTAACATAGAAACCTACCATTGTGCCATCAGCGCTCCCTCTGTAACTACCAGTTGCCACCTGAAGTTGTATCTGATGGCTCCTCATACCATGATGCCAGCAGTAACACCACTATGCCTCTCAAAAACATTAGAAGAGGGGGATTTCTCCCTAGGTCATTGCCATACTCGTTGCTATGGTCATCTGAGGTAATGCAAAACTCTGATTCATCGCTGAATACAGTGCAACACCACTCAGCAGTATGTGTGTCCTAGTCATGGCACTGTTCCAGATGCAGCCATCTGTGTTGTGTTAATGGCAGGCTATGCATAGGACGGTAGTCTGACTGCTGCTAGTGTGAGGTGACTCAGAATATTGCATGGAGCTCATTGGTTGTTTTCAGATGGCAGGTGCAGATGTGAAGATGTTACAGTGTGCTTTCTGCCCAATATAGTAGTCAGACATGATCGACCAAAACATTGATGGCAAGTATGCCTGCCCTGACATTCCCAAGCAGTCCAACATGGGGCCACTGTTACTTACTAATGCCCAACAACTCTGGATATTGCATGATTTGACCAACCAGGCAAATGAAGACCCTTTTCAAGAGGCCAACTTCAAACTCTGTAAGCTGTTGATGACACTATCTCACAAGAGTACACAGCACCTCCGTGTTCTTCAGTGATCACTCATCTGACACTGTTCACACCCCTTATATACCCTACCAGACCTAGCAACAGTATTGAACACGAACACCTTCGGTGCACTCGTTGACTGTTCCACCTGTTAAAGAGAATTGCAACTCAACTGGCTATATATTCACTAATGGTGTGGGTACCTGCATGAAATTACACTGATCAACAGTGGAACAAGGGTAACTAAAACTACAGCATTGATAATGGCTGTGTAGCAACAAAGACAGAGATAAACTTAACAGTAAAAAAATCTTGGACCTGTAGATCATTTATGCCAAACAACAGTAAAATTAGACATGGAAAATAAATCCCCAAACTACAGACCTGAAAATGGCTTTTATTAAAAGTCAGATGCAAAATTTAAGTAATTCCAACATTGTGTTAGTATCAGGGGCAGCAACTCAATATATTTGAAATTTATTAATTAGGATTTCCATCAGAGTTGCATATAATATTTTTATTTGTGACTAGTTTCAAACACTTTCTTTCATTTTCAAACCCTTACCTATATTTGTAAAGTTCACCCTTCAGATTACATATTTTTCTACATCAGATCAATATAACAAAAGTTATTTGTGTGTCTTGCGATTGTCTTGGTACATTAAAAATTCAGTAGGCATGTTTAATTGTTTGTCTATGAAATAACTTACTTGGAAGACTGTGTAAAGAAAGTAATATTGTACACTATGGATAAATAATGAGGTTGAACTGTTTTAAGGAGACTGACTGCGGGAGCATCTGTCATCCTGATGTTTTATGTGGTTTCCCCAAATTACCTTGGGCAAATACTGGACAAATACTGGTATTGTTCCTATTGTAAGGCTATAGCTTACTACCTATTTCACTCATTTCATACTGGACATGTAAGAGTGCAGGTAAATTAAAATAATTGTTTCTCTTTTCTTGAAGTGCAATACCACAATATGTCCAATATCCTTGTAAAGGTAACCAACAGATGAATACTGCTCTTACTACTACCCCTCACTGAAGTAGTGGATGATGCAAATATTTATGATAACATAATTCTAGCTTATATAACAGCATATTTTCTACTGAATTTAAACTGCATAGGAAATGGTAAAGACTGAATGAAGGAATGTAATGTTCCAATAATCTTTATAGCTCTAGCTAAAGTGGATCAATATTTTCATTCTGCAATAACAATTTTTGAATATGAAATGTATTTAAAAAACAATTTTTAAAAATTATTTGTGTTTATTTGTTATGTTCCAAATGTCCTCATTAAAACAAAACCTGCAAAAATTTACAGGTACTTACCATACAGATCACTGAAGGTCGTAGAAGCAGCAATAGTTGCCATGTTCACTGCAACTGTGGGCTTCTTAATGATTTATCTTATAAATGATTGCAAACCATTGGGTCAAGATCCTACAAAACATCCAATGACGGTATGTAACTGATAAAGTGGATAAGTGACTGGATAAACTTGGTTTCATTACATAGTAGTTGTCTGCAAATGATACCATTACCAGAAGATGAAAATGTTAACTGGCATATTGTGAATCAGGAATATTGGAAACAATTGTTCAGCTAATGAGCTTGGCCTCTGTTCTGCCTGTGGGTGAGTTGCTTCTCACATCTAGAGAATAGTCACTGAATTTCTATTGCCCCCCTGTTAGTTTCTCCATCCAGTTCTCTTGCACATCCCCCCGTCAGGCACACATCACACCAGTAGAAACACATTCCTTTTTGATTTAGAGGCTTCACACCTTCCCGATTTCAATTATTGCTTTGTGATAACTGCTAGAAAATTTGAGCAAATTCTCCAAGTTAAATAATGCCAGCAGTTTTCTTAAAAAATGTATCAGTTTGTCATTCACACTTACTGCCAAAGAATAGACCACTCCTGAATTTTATTGTATATCAATGCAAATAAACGTGTAGTTTTGAGAATTTTCAGAAGTTGTCATTGTTCTGTGCATAATCTAATTTTTAGCAAATTCATATTTGTAATTTAGTTACTGTAGCAGATATTACATCTAGCTTTCCCTTAAAGAGGGGTATATAATGTTTACATTTATCATAAATTAAATCTATTTTCGAGTTTGCTAATAACTATAATTAACCTCTAGCTTTCCGGTAAAGAGGGGTATATAATGTTTACATTTATCATAAATTAAATCTATTTTCGAGTTTGCTAATAACTATAATTAACCTCTCCCCCAGGGGGCTCACGGTTCTTTTGTGAGTTTGTGTATGGCACACAAGGGGCCTCCAAGCGATTGCAGCACATTCATTGCTCCTGGGCTGCATTTCCTTCCCTGTGCCTCTCCCTCTTTGTCCTCATTCCTCCCCCTCCGACACCTCCTTTCCCTCTCTTGGTGTTCCTTGGCTATCTGCCTCGTTTCCTTTATTCCTTATGGATTTGTTCCCCTTGCTTTTTCTCTGGCATCCTTCCTTTTTGGCATTTTTGGTCCCCCTGGGGATTTGACCTTCACTTCTAAATTCTCTCACTGTAGTGTGAGACACTTCGGAAAGAATTCCCTCCCTAGCATCTAGGCATGGCTTCCTCATCCCCCTTCCTTCGCCTCTTCCTTGCCTGCCATAGCCCCCTCTGCCCTGCTAAGTCACCAGCACATGGAGCCAGTCCGTTTGGTGAGGCCATTATATACCCATCTGGCTGAGCCCTCTGACAGCACAGGGATCACCCTTCTGATACGTGAGCTGTTGCCTCCCCCTGTATACCTAGGAGAGGTTGCTTGTGATTCTGGAGCATTGGAACTACCCTCTGTTACCTGTGACCCCTCTGGGGACAGGTTTGAGGTTTTACGTCAATCCCTTTTTGCTCAATTGTGGGCTGACTCATGGAAGGCTACCCCCTGTCTAATGAAGCTATCAAGGAGACTCTTGCCATTCTTCTCTCTGTTTCTCCTGATGGGAATCTACCATCCTGTGCCATTTTAGTATTGACCATACTAGGTTGACCAAAGGGGTTATAAGCTGCAATGAGCCAAGCCTCGTCACCCCCTCCCACCCCTCACCCCCCTTCATCACTCAAGGTGATCTTTATTTTGCTGGACTGCCCCTGCGTTTTGGTTCTTCACACTACACAATTAATATGCCCTCACACCTTCCCTGTCTTGAGTGGTATTGGACGACTCTCACATGGTTACACCTCTCCTCAGTTTTCTTCTTGAAAGTGGTTTGTACTCTCAGGAATTTTCCTCTGGCATTTGAGATCCTCAGTTAGTGTAGGTGTTGGTTATTGAGGCCTTGATCCTGCCTTCACACCGGCCAGGTTCTCCCCATCTTTCCCCTACATTTTGTTTATTCTGCTGTGCTATTTTGTTTCCCCTTTCCTTGTAGCTTCTTCCTCTGTTGTTGTCCCCATTGTATCTTAATAATGGTATGGCATAATGTGGGTGTTACGACAGTTTGGTAGCTGTGCTGGTGCCCCACTGCACCTCTGCTCTCCCTGTTTCCAACCACTCCTCTCCTGTTCTCTCTCCTCTTCCTTCTACACTGATGTCCTGTTTTCTCTCTCTGTTTGCACATTATCTTTTGTGGTGGCGTTCATAGCGACAAACAATTCGCTGTAGAAACGGCTTACGAAGTCACCGCCACACTTTTAATAGCGGGCCGACCGGTCCGCTGGAACAGTGAACAGAAAGATGAAAACCCAAACACTCTGATTAAATAAAAGTTGGTACTTATCTTTATTAACGAAGATACAGAAACAGTAGTGAACTCCGTGTCTACAGAATTCTGTCTCGTTCGAGTCGGAGCGGCTAGGTCAGCGTCGGTTGACGACAAACAACAACTCTGCTGCGATGAACACACAACTGACTAGCAAGTACACAATTCGGTGGCGAGTATACAACTGAGCGGCGCATACAGAACTGTCCTAGCGCTCGCGACTGCAGCGCTTAAGAACCCAGAAGCCAGCGGTGGCGCGCGCAGACTTGCGGCGATTTCCTGTCTCGCTGGCGCTGCTTATGCGGACGGCGTCCGGACTTTGATGCTGCCAACCTTTTGGCAGCGGGCTCGGGTGGCATTACTGGCTAGGATATAACACTCCTCCCCCCCAAATTGCTGCACCGTCGTTGAATAATGACGTGGCGAGCGTCGACGGCGGGGGAGGGGTCTGGCCGCTGGCGTAGCAGACGAGAGCGGGGCGGAGATTGTTGTCGGTGGCAGTCCCCGGTCCGCACCCCAGCATTGGCTGCGCGGGGCCTCGGGAAACACCGACTGAAAACCGAGGTCAGGGTGCACACCTGTGACCACGGGCGCAGCTTCTGGTACTGGACGCGACGGGGCGTCGGGACCCACGAAGAGAGGCAGTGTCTCCTGACGCTGCGTCGACGGCTGCTGAGTGGGCGCCGGACAAGGCGCTGCGGTGTCAGACTCCTTGGGGGAGCCCAAGGAAAGCGGCGGCAGGACAGGCTGCACAGCCACCGCTTGGGAAGGCGGCCCGGCTGAGGGGTCGACGTCCATCAGCTCCGAAGGCGGTGGCGACTGAAGAGGGACCGCAGGCGCCGGAGCGACCACCTGGGGCGCTCCCGGATGAAGCTGCGCGGGAGGCATCAACGGGACGGGCTGTCGGCGTGGTAGCGGCGACGGCTGCTGCTGCTGCCCTGGGGGCGGCAGCGAAGTCGGAAGGCGCAGCTGGAACCCACCGCGGACCAAATCTGTGGACAAAGAACGAGCGGCAGAATCCGGGCGGCCAGCGCGTCGCAACTGGTTCTGATGCCTCCTGTGCACCCCAGTAGCACCTTGAACAGTATAAAAACCGCGACCCTGGACACTTATCACGGTACCACGTTCCCAACGACGGCGACCGTGATAAACTCTGAAAAAAAACGGCGTCGTTGCACTGAAAACGCGTGCGATGCTCAGAAGCGGCGGGTCGATCCGGGGGGTGCAACAACCGTAGGAGGGTGCGATGACGACGGCCGTGGAGAAGCTCCGCAGGCGAAGGGCCGTCGCGTGGCGTGGTCCGGTAAGATGACAGGAACGTGATGAGGGCCTGCTGACGAGAGTGCGTAGCACGAAGGCGGTCCGTATGATCCTTGAATGTGCGTACAAAACGTTCCGCTGCACCATTCGATTGAGGGTGGAACGGCGGAGTAAGAACATGGCGAATGCCATTGGCAGAACAAAAACTTTCAAATTCAGCAGAGGTAAATTGTGGACCATTGACAGACACTAAAACTTCTGGAAGACCCTCAATACAAAAAATGGAAGTCAACGCCTGTATAGTTCGTGCAGACATTGTAGACTGCATGGGCACAACAAACGGAAAATTACTAAATGCATCTATCACGATGAGCCAACGAGAATTCCAATATGGACCAGCGAAATCAATATGTACTCGCTGCCAGGGACTGGCAGGGCGTGCCCACTCAAAATAGCGTTGAGGCGGAGCAGCTTGGTGTTCGGTACACGTCGAACAATCTGTAGACATCTGCGTAATCTGCTTATCAATGCCGATCCATGTACAATGACGGCGGGCAAGCTGCTTGGTGCGGACCACTCCCCAATGACCTTGATGCAACAAGTCGAGGACCTTGGATTGGAGCACTTGGGGAACCACTACACGAAGCTGGTCATTCTCGGTGCGTAACAGCAAAACTCCGTGCGAAACAGACAACAGATGACGTTGCGGATAATAGCGACGAACCACAGGATCCGATATGTCCTTTGCCTTGGACGGCCAACCACGTTGAACAAAACGTAATAGTAAACTCAGATGAGGATCCGTAGCTGTCTCACGTGCCACCTGACGATAATCAATCAGAAAATCCCGGAGGGATTGATGCTCATCGGCGTCAATCTGATGGCAAGAGTCGTCAGAGGAATCGAAGACATCATCCGCAGCAATCGGCAATCTAGAAAGCGCGTCAGCGTTTGCATGCTGAGCTGTAGGGCGATACAGTATCTCATACTGGTATTGTGATAACAAAAGAGCCCAACGTTGTAGTCTCTGAGCTGTCCGCTGAGGAACTGGTTTAGACGGATGAAACAGTGACGTCAGGGGCTTGTGATCTGTTACTAAATAGAATGGTCTACCATAGAGGTAGTGATGGAATTTTGTGACACCGAACACAATAGCCAACGCTTCCTTGTCCAATTGGCTATAATTACACTGAGCTTTGTTTAGCAATTTAGATGCGAACGCAATAGGACGTTCGGTGTTACCGACTCGGTGAGACAACACAGCACCGAGGCCGAAAGAAGAGGCATCACAAGCTAACACCAGAGGCTTGTTAGGGTCGTAATGGACCAGACAACGATAATTCAATAAAGCCTCTTTAAGCTGCTGAAAGGCTGATTGGCAATCAGCTGACCACACAAACGGAACATTCTTACGGCGGAGACGATGCAACGGTGCAGCAATCTGTGATGCATTAGGTATAAACCTAATATAATATGTCAATTTGCCAAGAACTGCTTGCAATTCATGCAGATTGCGAGGGGCGGGCAAATCACGAATAGCTGCTAAATGTGACTGGGAGGGATGAATGCCTTGAGCATTAATAACATGTCCCAGATACTCCAGCTCCGTAAGGAAAAATGAACATTTATCAATGTTGCAACGTAGGCCTGCCTGAGACAACACTGTAAACAAACACTCCAAATTACGGAAATGTTCAGCAGGCGTCCGACCGGACACAACAATATCGTCTAAATAGTTGCAACACGATGGCACATTAGCCAGAAGTTGTGACAAAAAACGCTGAAAAACAGCTGGAGCTGACGCACAACCAAAAGGCAAACGCAGAAAACGGAACAACCCCAACGACGTGTTTATGACAAAATACTGTTGTGATTGCTCGTCGAGGGGCAATTGCAAATATGCTTCACGGAGATCAATTTTGGAGAAGAAACGAGCTTCCCCTAACTTATCCATCAGCTCGTCCGGTCTAGGCAAAGGAAAAGAATCAATGACAGTCTGAGGATTAACTGTCGACTCAAAATCAGCACACAAATGTAACTTGCCAGACGGTTTCTTTATAATAACTAAGGGAGAAGCCCACTGGCTCGCTGAAACGGGTTGAATAACACCGTTGTTTTGCCAATGACGAAGTTCAGCTGCTACAAGTGCCCAGAGGGCGTGAGGCACTGGACGAGCACGAAAAAATCAAATCGAGGCTGAGCATTATCTTTTAACGTAATATGAGCGGCAAAGTTCGCAGCACAACCTAGTTCGTCTTTAAATATGTCACTGTATTGTTTACACAAATCGGTTTTGCTGTCTTGAGGAACAACAACAGAATTAATTTGCAACACATTGTCTTGGATAGACAGGCCAAACAAGTCAAAACAGTCTAATCCGAAAATGTTTACACTGTCTGTAGCGCGGAGCACTGTGAATGAAACTGTTTTTGTATTGCCACGGAATGTGGCTGGCACGCTACATACACCTAACACAGGAATTTGTTCTCCACTATAAGTAGCCAAAGAATGTTTTGCCGCTGAAAGTGTAGGGCGGCCGATAGCCGCATACGTAGCACTATTTATGAGAGTCACAGACGCACCAGTGTCTAATTGAAAATTGAAGGTCTTATCCTGGATGCGTAGCTTCACAAATAGTTTATTACACTGTCTCTGGATCGGTGCAGTGGAGGGGGAAGACACAAAATCAGCGCGTTTAGCGCGTGTTCGCTGCTTACGACAACTCGTGGGTTGGGCGGGTGGAACAACAACTCCCGCTTCACTTGCAGTCTGTACATTACTTTTTACAGCGTTTGAATTACGCCTGGGTCGCATAGCAGAGGGCTGGGTGGGTGGCTTATTGTGAACAAGTTTATTACCCACACGAACCCTGGAAGAGTCTTTAAACGCGACCTTCTGGGCGGGCTGGCTTTGAAGAACATGAATATCCACGGGCTGGGCAGCACTAGAATTGTTCTTGCGTTTACGCAAACAAACAGTATGGATGTGTCCTTTCCTTTGACAAAAGTGACAAACCGCGTTTCTCAACGGGCAACGTTCACGAGGATGAGCAAGAACACACTTAGGGCAAGACTTAACTCTATCATTTTGCACACGCAGCTGACGAATGTGTTTAACATGACGCGGCCAGCTAGTGTTTACAGTCTGACTCTGCCGGTGGGGCCGCGGGCGTGACATAACTTGCTTAGCACAGGCAATTTGAGAAATACATGGCTGATCTAACTCACACTCAGCATAGTCAAAAGTACCTTGGGCTTCAATGATGTTCATCAGTCTCTAATGACGGGTCAGGCAACTTTAAGATAGCAGCACGAATACGAGAATCTCCAATGTTTTGAGTAATAGCGTCTCGTAACATGACATCACTGTAGGAAGCTCCACACACACAATTAAATCGGCACTGACGGGTGAGGCCCCATAAATCTGTTAACCACTGTTTATTAGATTGATGTGGCAGTTTCTTTAATCTGAAGAACTTGAATCTGGGTGCTGCCACATGAACTCGCGACTCGAAATACTCAGCGAGCTTGTTAACAACAACGTCATAGTCTAAAGCTTCTGGCTTGGATTCCGGGAACAACTTACAAAGTAGTCGATAGACTTCCACGCCTGCAGTGGAAATTAAATAAAGCTGCCGCTCAGTACCTGTGAGTTTGTAGACTGTCATGTGCGCCTGCAACTGCGCGAAATATTCTCGCCATTCTTCTCGTGATACATCAAAAGCACGGAAAGGTGGTGCTGCCTGTGCTTGTTCCTTTTGTGTTGGAGGATTAGCCGCTTGTTTGGCGATTGCTTCCACCAGACTTTGTATTTGCTGACTCTGTAACAAGATCAACTGTTGTAATTCGGCAGACATAGTGAACACAAATTAAACCAGCCCCCAAAATTTTATCTCTATAATTAGTATAACCAGAAACAAGTTGAACCAGCCCTGCACACGAGTTCGGAAGTCCTCGTCGCCAGGTTTTGTGGCGGCGTTCGTAGCGACAAACAATTCGCTGTAGAAACGGCTTACGAAGTCACCGCCACACTTTTAATAGCGGGCCGACCGGTCCGCTGGAACAGTGAACAGAAAGATGAAAACCCAAACACTCTGATTAAATAAAAGTCGGTACTTATCTTTATTAACGAAGATACAGAAACAGTAGTGAACTCCGTGTCTACAGAATTCTGTCTAGTTTGAGTCGGAGCGGCTAGGTCAGCGTCGGCTGACGACAAACAACAACTCTGCTGCGATGAACACACAACTGACTAGCAAGTACACAATTCGGTGGCGAGTATACAACTGAGCGGCGAATACAGATCTGTCCTAGCACTCGCGACTGCAGCGCTTAAGAACCCAGAAGCCAGCGGTGGCGCGCGCAGACTTGCGGCGATTTCCTGTCTCGCTGGCGCTGCTTATGCGGACGGCGTCCGGACTTTGATGCTGCCAACCTTTTGGCAGCGGGCTCGGGTGGCATTACTGGCTAGGATATAACATTATCCCTTCCCCTTCACTGGACTGTGCTGTTTGTATTGTTCTTCCCTTGATTTCTGCCAGCCTGGATCATGGGAACGATGGCCTTGCTGTTTGGTCCCCTCCTCCAAATTAATTAACCAACGAACTATAATTAACCTCAAAAAGTTTTAGGAAATTAGTAGTTTTTACTACAGGTTTTTCTGTTGCTTTGATATAAATCTCATTTTGTGTATTTGCATCAATTCTTGTAGGAAATTAACAACTTCAAACCCTCTGAAATTGTACGATAATCAGAGGACTTAACTTAAAGTAGTTTGTTCACTGTGCTGCAATACCTCACACAATCTAAAATGCAGCCACACTGAATGCTCTTCTTGAATACGAAATGAATTGGTTGACATTTGTAAGCAGCTGTAAATCGCCTTGTCTACTGTCAAACAGTTGGCAGCTGCTGTGAGTTGTTGTGTTGGAAGTACTCCTGATAGCTGCGTACCTGTGGTACCGATACCAGAGGTAAAGTACCTCAAGTATTATCCACTCCTGTGGAACATTGGTCCTCTGCAAAAAGTAAGGGATATGTCACTGCTTCTCCACTTGACTGCAAGTGTCATGTCAGTGGTAAATGGTGGCTGGGGATCAGGGAGGACTCATAGAAGACTAGGTGTTGTACTGATCCCCCTAACCAACAAGTTTGAGGTACTGTCATCCAATGAAACTGAAACTGAGCCAATGGGGCTCATTTTGCTTGTTTTGGGGAAACCTGTTTTAGCAGTGTTGAGAGGAGGCAAACTCAAAAGGGTAGGGGTCTATTAATCATCAGCAATTCAAACATACAGCACATGATAGTACCCCTTAGGGAAATGTCCGCAAGGGACATGAAAGGACACCAGGTGCACTCAATGTGTATGACTGGGAGGCTCACTCAGCATGTTGAAGAGGCTATTTCAGCAGCCATCGAGGCCCATTGAGGGAACAGGTTCAACCAACTGCATTTTGTGGCACATGTTGTAACAAATGATGCCTGTGATCTGGGATCAGAGATCATAGTTGGGTCATTCCAGTGACAGGCAGAGAAGGTTGAGGAGATCGGCCTTGTGCATGGAGTCTCAACGAAGCTTACAATTGCAGCAGCATTGCCAGAATTGCTCGTGGCCCTTCGGTTCTGAGTTGAGTGGAAGGACTGAACCAGAGACTTAAGATTCTGTGAGAAACTAGGTGCAACTTCCTGAACTTGCACCCTAGGGCTGAAAATTGTAGGGTTCCACTAAATGGGTCAGGTGTGCGCTACACATCAGAGGCTGCTACTTTGGTAGCTGACTGTGTGGAGTGCGCACAAGGGCTTTATAGAGTAGACAACTCTTCCTCCAATGCTGATAATGATAGCTGTAGGAAATCCAGAAGTATCACTGTAAGAGGGAAAGAAATGCCTCCCATAAGTGGTAGGATTAAAACCCTAATTGTTAGCTGTTGGAGCATAAGCAACAGAGTGCCATATTTAGAAGTACTTCTGAGAAGCAATGAAACACCCTGAAATTGATAGCAGTGGGATTTTTGGGGAAAATTTAAGTGTATATAGTAAGAATAGGTGAATGGGAAATGAAAGTGGTGTATTTGTCACAGTAGACAAGAAACTCAAATCCACAGAGAGGATTATTTTGGCAAGAATTAGTATCAGGGGTGGGCATAAAATTATAATTTGATCCTTCTGTTTCCCACCAGACTCATCTCCTAATGTAACTGAAAACTTAAGAGAAAACCTCAGTTCACTTGTACACAAGTTCCCAAGTCATACTGTAATCATTGGTGGAGACTTTAATCATCCAACGATCAATTGGGAAAATTACAGTTTTGTCAGTCAAGGCCATGATAAGACATTCTGTGAAATAGTACTAAATGCCTTCCCTGAAAACTACCTAGAACAAATAGTTCGGAACCCCACTCATGATGGAAATAATTGGATCTAATGGCTACAAATAGGCCTGACCTATTTGATTGTGTCTGCATCAAAACTGGTATCAGTGAACATGATGCGGTTGTGGCAAGGAAATAAAAAAAAAGTCCGCAGGGGTCGGGTCTGGAGAGTACAGAGGATGAGCTAGCACAGAGATTTCATTTTTTGAGCAATGGTCATGCACCAACAGGGATGAATGTGTGAGTGCACTTTTGTAATGCAAGAGCCATATTTCAGTCCATTTCTTCCTCACGAGATCCAGCTGAAATGTTACACTCTTTTGCAATCTCCCTGACAGTCAGTCTTTGATTGGCATGCATAACTTCATTGATGTTCCTGACATGAGTGTCATTGGTAGACAAAGGGCATCTTTAACTTCAGTCCAGCCATTTTTAAACCATGTGAAGCATTCATAACACTGAGTACAGCTAAAGCACTCATCAGCATAGGCTTCCTACACATTTGTAAGATATTCTTTTGTTTCACACACAATTTAATGCAGACGCATTGCTCCTCTAACTCTGTCATCTCAAAATTCGCAACCTGAGTGACACAATATTCTACTTAGTAAAGCCTAGCAACGACTAACACACATACAACAATGAAACTTCTGGCAGTTACACATTAAACCCAGGCATCTGCAGGAATGCCAAACTCATTTTCATCCAACACACTACTGATGCAAAATTATGAATGTTCCGGAATTTTTTGAAGAAACCTCGCAAGTCTTCAGTAAACTAGATAAAAAAATTGGTAGTGTCATATCTCAATAAGGAACTGCAAGTTTCAGCACAGGGCAAGAGTAGTTGTCCATGCACTGGATAGACATATACCCAGTAGAATAGCTCATAATGGGAGGAACCCCTCCATGGTATAGAGTCACTATAAAGAATGAAATGCGTTGGCTGTCAAGAGAATAATGCACGAAGCCTTCATTGACTATCACAGCAAAATATTATTCAATGACCTTCCATAATACCCAGAGTTAGTGTCGAGTCCCTAGTGAATGAGATAGGACTTGAAATTGAGGTTAGCATAGCAAAAGTTGAGACACTTAACTCAGTTTTCAAATGTTTCTTTAAAAAGGAACACCTGGGATACTTGCCTCAATTTAAGCCTTGTATCACCAAAGAGATGAATAAAATTAGTGTTAATGTCAGTGTTGTTGAGAAATAGCTGAAATTGTTAAAAGTGAAGGTACAGACCCCACTAGAATCCCTATCAGATTCTATAGTGTATTTGTGGCTTAGGTAGTCCCTCCTCTAACTATAATATATCATAAATCCATTGAACAAAAATCTGTGCCCAGTTGGAAAACAGCACAAGTCAGACCCATCTACAAGAAGGGTAGTACAAGTGATCTGCAAAACTATTGATTTGTTGTAAGATCTTAGAGCTTATTCTGAGCTCAAAGATAATGAGATGTCTTGAACAGAATGACCTCCTCCATGCCAACCAATATGGATTCCAGAAACATCGATCATGTGAAACGTAACTCCAGATGTGCCCTGGGGAAGTGTTGGAAACCTTGTTGTTCATGTTGTATATGGAGGACCTTGCAGACAATATTAATAGTAACCTCAGGCTTTTTGCATCTGATACATGTATCTATAATGAAGTACTATCTGAAAGAAGCTGCATAAATATTCAGTCAGATCTTGATAAGATTTCAAAGTGGTACAAAGATTGGCAGCTTGCTTTAATTGTTCAGAAATGTAAAATTGTGCACTTCACAAAATAGAAAAAATAGTATTCTATGACCATAACATAGAAACTATGCATTATGTGACTTGAGCTTGATAGGAGAATATCTAACATTCATTTCTGACACAGCCACTGCTTTAATTTGCATTCCCTGGATGGAATAAGAAATATAACAGGCACCATTACGGTACTTTGTCTTCTAATTTAATTCTGTTCAACAGTGGTCAGGTGTGGTCATTTCTGAAATATGAGTAAATCAAGTAAACACATTCTACTGCTAATGAATTTCCAGAATCGTGTTTCTTCAGTGATCCAGGATGGTGCCGGTAAAAATAGCCCATGCATAAAGGCGATGCAGTGAAATTACGGAAATGAAGAGCTGAAATTGACTTACCATTTATTTACAATAAAAAAAAAGAAAAATATATTTATAGATGATGCCAAAAGTGACCTCTTGTCACAGCAGTACACACTGTGCACGTCTAAGCATGTTCAAATACAATCGGTGTAAAGTTTTGATATCAATGGTGGTAACTTCATGGATGATGCTGTCTTTCAGTTCCTGTATTGTGTGTGAATTTTTCATAGACCTTGTTCTTAGTGTGTCCCCACAGGAATAAATTGCATATTGTTAGAGCTGGTGAAAGTGGCCATTACTGTTCGCTGACAGGTCGTTCCTCGGTGAAGACTTCATGGACACATTCCATGAATACTTAAGGTGTGTGGCATGTTGCTCCATCTTGCTGAAAGAAGTAATATTGTGTTTCATATTCAATGAGTTGAGCTCAAAATATATCAGAAATTTACATATACTGAAACCGTATTGAGGGTAGTGTCAAAAAATATCGATCCAAGATGCACACTGCGGTAACACTGCAGCAAGTGCTCATGTTTTGCTCATGTTTACATCATGGAGTGGTTGCTGGCACAATGTTAGGGTTCTCCATTGTCCAGTACCTGGTGTTCTCTGAATTAACATGACCGGAAAGATGAAACCATGCTTCATCTTTCATGATGTAATGGAAAGGTCCTAACAGACCATCATTTCATGTTATTCAGAAGCAATGTGCAGTAACCTACATGTTACTGTCCGTCATCCTCCTGTAATTCTGCACAGATTACACACGAATAGCTTCCACTGGCAACTTCTCTTCCTTACATATGCTTGTTGGGCCATTTTACATGTAGACTTTTTTGGGCTCTGAATAATTCTTTGGCGAATGTCGGCAATAACTTCTGGTGTGCAAACTGAAGGAATTCATTGTTGTTTTACATTTTGCACAGATCCGTTGGTGCACCAGTTTTTATACAATCTCTGTATTGCTCTTTTTGCTGATAGTCCCCTATCTGGATGCTTGACTTCAAAAATTTCCTGAGTAGTTTCCTTAATTGAATGTGTTTTCATGTATACTTCCACAATTTAAATTCTTTCTTCCATCGAGAAAGTCGTTTTGCAGAGCGAAAACAGAAGTGTCTAACTTCACTGATGAAATAAACTGAAATGCTGACAGAAGAATGCTAACAATTGATTATTGCACAAAACTGTCCATTGTTGTAGCTGTTTACTCTTTCAGAAGTTGAAATATTGCATTTGCATTTAAAAGGGAGGCAGACTACTTTTATCTGTGCCACCTTGTACTATCATAATAGTTTTTCTCTTCACAAGTATATAATTTGTATGTGGGCTTGGAACCAACTTGTCAATGTATAAACTGATGCAGCCAAACAGCGTGACTGCTCTCATGTGACACCCCACAGTTAATTTCTCACGTAGAAACTGACTAGTTCAGCAATGCCCTACATCAAATGAACATTCACCTCTCTTAAAGCCATAGCAGTACAGGCTAAGGAATTATTTTTAATTATTTCGTTGTAGCTTCCTCCCTATAGTTCAATCTCAATATGTATTCATTATTACTAAAAATTACTGTTCTCAAGTCCAAGTCAGTTTATTTTTTTCCCTATACATTAGCAACTAATGATGAAACTAAAAAACTTTAATGTAACAGATATTGCTCTCTTACATCCCCTGATAGTTTCTTCTTTGAAGATGAGATGATGGAAAAAAAGAACCCTGCACCACATCACTTTTACTAGCAAAATACAAATTCAACACTCTGCATTACCAGCACTATAAGCACTATGGCATACCCATGTTGTTAATTGCTGGTACTTTTATAGGGTTGTAAAACCTGGGTGACATAAACAACAACTAAAGAAGCAATATTTACCTTCATGGGAAAGTTACTTCAAAAGATCTATGGACCTGTCTACAGAAGTGTGGGAGGTAAATGGGAATGAAGAATGAAAGAAAACCTATACCAACAGTCTGGAAAGCTAAATATTAGGCAAATGTTAGGGCAGGACAAGCAAGAGTGGTTTGGACATGTCTTTCAAGCTGATGAATCCTTCCCGGACAGTTCCCCAGTTTCAACCTACTGTAAAATGTCCAAGGAAGTGATATGAAATTGAATGAGCATGTCAGGATGGCATTGAGAGGACAAATGGTCGACTTTGGTTTATTGGGAGAATTTTAGAGAATTGTAGTTAATTGGTAAAGGAGACAGCGTATATAACACCACTGTGACCCACTGCTGCTGAGTACTGCTAGATTGTGTAATTCAAAGGCATGCTCCAAGGTTTGTTAGCAGAATGTTCAGTAAGTACACAAGTATTATGGAGATCATTGGTAAACTCAAATGGGGATCCCTGTAAGGAAGATGACATTCATTTTGCAAGATACTATTGGGAAAATTTAGAGAACCAGCATTTAAAGCTGGCTGCAGAACAGTTCTACTGCCATCAAGATGCATCTTGCATAAGGACCTTGAAAATAAGAGGCAGTAGGGCTTGCACGGAGTCAAATAAATAGTAATTTTTCCCTCGCTTCATTAGTGAATGGAACATAAAAGGAAATGGCTAGTAGTGGCCAAGATACCCTCCGCCATGACCATATGGTGGCTTCCGGAGTATGTATCTAGATATAGGACATAGTACTAACAACACTTAAACTAGTAGAGCCAACAGCAGTGGAAGATGAAGCCAGAGACTGGCAAGGATGGATTACCATCTGCAGTAGACCATTGTAACTGATTAACTTCTCTTTCTTATTGTGATTTTTGTATTGTGTTCCTTATTAATTTTTTTATTGTCTGCAATTTTTTACTTTCTTCTTGTAGCATTGTTTTCTGCTATGGGCCCAAAAGGCCTGTTAATGTGGTGGTGGTGGAGAATATTTTGTTACAAAGGTAGTTGAATTATAAGTATTTGAAATGTATTCACATTTGCAAGTATGGACAACCATCAGTTATATAATGGAATGACAACAATGAAAATTCGTGCCGCACGTGGATGTCCTGCTTATCACGAGCAATCGCCGTACCATTACTCTATCACAGCACGACTCATAGCGAGAGCCAAAGTTCCATATGTTGTCAATCATGTGTTTACAGCCTGCACTCGTACGTTCATTGTATATATTTCCATACAGGGGAGACATTTTAATTGAAAATCACTTGCCCAGTGTCAGCAGATAAATACAATATGGCATACCTAATGGATTTCTAAAGTTTCTTTGGTTTGGTGTTGTACCTGAGAGCACTTGTACCAATGCATAATGCGGATGGTGCATGTGGCTAGGGCTCCAAACATTCAGGCAAGAAACAGCTAGCAAGCAATTTGATTCCTCCTACTCAGAGCTTATTTGTTCGGATTCTGATCTGGCTGTTACCTGCTACCATAAACCTGGATACAGCATGTATTCTAGGAAACTGGCATTGTTTGTAGTGTTAAGCATCAGTGCCCATAACAGGCGCATATTTACCAGGCTGGGCTTGCAGACTCGAGTCGCTAACCACTGACTTGGTAGACATAGTTTTGTGTTCACTTTCATTCTTGTTTCTTACTCTGACTTTCATTATAATTTTCATCCAAATTGCACCTCTTGATGTTTCTAACATGCTTGTTCTGTATACTGTGTCTGCAAACTGAAGAGCAAGCAGGTGCGCAGTCTCCCTCTCGCCCCCGCCCTCTCCCTCTCGCCCCCGCCCTCTCCCTCTCGCCCCCGCCCTCTCCCTCTCGCCCCCGCCCTCTCCCTCTCGCCCCCGCCCTCTCCCTCTCGCCCTCGCCCTCTCCCTCTCGCCCCCGCCCTCTCCCTCTCGCCCCCGCCCTCTCCCTCTCGCCCCCGCCCTCTCCCTCTCGCCCCCGCCCTCTCCCTCTCGCCCCCGCCCTCTCCCTCTCGCCCCCGCCCTCTCCCTCTCGCCCCCGCCCTCTCCCTCTCGCCCCCGCCCTCTCCCTCTCCCTCTCGCCCCCGCCCTCTCCCTCTCCCTCTTGCCCCCGCCCTCTCCCTCTCCCTCTCGCCCCCGCCCTCTCCCTCTCCCTCTCGCCCCCGCCCTCTCCCTCTCCCTCTCGCCCCCGCCCTCTCCCTCTCCCTCTCGCCCCCGCCCTCTCCCTCTCGCCCCCGCCCTCTCCCTCTCCCTCTCCCTCTCGCCCCCGCCCTCTCCCTCTCCCTCTCCCTCTCGCCCCCGCCCTCTCCCTCTCCCTCTCGCCCCCGCCCTCTCCCTCTCCCTCTCCCTCTCGCCCCCGCCCTCTCCCTCTCCCTCTCCCTCTCGCCCCCGCCCTCTCCCTCTCCCTCTCCCTCTCGCCCCCGCCCTCTCCCTCTCCCTCTCCCTCTCGCCCCCGCCCTCTCCCTCTCCCTCTCCCTCTCCCTCTCGCCCCCGCCCTCTCCCTCTCCCTCTCCCTCTCCCTCTCGCCCCCGCCCTCTCCCTCTCCCTCTCCCTCTCCCTCTCGCCCCCGCCCTCTCCCTCTCCCTCTCCCTCTCCCTCTCGCCCCCGCCCTCTCCCTCTCCCTCTCGCCCCCGCCCTCTCCCTCTCCCTCTCGCCCCCGCCCTCTCCCTCTCCCTCTCGCCCCCGCCCTCTCCCTCTCCCTCTCGCCCCCGCCCTCTCCCTCTCCCTCTCGCCCCCGCCCTCTCCCTCTCCCTCTCGCCCCCGCCCTCTCCCTCTCCCTCTCCCTCTCGCCCCCGCCCTCTCCCTCTCCCTCTCCCTCTCGCCCCCGCCCTCTCCCTCTCCCTCTCCCTCTCGCCCCCGCCCTCTCCCTCTCCCTCTCGCCCCCGCCCTCTCCCTCTCCCTCTCGCCCCCGCCCTCTCCCTCTCCCTCTCGCCCCCGCCCTCTCCCTCTCCCTCTCGCCCCCGCCCTCTCCCTCTCCCTCTCGCCCCCGCCCTCTCCCTCTCCCTCTCGCCCCCGCCCTCTCCCTCTCCCTCTCGCCCCCGCCCTCTCCCTCTCCCTCTCGCCCCCGCCCTCTCCCTCTCCCTCTCGCCCCCGCCCTCTCCCTCTCCCTCTCGCCCCCGCCCTCTCCCTCTCCCTCTCGCCCCCGCCCTCTCCCTCTCCCTCTCGCCCCCGCCCTCTCCCTCTCCCTCTCGCCCCCGCCCTCTCCCTCTCCCTCTCGCCCCCGCCCTCTCCCTCTCCCTCTCGCCCCCGCCCTCTCCCTCTCCCTCTCGCCCCCGCCCTCTCCCTCTCCCTCTCGCCCCCGCCCTCTCCCTCTCCCTCTCGCCCCCGCCCTCTCCCTCTCCTTCTAGCCCCCGCCCTCTCCCTCTCCCTCTAGCCCCCGCCCTCTCCCTCTCCCTCTAGCCCCCGCCCTCTCCCTCTCCCTCTCGCCCCCGCCCTCTCCCTCTCGCCCCCGCCCCCGCCCCCTCGCTCTCGCCGCCGCCCCCGCCCCCTCGCTCTCGCCGCCGCCCCCGCCCCCTCGCTCTCGCCGCCGCCCCCGCCCCCTCGCTCTCGCCGCCGCCCCCGCCCCCTCGCTCTCGCCGCCGCCCCCGCCCCTCGCTCTCGCCGCCGCCCCCGCCCCCTCGCTCTCGCCGCCGCCCCCGCCCCCTCGCTCTCGCCGCCGCCCCCGCCCCCACCCCCTCGCTCTCGCCGCCGCCCCCGCCCCCACCCCCTCGCTCTCGCCGCCGCCCCCGCCCCCACCCCCTCGCTCTCGCGCGCTTTCTACGTCATAAGTGACTCCTGCAGGTTGTTAATAAGATAATACCAGCCCTTCTACTATGTGCATTTTAAATCAGTAGTAACACAGTGTGCAGAGATGGTTCGGAGTGTGTATGTTTCGCAAAATATATGAATGCTGTATGGAATACATAAAACAGTATTTCATGTAAAAAAAAAAAAAAAAAAAAAAAAAGAATAAAAAAAAAATACAAGGACACATCAACAGTCTCCATAGACCACCACACTTTGCTCTTCTGTACTTTGCTAGATGGGAAACAAATTTTTAGTCATCCTGTATGTCAGTTGCCATATTCTCCCAGGAAAGGCCTATTTCCCTGCCACAAATGCTGCTCATTCTTCAGTTTACAGACACATGCACTGTCTTCACCATTGTTGATTTTTGTCTTGGATACCTCTTCTCCTCATAGTAAATATACAGTTTGTCTTCCCCTTGTAGTCACCCTTTATTCTCTTGTAATTGTTAATCTACTTCCTACAATTAGCGTAGAGTCTTCTGTTTCTTTTCCGTCTGCTGTCCTTTAGTCGCACGTTTTGGTAAAGCTCCTTTCCAAAAAACTGTGACTCCAATACAATTTTTTTCATATGCTAGCCATGGCTTTAAAAAATTAATTCTGCTGGCCTTGGACTAATATGTACTAATGAATGCTGTTTCAAACTCCAAACAGCTCATATTGCTTCTCAGTAAATTGTTACACCATCTGTCCATGTTGTCCTCCATCCATCCATCCAACCATCTATTCAGCCATCTACAAATGATAATTGTATCTAGACCTGGCCACACATTTGGCAATAGGCCCTTAAAACTTACTGAGTGCAATTTTTCACCGGGACTGTACTTATTAAATAGTATCTGTTAATGAATTCTACTTCCACAACAAGCTGCATTGTGTGTTGTTCCATCTGCTATACCACTTGTTTCTTTCTTCGAACATTTGTGCATGACAGTCTTCACATTTTCTTGGGTAATCACTATTCATTTGTGTCGTATGAAAGCTCAGTGCCAATACGGTTATGTGGTTTTAGAAGTTTTGTGCAGTGTATCTATTGCTCAAAAGATCAGAAAGACAACTTGTGGAGTCTATAGTTGCCGCCCCCCCCTGCGCCCCTCCCCAAAGGAAGCTTTTGTTAGAATTTCTCTCAAGCTTTTAAGATATTCATGGTCTCCAAGAAATTTATGTGCACTGTATCCAGCAGCTATTGGGTGTAGGACTCCAAGTTTTTGTATACATACTGTGACGGACAGGAGAAAGCCACACACCCCAGCCCATGAGCACAGGACACTGCAAATGTTAGGCTGCCGATTGAAACATGAGATGAACTAGGAGAGTGAGTAAACAAGTGGAAGGGCTACTTTGAAGCTACCCCCTCAGAACATAATGTATAGAATGGGCACTGAGAGTGAGTTGGCACAGCTGAGGATCCCTGTTTAATGTTCAAATAGCCGTTAATTCCTATTTCCTTGGGCCCCTGCATCTTTGCAGGTTGGAATCAGTTTTAATCAGCTGCCAATCTCTGTTCGCAAACCACCAGGAGACTAGTCACATATTTAGCTTTTTTCTGTGTATTTTCGTAGTTTAGTTTTCTAGTAGTAGTAGTACAGGGTGGCGCACGATTTAAGTCACCCGATAGAATTTTGATCCTACAAGTATACTATTGGGGCAATAGCTTTCAAATTGTGCGCTCAGCTTCATGCTGTTCATGGCAGTTACACCAGATATTGTTGAGAGTTCATTGCTTCCGTTGAGTCTGCTATTTCAGTTTGCTGCAATGGCAGACAAAGGGCAGTTAACCATCGCACAAAAGGCAAAGATTGTGTTACTGTTTGCGGTGACGAACAGTGTTACATTGAGACAGTGAAGGCTTCAAGCTCATTTTGGCAGCCCACAGACAATACGCAGATTACAGCAAAAATTTGAAGGTACTGGACCTGTTTTGGAGTGTCAACGGCCACATGCACATACTGTATATTCGCCGCTAAACACTGAACCAGTTAGAAGCACTGGTAGTCTGAGTAAATCAACAAGAAGAGCCAGTACCAAGTTGGGAATTTCACGCCGATCTGTACAAGGAATTATTCAATCCAACCTTCGCTTGTGTCCATACAAGATGACAGTAGTGCGTAAGCTTACTGCGAGAGATAAGGAGCGGAGACTGCAGTTTGGAAGGTGGGCAACTGAGCAAGACAAAGAGGCAGTGCTGCACAACACATGGTTTTCTGATGAAGCTTATTTTTATGTGATTGGTGCTATGAACAAACAGAACATTTGACTCTGGGCACGTGAACCTCCGCGTATAATCCCCACGAAAGACACCTACAGGGAGAAAGTGTGTGTGGGGGGTCGCGATGTCAAGCCATGGAATCATCGGTCCATTCTCTGTTTTTAGTGGCCATTAACGGTCTAGCAGCAGCTGTAGGGCCATCCACTGCACCTTCTCTGTTTGCAGACGACTTCTGTATTTCGTACTGCTCCATCAGTACTGTGGTTGCTGAGTGGCACCCACAGGGAGCCATCCACAAGGTACAGTCATGGGCTCTAGCCCACAGTTTCCAGTTTTCAGCCGCAAAGTCGTGCGTTATGCACTTCTGTCGGCATCGTACTGTTCATCCAGAACCAGAACTTTACCTTAATGATGATCCACTCACTGTAGTGGAGACATATAGATTCTTAGGACTTGTTTTTGATGCCCGATTGACTGGGCTTCCTCACCTTTGTCAGCTTAAGCGGAAGTGTTGGCAGCACTTAAATGCTCTCTGCTGCCTGATCAACACCAACTGGGGTGGAGATCACTCTACGTTACTGCAGTTCTACAGAGCCCTTGTTCAGTTCCACCTTGACTATGGGAGTGTGGTATATGGTTTGGCGGTGCCCTCAGCATTGCATTTACTCGACCCAGTGCACCACTGTGGCGTTAGACTAGCAACAGGAGTTTTTAGGACGAGTCCGGTGACCAGTGTCCTGGTGGAGGCTGGGGTCCCTCCATTGAAGGTTAGGCATGCACAACTGCTCGCCAGTTACGTTGCGCATGTTCGTAGTTCTCCTGCGCATCTGAATTGCAATCTCCTTTTCCCACCCACGGTGGTTCATCTTCCACATCAGTGGCCCAGGTCAAAGCTTAAAATTGCAGTTCACATCCGATCCCTTCTATTCGAACTGGAGTCTTTGCCTTTACCACCAGTCATATTGAACATGTGATTCAGTAGGTTGTATTTCCAAGCTATATTCTTTACTTCTACATCAATAAATTTCAAATCTTGTCAACAACAAATGTGTTATTCATAAAACAAATCAGGAGACTTATTGTGCACCACTCTGTAGTAGTATGATGGATCCAAGAGGAGCTTGTGGCAGTTTGAAAACAGCTGAAGATGCTTATGGCCGTGGTCAGCCATCTGCAGGCTGCTGCCTGATGGTGTGGTGGTAGTGGAATAATTGGGGTGTCACATGCAACACCTCAGGTGTTGCTTGTTTTGTCCAAAGGTTCTGCTTTCGAGGCACCTTCCACCACACCTGATGCGGGTGATTCATGCTCACTGTAAGGTGAGTGGCAAGTTTTTACATAGTCATGGCCTCAAGGTGGGGAGTCAGTCTGGAGGCTGGCCATTTGACCTTACCCATTCACTTCGTGAATGGACAGATGGCTGCTCCTTTAGCAGGGTCTGAACAGGCCCATGAAAGGGTGGGCTTATTAGTTATTGGGAGCACCAGTGTTAGGCACTATTTGTAGCTCTTTACAGAAAAAGCATCCAGGTCTGAAAATAACTCCAATGTGCACCCAGTGTGTCTGCCATGGGGGCCTTATCAGGGATGTGGATGCAGCACTGCATGCAGCTATTGAGGGTGAGTGTGCTGTAGTCTGCAAGTTGTTGCTCATGTTGGCACCAGTGACACCTGTTGCTTGGGTTCTGAGGACATCCTCAGCTCCTTTGGGTGGCTGGTGGAAGTGGTGAAGACTGACCTCCCTTGTGGGATGCAATCAGGGCTCACAATTTTCAGTATTGTACCCTAAGTCGATCAGGATCCTTTGGTAGGAAGTCAAGTGAAGGGTCTTAGCCAGAGGCTCCATCGATTCTGTGACAGTCAAGGTTGCAGATTTCTGGACCTGTATTATACGGTGGAGATTTGTAGGTCGGCCCTAGATAGGTGGTAGTGTGGAGTACTTGTAGAGTGAGCATGGGTTTTTGTTTTTTTACACTAGGTGGTAGTTTGACGTCACCTGAATGATCTCTCGATACGCAGTGTGTGAAATCAGATTGCCTGCAAAGTAAAGACATTTTGACTGTCGAAATTTTAACAGTGAATTGTTGAAGTATTCAAAACAATATTCTGAATTTACCACCCTCCAGGAAAGTTATTGCACTCAACCTATTCTCAGAAAGCGCCAAAGGATTTAGCGAGGCATGGACTGTATATCAAAAAAGACTTATTTAGATGCCATGGGAGGGGGTGTGTTCATCGCCGTCAACAAAAAATTTTGTCTGTATCAAGGTCAAAATTGTGTCAGACTTGAAGTTTTACGTGACATTTTATGATGGCACGTCTCACTTCCAAGCAAGCTCCTGTGATGATGAAAAATGCTGTGATATTTAATAGTGAGTGAGGATCGGGCCATCCCACTGCAGGAGATATTATTAAGATATATCTGGATTGGAGAACTGCTTGAACCTATCACTTCTGCAAAGGAAGATGGTGAGTGAGCGTCTCCACCTGCTGTGTGGGGCTGCTGGGTGCCTTGGCATCAGGCTTTGAAATTTTTTTAGAAGACAATGATAAAAAGAAAAAGATCCTGACAAAAAATGGATTACATGACAAGTGACAGTAGAATTGGTTTACGTTAAAATATACTTCTCGTCTTTATCTAACACAAGCTCCACCTGTTTAAGGTGATCTGTCAACCCGCCTAGTATACAAGGTTATTTTGAAAGATGCTACTGTTGTAAAAACGTGTTTAAAGTGCAGTTGCGTACATATTCAAGTAGCTTGGAAGAAAATCAATGCTCTTTCAGCATCCATCCATGCGTAAGGTGAAGTATTTCTGTGAAGACTGCAGAAACATGGTTAGGTGGCACTGAATAGCAGGACCACATCAGTGAACATCGAGAAAGGCGACCTAAAGAAACTTTATTAAATAAATCTACTGGCACCAGACATGAATTGCGCAGAGTGGCCGCGCGATTTGAGTCACCATGTCACGGATTGCGCGGCCCCTCCCATCAGAGATCTGAGTCCTCCTTCGGGCATGGGTGTGTGTGTTGTTCTTAGCATAAGTTAGTTTAAGTAGTGTTTAAGTTTAGGGACGATGACCTGCACAGTTTAGCCCCTTAGGAATTCACACACATTTGAACCAAACATAAGAGAGTTACAGATTGCACACAGAAAGTGTAACACTGATGCCATACAAAAAACCATTGCAGTTCCATTACAGACAGAGAAGTTATCTGGACATGAGTAGCAGGCCTAGGTGAACTCGAGTTAATTATTGTATGATTTTGCTGGTCACCTGTTTCTGCTGAAACAGTTGTAGACTCATTCAAGGAACTTCTCTGATCAGTAGTGCAGAAATACCCAGATCATGCAGTATTAATTGGAGCCAACTTCAATCTACTGAGTATGGGCTGGCACATCAATGGATTCACTGCAGGTGGTACAGACAGTCAGTCTTTTCCGAAAACTGCCTTGAGCAACTAGTTAACCAATGCACACACATTAGAAATATTGTAGACTTTGCAGCTAAAAACAGGCCTGGCCATATTGACATTGACATGATGATGTCATAGTGACAGTGGTCACTAAAGCAAATAAATTGGTCATGACGGCTAGGAGAGTATTTGTGTTGGAAAAAGCAGAGAAGCAGTTGTTAATATCCCACATAGACAACGAATAGATATCATTTAGCCCCAATATGAATTATGGGCATAGTTTAAACTGATTGCAGATCATGCTCTGGAGATGTATGTGCCAAGTAAGTGTATTAGGAATGAAAAGGATCTACCATGGTTTAACAGTCAAATTTGGAAAATGCTGAGGAAACAAATTAAAATGCAAATGTTGACAGGCAAAAGCAAGTAGAAATTTGTGTGTCCATAAGAAGATCAGTGCATGAAACAAACAACTACTCCCACCATCATATGCTAGTAAAAGTTCTCGAGAACCCAAGAAAATTCTGGTCATGTGTAAAATCACAAAGCATTTCAAAGGTTTCGATCCAGTCATTCGTCGACCAGTCTCGGGTGGCAACAGAAGATAGCAGAAGTAAAGCTGAGGTTTTTAAATGTCACGTTTAAGAAATCATTCAAACATGAGGATCATAAAGAGCTTTGTTTAACTGTCGTACAGACTCCTGCAAAGAGGATGTAGAAATATGCATACATGCCATAGAAAAGCAACTGAGAGAGTTGAAAATAAGTCGCCAGGTCTAGACAAAATTCCAGTTCGGTTTTATAGTGTGTACTCTGCAGCACTGGTCCCTTACTTTAGCTTGCATTTCTCGTAAATCTCTTACCCAGCACGAAGTTCCAAGCAACTCGAAAAGTTCGCAGATGACTCCTGTGTACAAGAAATTCCTGTATATAAGAAAAGTAAAAGAATGGACCCACATAATAACAGATCAGTATCTGGGAACTTCTTTAATGGATGCCGAGTTCTCTGAGACAGAAAAGCTTACGTCTACAAATCGGCACTGATTTAGAAAGTGTATCTTGTGTGAAAATCAGCTTGCTCTTTTCTTACATGATATTCTACACATCATGGATGAAAGGCAACAGGCAGATTCCATATTCCTTGATTTACGGAAAGCAGTTGACGAAGTGCCTTGATGCAGACCGCTGACGAAGATCTGAGCATATGATTGAGTTTCACGATGTGTGTGCAGCTTGAAGACATCTTAAGTAATAGAACCCAGTATTTTGTCCTCCATGGTGAGTTCAGAGTATCCCAGGGAAGTGTGATAGGACCACTCTTATTCTCTATATGCATAAATGTTCTGATGGACAGAGTGAGCACCAATTTATAGCTGTTTGGCGATGACACTGTAGTGTATGGGAAGATGTTGTCGTCAAGTGACAGTAGGATGATACAGGATGGCTTTGACAGAATATATATTTGGTATGATGAATAGCAACTGGTTCTAAATGTAGAAATAATTTTAAGTTAATATGGATGGGTAGTGCAAAAATAATGTAACATTCAAGTACAGTATTTGAAGGGCGCTGCTTGACAGTCATATTGATTAAATATCCAGGCATAATGTTGCAAGTGATATGAAATCAAATGAGCACATCAGATTGGTAGTATGGAACGCAAATGCTAGACTTTGTTTTATTGGGAGAATTTTTGGAAAATGCAGATCATCCATAAAGGAGACAGCATATAGAATGCTAGGGCAACTCATTCTTGAGTACTGTTAGGTTGTGGGATCCCCATGAGGTAAATTAAAGGAAGACATCGAAGCAATTCAGAGGTGTGCAGTCAGATTTGTTACTAGTAGATTCAATCAGCATGCAAATATTGCAGAGATTCTTTGTGAACTCAAATGGGAATCAGTGTAGGGAAGATGACATTATTTTCACAAGGCACTATTGCAAAACTATAGAGAACCGGCATTTGAGGCTGACTGCAGATAGATTCTACTGCCATCAATGTACATTTCATGTAAGGACCACGAGGATAATATGAGAGAAATGTGGGCTCTTACAGAGGATTAAGGATGGCTTTTTTTCTCTCTGGGAAAGAGCTGTATAAAGCGACATTATAGTGAATGCCAATAAAATGTTGCTTTATTTTCATTATTGTAGGCTATTTCCCGTAAGTGTGTTGCATCCATTATTTAACAGGCATGGTATACAAATTATGGGGGAGGATTGGAAAATAATCCACAATAATTTTTTCTCCCCTGATATTGCAGTTGGAATGTTGAAATTTTATGACAGTATATTATGAAGTTTGCACTACAGAGGGTATTTTGTTTTCATGAGCAGCTCTGGCGAGAGACGTCTGAACTAAAAAACAAGCATGGCACGCTTGTTACTGTCATTGGCTTTGAAGAGCAGCAAAGTCTAGTTCAGTATCTGTGGGCCAAGGGGCATAAACTGAGTGAAATACACAAGGACATGCATGGCATGTATGGGCCATAGCAACATCTCTAGATGGTGTGCATTCTTCTATGTGAATCCACAGCCATGCTCCGGGCAGCTGGTAACAGCTGCAACACCGTACAACGTTGGAGCCATTGAGGCAGCAACTTTGAATGACGGGGTGTGCGACTCGAAACCTCATCGCAGCAGTTCAACATTTCCTATGGTGCAGTGGACAATATTTTTCATGAAACATAGAAATTTCGTAAAGTTAGTGCTCGCTGAGTGCCTAAGAATCTGACAGACAGCCACAAAAGCCAGCAAATGATGATAAGCATGGATCACTTGATACATTACACTGCAGAAATGCGTGACTTCCTGACAGGGATGTCACTGGTGATAAGTTGTGGGCATACCACTACATGCCCTAAACAAACCAGGCCCTATGGAATGGAAACATGCTGGTTTCCCAGTACAAACAAAACTCAAGGTGACTCAGTCTGCTAGGAAAGGGCTTGTGACAGTGTTCTGGGATACGCGTGGTGTATTACCGGTGGACTTTGCTGAACACTGGACCACTGTGAAGGCTGCAGCCGAAATTAAAACTTTGGATAAGTTGTATCGTGCCCTTCATGACAAATCATCATCATCATCATCATCATCATCATCAATTATCTGCTATATTAGCAGGTCCTTTGCCTCTCCATTTTCTGTGATCCATTGCTTCCTTCTTAAGGCTGCTGTATGTTGTACCGTCCATCATGTCATCCAGTATCTGGAATCTCCTCCTTCCTCGCTTCCTTTTCCCTTCTACATAACCTAAAACTGTTTTTATCAGTCCATCATTCTTTCTTAATATATGCCCAATCCAATTGGCAGTAGCTACAAGCAAAAGCCATGGACACTTAAAGGTTGTTGGAATGTGAAGAGTCAAAGCTAATGCTTCCTATGGGCCTCCTAGTAAATTGTGACTCATTTCAAATGCCACAACATTAATGCTGATGGTATCAAACTTCATGACAATGCTCACCTCATCTTGCTGTTCCTGTTCGTGAGAAAATTGTCAAATTTGGGTGGGAGGTACTCCAGCATTCACCATACGGTCCAGACATTGCACCATTGGACTTTCATCTATTTGTTCACATGAAGAAACTTCTGGCTGGCCAATGCTTTGTGGCAGACGCAGAAGTGAAATCAGCAGTCCGCAAATGGCTATACTCCAGCCAAACAGATTTCTTCGAACAAGGCATATAGAAACTGGTACCGCGATAGGAGAAGTGTGTTGAGAACAATGGTAGCTCTATAGAAAAGTAGGTAAAAGATGTAAGCTCATTGTGATTTCTTTTTGTTTTGTTACCTATTAAACTTTTCGGTAATAAAATTATTGTGCATTACTTTCCACTCTTCCCTTGTACTATACTCTACAAAGGCTCGAACAACCAGCAACTGCCACAGTTTTCTTGCTAGCAGTGCCCACACTTTCTCTCAAAGATACAAACTACTTTCAAAATATGAAAATGTGCTACAATAAATAAAATGCCTATAAAATGTCATACTGTACAACATACTTACCATGAGATACAGTCACAACTCCTGAAATCTATCATCCATGGCCTCTGGCCTGTTGTGCATGCATGGCAATCCTGGGTCCATGACAAGTCGTGAAAACCCACTGATTTGCCCCAACACATGAATGGACGTGGCCTGTGGGCAGAGCAGAGTGCTAGATCTGACAGTAGGATCTGTTAGTAGGAAATAATGGACCTCAGATTGGAAGGCCAGCTCCATCAGAGATACCTGCAGAGCTGACCCATGGTTCTGGCTCATTACAGAAATCCACTCATGTAAGGCCAGCTTACAACAGTCTCTGAATTATTAAACAAACTCCTGGACAAGAAATCTACATAAATTCTGGTACATTTTCTGACTTGTAATTTGTACTATACTGTCTTCAGTGCATTTCCCTGTATTGGTGGACATAGGTCTTGCTGCTTTCAAACTCACCACAAATTTACTTAAAATGGCTTACAATAAGCTTCTTATGTAGATTTACAATAATTAGAATTGAATTTAGCTATTGTTGTGTTGCTGGAGTTTTGTAAATTGCAATTAAAGATTTATGTTTCCAAGTAACTTAATAGTTAAGTGACATTCGTTTTGAAAAGGACTTTTAGATGCAATGTTAATTTCTATTGAGCACCACTGACTAGTTTGCCAAAATATCGTATTCTGTTTCTGTAACTATGTTTTAAATAATGATCTTAATTACTCCAGAATTAAATGAGTACAAATGACTGACATCATTTTGTCATTAGCTGTAGGGATACTTCTCTTATTTATATATATTTTTCATCTATTGTCTACTTTATCAGGAGGTCAGTAATTAGATATGTGCTTACAAGTGAACAGTGACAACGAAATATGATATTACTGGTGTTTGTAATTAGCATGGTTTTTAGGTAAGCTAATTATACTAAATAACCAAGACTAATAGATATTAAATTTAGGTTGGCTAAGTCCTGAGTTAAGAGTCAAGATTTTGGGTACTGTGTATATCATGTAAATGATATTGAAGATATCTGAAAAAAATAATAATTTTGGGAAGGAAAGAAACATAATGGGTGTCGAAGGATGCTGCTTGCTTTGTTACAGTGGCATCAGGTTACAAATATCCTGTGTAAGAAGAAAATGTCTCTATATGAATCCTAAATACTACCTAACAGCAATAACATACTTTATTAACAGAAGCATAATCCATTTCTGTAGAAATTACATTTACTAGACATTCTGTTTTTGTATCTTTTGATTAATGGATTGACACTTTAATCATTTGGAAAAAGGATTTCTTTCTTCGTCAGTTTATAGTATTAATAGAAAAATACAATTTGTATAATAAGAGTAGCAGTGGTCCTTGTGCAGTGCTGGTGACATGTTTTCCATGTTGTAAGATGTTCCCTTGTGTAAACTAATGACCACACTTGTGTTTTTTCTGATAGCACATTTTGTTTTTGGTGGGAACAAACTCTGTGTTCTTCTTGTGTTGTTTTACACATTTGCTTTGTACTGAAATACTGAAAGCAGTAGCTACAAGCAAAAGCCATGGACATTTAAAGGTTTTTGGAATGTGAAGAGTCAAAGCCAATGCTTCCTATGGGCCTCCTAGTAAATTGTGACTCATTTCAAAACCAGCACGCTGACAGCATAAATTGGTATCCACTATGTAATGGCTTCTACAATGGTGCTAGTAATGTTAGCTACCTAACTACTGACTCAGAAAACCAGTGCTCAAAGAAAATTATGAGGATAAGACAATTATTATCCACAAATTAGTTATAAAATTTTTTTGTAATCAAATAGGAAACTTACAAGAACATCATTTTTTGATGTAGTCTCCTTGTGTTTCAACACACTTGGTCCATCATTGTACAAGTTTCCTGATGCCCTCACAAAAGGAGGTTCTCGGTTGAGCTGCGAGCCAGGAATGTACCGCTTCTTTCACTCCTTCATGTGAAGCAAATTGACGGCCCCTTAATGCGTGTTTGAGTGGACCAAACAAGTAATAGTCAGAAGGGGCAAGATTGGGACTATATGGAGGATGATCCAGTACTTCAAATTTGAGTTTCTGGAGCATTTCAGCAGTGTGGGCAGCAGTATGTGGACGGGCATTGTCGTGTAACAGCACAACACCTTTTGACAGCATTCCTCGGTGTTTTCTTCGAATTGCAGGCTTTAGCCTGGCAGTAAGCATCTCACATAATGCACACTGTTTATTGTTGTGCCCTTTCCCCATAGTGTTTCAGTACTGGACCTCGTGCGTCTCAAAAAAACTGTAAGCATCAGTTTTCCTGCGGACAGTTGGGTCTTGAACTTTTTCTGGCACGGTGAATTTGAATGTTTCCGTTCCATGCTCTGCCATTTACTCTCCGGCTCGTAATGGTGGATCCATGTTTCGTCACCAGTAATGATCCTGTCTAAGAAGTCCCCTTCATTACCATAGCGATCCAAATATTTTTTGCATATGTCCAAGTGTGTTTGTTTATGCAACTGTGTGAGTTGTTTTGGGACCCATCTTGCACAAACTTTATGAAATCAAAGTCTGTTGTGGGTGATTTTTGTAGGCAGAACCATGACTAATTTGCCAACGATTGCCACTTCGTCAATAGTAAATTGTCTTTCTAAGAGAATCATTACATGTGAATGCTCAGTGGTTTCTTCATTTGTGGTGGTTAACGGTCGTCTGGCTCCTTCATCATGCATAACACTTCTGCGACCATTTCAGAATTTTTCAATCCATTTGTAGATACTCTGTTGTGGCAAAACAGTGTTCCCGTACTGTACCAAAAGTCTTCAATGAATTTCAGCCCCTGATACGCCTTCCGACCACAAAAAAACGGATCATTGGAAGTTGCTCTTCTTTGGTGCAAATAGTCAGCGGAGCAACCATGATTAACAGCATGGCAGCGATAATGAAACTAACCTAGCAGCTTGAAAATTGCAAAGATATAACAACAAATAAACAAAGCCTGTGTCATCAACGTAAAATGATAGTGCTACGAAAATAAACAAAAATATAACTAAATCGTGGATAATAATTGCCTTACCCTTATATAGTGGCTGCAATAAAGAATAAAGAAAACTGGTGAGTAATCTCATTGGAAGATTTATCATGTATATTACTGCTATTGAAGTAACAGGTTAAAATTTTATTTCAGGTTGAAGATTAATGGTAACATATCTTAAAAACTTTTTTGACAAATTAATATTTTAGTTTTGCTTACAGATGTACTGTGGAGATGGAGAATACAATGCACTAGCAGCCATCTGGTTTCAAACTCCAGAAGCAAGTGTACGTTCATTTTTTCATGATCCACCAGGTGAGATAATGTCCCAGAACTAGTGATCATATGTAATTGCACAATGAATTTCTACACTGCTCTTCATTATCAACAATTCATAGTATGTTATGAGGTCTTGCATTTTTCTAAAACAGATACGTAACTGTTTCTGTTGGATTTATAAAAAAATGTATAAAATGAGCAGAAGTATTTAAATATAAACGATCAGAATTCAATAATATTGCAACACATGGTATAAAACAGATACTAAACAAGAATACTCATACTGCTGTGAAATAAATACTAACAAAGAGATAGAGGGGCTGGCCAGTACTTACCTCAGCTCAGTACAGCCGATAGATACACAAAACAGAACAGAAACTTTACATTCCTAGCTTTCGGAACTTTGTTCCTTCATCAGGGAGGAGGGGGGGGGGGGGGGGGGGGAGAAGGGAAGAAGGGAGAGTGGGATTCAGTTACTCACAACCCAGGTTATGAAGCAATAGGGAAAGGTAAACAGTCAGGGTAGTAAGGATGGAGGCATGGTCATTAGAGGGAGGCCAAAGATATTCTACTGTAAGTACTGTGCCAGCTTCAAACCAAAGAGGATGCATACAGAAGTAAAGAGGTATATAATGTAAAGATAAACACAACTATGTAGGAGAAAAGATGCGTGAATGGCTAAAGAGGAGAGGGAAAATGGAGAAGACTGAAGAGTAAATGGGAGTGAGGTTGGTTAACGAGGGTTCAGTCCAGGGGGATGGCGGGATGAAAGGATGCGTTGGAGTGCAAGTTCCCATCTCCGCAGTTCCGAGGGACTGGTGTTGAGTGGGAGAAGCCAAATGGCACGTACGGTGTAGCTGGTTCCTAGGTCCCTAGAATTATGCTGTGGAGCATGCTCTGTTACTGGGTATTGGACACCTCCTAGGCAGACAGTTCATCTGTGCCCGTTCATGCACTCAGCCGGTTTAGTTGTCGTCATACCGATGTAAAAGGCTGTGCAGTGCAGGCATGTCAGCTGATAAATGACATGTGTTGTTTCACATGTGGCCCTGCCTTGAATTGTGTATGTTTTACCAGTAGCGGGGCTGGAGTAGGTGGTTGTGGGGGGGGGGGGGGGGGGGATGCATGGGGCAGGTTTTGCAGTGGGGTCGGTTACAGGGGTAGGAACCGCTGGGTAGAGAAGGTGGTCTGGGAATATTGTAGGGTTTGACAAGGATGTTACGGAGGTTAGGGTGGCGACAAATGGCAACTCTGGGTGGTGTGAGGAGAGTATTGTTATGGGATGATCTCATTTCAGGGCTTGACTTGAGAAAGTCATATCCCTGGTGGAGTAATTTGTTGATGTATTCGAGGCCAGGATAATATTGGGTGACAAGGGGGATGCTTCTGTGTGGTCTGGGTGTAGGAACATTGTTGTTGGACGGGGAGGAATGTATTGCTGAGGAGATCTGTTTGTGGACAAGGTCTGCAGGATAGTTGCAAGGGGGGGGGGGGGGGGGGAAGCACTGGTCAGGTTACTGGTGTAATTGTTCAGGGATTTGTCACTGGAGCAGATACGTTTGCCACGAATACCTAGGCTGTAGGGAATGGAGTGTTTGATGTGGAATGGATGGCTGCTGTCAAAGTGAAGGTACTGTTGTTTGTTCGTGGGTTTGATGTGGACAGAGGTGTGGATGTGAGCTTCAACAAGATGAAGGTCAACATCCGGGAAGGTGGCTTGGGTTTTGGAGAAGGACCAGGTGAAATTCAGATTCACAAAGTCCCTGTTTACCTTTCCCTATTGCTTCAGAACCTGGGTTGTGAGTAACTGAATCCACTCTCCCTTCTTCCCTTTTTTCCCCCCTCTCTCCTCCCTGATGGAGGAACAAAGTTCCGAAAGCTAGGAATGTAAATTTTCTGTTCTGTTTTGTGTATCTATCGGCTGTACTGAGCTGAGGTAAGTACTGGCCAGCCCCTCTTTCTCTTTGTTAGTATTTGTTTCACATCTTTATATGAGATTTTCCATTAATCAATACTCATACTGCATCACTCCTGTTGTTGAATGTAACTATGTGACACCTAATATATAAATGAATCTGTATGTTTAATATTGCAGAACCGAACAAGAATGAAATTAAAATCCTTGTAAGCAATGATCACCATGTTTTGTGGCTACACTGCATATCAAAAGTCGTTCACTCTCTCGTCATTCATTAATTTTCCCATTAACACTTTTGTAATAATTTATATTGCTCACTAGGAAGTATGATGTAAACTGATAACTTTTAGTTGGACATCATCAGCATTGAGGTTTTCTATATCACTTTACATCCCTCACAGATGATTTCCCCAAAAATAACTAAGAATAATAAGCTTAAATGCACACAAACTGTGAATTGTGCCACAGATGTAATTATTTTCATCGTCTAAGGCATGAACCATGGACCTTGCCGTTGGTGGGGAGGCTTGCATGCCTCAGTGATACAGATGGCCGTACCGTAGGTGCAACCACAATGGAGGGGTATCTGTTGAGAGGCCAGACAAACATGTGGTTCCTGAAGAGGGGCAGCAGCCTTTTCAGTAGTTGCAGGGGCAACAGTCTGGATGATTGACTGATCTTGCCTTGTAACACTAACCAAAACGGCCTTGCTGTGCTGGTACTGCAAATGGCTGAAAGCAAGGGGAAACTACAGCTGTAATTTTTCCCGAGGGCATGCAGCTTTACTGTATGTTTAAATGATGATGGCGTCCTCTTGGGTAAAATATTCCGGAGGTAAAATAGTCCCCCATTCGGATCTCCGGGCGGGGACTACTCAAGAGGACGTTGTTATCAGGAAAAAGAAAACTGGCGTTCTACGGATCGGAGCGTGGAATGTCAGATCCCTTAACCGGGCAGGTAGATTAGAAAATTTAAAAAGGGAAATGGATAGGTTAAAGTTAGATGTAGTGGGAATTAGTGAAGTTCGATGGCAGGAGGAACAGGACTTTTGGTCTGGTGAATACAGGATTATAAAACAAAATCAAATAGGGGTAATGCAGGAGTGGGTTTAATAATGAATAAAAAAATAGGAGTGTGGGTTAGCTACTACAAACAGCATAGTGAACGCATTATTGTGGCCAAGATAGACACGAAGCCCACACCTACTACAATAGTACAAGTTTATATCCCAACTAGCTCTGCAGATGATGAAGAAATTGATGAAATGTATGATGAGATAAGAAATTATTCAGGTAGTGGAGGGAGATGAAAATTTAATAGTCATGGGTGACTGGAATTCGAGAGTAGGAAAAGAGAGAGAAGGAAACATAGTAGGTGAACATGGATTGGAGCTAGGAAATGAAAGAGGAAGCTGCCTGGAAGAGTTTTGCACAGAGCATAACTTAATCATAGCTAACACTTGGTTCTAGAATCGTGAAAGAAGTTTGTATACATGGAAGAATCCTGGAGATACTAGAAGGTATCAGATAGATTATATAATGGTAAGACAGAGATTTAGGAACCAGGTTTTAAATTGTAAGACATTTCCAGGGGCAGATGTGGACCCTGACCGCAATCTATTGGTTATGAACTGTAGATTAAAACTGAAGAAACTGCAAAAAGGTGGGAATTTAAGAAGATGGGACCTGGATAAACTGAAAGAACCAGAGGTTG
This sequence comes from Schistocerca piceifrons, assembly GCF_021461385.2. NCBI lineage: Eukaryota > Metazoa > Arthropoda > Insecta > Orthoptera > Acrididae > Schistocerca > Schistocerca piceifrons. Next base: position 480,217,563 of record NC_060139.1, read on the forward strand.
TACAGAGTTTCAGAGAGAGCATAAGGGAACAATTGACAGGAATGGGGGGAAAGAAGTACAGTGGAAGAAGAATGGGTAGCTCTGAGGGATGAAGTAGTGAAGGCAGCAGAGGATCAAGTAGGTAAAAAGATGAGGGCTAGTAGAACTCCTTGGGTAACAGAAGAAATATTGAACTTTAGTGATGAAAGGAGAAAATATAAATATGCAGTAAATGAAGCAGGCAAAAAGGAATACAGACGTCTCAAAAATGAGATCGACAGGAAGTGCAAAATGGCTAAGCAGGGATGGCTAGAGGACAAATGTAAGGATGTAGAGGCTTATCTCACTAGGGGCAAGATAGATACTGCCTACAGGAAAATTAAAGAGACCTTAGGAGACAAGAGAACCACTTGTATGAATATCAAGAGCTCAGATGGAAACCCAGTTCTAAGCAAAGAAGGGAAAGCAGAAAGGTGGAAGGGGTATATAGAGGGTCTATACAAGGGCGATGTACTTGAGGACAATATTATGGAAATGGAAGAGGATGTAGATGAAGATGAAATGAGAGATAAGATACTGCATGAAGAGTTTGACAGAGCACTGAAAGACCTGAGTCGAAACAAGGCCCCAGGAGTAGACAACATTCCATTAGAACTACTGATGGCCTTGGGAGAGCCAGTCCTAACAAAACTCTACCATCTGGTGAGCAAGATGTATGAGACAGGCGAAATACCCTCAGACTTAAAGAAGAATACAATAATTCCAATCCCAAAGAAAGCAGGTGTTGACAGATGTGAAAATTACCGAACTATCAGTTTAATTATTCACGGCTGCAAAATACTAACGCGAATACTTTAGTGACGAATGGAAAAACTGGTAGAAGCTGACCTTGGGGAAGATCAGTTTGGATTCCATAGAAATATTGGAACACATGAGGCAATACTGACCTTACGACTTATCTTAGAAGAAAGATTAAGGAAAGGCAAACCTACATTTCCAGCATTTGTAGACTTAGAGAAAGCTTTTGACAATGTTGACTGGAATACTCTCTTTCAAATTCTAAAGGTGGCAGGGGTAAAAAACAGGGAGCAAAAGGCTATTTACCATTTGTACAGAAACCAGACGGCAGTTATAAGAGTCGAGGGGCATGAAAGGGAAGCAGTGGTTGGGAAGAGAGTGAGACAGGGTTGTAGCCTCTCCCCGATGTTTTTCAATCTGTATATTGAGCAAGCAGTAAAGGAAACAAAAGAAAAATTTGGAGTAGGTATTAAAATCCATGGAGAAGAAATAAAAACTTTGAGGTTCGCCGATGACATTGTAATTCTATCAGAGACAGCAAAGGACTTGGAAGAGCAGTTGAACGGAATGGACAGTGTCTTGAAAGGAGGATATAAGATGAACATCAACAAAAGCAAAACGAGGATAATGGAATGTAGTCGAATTAAGTCGGGTGATGCTGAGGGAATTATATTAGGAAATGAGGCACTTAAAGTAGTAAAGGAGTTTTGCTATTTGGGGAGCAAAATAACTGATGATGGTCGAAGTATAGAAGATATAAAATGTAGACTGGCAACGGCAAGGAAAGCGTTTCTGAAGAAGAGAAATTTGTTAACATCGAGTATAGATTTAAGTGTCAGGAAGTCGTTTCTGAAAGTATTTGTATGGAGTGTAGCCATGTATGGAAGTGAAACATGGACGATAAATAGTTCAGACAACAAGAGAATAGAAGCTTTCAAAATGTGGTGCTACAGAAGAATGCTGAAGATTAGATGGGTAGATCACATCACTAATGAGGAGGTATTGAATAGAATTGGGGAGAAGAGGAGTAAGTGGCACAACTTGACAAAAAGAAGGGACCAGTTAGTAGGACATGTTCTGAGGCATCAAGGGATCACAAATTTAGCATTGGAGGGCAGCGTGGAGGGTAAAAATCGTAGAGGGAGACCAAGAGATGAATACACTAAGCAGATTCAGATGGATATGGGTTGCTGTAAGTACTGGGAGATGAAGCTTGCACAGGATAGAGTAGCATGGAGAGCTGCATCAAACCAGTCTCAGGACTGAAGACCACAACAACAACGAGGCGTGAAAAATTTATTTTTGCAATAGTATTAAAGTTTTTTACCAGACCAACTTTAGAATTGGATCTGTCTCGTAATTTTAATGGCACACACCATACAAAAGGGAGGCTTTGTGATCTACAGTAATTCTTATTGCCAGCTGGCTTTTGTCTCAGGATCTTTGCAACTGGTAGAGGAGGGTGAACCTTTGACTAGCAGGCGCTCATGCTGATGAAATGTCAGGAAAAGCATTAACCAAACATGTGCTACAGACGCCGATAAAAAAGCCAGCAAGCAATACATCAGTAAATGATTGGGGGTGGAAGCCTAAACAGTTTTGTAGTGATGTGTGTCCTTCGTAAGTCTGTAATGAGCTGGCTTCTTCACAATGTAACCGTATCGCAGAGCTTAAGAACCAGAACAGAAATAGCCTGTTTACCCACACGTTCTTCTCCATGTATGCCTTCCACATCCATACACGTTTTTGTAGCAATATTGCTGTGAAAACAATGCAAACAACTGTGATGCAAAGTGGCAGTCATAATCAGACCTACACAATTTAAACTGAGATGCTTAGGTACAAAATGCAGCTAAAATGTAGTTGAAATTTGTGTATAGATTCACAGTGGGATGTGCTGGTAGTTACTTTTATTGGTTTTTCTGGACTAGTACATTCAGTATTACTACCTGATCCAACTGAGAAGAAATTGAATGATGTACTATATGTACCCAGACAGTTTTAAAATTCACTGGGGTAGCTGCACAATCAAAATCCTGTATTTATACATCTGAGCAGCACCTAGGAATGGGTATATTATACAGACAACCTTTAAGGACATTGTTTCACAAGTGAGGAATGCGACCCAGCAACCAGGGGCAGATATGTTGCCCTGCAGCGTCAAATGGTGACCATCTGCTGAGAACCCCCATGTATTTCAAATATCAGGGATCACACATTGCTGTCATGAAGGAGAGTAATAAGGGTACAAGAAACAAATCTGTGACATCTGTAACTCATTCCACAAAATCTGCAATAGTGTTGTAAGCCATCAAATGAATGTGTGTGACAGGAACTACTCAGTTTGTGGTGTAATGTGTTGGGGTTGTATTCGGATTTACATACACAGTAAAGGCAATGATGGGACATATCACTGTAGTTTGTCACCACCAACCAGGGATCTAGTCTTCTGGTACCTCAGAGCCATTGCTCAGAGGATCAGCTGGATTATAGTTCACACACTAAGTGGTTATTGTTTTGTGGCCCTTGCCAACTGCTTAGATATTGGAGAAATTGATAAAGCACTGTTCCTTCCATTTTCTCTAATTCGTGTAACTCCTAAATAACTTTCCTGTAATGGACCACAAGGTATCATTTCACAATTGATAATCTGGTTCTGCTTGAGTGGTTAAGGCTTTCTTGCGTAAGTAAGACCTCAATGGTACCATTTTAAAATAACAAGAACTTTTATTCCATGTTGAGGCATAAATGCTACTGGACAGGTTCACCATTGGGCCTATGAGTACATACTCTTATCTTCATAATGCCCCATTTTTCTTACTGACTCTTTCTAACAGTTCTGAGTAGGAGGCAGTCTCCTTCAAGGAACCGTGCTAAGTATTCCCACTTTCGGTGTCAAAGTATCATGTTCATTAACAAGGTCAGATTAAGCCTTTCTGTTTGTGGACCGTTTTGATCTACCAATGTTTTGCTCTTTCTTCAATACTACATCTATAACAATGTGCAACCTGGAGGTAGTTTTTTCCCTTCTTTGGAAAGAGAAATAATTCATATGAATTGGATATACATTGTAATCTGAATGTAGCAGCTTTAGGAATTGTAATTTCATTGAGTTAGGTACCACAGTGGTTAAGCAATTAAACTCGGATTCAGAGTAGGATTTAAATCCTACCATCCATATGTAGCTTATTTGTGGTTACCTTAAACCACTTTAACAGAAAACTGAGCTGGTTCCTTTAACATCTACAGCTACATAAATTGTTTTGAGACCACTGAAATGCATGTGCCAATCACATGTGGAGCCCCAGGCACCTTTTGGTCCCCTTGTCCAGGCAGAGACACTAATCTGCTGCTGATAACTGTAATGCCATTAAGGTATTGATCTACACCTTTGGGGTGGAGCCAGTTCTCAATTAATCCAGAGAATAAACACTTCTTTCAATTATTTTTTTAAAACTTTATTTTGCGAAATTTAAGAAGTTGTTCTCAATCAAACTAATCTATGATGCCTGCCCATATTTGAGATGTCCCCTCACAATGCAGCATCATGTATGTAAGTGTAGCCTTTCATCTCATTACACTTCTCTTGTCTGAGGGTAACTTTAACTAATACCCACTTCCTAAAGTAGAATTACGTACAGAAAGTTATCATTGTTTCAAGTAAAAGTCTTTTCCATTCCTATCTCCTCTGTAAATTGTGACCGTTACTCACAGCCTGACTTTCCACTTCAGAAATTAAAGCATGCAGTTTTAACCTTCCCACAAGACTGACAACAACAATCCCTTAGCTTTTCAACCTTCTTTCCTTTATTAGCGTCATCCAGATCTACTTAATCATGGACGTCATTGTAGCAGCATTAATTTTGCTTTAATCCTGTGTTGCTCTTGTTCTTATAATTACAGTTTGATTAAATATGGCTCACAGGTGAACAAACTGATATTTGTTCTTGATCATCTTCAGTTCGCTTCCTCTCATATCCCTCCTGTGGTTCAGTGTCTATCTCCTTGAGAAATTTTCTCAGCCTTCAAGATTTTTACAATATAAGTTATATATTGCTGCTGACAGCTGTTCCTCATATGGGTAGTGAAATAAGAAATAACATATGCTGTGTAATGTAATAAACCGTGAGAAAAATGGGCAAAACTTGTAGCATCCTTCCCTCCCACAATAAGTTTCGTTAAAATGTGATTCTGTCTTTCACCTTCGCCCTTTTACCATCCTGTTCAGCAATGTATGTTTCAGGTTCCCACAAGCCACTTTCCGTTGCAGTGTTCTTCACATGCTACTTTTTCCTGTCATGCTGGACATATGGGCTGAGCGTTTCCAGTGGCCTGTTTATTCCCTCTCTCCTGACAGGAGCAGCATGGGGTCGACTAATGGGCATGGCTTTAGAAGCTATGTGGCCAGAATGGGTGAGTCTGTCTTCATTTCTTCCCCCGCTACTCCTCCTCCTCCTCCACTCTTTTTAACAATTTATAGTTCATTCTCTTCATGATCTGTAGAACATTTGTGTAATTTTTATCACAATGATACAGAATGAGTCAGTTTACAGGTTACATGTACATGATTTGTTTGTGAATTTGGCTGCTTGCTAGACATTTACAGATTACTAAATAGCACACTGGTCACCTGTGATAAGAATTACCATACCAATCTCTGACACAGATCTTGTAACTAGTAATACATTATGGGACAGTAGTAGTTTCCCAGGAGAAGTTGGGTCAGTCTAGGTTTAAAATTTGCTTTCTTACTTGGCAGACATTTTACGTCACCTGGTAAAAGATCAAAGATTTTTGTGGCTGCTTCTTGAACTCCTTTCAGAGCCACTGACAGGTTTAGTAACAAGTAATAGTCATATTTTCTTCTACTGTTGTAGCTGCGGACATCTAATCATCTTCAGTTGTGAATTTATTTATGGTGAATGTCATTAGAGCATGTGTGGATGTACTTTTTAATAAATTCTTCTGGTGCTGTCTAAAAATTAAAAAAAAAGCTAGTAGTTAAGGAAAGAAGTAATCGTATGCAAAATAACAAATTTGACATTTTTTTCCCCTGGATATGATCTAACCAGATATCTGAACCTCTATATGGATCTTGTCATCCGTCCACATTTGCTGCTGAATGTTCAATTGTTGTAAACACTGCTTTCAGTATAACTAAAATTGACAAATTCTCTGGTCAAAAAATAGAACTAATTATCCAGTGAGAGACAGTTCATAAAAAAAATGAAACAAATTGTGTGTGGCTGAGCAGAAAAGAAGTAAAAGACAGCTCTTCATCTGATATAAGAGAATGGTCTTGAAAATTAGATGCAAATGCAAAATAATATTTGATCGCAAAATGAAGTAATCACTTAGAATAATAACTGTGAGTTAACTAACTGTACCTCCAGAAGGTACTGGATAAATGAAAATAAAACGGGCATTGTAACAAATCTTACTTTACCAAGAGTAACAAACAGGTACAGAGTTGGCTCTGATATTCGCAAAGTAAGTCATCTAATTTCGATCTTGAATACCAGAGTATTTTTGGAGCACGTTTCAACAACTGTAAGAATAGTAAATTGGTTTAACTTGATGATAGTATTGAGAGAAGAAAAACGAGTTTGTATTGTCATCTCTGAACAAGAAAGGTGGACAAATCATTCTAAAATTGTCAGATAGGTGGATAGAAAAAACAACACCAGTAAAAAGTTCTTGAGTGTCTAGTAGAAGTTATTAAATTTATGCTAGGACATTGTCTTCTTTGAATAGAAGAGATGAAACTTGTTATCTATAAAATAGTAAGGAACTTGTACTTCTAGAACTATTTACAAATTTGATCCTTTATTAGTGGATGATATAAGCATTCATAGGGACCCATCCAGATAGCTGTGCATGTTAGCAATCTGCTTCTGTGGTTGTGATGGTGACCAGTCCTGGATCAAATCTGCCTGGTGGAGTAGCAAAGAGGGCTGGTGTGCTAGCCATCCTAGATTTTTTTAGATGGTTTCAATTGAGTGAGTACTGAGCTGGTACTCATGTTCCATCTCAGTTAAGTGTTTCACAAGCACTTGAAAAATGTTCTCACACTTTCACATGGGATAACACTAGCTGTAGACAGAAGAGACACAAATTCGGTCCCAGGGAAGAAAGGGAGATAACAAGAATGGTGTCCAGCTACCCTCTACCAATAACATTGCCAGCTCCCAATTAGTACGCTAACCGCGTGCAGATACTGGATAAGGCCAAGAAAAAGAAGACATAAATAAGCATTTACAGAAACAAAGGAGAAAAGTTTCATTTCAAATCTGTCCACAAGTGTGCACTTGAATTTATCCCACTTATTGGGGCCAACATGAGTAACAGAATAATGGATTAAATTGAAAAGTGTAAATATTTTTAAATCCCATTAAACTCAGCACTGGGTATAACAACTAACTTTGAATGTGCAACATGTTTTACTTCTTTCTTAGACATGGAAGAACACATTCTGTCCAATTTGCCCACTGGGTGCTAGAGTTTTAAAAAAGAAAGTGTGTCATCATAATAGATTGTAGAGGTAAGAATGATGATAATGCCAGTAAAATTGGTGGTGAATATAATGTTTGGGCCGTAATCCAAGACAAATGATAATGTACTGAATCATACCCTCCCTTTGCACTTTCTTTGAATTTGATGAGAAAATGCATAGTCAAATATATGCTGTCTGCTTTTTTTTATGTATAGTCTTTATACAGTTTTCTGTTTCCACCCACTAGTGAGTAAGCAAACTGTCAAATTGTGAATATCACCTTTGTGTGGCCAAAAAATTCTCACATGCAGGATGTTACAAAAATGTCCAGTAAACATGATCTCTAAAATGAATACCTTAAGAGCTGTGAGTGTCTGTTCATCTTCACTACTGTGTAACACTTCTCATGTACTGCAAGCTCTTTGTTGTTACGAATGACGTACACAGTGTGTTAAACAAATGACGCATTCATCTGTTATTGCCTATGGATACAGCATTAAGTAAACATCTGTAAGTGTTTGTACTGTAAATATTAATCACAGTTCAGTTCTGTTCAGTGCAGTGCACACATTAGTGCTAATTGAACCAATTTATGTTTTGAATAGTTTCTGGAATGCTTTCGCATCGTTTTATTTTTGCATTTACCAGCATAATAGAAGCCTATTATTCCACACTGAAAATGAAGATGATATCTTCTGTTATGGTCTGGTAAATGCAAGCAGCCTTCAAGCCCATTTCCTGTATGCTGAAGAATACCCAGCCATTTGCACAATTATTCAGCAGTTATAAGCATTTTACCCTCATTTAACTTTCTTCTATCACTATAACCAACCTGCCCAAAACTTCCTGTTTACCAAAATAGCATCCATATTACAAATTGTTTCTTCCCTCTGCTCTTTACTGTTGTCTCTATAAAACAGCAGTTATTATTCCCATTAATATAGCATATCATGGTCCTATTCATTTCATAATTCACTGTTTCAAATCAAACCCATCTTTGTTTCCTAAATTACAGAAGGAAGCTCTTCTGTTTCATAGTGACAGAATAGTGTTTTCGTCTATTTGCTGCATTCTGCAAGCCATTCTTAATAGCAAAGAGCATGCAGTAGGAGAGATGGGTTTCACAGTAGTGAAGATGAAAGTGTTCATAGCTCTTAAGGCATGCATTTGAGAGCCCATGTTTACTGGACACTTTTTGCTGTTTTGGACCATTCCATCACGTCTCAAAATATGGTACTTTTTTTAACACCGTGTAGATGGAGTGCTCAAGGGGAAGTGTCTTCAGCCTCAGCAAGAGATATTCTGTCAAGATCAATTTTTGGAAGAAATTTCCATGAACACTGATTTTATAGCAAAGATCAGACAACAGACTAAATGACCTTTCCACTTATTGAAAACATTATGCTGGAACTTACAATATTACAGTTGGATAAGATAGTAAACAGATATAAGGCCACCAGTGTTTCATTACAGTTTGTAAAGAAAGACCTGAATTGTGAAAGTTTATTATATGAATGTTTGCATGGAGACACTGAAGCACTCAGACCAAAGTTTCTTAATTTTCAGGATAAGGTGAAAGACATTACTTACTATCATCACTGTCATGAGGAGTTTTTAAGCCAGAAGCATAAAAATTGGAAACATGATAATTCTTAAGAGATTACTGCCTGTCTGATGGTTGCTAATGGTGGTGGTAAATGTTCTTTTTTGAATTTAATGAAAAAAGTGAACATCACAGTGTGTCACACACGTTACTTTAACAGTCTGTTTTAAAAAGGGCTGTACAACTAATTTAGTATGACATGTGCAAATGTCGTACATATTTTAGAATCAAGTGAATGCAAATTACTTTAGTGTTCCTACATTCTTGGGATTATGTACTAATTTTCCTTCGTGGTACCTGTACTCATGGTATGGTATTGTCAGTGTCTTATTTGAGTTAATGATGATGACGATTATGATGATGGCATAAGAGAAACATGGAAGAAAAGTCGATACTGAAAACATTTAAAAATATGGTTCTACCTCTCAAATTTGGCAAACTGGATAATGATGGTAACAGTAAGAAAATTGTATGCATAGATGATGGAAAAGTTGCTCTAACCCAGGATCAGTAGGCACACACAGTACAGAAAAAAATAGCAAGTAACAAATGACAGCTTTATATAGACACCCTTTGTCACATAAAGATTGCACAATATTCTACAGTGTCTACCAGTCATTTACTTGGTTTAAATTTACATCCAACATTTGATAGATGATCCATGTCATGTAACTGTATGCAGTCACTTGGCCAACATTTCTCAGTATATATGGGAAAACAGAAAAGCAAAGCCAAAGGCAGAAGTGATGAAGTCCACATACCATCACATACTTCTTTGGTCATGGTCACTGGTAACTTTGCCCTGGAGCAAGCCAGTACTAGTGTCAGTGGAGGAAGGGGTCTTTATCAGCAAATAGAGAGAACAAAGAAGAGAATGTGGGCATTATACAAGCACTGTACACCACATAATGCACCAGTTTCCCGAATTAAATTTCAAACTTCAGAACAGTGTCTTGTGAAGAGGCAGCATAAGATATTATTACAGGGTCCCATCAATCAGACTGAAAAATGCACAATGCCCTCATTAGAGCTTTCCAAGAGCTGTCAGTTAATTTCACTAAAAGGGAAGGTTGCATATTACCACACTCATGAGAAGGCAGTTGAGTTATGACTCCTAGAAGCAATGGAGTTTTTATGTAACCATTGATTCCATTTTTCTGGCAAGAACTCCTCCAATTGTTAATTAATTGAAACCAGTTATGCTAATAAAGTTACAACAATAAAGTTAAAATTTAAGTTATGAATCATTCTCAAGTGTGGTAAATAGTTATACAAAGGGCAGAACAATCACATAGTAGAAGGCACAAAACTGGATGACATGGGCCAATGTGTGTCATTCGATTTTATATATTATATTATGTGATCATGCTGCCCTCAGTATAAACCCTTAACATGCCTGAGAACTATTACTAACTGAATTGAAACTAGATGGTGAGCTATCCTGTGGATACCACAGCCTCAACTAGTTCCTGTGGAGTGTCAGGTGTGCATGTGGAGTGTCAGGTATGCATTTTGAGCTGTGACTGAGAACATTTGCCATCCTTGATGACCTATAATTGTGCCCAGTATGCAGCCGGGGGTACACATGAATATGTGGGCCCACAGTCGAGCCCTACGAAGTACAGATGCTGCCCTTGTGCTGCTGCTGAAGGTGACCAATTAGGATCATGGTTTGGCTGTGTCTGTTGACTGATCTGGACAAATATGTAATCAGGACATTTGTTCAAGCATTATCCCATGATGTGGTGTAGAGTGCCTTCTGTATCTGCAGTGACAGTGACTGTTGTTCCCGGCAGGTGCAGCATTGCCAGATGATGATCTTTATTTCCATTTAGATACTGTCCTTGGTGTAGCAGTTTGGTCAGCAGATGAAGTGCTTTTGGAAATATAACCCTCAACTGCAATGGCTCAGTGGCCAGCAGCAGAATGTGTTGCAGAGTGTTGAGGTCCTTGGGCACTGTATAAAAAGTGCATAATGCAGAAGAGGTGTCTGCAAGCAGTCAGTGTGACCACCCCTGTTGTGACAGAGGACAGTGCCAACTACTGGTATTGGTATTGCTGCTGCTGCTGCTGCTACTGCTACTACTACTACTACTACTGTATTGTTTTCTGCTAACTATGATCTTGTTGGGAAAAAAAGTTTCTTTTAAGTCAAACTTCACATCCAGGGCCAATGAAAGATGTGGAAGAGCATCACTGTTCCTGTGCTGTGCCATGGGGCTGTAATGTATTGAAAATTGCTAAGGTGTAGTGCCCCTCTCTGCAGTTGCTGAGCTGTTTTGTCAGGGGAGACAAGTGCAAAGACCGAGGAGTGAGGTCTGTAACCGGATAAAACTTATTTTTTCTATACATGGAGACTAAATTTTTGATCTCTGTAAATATCATACAATGCTTCCTTCTTTATATGTAAATAGCTTCTATGGGCTGACTTTAAGGTATTTGATGCAAAAGTGGTGGGTTGCTGTGAACCATAATTGTTTATGGGATAGCATTGCTCCTATGCCAATAAATGGTTATTTAGATTGAATATAGCCAAGCAGATGGGGCAGATTCTAGACAGGCTCTTAAGATTAAAAAGGGTTAAAAAAGTAGAACTCAAACCAAACTAACTTCACACATTTTCTTTTTAATTAGTTTACCAGATGCCAACTATTTCTGGAATAAATCTTCCATAATACAGTGCTGACCATTAAAAATTGAAACACTGGAAAGAATTAAAATACAACAAAATTTTGCTTACTGTGTGTACACAGTATAGTTGGGATAATACGTGATTCAAGTTATACACTATCTTAACAAAAGTATCCAAACACCTATTAGTCAACTGTAAAATTTGGTGTGGGCACACTTTGCCTTTATGATGGCTTGAACTTTGCTGGGGAGACTTTCAGTGGTGTGTCTGAAAGTCTGTGGAGGAATAGTGACCCATTCTTCAAGAGCTGAAACCAGACAAGGTAATGATGTTGGATGCTGGACTAAAGTCGACATTCCAGCTCATCCCAAAGGTGTTAACATTGGGTTCAGTTTGTGACTCTGGGCAGACCAGTCCATTTCAAGAATGTCACTGGCCATAAACCTTTGCCTTACATATTTTGCTTTGTGGCAGGGTTCATTGTCATGCTGATTAGCATCAGCTCTGAACTGTTTCTCTAGTGTATTCCGTACACAATGCTGCAAAATGTGCTCATATCCTCGCACATTTAGCATTTTCCTAATTGCAGTAAGGAACCATGCCCTAACCAGGAAAAACACCCCATATCTTAACACAATCTCCTCTGTACTTCAGTGTTAACAATACACGTGATGGCAGGTAATGTTTTGGCATTCACCAAATTCACTGATCAATCTAGTTGTCACAATGTGTAACATGATCAATCACTCCAAACCACTCATTTCCAGTTACCCACTGTGCAGTGGCATTGCTGTTTACATCATCTTGTGCATCATGTACCACTGTCTACTGAAATGGATGCCTCATGTAGAGCTACACAACCATTGTACCCCATTCTTTTTAACTCACCGTGCACAGTCACTGTGAAGCTGGACAACAGGTAGCACTCTGGAACTCATGAGTGACTCCTTTTTCTTATTTCATGCTGTTTTCTGCAACCACCATCTGCAGTGCTAAATAGTCCATGTCCGTGATTACAGGACTGCCTGGTCTTGGTTTAGCTGTGGTTGTTCCTTTGCATTTCCACTTCATAATCACATCATCAACAGCTTTAGAAGGGTTGAAATGTCCCTGATGGATTGATTACTGGGGTGACATCCAATGTCTAGTCTACATTCGAAGTCACTGAGCTGCTCTCCGACTAACCCGTCCTGTTACTGCTGCTTTTTTAGTCACCTCCTCCTACACTGGTGGGTTTGCTTCTGTCACTATCTAGTGATCAATTTTGTATTACACAAGGTGCTCCGATACTTTTAATTACATAGCATAGGTTATCTGTGGGTATACTGCATGTGAAATTTAGTACACAGAGCTGCCACATCAGGCAGAAATAACAGCTCTAACCTGGCTGGACATCAATTCAAATAGAGTTTAAATGACAGATGCGAGTATTCCCTCCTCAGCTGCCTCAGGTCTATATCATAGTTCATTAGTTGTAGTGGCTGGTGAGTGATGGCAAGCCATTAACTTGACAAGATGTAGCTAGATGTTTCCAGTAGTTGAGAGATCTGGATAAAGTATTAGCATGGCATCAGTTGAACATTCTGTGCATTGAGGTAGGTCAGGATAGCATAGGAAATGTTTGATCAAAACCACTGGCTTTAACGTGTCAGAAATGCAACAGCTGCTACTCAAATTACTGGTTATGTGATCAGACTTGTCTTACTGAAAACAAGCCCATTTATTGACTCATGGTATGTTGCACAGCTGTACAACCCTGCATAGCTGAGTGAACAATTTCTGTCCTCTCTGACACTAATTGCATCCGACAGTTGATATCTGGCATGGCATTTAGCATGCTCATCTTGAAGACAGCATATTCACGTGACAGTCATGGGATCCCAACTGATGTGCCCAGCAATATTGCAAAACAATAAATCAAAGTCTTGATAAGCCACGATCCTGCTGTTGTCAAATTCTGAGACATGCTAACGGATGTTTTTCCTTCCTACAAGAAGCATAACCCGATCTCTCTAAAAAAACTAAAATTCGAATGTGATATCTGTATATGCCACTACTACTTGATTTTTATGGCTGTGCTGAAATGCTAATCATTTGATTATTCAAGCATGAATTACACTTCATGCCAATCTGATCTTTGTTCCATGTCACCCTTACAGAGGGTTTTAACCCTTTTAGTGCCAAATACGATCTGATCGTGATCCAGATTTTCGGCGAAAAATGCCAGTAACGATCTGATCGTGATGCCTTTCTCATTCATTTTTTCCGCGCTTGAAGGCAAAGTTGTTAGTATTTCCTAGCGAATGAGAAAGGCATCACGATCAGATCTTTACTGGCATTTTTCGCCGAAAATCTGGATCACGATCAGATCGTATTTGGCACTAAAAGGGTTAAGAGCCAACAGTGTAGTTCACTTTCTCAAAATGATTACAGCTATTTGTGTTTTTATGGAGGAGTGAGTTTAATTTCTGCCAAAACATGCTTTTGAGTTGGATTAAGCCTACGTTTGCTCAGGATGTGGCCTTGAGTATTCCAGCATTGGTAGAAAGATTGTACATCTGTAGATCACTTTAAAGACTGATCTATTGTTGGGTGCTGAATGATTTTCATAGGGTAGCCATGTGATATTCACAAGTTATCCATAATGTGACAATCTTATCCAGATAGTCTTCTGTATTAACTGTTCCAAACATCATTAAAAATTGTTAGTTTTGCAGTTGTTACACCAACAGAAGTCCTAAAACATTTGCTGTTGCAATGGACTTTCCTGCCATAATTTCCATGCTGAATTTTGACCTGTCTGTGAATGCAACCCACATATCACAGTTTGTGCATAGTAGTCCTTGTTGCTACTTTGAGTTCACACAGACCCTACTTTATTACAGTGAACAGACAGAGACTCTACCTAGTGAATATTTATTCACAAAGCCACTCCCAAGTTTTGTGTCTATAACTGAAAATGGAACACACAATATCATAAGCAGTCTGTAGTGCAAGCCGAACAGAAGCTGTGATCTGATAAGCAGAAGCCGATGTGTGTGGAAACAAAATGATGATCAGAAATGAAAAGTAAACACTACATTGATGCAATTAGATGATGGTGGCCCCTGTTATTTTGACTGCCCACCAAACATGTCACTTGCAGTGCTGGTGGCAATTGGTGGAGTTAGGTGCAAGTACAGCCTCAACCTTGAGACTCAACGTTCAAAGTCAATTTGACCCATCTCCTCTTCCCTTTAAATGCTATGTATTTCTGCTATATTTACAATGACTAATACGTGAATATTATTGGGCTATCGGTTTACTAAGTCATTATTGCAAAATACTGACATGAATAATGTACAGAAGAATGGAAAAGTTGGTAGCTAACATCAGGTGAGATCAGATTGAGTTCGATAGAAATGTAGGAACACGAGGCAGCACTGACCTTACCATTTATCTTAAAAGATATACTAAACAATCTGTGGATATATAACATTTGTTCATTCAGAGAAAGCTTTCAGCAATGTTGAACAGATTTCACTCTCTGAAATTCTGAAGGTAACAGAGATTAAATACAGGGAGCAAAATGTTACTTACAACTTGTACAGAAGCTAGACTGCAGTTAAGAATGAACAGACATGAAAGGGAGCAGTAGTTGAGAAAGTTGAGAGACAGGGCTGCGGCCTATCCCTGATGTTATTCGATCTGTACATTGAGCAAGCAGTAAAGGAAACAAAGGAGAAATTTGAGAAGATAATTAAATGGAAAGGAGAAGAAGTAAAAACTCTTCGTGGTTTGCCCGTGACATTTTAATTCTGTAACAAACAGAAATGGGCTTGGAGGAGCAGTTGAATGGAATGGATAGTGTCTTGAAAAGAAGTTATAAAATGAATACCTTCTAAAGTGAATAAATGTTGTCAAATTGCATTGATTAATGCGAAGGAATTACTTTAGGAAATGATACACTGCTAGTAGTAAATGGAGTTTTGCAATGGGGCACAACATAATTGGCAATGGCTGAAATAGAGAGGATATAAAAGACAGTCACGCTATAACAGGAAAAGTGTTTCTGAAAAACAAACATTTTAATAGCTGATATAAATTTAAGTCATAGGAAGTCTTTTATGAAGGTCTCGGAAGGAGTGCAGCCTTGTACAGACATGAAATGTGGACGATAATCGGTTAATACAGGAAGAGAGAAGAAACTTTTGAAACGAAATGTGGCACTACAGTAGAATGCTGAAAGTTAGTTAGGTAGATTAACTAATGAGGTGGAATTGTATTGAATTGGAGAAAAAGAAAATTGTGGCACAACTTAGTTATAAGAATAGATGGTTTGAGGAAACACAAGAGCACAAGAGCGAACCAGTTCGTGGGCCGAAGAAGAAGAAGAAGAAGAAGAAGAAGAAGGAGAAGAAGAAGAAGGTGGTGGTGATGGTGATGATGCAATTATCTAAACCAGGGTGGTGACAATGAGGACATCTAGCCACCCATTAAATGAACCATGCTAATGCTGTGTATATGCAGCACAAAGACACAAGAAAAAGAAGAGGTCCAGCATAAAACTGTACCTGCTGTTTGATCATAGTTGAATGTCAGTCTTTTACCTGGAAACCATGAGCTAATGTTGTCCACTACACTATTTGCCAAATAATGCCCATCTGCAAATAGGAAAAAAATTTCTGACACTTGCCATGTTTAGTGGCAGGTCATCATTATACATTAAAAATTCAATGTATGTAGAACAGAATCCCTATTCCTCTTGCACTTTACAGCACTCCAGGCAAACCAGATGTGTTACTTGTTTTGAGGCACAGGGGACAACCTTCTGTTTGCTGTTTTCTAGGTATAAAGCGAACTATCGTTCAGCTTTTTCTCAAATTCTGTAATTTTGCAACTTGTGCAGAAGCAGAGCATGGTTCACATGATCAAAACCTTTTTTTCAATCAAAGGAGCTACCTGATATCATTTAGCACTGCAAGTACCTCTCACATAAAAAATAAACTGCTTTCTCTGTTGATGCTCCTTTCCTGAAGCCAGACTGCAAGTCTGAAAACAAGTTCCGTGTACTGAGATGTGTTACTCAAAAACTTTCGAAAATACTGACAGCAAGGGTACTGGCCTCTAATTTTCTACATTTGTCTTCCTTTTGATAAAATTGTTTTATAAATATTATAATCTGTTTGGTAACCTACTGCACTTGCCTCGCCAGTGATTTAATTTTTTTCCTTCCTTGTCTCCTGTAGTTGCAATGCTTTTCATACTGAATAACTAGGGCTTTGGTAATATGAAAAGCAGTTTCAACTTCAAAATACTGTTAGACTTTTGTTTGAAATCATACATATTCCATTCATCTAGCAATATTCTGATCTCACCACTGTTTCTAAGGATGCCATGCTACAGCTTACATGATGTAATTTCTTCTTTATCGATCTACTTTTTTGCACATTACTGAACACCCAATCAGGAGGTATATAGCTGTGTTCCCATACTGGAAAGTAATGGTCAGTACTCATAAAAACTTTGGACTTTTCCAAGCATCTCTATAAAGTTGCCATTAAAATACTTTTCTTGTTTTGCGAAATGCATAAATCAGAGAAAATTCATGGAGCTCTAATTGAAAATAGCATTATTAAAATCAAAAGACTATTCACCCAACAAAAATCAAGTGCAGAAAGTGAATGTTGCTGAATCAGTTTTGTGGCAGAAAGAGTGTTTTGGAATAACAGAGGACATTTTGGTAGCTTCTAACCATTGAAGTAATTGGTTTTTGAAAAAAACATTTGCCTTTCTTACTCAGAAAACAATGTCAAATAGTATATGCCACAAAAAACTTGTTTTGGCCATTTTTACAGAAATCAAGTTTTGGAAAAAAGACCATCTTTTATTGGAAATTACACTGTCTGCATCAGGTTGTATCAGAATCACTCAAAAAGTAAATATTGATATTCCCACTCAAAACTGACTTCCTTTCTTAAGGACAGAGAGCTTCGTAGAGTGTGAAGCCTGGAGAAGAAAAGTTTTAATATGTAATCTGTGGAAAATTATAATTAAAAGTGAATTTGAGGAAAACCACTGCTTCACAACCTAGAAATATGTATTCTATTCAGTGGTTTGATATGGCAGCACTTTTGACTGAAACATTACATTAGATATTAGTGCTCACTTCTCATATAGCCATCAGACAAGATTTACCCCTTGAAAAGAAACCACATAACTTCTCAGTGTAAATGATTCAGAGAGATAAAATTATGTCATAGTTAAGATGTATTTGCAGTTCATTTACTTTTCTGTTAATTCCCCTCATTTGACATAACAAGATCACCAAACTTTCTGATCTGTATTCCCCATTTGTTAATGAACTGCAGTTCTGGGTGACTTTTCCAAAATCTACCCTTCGTCCTAGACGTCTTCAGTGTTTTTCCTTCACCCGTCTTCCTTCCCCTTTGACCCTTCTGCCTGGAGTAGGAGCCACTGGCTCCGAAAAGTTGCCTACTTATAACATTCTTTTATGTGAGTGTTCTGCCACCTCTTGGTGAGTAGATTTCTTATCTGTGCAACTACATTATATTGTCAAAAATTGATTTTCATTGTCATTTAATTTTAAGATTTACCATACTTAGGCCCTTTATAAATGCTTATTGGTATGTCTATTTATCATTACTCATATTATCACTGTTCTCTCACTGCTAGATTCTCAGAGTTGAGGGAGAGTGATGTGGAATGACCCAAACTTTCAGCAGTGTTTGACAAGTCCACTATGCCTGTAAATGCAGCTCATAGGAGGAGCGATGATAACTTTCCTGTCAGCATTAAGTTTTCTGAAATAAATACTGCAACATGAAAGCTGTTTCATATTATGGTAGCTTGCACTGTTCTTCTCTCTTTGTCATTAACCCATCACTGTGGACACTGTAGTGGGAATGTATTATGTTCTCAAACTGAGACAACTTTAGCACATGCACGTTTAGAGTATTTACAATGGCAGGGCATTCTAAGGAAAGAAAGCAAAAGATTCTTTGTTTATTTCACTAAATGCACCTGCTGTTATGTAGGACTCTTGCTGATGACCAAGCTTTTGAGAAACTTAATATAATTTTTTTCAATCTCTTGTACTAATACTGCCCATCACCTGTAGAATTTCTTCATTTATTGCTCCAGTTTTCTCTTTTAAATCTGTCATTGTCATCTCTCCCTCATAATTTTTAATTTATTGCAGGTTTTTGTAAATTATTTGGCAAGATGTTTGCTCTATTATGTTTTTTGTTCTAATCTTGAAATATACTGTCACAGTGTTTCAGATCTTTATGAGCAGTCAGTGACTTATTTTAGACTTATTTATTAAAGAACATTTCTGTTCATCCCCCGTGTTTATCATTCAGTTGTTCTCCAGTGCAGAACATGTGTTTTTTCAGCTTACCAAATGCTTGTTACTGGACTTCACATGATCCTAGATCAGGAGTTGCCAACCTTGTAGCTTACTTGGACCAAAATGGAAGAAGACAAATATTTTTGGGCCGCACAGAGTTTACTTAATGCTAACAATCTAACAATAACCATTCAGGAGGGAAGGAAAAACGGAATGGTCCAATTAGAGAAAAGTGTCATGTGGCAAGAGTTTCAAATAATAACTTCACATAAACGGAATTTCATGGATTTTTTTTAACCTTTCTTGTAAAATATGCTCTCTTCTTAGGCCACATTGATACTTTCTTTGGACTTCATGTGGTGCGTGGGCTTGGTTTGACATCCCTGCCCTACATCTTCCTTTTTTCCACTTGTCTAAATTTGATAGGATTATGCAGTGTCCTTACACTAAAAGAAATGACAAATCATTAAGATTTCTAAAAGTAGAGATACACACAATTATAACAACTGGAAATGTGCCACAGTGTTTTTTAGGTCCATGTAAAGAACCAGCAATAGCCCTTAGTTTGACTGGACTCCGTGAAGCAGAAAATTCACAAACAAGTGATGTAAATGTTCTGTAGACCCCAGAAGCAGAGGCATTTTGTTCACGTAGCACAAGATACAGGTTGTGTAGCTACACTTCTAGGTTATCAGGATAAAATTAATGGTTAGCCATTCTCAGTCAAAAATTATAATGAAACGGCATTTCATTATCATCTAAAAATGATGATGATTCTAGACATGGCATAATTATCCAGAGACTATCAATTCAAAAAACGTATTAATTAATCATATATAGCAATGGCGAGACACACATATTGTATTTCTTATATGAACAAGAATAGAAACAGTTTTTCATCCTATATAGGAAAATGACTTTCATAATGAAATTAAAATGCTAAACATTATTGGATTGTGAAAGAAAGTTGTGACAGTCAGAACATTAATAATGAATTCATTTCCAGCAAAATGTACTACAAAAATGAAAATCAAACAGGTTCAGCGTCAGAATTCCTATTTTATTAAGCCTAATTGAATTTACAAATGCGAAACAGGAAAGTAGTTGGCTTTGGTATTCACAAAATAAAGATCATGTACTAATCTATGCTTCCTTGCAAAGTTATGGGTCTATAAGAGACATGTGTCTTTGTCAAAGAAAGTTTGAAGGGCTCAGAGACCAATAATGTTTGTCTGCATTGTAAAGGCTTAAGTAACGGTAATGTCAGTAATATAAGTGAATATAATAGGGTTTAGATGGTTGTTAAAAAGAAGTGTCGGTTTGCTGAATATGCACCTAACTTTGTAGATGCACTTTCAAATACTGCTGAGAAATCTGTGGAAAATCTTCATACATTCTTCTCTGCTTCCATCCATCAATGAGGGCTTCCCCCAAACAAACTGTCATAGTGTGAATATTACCTACCTCTGCTGAAAAGATTGTCTGATAGTAGCTGGAGCACTCGCACAGAAGTGTCTTCAGCCTTAGACAAGGAATATCATGCCATAATAAATGTTTTGGAAGATATTTCTGTGGATACTGGTTTAAGTATTAGAAGTGGCCATATAATTCCCTGAGACAGCAAGGAGTGAAAACATGCAAAATTATCCCACACTCTTGTCTGCAGACCAACAAAATTAGAGATTTTTCTAAGGACAAAACATGAATTGAGCTTCATGATTAGATTATCAGTGTTGACTCATTCTAACTTGTTATCCAGCTGGATCACAAGGCATTTTACGTACAGTCTTTCTTAACATATGACCATTAATGCCAGGCCATTTCTGCTTGTTTGAAACAGCATAATACGAGTCTTAACCTAAGACTTAAACTGTTTGGTGTCAGCCAATTATAGGCTACTGCCTGATCTATCTCTGCTTTAATTGAGTTTGGACCATTGATATGCCATAATCAAGCATTAGCTTTTCAACCACCCTTTAAAGTCTAAGGGAGGTCATCTATGTGGTTGAATCAAATTAAATCCTTTTATATGTCTGAGGACAACGATGCTATTGCATGAGACATTGTCTGGTACAAGTTATTTCTTTACACAATATAATGTTACAACATAATATAGTATTACATATTTAATTCATATAAATGTCAGTACACACTTTTATATTACACAGAATATAATGTACAGCGTTAAGCTCACATTATAATTAAATTGTTTAGACTATCACCTATGAATTCCTCAACATTATAGAAGGCCTTTCATTTTACCCATGATTCTATAACCTTTTAAAATTTATTGTGTGGCAGTTCCTTAACACTTTGAGGTATCTTATTCAGGAACATCATGCCAATGTGTGCATGATTATTTTCAGCCTTGGATAATTTAGTCCAGGGAACTTTTATCAGGTTTCTGTTCCTGGTTTAGTAAGTATGGACATTAGCCCTGGTTTTATGGATATATGTGCATACACAAGAACTTGTAGTATGTACAAACTGGGAACAGTGTTTTGCATACGGTGAAGTATCTTTTTGCAAGAAGTTGTTTCATTCACCAAAAATGCGTCTTATTGCTTTCTTCTGCCACAGGAAGACATTTTTAGCCCCATCAGTGCTTCCCCTGAGCATTAGCCCATAGTTAAAGTGTGCATGGAAAAATTCATAATAGGTCCATCAGGAGATTGTCTTGATTGACACAGCTTTTTAATTTTCTTATCAGGTACACTACCCTAGATAACTCTTTGAAAACTTTTGCTTTCTGGATATTCCAGCATAACTTACAGTCAAGATGGATGCCTCACAATTTCACTGACCTTTCCTTGTCATTGTTTCATTTAACTGTATTCTGTTATCCTTCAACCACTGAATTGTCTCTTTCATCAAGAAGTAATTTATTTTTACTGTAATATTTTCATCTGCATGAGATGCGATGAAAGTGGTGTCATCTGCTTTACATGGTGAAAGACTTGGCAAGTCATTTACACATAACAAACAAGGTAGGTCCCAGCACAGTGTGTTGTGGAGCTTCATAACTTACATTCAGTCTTTGCTTGGATTTATGATCTTGAAAATGCTAATTCATTGCCTTTTATTCCACAACACTCTATTTTGTTTGTTAAGCTATTATGTGAAACAGTGTCGAAGGTCTTGCTAAGCTCCATTAGAGTGACATTGTGTGTTGTCTATTTTAAAAGCCATGTAAGGCACAGAACACATCATCTTGAACTGCCTTAATTGGATGCAGTCCATTTAGACTCCTTTAACAGATGTTTAATTTCAAATCAATCATTCAGTTGGCTTTTACTATTGCTTCAGTAATTTTGGTACTATTGGCATTATTGTGATAGGCTTATAATTTTCAAGTGAATTTGTCTCCTTTTTTTTTATAAAGAGGCAAACTGATCAAACAGTAGTGTACAGGAATACAAGAATCACTTGGGGACAAAAAGTGGAAACCGGCAGGGCTCAGGAGACTATTTAAAGACACGTACTGGAAGAATGGAGTCAGTCTATAAAAGAGATCATTTAAAAAAAAACTCATATGCTCCATCCGAGAATATGTTAGTTTGGGATACACCAGATAATACTAACAGTTGACACTGAACATGTACTAAATAGGACAGCGTAAATGGTCACAGACTTCTTTGATCCACCAGGACCCACAAAAGCCCACTTGCAGAGTTTAAAGGAAGAGTATTAAGTCAGGAAAATAGAAATATACAACCATCCAGTAAGTATTACTCCTAAGCGATCATAAAGATAAGATTACACTAATTACAGCATGCAAAGAGACATTTAAGTAGTTACCCTTCTCACATTAAATACTCGGATCTAAGAAAGAGAAACTGTAACATGGTACTAAAGGTAAGTACCCTGTGCCATCACTTCATAATGGTTTCTAGCATATACATGGTGAATTGCCTAAAACTTGTACCACAAATATATTGTGGAAATGGAATGTGCTATTGATGTATGGTTTTCACATAATGGATTGATAGTCAGCGTCTCATATTTTTAGCAAATAAACATATTGTAATAATACTTACAAAATGTATTTTTATGTGCAAACAAGCACTTTTTAAATGGAACAATGCTTATTGACATTGACAGACTAAAAGTAGGGTAAATTGGAATGTCAGTGATGTTTGTTGCAGGATTCTAGTGCGAGTTGTTTAAGAGTTATAGTATTTTGAAAAGTTCTCACACTGACACTTGTTTGCACCATTCAGCCTGCTTAGTTGTTAGGTACCATGTAGTTATGTGTGCTTACAGTGTGCTTGTGTGTTCCTTGAGTCCATTGCAACTTGCTAGTCATTCAGTGTTTGACAGTCCAAGCAGCAGTTGTCAATGGACAGTAGGTTTTTTACCACTGCAGAAAAACCCAATATGCTCATGCAGGGTGTATACATGGACAAGGAAAAGAAATCCCCGGATTGCCCAGTTGAAAATACACTTTCTCCCGGGTGAAAATACTGTTTTTCCGTGTTAAGCGACAGTATACTTTTCCTCAGCACTGTAAAACTTATCAATCCTTTGAATGTTTATGGTTTTATACACCGACATGGAATTACCGAGCACTTTAGAAAACTAAACTCAGGGGGGATAAAACACGCCTTGGAAAGATCTTTGATGTGCAGCAGCATGTGTGCTGCTTATTTTCGGTTTCGAAGGTATAAATTCGAATTCCACTAAACGCCGCATGTTACATAGAAATTGAGATTGCAATGAGCTTTTGTAAGCCAGTCAAAGCTCATGTCACGTGATCTCGCCAGCTCATGACAGCATAGGACACATGGTGTAGTCAGCCAATAGTAAGATCACTCTTAAGAAGCGCGAACACACAAATAAGAAAAGTTAATGGTTTAAATTAATATACATAGTGTTGCTACAAGAAAAACAAAGCTTTCACATATAATATTGGTCTCTAAGATTAATACGCTGCAAAAGAAGCTAAGCTTCCATATGTAATGTTGATCTTTTTTGCGCGTGTTACACTTTAAGGTACATCACACAAATGTGCCAGTAAAATTTTTAATAGCGACGTAAATGTCTAATCTTCTGGGCTCGAAACTCTTCTAGATGGTCGTCCTCAAAGAGTTATTTTTAAATGAGAGTCAAACGCTCTGTGATTTAAGAAATTGATCGTACATTCTCGCACATGGTTCATCTTGCGTAAAAGGAAATTTACTTTGAAAGTAACGCTTTTCAAACAACCATTCGCAATATTTTCCCCGTAACCTTTTAGAAATAGGTTCATTTCAGCAGTTGCCAGAGAGCATCAGGTAACAGGCGTCACCGTGCTTACGCAGGTACAATGACACAGGAAGCCCGCATGTTCATACTTGTACAACATTAAAAGATCTTGCATTATGTCATAAAAGAAACAAGACTGAGAGGATATTTCAAGAGCATCGGAATTTCATGAACCATACTAAAATGCATAATTCGGCTTAAAGTGCACATTCGTATATCCAGAATCGGGTGTACATTTTCTCGAGTACCAGTACTGTATTATCTCATGATTGGTTCTTTATTATGGCATAATGCCATATGAGCTAGAAGATGGAAAACGTGCAATTGAAATGCAGCAAACAGTTGAAACTAGCCAACAGTGTGAAATTAAACACTTCATTTCAGATAAATTAACTGCCTCAGCCCAAAAAGATTGATAAAAGCCAAATCTTTTTAGCAAATCGACAAAAATAACTTCATTGTTTTGCAAGGTGATTAATGCTTGACTGTCAGAAAGGTGGAAATAAAACCTGAAACTAATAACATATTTTAGCCTTCTGTAATTATGTGAAAGTATTTTAATTCATTTGATGGCTCCCGGCCACAGAAATCCGTTTTGTTTTCATTTAATGTGAGAGCAATAAATTAAGAGGAAACAGCAAAATCACTAAACGTAAACACAGGTCACGTGGAGACTACCCACCTTCCCACTAAAACTCTGACTGCTCTGTGGATCACCCCCAGATCTCCGATATTTCCGAACGGGGGCAATACTAGCCCAGCCACACATCTGTAGCCAGAAGCGGGAGAAGGTCCTAGTCATATGCGACTCAACTGCACATGCTCAAGAGCCCGCCAGCAACTGCTCAAACTAATCTAATATAAACAGCTATCACGTCAGGATCATCGGAGGCAATTTGTTGTTAGGAAGTATTGCATAGTCTTCCTAAAGCCTTTGACACACTTTGCTGTTGGCAGACGCTGTTTTGTTGCTGCAGCATTATTCTGCAGAAGTGGGATACAGTAATATCCTTTGTTAGAGTATTGGTTCTTACCAGCCAAAATCACAAAAATTTAACTGAAAACTAAAACAATGAAAAATTCCCAGAATTCTAAAAAAATCCTGGGTTTTTCCCGGTTTTCTCCCAGATGAAAAAATTCCCGGATCTCCCGGTTGTCCCGGGTCGTATACACCCTGTCATGATGTAGGGAGAGAGTAGGAAGAATGGAGTTCATTCATGTATCTTGTATGTGGCAAGATATCCTAATAGATGTCAACCATCTCAGCAATTATTTATCAATCTGTTCAACTAGTTACACAAAAGTAGTAGTGTAACACACAGACAATGTAACAGAAACAAACAAGTGATGACAGAAGAGGGAAAAATTAATGTTCCTGCTGTTGTTGCAGTGGATCTACACGTCAGATCATGCACAGTTGCACGAGGAAGTGGCATGAGTCAAGTAAGTGACCTGCACATTCTCAGTTGACAAAAGTTCCATCCCTGTCACATCGCTCTCCATCAAAAGCTGTATGGAAATGATTGAGAATTGTGTTAACTTCTCTACATGGGCATTAAGACAGAACACTCCAGGTGTATCATGTATCTTGTTTAGTGATAAAGCCACATTTATTAATTGTGGCCAGGCAAACCACGGAAATGTGCCCATTGACAATCCACATTGGCTTCGTCGAGTGGAAGGTCAGTGTCCAAGGAGTGTAAATGTGTGGTGTAGGATAGCGAACTATCAGCTCATATGCCCATTTTTCATAGACTGAACACTGAACACGCACAACTATCACAGTCTCCTGGAAAACTGTTAAAAATAACTGGAGCAGATGGCCATTGTTAATGATGGATGCATTTTTGAACTGGAGCAGATGGCCATTGTTAATGATGGATGCATTTTTGTTAGTGGCCAAATTGACTCCTAGAGAAATGCTGTAAATTTAAAGAAGATTACACCTTATAATACCACCGTCAATTTTGCAGGGCCAATATCTGTTATTTAGGGCAAAATGGAATCGTAGCTTGGAGACGGTGGCCAGATCATTTAAGGTTCCGTGCTTGCATTCAAGTTTGCAAAATGCTTCGTGATGATCAGCAGTTAATCTCAGGGACACTGTAGGGAGTTGCAGATGAGAAAGTGGCAGAATATTGGATCTGTCTATATGAAAGAAAGATTAGATGCTGGTATGCAAGGAATGCGGTTATAGTGCATTCTATCAGTACAAAGGTTAACAGACAAGAGAGAGAGATCTGAGCAGGAACGCTCTTTGCTTATTTTCTAAAACAAAAACAAGTGTCATAATCAGTTGCAATCAGCCACAAACTGACTGCTGCTCTCTCTCTGAAATGTTAATTGCAGAATTATAATTAAATTTCACAAGATTAATTGACATAAGTTATTTAGATTTGAAGTTATTTAACAAATAAATGCACTTTTTTGTGCTTTCCTTGGGTTTTGTGATGTTAAATTTACATAAAATTGAGTGAGTTGTCCATGTAATGTTTCACACGGGTGCTAGAAGACGTTCCTCTGCAGACTAGGAGGAACCCGTGGTACCAACATAATGAATGTCCAGTGTACAAAGTACTACAGCATGTGTTCATGAATTGTTTCCAAATCATTGGATAGGACACGGGACCTGTATCTTGGCCAGCCCATTCCCAGATTTGACTCCTGTGGACTTTGATTCTGTGCGGAAAGCTGAAAGATGCTGTCTACAAGGACACACCAACTGCACCCAATGATATGCGGCCTGCTGAAATGCTAACACATGTGCAGCAATTGTTCCATACCAGATTGGAAGTCTGTATTGCCGGTGCCGGTAGTCATTTTGAACACAACCTGCGATGGTCAATAGTACCATCACTGGTTAGAATCCACATAACTAGTGTATGCACTTGTGTTGTTCTTTAGTGTGTAGTACCATAGGTACTGTGCAAGTGTTGGTGTGGGAACTTTCCAAAATACGGTATCTCGTAACTTGCACTAGAATCCTGTAATAAACGTCACTGACATCCTAATTTTCTCCGCTTTTAGTTTGATGATGTCAATTAGTGTTGCTCCATTTTAAAAAGTGTATATTTGCACAGAAAATACACTTTCTAAACATTAGTACAACCTGTTTATTGGCTAACAATATGAGCCCCTGACTACCAATGCATACAGTGGAAACCACACAGCAATAGCATTTTCTATTTGTGTAATATTTGTGGTGCAAATTTTAGGTGAGACCCTCTGTAGATGCAGATGTAGAATCAATCTTTACATTCATTTTCATCATCATTATTCAGAACGAGATCCTACCACTAGTTAACGCAAGATTACCTGCCACTGAGCAGTTTGTAGTTGTGCACAGCTAGTTAGTTAAATGTTGAATGGATCTCTCTCTGTGGTGTGGTACACGCCAGTTTACAGTTATCATAATACACTTTGACAATGAAAAACTTGACAATATGCTGACCATTTACCTGGCTGTATTTTCCACTCTAGAGAATAATTTTTAAATGTGTAAGAGTTGTCAAAATTGTGTGTTTTCAGTTTGTGTTTGAGATTAATTTTATTTTCTATTAGATTCTGGACATTTGTGGGTAAATCTAAAGACAAGTTTCCAAGAGTGGGTATCCATACATTTATACTTGTAAAATTATTTTTTAGTCAATTGATTACAATAAAAATCCCCAACTGAAACAACATTGTCATACTGAAAGTATGTGTAAATGCAGTTTCCCTTCAAAGCTTCTGCAAGTCAGTAACAGTCACAAGTTCAGAAATGCCGCTGCACTAATCATTTAATTTTGCTTTCTTATGAATTTCATATGTTTAAACTTTCTACCATTCACTAGCTGTGATTTATCTTCTGAAGGGCACCATTGACCCTGGAAAGTATGCTGTAATAGGGGCTGCAGCTCAGCTTGGTGGAGTTGTGCGAATGACAATCAGCTTGACAGTCATATTAATCGAAGCTACAGGAAATATCACATTTGGCCTACCTCTGATGCTGACATTAATTACTGCAAAATGGTTTGGAGACTTCTTCAATGAGGTAATAGACGAGAAGTACTGTATTTCTAACACTTTTGTGTAGGTTATCTATATAGGAAATAATCTGCCTAGCCTTTAGTAAACTTTTAATCATTAATACTGTGCTGCATCTATATATATTTTTAGGGAATTTATGACATACATATTCAGATCTGTGGAGTGCCTATTTTGCCTTGGGAACCACCTCCTTTATCTAACAACATTTATGCCAGTGAAGTTATGAGTCACCCTGTTGTAACACTCAAGACCATTGAAAATGTGGGTCATATAGTTGATGTATTAAAATTGGAAGAACATAATGGTTTTCCTGTTGTGGATCCAGAGTTCAGCAAAGAAGTTAGTAAACATAATGCTTTCCATATATCTTAATGACATTTACTCACTTGATTATACTAGTTAAAAATCTGTATTTTTCAACTTTAATGAGAATTTTTTTCACAGGGAAACTCAAGATCGTGTGGCACACTCAGAGGGATGATCCTGAGGTCTCAGTTAATAGTCATTTTAAAAAATAAGCTTTTTAATGAATCTAGTGAAATATGGAATTTTAAAGAGCTTCCAATTAAACTATTTAGAGATGCTTATCCACGTTATGAAAGTATTGATGTAAGTCAGAGCTCCACATCATATTTATACACATATAATGCCTCATGCAATAATTTATTAAACAAATAAATCTTTTATGAATTGCAGGAGGTTTCGTTATCAGAAACAGAAAGGACATACAGTGTGGATTTGCGGCCATTTATGAATCAGTCACCTTACACTGTTCAGCATGTAAGTGATAAACACTTCTTATACTCTGTTTGAATTATTGTAAACTACATAAAATGGCTTCCACTGAGAGTGTGCAGAGCTGGAGCAGTGTGTTGAGTAAAGAAAGCAGCTAACTGCTTCCAAGTTAAAGTCTTGGAAATAAGTTTTTTATACTTTGGTTTACGTAAATAGTGCACTGCTGTGAAAGTCTGAGTCACATTAACACAACCTAGAGCACAATATTGTTTGTTTTCAATGACCAATGTCAGCCAGTTTAGGTTGTCTTCAGATGTGGTTACCTAAAAAAGTTAATGTGCAACAGTTGCAGTAAAGAGCTTTTAGGCAACTAGATCTGAAGATGGCCTATACAGCTAAAACTGATCTTCGAAAATAAATAACATTAATATTACTTAAATGCTATCCCAGAACCTGATGCCAGATGCAGTGTAGGGGCAACGAAAATTCAATATTCAGAATTTCACACAATTATTGACCACATTTAAAATGCTGTCACAGTGTACTCACATTAAGAGGTATGTTAAAAGTATAACACAATAAGAAAGGTATTACGGTCAGAGAATGTGAGTTTGTCTCGAGGCAGCATAAGTTACGGTACACAAATAAATGGACTTCATTAATCCAGTATTTGAGAAAATGAGAGCAACATAGTTTACACACAGCCACAAAAAGTTTCATAAAAGGTTTGAAACTAACACTCTACACAAAATGATGAAAGGAAAAAGTTTAACGCTTACTACATTTTCATTGTTCATGCTGTCAAATGTCAGCATCAGGTGTGACAATTTATTTGTTCTTTACTACTAACTCTATTTGCAAAACTTCTCACAAATAGTTTCCACATATATCACTGAAGGTACATACAAAATTCTGTCACTTTATGATGAATAGTTGAGGACATATGATGTCATAAATGTTGAGATGCATGAAAAACTAGGTTTTGCTTAAACTGGAGTACAAATTACCCAGTTTATATTCATCCACTGTTTCACAATGAAAGCACTTTGTGGCTTCCAACATACCTTAAGCATTATTCTAAATCTTTCCTGAAGTTTTTCTCATTTAACATTCTTAAAGGCAAATATTTAAGAAAGTAACTCATTTGTAATCAGAGATTTGAGGTTATTTTATACATGGGAGTTAGAATCTTTAAATGATCTGGGGTTGTCTGATTGTGATCTAGACAGTATTTACTCAGACCATTTGAATATACAGATCACTGCACTTTTACTGAAAACACTTTTACTAAAAACAAATGTGAATACCCACACACCATGTAATGCAATACCATGATGGGAGTTAGTCGTGTGGAGTCAAGATAACTGAGCCATCAGGAATCTAGGGAACATTGTCATGCCAAACAAGTCACCTCTCTGATAATAGTCTATACTTTACACACATGACTACATGTAAAAGCATGTTATTTAATCACACAGCAGAAGTGAGACTGTTCGTATGTTGCTTCAGTTATACATGTATAATAGAAGGCAAAGTGTGGGTCAAACTGTAAAACATAAACAACCAGTCTTTGTTGACTGGAATACCTGCAATTTTAAACAAAGGTCTTAACAATGATATTTTCAATGTAGCCAAATTACTGGTGACACATTATGCTGGAATGCTGGCCTCAAATAATTTTTTCTCTGATTGTATTCAGCACCAAACTTTAAAATGTTGTATCCTATGTCCCTTTTACAGATTCATAATTCAACATTGCACTAGTGCAATGCTAAGATAATTCCCCAGGAACAGATGTCGCGCACAGTCAAATGCTGAATCACCTTACTGGGAATACCAAACAGAGTATCCTGATGATTAACAGGATCTGGCAAAAGGAGTCTCTTCAATACAAAAGACAGAAAGTATCATATTACCATTTCTGAAACCTGGTAAAAACCCCAGGCAGCAGACTGACATGTTTAACAATGAACCTAAACAAATTCTTGGAACAGATAGCCTATAAGAGTTTCCAGGTTCTGGAAACATGAAATGTGCTTCCACTGTTTAACTGCAGATTTTAAAAGCCTACATTGACAAGAAAGCACCCTCTGCTATTGGAGTCACTGTCAAGAACCTTTACACATTGACATAGAAAGAGCATGTGATGCAATGTGGCAACACCACACCTCCTTGGGGCAGATTGACAGGTTCCAACTAAGTTTTTCCATTCACTGGTTTTAACTCTATTAGAATACCAATGCATCAGTCCATCTGTTACAGGCCTACTGGACTCTGGCCTGCCTTTTGGCTAGAGCTTTCCGCACTAGTAGCACAGTTGATAGTCTCCTTGTGTAAGCAGAAGGTATTCATCTTTTAAAATAAATTAGCTGAACAGCAGATCAGGGTCCAATTATGCCTAGGTAACATTTTCAAATATTTATGTGCGGCGGGGTTGGAAAGTTTCTAGCCTAACAAATAAAGAGTGACAGAAATTTCATAATACCAATTGTATTTTTCAATATAATACCCGTGTACTTGCGGGCACACTCGGATAACTTCTACAAACCATTCAAATAAAAGGTCTTAGATTTCGAGTCCAACCAAGCATTTACGGCATCAATCACTGTATCATCATCGCTCTTTGAGGTCATTTTTTTAATTTTTTTTTTTAGAAAAGAAAAAAGTCTGATGGAGCCAAATCTGGATCATACGGCAGATGACATTACAATTCGAACCCACGGCCAGACAGTGTTTTCAGTGCTGTGAGGGCTTTGTGCACCAGTGTGTTGCTCTGATGCAAAAGAACTCTGTGTACCAGTTTTCCGCACCTTTTTTTCTTTATCTCTTCTCTCAAACAGTGCAGGAAGGTGCAAAGTGTAATGCATTGATAGTTATGCCCTTTTGCAAGTAATCCCCCATCATTACCCCTTCTGCATCCCAGAAGACTAATGCCATCACCTTAGCGGCTGATTTTTTGCACCCAAAATTTTTTTTGGGGTAGGGGATGAAGGATGTTTCCATTGTTGTGACTTGTTTTGTCTCACGATCAAAGTGGTGAACCCACATATCGTCCATTGTAACATACCTTGCAAGAAAGCCATTTTCATGTGCTTCAAATTGGCAGATGATTTCTTCACAACACTGTACACGCTCCTATTTCTGATCTGCAGTCAAAACTTTTGAGACCCACTGAGATTAAACTTTTCGCATTCCCAAAATATCTACAACACTGTGATGAGCACGTCCATTGGAGATTCCAAATGTGGTTTCAATACAACATTGTTCGACGATCCTGCAAAATCATATCATGAATTGCAGTCACTGTTTCATCAATGGGGACAGGCCTTCTGCTCCTTGCCACATCTTCCACACTCCTTCCACGTTTGAAGTTGGATACCCAGTTTTTCACTGTTGCATACGACAGACCAGTGTCCTTAAGTGTATTCTGCATGTCCTCTGCAATTTTCGTGGCCGTAATTCCCTCCAATTGAAGATATTTAATCACAGCACGGTTCCTGGTTCTCTCGATATACACCATTTTGCGTACACTATGGTATACAATGCATCTTAGCAGCAAAATTAATGAAGCTGGAGCCACGAAATTTGATTCGCACACCCACAAAGGGTCACTATAAAAGTAGGTGGTGGCGTTTGTGCGAGACATTACGGTAATTGTCTCAGGTAAGAAACTTTACGACTGCCCCTCATACATACCACATATGATAACTGTATCAAGGTACACTAAAGATCAGAGAAAGAGAAAAAAGTTATCAGGAGTTTTAATCATAGCAGATGGAGTAATTCCAGCTTGCTGTATTTTACACTCTACTGGTATAACCTTGTTAAGAGTTATATTTTGGGGCAACTCTGTGCATGTGCAAGAATATTCTTAGCTTAGAAAATGGTGGCCAGATTGATATGGGTGTCTGTCTGAGAACTTTGCGTAGGCCATTGTCGAGGTGCCTTGGAATTCTGACTCTGCTGTCCTTGTACATATAATTCATGATGGGATTTGTTGACAGTATTGACTCCTCCTCACAGTGAACATTTGATGGAAAAAAGATCTGCACTCAGTAACTCTTCCTTGAGCATTGTCCAGAAATGTGTGAATTGTTCACCAAGTTTCAGTTTTAATAGGCTTCCAGCAAAGGGGGAGGGGTGGGAAGAGAGACCTGAGTGATAAACCCTATGTATTTAAATCCAAGTTGCAAAGTTTCCTTGTGGCACACCACTCCTACTCTGCAAAAAAAATTCCTTTCAGTGTTGAGAATGTTTCTCTGTATTGTATTATTTATTTGTATACTTCTCAAATTTGTGTTTTTATTAATTCTTTTATTTTACAAATTTTCTAATTGGCATTCTGTATACTGTCTACTAACTTGTTCCATGACCAAGTAGCTCTGCCATAGGTAGACAGACAGACAGACAGAAAGCAGATAATAAATAACTGAAAAAGAGTAAATTCAGAGATACGACAGATAACCATGTTCAGAATCACATTCCACATTCAGATGAGGCTGTATTCTGCTTGCTTCTGAAAAGTTCCACAGTGATAGTAGCATTCTTCAAGTCCTGGAGCTGTAACAAAGCAGACAAGAATCTAGAACTTCAACGAGGAACAGTTACAATTAAGTGTCTCAAGAGCCAATTATTAAATACAGAAGTATGATCTTTAAGTTAAATTTTTCAGTCTCACAGAAAAACCAAAATGGGTTTGTTTTTCCATCCAGTATCAGTGGTATATGCATTCTTTACTTTGTTATAAAATTTCTCAAAGATATGAAATAGAGAGTATGACATGAAAGGAGAGAGAGGGACTGGGATGAGTGAACAAGAAGGTTGAAATACTTTATAAAACAGAAAAACCATTTAGTTGAAGCACTGAGCAGCCACACTACTCATAAAACTGCAGGGGATACTTGGTCAGTCAGTTTTCACAAATCCCATTTACATTGTTCAGATAAAACTTGTAACTTGATTTTATGACCTCCAATTCCTCATTCACAAAATCTGCATTGTACCAAGTCTGGGTTAACATTTCTTGTAGGACTTTTTTTGTGACTATTACTCCCATTTTTGACTAACATTGATGAATACTCTATACAATTAATATCTACATATAAGGACCAGTCAAGTAAAAGACAAACAGAAAAAAGTAAACTAGTTATTATTTCAAAATTAATTGCCACAGCTGTTAATGCATTTATCCCACTGAGACAAGACACCCAGCACCTTCATGGAAAAAGTTTGCCATTGCCTATGAAACAAAGATTGTACCCATGCATACACCTCTTTGTCCGAAGCAAACCAGTGGCCATGAACGTCTTTCTCCAGAGCTCAGTAAATACAAAATTGCATGGGGAAAATCAGGACTGTATGGAGGATGTGTAATGGCTTCCCAGCGAAACTTCTGCAGCATACTTTAAACAAACTTGCATCATTCATTTTGTTGCAGGATAATGCCCACCCACATGTTGCCAAGGTAGTTTAGAGTTTGCTGAAAACAGCGCGACCGCTACGGTCGCAGGTTCGAATCCTGCCTCGGGCATGGATGTGTGTGATGTCCTTAGGTTAGTTAGGTTTAAGTAGTTCTAAGTTCTAGGGGACTCATGACCTTAGAAGTTAAGTCCCATAGTGCTCAGAGCCAGTTCACTGGAAAGCCCATACAGTCAGATCTCTCCCCACATGATTCTCATATTTTTGGAGGCCTGAGGAAAGATACTGATGGCCACCAATTTGCTGTGGACGAAGTAGTGCATGCCTGGGTACAATTATGGTCCCATAGGCGACTGCAAACATTTTTCCATGAAGGCAATAACAGTCTTGCCTCACTGTGGGATAAATGTAAGAACAATAATGGTGATTACTTTTGAAACAAATAATTTACTTACTTCCCCCCCCCCAATCTGTCTTTTTCATTTGATTGCCCCCTTATACAACAATGGTTACAGTTTGACTTCCTGGCACATTGAAGCTTGCACATCACAAAATCCTAGGCATCTATCTGTTTTTAACATACCATTTTCATCATCATTCTTGCAGATTAAAGCATATTTTGGAAAAGAAAATTTCTTCTTCACCCTGATAGCAAAATAACACACTTGACTGCACATACCTGGACAAAACTGAAATTGTTACTAGTATTTCATTATAAAACTTCCTTGCAGTTAGAATGTCCTGTTGATTCATATACCAGCTTGTCAAAGCTTTTAACATATTCAAATAAACTTAATTACTAGGCACCATAGTCGTGCTCTTCGCTTCGAAGAATGGTGTGATGCAGCTCCCCCGTTACTCTATCCTGTACAAGTCACCTTATCTCTGAATAGCTGCTGCAACCTGCATCCATTTGAAGTTGCTTGTTGTTGTCATCCCTCTACAATTTTACCTCCCCCCCCCCCCCCCCCCCCCCAACCAGACTGTTACCTCAGGGTTTATCTTAACAGTCAATCGCTTCTTTTAGTCAAGTTGTGCCATAAATTTCTTTTTCCCTAGTTCAATACAGTACCTCTTCATCAGTTTCTCAATGTACCAATTTAATCTTCAGTATTTTTCTGTAGCACCACATTTCAAAAGCTTTTCTATCTTCTGACCTGTCTGTTGTCCACATTTTATATCCATACAAATCTACGCCCCCTGACAAATACCTTCAGAAAAAACTTTCCAACAATTTATATTGGATGTTAACAAACTCCTGTTTTTCAAGACAGCTTTTTGTGCCATAGCCGATTTGTGGAGACATAATTAGAAACAATAAAACTAGTTTAGCTGCAGGATTTTTAAACATTTGTTCTTTGTTAGTAGTTCATATAGTTAATAACAATGGGAGAGCTAGGATAACTAAAGTATACAGTATGGGTCAAATGAATGTAAAATGAGTTGAGCTTTCTTGTAGGTCACAGGCAGTGCTGTGATTGCCTGAGCCCAGCTTGAAATGGTTAAAACACATTTTCCTGTATTTGGCTCTGCTCCACAGTTCATTGTTTAGTCGAGTGGTGTACAGTTTCAAATCACCTGCTGTTCGTGCTTAAGCACTATGCATTAACTGTCTGGAACAACGAGAATTAAAAAAGGAAGCCTGGTGTAAATTCTGTTACTGATAATTCTGTCAACCTGGTTGGCTCATCATCGTTTATATAACCATATATTACTGCTATGTTGTGTGCAACAGTACAGCAACTCTTAAAATGTGTGCATCTCATACTACATAATAAAATAATGACAAATATGAACAGTTGCTACAAATTGTATAACTCAGAATTTCTACCTCTTGCAGTCAGCTTCACTCCCTCGCGTCTTCAGACTCTTTCGTGCTCTGGGGCTCAGACATTTGCCTGTTGTTAATGATGCCAATGAAGTAAGTTGTTGTTTTAAGTTGGATCTATCTCTCTCTCTCTCTCTCTCTCTCTCTCTCTCTCTCTCTGTCACATGCTACTCTACTACAGTAATACACTTCATATAATATAAAACTGCATCTTCTAGGGTCACAAGTGAAACTTTTGTTTGCACATTAGTTGTATCTGTTCATAAATCTAAGTTGAAAAATTATCTGTATTTGATACTATAATGAGTAGGATCATTATCTGGACTTAATATGGAATGATTTCAGGTGGTTGGTATGGTTACACGGAAAGACTTGGCGCGATACAGAGTCTGGAAGCACAGAGGAAATATGGGACTTGATGAACTAGTAATATCGGAAAAAATTTGAATGGCATGATAGTTTTATTTCAATGTAGCCCTAATTATTTTTAAAAAGCTCCCATCCAAGCCAAGCCCACAGACAGAAAAACAAATTGACAGGAAGTGTAATCAGCAGTACCAGGAAGTAATATTCTCCATCTGTTAATGTTTGCTCCATCGCTTTCCATCACCTATATGTCTGTGTGAATACTGCACCTGTAAAACAAAAATAAGATACCAGTATGAAGCATTTTTATAGTAACAACTTTGTAAAACAATGGAAGCAAAATTTGCTGTTGCTGCATGAAACTAAAAGACAATAACAATTCTTACCAGCCACGTTCTCAACCTGAGTGTGGTCTTTTATCTATACCATTTAATGCACTATACTGTATGTTTCGATGCACAAGTATTTTTATGGCGTTTATGCTACGTACAATGATGCATTGACATATTGTGAATTTCTTAATCTTTGAGTGGTAATGTGTGTTTATGGCTGTGAAGTATATTTAAATATATTTTATATACTTTTTTAAACAAGCATTGTATGACCAATAAATTATCTAATATTAAAATAAATATGCAATTTTTCACTAAAACCCTGTCATGCAAACACCCCAGCTGTGTAGCAGTCTTATTAGATATACAAAACCCTAGTGTGTAAGTGTCACACTAGGTGACTTACTCTACATCAAAAAGTATTATGACAAGGCAGCCAGCCTTATTCCTTTCAGGTATATGTGTGGTCTCGGCATGACACTACATGAAAGGGAAGTACAAAAATTGTATCACATATATTGCTTTGAATAATCTTCATAAAATTTCTTTTTGCCATGTTAACTGTGAAAAATATTCATAAAATGTGGCACCACACTAAACTTGAGCCTTAATGGCCACACTATTTACTGTCTGTCTGTCGTACATACATTCCATACTGGCTTATGCCATCTGTAAGCAGCCACAAATGACAAACGTCAAGTGACAGTTTAAATTCCTGGAATCTGGATATGGGTCAGAAAATATGAGAACAATTCAGTTCTTCCAGCGTAGAATGTTTGAAGGTGGATGTTATAATCTCCGTGTGTTGTTGTTTAAGAAAGTAATTGGTCTTCAAATAGGTTAATGTGTTTGGCACACAAGACACCACTAAAAAAGCTGTCAATTCCCTGAAATTTCGACTAAAGAGTATCATGGGATCAGGCAACAGCCAAATAAAAAAGTTTTCATTTGTATTTCCTGGATATCTTGATAATAGGAAACAGCTTATCTGTAAGGAAAACCATCTGTAAGTCTAAAATAACTCCAGCAGCAAAATTCTAATGATTGCCAACAAACTATGATCATTTTAAAGGCAGTGAAGACGTATAAGAATTAACATTTGCAATGCTGTGAACTCCACATGAGTTAATAAGGCTACAGTACTCTTACATACGAGGGTAGTATTATGGCTGAAGCCAACAATGCTTTTTGGAGGGCTTGAAAAACGAAGGGGGCCAAACGGCCACTTCTGTATGTGTGTCACAGACCAGTTAGGACGCAAAGACAGCTCCACTTTTACAGAGGGGGGGGGGGGGGGGGATGAGATAGTCTGAAATGTTGGTACGGTAGACAATTAAGTTATATTAATAAAGCAGTAACCTCTTGATTCTTTTGATTCTTTAAGGAATCAAACTCTGCGAATGAAACAGCTTCAAATGTCTGGTTTCTTTATAAATGAGTTAATGTCTTAAATATTTGACAGTAAGCATGTAAGTGACAAAAGTTTCAAATAGGTTTGAAATTATGTTTAAAATTTTTGGAAGTTACTAATTGCTCTCATTCTCAAATACTGGATAATTTGTGTACCATGAGCTATACTCCCTCAAGAGACACAATTTCTAACTCTAATATTAGACTTACTGTGTTGGACCTTAAACATAATATTAAACTTCTTAATGATTAGCATTTTTAAATCTAGCAATTAAATGAAATATTGAAATTCAAATTTGTTGCCACTGAAAGCCATTAGATAGGTGACCTGTAGCCAGGACTGTGCATCGTGAACTGGATTAGCCTTATCTTTTGTCGAACAAACAACATGCCGCTGATCTGGTTTAAATTTTGCCCGATGTCAGTGTTAACGCCAGAAGTGGTCGACAACAATGAAAACGATGTCACATTTTCAGCACTGTCTGAAATGATTGTCGCACTTCGAGTGACTTCTTTCCACCTAGGAACAAAGCCTGTACGCACAAGCTGAGTAGGCTTTGTTCCTAGGTGGCGTTGCTTCCTTCAATAGTCGGCGGAACACCCTTTGTCTCCTGTGCAGTGCAAAGTTTGGCTCATGTATCTCAAAGCACCCTTATAGTGGCGACTATAATTATAGTCTATAATAATAAGACTTTGCGAGGAAGACTTGACTGCAGTATGAAGCAGTTCCTGATTAGTGACAAACATCAAGACAGCAGTGGTCTGTCAACTGGCGGAAGAGAGGGAGATACCCCAAAGGCGACAATGAGGAGGTATAATGAGAACTATTTATTGCTAGATTTTACTAAAACTACAATCAATGAAGAAGAGCGTTGGCAGTGTACAGTTGTTTAACTATTTTAACTGCTGATAGCATGAAACCTGACAAGTTAAAGAGACATCTTGAAGCCAAACATCCTGAATTAACAGAAAAACCAAAACATTTTTTGTCTGGAAACTAAATGTTTTATTATCTACCCAGAAGAACTTTGTCATAACGACGAATGTAACATCTAAAGCCCTTCTAACCTCTTACCAAATTTCTCGTAGAATTGCTAAATGCAAGAAACCATATACAGTTGCAGAAACTCGGGTTTTACCAGCAGCAATTGATATAGTATCAACAATTTTTGGCAACTCATTTGCTCAACAGTTGGAAACTATTCCTGTCTCAAATGGCACAGTGCATAGAAGAATTTTAGGCATTTCTGACGATTTACTCAAGCAGTTAATCTGTAAATTGCACAAAACTATTTGAACTTCAAGTGGGCGAAGCAACTGGCATTTATAAAGATGCTCATTTGACTACTTATGTTTGTTTCGTTCATGAATTTAACATTAGAGTGGAATTTATTTTCTGTGAGCTGTTACTGAAAACAGCTACAGCTGAAACCTTTTTGACATGCTCAATACTTTCTTAAATCAAAACAGTATATCATGAAATAGGTGCATTGGAGTATGCACATATGGAGTTCGCTCAATGTCCGGAATTCATGGTGGATTGCCAGCAAAGTTAAAGCTGTAGCTCCTGCTGCTATATGGACTCA
Source organism: Schistocerca piceifrons (assembly GCF_021461385.2). Lineage (NCBI taxonomy): Eukaryota > Metazoa > Arthropoda > Insecta > Orthoptera > Acrididae > Schistocerca > Schistocerca piceifrons. Next base: position 480,257,367 of record NC_060139.1, read on the forward strand.
CTGCATGATACATTGGGAGGCTGTGGCCACTAAAAAACTTAGTCCAAATCTTCATGAAGTCCTCAAAACCATTATACAAACAGTTAATATTATTAAGGCAAAATCTGTAAATGTGAGGAGATGGGTGCTGAACAAATTCAGTTGCTCTTTTTTTAGTAATGCTCGATGGCTTTCAAGGGCCAAAGTACTGAAAAGAAGGTTTGAACTGAGGAACGAGGTATTCTGTTTTTTATAGGAGAGAAGCCACTCTTTGGCCGACTGTTTCAACAATGGAGATTCTTTATGTAAAATGGCTTACCTCACTGATATTTTTGAGAAACCAAATATTCTTAACACTTCACTTCCAGGTAATCAGGCAACTGTACTGTCTTGGAATGAAAAGGTGAAGGCATTCAAATAGAAATTAGAGCTGTCGCAAAAACCGAATGGAGATTAGCGTACTACATATGTTCCCTACTAAGTCACTGGTAGAGGATACAGATAATCCGATACTTCCAATGGCGATAAAAGCTTGCTTTCATCATCATCATCTTGCAACATTAAAAGTTCACTTCGAGAAATATTTCAGCAACAATTTCGATAAATTTAATTGGATTAAAAACCCATTCATAAATGCTCCTGGGTCATCATTTCTAAACACAGAAGAGCAAGAACAATTATTGAACTCATTTGTGATACTTCACTGAAGAGTAAATTTAATTAAATGGCTTTGTTGGTGTTTTGGATACATGTTAGAAAGAACTTCCCAACGCTAAACCAAAATGCAATAAAGATTCTGATTCCTTTTGCAGCAATGTACTTGTGCAAGACTGGATTTTCAGTTTTGTCAGCTATGAATTCGAACTACCAATCAAAGCTAAATGCAAACAAAGAACTTCCAGTGGCTCTTTCTGCTAATCCTCCACATCTTGAGAAAGCTTATTCTCAAAAGCAAGCTCATCCATCACTATGAACTTTTTAATTTAAATTTTTATTTCTCTTGTAATTCTTGTTTGCTGAAGTGTCAATAATATTCATTTCATAGTTTATGAATAAATGAAAATGTGGTAGATAAAAAATTGTTCCATATTTTTGTTATAATGAGTCATTTTTGGTTTCTGCTGCATAATATCCTTTTAAATTGAGTTTAGTAAACAGAATAAGGAAAAAATATAACATGACTATTTTTCTTAATAACAATAGGCTGGGGGGGGGGGGGGGGGGGCTGATACTGTTTTTCCTAGTGAAAAGGGGGGGGGGAGGAAAAACGTTGTGAGAACCACGGATATAGATAGCATTCAAAATTTACTTCAAGTTTGATTGACGTAAACTATCAGTGGAAGAAACCTCACTCACCTCTCATTTCACCTTCATTTGTGGACAAGCCAAAATACAACACTCAGAGAGATGCAATTTTCTGCATTAGGAAAATGAAAGAAAAGTGTGACATTTTACAGACAAAGAGATGTCGCCTCCACATACATTTTTCAATCTCTACAGGCTGTGACACAGTCCAACATGCAGTCAAAGAGATGTAAATTCACTGATCATGGCTTCATAATATGGTGTAAAGCAGGGAGGCAAATACAGTTTTCGCTCAGTCCTAAGCTTTTATAACCTGATTCTACATGCCCATGTGAAAGTGATTTTGGAAGGTTTACCACTTTCTTCTAATTGTATGTTGGGCCTGGCATGCAGTTCTACATCTACATCAATGTCTAAACATTCTTGTTAACCACTGTGAGATGCGGGGGAAGATGGTACCTCCTATTGTACCAGTCATTAGGGTTTCTTCCCGTTCCATTCATGTATGGAGCGTGGAATGAATGTGTCTGTGCATGCTGTAATTATTCTAATCTTGTCCTCACAGTGTGAGTGATACAAAGGGGATTGTAGTACACTCCTAGAGTGACCACTTAAAGCCTGTTCTGAAAGCTTGTTAGTAGACTATCTCAGGATAGTTTACATCTATCTTCAAAGAGTCTGCCAATGCAATTTCTTTAGCATCCCAGTGACACACTCCTATGGGTCAAGCAACTCAAAAAATACTGTTTCCAAGACACATTTGTTTAAGCTTTAATGAAGTCAGACCATTAAGAAACAGAATACATCAAAATAAGCAAAAACCCAACTAACTTGATCAGATGAGAAGTTATGTAAACAAACGGTGTTGTAGATAGCATCAGAATTAAATCAGTTTTTTTTTTTTTTTTTTTTATTTATTTATTTCTGTATCTCCATTTTGAGGAATATTGCTCAATGGTAGCTTTTGTTAGTAATACCTGTTAATATTCAACATAAATTTCTCAGTCTCCCCCCCCCCCCCTCCTTTCAAAAATATCTTTTTTAAATGTTCAGTGTCAACTTAATGTTACTAGTAAATAAAGGTAATATCTTTTGTGACTGCCTTCTAGCTTTATTTCCTAACTCGTTGGATATTTTTTATTTAGTCATGAATAGATGTCATTCAGGATCAGCATTTTCAAAAAAGTGGCAACCAGAATCTATAATGAAATATGTTCACCATTAGGTATCAAAGTAACCTACCTCCAAAAAAATATTGACTAGACGTCTGTCACTCCTTGGAAATACAATAAGTTTAGTTTCTTGCTGATTTTAGTTGTTAGGTCATGGTCTAAGGGATGTTTCTGTGCCTAATATTTAGTCTCCCAATGATTGCCACACTTTCAGAGGCCGCATGAGTTGTTACTGAAACTCAAGTAGGCTTAGCATTACGAGACAAAACATTAGACACAGACACATACCTTAGACCATGGCCTAATCCTGTACAACTAAACTCACCAATAATGTAAATACTGGCTGTGAAGGCCTTCATTGTATGAATAAGTTTAGTATTTCTCTTGTACTATTTAGTTCCTGGGATAGGACATGTCTTCAGACTCACCAAATCAACTATAACAATAATCACAGTTTTAGAATCTTGCCCCCTCTTAGTTTAATTTCTGTGGTTGCCCACATTTGAAATGATTTCACTCATGGCAAGGGTAAACATGAACAGTAATTCTGTTGGCACACAACTTTGCCTCAGCATTTAATTATATACCTGTATGTAATATGATCTTACTAGGAGGAACTGCAGTGCTGTTGTGATACATAAATCAAGGATTCAAAGTTAATCATTGCACAGACAGTGAAGACAACAAATGAACAGTTACACTTTTCAACTCCAAACCATTTAATTATTTATTTTGCAAAACCGTTTTCATGATATATTGCTTTTAAAAATATATATCAAAACAACATGCTTTATATACAGTGCACGCAAATTTAGAATTACAAATAATCAACTATTCAACAAGTCAGCTGGCAACTATGGACAAGTGGGAGGATGTATGGGATAGCTTTTGCATCTAGGTCCATTGCAGGGATACGAGTTACAAGGCAAGGGGTGTTTCGAGTAATGGTGGAATAGGGATACACAAGGATATTGTGTAGATTCGGTGGGCAGCAGAATACTCCTTTGGGATGGGTGGGAAGGAAAAAGTTCTCATTTCCAGGCATGAGAAGTAGTAGTCGAAACCCTGGCAGAGAATGTGATTCAGCTGCTTCAGTCATAGGTGGAACTGTGTGGTATGTGATGAGAGAGAAGGCACGGGTGATCTGTTTCTGGACAAGGTTGTGAAGGTAATTTCACTCTTTCGAGACCCCAGTGAAATCCTTGCTATATTTTTAGTGTGACTGCTCATCACTGCAGATGCAAAAGACTTTTTGATATGGAATGTGTGGCAGTTGTCAAAGTGGAAATATTGTTGGTGGTTAGTACATTTGATGTGGACATGGCTTGTTGCATTGAGGAAGACCAGCTGAAGCAAATGGGGAAGATGATGATGACCTGGAGAAATGTTAATAGGGTGTCCTCATTCTCAGACCAGATCAGAAAGATGTCATGTTTTTCCACACACAACAGATAGCTAGCATGGATTGCTGGTGCAGTGTCTCATGCCATATATTCTTCCTGCTGATAGAATTATTGTGGACCTACAAACTGATCACACTTCCTCCCTCTTCCTCATATATTTTCATGTGTTTTTTCTGTACCTTCCTGTGCCACATGTATTTCATTGAACCCCATACCTAACAAACACCCCCCTCCCCCCTTTTTCCCTTATTCGAACACGCATGTACTGATGTCACGGAAGCCAGTTACACTGCCTCCTCTCTTCATCCACCCACTGACCTGCATCTCACTATTATTGTCTTCTTATTTATTTTTCTCCTTGATATTGTGCCGTCACATTGATTTTAGTTCACTTTAATCTTTCAGTATAGGCCCTACTCCCTCAGTTCTCAGCTCTTTCCCTTCACTTCATGTGTTTTGTCATTTCCGTTTCTTTCCCACATATTTTTATGCATCTTTTTACTCTTCACTATGGTCCTTGCCCCTTTCATCTGTGCTAGTACAGGGAAGTTTTCCTATCCTTGGCCAGAATCCAGTCCCACATACTGTTTCTCCTGTGTTGCCTGTCTCCTAGAATCTCTCAAAATGGATTCATCAAATTATGCATCTCCAACTGATCTCCTACAATGACCTCTGTCCATTCAGATTTTGTCAGTACATAGCCCTCACCATCTTAGCCCTGGAAACCCCTAAAAATCAGGACCAAACCACCGTGCAATACATTATCTCCATCCATAAAATTCTCCTCTCTGCAATCCCAAATTTCTGCATCCAATTTCCCAGATTGAAACTCTTTCCTCCAGGATCTAGAGCAGCATGCACAACACAACCTCAAAAGCTCTACTACCTGTTTACCTTCTACTCCCACCTTGACCACCACTATCCACAATCACTACAAGAACTTCCATCAAACCTCTCTTGTATTCTCTAATAGCTGCCAAACCCTGCCTTGCAGATCTACTACATTTGCCATCTCAGAAACTCCCTACCAAAACCATACACTATCCAGAACTTAAACAGACCGGAAACACAGTCCTGAAACTGTCATCCAAAAGCCTCAGTTCCACAGAAGTGTCAGTTCTTTCCAAAGGCCTTACCTTTTGCCCCAGCCCAAATTCAATCACACTGAGCTAAATAGGCACATTCTCTCCTCCTCCTTTCTTGCCACCAATCGTACCAATCACTGACTCAGTTCATTCCTCCCTCGCTGCCCCTAAATCACTCCTTGTTAATCCAGCAGGACTTCCTGTCACTTCCCAAATCCTTAGGCCCATCCCAGAACATAGAACATCTGCTGCAATAAGCATCTCCCCCCCCCCCCCCTCTCTCTCTCTCTCTCTCTCTCTCTCTCTCTCTCCCCCCCCCCTCCCCCCCACCCATTATCTTCACATTCCCTGCTCTCCTACCTTCAGCATGCTTCCTAAGTCCATAAACCCAACCATCCAGACACCCCATTGTGGTTGGTTACTGTGCCCGCACAGTGAAAATCACTGTTCTCATGGTCCAACACATTCAGCCTATTACCCTTACCCTACCCTCGAATATAAATTAACACTAACCATTCCCTCCAATGACTCTCCACTGCCCCTGTTGGTTTACCACCCAGCACCCTGTTCACTACTGTCGATACCACCTCCCTCTACATTAAAATCCCCAATGCCCATGGCCTTGTTGCTTTCTTCCAATGCTCAACTTACTCCAAACCTTTATGCTTGTTCCTGGTCACCAAGACTAACTATATCCTCACCCACAGTTACTTCTGCTTCGAAATCATCACATACAAACAAATCCATGATAAAACAAAGGACACCCACATGGTACCCTTCAATGTCAATCTACTCACGGGCCATCTAGAAGAATACTTCATAATCACTCAGAATCCCAAACCTCTCACATGGTCCAGATTCACTGTTGACACCTTCATGATCTGAACCTAGGATTGCGGAGACTCAATCCACATTCCTCCAGAACATCAACATCTGACCCATTCATTTCAAATGGTCTTCCTCAACCAACAAACCATTTTCTTTGATGTTGACCTCCATGTCTAGAATGGCTACAGCATTACCTCCATCCACATCACACCTACCAACCATCAACAATACCCATAATTCAACTGCTGCCATCCCTTTGGTACAGACCAGCCACCTGTGGTCATTGCATCTTGGTGATGAGCAATCCTCTCCAAATTGGCCAAGTATCTCACTGAGACCCTCACAGGCCTCCCAACCTTGTCCAGAAATAGATCCCCATTGCTTTGTCTCTCCAGTAACTTATTACATACCCAATGTCCACCCATAATGGAGCGTTCCTCTGATGATTCAGTACCACTCAAGACTGGAGCAACTGAATTATCTTCTCTGTTGGGGTTTTGATACCTCTCATGCCCCGAAATGAGGAATATCCTTCCCACTATTCTCCCCACCACTCCAAAAGTGCTATTTCACCAACCACGAAACCTACATGATATCCTTGTCCATTCCTACTCCACCATTTCTCCCAACCCCCTTGCCTTATGGCTCATGTAATATCTCTCTATATTTGATGAATTATTCTGATACACTTCTACCTTCGAATGACATTTACTAATTTTCTATCTTCATACTCGCAGAATCCATGCCCAAAGTAGTTTCATGCAATAGCTATGCCATGAGCGCATAATTATTTTTTGTAGTCCTCTCTCTGATGGTTGTTAGAAAAAAGCTTCCGAGATTGTCTTTGTGCCGATTAGCCTGAGCATTGTTTGAAGAACTGTAATCTGAATATTGAGATTTATGACAAAATATAACTGATACGAAATTGTACGATTAAAAGGGAAAAATATATATATATATATATATATATATATATATATATATATATATATATATAGCTCCTTCATACAAAAGGTGTGTAACAATTTACATTATTTGACATTTGAGAATTAGTGCTATTCATCGATTATATTGCGTAGTTGTTAATCAGAAGGGAACTTCCGAAAGACTGGATACGAACCTGGATTTAATAATCCAAGACCTCCATTACATCTTCGGAAGGTTAAACTTCATCAAAGCCAAATATCCACTGGATCTGAGGTTTCCCGACTGATTGTACAATGCTCCCAAAATACGAGCCATTTTATTTGTACAGATTAGCAGACTGCTGCACAGCACGAGCCTGCAGAGAAGAAGAATCATTGCCTGATTTCATTCTAACAAGTAAAATTTCTGAATCATTTTGACTGACTGAGTTATGACTGTGTTTCCTATTATGAATGATTGAGAACTACATAATTACATAGATAGGAGGAAAACTTACACTCATCAGGGTATATAAAACGACAAAAAAGAAATACTCCTGGGTGGAAGAACCTTTTTTTTCCCCATGTTAAGTGACAATATACTTTCCATTAGAGCAGTAAAACTTAGCCACCTTTCGAATGGTAAATTCAAACAATGGAAAATCCTAAATGGAATGTAATAACATAATGAAAAGGATAGTTGCTACTCACCATATAGCAGAGATGCTCAGTCACAGATAGGCACAACAAAAAGACTGTCACAAAATAAGCTTTTAGCCAACAACGTAGTGTGGCTTCAGCTGCCACAGACTGTGGTCATTGGTCATATATGTGTGAGTTGCACTTGGTTGGTTGGTTGGTTTAAAGGCGGGAAAAGGGACCAAACCACGAGGTCATCGGTTCCTTGTTCCTAATAAAACAATGCCACAAGTCTGAGAATAAAACAGACAAAACATATAACACAAAACAGAAAGAAAGGAAAAGCCACAACAATGAAGGGAAGACAAAGAACAGTAAAAGGAACAAAAGAGTACAAGAAAACAACAGAGATGCTAGAAAGAGAAGAGAGTTAAACATGAAAGCAGATTACAGTGGCTGGCCAACCACAAGACTCTGCAACACTTTAAAACCTCCACCCTAAAAGCACTAGGGTGGAGAACACAGAGGGACAAAGGACATGCGCTAAAACCTACATAGAAGTATACAACCCACTCTCACGGATAAAACGTAAAACTAAAGCTGTTGTGGAGGTATTGTCGCCCAACGCTGAAGGCAGGGTGCTAGGAAAGTTTGTTGCAGAGCAGCAAAAAGTGGGCAGTCCAGCAAGAGATGGACGACTGTCATTTGGGAGCCACAGCGACACTGAGGTGGATCCTTGCAATGGAGTAGGTAATCATGCATTAGCCACGTATGGCCAATGTGGAGCCGGCAGAGGACAACTGATTCCCTGCGAGAGGCCTGCATGGAAGACTTCCACACATACATAGTCTCCTTAATGGCACACATTTTGTTGTGCGTGCTGTTATGCCATTCTGTCTCCCAAAGCCGGAAAACCTTGTGGTGTAAGACAGAACGCAGGTCAGCTTCGGAGATGCCTACCTCCAGAAGTGGTTTCCGCGTCACCTGTTTGGCCAGCTTATCGGCAAGTTCGTTGCCGGGGATTCCGATGTGTCTTGGGTTCCACACAAACACCACGGAATGGCGGGACTGTTCCAGCGCATAGGTGGACTCCTAAATGGACGCTACCATAGGGTGGCGAGGGTAGCACTAGTCAATAGCTTGTAGGCTGCTCGATGAGTCAGTACACAGGAGAAATAGCTCCCCAGGGCATGAGCGGATGTACTCGAGAGCACGAAATATGGCCACCAGCTCTGCAGTGAAAACACTGCGGCTGACTGCCAAGGAGTGCTGCTCAATGTGTCCTCCATGAACATATGCAAAGCCTATGTGACCATCAGCCATTGAGCCGTCAGCGTAAACCACTTCAGAGCCCCAGAACACGACAAGAATCGAGAGGAAGTGACAGCAGACAGCAGCGGGGCTAACGGAGTCCTTAAGGCCATGCAAGAGGTCCAGACAAAGCTGTGGCCGAGGCGTACACCATGGAGGCGTACGTGAATGGACTGCAAGTAGAGGTGGTAAAGGCAAGGACTACAGTTTGGAGAGAAGGGACCTCATGCGAACTGCAATCGTTAGCCCCGATCTGCGAACTGCAATCGTTAGCCCCGATCTGGGCCGCAGATGCAGAGATGGACTGCCGCGGGCGGGAAAAGGAGACTGTAATTCGAATGCTCAGGGGAACTATGAATGTGTGCTGCGTAGCGGGCGAGTAATTGCGCACGTCTGATATGCAGTGGAGGGACACCACCCTCCACCAGTATGCTGGTCACCGGACTCATCCTAAAAGCTCCTGTCGACAATCAAGCCCCACAGTGGTGCGCAGGGTCGAGTAAATGCAATGCTGAAGGTGCTGCCGAAACATAAACCACACTCCCGTAGGCAATTAGGGTTTGCACAAGGGCTCTGTAGAGCTGCAGCAGGATAGAGCGATTTGAACCCCAATTGGTGTTACTCAGAGAAAGGAGGGAATTGAGGTGCTGCCAGCACTTCTGCTTAAGCTGACGAAGATGAGGGAGCCAACTCAATTGTGTGTCGAAAACCAGCCCTAGAAACTGACATGTCTCCACTACAGTGAATGGATCGTTATTAAGGTAAAGTGCGGGTTGCGGATGAATGGTATGATGTCAACAGAAGTGCACGACACATGACTTTGTGGCTGAAAACTGGAAGCAGTGGGCTAGAGCCCATGACTGTGCCTTGTGGATGGCTCCCTCTAGGTGCTGCTCAGCAACAACAGTACTGGAGCAGCAGTATGAAATGCAGAAGTCGTCTGCATACAGAGAAGGTGAGACGGAGGGCCCGACAGCTGCTGCTAGACCGTCAATGGCCACTAAAAACAGAAATACCCTCAATACAGAGCCCTGCGGGACTCCATTCTCCTAGATATGGATGGAAGTATGGGAATCACCAACTTGGACATGGAAAGTACGGAGTTTTGGATAAAAATTGGGAGTGGTCCCCGGAGACACCACTCATACAATGTGGCAAGGATATGATGTCACTAAGTGGTGTCGTATGCTTTACATAAGACAAAAAAGACAGCAGTCAGGTGTTGCTGTCTGTAAGCGGCTGTTCAGATGGCAGACTCGATGGACACAAGAATGTCAGTGGTAGAGTGACCCTGGCGGAAGCTGCCCTGACATGGAGCCAGCAAGCCTTGTGACTCCAGGACACAACCCAACTGCCGACATACTATACGTTCCAGCAGCTTACAAAGAATGTTGGTGAGGCTGATGGGCTGACAGGTATCCAAATCAAGCAGGTTTTTACCAGGTTTGAGCACTGGAATGATGGTGCTCTTCCGTCATTGCGATGGAAAGACGCCATCGCACCAAATCTGGTTGAAGATGACGAGAAGATGTCACTTGTAGTCAGATGAGAGATGTTTAATCATTTGGCTGTGGATGTGATCAAGCCCCGGAGCCGTGTCGGGGCAATGTACAAGGGCACTGAGGAGCTCCCACTCTGTAAATGGGGCATTATATGATTCATTGCAGTGTGTAGTGAATAAGAGGATGTTCCCTTCCAGCCGCTGTTTGAATGTGTGAAAGGCTTGGGGGGTAATTCTCCGACGCAGAGGCTCGAGCAAAGTGCTCAGCAAAGGGACCAGCAGTCGCGTTTGCGTCGGTACATAACTCACCATTTATGGTAACACCGGGGACAGCTGTTGGGACTTGGTACCCAAAAAGAAGTTTAATCTTTGCCCAGGCTTGGGAAGGTGACGTTTCGCAACCAATGGTGGAGATTTATCTCTCCCAACACGCCTTCTTCCGTTGTCTGATAAGCTAGTGAACACGGACACAGAGCCATTTAAAGGCTATGAGGTGCTCCAGGGAAGGGTGCCGCTTATGCTACTGTAGAGCTCGCCGATGCTCCTTAATTGCTTCAGCGACTTCCGGCGACCACCAAGGGACTGCCTTACCTCTCTGGCACCATAAAGAGCGTGGGATAGTATTTTATGCTGCAGAAACATTTGTGCTAGTCACCTGCTCAACCATCAATCGATATTACTGCGTGGGGGAGATTCAGTGGTGACAGCAAAGGTGAAAGTTCCCTAGTCTGCCTTGTTCAAAGCCCATCTGGCCAGGCGTCCGTGTGCCTGACGCTGGGGCAGTGACAGGAAGATGGGGAAGTGGTCACTACCACACAGGTCATCAGGTGCTCTCCAGTGGATAGATGGGAGAAGTCCTGGGCTGCAAACCAATAAATCAATGGCCGAGTAACTACCATGAGCCACACTGAAATGTGTGGCGGTCCCAGTATTTAAGAGGCAGAGGACGAATTGCAACAGTAAAGTTCTGACATGGGTGTCACTGGCCAGTAAGCATGGTACCACCCCACAAGGGGCTATGCACATTAAAACCTCCCAGAAGTAGGAAAGTTTTAGGGAGTTGATCAATCGGTGCAGCTAATAACATTCAGGGGTACTGCACCATTTGGAGGAAAATATACATTGCAGGCAGTTACTTCCTGTGTCATCCTTATTCTGACAGCCACAGCTTCAAGAGGGGTTTGAAGGGCCACATGTTCACTACAGACCGATTTTAGGACATATATGCAAACTTCATCTGACACTCGATTATAGTCACTATGGTTCCTGTAATATCCCTTACAGCCGTGGAGGACAGCATTCTGCATTGTTGGGAAGCAGGTTTCCTGGAGGGCAATGCAGATGGTAAGTGTAATGCTTAACAGTTGCCGTAGCTCAGCCAGGCGGTGGAAAAAACCGCCACAAATTCCACAGGAGGATGACATCATGAGACTGCGAAGGCATGGAACATTCAATGAGGCAGTTTACACCTAAGAGTCACATGTTGCCACCAAATTATTGCCTGAGCACTCTATATCCATTGTGTGTGAGGGTCTTGCGAGATTTTGGTCCTTAGTGGACGCCAAAATCTCCACCCCATCCTCAGCTGCAGAGTTTGTAGGTAGCAGCTGTGTGGGTGTCACCACAATTTCCTTGGTCTTAGGGTTTTCTTTTTGGATTTCTCTCACTGCTCCTTGAGTTTCCCTGGCCGGGAGGACTTCACTGGCTCAGGCTCCGGGACTGAGGATGAGTGTTAAGCCCTACGACCAGCTGCTTTTGGGCTCTTCAGCCACTGGCGGGTGTCATCTTTCACACTAGAAAGAAACTGGCAGGTGTCGTCTTTCCCAGTAGAAGAAACCTGAGAAGGGAGTGACCCAAGCGATCCCTTCCTATCAAGAGAGGCTGAAGAAGACCTTACAGGTGGGGACGGACATCCCCGATGGGGGTGGGGGGCGTGTCGCTCCCGAAGCAGGTGGTGCAGGAGTAACAGGGAGGGAAATTCCCCACTGTCAAAGGGGCATGTGTAGTCTTCCAGCTCAGAGGTGACCTGGGTTGGCGGAGTTGACGGCGCTATAACTGTTGTAGCAGCGGCATAAGACGATGCCATGCGCACAGGATGCCGGCGTTCAAATTTTCTCTTAGCCTCCGTGTAGGTCAGTCGGTCCAGGATCTTGTACTCCATGATTTTCCTTTCTTTCTGGAGAATCCTGCAGTCAGGCTAGCAAGGCGAATGGTGCTCTCCGCAGTTGACACAGATGGGAGGCTGGGCACATGGAGTATTGGGATGTGATAGGTGTCCGCAGTCTCGGCATGTGCCGGTGGAAGTACAGCGGGAAGACATATGGCTGAACTTCCAGCACTTTAAGCACCGCATCGGGGGAGGGATATAGGGCTTTACATCACACCGGTAGACCATCACCTTCACATTCTTGAGCAATGTATCACTCTTGAAGGCACCGGTAGCAACCTGATTATCCTTTGGACCCCGGTGCATACCAGGCCATATGAGAATTAGGGGAAATAAACTGGCAGATGCAGCAACCAGACACGATTGCTGTTGAGCAAACATGTCAAAAATATTCAGCTGCTGCAATTTAAGCTGTGCTGTTAGGATCCGGTGTAACCACATGCCGAGAGAAACAGCAAAAAATTTTTGAAGACCAATATTATATGCAAAAGCTTCACTTTTTTGCAACTATAGGGTGTGCATATTAATTGAAAACATTAACTTTTTGTATTTGTGAGTTTGTGCTACTGAACAGTGTTACTGTTGGCTGACTATATCACATGTCTTCTGCTCCACTTATCTGCTGCCATTGGCTGGTGAGATCACGTGGCATGAGTTATGATCGATTCACAAAAGTGCATTGCGCAATGTAACTTCGACTTCAGTGCTTCAGAAGCTGTATTTGATGGAATTCGTATTTATACTTTTATATAATGAAAATATGCAGTTAACTAAGTGAACATTGGGCAGTCTGGGGCAGCTCGACTCCATAAAGGATGGCTCTCAGAGCAGCTGATGCATACAGCTGGAGATGGGCAGTTAGTGCTAAGTTGAGGGGTACCATTCTGCTTGTTGCTTCTCCTTTACAACTAATTGTTCATAGGGCCAAAACAGCACTTAAAACACCTCAAAGAGTTAGGGATGAAAAACATAATCTTGATGCTCCAGGAAGCCTGTCGTGATGTATTCAGGTAGCAATAGACTACTGAAAGTCACAATGAGGTGGCAGTTTTTGCCAGCTTTCTGTTATTTTATTGTGTTATTTGTTTCACACGAACTATTCCCTTTGATGTCAATTCTTGTTTAATAAGCAAGATATCTATTTCCATTACATCACAGCCTGTTTCTACACAGCTGCACGAGTTGAGAAAGTTGTGCATTTCAATTAATACGTGAAATTCATATTATTTTACTGATTTTCTAAGTAATTCCACCAGCCCTGATCCATAAGCTCCAATTTGGAAGGTAGCATTTTGAAGTCAGTTGACAGATTTTGGGGTACCAGAAAGCCTCTGTGAATTTAACTTGGGGACCAGGCCAGTATTCACCTAGCGGGATGTGGAAAACCGCCTAAAAACCACATCCAAACTCGGCGGCACACCATCCCTCGTTAATCCACTGGGTGGATTCGATCCGAGGCTGGTGCACCTCCCTGAATCCACGAAGCAGCGCATTAGCGTTCTCAGCTACCCTGGTGGGTTGAATCTGCTATGCTTCAAACTAGGATATTCATGAACCTTCAAAATTGCTCGTTATAGGTCAATAAACTATTGTATAAAATGAACCACGAGACCCTTGCACCTTGCTACTTTGTTGGATCTGATGGAGGTGACTGTCATAAGTCTTACCATTCCTCTATGGCAAAAGTCAACTACAATCAGTTACAGGAATGTCACCAGTGAACAAGGAGCTTCTCTGATGTAGGTCTGTGCTTGGTTTTACTGAAGATGCCCAAATTTGTTCATACCATAATGCCTTGTTGATGACACAATTTCAATTCCTGCAGAAGACTTGCTGCAACCCCTTTTAGTAAAGAAAAAAAAGTAATCAGTAAGGCTTTAACACCAGTAACCATTGCAATATTTGAGAGGTTGAATTTACTGACTAATGAAGTTTTTAAACCTGGTCAGAAAATTTGTACCAAATGTAGACGTGAAGCGGCCCATAAAGAATCATTGCACCTTGATAAGCAAGAATTACCACCTACTGAAGACACTGATGTTGCTGATGCTTACTGCTAATACTTCATTATCATCATTTGGAGAGTCACCATTAAAGCTTCAACAGATCAGCAAAAGGGATTCAATGGGATGCATAAAGTGCAAAGTTCTAAGAGCCCAAGGCAGTATTACTAAGGTAACTCCCACAGCTGCTGGAACGCGCCAAGTAGATATTACTGAAACACAAACAGAAGAGTGCCAAAAATGTAAAGATAAGGACATATTAATTGAAGAACTTCAGATTAAGATTCAGACTTCAAGCAACTGCAGTAAAATTTAAATTTTGACCCTAGCCCAAAACAGTTGGACTACTGAAAAAACAGATAAAGAATTTGCTGTTTCAGCTAAAATGGTGAAGAAGGCTAGGAAACTAAAGAACTGTAAACTGAAAAGGGGAAAAGCTCAATGATGTTAATTAAAACAAAATGTCCTCACATTTTTGAAGATGGTGAGTTTTCTTGTTTATGCCCAGGTAAAAAGGATTGTGTTACAGTAAGAACAAAAGGGAAAAAAATCACAAGCAAAAAATGCCTGCTACTTTGTAACCTGAAAGAGCGTTCATTGCTTATTGTAAGCAATAGGGAAATCAACTGTGCTTGTGAGTTCAGGCTGAAATAGTGTACTACAGTTGATGCTTCTGGATCACATTCAGTATGTGTATGTGCAATTCATCAAAATGACAAATTAATGCTGGCTTCAGCAACATCCATCCAAGATGACTACAAGGTTTTGATGGGAAAAAAAAAACCGCATGCAGTTTGAAAACAATAGATTGTATACTGCAACATTGTGAGGAACATCCAGGAAAAATGCAACAACAGGCTTTTCTTGGAGAGGCTTTTAAAGACTATGACCCCAAAGAAACAATGGAATACAAGCAATGGGTCCATACTGACAGACACATTAGAGACATGTCAGACAACTGTTGAAAATTTCATGGACACACTGATGCTGAAAATTACATGTTTAAGAAGCCATCACATTCTGTCAGAACACCAAAGTTTATACCCTAAGCAGCTAAAAAGAAACCTTGCATAAAATGAATTAATTATATTTATGGACTTTGCTGAGAATTATTCATTTGATGTTCATGATGCTGTGCAAGGATTTGAGTGGAGGAATAGTCGGGTCACATTACATCCATTTGTTGTTTATTCTGGTCGCAAAGAATGTCAAAGTATTAGCATTTGTACGATAGCAACTGTCTCTGTCACGATACCATTGCTGTCCATGCTTTTCAAATAAATTTAATAGCTTATTTAAAGACAAAGATTGAAAACAGTATGAACATTTCTTACTTTAATAATGGTACAGCTACTCAATATAAGAATTTCCAAAATTTCATCGATTTGTCTGCTCGAAAAGGATTTTGGCATCACTGCCGTATGGAATTTTTTTTGGAACAAGCCACAGTAAATCGCCTTGTGATAGCATTGGGGAACAGCAAAAAGACTAGCAGCCCATGCTAGTCTGCTGAGGCACTAAGATAACCAAATAGTGACTCCATATGATTTGTTCAAATTCTGTGATGATAGTATTCCAGGCATAAAGTTCTTTTATGTAGCAATAGAAGAAATTGAACAAATTCAGCCTGATCATGAAACAAGGTTTGCCATGGGACATACAATATCCGCAACAAGAGAAAATCATCAATTCAAGCCAATTAATTGTAATCAGCTCAGAGTAAGCAGATTTTACAATGATGCTACAGTTTACAATCAGGACAATATGTTGCATGTATATATGACAATTTTTGGTGGGCTGCAAACGTGTGATGTTTCACATGAAAAACTAGATGTCCTCTTCAGCTGTATGCACCTACACGTTTCTGCTCGTTCCTTCCACTGGCCAACTGCTAAAGATACCTGCTGGACTCCTGAGCAACATATTTTCACGACTTCAGAAGAACCATCAACATCATCATCAGGAAGACAATACAGCTATCCACAATCTGCCTTCATAAATTTGTAGAACTGTTTAATCAAAACTGGAACTGACAATTTAGTATTTTTGTTTTGTAAATTTGCTGTGTCATGTATTATACTTGTTTTTATGGCATGTGTTAAATTAATGCTTGAAACTGATTTATATACTTAAATAAAAAATTAATTATGTGATTTAATGAGTAAAATATTTCACTTTTCAATCTTCTCGAAGTGCTAAAATAATAACTTTTGAAACGTATTCCTGCTCATCAAAATGCGAGATACAGATATTAAATAGGTCTAATATAGCTCTGAAAATCTTAAAGCATGTTCTTCCTAGCTGTGGCAAGAAAAAAGGATTGAACAAGACACAGTTGAGATACTGCCCCCTAAAAATTGCACATAGGAAGTTTTGGCCAACTTTGCAGATGTATATCTTTTCATCTAGGCATCCAGTGTTAATTAAATTTGAACCATATGTAGGCATCACAGGTAGGAAGCATCCTCTGAAGTTTTGGTGTGATTGGTTCATATGAAAAGTAGCAGTAGTCGGTCACCCTTTGGCTCTCAGAATAGTGCAATGAATTTTTTAGCTTTGGCATGGTGTGATTCAGCTTAAAAAGTTGTCTATATATATTACAGCAAATGACAAAATGTATTCTAGAACTTTTAAGACAGACTAGCAAATTTGGCATATATGCACCTTTGTATGTGATGCAAAGATGAAAAGCCTCTCTTTAAAAGCCCCTAAAAATTCAACCACAGAAGATACTGGACTGAAATTTCATATTTAACCATCAGAGACCATGTAGATTCACACTAAATTTCATTGCGTTTGGGGGTGGTCAACTGGGGACACCTAGTTCCCCTGACATGGTTGGTTTAAAAGAGGGGGGGGGGGGGGGGGGGGAATGGACCAAACTGCTAGGTCATCGGTCCCTTGTTCCAAATAAAACAATGCCACAAGGATGAGAAAAAAAAAAAAAAAAAAAAAAAAAAAAAAAAAAGTTAGACTGAAGACACAAAACGGAAGGAAAGAAAAAACCACAAGAATGACGAAAAGGCAACATACACTTAAATGAACAAAAGGGAAGAAGAAACGCAAGAAACAGGTAGAAGAGATTAAAGTGACAAAACAGATTACCATGGCTGGCTGACCATGAGAATAAAAGGGAGAAGCCAGCCACTCTCCAACACATTAAAACCTCCACCCTACCGAGCGGGGTGGCGCAGTGGTTAGACACTGGACTCGCATTCGGGAGGACGACGGTTCAATCCCGCGTCCGGCCATCCTGATTTAGGTTTTCCGTGATTTCCCTAAATCGCTCCAGGCAAATGCCGGGATGGTTCCTCTGAAAGGGCACGGCCGACTTCCTTCCCCATCCTTCCCTAATCCGATGAGACCGATGACCACGCTGTCTGGTCTCCTTCCCCAAACCAACCAACCAACCAACCTCCACCCTAAAAGCACTAGGGTGGCGGACACTGTGGGACATAGGACATGTGCTAAAACCTAGATCAAATGATAAAACCCACCCTCACGAACAAAACGTAAAACTAAATCAGCCGATGAGGTGTTGTCAGATAAAACAGTGGCAACGAAACCAGTCCAGTAATCGAAGATTTCATCACAGGGCAGTCAAAGTGGGACAGTGCATCAGAATATGGGCCACTGTCAACCAGGGGGGGGGGGGGGGGGGGGGGAAAAACCACGCAGGTCAGTTATTGGAATGCCAATCTTCATAAGTGGTTTCAATGTAGCCTGTTTGGACAGCCTGTCAGCAAGTTCATTGGCTGGGATTCTGACGTATCCTAGGGTCCACAGAAACACCACTTAATGACCGGACCGTTCCAGGGCATAGATGGACTCCTGGACGGTCGCTACCAAAGGATGAAAAGGGTAGCACTGATTGATAGCTTGTAGGCTGCTCCCCATGGCATGAACGGATGTGCTCAAGGGCATGAGATACAGCCATCAGACAAGGAATGGTGTTCAATATGTACTCCATGGACATCTGAGAAGCCAATGTGAGCATCAGCCATAGAGCCGTCGGTGTAAACCACTTCATGGCCTCAGTACATGTCACGGATTGAGAGGAAGTGGCAGCGGAGAGCCACAGCGTTAACTGAGTCCTTTGGGCCATGTGGAAGGTCCAGGCGAAGCCGTAGCATAGGTGCACACCATGAAGTTGTATGCAAATGGACTTAGAGGATAGGTAGTAAAGGCAAGGTCTCCAGTTCAGATAGAAGGGATCGGACGCAAACTGCAACTGTAAGCCCTGACCTGGGCCACCGATGCGGGAGATGAGCTGCCATGGGTGAGAAAAGGAGACGGTAGCTTGGATGTGCAGGAGAACTACGAACATGTGCAACGTAACTGGCGAGCAGTTGCGCATGCCTGACCTGCAATGGAGGGACTCCAGCCTCTGCCAGGACGCTAGTCAACGCACTCGTCCTAAAAGCTCTCGTCGCTAGTCAAAGGCCACAGTGGTGTGCTGGGTCGAGTAAATGCAACACTGAGGGTGCCGCCGAACCATAAACCAGACTCCCATAGCCAAGGCAGGATTGAACAAGGGCTATGTAGAGCTGCAGCAGCGTATAGCGATCTACACCCCAGTTGGTGTTGATCAGGCAGCGGAGGGCATTGAGGTGCTGCCAGCACTTCCGCTTAAGCTGGTGAAGGTGAGGAAGCCAAGTCAATTGGGCTTCAAAAACCAGTCCTAAAAATGGATATGTCTCCACTACAGTGAGGGGATCGACAGTAAGGTAAAGTTCTGGTTCCGGATGAACAGTACGATGCCGACAAAAGTGCACGACACACGACTGAGGGCGAAAACAGGAAGCAGTGGGCTAGAGCCCATGACTGCGCCTTGTGTATGGCTCCCTGTACGTGCCGCTCAGCAATATCAGTACTGCTGGGGCAGTACAAAATGCAGATGTGTCTGCATACAGAGAGGATGAGATGGACGGCCCAACAGCTGCTGCTAGACAGTTAACGGCCTCTAAAAACAGAGATACACTCAATACAGAGCCCTGTGGGACCCCATTCTCCTGGATATGGGGGAACTATGAGAAGCAACAAGAAATGCTAGATAAAAATCTGGAGCGAGCCTCTGAGACCCCACTCGTACAATGTGGCAAGGATATGATGTGGCCAGGTGGTGTCACACGCTTTTCGTCAGTCAAAAAAGACAGCAGCAAGGTGTTGGCATCTGGAAAAAGCTGTTCAGATGCCAGACTCGAGGGACACAAGATTATCTGCGGTAGAGCAACCCAGGCGGAAATCGCCCAGGCACAGAGCCTGTAGGCCACGACTCCATGACCCAACCCTACAGCCGACAGACCATACGTTCCAGCAGCTTACAAAGAATGTTGGTGAGGCTGATGGGCCGATAGGTATCCACATCAAGTGGGTTTTTGGCAGGTTTGAGCACAGGTACGACGGTGCTCTTCCATCACTGCGATGGAAAGAAGCCATTGTACCATATCCGATTGAAGATCATGAGGAGATGTCGCTTGTAGTCAGATGAAAGATGTTTTATCATCTGACTGTGGATCCGATCTGGCCCAGGTGCTGTGTTGGGGCAATGTGCAAGGGCACTGAGGAGCTTCCACTCTGTGAATGGGGCGTTAAAGGATTCACTGTGGTATGTAGTGAGCATGAACAAGAAGACTTTCCCTTCCATCCGATTTGTGAGAGTGTGAAAGACTGGGGGGGGGGGGGGGGGGTTAATTGTCCGATGCAGAGGCACGAGCATAGTGCTCAGCAAACTGCTCGGCAATCGTGTTTGCGGCAGTAGATAACACGCCATTTATGTTAACACCGGGAACACCTGTCGGGGTCTGGTACCTAAAAACTCATTTGAGCTTTGCCCAGACTTGCGAAGGTGACATATGGCACCCAATGGTCGAGACTTATCTCTTCCAACACTCCTGTTTCAGTCTTTTGGTAAGCTGGCGAACGCAGGCACAGAGCTGTTTAAAAGATATGAGGTGCTCTACGGAAGGGTGCCACTGTAGAGCTCAACGACAATCCTTAATTGCCTCAGCAACTTCCGGCGACCACGAAGAGACTATTGCCGGGGGCAGCGTAAAGAACGAGGGATCGCGTTTTCCACTGCAGATATGATCGTTGTAGTTACCTGCTCAGCCACCACATTGATGTAACCATGTGGGGGGGATTCAACAGTGACGGCATAGGTGGAGGCTTCCCAGTCTGCCTTGTTTAAAGCCCGTCTGGACAAGCGTCCATGGGACAGATACCGGGGCAGTGGCAGGAAGATGGAGAAGGGGTCACTACCACACAGGTCGTCATGTATTCTCCAGTGGATAGATGGGAGAAGGCCAGGACTGCAAACTGAGAGATCAATGGCCAAATATGTGCCATGTGCCACACTGAAATGTTTGGGGGCACCTGTATTTAAGACGCAGAGGTAGAGTTGTGACAGTAAATTTTCAACATCTCTGCCTCGACCAGTAAGCACGGTGTCACCCCCCAAGGGGTTATGAGCATTAAAATCTCACAAAAGTAGGAAAGGTTTAGGCTATTGATCAATCAGTGCAGCCAATGTGTTCAGGGGTACTGCACCATCTGGAGGAAGATATACGTTGCAGACAGATATTTCCTGGATCGTCCTTATTCTGCCAGTCACAACTTCAATAGGGGATTGAAGGGGCACAGGTTCAGGACATAGACACTAACTCCACCTGACACTCTATTATAGTCACTATGATTCTTGTAATATCCCCTATAACCCCGGAGGGCAGGGGTCCGCATATCCGCGAACCAGGTTTCCTGAAGGCCAATGCAGAAAGCAGTTGCTGTAGCTCAGCCAAGTGGTGGAAAAATTCACCGCAACTCCACTGGAGGATGACATTATCATGAGGCTGCGAATGCATGAAGCGCGCAAAGAGGCAAGTTATGTCTCCGGGTCACCTGCTGCCACCGATTAAGTATTTGTAGCCATTTCTATGGTGGATGAGGCATCAGTAAGATCCAGGTCCACAGGGGATGCTAAGATCTCCACCACATCCTCAGATGCAGAATTGATAGGGAGTGGTGGTGTTGGGGCCACCAGAGGGTCCTGTTTCTTAGCAGACTACTTCTTAGTTTGCTTGCTCGCTCGCTTCACTTGGGGGCTTGCTCGGAAGACTACTCCGAAGCAGCTTCAGGCACAGACGAAGACCATAAAGCTCTTCATCCAGCAGCTTTTGGCTCTATGAGCCACTGGTGAGTGTCCGCCATGGCATCAGTGGAGACCTTGGGAGAGAGGACCTCAAGGGACCCCTTCCGCAAGAGAGGAGCTGGAGGAGGCAGTTGCTTCTCCAGCAGTGGGGAGGGGACCGATGTGCCCTATGTTTGGGGGCGCCTTGCTCCCAAAGTAGGTGCTTTGGGAACAACGGAGGAAGATTTGCCCCCTACCACCAAGGAAGCGATTGTATTCTGGTGGCTTGGAGGGCCCACTATCCGTGGCACAGAGTGAGGAACCACTGGCAGTTGGGACGGAGATGGTGATGTAGCTGCAGCATATGTCGACCTCAACCAAATGGGGTGTAATCTTTCAAATTTACGTTTAGCCTCTGTGTAAGTCAACCGGTCCAGGGTCTTGTACTCCATGACATTCCACTCCTTTTGGAATACTGGGCATTCTGACGAGAAGGGGGAGTGGTTGGTTGGTTTAAAGGTGGAAGAAGGGACCAATCTACAAGGTCATCGATCCCTTGTTCCTAATAAAACAATGCCACAAGTGTGAGAATAAAACGGAAAGAAAGAAAAAGCCACAACAACGAAGGGAAGGCAAAGAACACTAAAACAAACAAGAGAGGACAAGACAACAAGAGAGAGACGCAAGAAACAGAAGAGAGTAAAACATGAAAGCAGATTACAGCGGCTGGCCAACCACGAGAATAAAAAGGGAAAGCCAGCCACTCTGCTACACATTAAAACCTCCACCCTAAAAGCACTAGGGTGGAGGACACAGAGGGACAAAGAACATGCGCTAAAACCTGCATAGAAGTATAAAATCCACTCTCGCGGATAAAACATAAAACTAAAGATGCTGTGAGGGTATTGCTGCGCAACGCCGAAGGCAGGGTGCTGGGAAAGTTAAAAGTCTGCCGCAGAGCGGCTAAAAGTAGGCAGTCCAGCAAGAGGTGGAAGACTGTCATTTGGAAGCTACAGAAACACGGAGGTGGTACTCGCGACGGAGTAGGTAACCATGCGTTAGCCACGTATGACCTATGCCGAACCCGCAGAGGACAACTGATTCCCTGCGAGAGGCCTGCATGGAAGACTTCCACACATTCATAGTCTCCTTAATGACACGCATGCTCAGAGCCATTTGAACCTTAATGACACGCAGCTTGTTGTGTGTGCTGTTATGCCATTCTGTCTCCCAAAGCCGGAAAACCATGCGTTGCAAGACAGAATACAGGTCACCTTCGGAGATGCCTATCTCCAGAAGCAGTTTCCGCGTCACCTGTTTGTCCAGCTTATCGGCAAGTTCGTTGCTGGGGACTCTGACGTATCCTGGGGTCCTTGTAAGCTGCTCAATGAGTCAGTACACAGGAGAAATAACTCGCCAGGGCAGGAGCGGATGTACACAAGAGCACGAGATACGGCCACCAGCTCTGCAGTGAAAACACTGTGGCCAACTGCCAAGGAGTGCTGCTCAGTATGCCCTCCATGAACATATGCAAAGCCTATGTGACCATAAGCCATTGAGCCATTGGTGTAAACAACTAAAGATCCCCAGAACACGTCAAGAATCGAGAGGAAGTGACAGCGGAGAGTAGGGGGGTTAATGGAGTCCTTAAGGCCATGCAAAAGGTCCAGATGAAGCTGCGGCCGAAGCGTTCACCATGGAGGCGTATGTGAATGCACCGCAAATAGAGATGATAAAGGGAAGGACTGCAGTTCGGAGAGAAGGGACCGCACGTGAACCGCAATCGTTAGCCCCAATCTGGGCTGCCAATGCGGGAGACGGTAATTTGGATGCTCAGGGGAACTACAAAAGTGTGCTGCGTAACTGGCGAGCAGTTGCTCACATCTGATCTGCAGTGGAGGTACACCAGCCCCCACCAGTACGCTGGTCACTGGACTCGTCCTAAAAGCTCCTGTCGCTAATCAGACACCACAGTGGAGCACAGGGTTGAGTAAATGCAATGCTGAAGGTGCTGCCGAACCATAAACCACACTCCCGTAGGCAATTAGGGTTTGCACAAGGGCTCTGTAGAGCTGCAGCAGCATAGAGCAATTTGCACCCCAATTGGTGTTACTCAGGGAATGGAGGGAATTGAGGTGCCGCCAGCACTTCTGCTTAAGCTGACGAAGATGAGGGAGCCAACTCAATTGTGTGTCGAAAACCAGCCCTAGGAACTGACATGTCTCCACTACAGTGAATGGATCGTTATTAAGGTAAAGTGCGGGTTGCGGATGAATGGTATGATGTCAACAGAAGTGCACAACACATGACTTTGTGGCTGAAAACTGGAAGCCGTGGGCTAGAGCCCATGACTGTGCCTTGTGGATGGCTCCCTCTAGGTGCTGCTCAGCAACAACAGTACTGGAGCAGCAGTATGAAATGCAGAAGTTGTCTGCATACAGAGAAGGTGAGACGGAGGGCCCGACAGCTGCTACTAGACCGTTAATGGCCATTAAAAATAAGAGCGACACTCAATACAGAGCCCTGTGGGACTCCATTCTCCTGGATATGAATGGAACTATGGGAGCGACCAACTTGGACACGGAAAGTACGGAGTGACTGGAAGTTTTGGATCAAAATCGGGAGTGATTCCCAGCTCATACAATGTGGCAAGGATACGAAGTCGCCAAGTTGTGTCGTATGCTTTACATAAGTCAAAAAAGATGGCAATCCAGTGTCGCCGTATGGAAACAGCTGTTCAGATGGCAGACTCGATGGACACAAGGTTATCAGTGGTAGAGCGACCCTGGTGGAAGCCGCCCTGACATGAAGCCAGCAAGCCTTGTGACTCCAGGACACAACCCAACCGTCAACATACTATATGTTCCAGCAGCTTACAAAGAATGTTGGTGAGGCTGATGGGCTGACAGGTATCCAAATCAAGCAGGTTTTTACCAGGTTTGAGCACTGGAATGATGGTGCTCTTCCGCCATTGCGATGGAAAGACGCCATCGCACCAGATCCGGCTGAAGACGACGAGAATATGTCGCTTGTAGTCAGATGAGAGATGTTTAATCATTTGGCTGTGGATGCGATCAAGCCCAGGAGCTGTGCCGGGGCAATGTACAAGGGCAATGAGGAGCTCCCACTCTGTAAATGGGGTGTTATAGGATTCATTGCAGCATGTAGTGAATGAGAGGACGTTCCCTTCCAGCCGCCGTTTGAGTGTGCGAAAGGCGGGGGGTAATTCTCTGACGCAGAGGCTCGAGCAAAGTGCTCAGCAAAGGGCTCGGCAATGGCATTTGCCTCGGTATATAACTCGCCATTTATGGTAACACCGGGGACACCTGTTGGGGCCTGGTACCAGAAAACATGTTTAATCTTTGCCCAGACTTGGGAAGGTGACGTGTGGCAAACAATGGTGAAGATGTATCTCTCCCAACACGTCTCCTTCCATTGGCTGACATGCTAGCGAACACGGGCACGGAGCCATTTAAAGGCTATGAGGTACTCCAGGAAGGGTGCTGCTTATGCCACTGTAGAGCTTGCCAACACTCTTTAATTGCTTCAGTGACTTCCGGCGACCACCAAGGGACTGCCTTACCCCTCGGGCACCCTAAAGAGCGAGGGATCGTGTATTCTGCTGCAGAAACGATTGTGCTGGTCACCTGCTCAACCATCAATCGATGTTACTGCGTGAGGGAAATTCCGCGGTGACAGCAAAGGTGAAAGTTCCCCAGTCTGTCTTGTTCAAAGCCCATCTGAGCAGGCGTCCATGTGCCTGATGCTGGGGCAGTGACAGGAAGATGGGGAAGTGGTCACTACCACACAGGTCATCAGGTGCTCTCCAGTGGATAGATGAGAGAAGTCCTGGGCTGCAAATTGATAAATCAATGGCCGAGTAACTACCATGAGCCACGCTGAAATGTGTGGCGGCCCCAGTATTTAAGAGGCAGAGGTCGAATTGCGACAGTAAAGTTCTGACGTCTCTGCCTCGGCCAGTAAGCATGGTACCACCCCACAAGGGGTTAGGCACATTAAAACCTCCCAGAAGTAGGAAAGTTTTAGGGAGTTGATCAATCGGTGCAGCTAATACATTCAGGGGTACTGCACAATCTGGAGGAAAATATTCATTGCAGACAAATATTTCCTGTGTCATCCTTATTCTGACAGCCACATCTTCAAGAGGGGTATGAAGGGGCACATGTTCACTACAGACTGCATTTAGGACATAAATGCAAACTTCATCTGACACTCGATTATAGTCACTACGGTTCCTGTGATATCTCTTATAGCTGTGGTGGGCAGCTTTCTGCATTGCTGGGAACCAGGTTTCCTGGAGGGCAATGCAGATAGTAGTTGTAAAGCTTAGCAGTTGCCGTAGCTCAGCCAGGTGGTGGAAAAAACCGCCGCAACTGCACTGCAGGACGACGTTGAGAGACTGGGAAGCCGTGGAACATTAAATGAGGCAGTTTACACCTTGGAGTCACATGTTGCCACCAGTTTATTGCCTGAGCACTCTATATCCATTATGTCTGAGGGTTTGGCAAGATCTTGGTCCTCAGCGGACGCCAAAATCTCCACACCATCCTCAGCTGCAGAGCTTGTAAGTAGCAGTGGTGTGGGTGCCACCACAATTTCCTTGGCCTTGAGGTTTTCTTTTTGGATTTCTCTCGCTGCTCCTTGAGTTTCCCTGGCCTGGGGGACTTCATTGGCTCAGGCTCCGAGACTGAGAATAACCGTGAAGCCCTACGACCAGCTGCTTTTGGGCTCTTCAGCCACTGGCGGGTGTGTCGTCTTTCCCACTAGAAAGAACCTGGGAAGGGAGTGACCCAAGGGACCCCTTTCTAGCAAGAGAAGCCGATGAAGACTTAAGAGGGGACGGACATCTACGATGGTTGAAGGGGGCGCGGGGGCGGGGGGGGGCGGGGGGGGGGGGGGGAGGTGCTTCCGAAGTAGGTGGCTCAGGAGCAACAGGGAGGGAAATGCCCCCCCTTTGTCAAAGGAGCAAGTGTTGTCTTCCGGCTCTGAGAGGTGACCTGGGTTGGCAGAGCTGATGGTGCCAGAACTGTAGTAGTGACGGCGTAAGACAATATCACACACACAGGATGCAGGTGTCCATATTTTCTCTTAGCCTCCGTGTATGTCAGTTGGTCCAGGGTCTTGGGCTCCATGACTTTCCTTTCTTTCTGGAGAATCCTGCAATCAGGCGAGCAAGGCGAATGGTGCTCTCTGCAGTTGACACAGATGGGAGTCGGGGCACATTGAGTATTGGGATGTGATGGGTGTCTGCAATCTCAGCATGTGACGCTGGAAGTACAGCGCGAAGACATATGGCCGAACTTCCACCACTTAAAGCACCGTATCGGGGGAGAGATATAGGGCTTTACATCAGACCAGTAGACCATCACCTTGATCTTCTCAGGCAATTTATCACCCTCAAAGGCCAAGATGAAGGCACTGGTGGCAACCTGATTACCCTCGGACCCTGGTGGACACCCCAAACGATATGTAAACCTCCCCGCTCTAAACTGGCACACAGTTCATCGTCGGACTGCAAAAGAAGGTCTCTGTGAAATATGATACCCTGGACCATATTTAAGCTCTTATAGGGCATGGTGGTTACAGAAACATTCCCCAGCTTGTCACAAGCGAGTGACTCCCATGACTGGGCAGAGGATGCTGTTTTGATCAAGACTGACACAGATCTCATTTTGGACAAGCCCTCCATCTCCCCGAACTTTTCCTCTAAATGCTCAAAAAAAAAAAAACTGAGGCTTCATCATCATGAAAGATTCCCCATCAGCTCTCAAACATACAAGGTACTGGGGCGAATAAGATCCGCTGGCATTCTTAGCCTGATGTTCCGCCCATGGTGTGGCCAGGGAGGGGATCGATTTGGGGTTGTACTTCTGTACGTTGAATTGAGCTCGTGATCACTTAGAGACTGCTGGTGTTTCACCACCAGCAAGAATGATGGACTATGCTTCATCGCGTGTCATCCACCCTGATGCCACCCACTCCGACCAGGGGCCCTCCCCACGGGCACCACCTAGCCACAGCAAAGGCCACCTGGCAGGATGGCCACTGCCAGGAGTCCCGATGTCCCAGGGGGATGGGCATCTACCCCTTGGCATACGTCGGGAGTTAATGGCGCAGGCATCAGCAGAGCGATCCCTGTGTGGTCAGGGGGCTAAAACCAACAGGGTACATGGTGGCTCCACCACAACAGACTGGCTACCGTGCTGGATATCAGGTGCAAAGAAGTCCATGGTCATTGTCGACGCAGAAATCGACACTGCATAGTGCATGGTGGAAAACACACCCAGGAAGGTGTCCTCGCCCAAGAGATGGAGAATGGGCAGTACTGCAATGCGACAACGAGAAAGTAGGCATAAGATCTCAATGCACAATGGACATGACACACCTTGTAATGCACTCTTCCCCAATTGGCTCGCTCTTGGGGAAAATTTTGAAGAATGGAAGTCAAACCCTACAGGGGACCATCAAATAAAGGCCAAAACGTGTAAAACTCGTTTTAGTCGCCTTGTATGACAGGCAGGAATACCTTGGGCCTATTATAACCCCTAGACCCGCAGGGGGGAAGGAGGAGTGGTGCTCTCCACAGTTGATGCAAGTCAGAGAAGGTGCACATGGAGTATATGGGTGCAGTGAACATTCGCAGTCTCAACATGCGGCGTTGGAAGTGCCAGCACTTACAGCATGTATGGTTTAACGTTACAGTGGTAAACCATCATCTTGACTTTTCTGGCAATGAATCTCCCTCAAAGGCCAAGATGAAGGCAGCGGTAGCAACCCTGTTGTCTTTGGGTCCACTGTAAATGCGCCAGACGAAATGAACAGCCCGCCATTCTAAGTTGACACAAAGCTCGTCATCAGACTGCAAGAGGAGCTTGCGATGGAAAATGACGCCCCAGAACATGTTGAGGCTTTTATGGGGAGTGACGGAAACAGGAGTATCACCCAGCTTGTCACAGGCAAGTAACACTTGGTATTGGGCTGCGAATGCTGTCTGAATCATGACTGCGCCATTTAGCATCTTGGACAGTGCTGTCACTTCTCCAAACTTATCCTCAAGGTGTTCAACAAAAAACTGAGGCTTCATAGGTAGAAAGGAGTCACCATCAGTTCTGCTACATTCTAAAAACTGAGGCAAATATGTTCTCTAGACTACAGTTGGGTGTTTTGTCAATCATAATGGTTGTGTCATCAGCAAACAGGATGAAGTGCATTTTTGTGTCATACAGCATGGAAGATCATTACTAAAGATGCGGAAAAGTAAGGGACCAAGCACCAAGCTCTGTGGCACCCCACGTTTTCTTGTGCCTCTGACAGAGCAGGCAGATGCCATTGCAGAATAGTTCAGTACTACCTTCTGCCTTCTAGATATGACTCGAGTCACATCCTTACCATTTAATCCGCAGTGCTCAGCCTTCGTAAGTAGAATTTTGTGATCTACACAGCTGAATGCTTTAGACAGGCCAAAGAAGATTCCAGCTGCAGACATTTTATTGTTTAGATTCAAGGAGCTGGTTAACAAATGAGAAAATGGCAAGTTCAGTTGAAGTACCGTTTTTGGAATCCAAACTGATTTTTATTACGGATTATATTTTTATTCAGATGGTCCATGATTCTCTTGAACAGTAGTTTCTGAGGGCTTTAGAGATACTTATTAACAATGGAATTGGCCAGTAGTTGCAAAAATCAGCTTTATCACCTTTTTGAACAGTGGTTTCGCAATTACATATTTGAGTCTATTAGGGCCAGTTCCGGTACCTTGATTTATGGACTCGTTAAATATGTGACAGAGAACTTCAAGAATAAATTTGCAGCAGTGCTATACTACTTTGATAGATATATTATCCACACCTGTAGAATTTTTATTTTTCATTTGCCTTATTACCTTCACAATCTCTTCAGTTGTAATACAGGGTACAGGCATCTGACTAATTTTGTTCTGCATTGCTTTTTGTAGAAGATTCGTGGCTTGAACTCTACACCCTTTACAACCAATTTGATCTGCTATTGTCAAAAAATTGTTGTTGAAGATATTGGCAACTATAATGCCTTCACCTACCAAGCTTCCATTACGACACACATCGATACTGTCTGTATCTTCTGCAGTTTTTCCTGTCTCCCTTTTGACCACCTTCCAAATATTTTTATTGTTAACTTCAGAATTAATAAACATGCTCTTGGATTTTTATTAGGCTACACTTTTTAGGATGCTACAGTATAATTTGTAGTGCTCCCTATCCTGAGGTTTGTTACAATTTCTGAGTGAGACATATAAAGCATTCTCTTTGTTTTACTGGCTGTTTTGATTCCCTTAGCGATGCATTGTCTCCTGTAAACACTCAGATTGGTGCTTTCTGAAATTCTCTTGGGAAATACAGCTTCAATAATGGTAACAAATTCATTCAGGAATATGTTAAATTTATCACTGGCGTCTTTAGCCTGATATAGTGTGTCTCATTCCAACTGCTGCCAATGTCTGCTGAAGGTTTCCAGGTTCTCACTATTGATTAGTATAAAAGCTCAATTGGTAAAACTACTCTTGTCTGCCGGAGTATTGCATCATGCATTTTTAACAAGTGCCCATCATGGTTGAAAAGGTCATTTCAGATTTTTGTTACACATATGTTATCAAGTGTGTTATTGTCTACAAAAATATTGTCAATCAGATTTGTGCAGTACTTGTGGGAAAGCCAACAACTGCCCTCAGACAAACAACTCACTACATTCTCAAAATCTGTTCTATCATTATTACAAGTAAAAAAATGTACATTAAAATCGCCAATCATTATTATTTCTTTGTTTTCTGAGAACAGGCGAGTTAAAAGTGATTCTATTTGCTTGAGGAATAGACTAAGCTCTCCTGAGGGTGCTCTGTAAACAGTAATCACATAACAGGCAGATTTTTTTACACCTACAGACTTGTACATTATATTATTTTTAACATGCATTATTACTCCACCTTTATCTATTGTATTTCTAGTAAAATAAATCGCTGGCTGGGTTGTACGTATATAGTTGCACCATTTCAATCCTTTCCGTCAAATGATGTTCAGTCAAACATAATATATGGGCATTGTATATTGCATCAGTGTCATTAATGCAGACAGACAACTGGTCCAGTTTGTTACTTAGATCCATTACATACATTCTGATGAAAAATATAAAGTTTGTCATTGCCTAAACTATTTGGTCTGATGTCACTGTTTGTTGTAAATTGAAGTTAGAGATCATAGTCAATGTACCTGCAGATTTTTCACTCAAGTCAGTCCTGCAACTGAAACTGTGTACCAAAAATCCTGTGCAGCTGTGCATTTCCTGGTTCTTAATCTTCAATTGTTCTGTCATTAATCACATTCGCTGATTCCTTTTAATGTTTCTGAACCATACAGTGAACTAAGTTATTTAATGTAGCTGTGCATCTTGATTAACAGGAGAGGCATGGGGTTCCTTAACTTCCTCTTGTTATATAAATATAAGGGTACTATCTTGAGCAACTTTGCTAGAAAAATTCACGAATACGTCAGACTCCTTTACGAAATTTACACTAAAATCGACAAAAATTAATAATTCCTTCCTTCTGTGAGGTAGACATCACAATCACCCACCGAAAGTTTTCATGACAATTTTCCAATTACCTGTATATTGTTAAAAATCAACTATTACTGTACGGTTGTCACTATTAACTCAAAACTACATACTCGTACATCCTTACGTGTAAATGTGTCTCATGAATCACGTGCGTAATACTACTGTTAAGATGGTCCAAGAGAAAATTAAATGTTTTCTGTAGTGAACCAAAAGCCCTTCGCAAACTAACCACTTGACGGTTTGTCGCAAGAGTGGATGTGCAGCTACTAATAATTCACTGCCAGTTATTCAATAAAGGCTCTTTCAGCGACTGTCTTAGTTGTTTTTTTTTAAAAAAAAAAAAAAAAAAAAAAAAAAAAAAAAAAAAAAAAAAAAAACCGAGAGAGAGAAAGTATTTCATTGGATTAGACAAAAGATTTGAGGGCATTACATAGCTGAACCGATGCAAAAACGAGCGCGCGCAGGTATTACCTGAGACTATAGAACAGCACGTTTTGTCAATCTGAAGTGTTGTCGGACGCTTAATTTCCTAAGTGCGGTACATCACTTACGTAATCAAACATACACCTGGCTACAGCTCTTTACAACGACAAGTCTTTCCCCTGTCATTGTTTCTTCTTAGCCTTTGCAGATTGCAGAACTTATCCATTCACAGTTTCGAACTGTTGTTATTTTGTTTGAACGCCAAGAGCCTCCCATCGAGAGAGAGAGAGATTTATGATTGTAGTACAAAATAATATCTTATTACTTCGATCATACACGGCAGTTAAAATGCTTCAATGCAATCTATGGCGCAGTACCAAAATATGACAAATCAAGTATACCGACCTAATAGATTTCTGTCTAAAAATATTATATATTACTCACAGCATTGCTAAATTAATTAATTCTAAATATTAATAAAAACTATGGTTCATGCAATTTCAGTTTACAAAAGTAATCCAGAAAAATAGAAACAACTAAAAAGGATGTGCTTACACGACGACCGTAGTCTTACGACGCTGTACATCACCATAGCAACTGACGTCATACGTATTCTAACGGAGGCCATTTTGTAAAGCGAGTGATTATCTACTGCGTTTGAGACAATATCTGTGTGTTTAAGTTGATATCAATGTTGTTAGCACCCACGCGAATAAGAAACAGGTAATATTTGTTTCCTGAAACGGCTGTTGTTACGATTAAGCATCAAAATGAGTTACGGGAGGCCGCCACCAAGAATAGATGGCATGATTTCGTTGAAAGTGGGCAATTTAACCTATAGAACGACACCTGAAGATTTAAGGCGAGTTTTTGAAAAATTTGGAACGCTCGGGGATATTTATATCCCAAAAGACAGATTTTCTAGAGAAAGTCGAGGTTTTGCATTTGTGAGGTGAGTAAATTTTATTTTCGTTTTGACTATCGTAGTGTCTCAAGACATGCAATCGTAGTTGTAAAAAGTAAATAAAATGTTGAGAGTACTTCTTACATTTAAAGTTTTTTTTTCGTATATTAATCATAAGGAAACGGCTTTTCTTGCTTTCAATTTTTAAATATTGTGTCTCAGGCGACCTCTTCTAATGGAAACAACATAGTAAGTTGTTGTGTTGACTAGTCGCCATATTTGTTACTTCCGGTATCTGGATCTTGCTAGAGGGTTCGCCATTGTGGAGATTGATCTGTTGCGGGCAGTAGGGCTGGTAGGAGGAAAAGGCTTGTAGCCGTTGTTGCTGCAGGAGTTTGCTGTGAGGTAGACTTGTCAGTAATAGTGATTGCTCTTTGCAAGAGAAAAATAAAATGAGTTACGGTAGGCCGCCCCCTCGTATAGAGGGAATGGTTTCTTTGAAAGTAGACAATCTCACTTACCGAACAACACCTGAAGATTTGCGTCGCGTATTTGAAAGATGTGGAGAAGTGGGTGATATTTACATACCGCGTGATAGATTTTCAAGAGAGAGCAGAGGTTTCGCATTTGTAAGGTAAGAGAGATGAAATTGAATACTAATCAAAGTGTGATATTCCTGAAAGCAATATGGCGTCAGAAGGACCCCTTTTGTGCACTTCGGCCATCTTGCAGATAACACATTTCATTTACAAGTTTATGATACTTTTGAAGAGTTATACTGTTCATCACTGTTGAATCTATGTTTTATCGTCTGGCGGTTGAAATTGAAACATTAAACAGTCGTGAGCTATTTGACATAAATACTACGCAGTTTCTCTCGTTTTCACTGAGTTGGTCGTGGAAAGTCCTTTGCATGTACCTTAGCCACGCATATAAAATGTTATCAAATTCCCTTTCTTATATAAACGTTATATGAATTTTATGTGGATTTATGAGTAGTTTTAAGTATTTTCCTCAGTTGTATAATTACATCATTCAGCTGAATTCTTGATTCTAGGACTAGTACAGTTACGCGAAGGTAATATTTTGAAGTGTTGTGAATTTCAGTTTTTTCCCCTTGGGAAATTCTCGATGTTAGTAATGTAATCAGGGTATATAACGTTCTAGAATTTCCAGACCTCCTTTTCAACGTTTTGTTTTTATGGGAATAATCTATTTGCCTTTGGATTAAATTTTTGTAAAAATTGTTGTTCGGCCTTTAGTTCATGGCTTATCCGGAAATGATGTATTAAATACCTGGGAGTAAGCTCAATTGCTAGCTATTAAGTGTGATATGGAAATACGCTAAGTTACGGCCTTCCTCCTATTGTGTGTTGTTGAGTTGATTTGACATGTGGAGGTACACTTTCTTGTGAAAAGCCTTCTTAACAGAAGTCTTAAATTACCATTTCCAGAATGTCAGCTAAATCTGATTGCGATTGTGAGGAAAGAAGTACATTTGATTTTTTGTTGTTTTTTGTATTCCTTTTTTAGTTCTGCGTCGTTCTGAACTTATAGAGCACTGCAGTATAAATTTTTCGTATTGGCACACATTTTCAGTGTAAGTTTATTCAGAGATTCCAGAATATCTGCTGTAACTTTGTCGGTAGGCCGTGCATGTGACTGAACTTCTAATGTACTCAGCATTTTAACTACACCAATGTTTGTAAAATAGATCACTTGGTGTGATTGCACCTTCTAGCTTATGGTGACAATGCCATTGCAATTTGTCAGTTACATTTTGTCCAAATGTATAAAAAAAATCGATACAAACTTTAATGCTATCCTTGTGAGATGAAGTCATTAGAATTGTGTTCTAGACTCTAGAAGTATCAAATTTCTTAGTTAATTGTGGTTTCATTACCCTTAGATTAATTCTGACTTCACCTTCCTCTTGCCTGTTCAGTTTTTGGGCTTTGTGCAGTATCCAGCAGCAGTGTGTTTTCAGTTAACACATTGCTGCTGGAAACACAGGCTTAGATGTTAATTGCAGCCCTGAGGGTTCTTGACGTGTGTGGTGTACCTCTTTATTTCAAACATGGTGCAATAATAAGCAGCGTTTTAGTGGCAGTGTAACTTAACTTTTGAAGTTATAAGTGTGCCTATTGCTAACTGAAGTTTTTGCTTTCTCAGATTCTATGACAAGAGAGATGCAGAGGATGCACTTGATGCCATGGATGGACGTCTCTTGGATGGTAGGGAGCTCAGAGTGCAGATGGCACGTTATGGAAGACCATCATCGCCATATCGTCGGCATAGTCGCCGTAGCAGGAGGTAAGTATAGATCAGTACACCACTTGCTGATTTATTCCAAAACTGTTTCATTGTTGACACATGGCTATCACTTTCCTTAACTGCTTTCTGTGATAAATCAGGAAGTGATTCATTTCATGTGGGCATTGGTTATAGCTCACATATGAGATCTTTATGATTCGTTTATGCTTTTTATTTTGTTTGTGCCCTTCTTCCGTATTATGCAGGTCGAGATCACGCTCCAGGCGCCGATCCCGCTCAAGGAGCCGTTCGCGCTCACGATCACGTTACTCTCGCTCAAGATCCCGCCGTCGTTCATACACAAGATCTCGATCACGCTCCAGATCACGTTCTGATAGCAAGAGTTCACGTGGCAAATCACGCTCACGTAGCAAATCTGCTCGCGACAGCAGGAGCAAATCTCGATCAAGATCAAAGTGAATAATAGGTAAGTTTTGATGAACCTTGCATTTTTTACTTTCCCGCTTCCCTGTTGCAAATTGTATTTCATATTTTCCTTCACTGCTTCTGCTTCCAGGTTACTTGCTGCAGTTGGATTGTTTCTGCACATTTTAGTGGATTAGTGGTGGAAGCAGTCTTCTGCAAGGAAAGGTATTGATGATTTGTCATGATGAAAGCGTTAAGTGTTTGTAACTGAAACTTTGAGTTTTCATCTTCAAAAGAACTACATAGATATAAAAAAGTTGACTGGACATGACTTTCTTTTTCTGGCTGAAGTTGTGGTGGTTATTTGCTTGTCATGGACAGAAATGCTACATATGCATTGATTGTTGAGGCCCCCTTCAATATTTTATATGCCAGAGCTGAAACTTTTGTTTTTATCAATTGGGAAACAGTTAAATCACGAGAAGTTTTTCTGGTTAAATCACAAGAAAAGTTTTTCTTATAGGTTTCATACATATTGTTAAAATTTTTTATTGTTCTGAGTAGGAATGAAATCTGAATTGCCTGTAGTAATGTATCTCCTGTAGCATTTTTAAAAATGTTTTGAATTTCTTATTTGTAACAATCTCACAGGAATTGTGAATTTATTTGTGTAACTGGTAAATGTTTGTGCATTAAACATTAAGCTACTTTGATCAGTTAACAAATTTTCCACTATTGTCCCACCCTTTGTGTAAATTATAGGAAGTGAGTGTTGTTGTGTAAAAGTGCTTCATTTCGTAAATTTTCAGATGGTAGGTGCTTAAGGAAAATTCATATTTCCAAGGAAACATTAAGGAATATCTTATTTTTCAGATTACTTCTAGTGCTTTTAGGAATTGCAAAACATTTGTGTTCAGTGTAACAAAACATGCTATTTAAATGTAGGTCTGAGTGACAGTATATATATACATACAGTAGTTTTCTCAAGTTTTTCATTTTTCATTATACAGCGTACTATTCTGTAATTTTTGTAACGTCCTGTAATAACAGCATAAGAGTTTTCAATATCACATAATCTGGAATGTCAGTGTTAGTCTGATTGTCACCTCTGTGTATCACATAACTTGAATTTTTGTTTAAGGCAAGAGCATGGATTTGGAGGTTAATACCTTACTGCATTAATACACTCATTGTATAAGAAGTGTAGTTCCATATGCTTCATAATGACTCCTTGTCTCCCTTTCTACTTAACCTCACAGTATTTCATCTTGTGTACTCCTTCCAGTATTTATAAACATTAATTTGAGTTTTATCATGAGGGAGTTTATTAGTTACGAGACTAAATTTTGGACATATCACTGATGAAATACTGTTTGGTGACTAAAAGTTGCCACAGAGCTCAGATATGAGATCTAACGATGTTTTTCCGCTACCGCAGGGCGGGTGGCTGAGAGTGCTGCCAAGCCAGTGAGAGTGGCAGAGGCTGTGTTGGGGTCGTTCGGTGGCTGAGTAAGCGGTGTTGCGGGTTAGCTGTTGCGGGTAGCTGATGGCAGTGTTGCAGTTAAACCTTCCATCCTTTTTTTCCTCTCCGGACTTGAACCATTCCTACACTGATGCTGATTTATTACTCCACCAAATTACACTGGCGACAAGCTGAAATATTTGGTGGAATGTTGTTGCCAGACTTTCACTTTGCTGGATCTCAAATTTTTTAAGAAGCATCACTCCTAACTGCCCCATTTACCTGACACCTGGAGCGTGCTGTACTGGGATTGGCAGCTGCAGCCGCCGCACGTGTTGTCTGCAGAAGCTGAGCCATGTGGTACACTTGCTGCTGATACAGCAATTTTGGCGAGCATCGAAAGTATGGTATATACTATTTTTGTTCAGAAAATATTTCTTACTTAAGGAGATGAGCGTAAATTTATGTTAGTCTGTTGAGGAGGGTGGGTGTGAAATGAATTTTTCTGCTTATCGGGAATAAAGTTAACATTTAAGAAAATAAGTTTGAAAAGGTAGGTTTCCAAACTGCTGGTTTTTATACAATATTTTGATTTGTCTGCAGAGATCAGTTACATTACGAAGCTGTTTACTATATTATTAAGTAAGAAACATGTATGTCTCGATAGAGAATTTGTTATGCGTAGGTAGTTAAACTTACAGGTTATGTAGTTAATGATTCGAGTTAATATGTTCGTAAAGGTGTTGATCTAATGGCAGGAGATTAGGACTTCCTGTGGTTTCTCATAGTTCAATTGTTCTGTGTAGGATTTCATAGAAATGTGCAAATTTTTGCAGGTGGGCAATGAAGGACCAAACCTTTTACTGGTGTTGTGAAGTATTGAAAATGTGACCAGTTTCACTTGTTGTACCATTTTATTCTGTTAAAGTGCAAGACATGAAACTGTGTTTTGTTCATTCTGGTTTCATTTAGAGGTGAGGTTCTGCTGCACAGCTCTTTCATGTGAAGTTCTGGATGCTGCAGTTACTAAAATAATTTTCAAAGCGAAAATTCTCTGTATTGCCACTTATAAACTATTGAACGTGCCGAATGTGTAATAGTAGTGGTGATAGTGCCTTCCTCCATTTCTAACTGTTCATTTCACTCTCTTCTTTTGAAGTATTGTCCAGTGGATTTTGCTTCATTTGTACTTTCTACTCAAGAGTTCTAGTTCAAAATCACTGCTAACAAGTGATACATTTAATTCAGCTGCATAACTCCAGTTACTGATTTCATACGTATTACATTTATTTTTTAATAATGATCCAGTACGTGCAAGTAGTGGTTCATTGGTGTATACCAGAAGTACTATATTCCAGGTGTACCACTTCCTTTCACACAAATCAATAGCGAACTCAGTGGTGTTGAATGTGTAAAATATTTTTCTGTTTTGAAATTAGGTGTTCACTTGATATTTGGGATGCCATTATTACCCTGATAGATTCTATATAATTAGTATGTGTATTAGTTCGTATGGTGGTCTAATGTGACATGGGGATGTTAATAACAATTACTGCAATTTTTATCAGAGGGATATTATAGCATCGATAAGTAATTGATCTGTGAATTTTTGGGCATGTGAGCCACGAACGCATTTATTACTTCAGTAGCGAAATATGTTATGGAACTCTTCAGGCTTTCATCCTGTTGGTTGTGAAATGGAAGAAAGTTGTAGTAGAAACAATTTTACGTGTAGCGTGTGTTACATGTTGCAAATTAGGGTCCATCACTTGGACTGCTACATTTTTTCCCTAGTACATGTTATTTATTTAGTTAGTGGAAGGTAAGTTTCTTTCGCCAATCTACAATTGCTAGTTCTTTATACCACCACTTAATACTGGCAGGTTGTTCATACGGCTATTCACCGTTGAATCTGCGTGATGACACTTTTTGAAGATGAAGTGTAATGCAAGTTCCTTGGTGCCACTGCCAGTATGGGATCAGTTTATATCAAGTGAAGTCTCTGGTTTCTGAGAAATACAAGATATCGAAATTTTGATTTACTTAGACGGCATAAGTAGGTAGCAAATACCAATAAATGGTGTCTCATTGTTGAACGAGTTCAAAATGTTACAGATTGTCCTGCCGTATTGTGACAGATACTATCCGTAGGAGTGTAAAATTGCTCTGGTAGCTCCACAGAATCTTTAAATAAGGTATTGTGTTAATTAAAAGTAGGTAAGATATTCTACACTGCTTACTAGCTTTCAAAAGGTTTGTTAAGCAACATGAACAGATACTAACATTGTTATTATCCATGTGTCCTGAATATATAATGGGAAGTTTTCAGGTAAGTTTAATCTCTCTCTCTCTCTCTCTCTCTCTCTCTCTCTCTCTCTCTCTCTCTCTCTCTCTCTCTCTCTCTGCCTTCCTGTGTGGTATTCTGGTGGCAGGTAAGTAAAGTTCCGTTATTAGTGTAATACTTTAGGGTTAAAATGTTGAGTACTAGTAACAGAATTTTTGGCAAACTCTGTAACTTGGTTTAACCCTCTCTGGGGTGAATTTATTGGAACAATGAAAAATTTTTCTTACATTATAATTACTTCAAATCACATCAAAGAATTGTAAATATATTTTTGAAAAATGCTGTAGTGTATGCTAATTAGAATCATGGGAATACCAGTGTGGCAGGTTTAAACAAAAATAAAAATTTTGTCTTAATTTTATTTAAATCAAGAGCATATTTTACTGAATACACATTAAATTGCGGAAATTTTTTGTAGTTAACACATGGTAATAGGCATTTTATATGAACGTAAAAATCCTGAACAGTTTTACCATAAATTCAACACATTAACCTGCCAAAATAGTAACCAATAATAAAGATTTTATCCACGTGATCATTTTGTAATAATGTGGATAAGTAAACTTGATGATAGAAACACATTCTTTCATACACTTCATTCTAGAACAACTTTCTATCCACAATTAGTATCTCGCAATGT
Source organism: Schistocerca piceifrons (assembly GCF_021461385.2). NCBI lineage: Eukaryota > Metazoa > Arthropoda > Insecta > Orthoptera > Acrididae > Schistocerca > Schistocerca piceifrons. The sequence goes on from NC_060139.1 coordinate 480,296,849, forward strand.
CAGAGGTGTGTTCTAGGCAATGGCCTGTACCATTGTAGTGTAAATCAGCAACTGAACAAGAGTTTTCCCCCTCTTCAAAGTACATCCTGCAATGGACAAAATCAAGTAGTGGTCTGTATTTTTGCATTATGTTTTTCTGGAAGTCTTCCTATACAGTAGCCAGGTGTTGATACACAAGGCATGTTGGCTGAATGAAGTATTGTTCTGAGATACAACTGACGCCTTTAAATGCAAACATTTGATATTTGTTCCATAGGTGGACTACCATGTCATGCACATCTCGTAAGTGTTGCACCCCTTTGCTATGCAGGCTAAGGGACTTCATTTATTGCCTAGCAGCAGATGACCCTTGTCTGATTTTCAATAAGCTTTTGACTTTTAAGAAATTAGATGCAGTCCTGTATTGTCAAACAAATTTAACACCATGATAGATCCTTCATCACTTTAAATGGACCATATGTCTGCAAAGAGCACTGTGTCAGTCAGGTGTTTCTCAGGGTTCCCATCATATATATCAACTTTTTAGGTCTGGAACCAGATTGTAGAAGCAAACCAAATTTCAACAAATATCTTATTCTGATGTCAGGCAAATCTGCAAGCCTCGAGATGACATTGCCACTCATATTTAAAGGGCCATCGTTTTCATCGCTTTATACACACAAATTTTGATATCATACTTAACAGCAGATGCTCAGTGTTGTGTAAATACCTTCACTCTAAATTGATAGGGCGTACTCTAGATACTGCAAAAACAAAAAATTCTTTGAGGATCAAAAATATTTGATTTTGAGCAGTGGTTGTAGTCTATAGGAACCATGTTATTGTTTGGCTACGAATAAATCCCTGTGTAAAATCACTTGTGTAACATAGTTCATTTTGTAGCCTCACAGTGGCATTGGAGCAGCTATCTTCAAAGTCAGATATGTCACCTAAAATTGTAACAATTTGTCAGTGGCCATGACTTCTATAAATAAATAAAATCAAACTAATTCTTATATTGTGACCGATAAGCTGCAAATTTTAATCCATTACCTTACAAAAAAAAAAGCAGTATCTATTCAAATGATACATACTTTATATTACACTTATGATTGTTACTGCATTTGAAAGTGAAATGTGGATATTAGGAACTAATTATGCACATGGAAAAGAACTACAGAGAGACTCACTGTTTGATAATGATGAAAATTCTAATTTAGGAAATATATTCTAAAAATATGTAAGTCTTTCTCCACTCCTGTAAACAGTGGAAACAAGTTAAAGCAATTTTCTTGTTTATAATAAAGTTGAAGGTGTTCAAAATAGGAACAGAACAACCACCCTAACAGTCAATCACTATTGACCAGTGAGGTGCTGTTGCAATCCATTAGCAGAAGACAGAATACATTGTAAGATTCCATTTGAGAATACTCACCATCTGATATTGGCTGCTAAAGCCACATTGGAATCATACGGTTAGAAAGTTTTAATGTTACTTGTCAATCTAAGTATGTTCAAACGTAGTGGGTGTTACGGGATTTTACTCTTCAGTTAATTTGTGGTGTTTGGCTACTTTAAATGAAATTTGAACTACATGTAACACCTGGTGTTCGCAATAGTCGTCCAACTCTGAACTTGCATCTTAGCAATTTTTTAATCATTGTGAATGATAACAATTTTACAGTCACTGGAATTGTATTTTGGAGGACAAAGGTACAAGTCCATGGGAACATCCTTCAGTTCAAAGTGTGTATCTAGCAAGGGGCAAGAGAGGCGAAGTATGTCCCTTCATCTTCTAACAAGAGTTTTGAGACTTCTGCAGAATGTGCACACAACCATTATTATGAAATCCATTGTGTATCTATTGCAAATTGTGCCTCGTATCCTGGTTGTGGGAGTGCTCTTGATCATTTGTAGTTCAGAGTTTAATGGTGGTATTGAAAAAACATTTTTATAGTACAATCAGCAAAGGAGAATTATGAGGAAAGATTGTGTATTTGCATATTTTTGCAGTTATGGGGGAGTGTCATTAACAACATATAAAGCCTGACGTGTGCATGTTTGCATTCAAGTAGGGAGAGGGTAAGGTAATTTTTCAGTTTTTAGCGAATAACTCTAAAAATTGCTTTTCTTAATGAAAATGTTTACCCAGTCCAAACATTAACATAAATTTTCTGCAAAAAAGTCCTTTTCATGTAGAACTAATAGTTTGTGTTCAGGAGGTGGAAAAATCAGATTATTAAAAATTGTGGTGATGGCATAAAATTGTTTATTTTTGAATGAATTGGGTTAAAACTAATTAGTACCTCATTGAAGTGCAGTAGAGCCATATTGAGTAATAAATTGTTCCAGAGATGTAACAGGGTGAAGGGGAGATGCATATGGTAGTGACGGACATTCAGTTAATGCCTTGGGCCCTGAGCCATAGCGCCTTATGCTCTATCACAAGGCTTAGCTGTTTTTTAGTGTTTCTTAATTTACAACAACTCTAAATGATTTTTGTTATAGTAATGAGATTACCCTTATTGAAAAGCCTGAACTTTCTAGTTTGAGGCTGTGTATAATACTTTCTTTTAATTAATATTTGCTTTCATGAACCTTTTGATCATAGCATTGTTTTTGAAAAGAAGAAAAATTGGTCAAGGATATATGCACTTCATGCTCAGAAGGAATACTAGATTATTTTAAACAAGAATTTTAATAATCTGTACTGCTTGTTTTATATACAGTAACCTCCTTTAGCTTTATTTTAAGAGCCAGGTTTGGTCTTTGTATGACAAATTTTGAAACAGTAGTTTGCACAGTGCCACTTTGCATTCACTACACCGGTAGCTTGTCTTTGGCCACACTTTCCCAGTAAGCTTTTTGCCCTTCAGAGAACACACTACACATTGTTTTTCCTTCTGTTTCTTGCCTATTTCTGTCTCAATCTTTTCCAGAAAATGGTTTCCAGTTGATAGTCTGGGGAGTCCCAGTGTACCAGGTTGTGGTTCGGATCTCAGCTGTCTGAAAGACCTGCACAGATAGTTGTCATAACCTGTGATGTTTTGAGGCATTTTCCGATTACCTTGTTGTACAACATACTTAAATTTATCACCACCATTAGTATTATGTGGAATGACAACTTTCTCCACCACTTCACAGTTCGATGCTCCAAAGCCTCGTATGATAGTTGTTGGTCTGAAAGTCAACACCCAACTTGTTTTTATTATAGCCCACCACACAGGCTGGTTTTGATTTCTGCCTGACTCTCTTACCAATATACATCACAATCTCAGCAGTTTGCCTTGTACTTATCATGTGCACATTTCTTTTGTCCTTCCAACAGAATGCCAAGATATCTTCTTTACACCTGAAAGTTAGTTCACCTCGCTGAAGTTTCAGACGTTTTATAGCAAAGGTAATCCCTGTCTAGATTTTCTTGTTGTTCCCATAAGAGCAGTTTTTGCAGCTTCCAGTTCTGAAGCAAGGACTGGACTGGTGTAGAAACTGTCTGTAAACAAAGTGTAACCTTTTCCTGACAGATTTCCAAGCAATGTCTTTGAGTGTCACTGTGTCAGACTTCTCACCTGCATAGACAGAAAAATTCCAGACATAACCTGCCTCTGATATGTACAGTTTTATACCATATTTATTTGGCTTCTGTGGCATGTACTGCTTGAAATACAAATTGCCACGAAATTTGCGCCTTCATTAATTGTTTTGAGAGGGTGTATATGCTCGCTAGAAATTAGCAGACACTATCTAGGAGGGGTCTCATCTTGTGCAGTGGGTCATAGCCAGCTTTTCCTTTTTTCTTAGCAACTGAATTATCACTGATGTGAAAGTTTCTCAAAATAGAAAGAAACCTGTCGTGGCTCAGGATGTATGGACAGAAATTACATGACACAACAGGATTCTAGGACCAGTGCTCCTGTATATGGGGCCTCACACTTAACACACACATGGACTACAATTGCCAGAAACTTTCTTATTTCTATGAGAGTTACTCCTTTCCACTTTTGATAGTGAGCAGGTAGGGGAAAGGGAATTTGTGCTTCGTAGTTTCCTTATGCTTTGTTGTGCACACTGATTTGTTTGTTTGCTTGTTTATATGATTCACCGTACTGTCTGTAAGTAAACACACAAAGTCTAGAGGTGTGCTATTCTAGTCTAAACTGGTAAGGTTGCGCTTTCCAGAGTGTCCTGAGAATGGATAGATATTTGTCAGATGATCAGCAATCGTCCAGCCTTCCTCAGAATCGGTACGGTGCGAAGCTCTTGGTCTCGCACTCTCTCTTGGTCGCCCACGCACTTAAAGTGTGGTATCAACAGGAACAACGGCAATACATGCTTCTGAAGAACTTGGACACTCGCTCTCCTCGTCTGAATCTACCATAAAAGTAATATTTGCAAATAAAATCTCTTACTACAGTAGTTACGTATTGAAAGCTCTTTCAGTTGAAACCTGAATGAAAATATTGTGTATTGTATCTGCATTCCTTTCCTGAAGACTCGAAATCTTCTTGAATATAGTCTGCATCAACAGAATCAAGCAACTCATCATTCTCAGAAAAGTAAACATCACTTCTTTCAAATTTGCGCGATAAGTCGAGCGATTTCATCATCTGTCAAACCACGCTTTACCATGATGATGCACTTGAGCTAGTGCGTGGCAGAATATTCCTTCTTGCAAAGCCTCACAAAGAGTGGTTCTCCCTTGTCCAGCATGCCGCACCATGTAGTGTCCGATACTTCAACTATAGCCTCTGCCGTGGTTCCCAGACCATTGGGAGCCCTTTGGACACACAAAGGAACGAAATGGAAGATCAAGCGCGCACACCAATAAAATTACGGGTGTTGGATTTTCGGGCTGGTCTGGTGCTCCTGTATTTTTCCAGGCTTCGAGAGTTCTTGCACTTGCTATCAAAGGTCTGCAGACTGAAGGTCAGGCAGGTGATTTCTTTACATATGCCCCACTGTGTTGTGAGAAGCAGCAACAGGTTGTCCCACGAAGTTGAGAGATGTCCACTGGTGATGCACTGTGTAAACATGCCAGGGAAGTGCTCATTTTGCACAAAATGCTTATCATTGTATTGAATGCAGATAAAAGTTGTTAACACACACAGGTTATACATGTAGGCACAATTTATGTAAATTTCAATAATGTTCTACACTGTTAGAGGGAAAATTGTTTCTTAGTCATTTTGTATTACAAATTTAGTATTCTTCTGGGAAATAAAACTTCCTCCACCATATGTTGCTTATCAGTTCTCAAGTTGTACATCCCCAGCATTTTTTGAACAGTTCTCTTCCTGTGAGCAGATAACTTAACTTCACTGAGGTGTGTGTGTGTGTGTGTGTGTGTTATTAAATGAACTATTGGAATGTAACTTGCTGTTATTATGTATTGAATAATTTCGTTCCATTGTCTCCACTACAGCTGTCTAGAATACTTTCCACAGCATAAGGATAGAACAAATGCAGCACCTCAGCTCTCCCATAATCTGAAAACGAATTGGGTCATCAAGGTGTTAAAGAACTTTCAACATTAATCAAACAATGCATTACAACAGATTACTGTTCATGTCTTGAACGTGATCAGTCCCATTGCATTAGATATATTCACTGCCATCTTGGAAAATGTATTACTAACATTGCCAGCAATTCCTGAATAGGAGAGGTTTGTGCAGTTTCCTTTTAACAATATTTAGAAGTTCAGTGTCTTTCTGAGCAATCATTATTTTATGAGCCAAAGGACAAAAACAATTACACAGCTTTAGACTATGGTGTCAACATTAGGAAGCAGCAAAGTGCCACCACAATATCAATATTTTTCCCAACAGCACTATAAGTAGATCACTGACAATGCCACACAGACATACAGGAACAAATTTTACCTAAACATTCACGTAACAACTGCAAGTCATCATTTAATGAACAGAAAATAACTCCCCCAATATGAACATGCACTGTGAAATTACTTTTCTATTTGTGTTAGAGAACTGGACAGGAAATGCTGTGGGAGCTATGGTTTGTACACTGAAAATTTAGTGGTGCACATGGAGGAAGCCATCTACCCCCACACATCTGCCTCCACGCTGGGAACTTACTTCATCCCTTAAAACAATTCTACTGCACTTAAATGTGGTAACAGATTTAGTATTTGAGATACCTTAGTTTCTATTGACGTATACAGTGTTCAAATAACGTACAGGAATGCAGCTGGGTGGTAATGTCGACAACTGTCAATCTTTCAGGAGCAGCACACTCCACCATTTTCAAGGCAACACTGCAGCAACTAAGCTTAATTTTCCCTTGAAAATGGCAGGGTTTGCTCCTGCCAAAATATTTGGTGCAATTGTTGGCAATGTAAATCAGCTGGATTCCCTGCAAGTTATTTGAACATTTAATATTGTTTCTAATCCACTTCATTTAAAGGTAAACAATAATTTTACGCTGTTAGAACAATAATTTTAATAATCTGCAATTTTTAGTATGTTTAGGCCACTCCCTGGCACAATGCAAAAATTTGAGAGCACATTCTTGTGTTTCACTACTAACATATTGGATTTTCTGAATAATGTTTAAATTCTGTTTTAAGGACTGCTATTTGCTTTGCATTTTTGACATTGCATGGAGTGAGATGGAAGGTGATGTAGTATCCACACTTGCTGTTACTGTAGAACTACTACTTTGTGATTAGTGGCAATAATGATTTCCATTTAAATTGATGACAGTCCAATATTTTCAAAAAAAAAAGTAAAAGTTCTGGTGCATCACCTAATTGTTTAAATTCATTAGTATTTTATTGTAGAATCTATAAATTTCTATGAATGACGAGTCACCATACATCCACTTTGTTTCATGCTTTAGGAAAGTTACATTTAAGTGTTGAGGGTATGAGTGAAAAAAACTGTCATTGTGTACTTGGAAAGCATTACAGGTCCAGTAATTTAATGTCTGTGCACCAACAGACTTCTCCCTGTTCTGTATTTTAACTTTGGATGTAGTTTCAGGTTTAAGAACCATTTTCCTTTTTAAATTTATGGAGAAAAATTGTGAAATTATCATTTGATGGCTCCATAGAGGCTCAACACACTTTTAAGAACTAACACTTAACTGGGATTTTGAACAACTATTTTCCCATCCAAACTGCATGTTTGTTCCACACTTTTCATTATGGTTTGAACGCATTTAAAAACAAATTTCTTACAACTGACCAAAGTTACTCAGTTTGTGAAAAGTGGTATTAAATTTCTTGTGTTGTGGCATGTCTGTTAAGTTTGAGATTCATTTATTTGGAATAATATCAACATGAACACAGTATTCCAGTCCATTGAAGTTTAACTTTGGCCCATTACGGGAATTGTGTAGATGGGTGAAACAGAAAAAGTCTAATGTTGCAAGGTCTGTATTGCACAATTAATTGTACTCCTGGCAGCAATATTTGTAAGATAAGCTTTGCACTTCTGCAAGTGTGCTAACAATGTGATTTAACAAGACGTTGACACATTTTCTAACTTTCAGTTAAACAACAGTTTCGATCCTTTTTCACGAAACTTTGACTTGACAATACACTGTACTGATTTTAAACTATTTCATTATGTACAGAAACAGGGTGTCTAAGCACCTAGACAATGGGGAAAACTGGGAATTTTTTCATCTGGGAGAAAACGGGATTTTTGTAATTTCGGGAATTTTTCTAATTTTGAATGGTATGGACTGATATGCTAAAAAAGAATTTTACTTTGTCCTGCGTAATAATACTGGAGCAATAAAACATAAGTGAAAGAATAACAGTAAGATATAAATTTAATTGCCAAGAAAATGTGCCATTTACAACAAAGGATCTGCCAACAGCAAAGTGTATCAGAGGCTTTAAGATGGACACTACGCAGTACTTCATACCTACAAACTACTTTTGATAAGCTTGACAACACAACTGTTTACATCGGGTATGTTTGAGCAATTGGCAGTGGGCTCTTGGACAGAGCTGAAGTTAATGAGTGTTTGGCACCTTTTCCCTCTTTCGGCTGCTTGAAGTGTGTGTGTGTTAGCTGTATAAGTAGCCAGATGCTCCCTAGAAAATTTTTTCTTGTGTCGAAGCAGCTAGACTCGCGTATGTGCAGAACATTCTCAATTGGAGGAGGAGGGGTAGTGAGGTTAGTGTCCACATGTCCGTAGTTTCAATTTCATGATTCTGCTGTCCTAGTTTATAGCTCTCATGCCAAATGAAAACTAAACTGATTTCTGTGGTGGGTGGGAGCTATCAAGTGAATCGGAATGTATTCAGATGAATACACATCCGTCCCTCTGTGAACCTTGCCAGTGGTGGGGTGGCTGAGACAGTGATACAGATAGCCATACCACAAGTGCAATCACATTGGAGGGGTGCCTGTTGAGAAGCAAGACAAATGTGGTTACTGAGGAGAGGCAGCAGCCTTCTCAGTAGTTTCAGAGCCAACAGTGTGTGTGATTGATCTGATCTGATCCTGTAATGTCAAGCAGAATGGCCTTGCTGTGCTGGTACTGCAAATGGCCGAAATCAAGAGGAAACTACAGCTGACATTTTTCCCGAGGGCTTGCAGCTCTGTTACATGCTTAAATCTATGGTGTCCCATTGCGTAAAATAGTGCCGCATTCGGATCTCTGGGTGTGGACTACGTAGGAGGATGTTGTCTTTGAGAGAAACAAAAATGGCATTCCCATAATATGGTGGAAAGGTTAGAAATTTTGAAAAGGGAAATGGATCAGTTGAAGTTAGATATAGTGGAAATTAGTGAAGTGGCAGGAGGAATAAGACTTCTGTTGGCAAATGCAAGCTTATAAATATAAAGTCAAATAGGGGTTATGCAGGAGGAGATTTAATAACTAATCAGAAAATAGGAATGCAAGGTAATTACTATGAACAACAAGTGAACACATTACCATAGCCAAGGAGTCCTCTCTCTCCACAATAGTAAAAGTTTTTATAACAATTTGCTCCGCAGTTGAGGTGGTAGAAGAAATGTATGATCAGATAATATAAATTATTCAGGTAGTTACGGAAGATGAAAATTTGTGATGGACTGGAATTTGATTGAAAGTAGAGAAGGAAAAATATGAACTGGGGGGGAAAGGAATGAAAGGAGAAGAGAATTTTGCACAGAGCACAATTTAAATTGCTGACACTTGGTTCAGCAATCGTGAAAGAAAGTTTTATTTGTTCCGTGTCCTGGTGACAGTGGATGATTCTGCATGGATTATATGAGGGTAATATATTAAAATTTAAAACAGTTCCAGGAGCACATGAAAACAGTTCATTGGTTATGAATTGTAGATCAGAACTAAAGAAACTGCACAAAGATTGGAAATTAAGGAGATGGAACCTAGATAATTTGAAAGAACCGGAGGTTGTTTAGAGTTTCAGAGGGAGCATTAGGGAACAACTGACTAGGAATGAATGGGAAAGGAATACAGTAGTAGACGAATGGGTAGCTTTGAGAGATGAAATAGAAGGCAGCAGAACAAGTAGGTAAAAAGATGATGGGTAGTAAAAATTCATGGGTAATACAATATACGTTGAATTTCAGTTAAAGGAGAAAATATAATAAATTAATGAAGCAGCTGAAAGGGAATACAAATTTATAAATGAGACTGATAGGAATTGCAAAATGGCCAAGAGGGAATGGCTAGATCGCAAATGTTATGACGCTAAATACGGTTTAAAAATAATTTCCTTGTGTGATGCAAGGACCAGTTGCATTTGTAATGGGTGTATGTACACTGGAAAGGGCTCTGATGGCGATACTTTTCCAGATAATGATAAGAAACTGATATAGCAACATTACTGCTGACAGTTGGTTCAGCTCAATACAGGCTGTAGAAGAGTTAAGGAAAACAGGATTTTTTTTGTTGGAACTCGTAAAAAGAATGAGATTCCTCAAGCCTTCCAACCAAATAAGCATAGTCCAGTTGGTTAGTCTTTGTACGGTTTTGCGCAAGGCACCACTCTGTTGCCACAAGTGGCAGACAGACAGACAAACAAAGCAGTTCTCTCTTCCCTGCTTCATAGCCCCACTGAGTACTTGACTTCTCAGAAACCAGAAATAATATCATACTACAACGGCACTAAAGGAGGTGTTGAACTGGACAAAAAGTGCTCCATATACTCCTGCAGTCAAAGAACTCGACTTTGGTCGATGTGTTTATTCTACTGTTTATTGGACACCAGCACAGTAAATGCATATGTTCTTCAGAAGAGTGGATCAGATGAAGCTCCTGTCGACAGAGGTATTATCCTGAAAGAGCTGGCCCGTAGTCTTGTGCGGAAACATACGCAAAAACGAGCTCAGAACCCACAACTTCCACAGGAGTTAAGACTAATGACCCGTTGGATTTTAGGCCCTGATGCTCCAACAGAAGAAGCAGAATGACCTAGGAATAGGAAAACTTGCAGAATCTGCCCAGCCAGCAAGAAAAGGAAGACTTCACATATTTGCTACATCTATTCCCAGCCCTGCAAGCACTGTTGTGATATGGAAGGCTCTGATTTTTCATGAGGTATTTTTTCAGGTAAAAAAGTTACTTTTTTTGTTCCATTAGTTCAAGGAATACAAAATCTATTGAAGCATTAATTTCATTAATAGCTTATGAAAATCACATAAATGTATTAGTTTACGAGATGTGGAGTAAACATATCTGAATGCCAGTTTATCAATAATTATTTGATGTTAATGTATTGTATTTTCATGTTTATTTACATTGTATTAAAGACTCTGCCATATGCAAAACAGAATTTCAAAGAGATTCAAATTGTTAACATTACACCCACCTATAATAAAGAGGTCAGATGGACTGCACTATGGTGTTATAGTGTCCCATGTTTGTCACTATGTTAGGTAAAGGTTAAGAAGCAAATATCACTTGGGAAAGATAGATAAAGCCTATAGGAAAATTAGAGGCATTTAGAGAAAAAAAGAAGTGGTGTCGTGAATATCAAGAGCTAAGATAGAAAACCAATCCTGTGCAAAGAGGGGGAAAGGGAAGGAATATATAGAAGGATCTGAAGAAGGGGGAGGTGAACTCGCAGTCAGTGTTACAGAAATGGAACAGTATGTAGATGAGACGGGAGAGACACTGAGAGAATAATTTGTCAGAGCATTGAGACATATGTTGAAACAAGGCCCTGGGAGTAGATGACATTCTGCCAGAACTACTGATAGCTTTGGGAGAGCCAGCCATAACAAAACCTGTCCATCTGGTGCTCAAGATGTATGAGGCAGACAAAATACCCTAAGACTTCGACGAATGTAGTAATTCCAGTTCCAAAGAAAGTAGTTGCTGGCAGGTGCAAATATCGCTGAACTATCGGTTTACATCATGGTTCCAAAAATGCTCCCAAGTTCTTTACAGAAGAATGCAAACACTGATAGCTGACTGCAGGGAAGATAAATTTGGAATCTGGAGAGATGTGGGAACACACGAAGCATTGCTTACCGTACGACTTATAGTAGATATGTAAAGGAAAGGTAAACTTCACATTTAAAGTACTTGCAGACTTAGAGAAAGCTTTTGATATTGTTGACTTGCATAATCTCTGAAGTTTTGGAGGTAGCAGGGGTAAAATACTGTGAGGGAAAGGTTATTTACAACTTGTACAGAAGCCAGATGACAATTGCAAGAGTAGATGAACATGAAAGGGAAGTGGGGGTTGACAAGGGGTTGAAGCCTATCCCCAATGTTAAATTTATGCATTGAGCAATCAATAAAGAAACCAAAGAAAAATTTTTGAGAAGGAAACTTGAGGGAGAAGAATTAAAAGCTTTGGGGTATGCCAGTGACATTGTAATTCTGTCAGATAGCAAAGCACTTGGAAAAGCAGTGGCAATGGAATGGGTAGGTGCTGAAAGGTAATATAAGATTTAACATAAACAAAAGCTAAACAAGGCTAATGGAATGTAGTTGAATCAAATCAAATGAAGCTGAGGGAATTAGATTAGGAAATGACACTTAAAGCAGTAGATGAATTTTGCTATTTGGCTGGTAAAATAAGGATGATGGTCAAATTAGAGAGGATATAAAATATAGATTGGCAAAGGCAAGAAAAGCATTTGAGAGGAGAGAAAGTTAACATCAAGTACAGATTTAAGTGTCAGGAAGTCTTTCCTGAAGGTATTTGTATGGAATGTAGCCATGTGTGGAAGTGAGGCATGGGCGATAAACAGTTTAGACAAGAAGAGAATAGCAAGTTTGAAATGTGGTCCCGCAGATGAATGCTGAAGATTAGATAGGTAGATAATGTAACTATTGAGGAGGTACTGAACGGAATTGGAGTGATGGGGGTTGGGGGAGAGAAATTGTGGCAAAACCTGAATAAGGGTTCAGTTGATAAGACACACTGAGACATCACAGGATTGCCAATTTAGTGTTGAAGGGAAGTGTGGGAGATCAAAAACAACTACTACTATTACTAAAGACAAATGTTGCTAGTTTGTTTTCTTGTTTTATTTCCACATTATTGGCAATCGAGCATTAATTGTGTTGCAGAAAAGTTATTTTATTTTAGCCAGTCGCTAAAGAAATATGGCTTTTATTAATCTTTTCTGCTGAGGCTGTCAATGTATGGTTTATGAAATTCCATTGCTTTTGGGGAGTATTCATTGATGACCTGGTTTGTCTCTTTTAATGCCGTATATTTACAAACTAGTAAATTTTCACTTGAAGATGACAAAGCTGGCAAATTTGGTCAGTAGTATGGAATAAGATGTTTCATTTCAAATATACTAACAGTTTCAGCAGAATTTTACAAAAGTGTCGTACCTGAAACACAATGTTTTTGTTCTCAAGACATGTTTCAACACTAGTTAGATACTTCCATTAGGCTTGACACTGTCATAATTTCTGTTGTTTGCCCCCATATATTTACAGAATGCCATTTTTCAGTAAATTATAAGCTGGCAGCATACCATGTTTTATTATTGTATCTGCCCACAAGGCGTTGTATTTACTTGTCAAGTCGAATAAGAGCTGTCAGTTTCTTGGCTCCACAGATAACCTTGTTAATTCTTTATACTGTTTGAACAAGTCATGAAAAACTTACTGTTTTTAGTTCTGGTTTATACAAATGTCTGTCTTTATTTTTGCAAAAGTTTTGTATTACTTATTACTAGCTTTCTGCAACGCTTTGTGGATGTAAACCTGATTGGAAAAGCTACATAAGAGTATTGCATGAATTTAAAAAAAAAAAAAAAAAAAATCTATGATAAAGGCACCACTTGGCAAAATATTAGGGTACTTGTGAGTCGTAGAGTCTAGTTTTGAAATGAATGTTATGCCAAGGACTCTTCTTATTTTGCATTCCTTATCTGAGTAGGATATGATAAATTCCCCAAGTAAAAACAATTGCCATTCAATACAATGACTGTGTGTATGTCCCCTCAGAACAACATGAGACAGTGCTGCACACAACATGACGACACACGAAATTCCAAACAGGAACGCAACAAAAGGTGTTAGGAGCAGAGGACATCGTTATAGATGCCATTATGCAGTAACACTTGTTTTCTGGTGCTCTCTAGTAGCTGCTCAAATGAACCTATATTGCGAGTGGTGGTTTGGAGTGTTACTTTAAAAGTAAATTTTCTTTCATGCAAGATTAATTATGATACATGTGAGAATGTGTGATGGATTTCTTACATCACAGAATGTTTTAACTCAACATAGCACTTTGAGGACCAGCCACTTGGAACAATTTTGGACCGAGGAGACCAGCCATATGTCATTAAAATTTTACTGGCACGTTTGTGTTTGACATATCTTAAAGGACAACACACAAAGAAGACCAATATTACATGTGAAACATTAGCCTTTCTTGTAGCTGTACTATTTGTATATTGATTTAAAGCATGAATTTTTCCTATTGTTGTTCATGTTACTTAAGTGATGTTGCTATTGGCTGACTACAACACGTGCCCTATGCTCTGAATATCTGCTCTCATGGGCTGGCAAGGTCATGTGATCCGCTATGATTGACAAACGTGCATCACAAGTGCATGAAACTTTTACCATTTAAAGGATTGATAAATTTTACAGCTCCGAGGAAAATATAGTGTTATTTAACAAGGAAGAAGTGTGTGTTTAACTGGAAAGTCTGGGAACTTTTATTTCTTCTCTATGTATACACCCTGACGTAGAATAGGAGGGTCAGTTGACCCCCGACGGCTCCCTCCCCGTCCGTCCATCCATCCATCCATCCCTCCCTCCCTCCCTCCCTCCCTCCCTCCCCTCCCTCCCCCCCTCCCTCCCTCCCTCCCTCCCTCCCCTCCCTCCCCTCCCTCCCCCCCTCCCTCCCCCCCCTCCCTCCCTCCCTCCCTCCCCCCATCCCTCCCTCCCCCCATCCCTCCCTCCCTCCCCCCATCCCTCCCTCCCTCCCCCCATCCCTCCCTCCCTCCCCCCCATCCCTCCCTCCCTCCCCCCCCATCCATCCCTCCCTCCCTCCCCCCCATCCATCCCTCCCTCCCTCCCACCCCATCCATCCCTCCCTCCCTCCCACCCCATCCATCCCTCCCTCCCTCCCTCCCCATCCATCCCTCCCTCCCTCCCTCCCCATCCATCCCTCCCTCCCTCCCCATCCATCCCTCCCTCCCCATCCATCCCTCCATCCATCCCCCATCCATCCCTCCATCCATCCCCCCCTCCCTCCCTCCCTCCAAGTATTGTTCTCAGAATTAGAGGTGCTTGCACTACATTTTGCTAAGGTTAGGTCTGTGCCTCAAATGATAGGCACTTTGTTGGAAAGGTGTCCACACTGGACTGCATGGTGTTTAATGAAGGGATTTTGTGTACTCTGAAGAAGAATGGAAATTAAATTAAAAAGTGGTTTCCTGAATTCAGATGATTGTACTTGTCAACTGACAGTAAAAGTAGTGAGGCTGAAGAGCAGTTACTGTGTGTAGGGTTCTCTCCATCTCAGCTATCATATGGAAGGAGGGCGACTTAATTTCTGGAAGGGGGAGCAGGCCAATAGTGTATGCCTGCAACTGTGTGGATGACTCGCCAACACCTGACTTTAATGAACATATGTTCTGTAAAGTATGAGCACACAGAATCAAAGGCTTGGAATGAAATTAATGCTAGTTGGACTTCAATTTTGATAGATTTGCTAAAGGTTTTTCTTTTTGTTGCCTTAGTTTCTTTCTTTGGGGCCTAATTTTACGAGGGATGAAATTAAACAGTTGAAATGAACAGAAAAGATTCCTCCACTTTGATGAGCAGTCATCCTGAGCTCTGTATGCACTCTAGCTAACAAGTTCCACTTATTTCTGAGACATGCATCCAATTTGTTCAAAATTTCCCCTGCTGGTACACCCTGGTGAAAATATTGCTGTTCATGGGCAGTTACTTGAAAGAAAAACAAGGCATAGGTTTACTCAGTTTATACCAAACCAACCTGATGCACTCTAAAGTTTTGGATAGCTGCAGACATATATTTGTAATACTTCCTGTAACTTCTTGAGGAGGAAGGCTGAGCAGTCATTGGGATAGTTATTCATCACCTCGTGGAACCATTTCTAAACCAAGGACAGAATGTGGAGATAATCATCTTCACATTCCTTCAGCTTGCCAAGGAACTTAAGTAGAGGAAAATGTTGGTTGTGAGAACAGTGAACAAAATCTCACAAATTCCATCTGCACAAACAAAAATTCTGATATTCCATCTTGAAAAAGACTGGGAACCCATCATTGGATAATGTACCAAGGGACTAAGCATAAGTCATTCTCAGCACACTACTACTCAGTGTAACAGTGAAGAAGAAATTAGAAATTCTTACCTTCTACAAAGTCCCAAAGTGTGATATAGACATTGATCAAATTATTTGTTAATATGCAACTATGGACGCTTGCAGGAGGTGGCTGATGCATGTCGTTTACAGTATCCTAGACGTGACAGCAATAAATGACTGGCTCATCTATAATCAGCCTGATGAGGAAAGCATTCATTCTTCAGGTGATTAAGTGGACTGACGAACAGGTAACAACAAGAGTTACATTCCATCCTGGATTTTCCATTGTTTGAAAGTGGCTGCTTTGGTTTGATTTGGTGAGGAGAGAAGCACATTATTGGATACCATAAGTTTTTAAATGCTTCAGATACAACTTCTAATCCATGTGTTGGTAATGGTGTGGAAATATTCCATATAGTTTTCAGGAACACAAACACACACAGGCAGAATTTTTCATTGATCATTAATAAACCAAAATTGTTGCTAGTATTTTGATTATGGTGGTGCAAATGGGCAGGTGGAACGGCACATGTGCAGGAAAGCTGTTTTCTACTTTGTTCATTCATTCATGTTCCATAGATCCAGTATACAAGATAACTATGGATCTGGTGCGAGTCATAATTATACTACCCCAGCATTTAGTGAGAATATTTTTCTGCTACTGGCTTGAAAAATTTATGCACTCTAAAAGCTACAGCTGTTGCTTACTAATGTAATGCTTATCCTTTTCTTTACACTATGAGCACTTCAATTGCTGAACACCGTACCTACAGTAAAATGGAAATAAACCCCTAGTGCACTTTGCCCCCCACCCTCACCCACCCAAGTGTGTGCTGTAGGTAACACTTGCATTGGAGTGTGACTTGGTACACTGCCCCATGCGCTAAAAGCCATTACCCCAAGTCCTGTCTTGTGTGCATTACTCATAGAATACATCTTGGTGGGAACATAATGTATGTAGTAGAATTTGAGGTGGGGGCACCTGTTAAGTGTTGCTTTAAACTTGAGTGATTGTGACATCAAGCAAGGTGTCAAGTCATGTTGTGGAAGATCAACACAGATGTATGTCCAGAGAATATTGGATTGTCCTGCACTATTGTGCTAATGCCAGACACTGACATGCAATGCACCTTCCCTGCTCATGACGTACTGTCAGTAGGTGGTTCCATGACATACCAACATTTTGAGTGACTGTGCCTACTACTACCATCATATGTTGTAACGGTATCACATTCTGGAGTTGTGCTGTAAGCAAGATGACTTATTAGTGATTAATATCAAGTGAAATCTTCTAGAAAATTATAACTTTTAATCATGTCATAATTTCGCAGCGGTGTCTAGTGTCTTGTGTAATGAAGTGGTTTGTTTACAATGGAATGAGTCCTCACAGAACGCCATCACTTACGACATGGACCCACAAATAATTTGGATTATTCTATTACAAATATCAGTAATTATTTAGAAATTGGGTAGTCTTCAAAATAGTGCCAATTGAGCCCAGTGAACTTGGCTGAAAATGGTCGAAAATGAGCAGTGCATCACCCTTTTATCCTCTCCCCCCCCCCCCCCCCCCCCCCCATGTGCCTCTGTTTTGTTATATGGAACAAGAAATCTGTTCATTTCCACTGGCCAAAAGATGCTGCTGGTCAGTATTTACTAACTGGGAGTGTTACTGGTTTCTGGGTCATAACCAAGTCGGAGCTTGTTGCCTGTATTTATTGCTAGTTCTTTAAGCCAATTATCAATGGAGCTCTGTTCTATTGTAAACTCGTGCAGAACAAATGGTATCGTTTCTTGTTTCGTCTTTACATCTAAATACTTGTTTGATGTTTTGCCATTGATAGTAACAAGTATTTCAGCTGCAAAACAATAGACAAATATATAGTGTAGAGGATCAGTTACTCAAAAAATGCTGTATTTAACTTATTAAATATTGTTAATATAGTAGGATTAGGGTAAGTTGAAGTCGGGGATTGACAGTTGCGGTAGGCAGGTTGTGACAAATGCGCACGCCGACCACAACCAATCAGGTAACTTGATTTTTTAAAAGTTTGTACGGTAGTGCATCAGTACTGGGACAGCTCTACAGAGAGCTATGGTATTTCCCTGCAGCTGCTTCCATTTAGCAGTTGCAAGCTGGCAGCATTACTGCCAGCTATTTGAGATAATCTTACACTGACTAGACTAGGTGGAAAATATGGTGACGAATTTCACTTCGCAGTTACATTTGATTTCGGAGGAGATTTGTATTCTGCTGGTCACTGATTGTTGTTTTGAGAAAAATTTGTTGATAACTGATTCTCTGACGTTTTACACAATGCATCTGTAGAGGATATCAGGACATATCCGTGAGATTGAGCCATATGGTATGATTTTTGGCCTCAAAACATGCTGGCAGTATTGTTGGCTCACTGCAGTGCTCATTCTCAAGTTGTGTTCAGTGCATTGAACAACGTAAATGAGAGGCAGATTGCACTATATTCTTTGTGTTTCCAAATGAACTATTTTTATTGGAGGAAAATAGCAACAAGCTGTTTTGGACTTACACACTTGTCAAATCCTCTCACTAAAACAGCTAACCTATTTGTAGCAAGAGTACAAGCTTGTACTCTTACTACAAATAGGTTAGCTGTTTTAGTGAGAGGATTTGGTTAAAAAAGGGAAAAAATGTTTGCTTTTGTAAATAACTAACCTTACTTCTTGACAGTCTTCTTTGAGGGATATACACTTGGTCCAGTGCTCCTCCGGCATCCCATCGAAAAATAGGGTCTGTCCAACTTTGCAAAATACTCATTGACTGCAACTATCACTTCATCTCCCAGCAATCTTAAGTTTCAAGTTCAGGAACCGCGACAAGACACTTGGGGCTAAATTTGATGAATAGTATGGATGAGTAACCAATTCATGTACTTTTGTTATTGTTATCGCGGATGTGCAGAATGGTGCATTGTCCTTTTGAAAGAGCACTTTTTCCGTGCCAACCTTCGTCTTTTTCCAGCTAATGCAAGTTCCAAACAATTCAGCAATGAAGCATAATAAAAAAAAGAAACATGTGCAGACAGGCCTTGAAGGCCCAACAGTACTAACCGGCCACTGTGTCATCATAAGCTCTAAGGCATCACTGGAAATGGATATGGAAGGGCATGTGGTCAGCACACCACTGATCCCACAGTGGTCAGATATCGTGACCGGCAATGAAGCATAGTACAGTCAAGTTGTGGTTGTGTGTTTTTCGAAGTGGTCTGTGAGGATTGTTCCTTGGGAATCCCAAAAAACATTGGCCATCATGTCACCATCTGACAAAATGGTCTTTACCTTCCTCAGTGTACTTTCACCAGCCTTTGACTATCATTTTTTCCTCTGGTGTGTAATGATGGATCCATGTTTTATCAACAGTCACAAATTGGTGCAAAAAGTCTCATGTATTGTATTTGAACATTGCCAGATAGTTTGTTGAAGTGTTGTTCTGGATGTGCTTTTGGTCAACTGAGCAATTGCAGCACCCACCTTATACACACCTTCATAGCCAATTCTCCACGCTGGATATTACGCACTCACTAATAGAGATACCTAAAGTCTCTGCAATTTCTGAAATTTTTATTTGGCCGCGTTGCATTACCGAAGCATGGTGGTTTCTTTTGTGATGATCACAGTTGGTCGACCACGTCTGACCATGTTTAGATTTGTTAATCCAAGAGTAAGTGGTCTTCAATGATGGTGCAGACACCCTGTGAACTTTATCCAATTGTGTGCGGATTTGTGTGGCAGTCCAGCCTCAAATGAAAATGTATAATATCAGTACGAAACTCGGTTCTCTCAATTTTCAATCACAATCGATACACTGACCAATTCAGGTGCCTGTCAACAGTGATTGTAAGTTGTACATTGTTGCAATTCTTTATACAGGCATTGCAATAATCAAGCCTACCACCCATGAAGGTGCAATTTCTATTCTTTCACTGCTTGTCAAGTATTTTTATACATTGAAGGAGTTATTTGTATACCAAATTTGGATGAAAATGCTGCAGGTTGTGCTTTTGTATATAGCTTTCATCGCTCGTTGTCCCCACAAACCCTCAGTCGTAGGGATGTTTTACTGTCAGTAAATGTTTCCAGGCAGCAAGTAATAACATGTGCTAATGGTTGTAGAAATTCCTTTCAAGTTTGTGGTATTCCACTGTCTTTGCAGCACCACCCCATTTCTATGTGATGAAATGGTGTCTGGTCTGTCACGCAGAAGTTTTAATCACCCCAAAAACGGCGGATTCGATATTATCGGTATTTATCGAATTTATTTATTTAATTTTTTTTTTAAATATCACGTCTTCTCATCCTTAATACTAATGCTGGGTGGGATATATTACACTCCAAAAAAAAATTTATACAAATGTCGTATGTGAAAAATGTGATTGAAATTGCTGCAGATGTTCCTGAGTTAAAGTTCGTATTCACTCCATTTTTTACCCGCACCCCTATGGGAGTTCGGCAGTGCTTGATTTCTTGATTTGTAAGAAAAAGTTCTGGTACTGTAACTTTCTTAGGAGCGGGGGGGGGGGGGGGGGGGGGGGGGGGGGGAGAAACGTTATGCTTCTTAAAACATTTTAACACTTTCGTCGTTGAAATATGTTTTCGTCAGAGGTACTGGTACATAGAAATTAACATACAATCACAAATAAAGCGCTGGTGGGTAGGTGGTTCTTATATCCACAGAAAACTTCATGTCTGTATTCACATCTCACACCAAAGTTTCGTCGCAATTTGGTTAGTGGTATAGGAATGCATTGAAGGCGAATACACAAATACAAATTTTTATCATTAATATTCAGTACATGAAAATAGGCGGCATTAAATTTACATACTTGTGACTGAAAATTCTGAAGTGTTCGTCAGATTTCATTTTAAGGGTGTCAGTTATATGTTTAACATCATCTACATTTAGTTAATTTATCATCAACATCTTTGGGAAGTAAAAACCTTTCACTGTAACTTTGAAGATGTGTTGGCATGAACTCTGTCTCCGTAGAGCTGAAAAGATTGAGTCTCATGTCGTCATTGCTCAGTGTAGTCTGGCAACTTGGTGGCTTTGAAGGGAGGCATTTTTATTTGCAAAGGTTCTTAAGTGGAATATTATGCCTTTCAGGTGCTTGCTCCCCCCCCCCCCCCCACACACACACACACACACACACACACACACACACACACACACACACACTCACTCTCTGACCACAGCAGAACAGTATTGCAGTAATTTTGTTACATGTTGTTTCCCAGCTTGGCCCTAGGGTGTTTTGGCATTTATAACATTTGAACACAATTCTATAAAGATGAGAAGATTCAATAAGTTTGACGCTGGAAAAGTGTCCTGTTTTGATAGTTTACGCGACATTTCCAAGTGGTGATAAACGTAAATGCAATAATATTTAAATCTGAAAGTATATGCTATTAATACGAGGGTTGGAACTTTAATAGTGACGACTATTTATTTACAGCTTGTACAAAATAGATGCGTTTTTCCAAGTTTTATTGACCTTCAAAGTAGTCACAAGCATTGTTTATGCTTTTCATTTTTGGAACACAATGAGTGTGTTTGGAACACAACCTACGACCAGCTTAGAGACAGAAGTGATGACACTTTCTGCAGGACTTGACCATCATTTTGCAGGACAGTGCTCAAACACATACAGTGCAAGCTGTTACTGATTTGTTTGACTGATTGGGCTGCTAAGTGCTATGCCACCTACAAAACAACTCAGTTTCTAAACTGAAGAAAACACTTCACAGCATTCGCTTCAGAACTGCTATAATTTTGTCAAGCAATAGGCTGCACCACTCGAACTGTCAACACAACTGGCACTGCTAAGAGTGCCCTACGACTTCCTCATCGCTGGCAACGGGTTATACACAATGCTGCCGGCCGGCGGGGCCAAACGGTTCTAGGCACTACAGTCTGGAACCACGCGACTGCTACGGTCGCAGGTTCAAATCCTGCCTCGGGCATGGATGTGTGTGATGTCCTTAGGTTAGTTAGGTTTAAGTCACATAGTGCTCAGAACCATTTGAACCACTTTTGTGGTCAGCAATCGGAGACATTACGGAAGGAATGTATAGAAATCATTAAACGAAGTGTGTCAGATTCTATAATCATTGGGGTGTGCAACCAGACGTGTTATTTCTTAAGACATTTCAGCAGATAATCATGCGACAGTCAAGGTTAGACAGGCGACAGAATTAAAACAGTTTGCTACAATACTATGAAGTAAATGTGTGTACATCGCACATAACACAGTCAGCGTAAACAGCGTCAGTCATAGATTAAACTTTGCGTCTGTGGATCAGTTGACTGCTTGCTATGTTTTATTCTTAGATGCTTAAAGTTCTCTGATGCGTATGCATTTACGTCACTGATGATAATGACAACACCCAGTCACATGGGATAAAATCTCCAGCCTAGCCAGAAACTGGACCCAATTCTCTCTTCCCCCCCCCCCCCCCCCCCCATGAAGTAATTGGCTGTGCTTATGATTCAGCTGAGAAAGAGAGAATGTATTATTAAACAAGTGCTATATATTATTTTGTAAATAGCATTTGATGAGATTGTATGTTTATAGAGGGTGGTATGAAAAACCTTGTACTAGGGTTGTAGGGTAATTTGTGCTGAGAAAAATTCTGTATGTTGCACCATTTCCAAGTTAATTAGCATTGAAATTAACCAATCTGGCTGTTGCGTCTACAAATTAAAGTGGCTCAGCAAATATGATGTCAAGTGTTTCTCATAGTGTAAATAATAGCACATTAGAACTGCCAAGCCTTTGGCTCGGGTACCATCATTACTACTGTCTCAATTTTTGTATCGATTTTAGGAAGCCGAACTAAGAACATGTTTGGCAATGCATCTATGGTGGTAATGGCCTGATTGGTTAACAGAAATGCTAATTAAGTCTGAAACCACTGCAACATATCTATTTTTTTTTTTCTTATTAGTTATTTCTTAGCACATCCTTACAAGCTTTTCAAGTTGTTTCTGACCACCTTGCATATTGCGTTGAGCAGATCAGTACTTGGATGACACTTTTCCTTCTATAGTGTGGAAAATTAAACATTCTGACTTTTTGTGTCATGGATGATGTGCCATAACCTCACTTCCATTGTGTTGACTATCTAGTGCCGGCCGCGGTGGTCTAGCGGTTCTAGGCACTCAGTCCGGAACCCGCGCAACTGCTACAGTCGCAGGTTGGAATCCTGCCTCGGGCATGGATGTGTGTGATGTCCTTAGGTTTAAGTAGTTCTAAGTTCTAGGGGAGTGATGACCAGAGATGTTAAGTCCCATAGTGCTCAGAGCCTTTTGAACCATTTTTGACTATGTAGTGTGAACACACCTGTGTTTGACATTGTGTTCTGTTGATGTGCAGTATTAGTCTGCCATAATTGTTTTTCCATATGAAAGCTTGTATAATGCAAAAAATTGTAGAAATGAACATAATGGTGATCATTTTTGTGTTTCCTAAAGTGGTCACCAGCTTTAGGGTGGTACGTAATCATTATCAGCAGAACCCAATAGCTGCATATACATAAAAATCCATTATGATGTGCAAAAACAAAGTTGCAACTGTTTATCCAGGAATACAGACCTGCTATTCATACTGGCATAAAAACAAACAACTCTGTCCATTTGTCAACACTTTCAGTTTTAATTTAGCAGGGCATGTAGAGCTAGTTACATTCACCATAGGTTCCAGGCGACGTTTAGAAGCACAGTAAGAACACAAATCTTATAACAGTACTTTGTTTACTCTTATGGTAATAATCTGTCATTTGTTGTACTTATTTATCGCAAAAACTAGATATTGTCATTTTATAGATCTCGTTTTGGCCTAACCCCATACTTCATTGACAACTGCTGAATAACCTTATCTTGTATTTTAATTTAATATTTTTGTTATTGTGATCACAATGGCATCTGTCTTTAACTGGTTTCAGCTTTCACATACATTCTTCTTGTCCCCAACAGCTGATTTATATATCTTGAAATTGGTTCGCTTTTAGGAATGGACACTACTAATGCATATAAATGTCTATTGATAGATTTTGGTTTACTAATTTGATTATATTGCTTGGTACATTTTCAGTGACATAGTAATTGTTGAGAATCTTTGTCATGTGCAGTTAAGTGAAATGTAATGTAATCTGCATACTATAATAAAATTTTACAATCACATTTCTACCATTAATTTGAAGCACCTCACACCTCAATAATGTACTAATAAAGATGAAAGTTGTAGTTCTGTAATAATGAAACAGAACAAAATCAGTATGGTGTCATTATTTATTACACACGGAGGGGCATGTCAATGCTTGCTGCATATAAAGTATTGTGTTTATATTCTTTTTGTTCGAACAGAGTATCTCACAGTTACTGTGGATTTTGTGTTTTTTCCCTAAGGAATATAAAGTCATTTGCTTCCAGAGCTTTTGCTCTATGTACAGTTATCTACAATCATTCGGGGTGCCTAAAATGTAAGACAGGTGCCTTAGAGGTAAAAATATAACAGCTGTTTTGTAAATTGCTCAGGAATAGAACAAGAAACCAACACTTATCACAGTGGTACTTCAACACACTGCTCGGAGTGCTGCACCAGCTGTCTGAGACATACCCAGTGGCTGTCAGGAAAGTGAATTTAATAGTCCTTAGTTTAAAATACAATACATAACAATATAGTTTATTTTCAATTGTATAAACATTTTAAAACTTTGGGAAACAAGGTAGTGTTTTAGTTTAACTGATGTACGACCTTTCACCGCATATTAACCAATTAAAATATAATAGTATAATCAATTAAAACACGCCTCACAGCATGCTGGGTTCTCGTTTGAGAGTCATAAACAAAAACGTCGGAATTCTGCGTGACGCTCGACGGCATTAAAAAGAGCAGAATTTCATTGACTGGTTAAGGGTATAATGGATAGGGCAAGACCTTCACGTTCAAAAGTCCGTGAGTTCATATTCAATTAATTGGTGTAAAAGATATTTTTTTTATTTCTGTTCCTTTGTCACATCATTTTAATCACCATATAAACTTCATTTGCTCTCGTTTTTCATCCTGTCAGTCTTTTACGCTTGAAATCTTTGTTCATGTGATTTTAATTTTGATTTAATTTCTTTCGTTTCATCGTGCTGTTTTTTTCGTCCATGTTACTGTATTCGCTATTTGTATTCATTTTGCTTGAATTTCGTTTTAATTATAGCCCCCACCTTTTGTTTACATCTCACAACGTTACTTTGTTAATAGTACAGTTGGATTTTAGGATATGTTTGAAGTGTTTGTAGTGCGATTGTAGTAAAAAATGCGCATTTTGTATTGAAAAAGAAGTTTCTGGCGCCATTATACAGTTAATGTAAATAGATTATTTCGTCTTTAAAACGATAGTGAGACCTCATTTAAGTATTGTAATAGATAAATATTATTAAGTTCATTCACAAAAATTCCGAGTAAGAAAAGAATTATATAAAGAAGGAATGAGAACAAATGAAGATGTTCATACGGTAATTAAAACAGGGTGCATACGACCCGAGGATTTTTTCATCCGGGAAAAGCGCGGGAATTTTTCATTGTTTTAGTTTTCATTAAATTTTTGTAATTTTGACTGGTAAGAACAGTTATTCTAACAATTAATTCTGCTAATTAATACTTCAACAATTAAACATAAACGAGAGGAAAAAAAGTAAAATAAATTAAGTTGTAAAGGAAATGTGGCATATACAACGACACACAGTCCTCATGCAAGTGTCTGCCAACAGCAAATGTGTCAAAGGCTTTAGGAAGACTATGCAATACTTCATAACAACAAATTCCCTCCGATTAGCGTGAAGTGAGGTCACAGCTGTTTACATTTGAATCGTGTTAGCAGTTACGAGCGGGCTCACGCGCATGCAGTGTTCAGTCGCGTTTGAGTAGTAGATTCTTCCGCTTCTGGCTGCTACAGGAATGTGGCTGTTGGCTGTGCAAGCAGTCGCAGCTAGATGCTACCGGGAAAAGGGGGCGCCAAATTCATATTCTCGAGGGAAAAAAACTTGTTTCACAAAGTGCCTAGCACAGTCTAATATAACAGTCGCGACACTTCGCCTCGATTTTGTTGCCTACAGCGCCAGCATCGCCCCAAGCGACTGGTAGGTTACACTGTGAGTTCGGCGCGATCGTGAAGGAGAATAGTGGTTGTTTATTTTGATTTTTACAATGGCTTTTGCTGGCGGGAGCGTTTGTAGCGCAATAAATTGCACCAACAACAGAAAGAAGACACCAAAGCTGTCTTTTTTTAGGTTTCCTAAGGATCCTGAGAGGTATAACCATCATGTTACTAAACTGTATCGTCAGGATTCACTTGCAAACTATATGTGTATAAATGATGAATGTTTCGTTTTAGGAGCAGAAAATGGCTTGTTAATAGCAGGCGAGAAGACCTCATGAAGAAAGACCCAGTGTACCTGTATAGTAATATTAGGTTTTGTTCGCTACGAACAAAACCAGTTCATGAACGCAGACAACAACAAACTCGTGTGGAATGCAGTACCCACCCTGTTTGACATTCCAAATAAGCCACCTCAGCTGACGATGAAGAGGAAACTGCCACAAAGATTCGACAGTCAATCTAAAGCAGTAAAACAGTCCTATGACACAGAAGCAGCTGGTTCAGCTCACCATGTATCAGTGCCAGATTCGTGTGAATCGTCAACACAGACCTGCTTTGACGATGAAGTGGTTAGATTAAGTGCAGCTGTTCGTGTCTTGCAAAAGCGTGTGAAGTGTCAGAATGTGCAAATCGCTAGACTTCGAGCGAAACTGCTGTTAATCAAGTTATTTGTTAAAGTGAGACTCGTTTACAGGCTGAAATATTGGAATCAAGACGTAGTTTCTAACAACAAGAAAGCAAATAAGAAACTGAAGAAGTTGGCTCATTTGGGCTGCTGATTTCTTTGGTATGTATTTCGTTCACTTCTGTTGTTAGTCACTTAATTTCCCTTGCTTCTTTCGTGTGATGACATTATTTTGTCAGCACCTTCTTCACTGACAGATTGTTTGAAAATTATACAAATATTTGGTTTTTCGTGAAATGTAGTGTAATCAGCTCATTATAGTGTTTTCAGCATATTCTTCCCACTATTTGGCAGTTGCTTGTCCCACTTAGAATAATAAAAAGATGAAGGTCGTACTTGTGGCAACAGGCGAAAATGACAAACAAACGCAGTAGGCCTACAGAACGATAAACGAGCTGTCGATCGTTTTTGCAAGTAGAGGTACATGTCTGTGCTTCTGACATGTGAATCTGTGTGTTTATATTCTTTTGATATGAACGTGGTAAGCTGCAATTCTGTCCAATGTCACAAGTGTTTCTTCACGAATGTGTTGTAGCTTGCCACTCTATTCATGATTTTTGTCCGTGCTGGCGCTTATTTTAGAATCATTTTTAGAAACATATATGCCTTCTGATACCACACAAACCCTTGGAGGCAAGAAAATAACTCAAATAATGCGGAAATTACGTAGGAAATGGATGTAAACAAACATTATGCTTACGACGCGTCTGACGTTCACCTTACCTACCGCTTGGAGCGCTAGTGTCGCTCCATCTGTCAAACGGCAACAACTTTTACAGCAGTGAGTGTCGCGACTGTTATATTAGACTGTGGTGCCTAGCATCCAGCGCACTTTGATCTATCGATCATTTATATGATTTTGAAACGCATCCCTGTTGGTTCTTGAACACGTTTTAAGTTCACTTTTGAATGAATTAAAGTTGATTTTTGAATGCGTGCATAGTGTACGTGATATCTCTGTCAGGAGAATCCTCGTCGCATCTAGAAATAAATTTTCCGCAGACAAAAGGGGATGGGGCTATACGAGCTGAGCGGAGTAAAGCCAAACGGATGAATGGTGATCGCTGTCGTATTATGTGGTTGATTGGGTTTCCGAATGATCAGCGTTGTTATAATTACTAGCAAAATCCATAGGTTCAGTCTACCAGAATGGAAATAAACGACTACAGGAATAACAAGTGAGAAAGATTACTATTATCGTCTCGTTGTATCCAAGAAAATGAAATTTTGACAGAATTTTTGGCCAGATCGCTACACTAGTTAAGGACCAGTTGTATAGTCCCCCGACCAGCAGCCGCTTAAGTTCTATTTCGGAAGTAACGCAGAAAACGTTTTGTACGAATATGTAACAACGCCTAACTGCAGAATAATCGCGGCGTAACTAAACCGAAGCTTCTGGCGGGTTAGTGTAGTTAATCGGCGAACAAATTTTGACAATGGCAGGAATAGCTACAGAACATCACCAGATGACAAGATTGTTAGAACGAGGAAGCAGTAGAAACGGGGACATCACACAAATTATGGAAGAATAAGACGATTCCAAATTTATATAAAAAATTCTTAATACTACTTTTCGATCTCATGCTTGAGAAACTCGTGCGTATGAATGAAATGTGAAACTGCTTGTAGTAGGCCTAATAGGCATTTGGTATTGGTAGTTCGTGTTATAAAAATGACCATTTGTGCCAAAACAGTCTCGCTTATTTGGTGTGTGTTACAAAATTGCTGCAATATTAGAAAGGCCTATTTTGTTTTATCTAGCATACAGTGACGAAATAGACTTAATCAGATCGAGAAACCACACCAGTCTTGGGTAGTATTTGTATTAACAGCTTTTCCAATATTAGATAACGAAATTTCGATTATTCATGTGGCAAAACGTTTGACGAAATTTGGTGGGGTAATAGATTCTTGCGCAGAAAGGAAAGCACGCCATGTAAAGCTGTAGCAAGATTAGAGAGGAAAAGGTTAGGAGGTATTATATCTCTTTAAAAAAATGATGTAACTATTTATTTAGAGGAAACACTCTTCTAGTAAATTTGTTTGTCCTTTGATTTATCGTGATCTGTTACTGATTTTTAGTTAAGTTAGTTTTTACGTTTAGCTTTCAAAAAAAAAATTACAAAAGAGATATAATAAGCAAAATAATGAATTTCGTAGGTTGCCAATTACGTATTGTATCTGGTTTTACCGAGCGCCAGGCTCCCTACAAATCACTGCAAATGCAGTAGCGTAGTATTACTCAGCTGTGAAATTATTACTATCACAGAAAATAGACATGTTATAATAAAATTATTTCACTGGATTCCTTCAATTAATCTCACTGAATATTTTAACATAATTTCTTCCGCTCCGGCTATCAGACATTGTGCTGGTGAAAAAATATTTTTAAATGTACCGCGTAATGGCGGCTAATTGTTAAGTCGGAGATCACTGTTACTCGCTCTGCAGCAGCTGGAAAC
Organism: Schistocerca piceifrons; assembly: GCF_021461385.2. Classification (NCBI taxonomy): domain Eukaryota; kingdom Metazoa; phylum Arthropoda; class Insecta; order Orthoptera; family Acrididae; genus Schistocerca; species Schistocerca piceifrons. The sequence goes on from NC_060139.1 coordinate 480,325,906, forward strand.
ATGCTAAATAATTTTCATTAAATATTCTTTTTCATAAGATAAATGTGGCGTAGGTTCTTGACATAACACACGGAGATCACTTTATACTAATATATTCTTACTAGGACACAGTTTACACCATTAAATATTTGCAATTACGTTACGACAAAAAGAAATGCTAGCGCAGCACAATAGCTTGCGTAGCTTATTCCAGTTAACACCAGAATGAACAAAACAAAACAGACTAGACAGAAGAATGAATATTGCATTGTGTTTTATACTCTTACAAAGATGATAACACTTCTTTTAATTAGTTACACATTACAATCTCATACAATACAAATAATGTATTTTCTGCATCTATCGATCTATATTGTATATTTTTACAGTTAGTGTTATTACCTTTCGCAGATAAATCGATGTTTGCAGTTCATTTTGAGTCACATACAGTCATTTTTATTTATGTTTCACCTCGATAATGGTGAATATTGCAAAAGGGACACTACACGGCCCCCTGGGCCTACTTAATGTTTGTTCCTTGTAGACCACGAGTGTCACTTTCCTTTCGTTCGTTGGTCACTTTCCGTTCACTTTACCATCTATTAGGTCATGGGTACAGATTCATTTTGAGTCTTTTTACATAACATGGCTGGGGACAGTTACAATATAACAAGCTCTTCCATTTGGACGAGGGCCGCAGGAAAACCCCAGAAATACCTCGGCAGAGCTGATAGATTTAATCCTTTGTGTTACTTACATAAGTTGGTTCTACATGTTTTGGTATTACAAGTATTTACATAAAATATAAAATTTTCTGAAAAAGAAACAAACATATAGTTTTTATATGAAAGTGTTCATCAAATTTTTTATATTGTGTTGGTAATATTTTGAGTTTTTTTTTTTAATTTTTGTCGGCGCATTTCTCGTTGTGTGGTGTGGATGACGCTGTATGTCGCTACCTCGATGCCTTGTGCCCGTTGCCATGGAGCGTCGGCTGGAAACTGTTCTCTTCTTTCTTGTCCGTAGCCGGCCGTCAGGATGTGGATCACGGATCGACGTTATTTTGTCTGCTTGGTGCGTCTGCATTGTTGCGTACCGCTCGTTAAAGTTTTCAGCACGGGAGAGGATGTTGACTCGTGCAAATCATGAAACAAATGCACATATGCTATAGACGGATATTGTAAGATCTTAGGCCTTTGGGTAAGAATTGATTAGTGAACATTATTGCATCATTGAGGCACAGGCTCAGTTACTTGGTATTTTCGTGTTCGTTTGCACTTACTGGTGCTGAATGATGCAGGAGATATGATGCTGAAGTAAGCACTGCACATCCCTGTTGTCATCACTTCGTATGGAATATTTATGTTTCACAGTTTTTGTTTTACAGCGTTCCACCGTAGTTGCCGTTGCAGTAACGTCCTACTACGTGGTCCGTGACGTTATATTAATTGTTAGCGCACAGGAGGTAGCGTCCAAACTAAAAACGTTGTCTGTACAGTTTCGAACACACACTGATCACAGTTTTGTGTTTTCGGTCACTGCACACAGATATGTTTTGTTAATGTTTGTACCTCGCGTTTTTTCAGTTGTACAGCACATAAGTGTTCACTGTCCAAGTTTATCACTAATACAGTTCTCAAAGTTCACACTTCCTCCACGAATACCAACACACTATTATAGTTCCTGTTAGTATTGCTTACAGCATGACTTTCATACAATTGTATTACACGATTAGTGGTTTTTTATATTGCATAGTGACACAGAAGTCTGTTCGTTTACACAATATGTTACAATAAAATTTCACAGATCAAAAGCACTTTTGTTCTGTTATTGCATACAATTGTTACATCATACATGCAACGGATTCTGGCCTGACTTGCAATACTTTTATATTTGTGCATTAATAAATTTGTCATAGGGTATATTCATTCGGGGATTAGGACCGCTGCGCATGTGCTTGCTCCATAAGCTGTTAGCGTAATCGCGTATCCTATAAAAGGTTTGCAATTGTCAAAAACAGGCTCTAAAGTGGAGCTCTCATTTAATCTCAAATATTGTGGCTAGATGCTTATACTTTCTCATTTATGGTCAAAGCACAGCATCACAGATGTCACATGGTATGTGCACAGTATTTTGCATACACCTTTCTGTTCATTTTTCATGTGACAGATTAGAATATTTAGTGCATTCTTTAAATAAACATTTATCACACAGCATAATAAAATTTATAGTTACTAACTCCAATAACCACTGAAAAACATCTTACACTTACTGATTATGTTTCTAAACAAATTCTATCATTGGACTGATGGTCCTTTAGCTTCTTTTTACTCATTTTTGAAGGCTGATGTGTAAATCATTCCTTGACATAAAGACAAAACATCTTACATACTAAGCACAAAAAAACGTCAGATTCTTACAACTACACAAAAATATATATTGAAGTCTGCGCAAAACCTACATATTACACAAAAATACGGTAAACCATTCACATCCTATTGTCAGGTACCACAAATTTCTTCAAGTCCTTATAGGGCTACAATCCTTTTATCTTCCCGCTTATCACCTCAGCTATAAGGTAGCTACAACCATGTGGTATTTGTACAATTTTAAAAGGTCCATTATACAGCATTTGCCATTTCTTGTTCTTCTTTGTTATGAGTGATGATTTAGGATGGTTTCTTATCAAAACTAAGTCGTTTATCTGATATGGAACTGTCCGTTTTATTGACTTGTCATATCGACTCTTTCGCTGACTAGCGCAGCTCGTCATGTTGCTGATGGCGTCCTTCATTTTATCCTCTTGCCTTTTATCTGTGCGTGGCAATTTTGGTAGCTGCATGATCCATTCATTTAGTTCTGCAGTACTATATAATAACTCATTGGGTGTGTATCCGGTAGCTGGATGAGGTGGATTGTTGTGTATATTTTCAAAGATGGGTAACAATTCCGGCCACTTTGTATGTTGCTGATGAGTATATGTTCGGATAAATCTGTTGAGTTCCCAAAAAATTCTCTCTACGGGACTTGCTTCCGGATGGAAATGTGCAACTAATATATGCTTTATGTTTTGGTTACGTAGAAACTCCTTCCACAGTTGACCAGTGAATTATCAAGCATTGTCTGTTAGAACGTTTAGTGGTTTTCCTGTTTTCGGTATGAATTCTTTTGATATGCGTTGTATCATCTGTTTGGCAGTAGTGGTTTTCATTGGAAACAATTTCACATACTTAGTAAAGGTATCGTAAACAGCTAATATATATTTCATTCCACTGCGAGCCGTAGGTAACGGTCCTGCGATGTCCATTGACACAATTTGAAGTGGCTGTATCGGAATAATTGGATGCAGTTCTGTTTTGTTGCTTCTATTGTTGGCTTTAGCTTTCTGACAAACGTCACACGTTCGTAATATCTTGTGGACCACACGTTTACTATTCGGGATGTAACAATACCTTTGTATTATTGCTACACACTTCTGTATTCCTACATGTCCCCACGCGTAATGCGTGTACCAGATAAAATTTTGTATGTATTTGTACGGGATACACACGCACCAGTTTTCTGAGGCAGTGTCATTTCTGTGGTTCAATATGTTGTTCTCCACTTTGTACCGCGAATTTTCGCTGTTAGCTTGCTCTAATATTAGTGATCGTTTCACTTTCATCCAGGTATGATCTTCGTCTTGCAGCTGTCCTACATTCTTGCACAGGTGCAAATATTCGCGACGGCATGGTTGCGACGTCATTAATAAAACTTTATATTCTGATGCTCGCTCGATCATTTCATCTAGCTGTGACATGCCTACTGGTAGACGTGATAAAGCGTCTGCAATGACATTATCTTTCCCCTTTTATGTACATAATTTTTAAATTATATTCCTATAGTGCTAATGCCCAACGGGCTAGTCTGGCATGTAATAGTTTTCAGGTTAATAGGAAGCTTAAGGCTTGGTGATCATAGAACAATTTAATTGATTTGCCATAAACATAATAATTAAATTTTTGCAGAGCCCATACAACACTGAGTGCTTCCATTTCGGTCACCGAATATGCTCTTTCACATTGAGTAAGCACTCGGCTGGCAAAAGCTATTCCCATTGGTTTCTTCTACTTGAAACAGACATGCTCCTAAACCATAGGATGAAGAGTCGGTGGCTATACAAAAATACCGGGTCATATCCGGATGATAGAGCATTTGTGCGTTCACTAAGGCTCCTTTGATCTCTTCATAAGCTTGCTGACACTCTGCAGACCAGTTCCATGTGACATTTTTTCGCAATAAGGTGAGCAAGGCTTCATTGTTGAGCAGCTGATTCGGCACATAACGTCGGAAAAAGGAGACTAGTCCGATAAATGATTTTAACTGTTTTTTGTTTGTGGGCTGTGGGAATTCTTTGATCGCTTGTATCTTCTTGGTATGAGGCATTATTCCGGAAGGTGATGTGTTCAAGGAATTTAAGCTGAGCCCTCCCAAATTTTGATTTTTCAAGATTTGCAGTTATTCCTGCTTCTGCTAGCTTTTTTTAACACTCTTTCCAGGATTTCTATATGTTGTTCCCATGTGCTTGTGGCGACTAGGTCATCCACGTAAAGAGTAACTTTTTCTAATAAGTCTGCACCTAGCGCTTGGTCCAATGCCGTAATGAATACGCCTGCGCTTACGTTGAGTCCAAAAGGTAACACTTTGAATTGATAACTCCTTCTATTGAAAATGAAGGCGGTGAATTTTCTAGGTTCCTTGGTTAGCGGGATTTGCCAGTAACCACTTCGCATATCTATCGAGGTGAGATATTTGACTCCATAGAATTTCTGTATTTGTTCTTCTAAATTCACCGGTCTCGTCCTAACGGGTACTATAAATTTATTAATGTTCCTGGCGTCTAGGACAAGTCTGGTTTTTCCATCTGGCTTGGCAACAACTACCAGCGGACTGCTGTACGGCGAAAAGGATGGTTCTATTACACCCCATTGCAGCATTTTTTATATTTCTTTGTTAACTGCCTCCCTTTGTCCACGGTACTGAATATGATGCTTGGCAGAATATCGCATGGGTAAACACATCTATATTGTACATATACCCTTTGATGATTCCAGGTTTTTCAGAGAAAACATCACTGTAGTTATTCAATAACTGTGTGAGCTGCTTTCGTTGGGATTCAGTTAGATAACATGATTCTTGTGCTTTGTTGTTAAGGGTTTCGGTCCAGCGAAGCGTTTCGTTGTGAGCTACGTCCGAATAATATTCTCCCTGGCCCCTTAAATTGCTGCTTAATTGAAATATGGGCATCTCTTCGCTTTTTACTCGTACACTCAGGTAATCTTTACCGGGTGTACTTACTGTTCATATTAAATCCAGTAAAATCTGCTTATTTTCATTCAGTAGGAAGATCTTCCCGCTGGAGAACTCAATTTTTGCTTTCTTCTCGCTCAGGAAACCTCCCCCCAGGATGCAGGTTACTCTCAAACCTTTGACTACGAGAAAGATACATTTTACGTTATCTTCCCCTAGGCATAAATCTACCAGCACCTGATACTGAACGTTTTGTGCTTATGCTGCCATGGCTCCAATGACACAGCAGTTTTGTACAGGAAATGTCGGTAAGTTGTGGTTTTGGCTCAAGGTTTTGAATAGATCATAGCTCATAACATTAGTAGTGGCACCTGTATCTATGTATATTTCTACTGGCAATTCATTAATTCTAGCTTTTATGATGGTTTGTACTTCAGTTATTTCTTTTTTGTAACATTGTTTTGGTTCCATAAGTAAACCATGTTGTGTACTGTTTCCATCTTGGTACCTCAGTAATAATATATTATCGTGGGTATTGTTTATAAGTGTGCCCCCCGTTTTTTCGCCGACCATCAATTGGGAGCTTATTGTGGCCGTTGTTCATTTGACAGTCTTGCACTATGGTGGTTTCCATCAGTGGGCATTTCTACTATCCTTAAGCTGCTATTAGAGTCTGTCCATGTTTGTGGTATTGCATTAGTATTCTGCATAGAATTCCTATAGTCACACTGGTACTGGTTACCGTTAGGAGGCGGTGGTGGTGGCATAGAAGTTTGCATCCACTGCACCGGGTAAGTGCGGTTGGCACTTCTGCTTTCTTGCGGCCATTGACCTTCATTTCGACGTTTGTTATTGTAGTTATTATTACTGTTACTGTAGCCGGGATGTCCTCTATCTTCCCACCTACGTTTTTGATTGTAAGATGGTTGACGTTTCCGTTCTTCCTGTTTTGTTCTGCGGATTGATCTTCCTTTCCATTTCCGTGACTTCCAAAATTGGAATTGTTGTTGCCATTTTTAAACTTGCGTGGTGAACCATTACTGTTCTCCCGATCTTCATTTATCCTATTTTCTTCCTGGGAGAGATCGATTTCGTCCAGCACAGACAAGTACCGTTCCAGATCATTTTCGGGTACATTTATTAATTTGTCTCGTATATAACAGGGCAATCGTAATTTTAAGATTCTGATCACATCACGGGCTGATATAGGGTCATCCCAATATCTAGTTTTGTTGATATATTTTTCATAATATTTACGGAGTGTACCTTGTTTGTGATTGTACATTTGCGGGCTGTATACTTCAGTCCTCAGGCGTTCTTGAATAGCCTTAGACCAGTATCTGTCTACAAAAGATTTTTCAAATTGTGCCAGGCTATGGCAATTTTCTATGACTGCATTTGCCCATAAGGCAGCGTCGCCTTGTATGTGTACGATTATGAACTGAATTTTTTGGCGTTCATTCCAGGCACTCGGTAATACATTTCGGAATCCTTTTATGAAGATTACCGGATGTACTGTCTTCTTTTCCGCATTAAATACTTGGAATTGTCTGTGTTTTATTAAGCTTTCATCAATGTTATTGCTTGTGGAAGTAGGAGCTGCCCCCACGGGGTTATGAATAGGAATGCTTCCCGTAAATTGTATGTTTTCTCTTTCCGAATCGCTGTTTTGTTGGTATGAACTAAACGTAATGTTCTCATTACCGTACACGTTCCTAACAGGCGTGCCACAGTTGTTGTGAAGCATTTGCAAATGTGCACGCTCGAGTTCCGCAATTCTGTGTGTCATTTCTTGCTGCTACAGCGATACCACAGTCTAACATAACAGTCGCGACACTCACTGCTGTAAAAGTTGTTGCCGTATGACAGATGGAGCGACACTAGCGCTCCAAGCGGCAGGTAACGTGAACGTCAGACGCGTCGTAAGCATAATATTTGTTTGCATCCATTTCCTACGTAATTTCCGAATTATTTGAGTTATTTTCTTCCCTCCAAGGGTTTGTGTAGTATCAGCAGGCATATATGTTTCTAAAAATGATTCTAAAATAAGCGCAAGTGTGGATAAAAACCATGAATGGAGTGGCAAGCTACAACACATTCGTGAAGAAACACTTGTGACATTGGACAGAATTGCAGCTTACCACGTTGATATCAAAAGAATATAAACACACAGATTCACATGTAAGAAGCACAGACATGCACCTCTACATGCAAAAGCTATCGACAGCTCGTTTATCGTTCTGTGGACCTACTGTGTTTGTCATTGTCGCCTGTTCCACAAGTACGAGCTTCATCTTTATATTATTCTATGTGGGACAAGCAGCTGCCAAATAGTGGGAGAAATATGCTGAAAAATTAATGAGCTGATTACATTAAATTTCATGAAAAACCAAATATTTGAATAATTTTCAAACAAGCTGTCAGCGAACAAGATGCTAACAAAATAGTGTCATCAGACGAAAGAAGCAAGGACAATTAAGTGACTAACAAGAGAAGTGAATGAAATACATACCAAAGAAATCAGCAGCCCAAATGAGCCAACTTCTTCAGTTTCTTATTTGCTTTCTTGTTGTTAGAAAAAAAGTCTTGATTCCAATATTTGAGCCGGTAAACGAGTCTCACTTTAACCAATATCTTGATCAACAGCAGCTTAGTTTCTTTAGAACATCCAGGAGGAAGACTTGGGATAGCCATCAACAAGTCCACATATAATTCATCATAGTTTTTCTTGTGAGAATGTTCATCAAAATCTGAAGCCAACTGATTTTCACAATCCCTTTAAATAAACAAACATTTTCACGGCAAATAACCAAGCTTCCAAATTTTTCTTCATAACTTTTGAAATGGCAATAAAAACTGTCGAATCTTTGTGGCAGTTTCCTCTTCATCGTCGGTTGAGGTGGCTTATTTGGAATGCCAATCAGTGTGGGTGCTGCATTCCACATGAGTTTGTTGTTGTCTGCGTTCATGTTTGTTCGAAATGTAGCGAACAAAACCTGATATTATTATACAGGTAATCTGGGTCTTTCTTCATAAGGTCTGCTCGTCTGCTATTAACATGTCATTTTCTGCTCCTAAAACGAAACATTCATCATTTATACACATATAGTTTGCAAGTGAACCCTGACGATACAGTTTAGTAACATCATGGTATGTGCCTCTCAGGATCCTTAGGAAACCTAAAAAAAAAGACAGTTGTGGTGTCGTCTTCCTGTTGTTGCTGCAATTTATTGCGCTATAAACGCTCCTGATGGTAAAAACCATTGTATAAATCAAAATAAACAATCACTATTCGCTTTCACGATCGCTCTGAACTCAAAGTTTAACCTACCGGCCGCTTGGGGCGCTGCTGGCGCTGTAGGCAACAAAATCGAGGCGAAATCTCGCGACTGTAATGTTCGGCCGCTTGGGGCGCTGCTGGCGCTGTAGGCAACAAAATTGAGGCGAAATCTCGCGACTGTAATGTTAGACTGTGGCGATACTGGCAATTTGTATGTCGCTTCGCTTTTTTCACCTGCGAGTGGTAGCGTGTCTACTGTGGGTTGTTTACATACAGCTGCTCTGTTAGTTACTTTTTGCAGAGCAGACTGTATTTTGCTTCCTACACGTTCTGTGATCTGGCTTTCTTTTTCAGTGAGCCAGTCATGGAACTCTTTTTCTACTTTCTGGGCTTGATCATTTAAAGCGTTTCTATGGTTTCTTTTTGTATCATTTCTAAATTGTCCATTCGGTTTGCAAGCTGTTCTACTTCCTCCCGGATGACTGTGTGTGCCGTCTGAAGCGTTTGCACATCTTGTGCTATGTTGCTTAGAATGTTAGGCAGTTCGGCATGTGCTTTCTTTATTTCTGTCATTTCTGAATGTATCTTTTCGAACATTGTACCCATACTTTCTATTAAGACCTTTTCTCTTTCTTCATTTTGTTCCCTTATCTGATTGACTAGCTGTTCGTTCTTTTTCTCTAATTTCCGTAAAAATTCAGCAAATGGATCCAATATTGGTGAGGCTACCGGTGTGGTAGTTGTTCTAATCATTGGAAAATTATCACTAGCCCTACTAGTAGCACCTATCGGTTTTACTGTTATCGTCTGCTGGCTACTTCCTGGCATATCACCGGAAACTACATTGTTTACATTTTCTCCCCCCCCCCCCAATCACTATTAATATTTAGTAAGTCAGTGTCACTATCCATATTGCTCAATAATTGCACATTATTTGTAACATTGGACACATTATCTGGTTGCAAATCTAACACATGTCCAACTTTTCCCATAATGACGATAACTTTCACCGGGCTAACTACAAATGCGGACTAAGATCACAAGTCAAACTGCTTATTGTTTCCAAAATCACAAAATATTAATATCTACACCACTGTGTAACATCTATGATACTATACTTTGATGATACGGGCCTATGTAGCAAGCTTTTATGCATAGTGGTCCTTACCTTGATTTCTTTTTTCTTTTCTTTTCTTTTCTTTTTGCTATCTCGTCCTCTCAGGGTCTATACAGCTCTTCTCCTCTTTCCTCGTTCAAGTTTATACATGAAATGTAATTTGATAGACATTAGAATACATACAATAGATGTTAACAATTACATAATACGAACCCTAAAAAAAAAATTTATCTCTTCGGGCCCCACGTAACAGGGTGCTATTTATTATATCTCTTAAAAAAAATAATGTAACTATTTATTTAGAGAAAACACTCTTTTAGTAAATTTGTTTGTCCTTTGATTTATCGTGATCTGTTACTGATTTTTAGTTAAGTTAGTTTTTACGTTTAGCTTTCAAAAAAAAAAAATTACAAAAGAGATATAATAAGCAAAATAATGAATTTCGTAGGTTGCCAATTACGTATTGTATCTGGTTTTACAGAGTGCCAGGCTCCCTACAAATCACTGCAAATGCAGTAGCGTAGTATTACTCAGCTCTGAAATTATTACTATCACAGAAAATAGACATGTTATAATAAAATTATTTCACTGGATTCCTTCAATTAATCTCACTGAATATTTTAACATAATTTCTTCCGCTCCGGCTATCAGACATTGTGCTATGAAAAAATATTTATAAATGTACCACGTAATGGCGGCTAATTGTTATCAGTCAGAGATCACTGTTACTCGTTCCACAGCAGCTGGAAACATGCTAAATAATTTTCATTAAATATTCTTTCCATGTTGAAAGGAAAGTGCGAGTATTAGTTGAGGACCAATTGGATGAAAATCAGTGTGGGTTTAGGCCTCTTAGAGGCTGTCAGGACCAGATCTTTAGCTTACGGCAAATAATGGAGAAGTGTTATGAGTGGAACAGGGAATTGTATCTATGCTTTATAGATCTAGAAAAGGCATATGACCGGGTTCCTAGGAGGAAGTTATTGTCTGTTCTACAAGATTATGGAATAGGAGGCAAACTTTTGCAAGCAATTAAAGGTCTTTACATGGATAGTCAGGCAGCAGTTAGAGTTGACGGTAAATTGAGTTCATGGTTCAGAGTAGTTTCAGGGGTTAGACAAGGCTGCAACCTGTCTCCACTGTTGTTCATATTATTTATGGATCATATGTTGAAAACAATAGACTGGCTGGGTGAGATTAAGATATGTGAACACAAAATAAGCAGTCTTGCATATGCGGATGACTTAGTTGTGATGGCAGATTCGATTGAAAGTTTGCAAAGTAATATTTCAGAGCTAGATCAGAAATGTAAGGACTATGGTATGAAGATTAGCATCTCCAAAACGAAAGTAATGTCAGTGGGAAAGAAATATAAACGGATTGAGTGCCAAATAGGAGGAACAAAGTTAGAACAGGTGGACGGTTTCAAGTACTTAGGATGCATATTCTCACAGGATGGCAACATAGTGAAGGAAGTGGAAGCGAGGTGTAGCAAAGCTAATGCAGTGAGCGCTCAGCTACGATCTACTCTCTTCTGCAAGAAGGAAGTCAGTACCAAGACTAAGTTATCTGTGCACCGTTCAATCTTTCGACCAACTTTGTTGTATGGGAGCGAAAGCTGGGTGGATTCAGGTTACCTTATCAACAAGGTTGAGGTTACGGATATGAAAGTAGCTAGGATGATTGCAGGTACTAGTAGATGGGAACAATGGCAGGAGGGTGTCCACATTGAGGAAATCAAAGAAAAACTGGGAATGAACTCTATAGGTGTAGCAGTCAGGGCGAACAGACTTAGATGGTGGAGTCATGTGACATGCATGGGAGAAGCAAGGTTACCCAAGAGACTCATGGGTTCAGCAGTAGAGGGTTGGAGGAGTCAGGGTAGACCAAGGAGAAGGTACCTGGATTCGTTTAAGAACGATTTTGAAGTAATAGGCTTAACATCAGAAGAGGCACCAATGTTAGCACTGAATAGGGGATCATGGAGGAATTTTATAAGGGTGACTATGCTCCAGACTGAACGCTGAAAGGCATAATCAGTCTTAAATGATGATGATGATGATGATTCTTTCCATAAGATAAATGTGGCGTGGGTTCTTGAAATAACACACGGAGATCACTTTATACTAATATATTCTTACTGGGACACAGTTTACACCATTAAATATTAGCAATTACATTACGAGAGAAACAAATGCTAGCGCAGTACAATAGCTTGCGTAGCTTATTCCAGTTAACACCAGAATGAACAAAACAAAAGAGACTAGACAGAAGAATGAACATTGCATTGTGTTTTATACTCTTACAAAGATGATAATACTTCTTTTAATTAGTTACACATTATAATCTCATACAATAAAAATAATGTATTTTCTGCATCTATTGATCTATATTGTATATTTTTACAGTTAGTGTTATTACCTTTCGCAGATAAATCGATGTTTGCAGTTCATTTTGAGTCACATACAGTCATTTTTATTTATGTTTCACCTCGATAATGGTGAATATTGCAGAAGGGACACTACAGAGGTAAAGATTGAAGAAATGTGTATTTTCTTGCTTGTCTCTTGTCTATATTGGTTTTATGTATCCTATATTTAATTTTATGTCACACAAAATGGCAAGTTATTAGCTAATAGACAGTAAAGAGTGCAACTTTTCTGAAGCGTTCTTGTTCTCCCAATTACAAATAATCCCATCCGCTATTAATGGCGAGTTTTTTAAAAAAAATAAAAATGAGTGCCAGGGTCATTCTATGTCAGATCAACAAATGAAACCATCGTTTTCAACCTTACCCACTTGGATTTAAATGGAATTAAGTAAGCCTATAATATTCATAAATACTACCACAAATTAATTTTTTCACATTTTTCTGATAAAAAGTTACCGAGTAATGGACTTTCAAAAATTGAAAAAATGGCAAATTTTAAACTCGTGGAACAATGTTCTTTTCTTTATAACTCGTGTTCTAATTAAGCTAGAACAATAAATTTTACTTCATTGGAAATCTCTTTTAAAGGCCTTTTATATGATACCAAACATCATTAGTTTAATATAATATACACATTGTTTATAAAAACAACATTGTTCAATTTATCGAATTTGGAAAAACTGTATTTTTAAAATTCTCAAAAAAATATAGGTGAAAGATACACTTTACATCTACATATTCTGAAAGTTTCAACTTGGGATGAGCATGAGATCACTTTCAAAAGCAATTTTATGTTTACCACAATTCTCCAAAATCACAATCAGATAGGTGACTATTTTGCTACACATAAAAATATTACAGTGTTAGATTTTGTTACATGGTCCACAAATTGTACTTTTGAAATGAATAACTGCTTATTACACTTTAGTGCTAACTATTTATTAATAGCTGTAATACCACGGGAAAAAAGGAATAAAGGAAGCTATCTCTCATTATATATAAAATGATTCTTTGGTGTTACTATCTGCAATCTAATCAGTATTTTATCTCTGGTTAATATTGTCATCAATTTTCACCTATTGTTGAAAGTGACCCACACATTCTTTTGTTGTGAGGCAGCTGTAGTGAAAGTATGTGATTAACTCTGAAATGTGCTTTGAATTCAGCTTAAAGGTACTTTTGTACAAACATCACAAGAGTGTGTAAGTTTGTATGCTTACAACCAGTTAATGTTTGCATACTGTTAACATAGTGAAATATTTTTTTACAGGAAGTAAAAGAATAGAGAAGTAATATTGTGTAGTACTGAATATAGAAAGCTGGAGCATTCAACTTCAAAAACATTTTTTTAAATTAGTTTGTTCACTTGAGAAATATAAAAAGCCTAAAATTTTAGCTTTGTGCTGTAATCCATTTGATGAAAAGGGCCACAATAAACACAAGAAAAACTTACGACCTGTTTCACAATGGATGATACCAAAAAGTGTGTGACAACTGCCGTAAAAAAATTCCACTAGTAGAAATTTGTGATACGTCTAGCACAGAAAATGATGATGATCTACTGTATTCTGTGGTGAAACAAGTAAGTGAAAAGGTTTCATGTAGTAGTGACGTACAATACATTGCAGCAAGTGAGGCCTCAGAAAGGTTGAATGCTTCTTTGCAGTCCATTGGTGAATCGTCAATTAAGAAGAAACGACTGTGTGAAGCAAAATATCCTAAGGAAAAACTAATTAAATTAACTTCAACAATTCAAACAATGGTATTACAGCTTCCTTCCGAAATAGAAGAAGAGGTACATGATCATGCAGAATCTGAGATGATCGGTCAGCTAAAAGATAAATTTCATACATGTACATCTCAAAGTAAACAGATGGAAATTCTTACCATTTTACCTAAAAGCTGGAGTGTTAAGAAGCTTCAAGATGGCTCTAAGAGTAAAAGGTTTGGTGAAGGCCAAGGGAATTTTGTCTTCACCTAACTCAAAACCTGGCAAAATTCTTGATCAAACAACTGCTGATTTTGTTAGAAACTTTTATTGACCTGATGAGATAAGCAGTACAATGCCTCAGAAAAAAAAGATTTTGTGCTTGTGAAAGATAACAGAGGAAAACTGCATTTACAAAAACGGCTTGTTTTAAGTAATTTGAAAGAAATTTACCTGAACTTTAAAGACAACCATCCAGAGCTCCACATTGGATTTTCGAAGTTTGCAGACCTACGTCCCAAAAATTGTGTTTTAGCTGGAAGTAGTGGTACACATAGTGTCTGTGTGTGTACTACCCATCAAAACTTCAAACTCATGCTGACTGGATGTAACATTCCACAGCTGACAAAGGATGAAGATAATCCAATAAAAACTTACAAAGACTGCATTGCAAGAGTTGTACGTAATCTGTCATTACCTGCTTGTCATTTTGGTGAATGTAAATTTTGCCCTGGCCCAGAAACATTTAAGACATATTTACAAGATTTGTTGAATACTAATGATATTGATAATATAACTTATCAGCAATGGGTTTCTGTTGATCACACATCTCTAGAAACAATCATAAAATCATCTGACAACTTTATTGATGGATTTTTGATAAATTAAAATTCCTTACACGAGATTCATTTGTTGCTAGTCAACAATCAACCTTCCAAAAGAGACTAAGAAATGAACTTAAAGAAGGCGAGGTCTTAGTGATCTGTGACTTTTCTGAGAATTACTCCTTTGTCATCCAGGAGGAAGTTCAAGGCTATCACTGGACAAACATGCAAGCAACGATTCATCCCATTGTTGCTTATTACAAGGATGGGAACAAACTCGAGCACAAAAGTCTTGTAATCATATCAGAATGCTAACACATGACACTGTTGCTGTGCATTTGTTCCAATCGTACTTTATGGACTTCCTGACTGTTAAATTCTGTAAAAAAAACAAGAAAAATATATTATTTCTCTGATGGAGCAGCAGCTCATTATAAAAATAGGAAGAACTTCATCAACCTGTGTCATCATGAATATGATTTCCAAACTGAAGCTGAATGGCATTTTTCAGCCATCTCACATGGGAAGGGAGCTAGTGATGGTGTTGGTGGAACAGTTAAACGACTTGCAGCTCGAGCAAGTCTGCAACGGCCATACAGTGATCAAATAATGACATCAAAACAACTTTATATGTTTGTCAAGGATGACATAGAAGGGATGAACTTCAAGGATGCTACTAAAGAAGATCACAAAAATGAAGAAATGAAACTTATGGAGAGATTTGAGAAATGCCGCAAAATTTTAGGGACACAAAAACTTAACACTTTTATTCCTTTTAACAAGGACAAAATAATAACAAAAGTGTATTCAAACTCTGATGATAGTAAAATTGAACTGGTGACAGTTTCTGACAGTGATACAATACCGTTCAAAGACATAAAAGGATATGTTGCTTGTGATTATAATGGACACTGGTGGTTAACCTGTGTACTTGAAAAAAATCAGGAGAAGGATGAAATCACAGTTAGTTTCTTACATCCACATGGACCATGATGGTCTTTCCATAAGCAGTAGGGAAGTAGTGGCAATCGTGAACCCTCAAACTGCTATTTGGTGAACATATAACTTCTCCAGTGCAAAAATGTTGATGTGCAACAGACTGATCAGTTCGAAGCATGAAGAAGTGCACTAATAGGACGCCTATTTGTAAATAATAGTAATTACTAACTGAATTTAGGTCTGATCTCAGGTATTCATCTTTCTGTGTTTTTTTTTTTAAGTTTTCATTTTGTATTTATTAATTACAGAAGCATAAAAAAACGTTGTTTTGTCAATTATAAGTTATTTATAATTTCCACATTTTACAACAACATACAGCTGGTGAGAAGTAGGCCT
Source organism: Schistocerca piceifrons (assembly GCF_021461385.2). Taxonomy (NCBI): domain Eukaryota; kingdom Metazoa; phylum Arthropoda; class Insecta; order Orthoptera; family Acrididae; genus Schistocerca; species Schistocerca piceifrons. Next base: position 480,341,869 of record NC_060139.1, read on the forward strand.
AATATCTAAAATAAATTAGTTTTTACGAATTTTTAAAGCACCACCCTTATCGTAAAATTGCTTTTGATTGTGATCCCATGCTCATCCCAAGTTGAAACTTTCAGAATATGTAGATGTAAAGTGTATCTTTCACATATATTTTTTTGAGAATTTTAAAAATACAGTTTTTCAAAATTCGGGAAATTTCAAGAACGTTTTTTTTAACATTTTGTGTATATGTATTAAACTAATGATATTTGGTATCATACAAAAGCTCTTTAAAAGAACTTTCCAATGAAGTAAATTTTATTGTTCTAGCTTATTTAGAACACGAGTTGTAAAGAAAACAACAACAAAAATTTGTCATCTTTTCAATTTTTGAAGGTCCATTACTCAGGAACTTTTCGTCAGAAAAATGTGAAAAAATTAATTTGTGTCATGATTTATGAGTAATATATGCATACTTAATTTCAAAAATATCTGAGAGGATCCGGTTTTAGCAATCGTTGATTTGACATGGAATTGCCCGCCAGGCTGTCAAACCGGCCGACTGGAAGCAGGAGAGGCACCAAAGAACATTTCAATTTCCACTGTCCTGAATATAGTTTGATGGCATCGCTTACAAAATATACACGTTTCAATTCAACAGAGCAAAATATGGTGACGTGCGATAGAATAATACTGCGTGAAGAGGTGTGGCACTGCACTTTGGCACACTTAAGACCAAATAACATGTCTTACATTTTCTCTAACACATATGTTTTATGTTTCAAACCTTTCAGAATGATGTGCCCTACAAGGTGGACATAGTTTTTTGAAAATTCGACTTTGTTTAGTATTGACCCGGTTTGCAAATATCGTAGATCCGGGGCTGATGTGCAGAGCAGCCTGAGTATAACTCAGGGTAGTTTCCACGTGACCCATTTTTCGTTTAGTGATTTTGCTGTTTCCCCATCGTTTACTTTCACGCAAATGAAAACAAAATGGATATCTGTGGCCGAGAGGTACAAGTGAATTAAAATACATCCACATAATTACGGAAGGCTAAAATACATTATTAGTTTCAGATTTTATTTTATTTCCACTTTTCTGACAGTCAAGCATTAATCGCCTTCCAGAACAATGAAGTTATTTTTGTCTGTTTGCTAAACAAATTTGGCTTTTATTAACCTTTTTCACAGAGGCAGTCAATGTCTTTGAAACGAAATTTTAAATTCCACAGTACTGGCTAGTTTCAGCTGTTCGCTGCGTTTTATGTGACGTTTTCATCTTCTAACACGTATTGCATTATGCCATAATAAAGAACCAAACATGATGTAATACAGTACTGGTGCTCCATGAAAATGTACACCCCGAAAACCACACCAAAAAGCTTAATATCAGGTCGAGGTCTACTTCATTGGAAATCTGGACATACGAATGTGTACCTTAAGTTGCAGTTTAAATGTGCATATTTTAGTATGGTTCACGAAATTCTGATGCTCTTAGAGTACTTTATGATGTCTTCCTTCTTTTACAACATAATGTAAGATCTTTTAATGTTTTACATGTACATACATACGGGCTTCCTACGTCATGGTAGCTGCGCAAGTGTTGTGTTGCCTGTTACCTGGCGCTCTCTGGCAACTGCTGAAACGAACCTATTCCTAACAGGTCGTGGAAAAATATTGCGAATGCTGGTGTGAAAAGCCTTACTTTGAAAGTAAATATCCTTTAACTTAAGTTAGACTATGTGCGAGAATGTACCATGAATTTCTCTCATTTAAAAATCAACTCTTGATGACGAGCCATTTAGAAGAATTTTGAACCCTGAAGATCAGACATTTATGTCATTATTAAAAATTTTACTGGCACATTTGTGTGATATATATTAGTGTAACACACGCAAAAAAATCAACATCATATGTGAAAGATTAGCTTCTCTTGAAGCTTATTAACCTTAGAGGACAATATTATATGTGAAAGCTTTGCCTTTCTTGTAGCAACACTGTGTATATTTAAACCATTAACTTGTATGTTTCTGCTACTTAACAATGATGTTGCTATTGGCTGACTCATCACGCGTCCTATGCTCTAAATATTCACTGTCATCGGCTGACGAGATCACGTGACATGAGCTATGGCTGGCTTACAAAAGCGCATCGCAATCTCGATTTCAGTGATTTGAAAAGTAACATGCAGTGTTTGGTGGAATTCCAATGTGTACTTTCGTAATATGAAAATACGCAGCGTACATGTTGCTGCATATCAAAGATATTTCCAAAACGTTTTTTCCCCTGAGTTACGTTTTCTAAAGTGCCGGGAAATTCTACACCCATGTCCAAAACCATAACCATTCAAAGGAGTGATAAGTTTTGCAGTTCCGGGGAAAAATATACTGCCACTTAAGATGGAAGAAGTGTGTTTTCAGCCGGGAGAAAGTTATTTTTAACCAGGAAAAACCCGGGAATTTTTTTTACTTGTCCGCTTATACACCCTGTAAAACGATGTGAAAGGAATAGAAATAGAACATTACATTTAAGCCAGTCAATCGAATAGAATTAATGATCAAACCCATTTCGGTACACTTTAAAAAATTAATGCACCTGACAAGATCCGAACCCACAAGCTAATGCACGGGAAGGTCTTACTGTATCTCTTGCAACACGCAAACAGTCTAGAAAATTCTACTTCCTTAAAGCTATTGAGCATCACGTAAAATACCGAATTTTGTTGGTCTATTACTCGCAAACAAGGGACCAATGGGATGAATGGCTGCAAGGTATCTTAACCAATATCACCTATATATAGGTGGGTTTCAAATGTCGAACCCATCGCTGGGGACCTCTCCTTGAAAGCACCAAGATTAATCAAGAGTGGAACACCACCATAGTTTACCGGGTCCACCTAGAAAACTTTGAAACGAATTTCTTCACAGCTTAGGAACTCAAACTGAGTCCAATAATGCCTTTACCACATAATTTCTGGCCTACCAAGGATCCGTTAGGTTGTAGTCAGAGTGGCTCTGATATCGGTGTATTCCGGAGATGGCCGATCTTTTTAAATCCCACTAAGTGTGCGATCACACTCTAGCTGATCGTATCTCCCAAGTGTGCAAACATCGGCCAACAGTCGATGAAATTCAGATCAGTTTGTTTTCTTCAGTCAAATCGACCGACGTTCTCGAACACAAAATATTTAGCGTGAGAAACTGGTAAGTATAGTCCAAGAAAGGGAGCTCGTGGCATCCTGAGTGTGAAAATATAGTTTGGGATCCATGGACTGATATCGCAGGTTTATTCGAAGCTTCAAATAGACAAAATCTTTATTGGAAATTTTAGGCATAAATTATAATGTCAAAAATAAATTTGTTCAAGTGAAACAGGTGGCCTATCTTATAGGCTTATAGCTACTGTACTGGAGCTTTTATGTGGTAGGTTGTTATTAGTTGTCTACAAATTATTATTACTGCATAAAGGCGTTTTAGGCCAGTAGGGTTGTAATTCTGTCAATATGAAGTGGTGTACAAATGTGGCATACGGTATGTACGAGAGTCGACTGAAAAGTAATGCCTCCACCTTCGTTAACTCTTCAACAATTGGTATGCAGCAGGTATTGGCTTGTTCTGTAGCCTCTTCTCTACAACTCCAGTTGGTGGGAACCCTTAGCATTGAACGGTTGTGTTGTTATTGTGTAAAGTATGGAACCCTGCACAGACGGTCGGTCAGTGCGATTTAAGCAACGTGGGGTCATTGAATTCTTGGCAGTAGAAGGTGTCACCCCAAAGGAGATTCATCAAAGAGTGAAAGCAGAATGGAGAAAGGCGTCACCTTAGTTCTCGGCACGCGAGAACAATTCCAAATTTCAAGTCTGTGCGCTTTCATTTCAGGAGTCAACAAAAAAAAATGGTTCAAATTGCTCTGAGCACTATGGAACTTAACTTCTGAGGTCATCAGTCCCCTAGAACTTAGAACTACTTAAACCTAACTAACCTAAGGACATCTCACACATCCATGCCCGAGGCAGGATTCGAACCTGCGACTGTAGCAGTCGCGCGGTTCCAGACTGAAGCGCCTAGAACCGCTCAGTCACCCCGGCCGGCCAGGAGTCAACATCTGGGATACCCATCGTGCACAGATCTTCCGATAGGCAAGCAAAGCAATAATGTGACCCAAACGTTCTTGTGAAATGCTCGAGTGTGCTTTCAGTTTCTCTCTGAGTGATATGACGATCGTCCTGAATCAATCTGTCAACATTTTGCTTGTGAAAGTTGGTGGTTGCTGTCACAGGACGTCCAATTCTTTGTTTGTCACGCAGGTCAGATGTTCCCGCCTCAACACCTTTAAACTTACTCTCCCAACGACGCACAGTCTCAGATCAACACAATCACCATACACTGCTTTCATTCCTGGATGAATCTTCTTTGGGGTGACACCTTCTGCTGTCAAGTATTCAATAACTGCACGTTGCTCAAAACGCACTGACTGACGGTTAGCACAGGGTTCCGTACTTTACACTGTAACGACGCAACCGTTCGATGCTAAGGCTTCTCGCCAACTGTAGAGGTGGCAAAAAATAACGTAACTGATATAAATAACCGGTTACTGAGAAGTAACGGTTACTGCGATAACCGTTCCTCTGATACAGGCAGTTATTTCAATAACTGTCTAATGTCAACAGTGCCTCGCGCCATCTGTTGACCGAAGATCGTACTACGCTTTCCCGTCAACTCATCGGAGATCTGGCTAGGAACTAGGGAGAGGGTAGACCATTTGGAAGGCGTTCTATAGGCCATGGGAATAACTGTGAGGCTGGGCGCCATCTGTTGATAAGAACTGTGTACTATATAGTGCGTCTTCGTTATTTTTAGCACAAACAATTAAATAAAGTTAATGACCGAGCGGTGGCTGATAGGAGCTGCAGTACAGGCATTAACAAGTGCGGTCGTTCCCTTAAGCCACCGCCTCATATGTCAATTTAGCTTGGACGGGTAGTATAAAGAGAGGTACCATAAGGAATTCGAGCGACTATGGAAATAACTGTCAGAGATTGGTATTTTCCTCTGGCAGTTACCGTTATTGGCTCACAGTTCTCGCTCTCTGGCAGTTATCGGGCTACCATTATAGGTAACCTGGAAGTTGGTAACGGAAGAACTGTGTGGTTGTGTTCCTGACACAGTGACTCCAGTCTTAGACCCCGGTGATATTTCAGAGACGATAGTTACTGGAGCGAACAAATATTTACGTACTTCTTCGGAAATAGCCGCTGGTCATTGCGAATGACAAATAACATGTCAGGAAGAATAACATAATACAGCTGAATATAATAATTGTTATCCTCATGATTTGTCAGGAGATTGTCAAAATATGTGAATATATTACAGTAACTGCTAATATTTACAGAATTGATACACTGTCAGAATAAAACACAGTTACGTACTTTTAATAAATTATCATACACAGAATACCCGATCTTGACTGTTGCAACCAAGTGCTGTCAAAACTGAAATATAGCAAAATTTTTTACCTAAGCTGGTCTATCAGTCTGTGTTACGATATTCATCTACAGAGTAGAAGGAGGGGTCAGTGGAAGCGTCCGATTCCACCCGTCTGCTTTGAAGTAAAAACGTGTTGTGGTGTGTGAATGTCATTACGGCACGGTGTTTATGAGTTGGTTTTTGTGTGTGTGTGTGTGGGGGGGGGGGGGGGAGGGAGGGGGGGCTGGCCGATCTAGTTTGCAGTGCCGGAATTTGCTGGTGGTAATTAATTTTTTTTTTTTTTTTAGCTGTGATGTTTTGTGTATTTATGGAGTATTGAATGTGATTTAATTTATGTAGGGATGATTGATTTGTGGACTTTTGGGATTGTGGATTTATTTTTCGCAGTTGTAGGTGTTGGTTTTTTGGCACCAGTAGCTGTGGTGGACCTATATAGGTCACCGGAAATGACCGATTCCCATTTTCATAGTTGTACATGTTGATGTTTTGCTATCGTCATCTGGGGTTTACCTATGTAGGTCAAGGGAAATGTCAGATTCCAATTTTCGTTCTTTTAGTTGTGGGCATTGGTGTTTTGGTATGGTCACCTATGGTTGACCTATAGTGTTCAAGGGAAGTGTCTGATTCCTGCAAATTTTTGTTGGTGTAGCAGAATGCTGTATTTTTTTTCTTCATTTTGTGTTTTGGGATCATGGTTTTTTTTTTTTTTTTTTTTTTTTTTTTTTTTTTTTTTTTTTTTTTTTTTTTTTTTTTTTTTTGCTAGCCTGTCCTCACCCTAAAACCCCCAACTTCCCGCAGTTGTCCCGTTGGTTTGATTGTATCTTTGTTGGTTGATGTTATTGTATTATTTATATGTATCTTCGTGTTTGTTGCCATGTGTGTGTGTGTGTGTGTGTGTAGTGACGTCATGGACACACTTAAAATAGCCATTTCCGGCATATTGATGATGGGTGGAATCAGACACTTGTGTATCAAAAAGTCTTTCAAACACACTAAAACCGTGCTTTATCTGAAACCAAGTTTTTAATGGTTGCTGACTCTGGCAGTTTATTGAAAATGCATGTTCCTGAATATTGGACCCCTTTTGGACCAAGGTAAGTGATTTTAGGTCTTTATGTAGATTGCTGTTCCTATTTCTAGTACTGACATTATGTATTGAGCTATTGGTTGGAAATACTTGCAACAAATTTCATTAAGGAATAAATATACTAGGAAGCAGTGGTTAGAATACAAAGTTCCTTGAACAGGTTCCTACATGATGTTCTTGAATTTATACCACAAACGATTTTTACATGCAAAATACTTTTGCTACGTTTGATGAGTTACCACAGAATATGCTGCATTATGAAATAATAGAGTGAAAAAATGTGGTATGCCCTTTCCAACTGAATTTATTATCGAGTTGTAGTCCCAGAAATGTAACACTGTAAACCTTTTCGATCTGCATGTCTTCATATGTTATAAACGTGCTGTAGCTGGAGAAATCGAGCAGTTTCCAAATCTCACATAAAACTTGGATTAGCGTACTCACACTTTCTCCAATAGGACTATCTTTTACATCACAGGAGTAAACGAATCTGTCACATTACGTAGATTTTTTGTTGTATTACAAGGCTGTACACTTTATTCTATTATGTGAGCAGCACAAGAAATTAAGCTTCGAATTTAACCCACAGTACTCAGTTTACATATTACTTCATACTTAGAAACGCACGTTGTTAACATTTTACTTAAACAGTGCTGTGGCGAAGTTCCGCGTACCTTCTGATGCAGCTGCGAAGATAATATTTCTAATAGCGACCGATAACCTACAAACATATAACATGAAACACTAATAATCGTTCTAACACCAACTAAAATGTACCCGGAGTTAATAAGCTAACGTTATGACACGATTCATACGACATTCCTGCCATTTCACACTACTCGCAGTTATACTGATAACTAAACTGATGGATTCCAACTATGTCGTTATTTAACTCTCGGAGTATTCGGTATTCGCTAGCGTAAAATAACTTGGCAGTTATTAATAACCGTTAACAATAACGGTTATCAGAGAATAACTGGAACTGTGATAACGGTTACTCCAGAATAACCGTTTGGCCCACCTCTAGCCAACTGGAGCTGTAGAGAAGAGGCTACGGAACACTCCACTACCTGCCGCATACCAATGCTGCCAACTGTTGAAAAGGTACGAAGGTGGAGGCATTACTTATCAGTCAACGCTCGTATTTTCACTTTTAAGTGATTGCGTTTTCAGAATTCTTATGCTACACTTCATGCTTGTCTTTCACTCGTGTGCTAAAGGACAGTCATTGAAGGTTAACTGACCACATCTGCACAACTTTAAATAAATACGCCGAAACAGTGTGCTTATAACTTGCTTTTCAGAGTCACCACGAATTATCCCAAGTATATAACAGAACGTTTCTGCCGTCATATCATATATTCGTAAGACTTGTCTAGTTAATCCGATAACTGAGGACAGTGTATGTAATACTCGCCACGTTCTTTATGAGACAGGAAAGCTCACTCACATGCATACGGCTTCTCTTTAATAACAGAAGACGCTTTGCTGCACTCGTATCCAAGCACAGAGGCGTTCTGGTATCCACCCCACCCTAAGAGGTTAAAATCTAACCTGCTTCATATATGGAATAGATTCTGACCTAACCTCCTTGACCCTACCAAACTGACGAGAGAGATCAGACGCTCTATGACCAAACTGACGGCCGATGTTATTGGGCGATTCTGGCGATGGTGTCAGCCGACCGTTGTCGGTGCCACCGTGGGTCACCAACCAATATATTGGCACAATTGTCTAAGAAATTACAACACATTTTAGGAAAGACCCACTCTTGAAGGACTGTGCACAATTTATGGAACTTTTCCAAATATAATAATTTCTTCAACAGATCTATTGGCGACTTTTGATATCTTATTATTTCGCTATACAGAAATTGCGGCTCTAGAATAGCAGTTACCACCAGACAGCAGAGTTGTGAGACAATTTCAACAGCTGAATTTGTTTCAATTGAAAGAAAGCTATGGTAAAGAGGCGGAGTAAATGGATTATTCTTTGGCTTCAAATATCTTAATGGAGGCTTGCGAAAGGTCTCAGAGGAATGTTTTGCAGAATTGTCAAATAGCCTTCGTGGTGTGGGTAATACTCACATTGTCTGGCAACATGAGGAGAGCTGTTGGATTTCCCCTTGTATCTCAACTGTCGTCCTAAAATATTCGCTGTGGAAGGAGTGAATACTTGATGTTTGACTTTCCTCAGTGTCCTGATTTATAGACAAACGATGTACACAGGTAACCTACTGATTCCAGAAGATACCTAAATGCGGATTTCCACCATCATCCTGCACAAAGCAGGCAGTTTTTAGTGTGCTGGCAACAAGTGTAACAAATGAGTGATAATTTATAAGAAGAGCGAGATAGTTATGTGGAATGGCTATGATGTCAATCTATAGTCAGACCTCTGATACATGATAGATCAGCAAAAAAAAAAAAAAACTGGATGTGGGATGGACACAACTTACAGGGGATAGGCAAAATAATGTTAATGCCTTTACTTAGTTGGGATTGGAGTAAGGGGTTGGACTCTCATTTGCCCATAATAGAGCTGTGATTCTTCTTGGAATACTGGCATGTAGCGATTGTATAGTCTCCAGTGGAATGTTATGCCACTCTTCGATCAGAACCTCTACTAACTCCTGTAGTGACAGGGGGGGGGGGGGGGGGCGGAAATCTGTTCCAGTGTCTGCACTCCAATACTGCCCAAAGGGTTCGATAATGTTCAAGTCCGGTGACTATGCTGGCCAGCGAAGATGCTGAACTTCAATTGGATGCTCCTCATTCCATGATTGTACTGTCCTGGCTGTATGAATGGTTGCATTATCGTCCTGAAATATGGCATCATTGCTGGGAGACAACATTTGAATCATGGGGTGCACGTGATCACCTCAAATGTTCACATAATTGTGGGCTATAACACGGCCCTTGAGAGTAATGATGTGATCAGTTGAATACCGTGATATGGCTGCCCACACCGTCACACATCCACGTCTTTGCTTAACCGCTGGAATCAAGCAATCAGGATTGTAGGCTTCTTTTGGCGTTCTCCAGACTAAACCCGGCTCGACGTTAGAAATAATGAAAACGTTGACTCGTCGGTCGAAATGACGTGTTTCCACTGAACAGCGTTCCACGATTTATGCTTCTGACACCATGATTTACTCTTCTTTGCGTTGTTTGTCGTTACTAATGGTTTCGGTGTAGCAGTTCGACTATGAGTATTCGCTTTATGAAGTTCTCAGCAGACAGTGTCGATGGATACAGGGTCTCGAAGATGGCTATTGAGCTCTGCAGTCATTTTAGCCGCCATTGTTTTGTGTTAGTTTGACACAATTCGTGTTAGTGTACAATGACGTCCGTCATTTAGTTTTGATTTGTGCCCGCCATTGCGTTTACACAATGATGTCTTTCCATGTTTTGTGTAGGCTGTCATGACAGTTGAAACAGTTGCTCTTGAAACATTCAATAAGTTGGCTGTCTCGGTTACTGGTGCCCCAACTACTCGGGCCCCCACAATCTCCCCTCTTTGGAACTATGTTGATCTTTCAATGCACGTTGACCTCGGCCACCGAATGCAAATACAAAGTGTGCCTTACTCGTAAACAACCTGCACTGATGCCTGGTCCATACTAAACATGCACAGTCCAACGGGACACGTGCCTTACCTGCATTGTTGACCGTCAAACACAACCATCCCATTACTACCACTGTCCAAATTATTTGCCTATCCCTTGTATGTTCCTACCATAACTGCTGACAGCAGCGGCAAAATTCTGCATCGCGAAAGTATAAATGTTTGTTTATCAAACATTCAGAAAATAAGATCACCGGAAAACCAATCGTATTTCTGAAGTTTGCGAAATTGGATCTAGTGGTCGTCAGACTTCATTGCTCAAGAACCAATATTGATATTGTGGGAGTCACTTCCGGCAGCGTATGTAACGATCTTATGATTAATTGGTAACCTACGTAAATTAGTATGTTATGAGCCCTAATAGACTAACTACAGTAAAGGCGCGAAAAGTTGGCGCCGGCCCCGAAGTACTTGTTGAATATTGGCACCATTCGGAATACTTCGTGTCGAGTGTTCTCTGCTTGATATTGCTGCCACACTCAGTTTTTTCTGTTCATAAATTATACCTTAGCACTTGATCGCTAAGAGTCGCGCATGCCCTAGAATTGTCAAAAGTGTAAGACAATAAAACATTCCACTGCACATCTCTAATGCCGCAGTGGCCGTGCTACTTCTCCCTCTGCGCCTGAGGTAAACAGCCAACTTGCTCATGGCCGAATTCGCCGACGTCAATTAAAATTAAGCGCATCTTAAAATATTACTGTCGCTATAATAAGGGAATGACCCAACCCAACAAGACATGTCGAAACCTACACTGAAATTTTTTATACAGGAAGAAGACATTGAAAGAAATGCACTGTCAAAATTTTAGCTATTAAGAGGCACTACAAGTGTTACAAAGAAAAATAGCTGAAAATTGCCAAATTCGTAGCGCACCAGGCGGCTGTAGAAATGTACACCCCTAGTGGCGGTTTAGCAACTGCGCATGCGCATCAAGGCGCGCGCGCGGGCGCATGTTTCACCGTTCGTTGATAGTATCTGAGACTACAGGACACATTAGTATTCTCTCGAATTAGCCACTCAAGTACCATATATTACAAATTATCAGTTGCTTTTTGCAGAACTGGTAAGTACTGACAATACAGATAAAGCTGAATTAATATTTATTGTGCTCTCGTAAGGCATGCCTGTAAGTAGCACCTTTTTTTTCTTCCAGTTTCACAGTAATGTGGAATCCAATTAACGTTCTCAATTTAGCAATGATGAAATATGAAGAGCGTGGTTTCCTGCCGAAGTCACCTACTTATCCTGAGAACATACATATGTGTCAATTGTTAGTTGATTTGCTTTACATTCATTCGAATGATATCGACATTTCGTTTAAAATTGTGAATACATTAGAAGGAATAGGAAATAACTGTGAGGATTCCATGAGTTGTGGTTAGAAGAAAAGAAAATCACGCACTGCAACAGCTTTCAGCGACAAAGAAGAGGCAGTGAAATATTGGTTAAACGAAGGCAGGAAAAATCGCTTGACGTTGCGCAGTGTGCAAAGGCGTTTTTGTTTCGTAAAATCGGAGCGTGAACTATACTAATGGAAAAATGAGATACACAAACTAAGAATATGCGCCAAACGGAAACTCGAAACCATCTGAATGAAAAACTGTTCGAAAGATTTAAAACTGCTTGTGAGAGGCTATGCACCGTTACCGAGATCTACGAGAGGGGCCCCTCTGAATTGCATCTGACATGAACATTGGCAGTTTCCAAGCATCGTCAACCTGACTATATAGGTTCAAGAAATCGTACAGAATAGGAAGTCGCAAAATTACCACGTTTACGTCACGTAAACTTGTAGAGCAGCTGCCAGTGATACACAATGCTATAGAGAAGTTCATAGCTGACATAAAGACGAAACTTCTTGCTGTTATACCCGCAACTGCTGTTTATAATGCTGATCAGTCAGGTTTCTTGAAAGAACTGCATGCACACCGCACTTTATCAATGCGGGGTGAAAAATGACGGAGTCGGTTGCCCAATCAATGAATGGAATGACACATTCATAGACGAGAATGCCGTCCGCTCCGATAGTTGAGTGGTCAGCGCGACGGAATGCGTGCAAAATGGCCCGATTCCCGGCTGGGTCGTAGATTTTCTCCGCTCCGGAGCTGGGTGCTGTGTTGTCCTCCTCATCCGACATCACATCCACATCGACACGCAAGTCACCGACGTGGCGTCAACTAGAGGCTTACCCCAGGCGACCAGTCTACACGACGGGAGGCCCTAGTCACACGACATTTCAATTTTACGAGAATGCTAGTGATTAGTGGTTCACTTTTTCAGCAGCTGTATATCTGTCTTCAAGATCCGCAAGGCAGATTAGGCCCAAAAATAAAAATAATGGGGAGCTTAGTTGCAAAAGTCTTGTAATTGAAATATCAAAATCTGGAAAAATGGGAAAGAATAATAACGTTTCGTTCGAAACGTTTTCCTACCAGCTGCAGAAACTAATTCATTGCTTCTGCTGGATTCATGGTCCGGGCATAGAGACGTCTTTGTTTTTGTGGAGGACGACAAAAAGTCTGTAGATGTAATGTGGATTCCGCCTGGAACCTCTCGATAAAGAATTTTTTCGATAGTGGATAGCATGTTTCAGGAAATTATCAGGTTTATCAGCGGAACAGTATTCTTAAGCTCAAGTCATTTGTGCGTTACTAGTTTTCTTCGCCACATTTCACGAATTTGATCAAGTATGCCTGGTATGCTGGACAACGGCCGGGGTCATTTCTGACTCCATCCCAGTTCTGCCTAAATAAAACTAATGGTTACTGTGAAGTGCCTAGCGGCATCGATTTTTCCTTTGCCCAGTGTGCCTGGTACAAGAAAAATGTTAGCTTTTGTCCTTCAATAGCCACTTCGCATTTTTGTGACGATTATAGGGAATAAACAAAGACCGATAGTCAAATGTACGACATTAAAATATTACTATAAAGAATGGCTTGCAGGAATTGTTAGTAAGTCTAGTGCTCCAAGACACATTTCATTTCAACAAATTACAAGTCCTCATTGATGGAAGTCGTCTGTGACATCAAACACTAGCATGATTTTATTCTCTCTGCTAGCCACTTTTATTAGAATTACATGTGCAAGGATTGAACTGTCGATATGAAGTTATTCAAAAACATGTTTGTATAGTTCAAGCAAGGTTTTCACTGGAGAAAGCAGGCCAACAAGCAAGAGCAAAAGAGAATTCTGTCTGATGTACCTGGTAGGCCTCTTGCAGGTCTTTCAATTGGATGCCACTGCAGCTACTTACATGCCACTAACCTTTCCCAATTGCCTAATCGGGAAACGGAGACCTGCAGTTTAATGCAGAATCCGAAGCACAGGTTTTTCGTCCCCACTCCAACATCTGTGAGAAGTGAATGCTTGGTTAAAAACCATAGTGAAAAAGTTATGGTCTGAACAGGATATGGTCCTGCACTCTCTGTATCATTAAGTGCGCGATTTGCCATTAGACCTTACACGAGTAGTTGGTAATTAGTGTTCTGTTTATAAATTTCCCCTCAGTGGTAATGAGAAGCCAGGAAAAAATGGCAGCCAACATACAAGGAAAATTTTGCACCAGTACTAAGGAGAGATGGAGATCCAATTCCATGGAAAGTGCACGATTTCCGCATGTGTCACACTTCTATACAAATTGAGACACTTAAATTCTTCCGTCCCTGCGCCATTTTGCATACTCTGTCAAGTACAGTGCACTCGCCATGAAAAATAATCCTCACTGAATAGCAAAGTTCCACACTGTGGCTCTAACAAGATAGAGCTGTATATCAAATATTAGCTCCAAAAGCTAAAAACTAATAACACTGTGCTCATAGGCAATGTTTGCTACCTCATGTTCTTTTCTGTTCCCTCTAGTATAAACGATTCTACCCATATGCAAGTGAATGGTAGTGAATTTTCTGCAAATGCTCATTCGCACATGTTCCCTTCCATTCGCTCCATTGTAAACCAGGCTTTAGGTGCTTAAAAATGGTATCTGTGAACTCTGGATAATTCCACTACGGGGCGCTGCGTGAGTGATTCGTTGTGTCGCGCTCGGCGGGCAGGGCTGTGCAAACCGCTATTATAAGCTCTTCTTTGTGCTGCAAAAAGTGTTAACTTCAACATTTTTTACAAAATACTTGCAGTGCCTATTAGCAGCTAAAATTTTGGCAGTGCATTTCTTTCGTTGTGCTCTTCCTGTGTAGGCTTCGACATGTCGTATTGGACCATTCTCTTGTAAGTACTGGTATATTTTTTTGTTGGTGAGCAGGAAAACTACACTCTTAAGAAGCTCCTGACTTTAGTTCACGTTTTTTTTAATTCGGTTATTACTTGCTAAATACACATTATTATAAAATAACACCGAGAGAACTGCAGCCTGCATAATACTTCATTCCTCTCCAAAAGGAAATAAGCTAAATGTGTGCACAAACAGAGATGAAATCAAATGTGGTACTATTTTGCGATAATAATACTCTGTACGGTATTTAAGGAGAAGGTCGTATACGAAAATGCAGCAAGGTACAATTGTTACACAACTCCAACTGTATCAAGAACAAGTTGATCAAATTTTATAAAGCCAAAATATAATCTACCCTGACATTATATTGATGGAATTCTATTTTTACGTTGGAATCAAGTCCTCAAGAAATAATTTTCTCAGATTTACTCACATCAGCATTGTTATTCAGTTTAAGACAACTTCAGTAAATAATTCTTCCATAGGATTTTGCATCATAAGTGCACACTCAGCGTTTCAATTTAATGGATTTAGTAACTGGAGAGAAAATGTAAGTAGTAAGGCAACAAGAACGCCAGCACATTTTGTTAGTGTGGGTTGTCTACATCAAGGGGTAGGTATGCACTCGGGGCAAACTTACTGTTCTCCTTTTATTGACAGGTCCTTAACCTATTGTTCTGCTGAAAGGATCCTTCCTTTTGATTGACAGGTCCTTAATCTATTGTTCCCCCTCCCACCCTCCTCCCCTCACGAAAACTCCCCCTCGCTGCTACTGGTACACTTTCAGGTCTGAGTTATAGGAATAGCCCCTCTCACTCTTATCAATGTGATTGACTGTTGATTAAATTGAGCAATTATTTAACACCTCCCAGACTGGTAAACACCCTCCCACCCGGAAATTGGCGGGAAAAAGACTCAGGGTGATTGGTCATTTGGAGGGAATTCGATTGCAATGTGTGGAATATTGTGTAATCAATTTAGACAATTTATGGGATATTGTTAAATTATTTATGGCAGTATATGGAATATAGTTTATTTATTTAGTTAAAGAATTTGTCCAGAAATCGATTGCAGTGTATGGAATATTCTTTAAACAATTTAGACAATGTGTGGAATAATGTTTCTTTAAACGATTTACAGGATTCAAGGTAGTGTATGGAATATAGTTTATTTATTTATTTTTAAAAAATTTCAGAAAATCGACAACCCTCCCCTCTCCCCCTCTCTTCTCAACCTGGAGATTGGGGGCTCTGCTGTTGTGAGGATGGATCTCACAAAGGGAAATTCAAAGGTATATTGTTTATTAGTAAAAAGTCAGTTTTCGGCGGTTGGATTTCTCTTGCTCATCATTCTCTGCTGTTTGGAAAGATGCAAGACTTGTAAGAAGTAATTAAATCGATCGCCTTTCTTTTTTTTTCAATCATGCAAGGAATACTGTCATGAAACACATATCACACATAATTACACAGTTAAAAATCTTTCGGTCAGAAAGCACGCACCACGCACTGTCCCCTGCCCACTGGACCACAGAGAAAGCCACCGCACATGCTGCCAGAAGTTGGGATGTACCAGCGGCCCGAGTGAAGTAACGACGCGGCAGTCAGCTGCCGAACCATGCACAAGTGTCAGTTCACTTCCCGCAAGGATGAGATGGCTGCATCCCTTTCATACTTGACACCTGAGAAATATCAGTCGAAACACGTGTTCACCTAGGCACCGTTGCTGGTGTGATGACGCATAGCCTTTGTACGTGCAGTCCACTGAGATGTTTGGATAACGGATCACTCTCAGTGAGATGTTTGCATAGTGGCTGACACTCGCAGGTGCAGCCAAAAGGTTGTCAGTGTTGTACTGATGTCACACCTCTATGTAAATAACAGTGAAGACTCCCTGTGGATGCACTATAAAAACCTTTTGCAATGCTCCCCAGAGTAATACAGGATGCCTTCTTCCTGGTGACTCTAATAGGACAGCCAGTCCATTACATATCAGTCCCTTCCAGAAATTTTAAAGTGTTATAGAAATACACTCCTGGAAATTGAAATAAGAACACCGTGAATTCATTGTCCCAGGAAGGGGAAACTTTATTGACACATTCCTGGGGTCAGATACATCACATGATCACACTGACAGAACCACAGGCACATAGACACAGGCAACAGAGCATGCACAATGTCGGCACTAGTACAGTGTATATCCACCTTTCGCAGCAATGCAGGCTGCTATTCTCCCATGGAGACGATCGTAGAGATGCTGGATGTAGTCCTGTGGAACGGCTTGCCATGCCATTTCCACCTGGCGCCTCAGTTGGACCAGCGTTCGTGCTGGACGTGCAGACCGCGTGAGACGACGCTTCATCCAGTCCCAAACATGCTCAATGGGGGACAGATCCGGAGATCTTGCTGCCCAGGGTAGTTGACTTACACCTTCTAGAGCACGTTGGGTGGCATGGGATACATGCGGACGTGCATTGTCCTGTTGGAACAGCAAGTTCCCTTGCCGGTCTAGGAATGGTAGAACGATGGGTTCGATGACGGTTTGGATGTACCGTGCACTATTCAGTGTCCCCTCGACGATCACCAGTGGTGTACGGCCAGTGTAGGAGATCGCTCCCCACACCATGATGCCGGGTGTTGGCCCTGTGTGCCTCGGTCGTATGCAGTCCTGATTGTGGCGCTCACCTGCACGGCGCCAAACACGCATACGACCATCATTGGCACCAAGGCAGAAGCGACTCTCATCGCTGAAGACGACACGTCTCCATTCGTCCCTCCATTCACGCCTGTCGCGACACCACTGGAGGCGGGCTGCACGATGTTGGGGCGTGAGCGGAAGACGGCCTAACAGTGTGCGGGACCGTAGCCCAGCTTCATGGAGACGGTTGCGAATGGTCCTCGCCGATACCCCAGGAGCAACAGTGTCCCTAATTTGCTGGGAAGTGGCGGTGCGGTCCCCTATGGCACTGCGTAGGATCCTACGGTCTTGGCGTGCATCCGTGCGTCGCTGCGGTCCGGTCCCTGGTCGACGGGCACGTGCACCTTCCTCCGACCACTGGCGGCAACATCGATGTACTGTGGAGACCTCACGCCCCACGTGTTGAGCAATTCGGCGGTACGTCCACCCGGCCTCCCGCATGCCCACTATACCCTCTCGCTCAAAGTCCGTCAACTGCACATACGGTTCACGTCCACGCTGTCGCGGCATGCTACCAGTGTTAAAGACTGCGATGGAGCTCCGTATGCCACGGCAAACTGGCTGACACTGACGGCGGCGGTGCACAAATGCTGCGCAGCTAGCGCCATTCGACGGCCAACACCGCGGTTCCTGGTGTGTCCGCTGTGCCGTGCGTGTGATCATTGCTTGTACAGCCCTCTCGCAGTGTCCGGAGCAAGTATGGTGGGTCTGACACACCGGTGTCAATGTGTCCTTTTTTCCATTTCCAGGAGTGTAGTTAACGGTCGTTTTTGTTGTTGTTCTAGGAGCTTTCGTGATGTCTCAGCTTGTCTGCATGGAAATTATTCTCTTAACAGGATCTGTTTACGAAAATAGCCCAGAATAACACCAATTGCAATATTCCAGATGGTCCTAACGAGACATCACGTGTTCCCTTCGTGGAAATCTTGACGTCTTTCTTTCAACAAATGCCTCAGAAACGGTAAACATTCTCACAGCTAAAAGCCTCCATCATGTCGGTGCACGCTCGTGAAAACACTGTCAACCATAAAAGCATTCTGCTGTTTGGATAGAGAGCATGTCTAAGCACAGATGGGGGAAATCACAACAATTACACAAACAGAATTCGAAGCACTGTCCTACAGAAGAGAAAAATGGCGGGAATTTTCGATATCCTACAATTACTGTTCTGGAAATGTCCTAATGCCACAGGGGGCGGGGGGGGGGGGGGGGATGGATGAGTGACAGCATCCCAGAACTTTCCATAGAGAAAAATGGCGGGAAGGACACACTGTAGCGACCACCTGACACTTGTACATACACTGCGAAGACTGTTCTACAAAGGCTGGGTCGGTTCCCCTCAGCAAAAAGGTGTCACTGTTTCTGGCTACCGTGAGAACACACAGGATCACGAAGGATATCCAACACATACTGAGTATTAGTTTGCTATTCAGCCTTCTGGAGGGTGACACGGTTAGATCAGCTACATTCCTGTGCCCCAATCAGTGTTTCCATTAGGATGGCTCCTGCCGTTATCGAGAAACGTGAATCATTGCTCCCACAGGCCACTGCCACTGCCAATAACTTATTTCTGGCGAAACGAAATAATCCTGAGCGAAAATGAGCGACTGGTGGACATGTGTCATAAGTTTTTCCTGCAAGTGGTACCACTGTGTCTTAGAAAGAGAGGCGTAATCCCGAATGAGATTTTCACTCTGCAGCGGAGTGTGCGCTGATATGAAACTTCCTGGCAGATTAAAAATGCGTGCCTGACCGAGACTCGAACTCGGGACCTTTGCCTTTCGCGGGCAAGTGCTCTACCGTCTGAGCTACCGAAGCACGACTCACGGCCGGTCCTCACAGCTTTACTTCTGCTAGTATCTCGTCTCCTACCTTCCAAACCTTACAGAAGCTCTCCTGGCAGAAGTAAAGCTGTGAGGACCGGCCGTGAGTCGTGCTTCGGTAGCTCAGATGGTAGAGCACTTGCTTGCGAAAGGCAAAGGTCCCGAGTTCGAGTCTCGGTCGGGCACACAGTTTTAATCTGCCAGGAAGTTTCATATCAGCGCACACTCCACTGCAGAGTGAAAATCTCATTCTGGAAACATCCCCCAGCCTGTGGCTAAGCCATGTCTCCGCAGTATCCTTTCTTTCAGGAGTGCTAGTTCTGCAAGGTTCGCAGGAGAGCTTCTGTAAGGTTTGGAAGGTAGGAGACGAGATACTGGCAGAAGTAAAGCTGCGAGGACCGGCTGTGAGTCGTGCTACGGTAGCTCAGATGGTAGAGCACTTGCTCGCGAAAGGCAAAGGTCCCGAGTTCGAGTCTCGGTCGGGCACGCAGTTTTAATCTGCCAGGAAGTTTCAGAGGCGTAATCGTCTTACAAGCCGCCAGATGTTAAAAACATAATTGTCAGGTCCTTAACTTATTGTTCTGTTAAGTGGTTTTCCATGTCACTGCACTTAATCCAGTGTTCTCCCACCGCCTCTCACTCCCTTCCCCCTCAGGAAACCCCCCCTCCTCACTGCTACAGGTACACTTTCAGGTCTGAGTTAACCTATTGTTCTGTTAAGTGCTTTTCCATGTCACCCCCATTTCCCTTTGATTGACAGGCACTTAACCTATTGTTCCCCCTCCCCCCACCCTCACCCCTCCTCAGTGCTACAGGTTACACTTTCAGGTGTGAGTTATGGGAATAGCCACTGTCACTATTATTAATCTGATTGACTACTTAAATAACCTCTCCCCCTCTGGTAAACCCCTCCCCTCCCACCTTCTCCTCCTCCCCCAGAAAATGGCGGGGAAATTACTCAATTGATTGGTTATTTGGAGGGAAATCGATTGCTGTGTATGGAATATTGTTTTAGGGGATTCAAGGCTTTTCAGGTCTGAGTTATTGGAATACATCCTGCCACTACTATCAGTTGATTGACTACTTAATTAAAATGATCAATTAAATAACCTCTCCCCCTCCAGTAAACACACCTCCCCTCTAGATTTATCCTCAGACTGCGAGAATGCCCTGCGACTCCCATCTCCATAGAGACTGACCATACATTATGCACTATGCTCGAGTTGCTAGAAATATGTAGATCACTGTCTGGTATACTTTGATGATGTATATATTCGAGAATTAACAATGAATGGACATACTGCACAGTTATCTATCTACATTTGCAATGACAATCGCAAAGTAGAGAAGGAGGATTTCCAATGATACTGAAATTGGGAAGCATGCTGTCGCATCATTGGTCGGTCTTGAAATTACTGTAAAATTGCTAAAATTTTACTCACTATCAACTGTGATGCTTTTTATTACAGTACATCAATGGTGTCCTTTCCATCCCATCCGTCCACTGGTACGCTGTTGGTTACCTCATAATGATTGACTGACATCACTTATTTGAGATGGAGAAGGAGTTTTGGTGGAGGGGCAACACCTTCCAGGGATGGCTAGCACAAAGGGAGTGATTGTGTACATGACTACAAATGGCTCTGAGCACTATGGGACTCAACTTCTGAGGCCATTAGTCCCCTAGAACTTAGAACTAGTTAAACCTAACTAACCTAAGGACATCACAAACATCCATGCCCGAGGCAGGATTCGAACCTGCGACCGTAGCGGTCTTGCGGTTCCAGACTGCAGCGCCTTTAACCGCACAGCCACTTCGGCCGGCTACATGACTGCAATATGAGGAATCAATCGAAATGGAACACTGAGTCATCAGCTATACCATCACTGTGACAGATGAGTTTAAATGTAGAGGTCATCAATCACCTTCGGACAGCAGTTTGGGAACGCTCCAGAACCCCACCATACTTTTCGTGTTTGCTTATGTTGTACTGTCTTTTATTTAAAATCATCCAGTGTGTGTGGTGTGTTATGGTAACAGCAACAACAACATGATTTATGCCGACTGATGTCTAGTTTTCTGTGAGAGGCAATGTTAATGTCAGTTTAGAACCTGACACAGACCTCAAGGTCATGGCAGTAAAAACAAAATGTATGGCAGTGTACAAAGCGTGTTACAGCAGAAAAAAACAATGTTTCAAACAATAACACAGGTTTGCAGGGAGCATCTCTTGCGATTTATGGTACAGTTTGTGGGATATGGTCATCCTCCTACAGTACAGGCAATGCAACTTTACTCTGGTCTGTGCAATAGGTCAAGACCTGCATATTTAATAGGATCATCACTTGTGCTCGATGCTGGCACACAGACGGTATTTGTTTTTGATACATGGGAGGAGAGAGATCCAGTAAAAATCTTACTGAATCTTCTGTCAGATGAAGTTAGTGGAGCTCTTATATTTTGTAATTTTTCTCTGTTCGATGGTACAGAATAATGATGATAACATGTTGGGGTGATAGAAGTGAATGGGCCCTGAGGGACGTGGATCTGCTTTGGACTGCGGAACCTGTATGTAGTTTGGGAGTGCACCATGATGCAGTAGCAAAGTACTCATACTTCACTCAGTTCCGTACTGTCTTTTACACTACCTCGTGTTGCAGAAGTGGACTTTGTTTGGTGCTGACCTTACACATCGTGCACTGTTGGCAGTGCTACGACAACATGTTCGCATTTCCAACGAATGGTCAAAATACGGTCCTGTCACACTAACCCAGGTCACTCTGTTTCTACACAGTTTGCAGAAGGTGGTAGATATAGCTCTCTCTGACTTCTGAGTTCTGACTTAAATTGGAACGATCACATGTGCAAAGGTGCAGAAATAGCAGCAGTTGCAAGAGGCATAGGGGCCGTCTAAAACTTTACTGTAGCAGATAGGTACGAAAAGGGTGACTAGTTTCGAGACATGAGAGTGCCAGAACTATGATATACTAGTGGCTGTAATCATTAAAAGACTTCTCCATTGGATATAATGTAGATATGTGGTTGAATGGAAAGACTTGATTCCAAATCACAGATATCATTTCTACAAGAAAATGTAGCACTAGAGATCTGAAAAGCTAGTGTACATTTCTTACGACCTCAATCAGCACACCATTTACTGCTTGTGATCCTTCTCAGCCAACCATCGCCTATAATCCAGTGGATATCTCACTGAACCTCTGATGTGGCATAGAGACAGAATACATTACAAATAGCCGGCTGGTGTGGCAGAGCAGTTCTAGGCGCTTCAGTCTGGAATCGCGTAAGCGCTATGGTCGTAGGTTCGAATCCTGCCTCGGGCATGGATGTGTGTGATGTCCTTAGGTTAGTTAGGCTTAAGTAGTTCTAAGTTCTAGTGGACTGATGACCTCAGATGCTAAGTCCCATAGTGCTCAGATCCATTTGAACCATTTTTTTCGTTACAAAAAAAAATGGTTCAAATGGCTCTGAGCACTATGGGACTTAACATCTGTGGTCATCAGTCCCCTAGAACTTAGAACTACTTAAACCTAACTAACCTAAGGACATCACACACATCCATGCCCGAGGCAGGATTCGAACCTGCGACTGTAGCAGTTTTCGTTACAAATACTGGAGAAATATCCAGTGGTAGCATGAGGAAGTTGCAAATACCGGCTTCATACAACATTCCTTAGCCAAATTACTTTCTACATTCGGTAATTTTATTATGAAGTTGCACCGTTGGTCTGATAATATATACTCCGGCGCTCACTGTCTGTGTTCAGTGTCTCGGTATTTGTCTGCAAACACCACTTCATTTGGAGGTATTGCAATACCTCCATTTATGAAGCAAGTACAGCTTTTAACATGGATAATGGTGAGCAGCTGTAGATTAAGGACCACTTGTGACAGTAACATGGTCGTCGCGATCGTGTTTTTAACATCTGGCGGCTTGTAAGACGATTACACCTCACTTTGTAAGACACAGTGGTACCACTTGCAGGAAAAACTTATGAGACATGTCCAC
The DNA here is from genome assembly GCF_021461385.2 of Schistocerca piceifrons. Taxonomy (NCBI): domain Eukaryota; kingdom Metazoa; phylum Arthropoda; class Insecta; order Orthoptera; family Acrididae; genus Schistocerca; species Schistocerca piceifrons. The sequence goes on from NC_060139.1 coordinate 480,364,811, forward strand.
CCATCGCTGATTTTCTCTCAGCATTGTTTCGTATCGCCAGCAATCAATTATTGGCGAAGTGTTATAATTAGTAGTATTTGTTTATTTATTTATTTTATTTAGCTTATGGCATATAACACATCATATAGAAAAGACATAAAAATCATAAGACACAGAAATAAAGAGTAGTCACAGTGTGTAACATATAGTTGTAGATATAAAAGTGTTTAAAAATAGTGTATATAACAAACAAAAGCTCACAAACAAACATCCAGATTTGTGACATAGTCTATTGCACTTTCAGTCGCGGCCAGAAACTCATTGGGGTCTCCTGCAAAACGTCTCAGAGGGCAATCTTCCATGATGTGACGAATCGTCTGCCGGTCCGCACTGCAGTCACATCTCGGGATAGTGATTTTACCCCACCTGTGGAGGCTGTCTGCACATCTGCCGTTATTTGTCCGAATTCGATTCAGGGTCGTCCAAGTTTTCCTTGGCAAATTGAATCCTGGTGGTTGGACATTGATGCATGGCATATTCTGCAGGTTTTGGGGCACAGATTCTCTCCACCGCATTTTCCAGAGGTTGCCATAATCCGGGTTGAGAGGATGCATATTTTTTTCCTTTTTTAAAGAGGGGTGTCTTGAGCGCAATCTGTTCATCTCCAGGGCAGGAACATCCTTATGGATTGGCAGTTTCTCGTTGTTCAGCACTTTTCCATACTCGCGTAAGAGAGCATTCTCTCTGCGCAGGTCCGGTGGGGGAATGTTGCTCAGTATAGGTAGCCAGTGTAAAGGCGTTGGCTTTATTGTTCCTGATATCATCCTCATTGTGTAGTTTAGTTGAGCATCGATCAAGCCTGTGTGTTTACTGTTTAGCCATACCGGTGTGGCGTATTCTGCTGTTGTGTAGACAAGTCCCAGAGCCGAAGATCTCAGTACAGCCGCGGAAGAGCCCCACGTGGTCCCACATAGCTTCTGTATGATATTATTTCGAGTTTTAAGTTTTGCGGCTGTATTACGTAGGTGTTCCTTGAATGTTAGGGTTCTGTCAAAGGTGACGCCTAGATATCTGGGGTAATTATTATGGTTTAGCTGCCTGTTTTCGAAATGAACGTTGAACTTTCTTTTTGCTTGGGCATTGTCGAGGTGAAAGCATGTCACCTCCGTTTTTGTCGCGTTTGGCTGTAATCTCCACCTTCGGAAGTAATCTCCCAGCTTTGTTAGATCCGCAGTTAATGTGTTTTCCGTTGCCTCCATTGATCTGCCTCTTGCAGCTATTGCCCAGTCGTCGACATATCCGAATTTTTGAAAAGTGGTTTCAGGTAAGTCAGATATGTAGAGGTTAAACATCAATGGCGCCAGAACGGAGCCCTGTGGTAAACCATTGTTGAGCTTCATTTGGTCACTTTTTAAGTCGCCCATTATGACTCTGAAACTTCTATCTGTGAGCATGTTATCAATGAGGTTGGCCAGCTTATTACATGGTATGACCCGCAGCAACTTAAATATCAGGCCTTGTCGCCAAACGGTATCATAAGCGGCTGATAGGTCAATAAAGGCTACTGATGTTTTGAGTTTTTTCTGAAAGCTCGCCTCTATATGAGTTGCTAGGGAGAGGATCTGGTCGGTGCAACTGCAGTTGGGTCGAAAACCTGCCTGTTCAATCGGTACCACTTCAAGAATTTTTCCGCTTATTCTATTGTAGATGATACGTTCCAACAGCTTATAGACACAGTTCAGCAGAGCGATAGGGCGGTAGTTTTGGGGCATGTCATTAGGTTTGCCTGGCTTTAGTATCGCTATAATCTTTGCTCGTTTAAGCTGGTGTGGGATATTACCCAATTCTAAAATATCTGTTAAGAAGTTTGCGAGCCATGTTCTAGTATATTTTCCACAGTGAAGTAGGAATTCCGGGTGGATGCCATCGAAGCCGGGAGCCTTGCCACTTTTGATTTTTGACAAGGCTGCTGCAACTTCTTCCGCTGTGATAGGCTGGCAAAATTCGGAGGTAGGCGATGCCCTTTGTTTTAAGGATCTTAATTCACATTTGACGGTCGTGGTGTGTGTTCTGTCCCTTGGTGCTCTTGAGGTTCTAACTATGTGTGCGGCCACATTGTTAGGGGTTATCGGGTGGGTGTCTTTTATTTTACGTTTACTGCCTCCCAGGTTACGGAGTAGGGTCCATGCTTGCCTACTGGATTTAGTGAAATCTAGATTCTCCATGGTGTCCATCCATTTTTCCCGTCGAGCTGCGTCTAAGCTGTGCAACAGTTCGTCCACGATTTCTTGGTTGTTGGTTTCGGTAAATTCCTGGTACAGGTCTTCGCATCTCTCATTCCAGCCAGGGATGTACTCTTTCCGGTAGCCTCTCGGTACATTCCTCTTAGCCGTGGCGATGACTGCTCCCACAAATCTGTCATAGTTGTCCCTAGTTGGGGGTATCCAACCTAGACACTTGTCAAGGTTTTCTGCAAAGGTGGCCCAGTCTGCTCTCTGGAAATTCCATTGTGGGCGAGGAAAGGATTTCATGATTGGGATGTTAATTCCGACTTTTAAGATAACAGGGCGATGCTGGCTATGTGGGAAATCAGACAGGACTTCACGAGTTACGGCTAGCGGTTGGTTGTTTTTGTTTTTAGTGACAAAACATAAATCCCTGATGAGCTGGAGTGAGGAGACTAACACCCACCTGATTTTCGATGCCAAGGACCGCGGAACATTTCGATCAGCAGCATGGAGATGAGATTATAATTAGTAGTAGGGGATGCATGATAGGTTCGCCTTGAGCATCAGGATGTGTGTTCGGACATGTGCAAAGGAAATGACTATGTCCAGTTATAAGGAAGGTTTGGATGTGATATGGTATAGTGTGATAGCAAAGGGAATGAAAGATTTTTTTTTTTTAGTTGGAAAAGTATGACAAGCCACAACAGTAGCACAGATATCTCTGTCTCCAGAGCCACTGCCAGCAGCAGGGGGTATTTCTGATACTTTGCTCATTGTCAAATGTAATATAAGAGACTGGGATCGTAATATTTAATTGTAAGTACAGTGTTCAAATATATACGTAGCCAGTTTCCTTGGACGATTCTGTCTGGGGGTGCATGGTGTGCGGAGTTGGTGGCCTGTGGTGGGAAGAATTCACCTTTCCCACTAACAGCAGGAGCCATCCTAATGGAAAGACCGGATGGGGTACGGTAATGTAGCTGACCTAACCGTGTCGCCCTCCAGGCGGCGAACTAATACTCAGTATCCTTCGTGATCGCGTGTGTTCTCCATGGATATTTGAGAAGATTCAGTACGGATGTTTGTTTGCGCTGGACCATTATTCCCTCTCATGTAAATTGTCTGACTAACTGCTTCTGCACATTTCCTGCCTTTATTTGGTTGAAAAAACGTCGATTGTGGTGTGTGCATCTAACAGGGAAAGACAGGTGGAAGACACGTTTGCTGGTTCTCTAGACATGAGGAACATCTTAGTTAACTTTGTAAATTATAAGGATGATTTGGAATCTGCTATATCACTGACACCGATATTTGCTAGTGGAAAAATCAGTTCGCTCTATTGCTTTCGAGTTTTCACAAGATCTTCGCAGATGGGATAAGTTTCCAAATACTCAGTTGTTTACAGCATGCAGCACCTTGATAAAGTTTCGGATTTCTAGATAAATAATTTCCAGTCTATATCTTACGGCGGCAGTTTCCTCCGTCGGCGCTGGACAGCAGGATGGTGAGTATGTGAGATGTATTTAACAATCTCTAGACCACTTTTGCGAGGTTTAACTGTCAGTGCAATATGGCTATCTGTACAAAATAGTTTTGTCGCTGAAAGTATCGTCTGCAGAAAAAAGTGGCGGACAGTGCTCCCACACAAGCAGCATCAGTAAATTCAGTAAGAGCCAATCAGAATACTCCAGTGATTCACAAGACGTCCTTTGTGCTGGGGCATAGCAGCCTCTACAAACTGGTTCGAACAAGATGGAGGCAAGGTATCTATGGAAAGTTCTGGGATGACGTAACTCATCCGCCACTGTGATATTAGGACATCTCCAGAACAGTAGCTGTAGGACATCGAAAATTCCCGCCATTTTTCTCTTCTGTAGGACAGTGCTTCGAATTATTTTTGTGTAATCGTTTTGATTTCCCCCGACTGTGCTTACACAGTGCTCTCTTTCCAAACAACAAGACTGCTTTTATGATTAACAGTGTTTTTATGAGTGTGCACAAACATGATGAAGGCTTTTAGTGGTAAGAACGTTTACCGTTTCTGAAACGTATGTTGAAAGTATGGATGTCACGATTTCCACGAAGGGAACACGTGAGGTTCATTAGGACCATCAGGAAGAAAGTAATTGGTGTTATTCTGGGCTATTTTCGTAAACAGGTCCTGTTAGAACAAGAATTTCCACACAGGCAAGCTGAGACGTACAAAAGCTCCTAAAACAACAACAAAAGCGATCATTAACTATTTCTGTGACACTTTAAGACTTCCAGGAAGTGACTGATATGTAATGGATTGGCTGTCCCGTTAGGATTGCTAGGAAGAATGCATCCTGTTTTATTCTAGGGAGCTAGGGAGCATTGTAAAAGGTTTCTACAGTACAGCCAGAGGGAGACTTAGCTATTAGTTACATAGACGTGTGGTGTCAGTACAACAGTGATGGCCTTTTAGCTGCACCTGCAAGGGTCAGCTGCTATGCAGACATTTCGCTGAGAGTAATCCGCTATGCAAACATTTCGATGGACTGCAGGTACAAAGGCTATGCGTCATCGCGCCAGCAACGGTGCCTAGGTGAACACGTGTTACAACAGGTATTTCGAGGTGTCAAGTATGAAACGGATGCAGCTGTCTCATCCTTGCGAGACCCGAACTGACGGCTATGCGTGATTCGGCAGCTGATGGCCGCGCCGTCACTTCGTGGGGGCCATCGGTGCATTCTGACTCCTGGCAGCGTGTGCGGTGGCATTCTGTGCAGTTCAGTGAACAGGGGATGACGGGTGGCGCGTGCTTCGTGTACGAAATGTTTTTAACTGTGTAATTACGTGTGATGTGTGTTTCATGATTGTATTCCTTGTGAGGTCGGAATAAAAAGAAAGGCGATCGATTTTATTACTTCTTACAAGACCTGCATCTTTCCAAACTGCAGTGAATGACGAGTATGAGAAATCCAACCCCCACAAACTAATTCGAATCCCATAAATCGTTTAAATAAACTATATTCCATACACTGCAACCGATTTCCAGACAAATTCTTTAACTAAATAAACTGTATTCCATACACTGCCATAAATAATTAAACAATATTCCATAAATTGTTTAAACAATATTCCATACACTGTAATCGAATTCCCTCCAAATGTCCGATCAACTGAGTCTTTTTCCCGCCAATTTCCGGGTGGGAAGGTGGGAGGAATCTTACAAGAGGGGGAGGGGTTAATTAATTGATCAGTTTAATTAAGCAGTCAATCAAATTGATAAGAGTGAGAGGGGCTGTTTCAATAACTCAGAACTGAAAGTGTACCAGTAGCAGCGAGGGGGAGGGGTTGGTTTGGAGGTTTCCTGAGGTGGGAGTGGGAGGGGGCAGGGGCACAATAGATTAAGGACCTATCAATCAAAAGGAAGGATCCTTTTAGCAGAACAATATTTTAAAGACCTGTCAATCAAAGATAAACAGTAGGTTACTAACCTGTCAATCAAAGGAGAATAATAGGTTTGCCCCTGGGTGCACACCTGCCCCTGATGTAGGCAACCCACAGTAACAAAACGCGCTGGCCTCCTCGTTGCCTTATGGCTAATGTACAGATATTTAAAAACGCAGTGCTTTTGGAAAGCACAAAAGAATAAAAATTCACCTGTGTGCCTTGTGCATCTCACTAGAGAAAGGATTTCTGGATGAAAATGGAGATATAACATTCTGACATTTTATTTCTATATGCATTAAAAATATTATCCTATTTTTAAAACCTTACGAATTTTGATGCAAAAATGTGTTTAAATAAACACAGTCATACTGGTTTCTTTCATATAGCTTTTTTCTCACAGTAAAAATGCAAATAATGCTTCTGCTAGGGACTTACAGGACAAACTTCATAATATCTGCACTGTAATATTAGATTATTTCATGCACTTATCTAACTATATTGCACTGAATAGAAGTTCAATATTCTTCTCCAGTTCAGTCGCTAGAACATCGTTTATTGTAGCTGTGAAGAGTGTAGAGGCTCCTAGACCTGCAGTAATAATGTGCAATTATATTGCTGAATGTTATTAAAATTCTCTCTAGAGTGCACAGTAATGTTGTACAATAACATTGAGTCTGTGCAGCACCGATTTATAGAGCTCTATGCATTCTAATAAAAATGTTCTCCCCCCTTGTTTTGCAGTCATTTTAAATTTCCCACACTCAGCGCCAAAGACTAGCACGCAAGACAGTGTCAAGGACATTGTCAATGCTGTCCACAGACAGCACAATATCTCTGGGTTGCGCAGAGTCTTTCTAAAGTTTTTGATGTTGTCAATATTATGGCACAATCTTTCAATTTTTTCCCCAGACACTCAATATTAGGGTTACTACGCTTCAGGAAAAATTGTGCAATATTATTAACGGTCTAGGGGGTTCCTTATCACTTCTGATTCATTCTGTATAAATCAAATTCTACTTTGCTTAGAACAACTTATTTCATTATTGTGAAGTTGGGAAATTTTGCTAACGACATTAGTAGTGCAACAGCATTTCCAAAATGGCTATCAGATGTTTGTATTTCATAGTTACGTGTCTGGTCTTATGTATGTGTATGCTGACATGCCCACAACACATATCAACACAGTCTTAGTTTGCTTTGTTATGCTTTTTAATTCAACATCGTAATAAATTTTCATGAGATACTGAAGCATATTTTGAAATCTCAGTTCAGTGCCAATAAATTTTCTTTAATCAATATGAATTTCAGTGCTTTCCTATAGTCAAAGAAGAGAAAGCTAGAAAATTGATTGTGAAAAACGCCAATTTTCTGGACCCCAGATAAATCACTCACTTGCCTGCTGAAGAAATAAAGAGCCACAATTAGCACCGAAAATTGATTTAGCAGCACTGCTACCATCTAAATGGCGCCAGTACATGGTTTTGTCGGGAGGTACATTGTATGAGACATTTCAGTCTTGCCTGGTGCCGGCTAAATGGCACACAGTTGCCGTGCTGCTGCTACAGAGCATTATTGGCGTTCGCAACCGTTGAAGTTTGTTGTCGTAGTCTTCACAATCTGAGTGTACTTTCGTGTGAAGTTATACTTGTTACACGGTTTTGACGTAATGGATCTAGATACATTTAAGAAATCAAAATTACTTAAAACGAAAGGAAGCAAACTCGACCCAGTTGAACTTGAATTAATTAAGATGTTGATGAAAAATCCAGATCGGCATACTTTTTTCAGCGAGATTATTCCGTCATTAGACGGCTCTGCCGACGATGAAGTAGTAACATTCCACCTGATGGTGTTACAAATCGTTCCCGACATTAAACACAAAGCCAGTAAATGCACATCGCATGGACACCACCAGCACAGGGAGGCCACCGCCATACACTACAGTCCATTACAATGTCCTCGCAGGAACATTTTACATGTCGTCTGCTGTTTCATACCACTCAGAAACCTCATCACTTAATTCATTCAATACCTAAAAAGTTATTTCAAGTTTTTTCTTCAAAGTTGTTTTGTATTTACTAATTTTGGCTATTACAATATTAGTCTATATTTTAATGCATATGTCTTTCATTCTTAAATATCTTTGAGCTACATGATCCTTTCTAATATAATAAAGTCCTTTGGAATGTGAATAGAAATTACAATAAAATTTAAAATGATTCGTTTTCTCTGATTGTGACTGCCAAAATGTGTATAGATAACATTTTCTGAATGTGTTGTGCCTTTGGATTGAATCCTTTAATTTTACGCGCAGAGATTGAACAGTTTCCATAGTCTTCTTAAGATAGTTGAAAAATTTATCACCACATTTTCTCATGTCCTCAAAAAGAATAAAGAATGTCCCAGTATCGTGTTGGGTGAAGCCTCTGCATTATATTTCTTCTTTTCTTCGGGCGTCTATAAAGGAATACCCACGCAACTAATTTGTTTAGCACTGTCAAATTTGGGGATGTCTGCTGCTGTCGGTACACCCTGTCATGTTGCGTTGGGACATGCTACGGCGCGTTGATGTGAACACTGGCTACTTGGTAGCTGGACCATGTGAAATGACCTTACGAGCGTGTCGGAGCAGGTGCTCATCGAGGGTACGGTTGGAGTTGCAGTTTCTCCCATTTTTAAAGTGTCACAGAGGCCTGTGATTTTAATAACAATAAAATACCTAATAGTTTAGACATTTAGACCATTGCTTAGTATATGGCATTAATCCCAAGAAATTACACTACAGGGAGACAATTTGAAAAGCAATTGTACGAAAAATTTAAGTGTACATGTGTCATGCAATTGATTTACGAATTCTAACAAGAAAAAACATAACATTGATGGTGTCATAACTTTATGCTACTGCAGAATAATATAGTAGGCTTTGGACAAGTAATCTGCCTCCAGTGATATCCTACACACTTTCCACAATATATGTACTGGCATGTGTGTAACATTAATCACTGCAGCCGTTAGAACTCTGTGTAGTCTCCCACAATGCTATCACAGATGTAGTCTGTCAACATTGATTTATAAAAATCACCTAAAACTCTGCAAATATTGTACCGAAACTCAACAGAAGTATAAACAGGTTTTTGAGCGTGCTTAGCTGGGTGGTAACGTCATGGTCTCCCATGGAAGCGGCCCCGGGTCAGATTCCCGTCCGTGTTAGAGATTTTCTCCGCTCGGCGACTGGGTGTTCTGTTGTTCTCATCATCATTGCATCCTCATCACTGGCGCGCAAGTCACCCAATGTGGCGTCGAATGAAGCAAGACTTGCACTTGGCAACCGAACTTCCCAGAATGGGGCCTCCTGGCCAACGATGCCATACGCTCATTTCCATTTTTTGAGCTGTCAATCGATGCTAGCGTTCGTAAATGGCACCGATTTTCTGACGCTAGTAGAAAATTTATTTTCCACTCTTTTAATAAAACGCCTCCAGTTCGAACGACACTACGAAAGCACTCAACATAAAATTTTCTTTCCTGAAGTTAAAAATCTTTGACCTTGTCAGGGAGAAGTCAGTTTTGTAAATATGGATTGTTCAGATTATAACTGAAACCAAACCTTACACAGCAAATGACAAAGGACGGTCAGCTGTCGATGCAGAAGTAAATATTGGATCAAGGTCTTACGTAGTGAATGGCTCTTTCCTCAGTAGTTGAAGTGGAGGTGAATAGAAAAACAAAAGGAAAAAGTAGATCCAACTGATAATGCCTTAAAGCGCAAAAAATGCGAAACGTGTCTGGGAAAATAAAATACAGTGCAGCAAGAGAAGGCGTTTTTCGTTTACAAAACAAACGCCTTGCTATTGTCGTGAGTAATTGGGTAGAGTGGTAAACCTGCTGATATGTGTACTCCAACAGAGCAAGTCAATAGGAAAACTGCTTGTCTCTACCCATTATTATTAAACTAAAAGGTACGAAATTATTTTAATGGGGCTGTACTTATGTTTATATCTTGATATACACACGGGTATATTGTTCTTTCCACCGTTAAAGAAATCAGTTTTCCTATAGTAGATCACAAGAAAATAGGCCCCTCAGGTTTATATCCTCTCATTTGGCGAACACTCCTAGCGACAGGGCTGAACTAACTACCATTTGACAGAGATCTGTTGTCTGGGGCAGTGTTGATTCATCAGACCATCTGCTTATCACGGTGCATTCTCACTTTAGTGACATCTTACTACTAATATAAAATACATTTTAAGAAAACGCTGGAATGAGTTACTGCACAGACAGAAGGAAAAAAAAAAATCGCGGCAGCAAGACACTGCGCCATAAACGAAAGTCGGTAGGCATGTTTCTAAATCTGAAAGATGTTGTCTATTCCAATTTTATACCAGTCACACATGACTAGCGTCACTATGAAGATGCAACTCAGGTTTGCTTCAAGTACACGCTGTAACGGTCGTGAGCGCATCAGTCAGGTTGTAGTCCTGCCAGCACATAGAGCAGCACATACAGCACAACTGTCGTGATTCTACTTTTACGACGTGTTGTAGAACGTTAGGATGTGACAAACGAGAGATTTTTCCTGATTAGCTAGAAATTAGTCACGTAGTTACGGGGAAAGCTCAGGTCCAGGGCCCCTGCTATGGCGGGGTTAGTCCGTGGCCTGTAGGTGAAACTATGTCAAAGACCATTAGGGACTAACACCTACACAAGGAAAAAAACAAACCTGAAGCAGAAGAAGCGAGAAGGCGACGAATAAAAACTGCCTTAGAAGAAATTAGAAGAATCCAATAAGACCTTCTACAGGACAAAAGCAGTTCAGGGGAAAGCAGCGAAAGAAAGTTGAGCGACGTTTCACACTCACATGAATAAATGGAAGAGCAAGAAGATGCCAACCAAATTCATCAAAGTTTCTCCTCGGAGAGCCATATATCGCAAGACAGCACGAAGGACACAAAAATCGGAAAAAAGGAAGATAAACAGCGAATCAACGAACAAATACGACGCCTTGGCAACAGTCTCAAACGAGCCAACTGCACCACAGAGCCACAAGACAGCGCTGAGAAGAAACAATGCGTACCGCCACTGGTCATCCACTACGACGCAAACCATACAAAACTTTCAAAGGCCATCAAAAACGTGATGGAAGGGAACCACAGAGCGATGTTCAGAGGAGACAACATATCGTACAATTTCGATAGCATGGAAGACTATGCAGGAGGATTCAATTTTTGCCGAGTCAATAAAATACCATTCTGTACCCATCAACAACCATACAAAAGGGAATTGAAAGTGGTCATTAAATAACTGCTACCAGATACAGAAGAAACATGAACCCTACAGGAAGTAGTAAACAAAGGTTACATGGTTCTAGAAGTGCACCAGTATCACAAAAAGGATTCCAAAGCTGGACAACTGGTTCCGCAACCTGTATTTACGGCTATTCTACAAAAATGTCAGAAACTAGATGTCACGCACGATGTCAAATACGTAAGTTGCATGAAAGTCACAATAGAGAGATCCTCTTTCAGTGTAAAAATTGCCAGAGATAGACGGACGCAGGAAACTACTGCTGAGGATCACATAATAGTGAATCTTGTACCCAACCAATGGATAAACAAGCCAAATGCGCAAAGTGCAAAGAGGATGGTCATCTAAGAAATTGGAAAGGATGGAAGAAAGCTCAGGAAGGCATCCGAGGCGACAAGGCATGACCCAATTTAAACCAAAAGCTATAACTTCGCCTGCAGTGAAAATAATGATACCAACAAAGGCGACAGAACCTACTGTGACAACACACGCCAGCACATCGATAATGAGTGAAACCGAACACCAAGATACATCAAGGAGAAAGCTCTCTAGAGGAAGATTGTATTCAAGTGTACTTAGCAACTGGGAAGACGAGATGGCAACAGCTCCAGACAACAACACAGAAAAAATGGAAGTTGGTGAAGCCCTATCAGAGGTAAACTGTTAAGCTCGCTTAAAAAAGGCATCTTGTTCCAAAAATCGATCAACAGGAGGCTGAGGAAAGCAGCTGCCACTATTATCTTAGTTGAAGAACTAGTGAACATTGGTGACTAAAAGTACCACACGCCACGGAATGAAGATGAATGGAGGATTTAAGATCTGCATCTGGAATGCGAGTGGAGCTAGAAACGAGAAAGGAGAACTACAGGGCTTGCTCTCCACTAACAATGTTGACGCTCTGTTATTAACAGAAACACATCTCTGCATGTATGAAACTTCCCGACTACCGAAAATGACAGTTATAGAACGGTAAACAAAATGCAAGAGGAAGTGGAACGGCAGTTTTACTTTGCAACAACATAAAGCATCAGGAAAAAAGGCTGCAACCATTGCAACAACTTGAGGTAATGGCAACAACCACATGGACAACAACAGGACAAGTAACATTGGTAGTAGCTTCTTTAAGACAAAATGCCCAGCTAATCAGAAGGAAAAACCTTGACGCCATTGTATGGGGACCTCTCAAGCCTATCAATAGTCCAATGCAACCAGTCATCGACCTGATGTACTGGACTAGCGATACTTAAAGGCTTAGACGGTGACCTCGAGTGATGACAGTGGTGGACATTATTTCTGATCACCACACAGCAATTGGGAGAATCCAATGACCTCTAAATCACCCAGAGCGCTGGAAGGCGACTGATAGTGATTCGAATAGACTCAGCAGATACATGAACAACAACTTCAGACCATCTGTAAACGTTGCATCTAAAGAAGATATAGGTATGGCTATCGACTACCTCACCAAAAAGACATTAAAGGCGACCAAGGAGGCCAATACTACGATTATACGCGAGAGATTGCGAGAAGAGGCTTGCTTCCATTACTACAAGAATTCAGATACTGGGAAAATAGAATCAGGAAGAGGTGACAATAATTTCGAGACCCGGGTGTCAGATGGAACATCAGTAGATTACAACATGAACTACAGGAGGGACTGTTGGAATTGAAAACTGAGAAATAGGAAGACAAGATGTCGAACTATCTGCCACAAACCAGATGTGAGTGGCAGCTTGTCAGAAGACTGACGGAGAAAAAACCCAAAACATCCGCTGGAGACTGGAAACAGACTCACGAATGGCCCATTCAAAAAAGCACAAACCTTTGCTAACGCTTTTGCAACACAAAATCGACTGATACAGGAAGACCTGGACATCCGGGAAAGAGAGTACGAAACAATAACTAACCGAACAGCACAATCGAAAGCCATACAATAGACCAGGAACGCACCTCGACTAACAACATCCAGCAACCAAATTAAAGAATCTTGCGAAAAACAAAGCATTTGGTCTGGAGGCAATATCAAATGAACAAATGAAGAGACTGCCGGGGACAGCTGCTGGCTCAACTGCACCTTTTCGGAAAAAAGGGGGCTGGCACACGTCATTCCTATTCCAAATCTAATGATAGACTTAACTCAACCTACCAATCACAGACTGCCAGTTTACTGACCAGCTCTGGAAAAACTTTCGAAAGAATCATTAAGGACAGACTACAGGACACTTTAACAGAAGATGAGACGATCTGACAAGAGCAACATGCGTTCCAGCGAAGGATTTCAGCGGAGCTCCAACTGTTAAGAATTATGGAACATGTCATGCTGAATTTCAATACGACAAGCTCGACCAATTCTGTTTTTCTAGACGTGGCACAGACCTATTATAAGGTATGGCTTGAGAACTTGTTACGTAAGATGAGACCAAACAACGTTCCTAGACAACTATATTAAACTTATAGCGAGATTTCTCCCCAACAAAAAAATGCGAGTGCAAACTGAAGGCATCAGATCGAACGTCGGACTCGTAGAGTCCAGGATCCCACAAGGCTCGGTCTTACGACCACTCGTTTACAATCTACGTCAACGACATGCCAACGACTGCAAACGTTCGACTGGTAAGTTCGCTGATGACGTTGCGTACTACATGAGTGGAAACCCACATAATGTCAATAACAAGAGACTACAGACACAGTTAAACTTCAATGCAGAGTGCTGCAGACAAGAACAAAATTAACCCAATCAAAACAATGGCAATATACTTCAGCGAACTAGACAGAAACCTTACTATCCAGGAACATGAGGTGCCATGGAACTCAGTTGCCAAGTATCTGGGAGTCACAATGGACTGGGAGGCACAATGGACCTAAAGCTTAAAGCTTCTGGCACGGCGAGGTAACTAATGCCACTGTTCCGCAGCAGGTAGCTCAACATCTTAACGAAAGTTATGCTCTGTAAGGCAATGTACTATCAAAAATCCCATATGGGAGCAAGTCATGGGGCCTCGCTAGCAAGAACCAAATACAACAATCCAGATACTACAAAATAAAGTCCCTTAGTGGATACTTAGGGCTTCACAGTACAAGCGTTTTCAGACACTGCATGATTAGCTCAATGTGGATCCTCCTGTAGAAATAAACTCAGGTCTAAAAAAAATTATGAAAAATTAGACCAACTCCAACATGTCACGTGTCATGTGCGAGAAGTAGGTACTACCAGAGCAAAACCCCAGCATGGATGAGGGGTCCCTAGGGGATTAGCTGAACAGGAAATTAGAAATGAAACACTACAAACAAAGAAACAAACTCTTGCAGGAGAGACTTGCGGACCTGTAGCACTCACAAGTGTGATAAAGTGGTGAAAACTAACCTTACCCCACCACCGAGATGTGGAGATCCTGCAGATGCAATGAGTGTTCAAAAAAACTTTGAGATAGGAATTGCTGAGTTGATGTTAGTCAATGACTTTAAGGCGACAAAGGTGCCATTGTCAACACCTCACTGAGTTTCAACAAGGTCTTTAGGACTGCAAGAAGGTGGCTGTTCCTCCTGCAACGTTGCAGAAAGACTTGGGAGGAATGTAGCCACTGCACATGATTGCTGGCAGTGGTGGTCACAAGGATGTACATTCGCAAGAAGACTGGGCTCCATATAGGCATATGGTACTATTGAGAGGGAAGACCATCGTGTTCGGTGTGTGGCTCCAGTGCAGCTTACTGCATCTGCAGCAGCAATTTTAGCAGCAGTTGGCACCACAGTGACACAACGAACTGTTACAAATCGATTACTTCAAGGACAGATCCAAGCCTGACGCTCTGTAGCTTGCATATCACTGGCTCCAAACAACCGCCATTTTCGACATCAATAGTGTCAAATGAAAGCTTATTGGACGTCAGGGTGGATGTCTGTTGTGTTTTCTGATCAGGAACTTTTAGTGCGGAATATTTTTCCAGTAGCGTTCGAAGTGCTACATTATTTAATTTATTCAAAGGGATGTTGGCTGAAACTATGCTTTTCAGACATCTTTCGAGAAATTATCATTGCCGTCATTTCCACTTCCGCTTACAGAGAATGCTAATAGAGAAGTTGTTTCTATCTTTGAGACACTTTTAGACACTTTTATATTTCTAGGAGCAAATGCTTGTAAATGTTGTGTGATCTGAACTTTTTGTTGCAGGCACCTATAACAGTGGAATAAAAATAGCCTGACATTATTTTAGTTAAATAAAAATAACACTTGCTAAGTCGAAAATCACATTATTTTCTAAAATACTATGAAAATAAATAATAAAACTACGTGTTTTTCACACCCTTACTCACTGTCATATTTCCATTTGTTGTTAGAGTAGGATTTCATCATCCTACTGTCGAAGCAAATAAGCTTCGTTGTTCTTCTCCTTACAAGGCGTTAAACTTACAACACAAATCTGCTCTAAATGAAAGTTACGTAAGAAGCACCTCACCTTGCACATGTGTGAAGCCTGTTCCATCCTCCTCTTCTCAAACACAGTGGCGAATTTGCAAATAGGCCCACTAGGCATAGGCCTAGGGCCAACACCTTAAGGGGGCGGCATTTTTTGCTTTGTACTCATTTTAACCTATTACGTTTTAAAATAACTGAGCTTACAAACGACAAAAATTTTTAATATTGTTAAACAACTTGCTAGTTTAAATAAGTCTTTTGAACGAAATTCCACAATACAAACTTGGAAATATACATAGTTCATTTGGTGACTGAATTGAAATTTAATACTGGGTTTCTGTCTGGTATCATCTTCATGATTGTTCAAAGTATTTTGAAGTAAGCTGTCAGGATGGTAATCTGCGATACAATGTTTGAAAAGTTATTATTCCGAGAATGTTGTTGGCTTCTACTTAACCCTACCATATTTTCCCCATGAAAATATCAGGACCCCTGAAAAGCTGTGATAAACTAATCAGCAGTTTCTTTAATACTATAACATGTGTGGGCCTCTGTAAGTAAACCCCAACTGTACTTAAATTTCTTGTAGAAATTACAGGGAAGTATCAAGTCAACCCTCCATTATTGTAATTAATGTGAAAGCTCTGTGGTCTTCAGTATCTGAGCTTTGATTTAATAACATCCGTTTAAAAAAACATGTTGGTACTGGGAATGTTTTATATTTTTAAACACATGTTTATACAGAAAGAACATAAGCAGAATGTCTAATAATGTGTCAAATACACTTCACAACAGTTTAAAAATTTTATTTATTTATTTACTTAGTTTGCTTTTTTTGGCGAAAAAGGAAGAAGAAACCAACTTTCGTATGTCTCATTTATTGTGCTGCAGCCTGCACAGTACCTCCATTCTTTCACTTTTGACATGTGTCATTAATTTTCCTACTCGGGTATTAAAGGACAGCAGCACATCGATAGATAACACTTTTATAGACCAAGATAAGTTTAAAAACATAAATTCTTGTCCTGTTGAGAAAGGCCTTTCTGATCATGGTGCTGAACTAGTTGTAGTATGTGACATAGCTCCATTCAGTAATTCAAAACTACCCTCCAAAGTCGTGCATTCTATTCATGACTCAACAATTAGAAATTTCAGGGAAAATCTTCAGCAGTTAGACTGGGATGAGGTGTACAAGGAACCCAATGCTAATTTAAAATATAACTTATTTCATGATACACTTGTAAGAGAATTTGAAAACTGTTTCCCCAGGAAAGTAGTTAAATCTAATTATAAGAAACCATGCAAAAAGCCTTGGCTTACTAAAGGAATAAAAATATCTTGTAACTACGAAAGGGAACTGTATCTAACAAAAAGAAAGAGTAATGACTCAGAAACAGCCAAATATTATAAAAACTACTGCACTACATTAAGAAAGGTTATTAAAAAGTCCAGAAACATGTGCATCATGTCTGAGATTAATACCTCTGATAAGAAAATCAAAATAATTTGGAATATTATTACAAGGGAGACAGGGCAACCAAGAGTACAGGATGACAGCATTACCATCAAAACGAATGGAAAGCTGACAAACTACAAACCGGAAGTCGAAAACATTTTGAATAATCATTTTTTAAACATTGTAGAGAAAATAGGATCTAAATGTTCATTAGAAGAAGCAAGGCAGTTAATGGAAGTGGCCTTATCCACACAATTTGATACAATTGAAATTCCACCTACCTCTCCTTCTGAAATTAGGAAGATAATAAACTCTCTCAAGAATATAAGCTCACATGGAATTGATGGCATTTCCACCAGGATAATAAAAGCTTGTTCCGAAGAGATAAGTGGGATTCTTAGCAACATATGTAATAGATCAGATTAGATTAGATTAGATTAATACTAGTTCCATGGATCACGAATACGATATTTCGTAATGATGTGAAGTGAGTCAAATTTTCCAACACATGACATAATTAAGTTAATTTAACAACATAATTAAGTTAATATAACAACTTTTTTATTTTTTTAAATGTTCTTTCTTAATTTATATCTAAAAATTCCTCTATGGAGTAGAAGGAGGTTTCATTCAGAAATTCTTTTAATTTCTTCTTAAATACTTGTTGGTTATCTGTCAGACTTTTGATACTGTTTGGTAAGTGACCAAAGACTTTAGTGGCAGTATAATTCACCCCTTTCTGTGCCAAAGTTAGGTTTAATCTTGAATAGTGAAGATCATCCTTTCTCCTAGTATTGTAGTTATGCACACTGCTATTATTTTTGAATTGGGTTTGGTTGTTAATAACAAATTTCATAAGAGAGTATATATACTGAGAAGCTACTGTGAATATCCCTAGATCCTTAAATAAATGTCTGCAGGATGATCTTGGGTGGACCCCAGCTATTATTCTGATTACACGCTTTTGTGCAATAAATACTTTATTCCTCAGTGATGAATTACCCAAAAATATGATGCCATATGCAAGCAATGAGTGAAAACAGGCGTAGTAAGCTAATTTACTAAGATGTTTATCACCAAAAATTTGCAATGATCCTTTTTGCATAAGTAGCTGAACTCAGATTAAGGTCTATATTTATTAATGGCGTCATACCATTTACTGTACAGAACTGTATGTACTGTGTCTTATCAAAATTCAGTGAGAGTCCGTTTACAAGGAACCACTTAGTAATTTTCTGAAAGACATTATTGACAATTACATCAGTTAATTCTTGTTTGTCAGGTGTGATTACTATACTTGTATCATCAGCAAAGAGAACTAACTTTGCCTCTTCATGAGTATAGAATGGCAAGTCATTAATGTATATAAAGAACAACAAAGGACCCAAGACAAACCCTTGTGGAACCGCATTCTTGATAGTTCCCCAGTTTGACGAATGTGCTGATCTTTGCATATTATGAGAACTGCTTATTTCAACTTTCTGCACTCTTCCGGCTAGGTGCGAATTACACCATTTGTGCACTGTCCCACTGATGCCACAATACTTGAGCTTGTCTAACAGAATTTCATGATTTACACAATCAAAAGCCTTTGAGAGATCACAAAAAATCCCAATGGGTGGTGTTCGGTTATTCAGATCATTCAAAATTTGATTGGTGAAAGCATATATGGCATTTTCTGTTGAAAAACCTTTCTGGAAAGCAAACTGACATTTTGTTAGTACTTCATTTTTACAGATATGCGAAGCTACTCTTGAATACAGTACTTTCTCAAAAATTTTGGATAAAGCTATTAGAAGGGAGATTGGACGGTAATTGTCGACATCAGATCTATCCCCTTTTTTATGCAAAGGTACAACAATAGCATATTTCAGTCTATCAGGGAAAATGCCCTGTTCCAGAGAGCTATTACACATGAAGCTGAGAATCTTACTTATCTGTTGAGAACAAGCTTTTAGTATTTTGCTGGAAATGCCATCAATTCCATGTGAGTTTTTGCTTTTAAGCAAGTTTATTATTTTCCTAATTTCAGAGGGAGAAGTGGGTGAGATTTCAATTGTATCAAATTGCATAGGTATGGCCTCTTCCATTAACAGCCTAGCATCTTCTAAGGAATACCTGGATCCTACTATATCCACAACATTTAGAAAATGATTATTAAAAATATTTTCAACTTCTGACTGTTTGTTCTTAAAGTTTTCATTCAATTTGATGGTAATACTGTCTTCCTGTGCTCTTGGTTGACCTGTTTCTCTTTTAATAATATTCCAAATTGTTTTAATTTTATTATCAGAGTTGCTGATTTCAGACATGGTACACATACTTCTGGATTTTTTAATAACTTTTCTTAATATAGCACAGTAGTTTTTACACTCCTGGAAATTGAAATAAGAACACCGTGAATTCATTATCCCAGGAAGGGGAAACTTTATTGACACATTCCTGGGGTCAGATACATCACATGATCACACTGACAGAACCACAGGCACATAGACACAGGCAACAGAGCATGCACAATGTCGGCACTAGTACAGTGTATATCCACCTTTCGCAGCAATGCAGGCTGCTATTCTCCCATGGAGACGATCGTAGAGATGCTGGATGTAGTCCTGTGGAACGGCTTGCCATGCCATTTCCACCTGGCGCCTCACTTGGACCAGCGTTCGTGCTGGACGTGCAGACCGCGTGAGACGACGCTTCATCCAGTCCCAAACATGCTCAATGGGGGACAGATCCGGAGATATTGCTGGCCAGGGTAGTTGACTTACACCTTCTAGAGCACGTTGGGTGGCACGGGATACATGCGGACGTGCATTGTCCTGTTGGAACAGCAAGTTCCCTTGCCGGTCTAGGAATGGTAGAACGATGGGTTCGATGACGGTTTGGATGTACCGTGCACTATTCAGTGTCCCCTCGACGATCACCAGTGGTGTACGGCCAGTGTAGGAGATCGCTCCCCACACCATGATGCCGGGTGTTGGCCCTGTGTGCCTCAGTCGTATGCAGTCCTGATTGTGGCGCTCACCTGCACGGCGCCAAACACGCATACGACCATCATTGGCACCAAGGCAGAAGCGACTCTCATCGCTGAAGACGACACGTCTCCATTCGTCCCTCCATTCACGCCTGTCGCGACACCACTGGAGGCGGGCTTCACGATGTTGGGGCGTGAGCGGAAGACGGCCTAACGGTGTGCGGGACCGTAGCCCAGCTTCATGGAGACGGTTGCGAATGGTCCTCGCCGATACCCCAGGAGCAACAGTGTCCCTAATTTGCTGGGAAGTGGCGGTGCGGTCCCCTACGGCACTGCGTAGGATCCTACGGTCTTGGCGTGCATCCGTGCGTCGCTGTGGTCCGGTCCCAGGTCGACGGGCACGTGCACCTTCCGCCGACCACTGGCGACAACATCGATGTACTGTGGAGACCTCACGCCCCATGTGTTGAGCAATTCGGCGGTACGTCCACCCGGCCTCCCGCATGCCCACTGTACGCCCTCGCTCAAAGTCCGTCAACTGCACATACGGTTCACGTCCACGCTGTCGCGGCATGCTACCAGTGTTAAAGACTGCGATGGAGCTCCGTACGCCACGGCAAACTGGCTGACATTGACGGCGGCGGTGCACAAATGCTGCGCAGCTAGCGCCATTTGACGGCCAACACCGCGGTTCCTGGTGTGTCCGCTGTGCCGTGCGTGTGATCATTGCTTGTACAGCCCTCTCGCAGTGTCCGGAGCAAGTATGGTGGGTCTGACACACCGGTGTCAATGTGTTCTTTTTTCCATTTCCAGGAGTGTATTATGTTTGATAGTTTCTGGGTCACTACTCCTTCTTGCTGTCAGATACATTTCCCTTTTCTGGTTACAAGATATTTTTATACCCTTAGTAAGCCATGGTTTGTTACATGGTTTGTTACAAGTATATTTAACTATTTTCTTGGGGAAGCAGTTTTCAAATGCATTTACAAAAGTGTCATGAAATAAATTATATTTTAAATTGGCATCAGGTTCACGGTACACCTCATCCCAGTCTAACTGCTGTAGGCTTTCCCTGAAATTTACAACTGTTAAATCGTTGACTGAACGTACTACTTTGGAGGACTGTTTGGTACTGCTGAATGGAGCTATGTCATATATTGTAACTAGCTGTGCACCATGATCAGAAAGACCATTCTCAATGGGCTGAGCATTTATCTGGTTAATCTTATCTTGGTCTATAAGGAAGTTATCTATCAGTGAGCTGCTATCCTTTACCACCCGAGTAGGAAAATCAATAACAGGTGTCAAATTGAAAGAACCGAGTAATACTTCAAGGTCATTTTTCCTATTACCCTCTTTCAGAGAATCTACGTTGAAGTTCCCACAAATAATAATTTGCTTCCCCCTGTCTGACAGATAGCACAACAAGGAGTCCAAATTTTTCAGAAATAGATAAAAATTTCCTGATGGGGACCTATATACAGTTACAATTATAAATGCGCTTTTATTTAATTTAAGCTCACAGGAACATGCTTCTATATGTTTTTTACAGCTTTCTTTGTTAACTTAGACACTAACCTGAAATTGCATCTACTGTCACTGTCATACAGCAAAAGTATGTCTTCCCAAAAAACTGTACCAAGGTTGCCATTATCCATTTCATGGAAAATATTGTACTCAAATAAGTTATTTCTGCCACTCATCAAGAAACGAGGAGTGTCATAACAGAATTAAATATTTTCTGCCTCGTAAGTAACAAAGGTCACACCCAGACATTTTCTCCACTCAATGAAATTTGACTCTTGGGTCAGTCACACAGCTTTTAACTGTAATACCAACCTCTCTTAAACTAGATACAATTGTAAAAAATATTTTACTTAATACATCAGCTGTCACACATTCATTAAAAAATAATATGACAGCGGCTGCCTAAATTTAGAAAACAAACCATTTATCACGACAACTAAAACAATGTTGGCAATTTGTGGGGTTTGTGTGTCACCAAAGTCTTCAAACTAAGTGACAACATTTGATGAAATGTTGTATGATAAATTTGACATTAATGTCATTTTGTACATACATAGATTTACAAGTTTTTCACTTTCAGAAAAGTGCTTAACTTTCTCCTTTAATAAACGAAAAATTTTTTCATTACTTCCACATTTTAGTTTTATACTTTCCACGTATTTCTGCAGAGATCTAACTGATAGAAGATGAAAATATCCTGACACCTTAATAGGCACCCTAACTTGGTTTAAAACAAGATGAAGGCTTTCTTTGTGAGATATCGATAGCCTATGGTTTCAAGTATCTCCCTGTCTTTACCCACATTTGCTGCTTTCACATTTCTTCTTGTTGTTCTTGGGTGGTACATGTACTTTTTAAACTGTGTGCATGATCAGTCTCAGCAGCTTTAATTTGCTTCTTCAGCTGATCAATTGTTGCATTTAATTTATCTACTGCTTCTTCTCATGAACTTACTGGCATACTTGAAACAACTAGTGCAGCCTCTCTATTGTAGTCTGACGCCACTCGCGATGCAATTGATTCACCTTCGTTACTGGCATCTGCAGAGCATGTGGCTTTTTGCTCTTTCTGCACTGACACAGTAAATCTATTTGGCAATTTACACTTGAGTGAAACAGCTGGGGGCTGGTTTGGAACATCAAACAATGTTGGTACTGCATTCCACACTAATTTCTTCTTGTGTGAATTCATGAACTGGCTTGCCTCAAAATGAAGAGCACAAGTCTAATGTTCTTGTACAGATATTGTGTATCCTTCTTCATAAGATCGGCCTTTCTCGTATTAATTAGCCACCTCTTGCTCCTGTGCAGTGAAAATAAAAGATTACTTTATGAAATAAAATACAGGGTTATTACAAATGATTGAAGTGATTTCACAGCTCTACAATAACTTTATTATTTGAGATATTTTCACAATGCTTTGCACACACATACAAAAACTCAAAATGTTTTTTTAGGCATTCACAAATGTTCGATATGTGCCCCTTTAGTGATTCGGCAGACATCAAGCCGATAATGAAGTTCCTCCTACACTCGGCGCAGCATGTCCCCATCAATGAGTTCGAAAGACCACAGAAAGAAATCGCATGGGGTTAAGTCAGGAGAGCGTGGAGGCCATGACATGAATTGCTGATCATGATCTCCACCACGACCGATCCATCGGTTTTCCAGTCTCATGTTTAAGAAATGCCGAACATCATGATGGAAGTGCGGTGGAGCACCATCCTGTTGAAAGATGAAGTCGGCGCTGTCGGTCTCCAGTTGTGGCATG
Organism: Schistocerca piceifrons; assembly: GCF_021461385.2. Lineage (NCBI taxonomy): Eukaryota > Metazoa > Arthropoda > Insecta > Orthoptera > Acrididae > Schistocerca > Schistocerca piceifrons. The sequence continues at coordinate 480,387,886 of NC_060139.1, forward strand.
AGCCAATTTTCCAGCATTTCCAGATACACGTGTCCTGTAACGTTTTTTTCGCAGAAGAAAAAGGGGTCGTAAAGTTTAAACCGTGAGATTGCATAAAACACGTTAACTTTTGGTGAATTGCGAATTTGCTGCACGAATGCGTGAGGATTCTCTACCGCCCAGATTCGCACATTGTGTCTGTTCACTTCACCATTAAGAAAAAATGTTGCTTCATCACTGAAAACAAGTTTCGCACTGAACGCATCCTCTTCCATGAGCTGTTGCAACCGCGCCGAAAATTCAAAGCGTTTGACTTTGTCATCGGGTGTCAGGGCTTCTAGCAATTGTAAACGGTAAGGCTTCTGCTTTAGCCTTTTCCGTAAGATTTTCCAAACCGTCGGCTGTGGTACGTTTAGCTCCCTGCTTGCTTTATTCGTCGACTTCCGCGCGCTACGCGTGAAACTTGCCCGCACGCGTTCAAACGTTTCTTCGCTCACTGCAGGCTGACCCGTTGATTTCCCCTTACAGAGGCATCCAGAAGCTTTAAACTGCGCATACCATCGCCGAATGGAGTTAGCAGTTGGTGGATCTTTGTTGAACTTCGTCCTGAAGTGTCGTTGCACTGTTATGACTGATTGTTGTGAGTGCATTTCAAGCACGATATACGCTTTCTCGTCTCCTGTCGCCATTTTGTCTCACTGCGCTCTCGAGCGCTCTGACGGCAGAAACCTGATGTGCGGCTTCAGCCGAACAAAACTTTATGAGTTTTTCTACGTATCTGTAGTGTGTCGTGACCATATGTCATGAATGGAGCTACAGTGAATTTATGAAATCGCTTCAATCATTTGTAATAGCCCTGTATACCACTTACATTAATTACTTGCAACGAAACGTTTCCGTACTTAACCTGATATATAACCTGAAAATAGACCGATATGTAGGCCTAAAAATTTTGTCTAAAATTGAAGTACGAAACTAAGCAGGCTCTACTGAAAAGTTGCCAATTGCTTACCTCTAATGGGAAAACTTACAGGTATTATTTTTATACCATAATGACATCACGTAGCGGCGGTAAAGATTTCCCAATTCTTATAAGAGCCGAAGTTCTGATTATGAGTGAATGGAAATGTTAAACATTTTCTCCCATGCTTAAAAGTATAACTCATCATCATCAGTTATCTGCTATATTAGCAGGTCCTTTGCCTCTCCATTTTCTGCGATCCATTGCTTCCTTCTTAAGGCTGCTGTATGTTGTACCGTCCATCATGTCATCCAGTATCTGGAATCTCTTCCTTCCTCGCTTCCTTTTCCCTTCTACATAACCTTCTAAAACTGTTTTTATCAGTCCGTCATTCTTTCTTAATATATGCCCAATCCAATTTCTTTTTCTTCTCTTTATTACATCTAGTAACTGCCTTTTCTCTCCCACTCTTCTCAGTACCTCTTCATTTTTTACTCTGTCCATCCAACTTATTCCTTCCATCTTCCGCCATGTCCAGATCTCAAAAGCCTCCAGCATTTCTCTGTCTTTTTTCCTCATAGTCCATGTTTCAGCGCCGTATAGAAGAACACTCCATACAAGACATTTTATGAGTCTCTTTCTGAGTTCTCTGTCCATACCGCTGCAGAAGATTCTCCTTTTCATATAAAACGCCTCTTTTGCCATTGCTATCCTTGTTTTAATTTCTGTGGTGCACTTCCAGTCGGTGTCTGTCCTGCTTCCAAGATACTTAAAATTTTGCACCTGTTCTAGTTTTTCTCCATTCAGCACAATTTTTAGTTCCTTATTTCCTCCTATTGCCAATACTTTTGTTTTATTTGTGTTAATTTTCATTCCATATTTTTTTCCGTTAGTTGCAGTGGTGTCCACCAAATCCTGTAATTCTTTTTCCCCTGTGGCTAGAAGGACCATGTCATCAGCAAATCTCAAGCACCCTACTCTTCTTCCTCCAATTTCTGCTCCTTTGTCATCTAATGAGCATTGGTCAATCATATTTTCCAAGTACAGGTTGAAAAGAGTAGGTGATAAACAGCATCCTTGTCTTACTCCTTTCCCTAGTCTGATCCAGTTTGTACTTTCTCCTCTCACTTTAACTGAAACTTTTTGATTAAGGTACAATGAGTTTATAAGTCTTCTGGTTTTCCAGTCCACTCTCTTTTCCCCCATAATAGTCGCCAGCTTGTCCCAAACCACATTGTCAAATGCCTTTTCTAAATCGATGAAGCACATATATAGGTCTCTTCCTTTTTCAATAAACCTTTCTCCTAAGATTCGTAGGAGCCCTATTGCATCTCTGGTGCCCATATTCCGTCTAAAGCCAAACTGCTCCTCGCCGAGATTCTCCTCTATTACTTTTTCAAGTCTTTTATTAATTATTCTTAACATCACTTTGGCTGCATGTGAAATGAGGCTGATTGTCCTGTGCTCACTGCATTTCTTGGTTCCTTGTTTTTTCGGCAATGGAATCATTACTGTTGTCAAAAAGGCCTCAGGCCATTCACCACTGTCATATATTTTATTACATAACCTCAATATTTCTCTTATTCCATTGTGGTTCAAGCATTTTAGTATTTCTCCCGGTATTGTATCTGTACCTACTGCTTTGCCATTTTTCACTGCAGCAATAGCAGACTTTACTTCTTCCATTATGATGGTCGGTCCTTCCTCTTCATCACTTACACTGTTGTGTGATTCAAGTTCCAGAGTTTCTGGTTTGCTATTTGTGTCATATAGCTCTTTTATATATTCTTCCCATCTCTGGAGGACATCGTCACGATCTTTATACACTACCTCTTCGTCTTTACTCAAAATTTCCATAGTAGCACTTCCTGCTCTGTTTTGTTCCCATGTCATAGTCTTTACTCTGTTGTATAGTAAGTCGTATCTTCCTTTCCTGTCCAGTTGTTCAATTTCATCACATTCCTCTTTTAGCCATTTTTTCCTAGTCTGCTCTGTTTCTCTTCGCAGTTCGTTATTTAACCTTCGGTATATCTTTCTTGCATCTTCAGTGTTCTTGTTTTTCAATTTTCTTCTCTCCTCCACCTTGGAAATCATTTCTTGTGTGACCCATGGTTTTTTTGACCTTTTCCCTTTTACATATCCTATATTTTGCTGTCCTGCTTTAATGATTCCTTCTTTCAGCATATTCCAGTACTCGTTGGCATTATCAGGTGCTTCTTTGTCTCGTAATGTGTTTAGAAAGTCCCGAGACAGCATTTCTGTAATTTGTTCTTTGTTGGACCTTATCTTCTCTAGATCCCATTTCTTCACCATTGTCGCCTTTTTCAGCTTTTTCATTCTTATTTCTATTTCTGCCATAAGTAAGTTGTGGTCACTATTAATATCTGCACCTGGTAATGTGTGCACCTTCTTGATTCCATTCCTGTATCTTTCTTCTACCAGTATAAAATCGATTTGGTTTCTATATTTATCCCCTGGTGATTTCCAAGTGTAGAGCCTCCTCTTATGGTTCTTGAACCATGTGTTTGCCACTATCAGCTGCCTTTCCCTGCAGAAGTCAATTAACCATTCACCTCTGTCATTTCTCTTTCCAAGACCATGACTGCCTACTATGTTTCCCTCTTTCCCTTCTCCCACAATGGTGTTCCAGTCTCCCATTACTATTTTGCAGCATTTTTTATTTTCGTCCATTATTCTCTCTATTACATTGTACGTTTCCTCTAAAATTTGGTCATCATGTTCTGAAGTTGGCATATACACCTGGACAATCAGTAAATCTTTTTGTGCTCCTTTCAGCCTTACACCAATAACCCGGTCATTTGCATAGTCTACATATTCCACACATTTAGCCAATTCCTTTGTCATAATCATTCCTACTCCATTAATTCCTTTTACTTCTCCTCCTGAGTAGTAGAATACATATTCATCTGACTGCAACTCTCCATGTCCATTCCATCTTACTTCAGCAACTCCTACGAGGTCCATATGATTCTTTTCCATCTCTCTTTTAAGGTTTTCTAGTTTTCCTGCTTGTAGCAGAGTTCTGACATTCCAGGTACCAATTCTCGTTTTGATTTTTTGCCTCCTTTCAAGTTGTCCCCCCCGGAGATCCGAATGGGGGACTATTTTATCTCCGGACACTGATTTAACATGAGAGGAAGCCATTTTTTGTGCATAAAATGGAGACTGCATTATGCAGGGAAGATAATCTGCGGTGGTATTCCGTTGTCTTCCGCAGTTCTGGAGGCCGCCCCTAACATGGGATACAGACGCCTTTTGCAGCCGCCCACTCCGGGTCAGACGCTGCATGAGAAGTATAGGTTGGAAAATGAAAGACCCCTAGCCCTCGAAACCTAATAGCGTCAGGGTCGGAAAAGAACAAGAGCTGGCCGAGGGTGGCCAGATAGGAAAGATAAGAGTGAGGAGCCTGGCATAAGTAAGTGGAAGCAATGCCAGGACTCAGCTCGGGGCCCCGTGGTCGCCAGCCACTTATCACTAGGTGTGACTCCCTGAGGTGAAAAGTATAACTAGCCATCCTAAAATGAGTATATTATTCGTAACATTATTTACTTACCTCTCAGCATCCTCTAGAAATAGGAAGAGAGAGAGATATTCGCATTATATTTTTTGTTGATGTTACAATATACGACCGCATTTTGAACACCCTTTTTAAGTCCATATACACACAAAATACACAAATCATTTCGCAGTACCAGAGCCTAAGACTGTGACCTGTGCTAGAATGCTATACTCTGCTGTGGCAATACTTTGTTTATACAGCTTTGCCACTTGGAGGCACTGCAGTAGTGAAGTTGCAGAAAATCTCTCCGAGTTTCGTGACCCATACGTTAGACTCTGTCTGTAGTCTGTCTTCTCTGTCCACAGAAACCACTAAAATGTTATAAGAATAAGTGGGATAAGAGTCGATCCAGAACACCGCACTGTAAGAAACTGCAAAAATTACTTGCTTTTTAAATTAGAAAGACAGTATCAAGAATATTCAGAACATATTTGCGTCCCTGCTAACGTTCCGGCGACGCCGGAAACAGAAGTCAAAAGAGGGACTGTCCTGTTTTCTTTACAGGACGAATTCCAGCCAACAGGTGTGCTTGTACTGTTAACTGACAAGAGAGAAACAGGCGACAATGAAAATAAATAATTCTGCATTGCCGTTCTTTCATAGCACAGTTATGTCGAGTGATCTGAGTTGTTCATTTCATCGCTGTGTGTTTACAGGAAAAGTCTTTGTGCTTGTGTGCCGTGTTTAAAGTAAAAAGCTTTGTGTTCATGTGTGGTGTAGTACGATTGGAACTGGATACAGTCTTTCTTTCTTGCCTTTTACAGTTTTTTTCCTTTGTTTTGACTGTTGGTTTACAATTTTGTAAGTACATGAATAACAATGAAAAAAGCAAACATTCAAAATTAAGTGGGGCGGCATTTCAGAGTTTAGCGAAGGAAAGGCTGGAACGAGAAGCCAACGTTCTAAAAACGCTTAGCTGAGCAGATAAATTTTTCGCAAAAAATGTTGCTAGTTCGACGTCGAGTTCAAGTAATATGAATGATGCATCTGGCACTGCAGCTGTTGCAAAAGAAAAAAAAAACAGACGAAACAAAAGTTAAAAATAAAGAAAAGCAAACCGTTCCCGAAAAACTAAGTGCCGAGTCATATATCACAAACAGAAATAACCTCGTTGATGGCGATCGTGCAGAATGGTGTGTCAATGAATCAAAAATCGACATTCTCTTAAAACGTGGCATTAATCAAAATTGTAACACTGATTTTATTAATTCAAGAAGTTCAATAGGAGATAAAACCGGTTACTTGAACAAAAATGTATTTTACCATAAACTTTTAAATGGTGAATCAACTTTGGATGGTTTTCCAGGACACACCTTCAGCACTGGTGCTATTTTTTTTTTTTTTGTACCATGTAAATTGCGTGGAGGTAAGGCCGCAATTGCTACTAATGTTATAGCAAATTGGACAAATATTTCTAGTATTTATCTCATTATGAGAATTCGCTTGAAGACAAAAAAACTGTTTTATCACTCTTAACGAGAAAAAATCACTTGGGACAATAGATAACCATTTCGAGTAATCTATTGAGACATAAGAAAATGTACTGGCGCAGTGTGTTGAAAAGTGTGCTTGCAGTAGTGAAGAAGCGAACAAGTCATGGAGTTCCCCTACATGGACACACTGAAAAATTACAATAATTACATATTGGTCAATTTATGATGTGTCTTGAACTTATAGCCGAGTTTGATCCTTTTCTCGCAGAGCACATTGAATGATGTGGAAATCAAGGGCAGAGACATACAAGTTATCTTTCTTCAACAATCTGTGATGAAATAATGGAGCTTCTTTCTGAACGAATAAAAAAAATTATCATAAGTGAAATAAAACAGGCCAAATATTTCTCTATAATAATACATTCTACTGCAGGCATTTCACATCTTGATCAATTCTCTTTCATATTAAGATATGTGAACGAGAATGGTGAACCTGTTGAACGTTTTCTTCTGTTTTTACCAAACCCATGACACAAGTCCAAAAACTTAGCTGAGGCCGTACTAAAAGTCCTGTCTACAAATTCCATTGATATTACTGACTGTAGAGGCTAGTCATATGACACGCAAGTAATATGTAAGGCACCTACACTGGTTTTGTAGGCACACATTAAAGAACGAAATCCGAAAGCATATTTTGTGGCTTGTGCAGCACATTCTTTGAATTTAGTCGGCACTAGTGCTGCAAGCTGTTGTCAGGAAGCATGTTAATTTGTCAATTTATGAAAAACTTTCATAATTCTTTCTCTGCTTCTATACAGTGCTGGGATAAACTTCTTTCTTTCATAAAACCAGGAAGCAAAACGGTAAAAAGTTTATCAAAAACACGTTGGTCAGCAAGAGAGGAAACGTGTGTAAGTCTGTATGAAAACTGGGAGGGCGTTATCGATGCCCTTACACATATTGCCAATAATGCGTTTTAAAAACCACTTGAGTGAAATGAGGCTTCAGCTTTATTGACTCAACTCAGCAGACTAGAAACAGTATTCATGATGACAGTTTGGAAGAACATGCTCCAGAGATTTAATAGTGTAAATTTTGATGCTAAAATAGTGCACAAATTATATCAATCACTTGTAGAATTTATTGCATCTATTCACGGCATATTCGACTATAGTGAAAATAAATCCATGGAGATTGTGGCTGATATAGAGTATGAATGCACATATAAAAGATCACGAAAACGCAAATTTCATGATGATGAAGAAGCGGACTCTGAAGATGTTTTTCTGACTGGAAGGGAAAAATTTCGATTCGAAACATTTCTCCCAGTACTCGACAACTTGTACACTGAATTAGTGAGTAGGAAGGAAAGCTATAGATCACTGTTGGACTCCTTCACAGTTTTTAGTAACCTTAAGAACGGTTCACCTGACGATTTTGCTGAACGTGCAGCAAAACTCCAAGCGTCATATGACACAAATTTAGAGCCTTCCTTACCTAGCGAATATGTACATTTCGTGGAACTTTTGAAATCTTCTGAGGTTACTGATATACTTGTCGAAATGAGCAAAACTTTTTGCGGAGAGAGAGGTTACAGTCCGTGTTTCCGAATGTTGACATTGTTCTCAGAATATTTCTATGAAAGGCTCTTACAAATTGTTCAACAGAACGCTCATTTTCGGCTCTTAAAAGACTGAAATCGTACTTACCTACGTTGTCTGAGGAGAGATGGAGCGCCTTGTCCATTCCACACATTGAAGCCGACCTCCTAACTGAAGCCATCGAAAATATGAAGATATGATCAATGAGTTTTCTGCCCTCGAAGCCAGGAGCAAACATTGCTGACTGATGAGTCTGTTTATTTATTAATATTAGATATTAGTTTAAAAAATTTAAGATTACAATGTGATTTTTATTATAACTTAGAGCACATTCATTGGATTTACAAACTGCGTATTACCTGTTTATTTTACAACTGCTGATGGCAAAATGTGGAACTAAACCTCGTTTACATGGACACGTAACCGAAGGCGTCCGACAATACTAAACAATACCCAAGTGGCGCTGTACAGTCAAGTCATACTGATATTGCAGTGTATTACAACAGATGTGTATTCTCGGAGTCTGCTGAAATGTATAGTTATCGTGGAAGTATACTTTAACGGAGAGAATGCTCAGATGAAAAAGTGTTAATGTGTAACGTAGTTCAGTTCTGTCGATAAATACGTAAAGATTTTGCTAATGACATTAGAAAGAGCTATGGTGAGAGCAGTAGCTGCGGTACAAAATTGTTCAGCCCTTACATGGATTAAATGTGTTGTGTTTACATAAGTCATCCAGTTTCTTACACTTTGCATTTGGCTATGAAACTGAACAAAAAACTGGAGTGGTACATTTGAAAAATTTCTCCACGGTCTAAAATTTATAGTACAGGTACTGGTACCTCGAACAGAAAAAACAGAGGTGGCTTATCTATTATATCCAATGGTCATGTTTATCTGTGCAAAATGGGCCAGAAAGTATTAGACAAATGTCCATTCTAAACGTAAAAAATCCTTTTTAAGAAATTAGTTACATCAGTTTTACAGAACATAAGGGTTGATGTTTACCTTGAGCTGAATAAACACGTGTCAAACAGTCCTCCACTTTATAATCATGTACTCAACTGAACAAAAATGTACTGATTGAGTATTGTAAAATAAAGCTACACGATGAAGTGAGACTCCACAGCAAGAAGCTTCGTCATGCTCTGGTTAGAAATATCCATGAAAAATTGTTTTGTTTAATAATCAATGTTTTTGTGGTTGTTTTAAAAATAGAATTACATACACATGTGGCAGCACTTACAACTGCAGAAATAGTCACCTCCAGTCGAACTGTAAGTTTTGAGTTTGTTCATGTGAAATACATTAATGAATTGGAGTCCCATTCTGTAAAGGTTCTATGTATTTGTTTTAAATTCTGTTGCAGACTGGTGAGAAAATAATGCCCTATATTTGTTCCAGTGTGTAGTTAAGAATATCAGTTTCCAATTTTCTATGCCTTAAAACCGTGCTATCATCCTAATTTTGAAGATGACTGACTGTTTTTCTGCTCCTTTCCCTCCATACAGAGTTTCCAATGCAGCAAAAACTGGATTAAATAAAGTTGTTCTGAAAGACATGTGTTAAGTGATACAGTAACAAATTTTCACAGTACAAGGATATAAATTCTGCATAAGCGCTGTTTTTCTCTAATAAATTAAGAATTTGTACTATTACCATCAGTACCATCATTTTTATTTTGTGTTAACTGCTGATTTTAGACTTCTGTTGAAATTTTTGACGCCAGGTCAGGAAGTGAAACTGTTGTCATTATAAATTACTGCTCCCTGTTAAAAAAGGCTTTTTACCTCATTCTTCTGAGAGAGCTGTTCATGTAAAAGAAATATGGAATAATATCAATACAAATAGTGGCATCAAGCTTGATTAATATCTGTGTACAGTGTTTAGGGTGTATGTTGCTGATCATGTAAATAATGTTCTCTTTGGGGGGGGGGGGGGGAGAGAGTATGTTGAACATTGGTGTTGGCATATTTTCACTCAGCTGTAAATGAATCCTTTGGGGCAGGGCGCTTTAAGTAAATACAGTGATTTGGCATATGTAGTAAATAGTGTCTATTCACCAGAAGTGTATTTATTGTGTAAAGCAGACAACCCCAAATTCTGCAGAATGCTTTTTAAGGCTCTTGGAATTCTTACTAACCAATACTTGTACTCCTTAATGGTTTTTCTTACTAACAAAAACTGAACTATGATATACTTTACACAATACAAGGCAATCAAAATCATTTTCATGTGCACTTTCCATTCTTGCCCAGTGATCTTAGAGGAGTAATGGATTCTGCCATAAAGATAAGGTATTCACCAAGCTCCCATTTAACAAAGCAAGAAATTGGGAATTTCTAGTAACTGAAAAGAAAACTATATTTAAATTAGCCACTTTTTTATTATTTGAAGATCTAGAGTTTTGTTGATTACTTGGAGGTACAAATGTGTATTGTAAAGCTATGTGTTAAATAGTAATGCACTACATGCAAGACTCAGTTTTTGCAGATGTAAGTGACTATTTTGTTTGAAAAATTCAAGTGCAACCAAGTTAGTATTAAGCTACCAGTGGGTGGCAAACAGCAAGTATTTAGTGTAACTGTGGATGCAGCATATTTTTTCAAAGTAGTAACTTCCTTTTTGCTTTATTAATTAACTGCTCTAGTTAAGAATATAACTAAGCAGATGAGATAGATTAATGTTAATATAGATTGCCTACAATTTGCTTGTTACTGTAGATCTTGACCTATTCCACGTCCATGAGGGTTCTCCATCGACAGTGTAATTTTGTTGCAGATCAGATTTTCTGATTTATATCAGCAGCATAAGTAATGACCTTCATATATGCCCAGAGAAGTCTTCTTTTGGCCCTACACACTTCACAATCGGATAGAAATCTCAATTGTGAAAGAGAACGGTTTCAAAATCCATACAGAGGAATTTTCATGAGTTGAAAGTTAGGATGGATATTGGTCCGTGTATGTAAAACTTGATAAGTGATTAAGATTTTGAGATGACATACTGTTAGCACCTAGCTTACTACACAAGTATAATCAATATACACTGCTGGCCACCGTAAATGCAACACTCTGAAGGAAGCATCCGAATCAAGTGAAATTTACACCATGGGTTTGCAGCGATGAGATATGCAACTGATTAGAATTTCAGCGCAGACGCACATCACGCGCGACTGTGGCGCCACCTCATAGCGCCATTTAAGGCTTGGCGATTTCGACGAGTGTACGTTCGGCACGTGTGTTTACCTTGTGGTTGTTTCACAAGACGATCAGTTATGCCTCGTAGACAACAGCGAACATCGTTTGATCACGTATCCGAGTTCGACAGAGGAAGGATAGTGGCTTACCGAGATTGTGGATTATCATACAGAGAAATCGCTAGTCGTGTTGGACGAAACCAAACAACTGTAATGCGGATATGTGACCGTTGGATGCAGGAGGGTACGACGGAACGACGTGGTCGATCGCATTCACCTCGGTGCACCACTGCACGTGCTGATAGGCAGATTGTGCGCATGGCAGTGACGGATCGCTCAGTGACATCCCGAACCATAGCACAGCACATTGCGTCTGTAACGCATCATCCAGTTTCTGCGCGTACCATTCGACTCCATTTACAGCAGAGTGGTCTGTCCGCAAGACGTCCATTGCTTCGTCTACCATTGACGCAGAACCACAGACGTCTCCGTCGCCAATGGTGTGATGACAGACGGATGTGGACGGCAGAATGGAATGACGTTGTCTTTACTGACGAGGCACGCTTCTGTCTGCAGCACCACGATGGTCGGATTCGAGTGTGGAGACATCGTGGAGAGAGGATGCTGGACAGCTGCATTATGCACCGCCACACTGGTCTTGCACCGGGTATTATGGTATGGGGCGGTATTGGATATTACTCTCGCACGCTTCTAGTACGCATTGCCGGCACTTTAAATAGCTGGCGCTACATATCCGAGGCGCTGGAGCCAGTTGTCCTTCCTTACCTTCAGGGCTCGGCCACAGCCATATTTCAACAGGATAATGGGCGACCACATGTGGCACGTATTGTCCAAAAGTTCTTCGTCAATAACCAGATTGAAGTGCTTCCCTGGCCGGCTCGCTCTCCGGATCTTTCGCCGATAGAAAACATGTGGTCCATGGTTGCTCAACAAGTGGCCCAGATTACATCCCCAGCTGCCACACCAGGTGATCTTTGGCAACGTGTGGAAGCTGCTTGGGCTGCTGTACCCCAGGAACACATCCAACGTCTCTTTGACTCAATGCCGAGACGTGTGGCAGCGGTGATCTCCAACAATGGCGGCTACTCTGGCTTCTGATTCTGGCAGGAACCACATGTCACAGACGTCTGTAAACGTAATCATTTGATACTTGGTCAACATGTTATCTACAAAATAAATTTTGTTGTGCTACCTCTTGTCTTTCTTGGTGTTGCATTTATGGTGGCCAGCAGTGTATTATGCTTCCTGTCTTGATATCGGTTTGGTATTTGTACTGCATGAAGCAAAAGGCAGAAAATACGTGCACTTATTTTGTGCAAATTCCTGACATTAGGCACAAAAATGAATTTCCTTTCTTACAGAACCATACTAAAACATTTCACACATATTCTTGTTGAATCATCCGAAAACTAATACTGCATGCAAAATTATTATCTTGTCTTCCACTCCTGTGGAAGCAGTGAACTACAAGAACTCACAGTATTCCCTAAAGAACAGTGATTCAGTCGCTTGTTAAAAAGAACTGCCAGAATGTTTCAACTTGATCACACGTTGCTTTATTATCCAGAATTTAGGAGAAACTAGGTTAACTACACGACTACAGCAACACTAGAGTTCATTCAGTTGTCAAAATCATTGCCTAATTTCAGAAAAAAAGTTAAATGAGAGAAACTGTAACTGCCAGCACCATTTCGGCCATAGACAGAGACTCAGCTTTCTGCCCCAAGTCACGTGACTTAGATTTTGGTTTCAAGCCTTCCACTGCAGAGGTAGTGACACGTGCTGTCTATGTTATAGATCAGTGGTCGTCAAACTTGTTTGCTCAAGGGCCAAAACTAACAATATGATGTGACACCTTGGGCCGCAGATTTCCAGGTCTTTTCATTAACTGGCAAAGCACGTAAATGGCGTGATATAAATCTCCAATAGACTAGCTATAGTAAAGAGGCGAGGGGTTTACCACTGACGTTCTAGCACTTATCGTTAAAGTCGATGCCATTCTGACCACTATGTGTAAAATTTTCTCTGTTTCATATTGTTGCCATCCTCAATACCCGTAAATTGTAACAATGTAATTGCCCAACGAAATGTTGCTACATTGTCTTTGTGAACAGATGGTTAATAACACCAAATGGACTTAAATGCATTATGTAACATGAGACACGATCACAGCTGTTTTCTACATGTTTTGAAAGGCATTTTTTTTCAACTCACTTGACTGAACTGTTGTTGTTGTTGTGGTCTTCAGTCCAGAGACTGGTTTGATGCAATCTCCATGCTACTCTATCCTGTGCAAGCTTCTTCATCTCCCAGTACTTACTGCAACCTACATCCTTCTGAATCTGCTTAGTGTATGCATCTCTTGGTCTCCCTCTACGATTTTTACCCTCCACACTGCCCTCCAATACTAAACTAGTGATTCCTTGATGCCTCAGAACATGTCATACCAACCGATCCCTTCTTCTGTCAAGTTGTGTCACAAATTTCTCTTCTCCCTAGTTCAATTCAATACATCCTCATTAGTTATGTGATCTACCCATCTAATCTTCAGCATTCTTCTGTAGCACCACATTTCGAAAGCTTCTATTCTCTTCTTGTCTAAACTATTTATCGTCCATGTTTCACTTCCATACATGGCAACACTCCATACAAATACTTTCAGAAACGATTTCCTGACACTTAAATCAATACTCGATGTTAACAAATTTCTGTTGTTCAGAAACACTTTCCTTGCCAGTGCCAGTCTACATTTTATACCCTCTCTACTTCGACCATCATCGGTTATTTTGCTTCCCAAATAGCAAAACTCCTTTACTACTTTAAGCATCTCATTTCCTAATCTAATTACCTCAGCATGAACCGGCTTAATTCGACTACATTCCATTATCCTCGTTCTGTTTTTGTTGGTGTTCATCTTATACCCTCCTTTCAAAACATTGTCTATTCCGTTCAACTGCTCTTCCAAGTCCTTTGCTGTCTCTGACAGAATTACAATGTCATCGGCAAACCTCAAAGTTTTTATTTCTTCTCCATGGATTTTAATACCTACTCGAAACTTTTCTTTTGTTTCCTTTACTGCTTGCTCAATATACAGATTGAATAACAACGGGGAGAGGCTACAACCCTGTCTCACTCCCTTCCCAATCACTGCTTCCCTTTCATGTCCCTCGACTCTTATAACTGCCATCTGGTTTCTGTACAAGTTGTAAATAGCCTTTCGGTCCCTGTATTTTACCCCTGCCACCTTTAGAATTTGAAAGAGAGTATTCCAGTCAACATTGTCAAAAGCTTTCTCTAAGTCTACAAATGCTAGAAACGTAGGTTTGCCTTTCCTTAATCTTTCTTCTAAGATAGGTCATAGGGTCAGTACTGCCTTACATGTTCCAACATTTCTACGGAATTCAAACTGATCTTCCCTGAGATCAGGTTCTACCAGTTTTTCCATTCGTCTGTAACGAATTCACATTAGTATTTTGCAGCTGTAACGTATTAAACTGATAGATCGGTAATTTACAAATCTGTCAGCACCTGCATTCTTTGGGATTGGAATTATTGTAGTCTTCTTGAAGTCTGAGGGAATTTCGCCCGCCTCATACATCTTGCTCACCAGATGGTAGAGTTTTGTCAGGACTGGCTCTCTCAAGGCTGTCTGTAGTTCTAATGGAATGTTGTCTACTCCTGGGGCCTTGTTTCAACTTAGGTCTTTCAGTGCTCTGTCTAACTCTTCACGCAGTATCATATCTCCCATTTCATCTTCATCTACCTCCTCTTCCATATCCATAATATTGTCCTCAAGAACATCGCCCCTGTATAGGCCCTCTATATACTCCTTCCACCTTTCTACTTTTCCTTCTTTGCTTATAACTGGGTTTCCATCTGAGCTCTTGATATTCATACAAGTGGTTCTCTTTTCTCCAAAGGTCTCTTTAATTTTCCTGTACAGAGTATCTATCTTACCCCTCGTGAGATAAGCCTCTACATCCTTACATTTGTTCTCTAGCCATCCTTGCTTAGCCATTTTGCACTTCCTGTCGATCTCATTTTTGAGACGTTTGTATTCCTTTTTGCCTGTTTCACTTACTGCATTTTTATATTTTCTCCTTTCATCAATTAAATTCAATATTTCTTCTGTTACCCAAGGTTTTCTACTAGCCCTCGTCTTTTTACCTACTTTATCCTCTGCTGCCTTCACAACTTCATCCCTCAAAGCTACCGATTCTTCTTCTACTGTATTTCTTTCCCCATTCTTGTCAATTGTTCCCTTATGCTCTCCCTGAAACTCTGTACAACCTCTGGTTTAGTCAGTATATCCAGGTCCCATCTCCTTAAATTGCCACCTTTTTGCAGTTTCTTCAGTTTTAATCTACAGTTCATAACGAATAGATTGTGGTCGGAGTCCACATCTGCCCCTGGAAATGTCTGACAATTTAAAATCTGGTTCCTAAATCTCTGTCTTACCGTTATAAAATCTATCTGAAACCTTCTAGTATCTTCAGGGTTCTTCCATGTATACCACCTTCTTTCATGATTCTTGAACCAAGTGTTAGCTGTGATTAAGTTATGCTCTGTGCAAAATTCTATCAGGTGGCTTCTTCCTTCATTTCTTAGCCCCAATCCATATTCACCTACTACGTTTCCTTCTCTTCCTTTTCCCACTGTCGAATTCCAGTCACCCATGACTATTAAATTTTCGTCTCCCTTCACTACCTGAATAATTTCTTTTATATCATCATACATTTCATCAATTTCTTCATCATCTGCAGAGCTAGTTGGCATATAAACTTGTACTACTGTAGTCAGTGTGGGCTTCGTGTCTAACTTGGCCACAATAATGCTTTCACTATGCTGTTTGCAGTAGCTTACCTGCACTCCTATTTTTTATTCATTATTAAACCTACTCCTGCATTACCCCTATTTGATTTTGTATTTATAACCCTGTATTCACCTGACCAAAAGTCTTGTTCCTCCTGCCACCGAACTTCACTAATTTCCACTGTATCTAACTTTAACCTATCCATTTCCCTTCTTAAATTTTCTAACCTACATGCCCGATTAAGGGATATGACATTCCACGCTCTGATCCATAGAACGCCAGGTTTCTTTCTCCTGATAACGACGTCCTCTTGAGTAGTCCCCGCCTGGAGATCCGAATGGGGGACTATTTTACCTCCGGAATATTTTACCCAAGAGGACGCCATCATCATTTAATCATATAGTAAAGCTGCATGCCCTCGGGAAAAATTATGGCTGTAGTTTCCCCTTGCTTTCAGCCGTTCACAGTACCACAACAGCAAGGCCGTTTTGGTTAATGTTACAGGGCCAGATCAGTCAATCATCCAGACTGTTGCCCCTGCAACTAATGAAAAGGCTGCTGCCCCTCTTCAGGAACTACACGTTTGTCTGGCCTCTCAACAGATACCACTCCATTGTGGTTGCACCTGTATCATTGAGGCATGCAAGCCTCCCCTCCAATGGCAAGGTCCATGGTTCATGGGGGGGGGGGGGATTTGTTCTGAATGAAAATATATGAATGATAAGTGGGAATGACACGTTGGCTGACCCTGGAACATATATGTACTTAGTTTATAAATTAATATTAAGTATTTTACAGGGAACAATGCACAGATACGTTCCAGTAATGAGAAGAAAGAGAGTTTAGGTAGCTGCTACCTAAAAGAAATGGGCCACAGGTGCAATATTGGTAATTATTTATGTGTAACTTATTTATGGATGTGATAGTGTGAATGGCCATATGGGAATATAAAGAAGTTACAGTAAGTAAAACGTTTGAAAATAAGTTGAGGACCTGTACTACCAAAGGATTTAAAAAAGAAGGGTGTCAGATCATACATTGAAGAATGCAAGTAACAGATATGAACGCCAAATTCAAGTGTTAAAGACACAGTTACACATGATCAGAGCTTATCTGAATGTCCTAGCTTGAAGATACCTTTTGACAACTTTTGCAGCAAATTATTTACATATATATATATATATATATATATATTAAATTGTAAGCCCACAGTGAACAGTATAAATTAAGTAAACTGAAGTATAATCATTACAGGTATTTTTAAGCAAATAACATTAATAAACTTCTATGACACAATCATGTTAGAACTTTACCTATAGTGCTGCAAACACTGAGTAAATAATTTGTTGGAAAACCAAAGGAAGCATTCAAAAAAGAATTTGCGCAATTATTGTATGATGTGTAGAAGTAAAATATAACTTACTATTTATATTTTATAACTTACTATTTATATTTTACTTGAAAGAACGTTAAATCCTGTTTAATAGAGAGAATATTTTACAGTTGAGACGACTTGTATTGAGAGTAAATAGTAACTTTTATAAGTTAAGTTGGTAACACGAAATTTACCTTTTGTAGTTCCGGTAGCGAAGTTCTGGAAGAAGTCATTCAGTGGTAAATATATTGTTTTTTTGGCTGGTATACCGGCTAGCTTTTAAAGAGTAGGGTAAAACTTTACTAAGAAAAATATGTTTTCTTATTAGTGTCCAGAAGTGGGGTCGACTAACGATGAAATATAGAATATCTGAGACTCTGGAAATCTAACTAATAAATAATTTTGTGAAAACCATCCCATTTTTATTCTACAATAAAACAGATTATTATTTAGAAAAACTGTTTTGTACATTTACAAGTTTCATGGCAGACATCTTCTGCAAAGAAAACACAATGGAATTTACCAACTTATGGGGAAAATTAGTTATCGTTTACAAAGTTTAGTCCTGTTTAGAAATTAGAATGCTCATTAGCAGAGGAAATCATTGTGGAAAATAATAATGTCACAGTAATTGCGATGCATGATATGTTATAAGACACAAGGAATGATTACAATATTAAGAAATAGAACTCACTAGTACTAGAATGTCTGACAAGATAGAATCTGATGGTTTGAGAGGCTAACAGAAAGGCGCTAGAACAATAGACAGCGCAAAATAGGTCACACATCGTAATTTATAGTAGTAACAGAGATGTTAATGCCGCACCGATCATAGTAAGTTTGGGATTAACACTCAGACAATCAGCGTTACATGATCACTGCAGTTAACGCAAAATATATGTTTTCTTAGACATAAATAATTAATTATTTCTACCAGGTCATGGGACGCGTTATTTCACATTGCTCCCCGGACTGGTATTTTAAAATTATATTTGTAATTGAAATTTTAAAATAACATTTCCTAGTGTAGACGATTACAAATCCTTTTCGGGTTTACATGTCTTTAGTCAGTTATTCGTAGAAGCCTTCATTGGCTGCTCATTCCTACTATGTGCGTCCTCATATTAACTTGCCGATTTTGTTATCAGGATGGGCTCACTCATTTTGCAGAGGGGGAACCGGGAAAAACAAAACCGAATATGAGAGAAAAAAACCGTCCCTGTGAGCTGAGGAACACACATCTCACAAAGATAGTTTACATATTTTATTATGGATTCCATCTTGGTTAAAAATTATATAAACCAATAATTTACTTAGTTATTTCAAAGAAAATCAACAGGTTCTCTAGTACAGTAGTTATAATAGTTACATAATATTTTGGAAGCATAGGTGTCATATACAACATTATTCTTTCTCAACAAATTTAAACATTTTCCCATCGCTTAATGATACAACATTCTTAGTTTGGTTATAGCTGTAAATGCGAGTGAGTTAAATAATTCAAGTATTTTGTATCTTATAGATGAATCATATACACTTCACATTAGGATAATCGAATTGTTATTGCAAAAGAGAAAATCTTTATAGTAAATATTTCATTACGATAAAACTGTATAAGATGTGAAATACATTTTTGCCCTCGAAACATATCTCGGTTAAATTTGAAGATAACTTAGGTAAACTCCTTAAGTATTTCAATTTAGTACTGTGAAATAGTAATATATGTGATAGTTTATTATGGCTCAAGAAAGAAAATTTAAATATTTCAGGTATTTTATACAATGCAAAAACATTATTAGAAGCGATGTTACTGTTACACAAGATACTTGCTACAGAATATTTTTTTGTCAAATAAATGCGTTCGTGAATTTTACTGCGAGTGTACTGCATAATTTGAGTTAGGTGTTAGTTTACTTTATAGACAGATTTTTGGTCAGATGTAGTCTGATTTTTAGAATGACTCTATATAGTGCAAAGCATACTCGATGTCTTCATGTCGTTGCTTAATTGTAGGATGTTGATTGCAGTGCTGATACAAAGGTTATGAAGTGTAGAATCGTCGTCCAGATGCCTACATATAAAGGTACTAAAGATGCTGAGTATGTGGTGATGAATCGGCTGCAATCTACCCTTGGCCCCCGGCTGCAACTTTCCTTCCTTCCTTCCTTCGGAATGGACTGGAACTCTTGCACTTCCCTGCGTCGCGGCCCATTAAGGAGGGATGTCAGCTCGGTGGCGATGTACATGAAATAGGTCGGGTACATATTATAAAAACTGTATTTTCAGATGTTTGTGTCCTGTAAGGTAAGTCAGGTGGTTAAACAAATCCAGAATCCTAAAGTTTGCCATCCTTGCGGTGCATTTTAAGTTATGCGGGGCGCGACAGACTACCGTTAACGCACGGAGCTGCACTATAAGTGGTTCGGCGAATATTGGGTTGCTCCGCCCACCGGTGAGGTAAGTTGTCAATAATGGTTATCCCGACGCAGACCGCGGCTGATATTTGAACGTTCATGCCGAAGCAAAAAAGTCGACTCAGTGTTCCGATGCACTTACGAAGCAGTCTTTCACAAGTAGATCGAAATTGCAGTTCCGGTACGGATTCTGTCCAATGATCATACTTGTCTTCGGTTCACCAGACTAACGTACATGATTCAGAGATGAATATCTGGTTTTCACGCAGTCCTTGCTCGCTGAAACAAGCACTTCATACAGTTTACACGTAGCAAAGTATGGAGAAATGTCACCACACAAATCCAAACATGATTACACTGTTTGCAAGTCCTAAACTTTTATAACACAACACACAGTTAGTTGTGATACACTATGCCTTATTGTAAAGTTCTCATGGAATTACAACATTTGTCCATAGGAAAATACACCAACATGCTTTATGGTGGAAGTCTCTATTGACGCATTCATCGTGAATTGTCCCATATAAGTTCCACTGAAAGTTTAGTTAACACAGTCCATGTGGAAGTCCCTTGCTGTGCACAATATTTACCCACACGATGGAGGTCTCATCGTTAAGTTTCACAATAACAAATGCTGATCATTAGACCATCATTACCGTCCAGAACTAACACGAATTTCACACAAGAGGTTTACAACATTCAGTCATTTGAGGATTACACTCATTTTCATATTTACGCAAAAAGCATAACTGTACTCACACAAAGGAGGCCTTGCTCAGCCAAGAGATAAAAAACTCGCTGCTTTATACCTACTGGTGGAAAGCAAAAGCAAAGAAAGGAAAAGCCAATTGGCTATCGCTTACACATATGAAGAATGTATATTCTGATAGGTAAAAAAAAGGAAGTCATTTCCTTTGATTCTCCTTAGAGACTTTCCTACGCTAAGACAAATATAAAACATACGTAGAACTATACATCATCATAAATTGAGAATCTACTGTTAAATGACTATAGAAAATGAAAACGTTCATCAGAACCATCAAAACTCTTTAAGTACTAATAATTGATTTTAAAAGAAGAGCAGAAGATCTATGTATTTCTTTCTGTAATTTCTAAGTTTATCTTATTGAAAAACAAACAAGTAATGCCTACGCAAATCTCGCCAAGAAATTGAATAAAATGACTTGGCTTGTTAAATGATTAATCACTTCTCTAAGTAGTACATATTTCACTCTATTCAAAAAATACAAACTTAAAACTAAGTACTGAGAAATAGAATGCATTAGTAACATACTGTTCGTTAGCTATGTACACTATATACACATCAAAACTGAATCACATTTCAGTATTGAAGTTCACTTCAAGAAGTGTAGGACGTGTTTGTTTTCCTATGTACACCTCATCAGTGCGTCTAGTGCTAATCTTATTTTGCTCCCCGGTATAGAAACCGCTAAAATGGGACTGCTGTATGGTGAGTATGAGGGTTTATGATTCCCCATTCTAACATTTGACGAATTTCCGTCTTTACAGTCTACTATATTCTGCAAAATGTCTGATGTGGGGCAACTTCCTTGTCATACTAAAAGTTTTTTTATTACACCGGGTATCTCCGCAAAAATACTAGCGTACTCCTGAATTGAGATTGGCCAACTCTTCCTTCTGTAGGTTTTCCAGATAGGATGATTCTGATACTTTCGCTTTGATAGTGGCAAGATTACTGCGTATGGCTGCTTCTGAATCATTCGAGTGCAGGAATTCTGTCTTCTCAAATTCTTCCGCAAAATGTAGTATGCGTGGACCTACTAATTTTACAGCAAAGTTACGGCAGTATCTGTCGTCCACGCTCGGAGTTTTGATGAGCTTCAGTGCAATTCTTTTACCATTATTTGTAACTACACATTTTCCCGCCCGTAGGTGGATCATTGCGTCCCTACTGCGCAGAAAATCCCAGCCAAGAATGCAGGAAACCGACAAATTTTTTAATGAGTGTGGCATTGTATGTGCTCGTCTTCTACTACCAAATCGGCCTGCACCTGTTGCTTCACACACTGTATAGATGCGCCTAATGCCCCCGAAACGCGGCAGTATTGCACAGGCAGAACGGGAAGTCTCCTTATGCGATTTACTCCGTTGTATAATGCGTAATTCATGACACTGGTTGTTGCTCATGTGTCTATTATAGCTTCCACACTGATGCCATTTATTGAAACTTCCGCTGCAGCTTGCACAGCATAATCTTCCGTATGTTTGCATGCGTTCGGCTCGTGTAAAAGTTTTCCCCTGATATCCACACCGTCGTTGTGCCTCAATGTGTTCAGGTCAGATTTGAAGTTGCCTCCACATTAGAATACGACCACACTAGGAAGGCTGTTTAGAACGGTCGGTTATAGTTTAACTGTTGTGGATTGGTATCCTGCTCTACGACTTCGCATACGCGATTCGTTGTAGGGCAGCTGTTGTCACGGTTATTGCAGCTATTCGGGTTCGGAATAACAGGCATGGGTTGCATCACGTTTTGCGTTGGATTCCCAAACCATAAAATTGGCTGTTAGTTAGGCCAACCATTTCCATGATTAGGATTTCGCTGACTACGTTTGTTCCTGTCATCTGCCCCTTGCTGGAGCGGTACATTACTGCTGTTATTACAGGAATTTCCCGATTGTTTTGTCCATGGTGTTTTCCTTTTGTGGTTGGGATCATTGTAACCGATTCCGTTACCATTCTTCCGTTTGCCGGATTACCGTTGTTATGATTCCAATTATTATTTTCGTAATTTGTGTTTGGTTCATTTGCTTGGTGGTTATTTTAATTATAGGCAGCTGCGTTCACTTTTGCGTACTGGTTCTTTCCACTCTGGTGTTGCTTGTTACCGCCATTGACGTTAGTGTTATCACTATTGTGATAGCTATTGCAGTTGTTGGTATAAGCCTGATACGACTTAACGTCTTCTTGGATGAGATCGAGCGAGTCGATCACGGGCAGAAACTGTTCCAAGTCCTCATTCGGTACATTAAACAACTTTTCCCTTAGGTGGATAGGGAGTTTTGCCTTTAGTATGCTGAGCACTTCTTTGTGAGAAATTGGCTCCGACCAATACCTCGCCTTCGCAATATATCTTTCAAAGTATTTCCGCAAACTTCCCTTCCGCGGCTTGTATAATTCGGGCGAATACACTTCTTTGTGCAATCGCTCCTGAATATCTGCGGACCAGTATTTAGAAAGAAACGCTCTTTCAGAGTCTGCTAATGTGTGACATACTTCTGACGTTTCGCTCGCCCACAGAGTTGCATCACGTGTGATGTGCGACATAACGAACTGTATCTTCTGATACTCCGTCCAACATCGGGGTAAAATGTTCTTGAACGCTCGTATGAAGACAATGGGGTGGACTGACTTCTTGTCTTCGGAAAAAGTTTGGAAATGACGATGTTTCAACAAACTTTGTTCTATCTTGGTGATTCTAGCAGACGGTTTATCTTCGTTTTTAGCTTGGACGGGCGTTATATCGGGTGATTGAAATACTTTTTATTCCCATAAGTGGGTTTAATGTTAATGATAGGATTTTCACAATGTGATGGAAAATTATTTTCCGATCTGGTATCATTTGACATAACCCTTTCCAGGATCCTTTTGCGGGTGTTTATCTCTTGCTTCCACGTAGGATTTTCTTCGTTGGTGTCTTTTTTATCGGAATGTACATTACGTACTTCATCGTAATTTGCTTCCGCGCCGGAACACATCTCTGCGCGTACACGCTGCACAGCATTGTTGACTGCTACAGTTATTTTAGAATCAATTTCAGATTCCTTGTCCGCTATCCAACTGGATATACCTCTATTTACTTGTTTTCTGTGACTATCTAATTGTTCGTCCAGGATTTTCTGGTTGTTGAGCTTAATGTTGACGACTGTAGAAGTTAAGTTTCCACATTCGTCTTCACTTCATTGTGAGAGGTTTTCAACTCGCTAACATCAGTTTCAAGTTTCTTGACTTGATTTAAAATTGGAGCGTAAGATGCCTTCATTGTAATTAGCTCGCATTTAATTGTGCCTAGTTCGACTCTAATTTCGCGAACGCATTTTTCCTGCTTGCGATCGCGCTCCTCCTGCTTGCGATC
The DNA here is from genome assembly GCF_021461385.2 of Schistocerca piceifrons. NCBI lineage: Eukaryota > Metazoa > Arthropoda > Insecta > Orthoptera > Acrididae > Schistocerca > Schistocerca piceifrons. The sequence continues at coordinate 480,411,379 of NC_060139.1, forward strand.
ACGCTGTCGATCGCGTATTTCAGGTTTCTGTAAGAAAGCGGTAAGCGGGTCTAGCGAAATGCTTGCATCCGTTACGGCTGAGATTGCGTCTTTTCTGTCTCTCGTTCGCTCTGCTCGGCGCCTATATTAGCGTCGGCATTTGGCTGTGCGTTTTCTAAATTCGCTGCCACGTTCGAATCAAGTAGTGGGTTTTCTAATGGGTCAAAGATCATATCTATTAAAGAATCATTATTATTTTCTGCTTCGCTATCAATATTAACCGACGGAAAGTTATCTGTCTTTCCTACTTTTACCATGACTAAAAATTGTTCAAAGTCAAAAAAATCTTCACGCGGAAATTTGCTCTTAAAATTAACACAAAATAATCACAGCAATAATAATTCACAAGAATGAATAAATCAATTTTCCTGGATGCGACGTTCATTTATCAGTGCTCGGCCAAGTCGGCCATTTTGCGTTCCCTTTTGCACACGAAAAAACAATCTTGTGTCGCTTTTGACAATTTTGATTTTCCGTAGCACTCCCTTCCAAAATTCACTGATTAATACTACTTCTAACTACGATTTCACTTCTGAGAATGAGAAGAAATTTTTTCTGGAGAAAAAACTACGAACTTGACAGAGCAAAAAATAAAAAATTCATTTGTGTGACTTTACCTTATTAGTTGCTTTTTGGTTTCGAATACATGGAGTTGATGATTGCAGCAGCTCATAATGGAGTACATCAAATTGTAGTATGGAAAAGAATAAAATTTTCATATGAGATCTAGAGAAATCTGGTTTTCACAAAATTGCAAGATATACTAAATCATGGCCACTCAGTTGTGCACCAATAAAATATAACTTGCTATTTATATTTTACTTAAAAGAATGTTAAATCTTGTTAAATAGAGAGAATATTTTACAATTGAGACGACTTGTATTGAGAGTAAATAGTAACTTTTATAAGTTAAGTTAGTAACATATAATTTACCTTTTGTAATTTCTGTAGCGAAGTTCTGGAAGAAGTCATTCAGCGGTAAATATATTGTTTTTTGGCTGGTATACCGGCTAGCTTTTAAAGAGCAGGGTAGAACTTTGCTAAGAAAAATATTTTTTCTTATTAGTGTCCAGAAGTGGGGTCGACTAACGATGAAATATAGAATATCTGAAACTCTGGAAATCTAACTAATAAATAATTTTGTGAAAACCATCCCTGTTTTATTATACAAGAATTCAGATTATTATTTAGAAAAACTGTTTCGTACATTTACAAGTTTCATGGGAGACATTTTCTGTAAAGAAAACACAATGGAATTTAACAACTTATGGCGAAAATTAGTTATCGTTTACAAAGTTTAGTCCTGTTTAGAAATTAGAATGCTCATCAGCAGAGGAAATCATCGTGGAAAATAATAATATCGCAGTAATTGCGATGCACGATATGTCATAAGACACAAGGAATAATTACAATATTAAGAAATAGAACCCACCAGAACTAAAATGTCTGACAAGATAGAATCTGATAGTTCGAGAGGCTAACAGAAAGGCGCTAGAACAATAGAGAGCACAAAATTGGTCACGCATCGTAATTTATAGTAGTAACAGAGATGTTAATACCGCGCCGATCACAGCAAGCTTGGCATTAACACTAAGACAATCAGCGTTACACGATCACTGCAGTTAATGCAAAATATATTTTTCCTTTAGACATAAGTAATTAATTATTTCTACCGGGTCACGGGAGGCGTTATTTGACAAACGAAGGATTTCGACAGATGTTAAATGCTTCTTTCCATTCCTTTTCACAACTCCCTGTAGATTTGTAGACCACCATCAGGTAAATTTGTTAGAGGTGTAGCTAACAGTTATGTTTCTTCTGCTGGAAACATGAGAGTGAAGTTCTCTATTTCATTTGTTAGCAATCTGGAATTACAAACGGTTGAGTTAATTGAGGTTACGATAGTAGTTCATGGATAGCATCAGATTGCATATCTCTATATTGTTTTTTCAGTCCTGACATGTAACATGTTTTGCAAATTAGTTGTGTAAACAAATATTACATCATGAGCTTAAGAGTTAAAGGGAGTACTAGCTCATCATAAAACTCATAAAAGTAAATGGGTAATTAATTAATTAATCTGAAATAGCTAGTCACAGAAATATTGCCTCAGTAATTTTGAAGGCGAAAACGACTTCTTAAATGTTATGCAGTTGTATTTTAGTATTTTTGTGCAAACATCGAAAATGATGTGACAGATGCATGTGTAAACCTGTATAGAAGAAAATGTATTGGATCCTGCATGTCAGCTAATATTAAAATGACATTTGTGTAGTTATAAGAAGCAGATTTAAGTCATGTTTTAATTTCTTTATGTCAGTCAAAAAAATGTTACAGACTTGGCCAAATACATATAAAGAAAACTGTATAAGAAAGGTTGTTTAACATATGTGAACTGAAAAGGGACTTCAAGAAAAACTGTCCATATATCATATGTTTAGCATGTGTTGAATGAGGGATACGCTCTCGCCTGAAGTAGCGATCAAACTTGCGTGTGCCTACAATGTCAAAAACGTTCTAAGTCCCTTTGTAGTGGCGTTGGATGCCCAACTTCACTATGTAGGAGGCGTTAAAGCAGGTACTTTATGGAATTTACCTGGAATATGTTGAGCTTTCGACTTGATGCCAAAGATATGGGATGGTCTTTTGGACACTGAAATACGTAATGGACCATGTAGTCTACATAACCATGGTCAGAACCTTATGGCTTCTCCACTGTGGCATCGAACTTTTCAGCCAAACACACATCAATGTGTACTTATCCTACTCGGCAACCCCTCTGCACTCTGTAATGATGTGCAGTTTGTCATCATCTACAAAGTTATAGACCCAAAACTGAACTGTTATCCATAGTTGCACCTATGATACCACAAGGCACATACACAATGAACACCGCTTAACATGTGGAGATTTAGCCATACAAACTAGGGTTGGCGATTAAACCTTAATAACAGAGCAAAGAGGACTAATTCAGTCATGCCCTTAGTCGAGACATGATCTCTCAGAATCTGAATAATGTAAATTTCATGTAAATGAATTCTAATATAATAAAGCCGACGGATTCAAAGAATAAGTAAGATATAAACTTGGCCACATAAAGAAATTTGATTCCCAACTATGCCAAATAGTGGTTTAGGTGGTACTTCCATGTCAAATTTGATTATTTATGTTATGTATATTTGTAAAATGCATCATTACTATATACTATTGTCCACTAATCATGGACAATGCCAGTAAACAGTGGAGAGCAGTAGTGATAAATCTTATTTTGGTTTAACATAGTATTTGTCATTCAATAAGTATTGGAACACTGTGTGAGGCAAAAATGCAATATAAACATGCATGCACCAAAAAGAGATATGTACAAAAAGAAGGATGAACATATATCTGTATTCTACTGTTTCCCTAAGCTGATATCAGATTTTCCATTCCTGAACTATCTGTCTTTTCCCGTCCTTGATTTTGGATGGACATATTGCATGTATGTCATACAACAACACATAATTGTTTAAAATGTTTACAATATGACTTCTGTGAAGAGAGGCTGTTTCTTTCATTTCTTAATTGCTTCATCCAGAAAATGATAACCCACTAATTTTGGAACAAACAGTGACATTATTTATGATTATATTTATACTGCATTCTTTATCACAGAACTGGATGCTGCATCTTCTCTTTGAAGAAAGAAGAGTTAAATATCACTCTGTTCAAAGGAGAGTTAATACATCAATCAATTAATATAGATACAGTGGTAATTATAGTGAGAGACTGCAGGGACGAACTTAGATGAGCGAATCGCTGCTGGTTAAAGTATCCACCGCCACTCATCTTGAAATAATCCACATGATTCGCATCTCCTTACGGCACCAGCACTCATAATACCAGCATAGTGTCCTTGGTACAATGCTGTACACTAGGTCACGACTATTTTGCTGCTAAATCGTCAGGGACATCCAGATACTGCTCCTGCTGTCAGTTCTCTGCTACCAGAGGCGTCGCCCGGCCCCCACACTGGATCCACAGGTAGCACCAATGAGAGCACCGCAACTGTGCAGCACTCACAAGCAGGGCTGCTCTTGATGGCTCATGATATGTCAGCGGATTGAATTTTGATCATACAAGTATACTATTGGGGCAATAGCTTTCCAATTGTGCGTTCAACTTCTTGCAGTTCATGGAAATTACGCCAGAAGTCGTTGCTAGTTCATCACTTCAGTTGTTAATCCGCCATTTCAGTATGCCGCGATGGTGGACGAAGGACGATTTACCCTTGCACAAAAGATGAAGATTGTGTTACTGTTCACAGCAACGAACAGCTTCACATTGACACAGAGAAGGTTTCATGCTCATTTTGGCACACAGTGGGCTCCCAGCCCACAGACAATACGCAGATTACACCAAAAATTTGAAGGTACTGGATCTGTTTTGGAGTGTCAGTGGCCACATGCAAGTACCATACATTAGCCGTGAAACACTGAAGCAGTTCGAATGGCTCTGACTCGTAGTCCGAGTAAATAAACAAGAAGAGCCAGTGCCGAGTTGGGAATTTCACGCCGATCTGTACAAAAAAATTATTCAATCCAACCTTCGCTTGTAGAGCAAAGTGGGGAAAGATTGCGCAGTTAAGGTTTAAATAGCGATATACTGAAGGAAACGTCACAAATTACAATTATATTTTAACTGGCATTTCACCTGAAGTTTTCTTGTTATATGACAGAGTCCGAAAGTCATAGAAACAATTTAAACTGCAATTCGCACTTAGTAAAAAAAGTAATGCAAATGCGCAATCTTACCCGACCGTGGGGTAAAAGTGCGTTTCTAGTGGGGTAAATTTGCGCATTATTATCAAATGAGAAAAACATATGTGTCATGTAGTTCTTCGTCTTTTATTTAATTTATAGCGTACATAAACGTAATATACCTTGTTTCTCAGCATATAACAGTTACTGTTGATACAATATTTGACCTATTGAACAAATCTAGGCCTGTCATCAAAAACAGGCAAAAATATTCCCATCGGACGAAAACCTTTTTAACAGAGATCACAAATGAAGTGTCCAGAATCTTCATAACAAGAGCAGGATTCATACCACCACTCCTCGCACTTGAGACATTGAATGCAGTCTTCTGTTGGTGGATTATTGTATTTTTCAGTACAGCCTGGACAGTGAAAAGTTTGTGAATTTTCCCTAGACGTATTTAAGTTTTGCTTTGCTTTCTTTTTGTTTGCTTGATCAGAAGCAAACAGTTTCCTCTTTGGTTCCTTTATTTCTTGTTCTGTTGACTGGGATTCCAGTTGCTTCTTGAATGGGGTCCCAGATACTATTTCTGACTTCTTTCCTTACTTCTGTCTTTTTTGGCACTCTTTTCTTCTTGGCAAAGGAATTGTTTCTTTCGGGGGAACGTAGGTACTTGGTCCTGGTTGTGGTTCATTTGTAGATGTCTCTGAACTTTGGCTCTGGAGAGATGCAGTTTCAACTGTGGATGCATCATTAAACTTGTCACTTTGGTCTGTAACAGTCGAAGGCAGGAAATCTTCCTCGGTGAATATGTAACGATCGATTGGATAAATGCCACATATCTTGAACGCCTTTGTTGCCTTCGTCATTGTGGCCGTCCTTTGATAAGCGTTTCCAAACAATTCAGTGATACATTCTTGCGTCATTACATATCCAGGGTGGTTAATGAGCCACTGGTCGCAGTCCTGTGAATAAAAGTCCTTCAGTGGCTTGAAAAAGCAGCGTTCCAGTGGCTGCATTTTGTGGCTGCTGTGTGCAGGAATGGTAAGCACGTGAATGTCATGGTCCCTACGGTAAAGAACGGCGTTCAGACTCAAATGTGACGAGTGATTGTCCAAAATTAACAAGACTGGATTATCTTCTGTTGGCTGTGTGTGTTTTTCAAAATGTTGTAGCCATGTGAGATACAAATAAGAGTTGATGTTTCCAGTGTCCGAATACATCATTAGTGACCCAGGAAGGGCACCGTTCTTCGAACTCTCCTTCATCCTTTTCCGAGGAAATATTATTTCTGGAGGGATGTAACTCCCCCCAGCTCCCATACAACATACAATCGTTATCAGCTGACCTCCTTCTGCAGATGCTATTTTGCCTATGTGCTTCTTGCCGCATGTTGCAATCACTTTCGGAACTTCGTTAGGAACAGTTGTAATTCCTGACTCATCCATGTTATATATGCGACGAGGTTCAAATTTATATCTCCCCATCAGCGACGAAAGATTATCAAAGAAGATGCTCGTTTGCTGTTTGTTGAACCCCATCACACGTCCGAGACTAATTTTCTGTGGGATCCGAAGGCTAAGCCCAGTCTTTCCGGCCATCTTAGTGTTTTTGTCAAATTTTGTTTTTATGTTATTCCTCTCAGAGTAGTCATGAACTAATCTTCTGAAATCTTTCAGAGTCATACCATAATAACATTTGTCCAAAGATCTGCAGTGTTCGGCAAGTTCCAGTTCCTGTTCATAATTAAAAGTTCTTCTGAATCTTCCCAGTTTATTTACCCCAAAACCCTGAAAAAGGTGAGGGTGGGAGTATTAATTTTAAGCTTATCCCTACGTAGGCAAAAGTTTCCAAAATAAAAAAACATAGAGATAAAAGTATATTTGCAAGGGCCTCGTCCCTCTTTAAGGCGATTTCTGGGGGCAGCTTCACTTATTCCAAGTTTCCTCGCTATTTGTCGTATAGACTTGTCATTTTTCAAGCCCTCTTTTGCAGTTTCCAGCATTTCTGGAGAGCATAGTTTCCATTCGGTTTTCCTTTTGTAGACGCTAAAATATAAAAAAGGATTCTTAGAGGACTACTTTCGATGTACAATATGCACCTCAACGTGCATAAATATTTCTAGGTCTATGAAAAAGCTGATAATTATAATGCATGGGGTAAGATTACGCACTGCGCAGTTTTGCCCCACCTGTAACGCGTAAACTTGCCCCGCACTGCGACACTGCAGCTTTTGACTGCACATGGAAACGCTTTGTAGGAATATAGATGTGTTAATATACCACAAGACTGACAATGCATCGTAGTACACAATGGAATAAAGTTAAAATTGATAATCCCATTATTGCCTGAGTTATAGCTTATTTCCGGAACATGAAATGTTATATGAAAATAACGTAAAACAGTTCTTACCGCATTGCGCAGCCGTTAACACCAGGACAAAAATCAAACTACGGCAATAAAGGGTCAGCCACAGAGGCTATTTCGTGCCCTGCATAGTAGCTAACTGCTGCATTACTAAAACTGAGATACAAGCCTTGCGCAATCTTACCCGCAGCACAATCTTACCCCACTCTACTCTATCCATACAAGTTGACCATGGCGCGTAAGCTAACTGTGAGAGATAAGGAGCAGAGATTGCAGTTTGCAAGGTGGGCAATCGAGCAAGCCCTAGAGGCATTGTTACACAACACATAGTTTTCTGACGAAGCTTATTTTTACGTGAATGGTGTTGTGAACAAACAGAACGTTAGATTCTGGGCAGGTGAACCTCCGCGAGTAATGCATACAGAAGACACCTATGGGGAGAAAGTGTGCGTGTGGTTCACGATATCAAGCCATGGAATCATCGGTCCATTCTTCTTTGATGCTAAAGTAACTGGTGAAGCTATTTACACATGCGCCGGAACCAGTTCACTCCCCAACTCATGGCCTCATGTCTTCCATTGGACACACAATAGTTCATGCAAGATGGAGCACGTCCCCATACTGTCAACGTTGTGCTTGATTTCCTACATGGAAGACTTGGCCTTAGGGTATTGTAAAACAGATTTCCAGAACGTTATGCAAGAGGAGGAATGTGGCCGCTCCACAGCCCAGACATTTACCCTCTAACGTCTTCCCTTGGGGGTTCCTTAAAGAGAAGGTGTACCACAGAGAACCCGAAAATGCAGTGCACCTTAGGGCCATCTTTGTGGAGTTATGCCGCGCCATTCCAGAAGATCTGTGTCAGGGAGTCGTCGCAGATGCACTTGTATGACTTGAAGAAGTTGTAAACCAAAATGGCAGTCATGCTGAACATGTGATTCATTAGGTTGTATTTCCAAGCTGTATTCTTTACTTCTTCATCAATAAAATACAAATGCTGCCAACAACAAGTGTGGTATTCATGAAACGAATCAGGTGACTTATCATGCGCCACCCTGTAGTTATATCTGCCTGCCTGCAAACTTTTGTACCCATCTGCTGTTATGTATTTTACTGTCATATATTATTATTTAAAACTTTCGGCAATTATTCTGTTGCTATAAATGGTAAAGTGTCTTTTAATGGTATTCCTTCCATTAGCAAGCTCTCATCCGTGCAGAAAATAAAATTGCATCCACACTACCACTGGTATTGTGCTGTTCACATAAAAGGCTGTAATAGCAACCACACTTAGAGGTTATGACCGAAAGTGCGGTCATCTGGAGTGTTTAATCACATGTTTTTGTTATCAATATGGATAATCAACTGATGGTGTTCTACGTCTACATCTACATACATACTCCGCAATCCACCATACGGCGTGTGGCGGTGGGTACCACAACTAGCATCTTCTCTCCCTGTTCCACTCCCAAACAGAACGAGGGAAAAATGACTGCCTATATGCCTCTGTACTAGGCCTAACCTCTCTTATCTTATCTTTGTGGTCTTTCCGCGAAATATAAGTTGGCGGCAGTAAAACTGTACTGCAGTTAGCCACAAATGCTGGTTCTCTAAATTTCCTCAGTAGCGATTCACGAAAAGAACGCCTCCTTTCCTACAGAGACTCCCATCCGAGTTCCTGAAGCATTTCCGTTAACACTGGCGTGATGATCAAACCTAACAGTAACAAATCTAGCAGCCCGCCTCTGAATTGCTTCTATGTCCTCCCTCAATCCGACCTGATAGGGATCCCAAATGCTCGAGCAGTTCTCAAGAATGGGTCCTATTAGTGTTTTATAAGCGGTCCCCTTTACAGATGAACCACACTTCCCAAAATTCTACTAATGAACCGAAGACGACTATCCGCCATCCCCACAACTGCCATTAGATGCTTGTCCCACTTCATATCGCTCTGCAATGTTACGCCCAAATATTTAATCGGCGTGACTGTGTCAAGCGCTACACTACTAATGGAGTATTCAAACATTAGGGGATTCTTTTCCCTATTCATCTGCATTAAGTTACATTTATCTATATTTAGAGTTAGCTGCCATTCTTTACACCAATCACAAATCCTGTCCAAGTCATCTTGTATCCTCTTACAGTCACTCAACGACGACACCTTCCTGTACACCACAGCAACACCAGCAAACAGCCGCACATTGCTATCCATCCTATCCAAAAGATCATTTATGTAGATAGAAAACAACAGCGGACCTACCACACTCCCCTGGGGCACTCCAGATGATACCCTCACCTCCGATGAACACTCACCATCGAGGACAACGTACTGGGTTCTATTGCTTAAGAAGTCTTCGAGCCACTCACATATTTGGGAACCAATCCCATATGCTCTTACCTTAGTTAGGAGTCTGCAGTGGGGCACCGAGTCAAACGCTTTCCAGAAGTCAAGGAATATGGCATCCGTCTGATACCCTTCATCCATGGTTCGCAAGATATCATGTGAAAAAAGGGCGAGTTGCGTTTCGCAGGAACAATGCTTTCTAAAGCCGTGCTGATGCATGGACAGCAACTTCTCTGTCTCAAGGAAATTCATTATATTCGAACCTGCAACAAACCGATGTTAAGGATATTGGTCTGTAATTTTGAAGATCCGTCCTTCTACCCTTCTTATATACAGGCGTCAACTGCGCTTTTTTCCAGTCGCTCGGGACTTTACGTTGGGCAAGAGATTCGCGATAAATGCAAGCTAAGTAAGGAGCCAATGCAGTAGAGTACTCTCTGTAAAATCGAATTGGAATCCCATCAGGACCTGGTGATTTATTTATTTTCAACTCATTCAGCTGCTTCACAACCCCAGGGATGTCTATCACTATGTCCTCCATACGGGAATCTGTACGAGACTCAAACGGCGGTATGTTTGTACGATCCTCCTGCGTGAAAGATTTCTCAAATGCTAAATTTAAAATTTCAGCTTTCGTTTTGCTGTCTTCCGTTGCCAGGCCAGACTGATCAGTGAGTGACTGGATGGAAGCCTTCGACCCGCTTACCGATTTTACGTAAGACCAGGATTTCCTTGGGTTTTCAGCAGGATCTTTCGCTAAGGTATGACGGTGGTAGTGGTTATATGCCTCGCGCATCGCTTTTTCTACACCAGCACGAATCTCTACTAACTTTTCCCTGCCCTCATTCTCCCGATCTTTCTTGTACCGCGAGTGCAACTGTCTTTGCTTCCTGAGCATTCTCCGAATTGCGCTGTTAAACCACGGTGGGTCTTTTCCGTCCGCAACCCACTTTTTCGGCACATACTTCTCCAATGCGTGATTTACAATGTGTTTAAAATTTGCCCATAATTTTTTCACGTCCATCGTACCGGAAGTAAATGAAGTCGATTCACTTACTAAGTGGGATGCAAACAACTGCTTATCTGCTCTTTCTAGTAAGAATACTCTCCTAGCCTTCTTCACCGACTTTTTAACTTTCGTAACCATAGTCGTCATGACAACATCATGATCACTAATCCCTGTATCAACACTGACACTGTCGATGAGGTCTGGTCTGTTCGTGGCTACCAGGTCTACAATATTTCCATTACGCGTTGGCTGTCGATTTAGCTGCTCAAGACAGTTTTCGGATAATGTGTTCAAAAGTAATTCACACGACAGCTTGTCTGTACCACCTGTAATGAATCCATAGACATCCCAGTCTATACTAGGTAAGTTGAAGTCGCCTCCGACTAATATAGCATGCGATACGCAGTGTAGACTCCCTTTGAATGATTCTAGAACTGTCGTGGTGGAACCTGGTGGCCGGTAATAACACCCAACAATTAACTTTATTTCTCCTAACCCTGTTAAACGTGTCCAGATAACTTCACAATCACACTCTACTTCGACCTCAGTAGACACAATATTTTAGTCAACTGCAATGAAGACACCATCTCCTCCGGTGTCTAATCTGTCTTTCCGATACACGTTCCAACCCTCACTAAATATTTCAGAACTTTGTATCTCAGGGTTCAGCCAGGTCTCAGTCCCGAGAATAATTTGCGCGCCACACGCTTCCTGGAGGGCAGTAAATTCAGGAACATTATTGCGAACACTCTGAAAATTTACTGCTAATATCTTGATAGCTGAAGTGTCATTACACTGAGCGTGTCCTGATTTCCCTCCCTGCACGTCGACTGATGAGTGTTCATCGGGACACCTCGTACTACTGGCTATCCTAAAAAAAAACTCATGTGCACGCCACAAGTACTCTGCTACTCGAGTAGCTGCTTCCTTTGTGTAGTGCACCCCTGACCTATCTAGGGGCGTCCTACAATTCCCCACCCAATAGTGCAAGTCTAGAAATCTGCAGCCAAGACCGTCACAGAGTCGACGAAGCCTCTGGTTGAGACCCTCCACTCGGCTCCAAACCAAAGGACCCCGATCCACTCTGGGAACGATGCCGCAAATAGAGAGCTCTGCTTGCACCCCGCATGCGAGGCCAACCGTCTTCACCAAATCAGCCAGCCACCCATACGAACTGAGGATCGCCTCAGAACCCAAGCGACAAGCATCACTGGCACCGACGTGAGCAACTACTTGCAGACGACTGCACCCCATACACTCGATAGCCGCAGGCAAGGCCACCTCCACATCGTGGATGAGGCCCCCCGGCAGACATACTGAGTGCACATTGGAATTCTTTCGAGTCTTGTACACTATTTCCCTTAGGGGCTCCATCACCCACCTAACGTTGGAGCTCCCAATAACCAGCAAACCTTTGCCCCCGTGTGCCTGCTCGGGCCCTACTGAAGGAGCAGCCACCTGCCCACTGACAGGATGAACGCGCGGGGCCAGCTGGCCAGCCTCCACATCGACCCTCCGCCTCGAGTGTCGTGAACGCGTTGCAATCCGCCACTCACCTTGAGGTGAGGGCGGCCCCAACGCGCCGGGTACACTGGAAGGTGCCTCGGCGGCTGAGTCAGCGGACGCAGAAAGCCACACCTGGGGTGTCTCAAGTGACGCGCCAGACCCTCCGCCGTCGCTGCACCTCGAGGCAGCAGCCTGAAGGCCGCTGACCGTGGCCAACATCACGCTCAGCTGCTCGCGAACCGCGGCCAGTTCCTCCTGCGCCCGCACACAGCACGCACACACCCTATCCATCCTACTGCTAATATCTGGACGTATAGTTGTGACAAATAAAACAACAATATGCGACTGCACAGTTGCGTCACCAGCGCCAGATTGAGCTGCAATATATGAACAATTACTTACGAACTAAGCAATCGAATGACCATGACTACGCCACTATACAGATATTACAATGCGATCCTACCCTTGTCTTAGTACAAATGACAACCGCCTACGCTATGTTACACTACCGTTATTAAAATTTCATACTACCCCTTTCTAATTCGGAAATACGCAAAGATCCGAAAAATTTCACCACGCAAGCACACAAACACACACAGTAATTTGAATTAAACCTGCGGAACTAATAGGAAAAACTGAATATACGACTAGTTTCTGCTACTGCTGCTCGCACACGTCACTCTGCAAGCACAGATGAAACTGCACGGCCGGCCGAAGTGGCCGTGCGGTTAAAGGCGCTGCAGTCTGGAACCGCAAGACCGCTACGGTCGCAGGTTCGAATCCTGCCTCGGGCATGGATGTTTGTGATGTCCTTAGGTTAGTTAGGTTTAACTAGTTCTAAGTTCTAGGGGACTAATGACCTCAGCAGTTGAGTCCCATAGTGCTCAGAGCCATTTTTTTTGAAACTGCACTGGCCTCTGTCTGCTGCTAACTGACCCTACGAAATAAACAGAAAGCACTGGCTGTCCAAAACAATCAACTGACTAACGACTCCGCGAATTTATACTTTACAGCTATCAATAAGCAATATTACTCTTCTCAAATACGAGAATACGCAAGGATTTTATGTAATTAAATATGCAAGCCCATAAACACTCGGAAAGAAATTAAGAATCAAACTACAAAACAAATATGAAAGCTAAATATGCGACTCCCTACTGCACTGCAGCTGCATTACTGCTGCACTGATACTTCACCACTGGCTGCTCAAGGCAATTATGTTTGACATATCTAGAATATTATCCACCTGTCTATAATTTCAGTTGTTTAATATTGGAATCAATTATCTAAACTCGCACTGTTGGTGAGTGCTCACATAAATAATAATGTATTCTGAGCTATTTACTACTGTTACAATGGATGCATAAGAGTGGCAGTGAGGACTTAGGTGTTGATTACATGTATTAATTTATCAACACACACATTTTAGTTCCACTTAAAATGGTATCAAAGTCTTTCATTTATTACGATGCCCCTCCATTCGAGGATGCAAGGCCTCAATCTTCCATATCAGCTTTGGGAGCTGCATCTCACATCAGGGTTGATACGTTAACAAACATACACGGCTAAGTATGGTTTTTTGGCGTGCAGTCTAACACTATGCATGTTGCTTGTCATTTCTGGAACGCACCCCCCGCCCTCCTCCTACCCCATGAAGCTTTGGCATCCACATCACAGGGCACACAACGTGGTGCAATACCTATCACACTTCAAAGATCACGTGAATGGAAGTATTGCCATCATGGTCTTTGTCTGATGGTTTTTTGCTACTACACTGAGGGAGTAATACTAGTGCAGTTGTTGCTGATCATGATGTCTTTTCTGGTTGGCTCCAAAAATTCGAATACTAAGATATATTTTTTAGCTAGATGTGTACATGTTGTGAAAGACGGAAGTTTTAATGGATTATTTAGTAATGGTAGGATGCAAGGAAATGTGCCATATACAACAACAAAACACAGTACTCATATAAGCTGTTTGCCAACAGCAAAATGTGTCAAAGGCTTTAGGAAGACTATGCAATGCTTCCTAACAACAAATTGCTTCTGATGAGCGTGACTTCACAACTGTTTACATTAGATGCATTTTAGCAGTTACAAGTGGGCTTATGCGCATGTGCAGTTGAGTGCATATGAGGTTCAGTTGTACCTTCTCCCCCTTCTGGCTACAGAAATGTGGCTGTTGGCTGTGTAAGCAGTCGCAGCAGGCAGCTAGATGCAACTGGGAAAAATTTTACTGCCGTGCCCAAGCTGTCAGATTCACATATGCGCATCAGGCACGGATCTATGAGAGGACAGAAGGGGGGGCGGCGGCGGCGGTGGCTAACCAATGTCTCTGACCCGTGAGACAATTGCGGGGTGGGGGAGCCCCAGGTTCATATTCTTCGGGAGAAATAACCTTGTTTCACAAAGCGCCTAGCATCCAGCCCACGTTGGACTATTGATTACTCATATGATTTTGAAACGCATTCCTGTTGGTTTCTGAACACACTCTGTACGTTGATTACTGAATGAATCATAAGTTGATTTTTTAATGTGTGCATAGTGTACGTGATGTCTGCCAGGGAAATCCTCGTCGCATCTAGAAATAAACTTTCCTGCAGGCAAAAGGGGACCGGGCTATACGAGCCGAGCGGAGTAAAGCCGAACGAGTGAAGGCCAATCGCTGTCTGATTATGTTGTTGATTGGGTTTGCGAATGATAAGCGTTGTTATAATTACTAGCGAAATCCATAGAGTCAGACTACCAGAGTGGAAATAAACGACTAACAGGAATAACAGGTAAGAAAGTTTACATACTATCTTCTCGGTGTATCCAAGAAAATGTAATTTTGTCAGAAAAATTTTGTCCAGATCGCTACACTAGTAAAGGCCAGTTGTACAGTCCCCGTCTAGCAGCCGCTTAAGTTCTATTCTGGAAGTAGGTCTGTACGATTCTGTCAGGGTTAGTGGAGTTAATCGGCATATAAGTTTTGACAAAGGCAAGAATAGTTCCAGAATTAGACATGACAAAATTGTTTGTTAGAAAGAGGAAGGAGAAGAAACAGGGACGCCACACAAATTAGGGAAGATAATGACGATTCCAAATTTACATAAAAATGTCATACTACTGCTTTTTGATCTCATGCTTGAGAAACTGGGGCGTATGCATGAAATGTGTAACTATTTTCTAATATAAAGCTTTTTGCATGTAGTAGGCCTAATAGGCATTTTATGCTGGTCTTCATGAATTACAGTCTGTCGTGTTATAAAAATGACCGTTTGCGCAAAAACAGTCTCATTTATTTGGTGTGTGATACAATTTCTGCAGTCTTAGAAAGGCCGATTTTGTTTTATCAAGCAGACACTGACAAAATAGACTTAATCAGATAGAGAAACCACACGAGTCTTGGATACTACTTGTATTAATAGCTTACTCAGTATTAGAGAACGATATTTCAATTTTTCATGTAGCTAAACGTTGCTGAACTTTGATGAGGTAATAGATTCTTTCAATATTAGAGAGAAAACAATGCTAGAAGCTAAGGATTGAAGAAATGTGAACTGTCTTGTGCGTCCCTTGTCTTTACTGGTTTTATGTATCCTATATTTAATTTTATGTCACTTAAAACAGAAAGTTCTTAGCTAACAGGCAATAAAGACTGCAAATTTTCTGAAGAGTTCTTGTTCTCCCGATTACAAACAATTCCATCCAGTATTAATTGCGATTTTTTTTTTTTTAAATAAGAGGGCAGGATGTCAAACTGCACGACTGGGAGCAGGAGAGGCACCGCAGGACATTTTCATTTCTGCTGTCCTGATTATAGTTTGATGGCATCAGTACAAAAAATACATGCTTCAATTCCAGGGAGCGAAATACAGTGATGTGCAATAGAAGAATGCTGTATAAAGAGAGGTGGCACTGTGCTCTGGCACATTTAAGACCAAATAACGTGTCTTACATTTCCTCGGACATATGTATCAGACTCTTCAGAAAGATGTCCGCTACAAAATGAACATATTTTTTGAAAATTCAATTTTTTTAAAGTTTCGACGTGGTATCTCAAGCGCTTGAGGGAGGGGGCAGGGGTCTCAGTAATGCCCTGGTTCGGAAATATCGTAGATCGGGGGCTGGTGCGCTGAGCAGATGGAGTTACAGTGAGGAATTGTGTAGTCTCCATGTGACCCGTGTTTACATTTAGTGATTTTGCTGTTTCCTCTTCGTTTACTACTCTTACATCAAATGAAAACAAAACGGATTTCTGTGGCCAGGAGCTATCAAGTGAATTAAAATACGTTCACATAATTACGGAAGGCAAATATATGTTATTAGTTTCAGATTTTATTTTTATCCACTTTTCTGACAGTCATGCATTAATCGCCGTGTAGAACAATGTAGTTATTTTTGTCGGTTTGCTATAGAAATTTAGTTTTTATCAACCTTTTACGTTGAAGCAGTCAATGTGTTTGAAACGAAGTGTTTGGTTCCACACTATTGGCTAATATCAACTGCTCGCTCCATTTCAAGTGCACATTTTCATCTTCTAGCACGTGTGGCATTACGCCATAACAAAGAATCAAAAATGAGTTAATACAGTATTGGTACTCCAAGAACATTTACATGACGGAACCCACTCTGAAAAGCTTAATATCAGGTCGAGGCCTACTTCATTGAGAATCTGGATATACGAATGTGCACCTTAAGTATGCACTTTAAATGTGCCATTTTAGTATGGTTCACGAAATTCCAATGCTTTTGGAGTATTCTCTGATGTCTTTTTTCTTTTATGACATAATGTAACCTCTTTTAATGATTTACACGTAAGAACATATGGGCTTCCTGCGTCATAGCAGCTGCCAAAGCGCGGTGGCGCCTGTCATCGGCCGCTCTCAGACAACTACTGAAACGGACCTATTTCTAACAGGTCGCGGGAAAATACTGCGAATGATGGTTTGAAAAAAGTAAATTTCCTTTTACGCAAGATGAACTATGTGTGAGAATGTACGATGAATTTCTTAAATCATAGAGCGTTTGATGACGAACCATTTAGAAGTATTTCGAGCCCAGAAGATCAGACATTCATGTCGTTATTATGAGCAAATTGATGTAGTGGTATGGGAATCTCTCTCTCCTCTGCGGTAGCAAATTTATTTGTGGAAAACTTTAAGGACAATTCACTGGACTCTGTTAAAAATGTTACTGGCACATTTGTGTGATATATCTTAAACTGTAACATGCGCAAAAAAGATCAATATTGTATGTGAAAGCTTAGCTTCTCTTGCAGCTTATTAACCTTAGAGACCAATGTTATGTGTGAAAGCTTTGCTTTTCTTGTAGCAACACTATGCATATTAATTTAAAACATTAACTTTTCCTGTTTCAACACGCTATTTAACAATGTTGTTATTATTAGCTGACTACATCACGTGTGCTGGAGTCTGAATATCTGCTGCATGGGCTGGCGAGATCACGTGACATGAGCTATGACTGGCTTACAAAAGCGATTACAATGGTTCGGAAAGTAACATGCGGTGTTTGGTGGAATTCGAATTTATACTTTCGTAATATGAAAATATGCAGCGTACATGTTGCTGCACATCAAAAATCTTACCAAAAGGGGTTTTCTTCCCTGAGTTTCATTTTCTAAAGTGCCGGAAAATTCTTTGCCTGTGTATAAAAACATAACCATTCAAAGGGATTGATAAGTTTTACAGTTCCGAAGGAAAATATACTGTCAATAACACGGAAAAAGTGTGTTTTCATCCAGGAGAAACTGTGTTTTTAGATGGGGAATCTGGGAATTTTTTTTCCTTGTTAGCGTAGGCACCCTGTGTATGTTTATCACTACTTATCTGCTGGGGAAGTAATACTAACTTAGATGTTGTTGATCATGACGTCCTTTTACTGTCACAACTCCTAAAAATTAAAATACTTCAGTGTTATATTTTTAGCTCGATGTGTACATGTTATGGAAGATTCGTTTTAATCAATTATTTGGCAATGTCAGGACAAAATATGTCGTTACTTTTCTATTTACACAATGTAAAAAGTTTTGATTTTTTATATATTGATTGTTCTTCAAGAGTTAATGGTTTAATTTCTTCAATTTCAGAATAAATCCTTCCAATTTCTTGAACCCCTTTTTTATACATTCAATAAAATTTTTATGACATTTTGGCCCCTTATAAACAACAGGATATTAATCTGGATCTGTCCATTTACATATTTAATATAATAAGAGAATCCGCTTGGTTCATGTTTTTGATATTTCATTACAAATGAATTTTCAGGATTCGGTTGACAGTTATCCACCTTCAATAGTAAACTTTCAAAATCAGCATAAATAACGAATGAAAGTTTCTGTGTATGTCGATAATTTTTAAAACTTACATAGGAACCTTTCCTTGGTATTTTTCCTTTTAACAGTTCGTTAACTAAGCAGCTTGATGTGTGATTATCTAATTTTTATTTGCTAGTGAATATCACAAATTTTACTTACTTCTTCATGATTGTTAATTTGACTCAAAAGAAGCCTACATAAATTTTTTATACCACAGTAGTATGAGTTATGTACTTTCTTGAAATAAAGAAAGTTATTTGTATCCCACCCTTACATTTCCTAATTTTTAATGAATACATTTGATATTTTTCATCAAACAAACAGACATTTATATATAAGTTAATTTTATTTTCAATGTTTGCAATATGATGAACCACTACAGGAAACTCAAAATTTTCATGTTTCTGATCAAGATCAAGACCAACATTTTATGTTTCGTGACTTTCTGAATTTTTATTTACAGGATGCAATGCACATTTCATACCACACAGAAAAAATTTTTTGGTCTGTATATTTTTTTCTTTTTACTTTTTTATGTTTTATTTTGCTGATAATTTGATGCACAATAATCCTCTCAGTGGAACATATCTGTTAATGCCTAGTTGTAAATCAATAGTTCTATTTAATGTCCAGCCTGATCCACCTGCTTGAAAATCGTCCGTTTTTGATAAAATATTTTGTTTACCAATCATAAATTTTGTATTTAACTCTCTTTTATTTGTAATCCTATAGTTTTCTGTCAGGAACTGAAATTCCATAGTATTTCTGCATTTGGTACTCACAAAAAAGCTTTAAAAATATTTTCAATCCATGATGTATTTTAGATTGTCCATTACAACTTTCATAATTTCTGCTAATTTACTGAAGTCAAGAAATGATTAGTTTCAATAGAGTTTATATTATTTTCAAAATTTACAGTTTGTAATCTGTTTGCACATTCAGTATAAACTACATAATATCGAACTTTATTTCTGTCTCTCAAATAAATTAGTATAAAAAGGAAACAATATTTCATTAGTAGTTTCAATTTTTGTTTCTCAAAGATGTCATTAAATGCAAATATTTGTTAATGCTTTATCTTCATTGTTAGTTCTAATTTTTTTCTCAAAGCTGTCATAAGAAAGTGAAAATTTTTTTTTCAGTACTTTACCTTCATTATTTTTGAAAATAACATTATCATTTTTAATGTTACAATAAGGTGACTTGAAGTCTTTTAATAAATCTAATTAGATAGGCTTTATTTAATTTGCTATATCCATTCAAATTATTTCTTCTACAATAATCACAAAGTTGAACAACCATGTATTGCTCCATTTTGGTCCTCCTATTTATAGAAAACAAAAATTAATTGGTTTGCAAAAAATAAGAGATCAAATTTTTTATAGTTCTGAAATTTCCTATTTAATATATATTCAAATATTACATACAAGATGAATGTCCTGTCTCATTTTTAATATATTCTTAAGTACATTTTTATATTTATTATTATACTTATCTTTATGTGGAGGGTTTACATAAAAACTACTTAAATTTCAAATTTCTTGAAAATCATTACATTTTTCATTGGCAACCATACTTTTGAATGTTTTTCACTTGGAATTTGTTGAAAATGATTTTTATAATTATATTTAGAAATATTATTTTCACATTCACGAGAAATTCGATTATTGTTGCAATTTTTTACATGGTATTCATTTACAAAATGTCTACACATCGTTCTATATCCATCGTTTGTGTATTTCTGTGAAGTAAAATTATTAATTGATTTCTCAGCAGTAAAATATTTAAAAAAACTTTGATTTGAACATGCTCCAGTTATATAGAAGAAATTTATTAGATTTCTGAGAAAGTAAAATGTTATAAGACTAATTTAATCCCAAATATCATCATCACCATCTCCATAAACATCAACAACATTTAATAAATCTTCATCAATTTGAATTTTAATAAACTTTTCATTATCTCTTTTAATAAAATTTCTACACATTGGAGTTTAATTTGTTCTTTTAACTATTCATCAATAGACTCTTTATGAAAAAACTGATTGCAGCCTGTTTTTACAAATTGATGATTTTCATTACTTGAGCATATAGAACACTTGTAATCTTCGGATTGTTCCATCGGCCTTTAATATGATTTCAATATTTTTTGTTTAAAAGATTCAGATAGTCTTTGATATTTTAAAATATATACCCGGTTAACTTTATCTTTAAATTCAATTATAAAATCGTCTGATAAATTTAGTAAATGTGATATATCATCCCAATTTAATCTGTTTGAAATTCTCTCATAAAAACATCAGATAATATTTGACTCACTGGTACATAATCCCCATCTACATTATCTTGAAAATCTCAAATAAAATCTTCAGAAAATTTTTGTTTACATGATATTTCATCCCTATTTAATCTTGAAAATGTGTCATAAATTTGTCAGATAATTTTTGTCAGCTTGATATTTCTTCTCAGTTTACATTATTCTGGTATTCTTTTATAAATTTTTAAGATAAGTTTTCTTTTCTTTATGTAATAGTCCAATCAAATTTATTTTGAAATACTCTGGTAAAATTTTTAATCAATTTACATTATGATATTACCTCCCAATCTATTCTATCTCGAAATACTCTTACAAAATCTAGAGACAGTTTTTGTTTATCTGAGATAACTACACAAACTAATTTGTCTTGAAATTTTCTCATGAAATAAATGTGTAAACTACAATATGATATTAAAGTCCAGTTTAATCTGTCTTTAAATAATCTCATAAATTTTCAAATAATGTTGTATATCTTGATAATAGATCCTAATTAACCCTTTGAGTACTGCAGACGTGATATGCCGCTGTACTCCACCTTGCCGTGGGGCCTGCGGACGTTGTTTGCAGCTGAAGTGGGCTTTCTCGTGGGCCCTGCAGATGGCATTCGCTGCGCGGCCTGGCCCTTACTTGAGTCCTAATGTGGCTTATACCACAGCCAGTTCCACTGCCTGTGGACCTGTGGACGTCAATAGCCGCTCATGGCTGCATTCCAGCCTGTTGCAAGTTCTTTTTCCCGTGCACTACCTGGGATGGATGTACCCTATTTATTGTTCTCTGCCACTGTCCCTGCTATCTGGGAAACACTCTGCTACGGATTTTGCAGTTGCTGTTAGACATTTGTGCTAGGTGGTTCGTGTGATCTTCTGTAGTCTGCTTGTGTGGTGTCATTTAGCTATCTGCTGTTTCATCAGGATTTTTAGAGTGCTGTCACTTTTGAGTTCCACAGACAAATGGCACATCGGCGTCGTTGCACTGACGAAGAGATACTGGAGATACTGACAAGGAGTGACAGTTTCAGTGTGTGTGGTATCTTCAATGAATGTAGTGACGACAAAGATTCATCAGAAGAATGTCGTAGTAGAACACCTCTATGTACTTCACCTAGTAGAGCTCGCCAGGACAGTTCTTCTTCAGATTCTGAAAGTGAAGACAAATCGATTCGTAAAAGGCCACGCCATAGTGAGAATGAGAAATCTGATGGGCAAAGACGTGATTTCAGTCCAGCACTACATGCATTTGATGACTCATATTCAGGACATAATTGCCAACTAGCGCCTGATTCAAGCTTTCTGTCTTTTTTCATGCTACCTCTATCAGAAGATCTGTTGAAATTTATAGCACTTGAAACAAACCGATGTTTTATTTTCACCATGGCAAATACGTCGCAATCAGTTCGTTCTCGACTATCCACCTGGAAAGATACAGGTTTTGAGGAAATGTATAGCTTCATTGGTATTTGGCTTCTCATGGCTTGTGTTCAAAAGTTGAGAATAAAGAACTATTGGTCCATCGATGTACTTCTGAGTACTCCAATTTTTGGCGAAGTTATGTCCTGTGACCGTTTTATGTTACTTTTGAGAATGTTCCATGTTAGTGACAACTCAGCCAATTGTGGAGATGACATTTTGTTTAGAATTAGGAAAATAATTGATACAGTTCGTGTGGCGTTCCACAGTGCATTTAATCCATACAGAAAGCTCTGTGTCGATGAGAGACTATTATTGTTCAAACGTCGCTTATCTTTTAAACAATACATTCCTTCGAAACGAAGTAGATTTGGAATCAAAACATTCGTGTTGTGTAACTGTAAAACTGCGTACGTTTTGGGTTTCATTATATACACAGGCACAACAACAGAAATTGAAGTCCATAATTTGGGGAAATCTGGTGATATTGTGGCAACACTAATGAAGCCATACCTTGAACGTGGACATACTCTGTATGTCGACAATTGGTATACAAGTCCAGCCTTTTTCCTCTGACTTCACAACCAGAGAACAGCAGCATGCGGTACTGTATGTAGGAACAGGTGCAATTTTCCGAAGCTACAAAAGAAACTGAAACAGGGAGAAGTTGAGTTCATGTCAACTGATACAACGCTTGCCATCAAGTGGTGCGACAGAAGAGAAGTGTTCATGCTGACTACCTGCAACACTTCAGAAATGCGTGACATGGGAAAGACAAACAGAACGACTGGCAAAAAAGTAATGAAGCCGCAATGTGTTGTTGATTACAATGCAAATATGGAAGCAGTAGACCGCTCCGATATGCTATTAAGCTCTGTTGCGTCTGTGCATAAATATGTTAAATGTTACAAAAAAAATTTGTTCATGTTGTGGACCTTTGTATTTTGAATGCTCACACTCTTCACAGATCGGTGACAGGGAGCAAAACATCATTAGCAGATTTTCATTTATGTCTGGTACGCGAACTTGTGGAAAAATTTGCTACAGAACGGAGAAGAGGTAGGAAAGGAATATCCTCTGATGACGAGAATCCTCTTCACTTTGCTGGGAAGCACTTTCCACATGTCATTCCAAGTGACCAGCCCAAGAAACGCGGGCTATGGCGTATATGTGCAGTCTGCTCGAAACACAATGTACGCTGAGAATCGAAATATGATTGCAAAACATGCAACATTGACCCATGTGTTGAAAGATGCCACACAAAGATGAACTTTTAGCCAAGTTCCTACAGCTGGAAGATGAAATGAAGCCCTTACTTCTGAAAAAATTACTTAAAAATTAAAAAAATAAAAAAGTAACAAAAATTAAAAAAAGTATTTTTAACTGCGCCATTGCCGGTCCAAAGCCCAGATGAGAAAGGAGGATGGGAAATATAAGTGTGCAAAAAAAAAGTCAGCGAATTATCTGAGCTTGAAGAGCCTCTCCAGATGAAATACCTTGCTGACAAACAACTTATGTACGAACATGTGAAACATTCAGTCTGTGCTGACAAACACAGACTGGATGCTTCAAACGTTCACACAGAAGGTGCAAAAATAAAAACTAAGTACAAATTTATGGATTCTTTCATAACTCCTAGGTAGAAGTTAAACCTTAAACTTACTGCAAATATCATTGATTAAACAAAAACTTCTATCATTATTATTACTACAAAATTGTAGCCTGGGTTGTGGTAAAAGATATTTATTTAAGCAGCGACTAGTTTCGAGTGAATCCCATTTTCAAACCACCATCTGAAACAAAGACTGTGACAACCACATTGTAGCTGATAATAAAACCATAGAAGATGGATAGCTATCGATATTATATGGTTTTATTAACAGCTATAATGAAGAAATTGCAAAAAGGTGGGAATTTAAGGAGATGGGACCTGGATAAACTGACTAAACCAGAGGTTGTACAGAGTTTCACGGACAGCATAAGGGAACAATTGACAGGAATGGGGGAAAGAAATACAGTAGAAGCGAATGGGTAGCTCTGAGGGATGAGGTAGTGAAGGCAGCAGAGGATCAAGCAGGTAAAAAGACGAGGGCTAGTAGAAATCCTTGGGTAACACAAGAAATATTGAATTTAATTGATGAAAGGAGAAAACATAAAAATGCAGTAAATGGAGCACGGAAAAAGGAATACAAATGTCTCAAAAATGAGATCTACAGGAAGTGCAAAATGGCTAAGCAGGGATGGCTAGAGGACAAATGCAAGGATGTAGAGGCTTATTTCACTAGGAGTAAGATAGATACAGCCTACAGGAAAATTAAGGAGACCTTTGGAGAAAAGAGAGCCACTTGTATGAATATCAAGAGCTCAGATGGAAACCCAGTTCTAAGCAAAGAGAGGAAAGCAGAAAGGTGGAAGGAGTATATAGAGGGTCTATACAAGGGCGATGTACTTGAGGACAATATTATGGAAATGGAAGAGGAGGTAGATGACGATGAAATGGGAGATACGATTCTGCGCGAAGAGTTTGACAGAGCACTGAAAGACCTAAGTTGAAACAAGGCCCTGGGAGCAGACATCATTCCATTAGAACTACTGACAGCCTTGGGAGGACCAGTCCTGACAAACCTCTACCATCTGGTGAGCAAGATGTATGAGACAGGCGAAATTCCCTCAGACTTCAAGAAGAATATAATAATTCCAATCCCAAAGAAAGCAGGTGTTCACAGATGTGAAAATTACCGATCTATCAGTTTAATAAGTCACAGCTGCAAAATACTAACGCGAATTATTTACAGACGAATAGAAAAACTGGTAGAAGCCGACCATGGGGAAGATCAGTTTGGATTCCGTAGAAATATTGGAACACATGAGGCAATACTGACCCTACCACTTATCTTAGAAAATAGATTAAGGAAAGGCAAAACTACGTTTCTTGCATTTGTAGACTTAGAGAAACCTTTTGACAATGTTGACTGGAATACTCTCTTTCAAATTCTGAAGGGTCCAGGGGTAAGATACAGGGAGCGAAAGGCTATTTACAATTTGTACAGAAACCAGATGGTAGCTATAAGAGTCGAGGGGCGTGAAAGGGAAGCAGTGGTTGGGAAGGGAGTGAGACAGGGTTGTAGCCTCTCCCCAATGTTATTCAATCTGTATATTGAACAAGCAGTAAAGGAAACAAAAGAGAAATTTGGAGTAGGTTTTAAAATCCAGGGAGAAGAAATAAAAACTTTGAGATTCGCCAATGACATTGTAATTCTGTCAGAGACAGCAAAGGACTTGGAAGAGCAGTTGAACGGAATGGACAGTGTCTTGAAAGGAGGATATAAGATGAACATCAACAAAAGCAAAATGAGGATAATGGAATGTAGTCGAATTAAGTCGGGTGATGCTGAGGGAATTAGATTAGGAAATAAGTCACTTAAAGTAGTAAAGGAGTTTTGCTATTTGGGGACCAAAATAACTGATGACGGTCGAAGTAGAGAGGATGTAAAATGTAGACAGGCACTGGCAACGAAAGCGTTACTGAAGAACACAAATTTGTTAACATCGAGTATAGATTTAAGTGTCAGGAAGTCGTTTCTGAAAGTATTTGTATGGAGTGTAGCCATGTATGGAAGTGAAACATGGACAGTAAATAGTTTGGACAAGAAGAGAGTAGAAGCTTTCGAAATGTGGCGCTACAGAAGAATGTTGAAGATTAGGTGGGTAGATCTCATAACTAATGAGGAGGTATTGAATAGGATTGGGGAGAAGAGAAGTTTGTGGCACAACTTGACTAGAAGAAGGGATCGGTTGGTAGGACATATCCTGAGGCATCAAGGGATCACAAATTTAGTACTGGAGGGCAATGTGGAGGGTAAAAATCGTAGAGGGAGACCAAGAGATGAATACACTAAGCAGATTCAGAAGGGTGTAGGTTGCAGTAGGTACTGGGAGATGAAGGAGCTTGCACAGCATAGATTAGTATGGAGAGCTGCATCAAACCAGTCTCAGGACTGAAGATCACAACAGCAACAACATAATGTGTTTATCACATTCGTTTTTGACATGGTTGTTCGAAAATGGGCTTCACCCAAAACTAGTCGCCAGTTAAATGAATGTCTTTTATCGTAACCCAGTCTACAATTTTCTAGTAATATTCAGTAACAGATTGCTGTCCTATTTTTCCAGGAGACTGGATATGTGAAAAAATTCTAGGCCTACACTTGGAAAGGCCATCTCAGCACATGTTGATCAGTTGCACACACTCACCTGTTTCTGAAGCACAAAAGGTCATTAGGAATTAAAGGTAACATTTAATTAGGTAGTTTAGGAATTTGAGTATTTCCTTATCTAATTTCTAAACAAAAGTTATAAATCATTGTTTATTTCTACTGTACGATAACAATTGCGACCCATATAAAAAGAATTCAGAATTGAATTTTTGATTTTGAAGTTTCCTTGGGGATAATTTATTTGGTTAATGCTCTCAGAATATAGTGATTAGCTTCAAAAGTATGTCTCGGCATCCAGACACTTCACTCAAAGGTTGTTTGTAGGCGAATTATTGCGCTAGTACAAAAAATGGTTCAAATGGCTCTGAGCACTATGGGACTCAACATCTGAGGTCATAAGTCCCCTAGAACTTAGAACTACTTAAACCTAACTAACCTAAGGACATCACACACATCCATGCCCGAGGCAGGATTCGAACCTGCGACCGTAGCAGTCACACGGTTCCGGACTGAAATGCGCTAGTACAGAAGAATGTCAATGTTAGGTCGTTACAGATTCTACAGCGTTTACATCGTAAGTTGCGTACAAAAATCCGATAATTAAGTATCAATATGCCAAATAAAACACAGATGTGTAGTGAGACCTTATAACGATTCTCAAGAACTAATTGCAAAGGAAAGAAAGCCCCTGATGTGGAGTTACATGTTAGCAGCATAAGCAGTTTCAGTGTACATTATGTCTGTCAAGCAATTCATATCCAGATTCAAAGCTATGGAATAAGTATCGAGATATCCTGCATTTATTTGTTATGTCGGTTATCACACTAACTGCAAGACTGTCACGACCGCTGTGGTTTCGGAAATACTCAGGCCAGAGCGAAGACAGCCGAGTAAAGAGCTCAGGCAGACACAGTAGTATGTGTAAGTGGCTACCAGTGCAGGTACACAAATTAGAGGGCCCCAAGGGCAGGCTTGACACGGCCAACCACACACGCCGGTGCAGCACTCAAAGGGTTAATTTTATCTCGAATTTCACTAGTAAAATCTTCAAGTAAATTATGTTGTAGTGCTAATATAAGGTTCAAATCTAATTTATCTTGAAATTCTCTCATAAAATCTACAGATAATTCATAATGTCCTGATATATACTTTGATCCAAATTCACCAAATGGATCATATATTTTAATAAACTCATCAAATTTACTTTTATATCTTTCAGTTGTTGTTGAATGCATTTCATACAATTCCTTAAGATGTAAATTTTCAAAATTATAATTAATCAATGCAATACTTTTTCATTTCACATATTAGAATATCTTTTAATTTCTTATTCTTTTGCTTTATCTTTTAATTCTTTTACAGTATCATTTTTCACTTCACTGCTATTGTTATATATTTCAATAAGATCATGCACCAAAGTTGCATTAGTCTCAGAGAGGCGATCAATAAGTTGTTGTTTCCTCGTTTGTGAATAAGCTTACAATACTAATTGATCCGCTTGAGCTTTAAATTCGTATACTTTAAGACCATTTAGACTCAAGATTCATTAGAAATAATTTTTATTCATCTTCCCATGATGTAGATTTTATAATACATCAGATGCGCATAAACTCCAGGCCTATAATTATATAAAACTTAACATAGTGTTTTTTAAATTTTCACAGGGAAAATTATTGACCTGTCGGAAGTTGGATAAAATACGTTAACTACAAATAATATTTTGATTTTTCTGTATGGAATTCCAGGTTCTAAACATTTAGCCCCTGAAAAATTTAAACAAATTGAAAAACATTATATTGTTTACTAATGTTATTTTATCTCGTCTGTATGGAATTCAAGGTGGTAAATATTTACCATGTGTAAATTTTGAACATATGATATTTTATATTTCATTAAACGAAAATAAAAAAGATTATATTAAATACAAATGTCATTTTATATTTTCTGTATGTAATTCCAAATAGGAAAAATTTCCTGCCAGATTGTGATTATGTTGATTACTTAGCCAGCAACTATACTTACATTCAGATATGAGTTTTATTAATGAACCACAATTGTATTCATTAATTTGTAAATCTAAAAAATTAAAAATTTAATACAAAATTTTTCTCTTAAATTGAGTGGATTGTAGATCAAATCAGCAACAAGCTTACATATAATAATAAGCAAGTGTTTATGATTACTGATGAATACAGTAATCTATGGTTTTATGCCAGTCAAGTTGCTGATCCTTTAGGATATAATCGACCTCGAAAAGCAATTAAAACAATTAAAGAAAAGTATTGTAAAAAATAAAAAATTCAGTCGTGGTGAAACAACGCTACCTAAATATTTACAAATTCTACAAAATTTATCACTGAGCCAGGTCTATATTCTTTAGTTACGAAATCCAAGATGCTCTTTGCAGATAATTTCCAGGATACAAAAAGCCAAACTCCGAAAAATCGAGAAATACAGGACTAATTTCATATAATCCTTATTGTATGGTAGTCTGGAGGGGGAAAATTTCCCCTCTCGAAATTTTAAACATTATTTATAAAGATTTTCAGTATGTAAAGATTTACAGCCCAGGAAGGATATTGATTCCCAGTTTGTCAAAAGTTTGACAATCTAAAAAAAAATAACACAAAATAATTTACATAAAATGTGAAGTATCGAATATTATGACAACTTAAAGAAGAATGAGAAAAACCAAAATTTGTATTAGAAAAAATTAAAAAGCTTATAAATATTATTTTTCTTAAATGACTGCTGTTCCAAGTACATGTAATGCAGCTGTCACTAGTTCAGGAAGATATATAATGAATGTATTTGAATTTATTCAGAAAGAGAATTATGAGTGAAATTCAGGTAGTTGGTTTAAATATATTTAGGTTCCATTGTTAGAGAAAAAGAATCTGTTAATAACTAATGATACTGTGTGTTTTATTTATTATGGAATTGCAGCCAGGATGAGCATCCTTGCTGAAAATTATAGGAGTTTTGGAAGATATTTCGTAAAAAATACTTAAAAATTATAATATTGATTATACTGAAATAAAATATAATGCCCAATTAGCTTTGGAGTTTGAATATATTCAAAACGAAGCTAAACAAAAAAAATCAAATAATTTACACAAAAACTCTGGATTTTGTTACCTGTTAAAAACTTCAAGACTCTTATAATGAGTTTAAGAACTAAAGTAGCCAAGGAAATTAGTTATCATCACCATCTTCC
Organism: Schistocerca piceifrons; assembly: GCF_021461385.2. Taxonomy (NCBI): domain Eukaryota; kingdom Metazoa; phylum Arthropoda; class Insecta; order Orthoptera; family Acrididae; genus Schistocerca; species Schistocerca piceifrons. The sequence continues at coordinate 480,440,857 of NC_060139.1, forward strand.
TGAGGAAATATTTCTTGATTATTCTAACTATACAAAAAAATATAAAGTCTTTCAATCTTAACAACTAGCTACAGAATTTGAAAATAAATAAAAAAAGAAGAACAACAAAATTAACAACTAAAACTGCAAATTAATGAGGAAAATTAAATAATTAGAGAAATACAACCACATGTAGTTACACCAACTCAAGATATTAATTTGTGACATTTGTTTGTTCCTCTAAAATTATTCAACAGTTATAGTGAATATGATTATTATGTCATTAGAATAGAAAGGAGAAGACAGTTACATAGAACTGGAGACAAACATCTATACTGTGAAGAATTGTTAAGACTTGAATATTATCTTAACTCAATAAATTTATACCAAAGAATGAAAGAAAATTTGAGGATTATTTACCGTCTGAAATATTTTAGTATTATGGATGAATATACGCAAAAAGAATTGGTCAATGACACTAGAAATCTTCATCAAATTGAGTTGTACTTTTAAACCTGTCTATTTGTCTACCTCACAAAATTCAACTTTTTAATAAATAAGAATAGTGGTACCCCAATTCAGTACTCCCACTTAAATTCAATTTTTAATTAAAATTTATTAATATAAATGGGCAACAATTTAACAGAATTAGCAGATAGTTATAACAAATTCTCCAAGACACATAAACAATACGAAGTACAGAATAAAGAACTTTTAAAGATATAATGTTTATTATTATGTGAAATAGCAATAGATTTAAACATAAGAGGTTATTCTTACTCTAGATTTAATAGAATGTATTGGTAAAATATAAAACAATCATATCGATTTGAAGAAACTCGTGTATCCCAAACATTCGGAAATAGAATCGTAAAATGTAAAACATCTGGCTATCACAAAGACTTTAAAGATAGAAAAATACTATAACTATCATAGAGAGGAAGTAATAGATTTAATAAAAAACTATAAACTGGCATTACGAAAACTATTTCCGAAAGATTTAGAGTAAGACAAAGTTGTTGAATTAAAACAAATAGCAAAATGATATAAAATTCGTGCATATTCTTATATTAATGATAGTAAGAGTTTTCGATATATAGAATTAACAAAATTAATATTGCAACAAGAGGAAAGGCTTAAGAGATTACGGTACTTTAACTTCGTTAATGCATCATTTAAGAAACAAACACCTTCTGTTTGTGCCCTTTACAAAAAGTCAAATTTTTTGTAGTTGTTATTATAAGGAATGACAGAACTGAATTTTTAAATAATTTTAATGATTGATAATTAGCACCAGCTAAAGCAGGCTTCAGCCTGCTATTAGTTTTCTAAAGCATTCATGTTCAATAAAATTTCATTACCTTTCATATAATATAAATAATACAAGTTCTGAACAGCTAAATGATTCATAAATATTGTTGTATCTGCATTAGGATAACATATAGTGAGAAACAATGAAAGTGCACCTTTTGTCATTCTTAGTGTAGCCATTTATACAAAAATTTTTATAAGATAATACTGCTTTTATTTGCTCAGCTATTAGTCAACCATCAAAACACGCCCATTTAACATATACTTTGTGTGCTTTCTTTTTCAATACTTATTCAACAAGAGATAAATTAGGATATTTCGTTTCCTGTAATTCATATACATAAAAATTTCCTTTTACTTCTTAAGCATTCAAATCTCTTAATTTATATATTACAGGATTAGAATGAAAAACATATTCAGTTTCAAAAATCTCTCTTCACCAATTCGCTGTATATTTTATTCAAAAAGTCCTTTAAGTTTATGGGTTCTAACTTTATCTTCTTTTTTAAATTTAATTTTATCTTTTGCTACAACAACAGTTGTATTATAATTCTTTTCATTAACTTCTGTTGGTTTCATTTTTATAGTTGAATGTTTTGTGTTTTTGTATTGATTAAGTAATTTCGAAACTAGTTCAATCCTAGGAAGTCAAAATTTTTCCACATCTCTTTATGTGTTCTGTTAAGTCTTTCAAGAACAGATGCTTATATTTCCATAAAAGTTGAATACTGATAATTATTTTATTTTTTCATCACTCCTTTAAAATCTTTGTTATAAAAATTCTTTACCATTACCTGTTTGTAAATTTTTTAGTTTCCTAGACATCAATATTTTTCCAAAAGCATCAAAAACATTCTGACCAGTTGTATCTGTAACTGGAATAGCGCAAACAAATTCTGAAAAAAAAAATCTGTAACAGTTAATAAATATTTATATCGTTTATTTATTTTTGGAATTCCTTTCCAATTATCTGAATCCATTTCGACTAGACCTACTCACTATAAATTGTCTATAACGGATACATTACGTTTCTCCTTTCAAGATATTTTCTCCATCTGTTATGTAATTCATTAATAATTTCTTCACAAATACCTGAATGGGCCGTCTCAGAGAAAACTACTTCATCTACTAATTTTTTAATGAATGTACTCTCTTTAATTTTACACACTGTACTAAGACTTTCGATTCTTTATCTTCCATTTTTAGTTGTAACTCTGTGAGGATTATGTGTTTCACTAAATCTTTTACACTTTGAACAGTGGATATCGTTTTCCGTTTATACAGAAGAAAAATTTAATTAAATGTAAAATAATTCACCAAATACAATTAACATTACATCAACTGCAACAGTGTCTACTTTATACTTAAATATTACAGCTAGATAGTGTACCATTAATGACTAATAATTACTACTTATTTGACATAGTTTATCAGATTCACTTACTGTAATATTAAAATCATCAAATTCCGAATGTCTGGTTGTAGTCTTACCAATAACACTAATTCTTTTAAGCATGAAATCATATTAAAAATTGTGTATGGCTTGTAAATTTCTAGTCATAAAAGTAAATTCAGTTATTTATCTAACATATACTTTATTTTCTATTCTATTACACCTATCTAAATCAAATGTAACATCTGTATGCGTGTATTACATTTTTTCATCAATGATTCGAATATTGGTAAAATTATCTTGATGAATCTGGGTAATTTTTGATTAATATGTGTTTAAGTGACATATTTTTCGAAATGCGTTAGAATACATATATATTCAGCTTCTATAACATGTTCTGTTTCTAAGCATTATTCAGCAACAGCATTCTAACCATTTACTGGAAATTTTATACCTACAATTCCACTACCTTTAGAATCAATAAAACCTTTAGTTGCTCTAAAAACGTTACGTTAAACATCATGACATTGTTCCATTAAATTTTCAATTTTTGGTTCTAATTCATTGTTTATGTTCTTTTAATATAAGTGACAATTAATCATGTTACCCTTAGGCTGTGCCTTATTTAAAAAAATGTCCATTTATTAAATTTAAATACCATTAAACTTATAATTACTGGACAGCAATTTTAAGACAACTAGACGCAAATGACCACATATTACTTCATCAAAATTTAGAATTCATTGTCCATTCCAGCACAGCTTACTTGTATCGAAATATTTAATCAATTCTTTCAGAATATTTCCACAAAATGAATCAAATAAAATTTTTTTATAATTATTTTTACAGTAACAAATAACTATTCCGCATTCTAAATTTTTTGCTTTATTAGGAAATTCATCAATCATAATAAAACCTCTTCAATATTTAATTTTTAATTCCTTAGCAAATATTCTTATATAGAAATTAGATAAAGAATTATTATATTTTTTTGAAATTTTTTTCTACATCCAACACCTTTGTTTTCCACTGCAAGATTATGCCTTTATTCTTCTAATTCTTCACCAGCTTGTATTTATTTATTACCTGCATTTGCGTTTGCTGCAGAACCATTACCAAGTGAACCAAATGTTGCTAGTATGGTAATGCAGCTAATAGTAATGGAAGAAATCCTCCTCCATGTTGTGTTAGTCCAGAACACTCGTTCTTTTTTGTTAGATATTAGATAATCTTTTTCACAACAGGAATTCCTAATGTAACACATTAATTTCCAACAGTTTTTTTCTCTTTCTTTCTTTATTGAACATCAGGTAAAAATGGTTCAATACTATTTCATCGTTCATTATTCAGTTTAAATTTAATTGACTTTGGTTTAGTTTTGTCATTTGCTAGCAGAGTATAATGACTGAAAACTTATTCATTTATGTGGATAAACAATTTATAAGGATGAACAATTTTTGTACTTTTATTCTACATAGCTGAAGAAAAAGTTCTTTCAGTAGGTTTACTTAGTACAGTATATTCTCATTCTCAGTTATTTTTATTTTCTTCATTTTCATACCATTCTGAATCTTGCATATGTCTATGATGATAATCTCTTCTAAATTTACGACTTTTCTCTAGGTCTTGTTTCTTCTGACAGTTGTAAGAATATGCCAAAAGTACATTCAATAAAGTTGAATTATCATACTTTTCCATCTCATTATGATCTTTAGTTCTAAGTTCTTTCCTTGATGAAACAACAACATACCTTAGGGATTCATTTATAGAATTCTCAATTCTCAAATTTCTCCTACGGGCGAAAATAGGTTATCTATTCCTTGTCTCGATAAATAGCCTTTCTTCTGTATAACATCGTAGCTGTACTTCCAATATATATTTTATTGTCAATGTTAATGTAATTGTGCCATTTATTACATTCATTTAAAATACAATAAATTTTATTACAAGAAATAAATATTAATTTTATAATCCTCAACCATTTTCATCGACACCTAAGCCCATACCTAATTTTCTCTTACCATAAATTATTCCTCTAATTGCAGTTGCAGCTATTTTTTCTCCTACTGACACATTGCTTGCATGCATTCTTTCTTTTGCAGCTAACTGAAGTTCTTCATATGCTTGAATTCTTTTTTCTAAATCTTTATTATCTCTATAGGCAATATAATGTTTTTACAAGTGTTGTCATCTAATAGATTAATTCGTGGATCCCCACTTGCTAGTCTTTCTTTTAATTTGGTCTCAGGTCCACAGTATGAGTAGCCTGGAAGATGAAAAATCTAATCAAATATAAAATTCCTTTTGCATTATTAATAATAAAATCTGTGTTATTCCAATTTTTTCTTTATGATAATTTTTATTACCAGGTAATTCTTCTTCATGAATTACTGTTAATCTAACGATTAAATGTCTAACCTTATTCTTTGAAACATATATGATGGGTTCTTCTGAAAAATTTTTTACTAGTCATTTACCCTTTTTGTCAGGTGAACTAATTTCTGAATAATCTGAAGAATTAATAGTTGATCTTCTTTAGTTTGACATAAAGCCATCAACAATTCTTTTTATCAAATATTTGTATTTATTACTGCTACTCGATTTTATTTTATTTGGGTTACTGTCAGAATATAATGCCTCTGAATATTATATCTGCATAGTTAGCCAAATCTAATTTTTCACCTTATCATCTTATCATCTGTTTTTCAGTTAAAAGATTCAATGATATGTCTGTTCCTTCATATATGTTTTTGGCAATAATTAATTTATCTCCATTGAATTCAACTGGTAATTTACCAACATATTTAAATATACCAACAGGTTTCAATCTGGAATCTTCATCTTTACTACAATTTATATAATTTAATATTCTTCAACAAACATTTATTTTTATAGTATCATTATCCATTATTATTTTAACAGTACCTGTCTTTCTTGTACTTTTAGTCTCTTCTTCATATTTCTCCAACAGTTCCTGTATTTCAGATTCACTTAGTGTATAATCATCTCGTGAACTTTCATAAGATATAATTTCTGGTATGTTTCCAAAATCTTCTATATGATGATGGTATGGATTCTGTTCCTCAGCTTGTCTGTTTTCTTCAATAGCTCTTAACATATTATCACCTAGTCCTTCGATTCCTTGTTTTACTTTTCAATAGCATCAATAACTGATTGATCTTCTTTCTTACATTTTTCATACTCTGTTGATGGTTTTTTTCTCCAAAGTTTCTTTCAGTTCTTCAGCATTCTTTATCTTTCGTTTAGATTTTCTAACAAATTCTGTGTCGTATTTTGCATACATTTAATACAGATGAAAAAACATTAATTCAACATTTTAAATGTTTAAGTTTATTTTTAATTTTCGTACACCAGCAAGAGCTGGCTTTAGCCAATGGCTTTTTTTGTTTATATTGTTATGAAATTCTGTATCTTATTTCTTAACTTAACTTCATTCGGTTTGATAGTCATGTCAATCATAAAAAATATGAATTGATCATTCTAACATTTACTACATATTTCTTTAAAATCATCAAATTTTAAATCACCTCCAATGAACTCATGACAAGTATGGTTTAAATTTGTGTCATCTACTAAAATTATGACATCTACTAGGAGTATCTCTAATTGCTTTGGTATTGTTGAATATGTTTGGGCTAAATGATGACAATCACTTCCTTTATGCCTTCCTCTAGTAAAATATTCTCTAACTATATCCTAAGTTTCAAGAATGAATTCATCAAATTCTGCTACTGAATTATGAAGACATTGATCTAAAGGAATACTTTCATCATTATAGTAGTAATTTTTTCATTAATTTTATTTTCAAATTTTTCACATCTGTTTATAAATTCTTGGTATTTTCACTGATCCACTGATCTAAACTTTTTTGAATAAATATACAAGTGATAAATTTTATTTCTGTTCAACCATCCTGGAGCTAGAATATAGCTGTGGATAAATAATGTATTTTTTCAACAACCACTTGGTCCTATGACTGCACATCGAATAGAATTTGGTAAAATTTTACCATGTTCATTTTTCAATTTCTTCTCTGAAATTCTTATTTTTGGTTCCCAATCTGTCATTTATTTAAGTAAATTTTTATTGTTAAAAATTAGTAAATTATTTCAATAAAGTGGTAAGTCATCAATTCTCAAAAAAAGATTAACCACTCCAAGAAGAGAAACATATAAAATGTTACATTGGTTGGCTTTTATTCAACTTTCTTAGCTCCAAATATTACACTGAAAAATAATACAATGAAAAAGACAGAAATTCCTATAGGCAGTATAGTTTAAAAAAGTTTAGAAAAATTTATTCATTCGAAAAATCCCAATATTCATATTAAAGCAGATGAAATTTTAAATGGAACTGTTATCGAAAATGATGTAAAATTATACATGGATATCAAAGATAGTATTGGTAGAATAGTAGGATTTAGTTATCAGGTTGTTGAAGCTAAGAAAACACTGTTGCTGAAGATGTTGCTAAAATTATTCCATTTGAACTAATTAACATAATTTTAATTTTGCTAATGGATTGTCTATTAAACAAACTGATCATTTTCTTAGAGAAACTAATATTGTTGTTTCTTTTAAACCACATGCTGAATGTGGAAGACCAATAATTTATGAACCACATTATCCCATAGATATTTCTATTTTTTATCCTATTCAGTATTTAGAGATTACTATAACTGCTGAAAATGACAATCTGGTTGACTCTAATGGTGCTTGTGTAAGAAATGTTTTATAAATGTTTTAATAAATTTAATAAATTTATCTTTCATAAATAATGACCAAAATCGAGAGTTATCAATTTTACTCATTCCCTATGCATGAGACACCAAAAAATAATTTAAATGATCACAATAAGGACAGAGAGATTGAAATAAATATTTGTGATAGATGGCTTAGAATTATTGTAGCTAATCCAAATGGATCAGAATCAGATTATTCAATGTATGAGTTAAAATCCAACAAAAACATTAGTCAGTAATAATGTTTCAAAGTGTTTTGTTTTCTGACTATAAAGATAGGAAATAATATTTTATCTGGGATCGAACATTCTTGCATTTCATCAAGAGCTATGTCATATTTGACTTCATCTCTTACTGGTAAAATAAGCTTGGAAGGGCATATTCTTAGTAATGGAAAAATTAGGAGTAAGAAAAACGAAGTACTTTATGCACTTTGACTACTTGGCGGATTTTTAGAGGTTATGAAGCAATTATATGGGAAGCAGATTTTTGCTAGGTCTTCTAGTTCTGGAGATGCAATGCTGGTGTTGAAATTGAAGATACATTTCCTAGGGAAGGAAAACTTGTAATAGAATAGATGGAAATTTATGTACAAGATGTTCAATATGGATCACCTTACGAGTTAAAAAAACGAGAAAATATTATAAATAATTCAAACGTCCGATATCTTTTTATGAACTACAAACTGTGGAAGTTGCAGGATTGAATGGGAAGACTAATTTCGAACTTGATATCAAACAAATTATATAACTCTGCAGAATTTGATATACCAATTTCATATTTGTCACATTTCAGAAAAATCTTAAAAATAGAAGTTACTTGAGTCATCATTATTCGACTAAGTTAATCTACATAATATATATTTGAAAACTGGAAGAAATGAAATTTTCCCATTAGAGATGTGGAATATTAATCCACCAAATAATTTTTTCAAATCATACTATGCATTTCTCGATTTTAAACGAGAGCCACTACTCAAATCAGACACTTACATAACTTTACATAATTTCATAACGAAATAGCCTATCTATTTGAATAACATAACTCGTAGAAAGAATATTGTATCTTCATAAAAAAGACTATGAAATTTTGTGGAACTTTTAATGAAACAATTCCCACAGATACTTTAGCGTATGTAACAATGTATGGTAAGGAAAATTTAACTTACAATGCACAACACAGAACACTTATTGAAAATTTTTAACTATATAAATGACTAAAAAATTGGAAAAAGTTATAGAAATCTTAACTTCATGTTTGCAATTCATTTTGCAATATTTTCATAAAGATAGAAAAAATACAAACTGAAAAAATATAGCACATCAATTAGAGTATGTTAGCATTCTGAATTTTCAAAAAGGGTTAATATTTGCATGAGATCGATGCTTGTCCTCCATGCAACCATACAAAACAATATACGTCTTGCCTGTGTGAGTCTTCTCAGGCAACTGACAGCTCTGAGAGTTTAGAGCACATTTTTGACTGGTAGTAAGGTAATACAGACCTAGTGCAATGCTTCCATCAGTGCTGGCATCAGAGATAAGGCCGCTTGCTAACTGACTTGTCTTAATCTTGCATACACATTGTCTCGCACTGTTACCTAAGCAGTTCATAACTTCATTCAGAGCACTCGCCCTTTAAAAAAATATGGGAATATATTTCAATTTTAACATATAATATTCTTTTTAGATCTTATTTTGAGGAGCTTTACATATTATTTCAATTTCACCACTTCAAATAAAATACGAAAGTGTAAAGAAAATAATTTATTTACATCTGCAGTAAACTGATGAAAGTAGCGTTTATTCGAATGTACTTTGTCACTCGAATCTTCAAGCTTCTATACTCTGTCAAACCTCTTAACCAAGTATGTAGACTGAAGGATTTTGGACATTATCTCACGAAGTAATCAGTGTGTCAGTGGTGTGGGGCGAACTAGTCATATGACAAAACGTTTTCCATTCTTGCTTCTTTATGATTCATCACCATCCCATGGGCTGGTTTAAGGTATGTCCTAAAGAGTGGATGGTGTGTTTCAGCCCAGGATAAAGGAGCACTCTGTTAACACAGAGTCAGGTCTCCATGATGGGCTGACGTGCAGAAGGTCAGAGACTGGACGCTCGGTCTATAGGAATAACCAAGTGAAAGGTGTTCAACAGAAAACGTTTTGCACTTTTTGAGAATGAATTTTTTAATGAATTTCATGATCTGGAATTCCTTCTGTGAAAATTTTGGTCCTTTTGATAATGAATTTATTTATTTGTTTACTTATTTACATTCACCAAAATTCGTTTTATTTATTTTCTTATGCTTACATTTTATAAAAATAATATTATAATTTGTGAATGTGATATGAAAAAATATAAATTGTTACTAATTTTTCTAGGTAATTTAATATAAAATAGGCTTTTTTAAATGAAATTATGTGAGTTAGACCTGAAGATTGAATTATAGTAGATAAATTCAGTAGGTTCTGGGTAAGCTTTTGTTAGCTAGTGAAGGAGTGAGTGAAATGTGTGAGTGAGCTAGTTTATGCAAAACTGAGCTAGTACCTACTGAATTTATCTACTAGTTTCCATGTTCACCATGGGCAGAACAGTATTGAGGGAGCCACTTGGTGGTGTCGTCCCTCTGCCTGTTGAGTTTTTTGGAAGTCTTAGACTCTCAAAAGAATTTTAGACTGGAATGTAACATTTATGGTGGCTATGAGATGGTCTGTGTTAGGATACAAAAGCACTTCACTTAGTTTAACTGAGGACTTGTATTCAGTGTTACATAATTTCAGATTGCGTTATCCATATTTTGCGCCAGAGTAAATAGTTTAATCAGGAAAACCTTAGTCTTTGTCAACCAATCACCACCCAATGGAGTGTTAACTATTTGTTGCAACCACACTGAAGTGTCAAGGAAACTGGTATAAGTATGCATGTTCAAATTCAGAGATATGTAAGCAGGCAGAATACAGCACTGTGATCAGCAATACCTATATAAGACAACAAGTGTCTGGTGCAGTTGTTAGAATGGGTCTGCTGCTACAGTGGTAGGTTATCAAGATTTAAGTGAGTTTGAATGTGGTGTTATAGTCGGTGTATGAGCGATGGGGACAGCTTCTCCAATGTAGCGATGAAGTGGGGATTTTCCCACATGACCTGTTCACAAGTGTACCGTGAATATAAGGAATCTGGCAAAACATCAAATCTCCGATTTTGCTGCGGCTGGAAAAAGATTATGCAAGAATGATACCAATGACGGCTGAAGAGAATCATTCAACGTGACAGAAGTGTAACCCTTCTGCAAATTGCTGCGGATTTCAATGCTAAGTGTCAGGAAACATCATCGATATGCAGAAGGCCCACTTGTGTACCCTTGCTGAGTGCACAAAACAAAGCTTTACACCTCGCCTGGGCCTGTCAACAGCGACATTGGACTGTTGATGACTGTAAACATGTTGCCTCGTCAGATGAGACAACCTCATGATTCCATGGACCCTGCATGCCAGCAGGGGACTGTTCAAGCTAGTGGACGGTCTGTAATGGTGTGGGGTGTGTGCAGTTCGAGTAATATGGGGGACCCCCAATACGTCTAGATACGACTCTGACAGGTGACACATACGTAAGCATCCTGTGTGATCACCTGCATCCATTCATGTCGATTGTGCATTTAGACGGACTTGGGCAATTCCAGCAGGACAATGTGACACCCCACACGTCCAGAATCGCTACACAGTTGCTCCAGGAACACTCTTCTGACTCGGAACTCTTCTGCTGGCCACCAAAGTCTCCAGACATGAACATTACTGAACATATCTGGGATGTCTTGCGATGTGCTGTTCAGAAGAGATCTCCACCCCCTCGTACTGTTACAGACTTATGGACAGCTCTGCAGGATTCATTGTGCCATTTCCCCCCAGCACTGCTTCAGACATTAATCGAGTCCATGCCCTGTTGTGTTGCCACACTTCTGTGTGCTCGCAGAGGTCCTACACAATATTTGGCAGATGTAGCAGTTTCTTTGGCTCTTCAGTGTATTTGTGTTGCCAACAGATCATGATTTATTTGTCATCATGCTTTACTTGTGTTGTTAGTCCTATTTATGCTCGATAAACTTGTGCCACAATTTTTATAAAAGATCAATTCAACGATGATATAATAATCACCCATCAACAATTGTCTACAATAACGACAGGGCCAACATTTAATTAATTATTGGAGCATTCAAGTCCATTTAGATTCTGATAAATGTGTTAACTTCTAAGCCACACTAACCAAAAACACAGTGAAGGGCAAAATCAATTTAGCAGTCCAGCAAGTCCAGTGAAGTCCTACTATACAATGTTCTGAATAACTCTTCTATTAGTATGCCGTCATATCTGTGTTAAGATGATACTGTCGTAGTAAGTGAAGATTACAAGTGGTTGCTGATTACACAGAGACTGTAGCTGCATGGCGCTGAGCTCATACGTAAATAGCGTTACAACTGCAATGGTATAACGAAACATAAAGTGGCATGCCCACACCAACATCCCTGATTTATTGATGTTTCTGGCAACAACTTGTCGTGCCATTGTGAGATGCCAACTACTGCATGAGCCCTCACTCTGCGGATGATACCAAATGTATATTTTATTTTGCACTGAATGTAAGCCTAAATAAATACACTACAATTTGTCTTACCTGAAGTATCAGCAGTGTCTCAATAGTTCATATATATTTCAAAAAATTCTAAAAATCTAGTATTAACAAATGTCACTTAGTGATGTGTTTTTAACCAATGGTACCTTGCTAATAATTATGTTATTATTGATTCTTATCTCTCAATTGCTAAGATATTTCAGATTTCAAAAAGGAAATCTCTGAAGGTTACCTGGGTAAAAACAGTTTGGGGGCCAGCTGGTCACTTACAAATGCTTCAGATGGTTTGTTACAGCACTTTCGTCCAGAAGACTTGGATATAACTGGACAGACAAGGAGACTTCAAGAAGGAGCTGTCCCTCTGTACTTTCTTAGTATCTGTTATATTTTCAGAAAATGGTCACCTCAAGGTAACCTGCTGTTCATGAAGGTGCTGGTTACAAAACTTTACAATTCATTATGAAGTTGTGATGGGCCTGATGTAGCAGGTCCATCACCACGCAAAAGGGGGGGGGGGGGGGGGGGAGAGCACAGAGTTAGTGGGTGCAAAGAAAAAAAAAGTGTTACAGCAGAAGGTTAGGCGAAATGGCAAGTGAATACAGGCGGACAAGGTAATTATTGATGTACTTGTCGAAGATAAGGTCCTTAACGGAAATAGTCCTGAAACGTCAAAAATTCTTTATTGTCATATGTTTATTTTTGCTCGAAAAATCAGCACATGCTGTTGATAACCATGTAAGCAAGCGGTGTGTGAGACACGATTCCGATTTGAGTTCATTTGCTGTAATTTACATTACCAGTCCGCTAAGACATATGACTTTGTTAGATTGAAGTTTAATAATGATTTACCATCTCCTAGAACAATCAGATCTTGGTACACGAAAGTAAATTATGAATCTGGATTTAGGCAGTTATTTTTTTATATAAATAAGGAGAAAACAAGAGTGTTGAGTGTTCTTATGAAAACTACAGTCTGCTCTAGAAGTGTCTGTGTGTAACTTGATGCTCTTCTCATAACATAATTGTACAATTTACATGTTAAACTTAACTAGTATGCAAATATTACTTCAAGTACAGAACTTCTTTAGATCACCTTGTAAAGCTTACAATGTCATTTCGTTTTCAGAAAATAGTTGTGCTACCAGACACAAACTTCTTGGCAATTTTTGAGATAATATGGGGTCATCAGATGTCAGATGCGCCTTTGCCAGCACAGTACTGTATGTCTGTGGAAGAGTCTTGTACCAGTAAAACACCTGGCTATGCAGACATCTCGGTCCAGTAATTGACATCACGTGACCATACCCAGCCAGCTTCAGAGAACACCCGGCTGCTCATGCTGTACCATTCTGAAGGTACCTGCTAATATGTGTGCTACACTTGCATACTCCCGTATTACTTGCGTATTCTCATTTTGCTTGCTTTCTTTGTTATTTTGTGTTTGTTGTTTTATATTACCTGTTGGAATTTACTTATTTTTATATAGTTTATGCTAGATGAATACAGTAAGCAGATTCAGAATGGTATAGCTTGCAGTAGTTATTCGGAGATGAAGAGTTTTGCACAAAATAGAATCGTGTGGACACATGCATCAAATCAGCCTTTGGACTGAATATCATAGTAACTAGAACAATAACAGCAAAATTGCTGGGGTGATGGCTGTCACTGTTTAAATAGTCTGCTATTCTTTGCCTAGTATTAAAGTTTTAAGAAACGAGAGTTACACGGTAATTGTAGAATATTCAAACAGGAGCCTACACTAGTTTCTAGGTTTACATCCTTTATGATTCTAATGGCATGTTTTTGTATTCTGAAAACTAGCTTAACTGTTGCCAAACTACCCCAGAATATGTGACCATATTTGAGGTGGGAAAGAAAGTATGCATAATGGGTACTTTTAATGTTTTTTCACATGACATCCATATTTTAAATATCTTTGAAGCTGATGCTATATTTTCTATCACATACTCAGTGATGTACTTGTGCCGACTACCAATATCAAACACATGGTTATCGACTTTGACATGAGCTACTGTGGCGTATGATTTGATGATCTTTGACTCTTTCTGGCCTCACTCGCTATTGCATGAGTACCTGCTGTAGTTGTATGGTGTTTTGTGAATAAAGTGCTTCATTTGTATGTACAATTGTGTATTCGTGATCTCCACCCAGTGTTTCCGAAAGTGGGAAAACGACGATGTGGACACCTCCAGTGCCAGCTGTATGCCTAATTCGATATCTGATAAGATGCAGCATCATCACGTGACAATCCCAATTTATTCCACAAACGGAAAGCCGCCGCCTTCTTAGCTCAGTGATTCTCTGCATACTTTCTCACACAGCTCGTCATACAGCTAGATCTCAAACTGTCATGGTAGCCACACACTCAGCAGGTATATAGCAAGCTATTAAAAGTGGTTTCATCATTCACAAATTAGGAATCATTGTAAGTGAGAAACAGTTGCTTATGTGCTACTGTTTTTCTGGTACAATTTCGTTCTTTGTATTAGTCTCTGTGGAAACTATACTTCACACTAATAATATGTCTGTGACAAAAGGAGACAACCAGAGCTAACAATGGAGTATTGAGAATAATACGAATCATATTGGCCACCCTTCTCAGTGACTTACAACATTATGCTAAAAAAATGCCCTATTCCCTATTCCAAAATCAAACAAACGGTTGGTGATTCATTATCACAAAGACGTGATGTACACAGACAAGACCCCACACATGGTAGTAATTTAGATTTCTCTTTTATGGAATAAATCTTAATACAAATATCAAAAAAAGTGTTGAATCACCTCGGTTCCGAGAGTTCCGGAACCTGCACAGAAAATTGAAATAGAGATCAACTTAGACATCATTTCCGCCCATTTTATTGCTCATGAAAACAACATAATGCATGTTGTAAAACCACACAGTGTGACCTTCAGAGGTGGTGGTCCAGATTGCTATACACACCGGTAACCCCTAATACCTAGTAGAACGTCCTCTTGCATTGATGCATGCCTATATTCGTCATGGCATACTATCCACAAGTTCATCAAGGCACTGTTGGTCGAGATTGTCCCACTCCTCAACGGCGATTCGGCGTAGATCCCTCAGAGTGGTTGGTGGGTCACATCGTCCATAAACAGCCCTTTTCAGTCTATCCCAGTCGTGTTGGAACGCCGGAAATGCATATCCTCCTATTTCCATCTATTGTGCTATAAATTTTATCCTTATTTTGTTATCTGTAGATATGACATTTCTGTGTCTTTATATATTGTAATTGTTTTACAATTTGTATATATATATTTATGCATTTATGTCGATGTATAATTGGTTTGTTTTCTAAATATTATTTGTATTTTTACGCTGGGTCTTGCCTAGGGAAAACTATGCTAACGAACGATAACATCGATAGGTCGTGTGGAGAACCAAAGTGTTTAGGATCTTCGATGGTGTTAACTCTGCCGCGTGGAGCGCGGGCAGAGCAGACTAGCAGAGTCTGGCTGGAGTAGGGCGGTGGAGCAGGTGTGTTGAGTGACACTCCCGCGAGTTGCCGCACTTTCTGGGTTTGGCAGCATGTAGTTGTGCTCTACTTGCTATGATAGTTTCTGGCACGGTGTCGCAGACGGGAAACATTAGCTGGCACACATCAAGAGCCCATTTTGCCTGGTGACTGTGTTGAGAAGAAAGCATGCCAACATCCAGCTTTTGCAACAGCGACGGCCGACAATAAGTGATTGTCGCCACCTCCTCGATCGACGACTTCAAACCTCCAATCAACCAACAAGGAAGACTGAAAGCACATAAAGTTTCAGAACTGTATGGCAGACCTCAGCTTTTCAAACTGTTCCATTTGCATCACTAAAATACAGCAACTTAGCATGAACCTTTGTTGCTCATTGTCCCAATTGCATTACCAAGCAGGGTCCCTTCCTTTTCCGAAATGAACCCAAGTGTTGTTGAAATTCAAACGCCAGCATTAAAGTAATATCATTCCATTTCACTGCTTTAATTTCCAAGTTCAGTTAAAGTATTCATAGCTGGCTACAATAAACAAACAGAACTATATTTAGATTACACAAGCAAAAATTGAGAGTGCGAGTTTTGTTACCATATTTTAGCTTACCTGTGACTGCAGCTCAGCTTGGTATGTACTAAATTTTACTATTCTTAATTGTTCAAAATCATTTAATTCAAGTTCAAAGTTAAATCTCTTATTTCTAAATTGCATAGATTCAATGAGTCAATGAGCCATTCGTGCCTTTGAGCACATCTGACAACACAGTGTCACTTGTTTGTACACACACTAGTTCTTCCATCTCAATACGAGATATAATAATGTTGAGATGATTGTTGAGGTAGCCCAAGACTAACCTTATTTTATTTAATTTCGTAGTGCTTCAGAAACAAAGTTCACTATTAATTTCTTTCACTAAATTACCTTTCAATTTTCTGGTTTTATTAATTCTTTTGTTAAATTAAATCAGAGTTAGCGAAATTTATTACTTCTGAGAAACATTCAGTTTTCACACAACATGTGTCAACCTTCAGTTGCCACGCTTTTAGTGCTAATTCTATGTGCATTAACCTTTCTTTTTCAGTTATTATAGCAGTTGTCCATAAGACTGGCGACCATAATTTTCCCCAAATCTCAAATATCTAATCAACGCCAGTTAATTGTTAATGTAACGACTGCACATTTACTTTCTTTATTAACTTTACCCTTTTTCAAAATTAATTTCCATCAATTTCATTTGCATTTTTCCTTTCATTTAGATGTAACCCTTCCTCCCTCTTTACCGACAGATTAACTTCGGTGGCGATCGCTTTTCCCAAATTTCCGTTAGGTACACGCGGTTTAATTTTTCACTGTCATTAAGGTCGATAAGTGAGGGGGAGGTTACAATGTTCGATAGGGTTCATGTCTGGAGAACATGCTGGCCACTCAGGTCGAGTGATGTCGTTATATTGAAAGAGGTCATTCACAATCGGAGCGCGAATTGTCGTCCATGAAGACGAATGCCTCGTCAATATGCTGCCGATATGGTTGCTCTATTGGTTGGAGGATGGCATTCACGTATCGTACAGCCATTACGGCGTCTTCCATGTCCACCAGTGGCCCCATATAATGCCACCCCAAAACAGCAGGAAACCTCCACCTTGCTGCAATCGCTGGACAGTGCATCTAAGGCGTTCAGCCTGACCGGATTGCCTCCAAACACGTCTCTGACCATTGTCTGGTTGAAGGCATATGCGACACTCATTGGTGAAGAGAATGTGATACCAATCCGTGTTGTTGGGCCCATCTATACTGCGCTACATGGTGTCGTGGTTGCGAAGATGGATCTCGCCATGGACGTCAGGAGTGAAGTTGTGCATCACGCAGCCTATTGTGCACAGTTTTAGTCGCACCAAGACGTCCTGTGGCTGCACGAAAAGCATTATTCAACATGGTGGCGTTGCTGTCAGGGTTCGTCCGACCCATAATCCGTAGGTAGCGGTAATCCACTGCAGTAGTAGCCCTTGGGCAGCTTCAGCGAGGCTGCCATTGACAGTTCTTGTCTCTCTGTATCTCCTCCATATCTGAACAACATCGTTTTGGTTCACTCCGAGATGCCTGGACACTTCCCTTATTGAGAGCCCTTCCTGACACAAAGTAACAATGTGGACGTGATCAAGCCGCGGTATTAACCGTCTAGGCATGGTTGAACTCCAGAAAACACGAGCCGTGTATCTCCTTCCTGGTGGAATGATTGGAACTGATCGGCTGTCAAGCACCCCTCTGTTGGGCGCTGCTCATTCATGGTTGTTTACATGTTTGGGCGGGTTTAGTGACATCTTTGAACAGTGTGTGATACAATATCCACAGTCAACGTCTGTCTTCATGAGTTCTGGGATTTGAGGTGATGCAAAACTTTTTTTGATTTGTGTAGGTTTAACTTCAATGGGATAAAGATGTCAATGAACTACATTTACCTGTCGTACAGATACCTAGAAAAATATGAGAGTTTAATGTCATACACCAAGTGCTAACAGAGAAGTTGTGGCAAGTTCAGTCCCTTAGTCATCTGATGAGGGAGTCAGAAATCACCAACACTCGATTAAGCATAGAAAACTTTTATTCACCAAAAGCAATAACACAATCAACAAATATGTGAAAATCTGTGAACAGAAGTGAAGCAAAGAACATTGGTAAAAGAGCATATGAGTCAAACAACAGAGTTAATCTTCTTATGATCGATAGTCACCATAGAGCCCCCCACCTTCCTTCCAGTAGTGAAGGATCAGAAGAGAAGATCAGAAACAGCCATCAGTGGGCGATGGTGACTGAGAGTGTTCCATTTCCTGAGGCCTTTGCTGCAAGGAGGTCAAGGTCAGCATCTGCAGGGAGCTTGAAGCAGCGCAATAGCCACCAATTGGTTGTTGCTTAGGCATCTTGATGCACTGATGAAGGTACAGCGAAAATGAAGATAGCATGGTCTTGAACCTCAACAGAGAGGTAATCCAGACTGATGTCAGTGATGTTGATGGTAAACACAATGGGATTAGGAGTAGGTGACCTGGAGAGCAAGGAATCACATGGAGGTGCAAGATCGTAGTATATCTGTGATGCTGTATTTTGTAGAGAGGTAATGATGGAATCGTCAGAGGGAAGAGAGTCCTTGACTGTGGCAGATGCCTCTGTACGTATTTTTAGGAGGGGGCATCCATCCCAATGATGAGGGGAATTTCAATCTATTCACAGAAACTGTTTGACATTTGTCATTGAAGCAAATGTCAAACGTATTCTGACCTCAGCTGAGAACCTTGTGAGCACACGAGTATGAGGGCTGGAGAGAGACACATAGTCATCACATAGCCTGACAAAGTCACAGTGTGCGGGATATTTCTGTATGAAGACTCATGGTATGGAATAAGATCTTGGTGGAAGGGTGTGGATATGGGAAATATGATCATGTACACACTCAAGCAGTGTGAGGAGCACGTCTTCATTTTGGAGGTGAGTGTGATCAACAAACTCAGTGGGAATGATTAGGGGCTCACCATAGAATATGTTGGCAAGTGAAGCTTGTAAATCTTCTTTGTGGGCGGCATCCATACTCTGAGGAGGATCTATGGAAGTGCCTCTGACCAGAACTACCATGGGACATGAGTGCCGCTTTGAGGATGCAGTGCCAATGCTCTGGTCAGTGGCTGATAGGAAGTGGTGTGTAATTTGTCAATATCAGAAAGTCCCCGAAGTTTGGCAAACAGTGAAGACTAAAATTGACAGCCCTGGTCAGTGGTAATGGAGGAGAAATCCAGAAATTGACGAAAGCATGGGTGGCTGTGTCAGCTGTGGTATCAGTTAGTGTGATGGCTTCAATCCATCTCGTAACTCGGTCGATTATGGAGACTATATAGCAGAAGCCTTCAGAAGGAAGAAGTGGGCCAATCATGTCGATGCGTACATGGTGCAGGTACCCTTTTGGGATTTCAGATGTCCCAAGACGAGGCTGTGCATGTCTGCTGACTTTAGTCCACTGGTAAGGGATGCAAGCACGCTTTCATTTGCGGCAGGAATTCTTGGCTCCTGGCCAGACGAATCGTTCAGTGAGCAGTTTGGTAGTGGCTTTGATGCCATGAGGTGCCAGACTGTGTAGTTTTGTAAATGCTGCCTGCCAAAGAGGTGGGGGTACTAGTAGACAGAGGCTACATATCGAGGTGTTACACATGATAGGAATGGGGGAACTGGGTAGGGGGCGAGGATCAAGAGTCAATGAGCCATTCGTGCCTTTGAGCACATCTGACAACACAGTGTCACTTGTTTGTACACACACTAGTTCTTCCATCTCAATACGAGATATAATAACGTTCATCCTGGATGGATAGTGTGTGAACACGTTGTCAGAGCCTAGTATGTAGCTAATGTCCATAGAATACTGGCATTGGGCCTGCAGCGAGTTCATGGCCAAACATTGACCATTTACACTGGGCAGGTGAGAGTCTTTTAGGAAAGAAGCTGAAAGATTCAGTGGTGACACAGACACTGTTGCAGCATCATGCTTATTGATATATCACTCATGTGGGCAGTGACTGAGATGTGGGCATCAGGTATTGGGTGAGCTATGGTGATTGGTATGGGCAAGGGAGGTCTTAAGGTTGTTGAAGACTTGAAGCATCTTGTCTGTCCATAATATTTTCCTTACACGCAATGTGTTTTTCCCTTATCAGAGTGTCAATGAGTGGGTTTGCATGGAGGCAGCAAGGGGGGTGGGCCTCAATGGTAGATGTTTTTAATGCTTAGGAATCTGCACAGCTTGCGGTAGTCCATGGGTAGAGAGAGGTTACAAATAAATTCAGCGTGGTTGGATGTTGGTCGAATATCTTTGGCTTATATTCTATAATAGACTACTTAGCTGGAATTTACCATGGCTGATTTCAACACTGTTATGAAGTATGTCCATGATGTGAGTCATGTACTGTTCATATTCCTCAACAGCAGAGGAAAAAATTAGAATGCTGTCCAGACATGCATATGCAAATGGAAGCGTAAACAATATCTAACTGATGAAGCATTGCCATATCTATGCCGCATTTTTGAGGTCATGTGGCATGTAACAGCACTCAAACAGTCCGAAAGGATTGATTGTAGCAGTTTCAGGAATGTCGTCTTTCAAAATAAGTGTTTGAGGGCACATCTTTTGGCAACTGAGTATGCTAAACACTCATGCACCATTGAGGTGTTGACCAAAGTCCTAAATGTTAGGTATTGGATAATTGTCAATGACAGTGTGGGCGTTGAGGACTCTTTAATCCCTTCAGAGGGGGAACGACTTGCGTTTCTTTTGGACAAAGTGTATGGGAGAAGACCAATTACTAGCTGATAGTCGAATGATGCCTTTATTTGATAGCTCGCTGACATTAGCTTTAGCATGGCTCTGTTTGCTTGGGTTGAGGCACCGAGCCTTGTGTTGGTGCTTGGGTTGAGGCACAGAGCCTTGTGTTGAAAGAAGTGACCCTCTGTAGTGTTGATGTTGTGACCAGTACCATCACTAATGACAGCTACCAGGGCATCATTCGAGACTGTGGTAGGAACGATACTGTCCATTAGCAAAGCAGGAGGCACAATGTCAATGACCTGAGACAGCTGTGTAGATGACAATGCCACACGGGGTGAGGGGTGAGCTGTTGAAGCATTGCTGGGTTGCTGAAACTGCATTGAGCAACTGGCAAAATATCAGATGAACCTGTGCCAATTTCATGGATGCTACATCAATCCACTGGCAAAGAGCGTCATTAAGAACTCGTAAATCACGACAAGCAGAATGCTCAAGTGTAAGCTCGACTAGTGCAGTGGTGGATTTGGCCATTAGCATACATGATGCCTGTCGTCTGGGCTCCAAGGTCATTCTTGGGTCATGCCTAGAGAGGAGCACTCAGGAAGAGAGCTGAGAAGAGAGTCGTTTAAGGGGGAAAATGGTGTAGAAGGGCAGAATGAGTGTAGGATCAGGAAGCTGGTAGCGTGACGTAGTAATGCTGCATCATAGATGTTAGGGGAAAATCCAAAATGTTTAAAGAAATCAATATCTAACAGGGGTTCATCGACTTCTGCGCTGTGGAAGCTCCATGTAAAACTGAGGCCAGGTATGAGTTGAACTTGAATGCCTATAGAGCCCTGAATGTTGGTACTGAAGTTGTTCACAGCATATAAAGTCAGTTTGGTCAGCGATATGTGCAAAGGGCCAATGCAATGGAAATGATACTGGCCTTTGCGTCAGTGTCAGATATTTAAGGCCTGAGGTACAGTCCCCAACACACAGACAACCACATGACACAGCTGTTGCATACACTGACTGTTGCTTTGTGAGGCCTGATGAGGAGGCAGCATGGGCCAGTGCACCTAAAACAGTCCATGGGAAGAGTTTTGGAAATTTGCATGGAGGTCAGCAGTTTTTTGCTGCATTGTCAACCAGCACATTGAACACACAGGATGAGGTATATTCTGTGCTGCCTGTATGCCATCTGTTGGAGTATGAGTGGACTCTGCCATGTGGCCAGAAGAAACTTTGACCAAGGTCAATGGGGGTCAGGTGCTCAGTGCAGGTAGTGCGCAGAGGCTGCCACCAAGTGGCTATATGTCATCTTGAAGTTGAATGTGTGTTCTCACATGACCTTTGTTGGCCAGTTGAAATGGAGGTGGCAGGGAGGGGTAGTCACCAGTATCAACCCTACTCTACCCACTGGCGCCCTTGTTTGTGAGTAGGTGTAGTGCCAAAGAATGCTCTAAGCTTGGCTGGTGAGCCACAGCTTAGCCTCCAATGGATCTGAGGCATGAGATAGCAATTGCTGTTGTAGTTAGTATGAAAGTTTGACAAGCCACGAGGTCCACAGTATAATGTCTGGCATGAATTCTAGATCGAAAAATGCACATAAGCATCGACATAACTGAGATAGGTTCCATGATACCAAGTTCTCTTCATGTATGATGTTATGTAACACCTCAGATGGAGGGTGTGATAAACGTTCAGTGATGGTGGAGTTTGCAATACAGTAGTTGCACTGAGTGAGTGGGGACAGAACTAAATCACTGATCAAGTCCATATGTCATTGTTCATAATATTGTGAAGGTTGAAGAGGTTGTCAGTGGGGGCGACCTGGGTCTGAGGGTTTTCTTTCGACAGTGGGGGTAATTTAGGGAACCTACCAATAGGCACCTGTTGGGTGGGAGAAAACTTAAATTGAAGGCCTGGAGCATGTGTACATGGCCGTCCATGATGAGAGGCGAAATCTTGATTGAGTACCGACGGATGTCTCACAGTGTTGATGTGGTGAATACTGGCAGAACATGAAGCCGCAGACGCGGGAATGCGTTTGACCGGCGCTGTAGAGACGAACAATGCCACTAGTTGTGGCCGTGAAGTGCGTACAAACTTAGTGAACACACTGTGTGATGCACTATCCATATCCATATTGTGACTTAAGAGACCTGAAAGTGTGGTCGACCATCACAGATGGAACAACTGTGGCTGTGACAGCCAGTAATGCAAGCTGAATAGAATACATGATCAGAGGGTGTACAGTCTCTTGTGAATAGTGATGAGCGAAACAGTTCACTGTTCCACTGTCCACTGGAGTCCGACAACGAAGTATGAAATGCACTTGTACCATACTGAGCAATGGGATCTAGTTTGAAACACATGTGAGCAGCAGATTGTGGAACTTGTGTGGTGCCAATGTCAGTATGATGTGGCTTAAGCACAGAAGACAAAGCACTGGGTATGCTCCATTGTGAGCTCGAAGAGGTTAGAGAGCTTAGTTGTGTTGTATGAAGAGGTACATAGATGTAACATTTAGTAAAAAGCAATGTTACTTATAGTAAATGCCTATTACTATTAATCAAATAACACTTATCAGATGTCGTACAAATATCTTGAATCAGGATATGCAAATAGTTGTTACAGTGGCGGTAAAAGCTACTCTGTAACAATCTGTTTCTCAACAGATCTGGATGCGCACAGAGCAATTCCATGGAAAAGCTGGATATATTTATGAGCTCTGTGAAACTGGCCTGCATCAATGTGATTAAAAGCTTTAATGAAGTGTATGAAAATGTAGACGTATGTAATATTGTAGAAAGTGACACTTGACTGCAAGTGACTTGTCAATGGCAGGTCTAGGCGTCCTTTACAGGATGGATGGGGACCAGGGATGATACAAGGTGTTGTACCAGTCCTCGTAGCCAACAAAGGTGTTGCATTTCCCTGAAATTGAAACTGAGCCAGTGGGACTCAATTCATCTGTTTTGGGGAAACCTGTTTTGTCTGTTGTCAGGAGGAAGCAAATGCAAAAGGGTAGGGGTCTATTAATCGTTGACAGTTCTAACATGCAGCGAATGTTAGTTGGTACCCCTTAGGGAAATGGCAGCAAGAGACAGGGAAGGACACCATGTGCTCTCAGTGTATGTCTCAGTGCCTCAGTCAACATGTTGAAGAGATTGTGGCACATGTTCGAATAGATGATGCCTGTCGTCTGGGCTCCAAGGTCATTCTTGGGTCATTCCATAGACTGGCAGAGAAGGTTGAGAAGACCAGCGTTATGCATGAAGATTCAACAAAGCTCACTATTTGCAGCAGAACTGTTCGTGGCCCTTCGGTTCTGAGATGAATGGAAGAACTGAAGTAGAGACTTCAAAGGTTCTGTGACAAGCTAGACTGCAACTTCCTGGACTTGCGCCATAGGCTTGAGAACTGTAAGGGCCACCTAAATATGTCAGTTGTTCATGACACATTAGAGGCTGCTACTCAGGAAGCTGACTGTGTGTAGGGTGCACACAAGGCTTTTTTATATTAGGCGACTCTGCATCCAATCCTGATACCAATAGCTGTAGGAAACCCAGAAGTATCAGAGTAGGATCGAAAGAAATGCCTTCCATGGGTGAGAGTATTAAAACCCTAATTGTAAACTGCCAAAGCATTTGCAACAAAGTTTCAGAGTTTGATGTGCTTATGAAAAACAATGAAATTCCCATAATACTAGGTACAGAAATCTGGTTGAAACCTGAAACTGAAAGCAGTGACATTCTCAGGGTACATTAAAGTGTATATCGAAAGGATAGGCAAATGGGAAATGGAACTGGTGTATTTGTCGCAGTAGACAAGATACTCAAGTCCACTGAGATAGAAATTAAAGCTACATGTGAGATTGTCTGGCCAGGACTCAGTATCAGGCGTGGGCATAAAATGATAACTGCATCCTTCTATTACCCTCCAGACTCATCTACTGATGTAACTGAGAACTTTAAAGAAAACCTCAGGTCTCTTATACAAAAGTTCCCCAATCGTACCAGAATCATCGGTGGGAACTTTAATCATACAACAGTTAACTGGAAAAATTACAATTTTGTTAGTGGTGGGTGTGATAAGACATCCTGCAAAACTTTATTGAATGCCTTCTCTGAAGACTGTCTGGAACAGATAGTTAGGAACCCCACTTACGACGAAAATATATTGTATCTAATGACAACAGGTAGGCCTGACCTCTCTGAAGATATCCACATCGAAACTGGTATCATGAACTGGTATCAGTATTGTGATACTATAGTGGCAAGAATGATAACGAAACTACAAAGGGCAACTAAAATAAGCAGAAAGATATACATGTTCAGTAAACTAGATATAAAAATCAGTAATGTCATAACTCAATGAGGAATTTGAAACTTTCAGCACAGGGCAGAAGCTTCTAGAGGAACTCTGTCTTAAGTTTAAAAGAATAGTTGATCATGCACTGGATAGATATGTACCCAATAGAACAGTTCATAATGGGAGGGAACCTCCATGGTATACAGAGTCACTATAAAGAAACTTCTAAGAATATAGAGATTACCGCATAATAGGTGCAAAACAGTGCTTGGGGCTATAGATAGAGAGACACTGAATGAAATGCGCTTGGCTGTCAAGAGAGCAATGTGAGACATCTTCCGTGACTACTGTAGCAGTATATTGTCAAGTGCTCTTTCATAGATCCCATAGAAATTCTGGTCAAAGCAAAAGCTGAAATGCTTAATCCCATTTTCAAAAGTTCCTTTATAAAGGAAAACCAAGCATAAATAATCCTTATGCCACTGAAAAGATGTATGAAATAAGTATTACTGTCGGTGATATCATTGAAATAGAACAAAGCTACAGGCCCCAATGGAATCTTTGTCAGATTCTGTCCGCGGCTCGTGGTCTTGCAGTAGTATTCTCGCTTGCCGCGCACGGGGTCCTGGGTTCGATATCCGCCGGGGTCAGGGATTTTTCCTGCCTTGAGATGACTGGGTGTTATTGTGTCGTCTTCATCATCATCATCATTCATCCTCATTACGGTTGGAGAAACGCAATGGCAAACCACCTCCGCTAGGACCTTGCCACGTACGTTGGTGTGGGTCTCCCACATCGTCCCCTACATTCCTCGGAGTATGGGACCTCATCATCATCATACTGAATTTGTGGCTGAGTTAGCCCCTATTCTAACTGTCGTCTGTCATAGATCCCTGGAACAAAAAATTGAGTCCAGTACTTGGAAAAAGGCAAAGGTCACACTCATCTGCAATAAGGGTAGTAGAAGTGATACACGAAACTACCATTGAATATCCTTGACATCGATTTGTTATAGAATCTTAGAATACATTCTGAGCTGTGGATAAAGCAGGTGGTACACTTTGGTTTATTGGCAGAATACTGGAGAAGTGCCATTAGTCTACAAAGCAGATTCTCACAAATCACTTGTGCAACCGGTTCTAGAATATTGCTCAAGTGTGTGGGAACCATACCAGATAGGACTAAGAGGGATACTGAATGCATACAGTGAAGGGGAGCGCGAATGGTCACAGGTTTGTCTAATCTGTGGGAGAGTTCACAGAAATATTGAAGGAACTGAATTGGAAGACTCTTGATGATAAATGTAAACTTTCCTGAGAAAGCCTATTAATGAAGTACCAAGAACTGGCTTTAAATGATTACTCTAGGAATACAGCCGACTACATATCACTCACATGGGGGTCATGAGGATAAGATTAGAATAATTACTGCACACGCAGACGCATTCAAACAATCATTATTCCCTCACTCCATGCGTAAATGAAACAGGAAGAAACCCTGGTACAATGGGGCCTACTCCTTGCCATGCTCATCACGATACTTTGCGATGTATAAAGGTGGATGTACAAGTGACAACTTGTACCAACTGTAATAAATGATTCATTATGTTTCCATGGATTATCAGTTGTAGGAATTTCAAAACGTCTAACTAGTGTAAAAATTCAAATCAGTTCAGTTAAAAATAAGTATTACTTGTTTTCATGTATCTTAATCTAATTTTTACCTGTTGGTGTTTCTGATGAAGAAGCTGAGGCAATGAAACAGCATAGAGTGAAGTATATATGTCTGCCCTACAAATTTCAAAAAACATCACACGAGCCATATCCTACAACAAAATATTTAAAACAGTTATGTAAATGGAAATTGTGTTCATATTGTGCACGTTTAGCATAAGTTTTTAGATTTCACATTGAATAACTGCTGCTGGATATACAAACACCTAGAATGAATCTTCCAAAATAGCTCTTTAGAAGGGTATAGTTTGTCAAATCAGACACTTCACTGCATCTTACTGTTTACACTGAGAAAGGTGATTATGAAATTCCACTGAATTAAGCAGTTGTATTATAACATACTAACCACTTTGCGAGTTTTAGTATTAATACATGATAAAAATTTAAATAATCTTTTACAGTTATTACCATGGAAAGAAAGTTTTTGACGTGTTAGTGTTTATCACACATTTTGCAATATACTTAACAGCTGTATAGTGTTTAGTTTTCGTGATCATATATTAAAAATTCTATTCTGCTCATTTAAGTGGGAATAATACAGTATTACTGATTCTTGTGCACATTTGTTAATCATAGCATTGTAGCTATTTGTGTATGAACATATGACATGTTCTGTTACACACTATACTTGATTTCTGCCCTGTGCATAATGCTCCGGTTTCGTATTTCACAATATCCGAGACCTGTTAAAAGTTTTATCAGTGCTTCTTTGTTTTGTGCATGTGTTAAATGCACCTTTGCATGTATTAGAGAGTAAAACAGCGTAATTTTTTAATGTGCACTGATACCTGAGACATTCATTCTGCGAGTCCGGCCCCCTTATTTGACAGCTGCATGGTGTTGTTATATTGATTGCTCCGGCTTGTGCGGTGTAGGCTATGATTTGTAGAATATTTTCACGTCCCGTTTCGTTCCGTAACGTCCAGTTTGGCTCGACTTTAAGTACGCAATACAATAGGGATTGAAAAAGCAGTGACTTGACCATGGAATGACGATTTTATATCGATATTATTTATATTCTCAGTTGCAGGATCAAATTTACATTAAAAAGAGAAAAAGAAGCAATATCTCTGAACTCCGTAGCAGCTATAGATAAACATAAACATAGGATGTCCCATCTTTGCTGAATATTTGCATCAGAGATTTTAATGTCATGCCATGTTGGTTAAAAATGGCTTCTGTCAGAGGCTTCACGAAAAATATTCCCTTTATACGTCAGCAATTTGTCGCTCTTTTGGGAAATACGAGTCTGTCTGTTAAGTTTATATGTGTGGTGGTTTTGTGTTGTTACTTTTTCTCTTTTTCGGAAGAAGCTGTTCGTGTACTAAGTGTGACACCAGGCTACCTCCTGCCACCTGTGTTCTGGATATGGACAGCATTTACGTATTGTTTCCTTGAACTTCATTTCTGGGAAGTGTGTGTTGATATTATCACAGTAGGGTTGTGTGGAAAACTAATTGAACCGTTATGGGGTGCGTTTGAGATGATGACATTTTTTGCAATTACAAATATTGGTGTTGCCTTGTTAAGTGCTCTGTTTTATTTAATACTTTATATGTGTACATTTAATCCAGACCTGTTGTTTACCGTCCATATACATGGTTTGGCTGGTTATATTGCTGGTGTGTCAGTAGCCGTAAAGCAAATAATGCCTGATCACATTATTCTTAAGACACCTCTAGGAAAACTAACGAACAGGAACGTTCCTCTCAGTGTTTTATTCATGTCACTAGTGTTGTGGTTAATTGGACTACTGGAAGGCACATATCCGACTATGTTTATGTCTGGTTTGCTAGTAAGCTGGACATACCTAAGGTTTTACCAGTATCACACTAATGGAACGAGAGGAGATATTGCTGACAATTTCACCTTTGCAAGGTAAGCATCTGTGGCGTATCTATTATTTTGATTCTGCAGATACTGTAATGACTTGTTTAACTTGATGGAATACGTAAAAAAGTTAACATAACTAGGTGGCTATAGTTGTAGCCTGAATATTGTGAACATGCAGTGAGCTTATTTGTAAACAAACTGATTTAACTGAGACATCTAGATAGAAGTCTTGGCACCACTCACTTCATGCCAGAGACTAGCACTGATGTGGGTTTTTCCTGAACTAGATGTACACAAATTTTTATTTCTTCCATGAGAAGTGTCATTCTACAAATTGTGAGATAGGGCATTTTGGTCTTTATTTGGGCCATGCACTTAGCATCCAGTCAGTGAATAATTTGCCTGTTGTTAAGTGGAAATTTTAAAACTCTGTTAAAAAATATAACTGTTGGTGGGAAATTTTTCTTGTGGATCATATGTGGAAATTTGTGTGTGGTTCTACGTGACACCATGTATGATGCTATTAAGTGTTCGATATCACTTTGCCAAGTTATAAGCAAACTGTCACTTTTCATCCCAACCTTTACCTTGGAATAAGCCATAGATCAATCTGTCACACCCACCTTCATTCCAAAAATTAATACAGAGAAGCAAAAGAAATATAGCTAGTACTCTGTTCTCTTACTGTCTTTGCACGTATGATGTCAAAAACCATACCATCATTATGTACACGACAAAGATGCCCAATATCAGTAGGGTCAGTTGACCTGTGACTGGGCCTTATGCTTGAAAAGTAAATTGCATTGAGGATACACATTCCATGTCAAGTCAACCAAGCCATCTCACCAATCATCTTAGAGTTGAATGTAACTTTAAATATTTGTTCTCCCTACAGAGACAAGTAAACAAGTCATATTCTAACATTTCATCTCTCTTGATTTTCATTTTATGTGATTAAATGCATTAGGGCTTGTACTTGGATACATGAAAGAGATATTCTTTTACAATAAAAAAATTCAAGAACATGTGAAATGAGAAGTGAAGAATTAAAACTGTAAGTTAAAGAATTGTATTTGAGAGATGATACAAGTTGGAAAGCGCCTGGGAATTAAGGGACCAAAGACACAACTCGCACACACATATGGCCTCAGTCTCAGGCAGCTGAAGCCAGACTATGAGCAGCAGTGCATGATGGGAAAGGCAAGTGGGTGTTGGGGAGTAGGGAGGTGGCTGGGGCAGGGAGGGGGAGAGATAGCAGGGTCGAGGTTGGGGCCCATAAAGTGCTGCTTGAGGGAGCATACAGGGATGAGGTGGAGAGAGGGTAGAGCAGCTAGTTGCAGTTGGGAGGTCACAGTGGGAAGGGGGAGGGAAGATGGGGGGGGGGGGAGGAGTGTGTGGTAGCAGAATAGGAGAGATGTAAAAAGACTGAGGGTGTGTTGGTGGAATAGCGGGCTGTGTAGTGCTGGAATAGAACTGGGAAGGGGTAGATGGATAATACAGTGAATAACGAAGGTTAAGGCCAGGAGGGTTATGCAAGAGGAAAGAAAAGTCATTATTGTTGTGAGATGCTTTCCCTCTCCCCCCCCCCCCTCCACCTGCTCGTCATTTATTATCAGGAACTTCTTATGACACCATCTTGCTCCTTATTCCTGGAATTCACAGGTGTGGTTTTTTTTCTCAAGTTTGAGTAGCCACCCTTAAACTGGACCCTAGAACTTTTTCACTGGCCTATTTTCCTCTCTGTTTTCCTATGTCCTTGATTTTGTTCTTCCATTGATTACTAACATTCTGAGGTGTACAAGGCCTCTGGTATGACTAGTGTATTAATTTGGCATTGATGGAGATGTTTCTTTTGTTGCTGTGGTTCCATGTGAGTCTGTATGCTTTCTTCATTGGATGATAAGTTCAGTCCTGTTTTCTATGTAATCTCTCTCGGGTATTTAAAGCTTTCTGCTTGTAGAATTGGAGACAAGGACAACGAAAAGACTGTTACACATCGAGCTTTCAGCCAGAACCTTCTTCAGAAAAGAAAACACACACGCATTCACACAAGGAGGCATGCCTAACTTGCACATGACTTCTATTTCCGGGTACTGTGGCAAGAATGCAACTCTCATGTTGAACGAAAGCAGCAATCCCGGGTGGCAAAGCGAAAGGGGGTATGGGTCGAGGCAGAGAAGAGTGCTGTCTGGTGGAGTGTGCAGGGACTAGAGACAGCCAGGTGTAGTGTTGGGAAGCTGTGAGGGATGGGAACCAAAAAGGAGAGGAGCAAAGAAGGCGAAAAAATCAGTGGGTGCATTGGCAGTGAGTGGTACACAATGAGGGTGAGGGATATGAATTGGGAGGAGATGGCAGGACATAGGGGATAGGAAGTGGTGGGTGGAGGGTGTGGGCACAGTAGGTTACTATAGGTTGAGGCCAGGATAGTTTTAGGGGTGGAAGGTGTGATTTACAACTCCCATCAGCACATTTCAGAAAAGCTGGTGGTGGAGGGGAGGATCCAGATGGCCTGGGTTGTGAAGCAGCTATTGGAAGCTAGCATGATATGTTCAGCGGCATGTTGTGCCACAGGGTGCTCCACTTTGCTCTTGGTAACAGTTTGTCAGTGGCTAGTTATGATGGTGGACTGCTTGTTGGCAGGCATAACAGTGTAAAAGGATGAGCAGTGATTGCAGCAGAGCTGGTATAGTATAAGGATGCTTTCACAGGTCCCCTGTCTCTGCTGGATAGGATATGTCTGTGACAGAACTAGAACAGGAAGATCTTCGTGGATTGGGCAGGTCTGCACCTGAATCATCCATAAGGATATGCTCCTTGTTGCAAGAGGTTGGGATTGGAAGTGGCATAGGGATGGACCAGGATATTGTGGACCTTGTGTGGGTGATGTAGCGCCTCGTAGACAACTGCCATTCCTTCCACACCAAAAAATTGGTTCCACATAGCCTGGCCACCAGGGGACAGTGTATCTGAAGTGACGAGAACTCTTGTCCAGTATGCTGAGGGTCTCACAAAGGTCTTGACAGATTGGTACTATCCCACAGAGACAGTTCACAAACAGATTTCCTGTGCCATATCCTTGCATGACCCCCAAGAACCAGCTACGTGGGACCACTCCCTTTATGACCCACTGCTGCCTCAGGCAGGATCAGTTTAACCACATCCTTTGTGAGGGCTTTGTCTATCATCCTACTCAGATAAAATGGACATCCTACCCAAGATTCTTCCTACCCTCCTAAAATGATGTTCTGTCACCCACCCAACCTCCACAACATCCTTGTTCATCCCTACACCACTCCCAGTTCCAACCCCCTTGCAAAAGGGATCATGTCCCTGTGGAAGACCCAGATGCAGGACCTACCCAATCTACCCATCCGGCACTTCCTATTCCAGTCCTGCCACATGCTTGGTCAACCCCATCAGAGGCAGCCATGTCATACACCAGCTCGATTGCAATCATTGCATAACCTTTTATATTGGTGTGGATACCAAACAACTCCATCAGCATGAATGGCCACCCCCCCCCACCCCCCCCCCCCCCCCCCAAATGTGGACAAGAGCAAATTGGATCACCCTGTGGCACAACTTGCAGCTGAGCACAACATACTTCCTTTCAGTGGCTGTGCACAATCCAGGTCATCTGGATCGTCTCCTCTGCAACCAGCTTTTCTGAACTGCACAGTTAGGAGTCATTCTTACAACACATTATCCACCCCCAAAATTATCCCAGCCTCAACCTATGGAAACCTACTGTTCCCAGACCCTCTACCCAACTCTTTCCACCCCATATACCTTATCATCTCCTCCCACTTGTGAGTGTTGATATTTTTTTCTGATTTTAAGGTGAAATGTGTTACAGAGTCCAGTATTGATCTGTATAGTACAGATTCAGTTTCGAAGAGTTTGAGATATTTTTCTGGAATTATTATAGCTGGTTTGCTCTTGTACAGTATATAGTTTTCCAATTAACAGTTGTTCTCGTTATTATGTTTCCTGAATTGCTAGTATTTTGATATTGTATTTATCCCTGGTATTTATCAGTTGTTTAAATTTACCTAGTTTCTGTAATGTGTTCCTGTTGAGCATTCCCGTGTAAAATATACTCTTAGTCTTGAGAGTTTTTGAGAAGCTCTGATTCTTTTCTTCATGACATTTTGGATCCCCCTAAATCTGATGATCAGGTGAGTTACCCAGTCTTATTGACTGGGGCCCAGAGTAGTGGATTTTTTTCCATTTTTCTGTATTGTAACTTAGTGCAATGCCTTGTGATTATTCAGTGTCACAGAAAACTGAAGTTCATGTCAACTACTAACAAAGTAAGATCCATTTTTGTCACACCTCTAATAAAGAGATGTAATCTGATTATCTCTGTAGCCATCATACATTTGTGCTTGCTGTGTTGTGTTTGGAAATACCTATTCATTGTTCATCTCTCTTGAGTACTAATAAATGTACCAGTACATAAGATTCCCTACTCTAACTACCTCATTGCAAATCTATCCACATGTCACAACCTGAAGTAGGGGAATGTACCCATGGATATTAAGGGGTTTTGTTGGATCATCATGTAACACCTTTAATACAGAACATAGAAGAGAATCAAATTTTAATGTGATAATATCCAATATAAGATGGCATAATTGGAAGAATTTCCAGGAACAAACTGTTTTTCTCAACATCAGGGTGTTAATATAGCTAAAGGAAGGTACTCCTGGTGACTGCCAGGCAGGTCTTGACTGCACTGATACCGTTCATAAACACTTTTACAATAAAAAATACAAAATAATATATTGATCAACATTAATTTAGCACAGATAATATGCAGCTTTATCAAAAGAAGTCGAGACAAAAAGGAAAGAAGAAAAGATATAACCACAAACAAAACAGAAAAAAATACTAAAACTTAAAAATCAATTCAAAAATTACATAAAAACAAAAAATGAAACCCTATCCAACAAAGTTTGACACTGTGCACAGAAATAAAATTAGGCCCTACCACACCTGTCAACACAATTTTAAAAAAATCCTTAAACCCACCATCACAACCAATGTTATCCTCCATTCCAAAAGCCAATGAATCCATTTCCTGTCAACAAACCAAACGGAAAACAAAATCTTAAAAGGAAAAAAACACACAATAAAATTAAAATAAAAAACTTAATATAAAGCTTTGAGAGATGAAATAGTGAAGGCAGCAGAGGATCAAGTAGGTAAAAAGACGAGGGCTGGTAGAAGTCCTTGGGTAACAGAAGATATATTGAATGTAATTGATGAAAGGAGAAAATATAAAATGCAGTAAATGAAGCAGGCAAAAAGGAATACAAACGTCTCAAAAATGAGATTGACAGGAGGAGCAAACTGGCTAAGGAGGGATGGCTAGAGGACAAATGTAAGGATGTAGAGGCATACATCTACATCTACATTTATACTCCGCAAGCCACCCAACGGTGTGTGGCGGAGGGCACTTTACGTGCCACTGTCATTACCTCTCTTTCCTGTTCCAGTCGCGTATGGTTCGCGGGAAGAACGACTGCACGCGATGCAAAGCGCCTCTCTTGCAGAGTCTGCCACTTGAGTTTGTTAAACATCTCCGTAATGCTATCACGGTTACCAAATAACCCTGTGACGAAACGCGCCTCTCTTCTTTGGATCTTCACTATCTCCTCCGTCAACCCGATCTGGTACAGATCCCACACTGATGAGCAATACTCAAGTATAGGTCGAACGAGTGTTTTGTATAAGCCACCTCCTTTGTTGATGGACAACATTTTCTAAGGACTCTCCCAATGAATCTCAACCTGGTACCCCGCCTTACCAACAATTAATTTTATATGATCATTCCACTTCAAATCGTTCCGCACGCATACTCCCAGGTATTTTACAGAAGTAACTGCTACCTGTGTTTGTTCCGCTATCATACAATAAAGGATCCTTCTTTCTATGTATTCGCAATACATTACATTTGTCTATGTTAAGGGTCAGTTCCAACTCCCTGCACCAAGTGCCTATCTGCTGCAGATCTTCCTGCACTTCGCTACAATTTTCTAATGCTCCAACTTCTCTGTATACTACAGCATCATCCGCGAAAAGCCGCATGGAACTTCTGACACTATCTACTAGGTCATTTATATATATTGTGAAAAGCAATGATCCCATAACACTCCCCTGTGGCACGCCAGAGGTTACTTTAACGTCTGTAGATGTCTCTCCATTGATAACAACATGCTGTGTTCTGTTTGCTAAAAACTCTTCAATCCAGCCACACAGCTGGTCTGATATTCCGTAGGCTCTTACTTTGTTTATCAGGCGACAGTGCGGAACTGTATCGAATGCCTTCCGGAAGTCAAGAAAAATAGCATCTACCTGGGAGCCTGTATCTAATATTTTCTGGGTCTCATGAACAAATAAAGCGAGTTGGGTCTCACACGATCGCTGTTTCTGGAATCCATGTTGATTCCTACATAGTAGATTCTGGGTTTCCAAAAACAACATGATACTCAAGCAAAAATCCTGTTCCAAAATTCTACAACAGATCGACGTCAGAGATATAGGTCTATAGTTTTGCGCATCTGCTCGATGACCCTTCTTGAAGACTGGGACTACCTGTGCTCTTTTCCAATCATTTGGAACCTTCCGTTCCTCTAGAGACTTGCGGTACACGGCTGTTAGGAGGGGGGCAAGTTCTTTCGTGTACTCTGTGTAGAATCGAATTGGTATCCTGTCAGGTCCAGTGGACTTTCATCTGTTGAGTGATTCCAGTTGCTTGTCTATTCCTTGGACACTTATTTCGATGTCAGCCATTTTTTCGTTTGTGCGAGGATTTAGAGAAGGAACTGCAGTGCGGTCTTCCTCTGTGAAACAGCTTTGGAAAAAGGTGTTTAGTATTTCAGCTTTACATACATCACTAGGGGTGAGATAGATACTGCCTACAGGAAAATTAAGAGAACTACTTGTATGAAGATTGAGAGCTCAGATGGAAAACCAGTTCTAAGCAAAGAAGGGGAAGCAGAAAGGTGGAAGGAGTACATAGAGGGTCTATACAAGGGCATGCACTGGAAAGCAATATTATGGAAATGAAAGAGGACATAGATGAAGATGAAATAGGGGATATGATACGGCGTGACGAGTTTGACAGAGCACTGAAAGACCTGAATCGAAACAGGGCCCCGGGAGTAGACAACATTCCATTACAACTACTGATAGCCTTGGGAGAGCCAGCCCTGACAAAACTCTACCATCAGGTGAGCAAGATGTATGAGACAGACAAAATACCCTCAGTCTTCGAGAAGAATATAATATTTCCAAACCCAAAGAAAGCAGGTGTTGACAGGTGTGAAAATTACCGAACTACCAATTTAATAAGTTGCAACTGCAAAATACTAACACGAATTCTTTACAGATGAATGGAAAAGCTGGTACAAGCTGACCTTGGGGAAGATCAGTTTGGATTCCATAGAAATGTTGGAACATGAGAGGCAATACTGACCCTACGTCTTATCTTAGAAGATAGATTAAGGAAAGGCAAACCTACCTTTCTAGCATTTGTAGAGTTAGAGAAAGCTTTTGTCAGTGTTGACTGGAATACTCTCCTTCAAATTCTGAAGCTGGCCGGGGTAAAATACAGGGAGCGAAAGGCTATTTACAATTTGTACAGAAACCAGATGGCAGTTATAAGAGTCGAGGGGCATGAAAGGGAAGCAGTGGTTGGGAAGGGAGTGAGACAGGGTTGTAGCATATACCCGGTGTTATTCAAGCAGTTAAGGAAACAAAAGAAAAATTAATTAAAACCCATGGAGAAGAAATTAAAACTTTGAAGTTTGCCAATGAAGTTGTAATTCTGTCAGAAATGGCAAAGAACCTGGAAGAACAGTTAAACAGAATGGACAATCTCTTGAGACTAGGATATGAGATCAGCATCAACAAAAGCAAAATGAGGATAATGGAATATAGTCTAATTAAATCAGGTGATGCTGAGGGAATTAGATTAGGAAATGACACACTTAAAGTAGTAGATGTGTTTTTCTGTGTGGGGAGCAAAATAACTGATGCTGGTTGAAGTAGAGAGGATATAAAATGTAGCCTGGTAATGGTGAGGAAAGAATTTCTGAAGAAGAGAAATTTGTTAACATCGAGTACAGATTTAAGTGCCAGGAAGTCTTTTCTGAAAGTATTTGTATGGAGCGTAGCCATGTATGGAAGTGGAACATGGATGATAAATAGTTGAAACAAGAAGAGAATAGAAGCTTTTGAAATGTGGTGCTACAGAAGAATGCTGAAGATTAGGTGGATAGATCATGTAACTAATGAGGAGGTACTGAACTGGGGAGAAGAGGAATTTATGGCACAACTTGACTAGAAGAAGGGATCGATTGGTAGGACATGTTCTGAGGCATCAAGGGATCACCTATTTAGTATTGGAGGGCAGCGTGGAGGGTAAAAATTGTAGAGGGAGACCAAGAGCTAAATACACTAAGCAGATTCAGAAGGATGTAGGTTGTAGTAGGTACTTCGAGATGAAGAAGCTTGCACAGCATAGGGTAGCATGGAAAGCTGCAACAGACCAGTTTCTGGACTGAAGACCACAATAACAACAGCAATATAAAAATTACAGAAATAAGGAAAACTAATAATCTAAACTACCCCCTACCATTCAACTAATACCCTCAGCCTATGTGTTCTCCCTATTAATTTAAATACATAACTTTTTGGATGAATGAGTAACAAATAGGGACACACTTCCACCAGCAATACTCATAAAGAAGTGTTGGGAAAATGTGAGTGTGCCCCCCCCCCCCCATTAAAAAATAAAAAATAAAATAAAAAAAAAAACAGTGTTCGCAGCTCTCCCAGTACATTTCCATCATATTCTTGCAAGCCCTCTTCTCATAATTCTTGAACTCAACCCTATGATTAGCAGCTAAATGATAAAATGACTGTAATCTCTCCTTCCCAACCTCTCAAATGAAACAAGCCCATCTGACACTAGTGTACACTCCCCACCCACCCCTTCTCCTCAGAGATGTGTTGGTTAGCACACTGTATTCACATTCAGGAGAGTGACAGTTGAAATCCTTGTCCAACCATCCAGATTTAGATTTTGTGTGACTTCCTTAGTCTCTTAAGTCACATAGTGTTTGGTCTGGACTTTTTGCTGGCCACTCATGAGGTCTGTATCTTTCCAACCATTATCTTCTCATCCAATCACACATGCATATTATTTTCAAAGTGGCGTGGTGTGCCATCTTTCATAAAAGTAATGTCTTTGATGTTATTCAATGCAGGTACTGTGGGCCACACATAATTTTCGAG
Source organism: Schistocerca piceifrons (assembly GCF_021461385.2). Lineage (NCBI taxonomy): Eukaryota > Metazoa > Arthropoda > Insecta > Orthoptera > Acrididae > Schistocerca > Schistocerca piceifrons. The sequence continues at coordinate 480,478,921 of NC_060139.1, forward strand.
CAGCTGTGTTTAGCACTCTGCCTTCATTGTGTCACACAGGATAAATGGCATGATAACATGTGTGGCAGTCATTCCACACCACCCGGTCACTTTTGCGTGTGATGGCATCTTCTCCACCATAATACCAGGATCCTGTTCTGCTCAATAATGGCAACTCTGTCAATTGATGAAACATCCCATGTGGGATATGGTCTTGTCACTCCAGATGATTTAGTTAAACAGTTGAGGCCAATCTTCATGACAACTCAGTATTAACTCAATTAGGTTTTCATGTTTGATAATTCAATTCTGTACGCAAGATCTGACATACCACATACTTTGTGAGTCCACTTTCACTTGCTGCCTGACGTGTTAATTTTGAAGAGCTGTGGATACAAATACTTCCTTCACATTTGCCACTTTATCATCAGACTGAGACATGGATGGATGACCAGTTTTTATTGCACCTTTTACTGAGCCTACGGTCATTACGTTTCTGTGACAATTCTTTGTTATCTCTGGATAAATTGTGGCATTGACGCCATTCACAGTACACCACCATCTCTGCACCACGACAACAGAATTGCACACTTCATAATATGCAGCAGTCTATGCCCTCTGTTGAACAGTGAGGCGAACAAGGAACATTTTTAATTGCTATGTGCAGCTCCTTTCATGGCCACCAGCTGATGTATGCCTGCACAGTGACTGCAGAAATCCAAACCTTATGTAATAACCTTTATGTGCACACTATTTCCATGTACACACTATTTCAGTTACAATATCAAAACTCTACAGGTGTTTTATAATTTGTAATTATGTCCCAAACACCCAGTGTGTAAAGCAGCTTGTGTCTGTCTGTGTGTGTGTGTGTGTGTGTGTGTGTGTGTGTGTGTGTGTGGACGCCAAGCATTTTCTCCAAAAGTCTTTGATCAATTTAACTGAAATTGTGTACAAACAGCACACCCAATGAGTATCATCACTGTGGGGGATAGAAGCTCCTAGCTCTAACAGGAGCAGAGATATGGGCAAAAAATTGATTTTCGGGCCCTGATGTGAAGGCCCTGCTGTGCAGGAATAGTATTGGCCTACCTTATCGACCTGTTTGCCTGGGCAGCCTACACATTAGAGGCAGAAAACTGTTTTCAAGTACCTGATGCATAGACTGCTCTGAATGACATGCATATTGAGAGAGTAGTATCAACGTGGTTTATTGACCTTTTGCAGGGCACAGCTGGTAGAAGTTTGAGATGGAGAGAGTAGGGGATGGGCAGAGAGAGGTACAGGAGGAAATGGATAGGGAGAAAGGACAGCGGGGGAGGGGGGGGGGACACATATAGGGAAGGACAGGAGGGTCAGAGGGAGGGGGAAGAGGAGATGGAGGAGATGAATAAAGGGAGGTGGGAGGATGAAGGAGGGAGAGAGAGAGAGAGAGAGAGAGAGAGAGAGAGAGAGAGAGAGAGAGAGAGAGAGGGAGGAAGAGGTGGACACAGAGAGGGGACTGGAACAACTCTGAAAACTACCTCTGAACATCCCCCATTACAAAACAGCTGCCTGGGCAACTATACTTAACAGACTCCCCACAAACAGTCTGCTCACTCCATCCTGTTTCATGCACTACAAAAGAAATGGATGATTTGTAACAAAAATGAAAAGTTAATGTAATAATGGATGGAATTGAAAGTCTCGACTTCTCATATCACGTGTCACTTTGAAGAGACCATCACACACAATCTCTGTGACACATCCACTTGTATTCTCCAAATGGCATTTTTGGCAAGACTTTTGTCAGCTGAATAACTCAACCACCTATATGGTATTTATAGTACCCTCCAGGGTAGCCGAGAGCACTAACGCGCTGCTTCCTGGACTCGGGTAGGCGCGCCGGCCCAAGATCGAATCGGCCCGGGGGATTAACGACGAGGGCCGATGTGCCGGCCAGCCTGGGTGTGGTTTTTATGCGGTTTTCCACATCCCACTAGGTGAATACTGGGCTGGCTCCTATGTTCCTCCTCCGTTACACGGCTGGCAGACATCTGCACACTTTCGTACTATTCCATGGATTACACTCGATGCAGACAGTTGGGGTACACTAATTCCGTCCCAGGGGGCACGGGGTGGCGGCAGGAAGGGCATCCAACCACCCCTTAAACTTTAACATGCCAAATCCGAATAACGATGGCTGAGCCTGCGTAATTGCGGGACGAGGCTCAAGTGATAGAATAGATATATAGTATTTACAGTACTCAGGTATTACACCACATTTTTGCAGGAAGTCAATGGCCGTAGCCATATTTGCTGTCCTCTCCCACTATGTGCAGCTATTGATCTTCACATTCAAGCCCATAACCAAAATAACACAGTGTTCCAACATGAGTGTAATCACCATGGTACTCATAACAAGACTAAGTTCTAATGTAACACACCCATAGGCCACAAATCAAAGTGCCTTCTGCTAAGAGAGCACAAACTAACACAACAAGTGCCCCATACAAACCATGCAAAAGCTAGCACTACAAGTGCTACCCAACAAGACAAACATTTGAATGCAACATACAAGCTTGTCGTCATCAAACACAATCACATTATACATAGAAGAGCCAAAGAAACTATTACACTTGCCTAATATCATGTAGGATCCCCCATGAGCACGCAGAAGTGCCGCAACACAACATGGCATCTGATGTAGTGCTGGAGAGAACTGACGCAATGAATCCTGCAGGGCTGTCCGTAAATCCATAAGCGTACGAGGGGGGTTGGGGGGGAACTCTTCTGAACATTGCAAGGCATCCCACGTATGCTCAATAATGTTCATGTTTGGAGAGTTTGGCGGCCATCGGAAGTGTTTAAGAAGTCAGAAGAGTGTTCCTGGAGCCACTCAGTAGCAATTCTGGACGTATGGGGTGTCATATTGTCCTGCTGGAATTGCCCAAGTCCGTCGGAATGCACAAAGCACATGAATGGATGCAGGTGATCAAATAGGATGCTTACATACATGTCACCTATCAGTGCCGTGTCTAGACGCATCAGGGGTCCCATATCACCCCATCTGCACACACTCTACACCATTACAGAGCCTCCACCAGCTTGAACAATTCCCTGCTGACATGCAGGATCCATGGATTCATGAGGTTGTCTCCATCCCCGTACACATCCATCCACTTGATACAATTTGAAAAGAGACTTGTTCAACCAGGCAACATATTTCCAGTCATCAACGGTCCGATGTCAGTGTTGACAGGCCCTGGCAGGCATAATGCTTTGTGTCGTACAGTCGTCAAGGGTACACGAGTGGGCCTTCAGCTCCGAAAGCCCTTATCAATGATGTTTCATTGAGTCGTTTGCATGCTGACACTTGTTGATAGCCCAGCATTGAAAACTGCAGCAATTTGCAGAAGAGTTGCGCTTCTGTCATGTTGAATGATTCTCTTAATTGTTGTGGGTCCGTTCTTGTGGGATCTTTTCTGGCCACAGCGATGTTGGGGTTTGATGTTTTACCAGATTCCTGATATTCCTGATATATCACTTGTGAAATGGTCATATGGGAAAATCCCCACTTCATTGCTACCTTGGAGATGCTGTGTTCCATTGCTTGTGCGCTGACTATAACACCACATTCAGACTCACTTAAATCTTGATAACCTGCCATTTTAGCAGCAGTAATCGATCTAACAACTGCTCCAGATACTTGTTGTCTTCTGTAGGCATTGCTGACTGCAGCACCATATTCTGCCTGTTTACATATCTCTGTATTTGAATATGCATGCCTGTACCAGTTTTCTTGGTGCTTCAGTGTATTATGACTCAAAGCTGACAGGTGGTATTGAATGCTAGAATTCATACGAATCTTCTAAAATTTTAATTTTATATTTTTTAAATTTTGCTCGTTGATGTGAGGAAAAGCAAGGTTGAGTGTTACACCTACAACATACTTCAATTTCCTTAAGCAGCAGTACATTTTGTCACTAAGCATGCAAGGGATGGGGATCATATGGTCCTTGCATTCGTGGCTTTATGGACAATGAAAGCTGACACTTTATCATGCTTGACAACATTCCAACTAACGAACAGAATGGAGTCAATACAGTGATCAGATATGAATGGTTTATTATGGTCATATTGTCAAGATGACAGATGTCCCATGCCATGATTACTTTACTCAATTCAATAATTGCTTGTGGCTTCATTTGTTTATCTTCAAGCGATTGGTTTTGCAAACCTATCACTGTTGCAGCAGCTTGTTCAGTACTAGCTGAAATGCCACACCATGACATCTGTTTTCATGAGAGTAATCATTCTGCTCCTTTGAATTCGTTTGTATGCTGATAGTGTGTCTGTTGACCTCAAAGTATAGCCTATACTGTCACTGACTTTCACATTTTCACTTCCTTTGACAGTTTATTGCTGAATGAGTTTGATATGACACTGACCTTTTCTGTCACACGCGAAAGCGTACTGCTAGGCATACATCTAGACTGCCTCCCCTGCAACCTGAATTGCTAATTATAGATACACTGTTCTAAGCAACCTTCTTTGTGAATGTAGCTAGCAATTTTCAAATACTCTGATGTATAGACATCCCTTGAAACCCAATGCACAAGGACTAATAGGTATTGAGGTGAAAAGTCTGCACGCTTTGTGACATGGTTGCTTTACAACTGAATCAAGGTTACTGAGGCAATTGGTGCTCTGCTTAAGTGAACTGTCATGTCATTAGTATATAATCCAGTGATTGGCTGAAATAAGATATGTTGTCTGAGGTCATAGTCACTGCTTTGAATACTGTATAATGAAGAGAGAGAGACCATGTCTTTGTCAATTTTTATGTTTATTCAAACTATTGATTTTCACATTCATTACAGGTCATTAGCATCTAATTACTGCAAATCACAGTTCATCAATATAGCAGATATACACATAAAACACTAAATTGTAAGTGTGTACTGATACCAAGCAAGCTGAGAGAGTTGATGTGCGAGTTCTCGCTATTGGCCTTTAAAAAAATTGAAATGGAGAATTGCAACATCATTTGATTGTGCCAAAACCAGTACAATGTTACAAAAAGAGAAGTGAGAGGGTCTTGTTATGGCTTACAAGATACTGAATGCAGTGATAAAGCTGTATTTGGGCAATCTTAATGACTGCCTCATACCAACAAATAGCAACATTGTTCAGAACAGATATGAATACATGTAGCCTAATGTCTGTGGCCTCAGCTTAAGTAGATGTGTTATAGACTTTCATCAGCTAAAGCCATCAAAGAATTGTGGGCATAATGGATGGATACTACTGTCACAGAAGTAGAAAATATCATGAAATAGTAAATAGTCTATCAGAAAAAGTTAGAGCATCTGTGCATTTGTTAGATGAGCCTTTAATGACTGGATACATCTGACTTACGACTGCTCTTTTTATACCAAACTCAGTGAGTTGTGCCAAACACCAGGTGTCAGTGCTTTTTTTGTATGTAAAGATGAGTACACCTACTGTAGATATTGGTCACCAGCTTACTAAGCAGTAACAATGTATATCCATACCAACAAAGACAAGAAAAAGATCTAGCCTGTTTGTGAAACTGAGTTTTATTCTGTCATAACATATGAATTTATTTTTCAACACTGAACTTTGTTCATTATTTTCAAGTAAATCCGTACCCTGTTGTGCAATTCTGGGAAGTCTATATGAAATATTGGTACCCATCTATTACTGTCATAACTTCTTATTTGATCAGAATGTTTTGTAGCCACAAATTCACTTTTCAAATCCTGTAGCTTGTAGCTTTACCATTGCTAAAAGACCTTTGTGGATATCATATGAGACATCCAGAGATTTGAGTGGTCTGCCCTCCTCCCCAGTCTGTTGAAAACTATTCTTCTTCCCTCCCTCACAAAGGAAACAGCAGTTCCAAGAACTAGGAATTGGATCTTGAAATTTTCGCTATGTAATGCCTATTTGATGATGGTTCTGGAGTACAGCCAGTCATTGTTCTCAACCACACACAGTATTTTGTTTGGCTACCTGCAAGATATCTTCAGCTGAGCCATTGAAGATTGATATCAGTAATCCACATTTATTAGTGCCACATACACATTTAGCACATGCGCTATGATCTTAATGATTAAACCAACCTCACTTCCAGCAGACAGCTCTCTTGATGTTGCAGCTACGAACCTCCCACGTCTGACAGGGTGCTGCTTACTGAGAGCGAATTGTGGAATTAATTCAGTTTACTGCAAGCTCGCTCACAGAGATTTATGTGTGTAGTCTTTAAAATTTCATCATCCATCGTAAACTGCGAGTGTACTTAAGACACTTGTATGTGGAGCATACACATTTACCGATTCTGAGTATGTGACTGAGCAGCTCTCCTATTAAAAAGCAGTCTTCAGGAAAATAGATATTCCATTCAACAGGTCAACAGAACCTTATCAGTTAAAGCAAAAAAATCATCCCTTGTACATTCCAGAATACTGTGGTCATAACCTCCTTGCAAAATGAATCAAGTTTCATCATTTTTGTGCAAGGCTAGCAGCTTTCATGAACTGCTTTGATCACTGTTTCATTTCTGACATGGCATGGTTTACTCATATCACAAATACAGTAATAAAATCTGTTAGGTTCTTACCATAATGGTGCAGCCATTGTTGGGAATCTTTTTCTACATTTCCTTTGGATTAGCATTCAACACATGTGACACATGTCTTGCAGAAACCTTTCTAGTTAATTGTATGTGTAAAATGTACCATACTCTCTGATGTGCCTATCGATTAGTATGTCACAGTAAGTTTCTTTGTTTTGGATAGTCTACCACGAGCTTCGAATTAGTTGCTGTTGGTGGTAGACTATCTGCAACAAAGAAATTTATTGTGGTATACTAATCCGTTACAATAAAAAAACGCACAATGCAAGTACTTTGGAAATATATATAACATTAACACATTGCTTATGTTGTTTACAATGTAAAAACAAAATTTCATTGATGTCATTGCAATCTTTATGCTGAGAACTTTGACCTAATTATTAGGCAGTTAAATTGCTTAGATAATTAATGTAAATCTCTCTGGTTTCCAGCTGAATGAGTTCGTCATAAAGGTGCTTATCAGTCCCATGAATTTCAGGTGAAGTGTCGAAACAACACCTTTGTTGAACTCATATAGGCACTATAGCACCACAGGCTGCGCCCTCCCCCACCTGCCATCATCTCAGGGCGCTATTGATATTAAGGGAACATTAATTTGTAACCTTGTTTCATTTGTGTCACCTACTTCTTTTCACTATAACTTTCATTTTAATTATGTGGTAGGCGGTCCTCTTGCAGTTATCATTTTACTTCATAGGAGTGTACAACCATCTAATAGATTCTAAATTAAACACATTTGATAATCAGAAGGGCAACATTTGAAGCCTTCAGTGACTACCATATCAAATCTTATCAAAAACCTCTCACAAAAATCAAAGAAATTCCAGTCATATGTAAAGAAAGTGAGTGTCTTCGTAATTAGTGTCCAGACACTCTTGGACAGTGAGGAGCTGAAGTTGAGGGCAGTTATGCAGAAGCAGAAGTGCTGAATTTTGCTTTCAAGTGTTCTCTTATGAAGGAAGATACAGGATCTTGTCCCTGTTTAATTCTTGCTCTGTTCCAAAGATGAGTGTTACTGCACCATCAATGTTGATAAACAGCTCGTCACAAAAATTGAACAACGCCCTAGGACCCAATGGAATGTGTCAGATTCTATATCTTGTGACTGAGTTAGGCCCCTTTTCAACCATAAAGTACTAAGATACTTCAAGCAAAAAGAAAGAAAGCAAGCTTACATCACACCCTTTTACAAGAAAGATAGAAGTGATCGACAAAATTTTTAAAAGATTTCATGATGCCTTCAGCTGCCATTTTTTTTTTTTTTTTTTTTTTTTTTTTTAATTTCAAGTACGATTGTACAATTTCAGCCTTAGGCCATTTTCAGTTATCTGAAACGGAAGCATTATACATTAGTGACACTTGTGATTTTGATATAGGAACAAGTAATATCTGTAGACGTACTCGGCACATTTAACTTAGGATGATTTTTAGTAGTAAATTATGCCATGTATGTCGTTGCTCTGATGACTCCATGTTATGCTCATAAAATAAATTAGAGATGTTTTACACTATTTTAGGAGCATATTACTTTCGAGCAGTTGTTGCAAAGCTCTTATATGTAAGGCTTCTGTTTTAAATACTTGAAAATGGCCTAAGGCTGAAATTGTACAATCGTATATGAAATAAAGAGAATGGCAGCTGAAAGCATCATGAAATCTTTTTAAAAATTCATCGCAGCTGCAGACACTGATGCTTTGAAAATTGTTGTACACTCTTAAAACATATTCTAAACTCAAATGTGATAGGGTATCTCAAAAGAGTGATCTCCTCCATGACAACCAGCATGAATTCTGAAAACATGGATTGTGTGAAATCCAACTTGCATTTTTATCACAAGACGTCCTGAAAGCCATGGATCGAGACAGTCAGGGAGATGCAGTATTACTCAGTTGTTGAAAAGCATTTGATTCAGCAGTACACCTAAGCTTATTATCAAAAGTACGATCGTATGAGGTATCAAACGAAATTTGTGACTGGATTGAGGATTTCTTGTTTGGAAGACACAGTGTGTTATCTTGGATGGAGATGCATTGGTAGGTGTAGCAGTAACTTCAGGCACATCACAGGGAAGTGTGTTGAGGCCCTTGCTGCTCATGTTGTATAGTAACGAGGTGGGAGGCAATACTAGTAGTAACCTCAGATTTTTTTTTACAAATTATGTGGTGCTATTTGAAATAGGCTCCACAAATACCATGCCAAGATTTGAGAGCAGTATCCTATGACTACAGTGTTACCCATGATCTGTGGCGCATGTAATGCAGCGAAGAGATTAACATCGTTGGCTGCCACACTGTGGATTGCCAGTTAAACCCAACCAGTAGCAGTTATTTTTTGTTTAGTATTTATCATTTGTGGAAGGTTCTTGAAATATCTTATGTTTGAGATGTTTGTGTATTTTGCAACATTGAGTATTTGAATAAATACCAGCACTCTGCAATATTTGATGTTTGTATAGGTAACACACTCCGTTTGGGAGTTATGTTCTCTCTGTATATTGGTGTTTGTAATATACATGCTTTCAGTGTTAAATGCTATACTTTACTAGTGACCATGCTTTTGGATTTGGACTTGATTGTGATTATGACATGACATTATTTGGTGGAGATACTGGATAGTTCAAAACAGCACTGTGACTCCAATTAGACAATGTAAAAGCTGTCACCTAAATGGACAGCAACCAGAATATGAGCTGTACATTGTTCCCAGAGTCTGTATATTCAAGGCACCAATGAATTCCAAGCCAGCAGTAAGTCAGCTGCACATGAGGAATCCATCATTTTTTTACAGAGACACTGACCACGACCCAACAAAATGGCTGAAAGGATTCAACCAAGATGCCAGATATAACAGGAGGGATGATATGATGTGTTTGGCAAATGTTTACTTTTACTTGGACAGCATAGCTCAGCATTGATTCGACAGAAACGAAAGAAGCTCAATAGTGGGGATAAATTACAGGGAGAACTGAAGAAAATATTTGCAACAAGCAGCAGCAATTCTGCTCGTGGAAGAACAGTTATACAACAGGGCCTTAGCCCTATGCCACGTTGTGAATCCAAATATGACAGTAGCTGACAAAGTCTCACATTTTATGAAAGGAGGTGCAGAAGACATGTATGGAGCTTTTCTGGTAAAAGATGTCACGACAGCTGAGGAAATCGTTAAGTGGTGCCAGTGCATCGAGGAGAAGGAATAGAAAGAATTGGATGAAACAAGTAGTATGTTTCCTTTGGCAGTTGTGGGATATCAGTACGGCCTCGCCTTTCGTATATGGCAGGCAGTGCGAGAAGAGATACAACATTTTATGGCAACCAGAGCTGTTGGACCAGGTAAGCAAGAGATAGCGGCCATGAATATCAATCCTGTACATCGGAGGTAATTTCACATTGCAACATCACCCACAAGACGACAACTGGCTATCATCCACAGAAGAATGGCCTCACAGAGTGCTTAATAAGATAGTGGAAGATATACTCTTGATGTACGTTAATGTTGAACGGAGAGACTGGGATACAGTATTGCCTGTAGTGACATTCGCACACTCCATGACGAAGCAAGACGCTACAGGCTGTACGCCATTCTTTCTGCTCCACAATTATGAGACTGAATTGTCAATGGATACAGTGTTCTCATTTTAAGCAGATGATACTCAGGATGACTACAGGAGCTCATCACCACCAGGACTGAAGAAGCGAGACAGATGCCTTGCATATGGCACTGAACACCCAGGAGGAAGCGCGAGAGCACTATAACACCAAGCACATACAGCCTAGAAGACTAGGTATGGATTTTTACGCCTGTGTAAAAAGTGGGACTATCAGAAAAGTTACTAGAGTGCTACTTTGGGCTGGATTGAAGCCTTTGTTGCTTGTTAGACATCACATATGAAGTCAAGGATTATGATCCGTCATCAAGAAGATAAAAGCACAGAGATGTCACTGTGTCCTTCTTACGAAGCTGTGTTACAACCAGAGGTGCAGATCGGCCGTTGGAGATTCAAGGAAGCTGAAGACCCCCACCTCCTCTCATTGCTCATGAAGCATCGACATTAGGGGCTACCATAGTGAAGAGGATGTAACACTACACCAGAATATGAGGACCTGCCAGTGCTTTCTGAAGATCTCAATCCAGGGTGGTGTTTTGGCTACAGTGAGAACTTCTGAAAGAGTGGGTCACAGTTTCACTAGTATGTGGGGGCAGTGCTAGAACCAGAATGAAATTTTCACTCGGCAGTAGAGTGTGCGCTGATATGAAACTTCCTGGCAGATTAAAACTCTGTGCCAAACCGAGACTCGAACTCAGGACCTTTGCCTTTCGCGGGCACGTGGTAGAGCGCTTGCCCGCGAAAGGCAAAGGTCCCGAGTTCGAGGCTTGGTCTGGCACGCAGTTTTAATCTTCCAGGAAGTTTCTGTGCTGGAACCACTTCAAACCCAACTGCTAGCAATCATTTGTTATTTAGTATTTATCATTTCTGGAAGGTTCTTAAAATATCTTAAGTTTGTAATGTTTGTGTATACTATGAATAGGCCAATTAACTGGTATGCTTGTGCAAACTGGCTCGCTAATGATAGTTCTATGGAGATGTATCACTTCACGGTGACTAATTAATACCTACATAAACTAGTATTTTGTGATTATTTTATTCACATGTTGAACATAAATACTCTCAATGTCAGTTAACACTATTTATTTTGCTTTTCACTGAAACACCAATGTCTGGTAGCACCTTCTAAGCACTGTTAATTCACAGGTGAGCTTTTAAGTTACAGTTTGTGAATGAGCTTCTGTGGATATATTTTGTTCTCTCCACTGCGGAAAAATGTTGCCCACACAAGTATGTAGGTCCAGACATTGACGTAATCGTAGCAGCAAACCTGTTATGTCATTGAAATTTTTGCTGAGTGAAATTTCATTATGAACTTTATCATGCAACTGCCTGTACCACTGCAGGTCTGACTGTAGCTAGGTATCCTGCACTGAAATCGTGTAAACTGATATTGGTGTGTTTGATCTTCACATCGCACTTTCTAACACGGCCATAAACTTACTTTTCATTGATTTAAAAAGAGCTACTTACCACTTTAAGCACTGTGCCAGTAAGTATATGTGCCTCGTCTAAGGGTGTATTTATGCTGCCACCTTGCTGGCATGGCCTGATGATGATGAATCAAACCCACTGCAGCTTATCAGTTCATTTAATGTGCACCACCGCTGCTCACTGTGATCGTGCCAGGAGATGATATCAAGTTGGTTTGTGTTTCACATTGTGGTGGTCACCAAATGTCCAGAAACTTGAGCTATGATTGGCTGCTTCAAGGTCACTTCAGCAGTGCCATGTTCGACTCTGCTTGATAAATGAATAGATACAGAGTAATTGCTCCCGACGAGCAGCGAGGCTGCAGTGTAAAAGCAACAAGGCACCTGACTGGCAGTGAGGTGCTATGTGTTAGCAGTGAGGATGCAGCATAAATACAAACTAAGGCTATGGTGACCTTAACACACAGTTATTCCTCTGAAGAGAGTGTACAATGTGCACTGCCGCTGTGATGCATTATGACGTCTGACTGAGACATTCTACCACAAACTCTCACTACACGGGCAGTGAGTGAGTGTGAGCAGTCGTGGTCACCTAGCCGCCTCCTGAACAGGCCTGTTCTAGAATTTCTGATGTTTGTATAAATCCCAGCATTTGGAACATACGGTGTTAACATAAATAACTTCAGTCTCCATCCAGGAGGTCAGTTCCATAAATGTGCTCTCCGTGCCAAGTATTGTATTTCATTGATCACCCTGCTTTCAGGTTTGGGCTTGAGTGTGGATATGTCTTGACAATATCAGTGAGTCACAGTTGGAATCAGTCAATTCTTACAAACACTTGGGTGTATGAATTTGTATGGCCAGGAAATGGAACAATCACATAATCTGAATCATAGGTAAAGCAGGTGGACTCCTTCAGTTCATTGGTAGGATACTGGGAAAATAGTCACTCTGTTAAGGAGATTTCTGACAACACACTAGTGTGAACCATACCGAATAGGTTTAACTGTAAATATTCAGTATACACAAAGAAGGGCAGCATGAATGTTTGTTTGGCCCATGTGAGAATGCCATGGAATTGCCAAAAAACTGAACTGGCAGACACTTGAAGATAGACACCATCTATCCCATGGAAACCTACTTACAAAGTTTCATGAACTAGTATTAAGTGAGGGATATGGGAATATACTGTAACCTCTTCATACGAATTGTCGCAAAGATATGAATAGACTAGTTACAGCACTTACAGAAGCATTTAAGCACACATTCTTCTAGTGCTTTGGTTGCAAATGGAATGGGAAAAAATTATAGTGTGTGGTACATTGGGAAATAACCTCTGCATTTCACTTCACAGCAATTTGCAGAGGATGAATGTAGATGTAAATCAGTAACCCAAAGCATTTATGGCATAGAAATAAGACTAGTTTGGTTTCAGTTTCTACAATGTAAGGAAAACGTAGCTGATACTTACCATTAAGATTACAAGTTAAGCTGCAGACAGGCACAATTAAAAACTTACACGTTAGCTTTTAGCAACAGTCTTCATTAGAAAAGAAACATACACACATTCACTCACAGAAGTAAGCACACCTTATGCACACATGACTGCCATCTCTGCCAACTCGGACCAGAATGCAACTGTCACATGGAATGGAAGCAGCAGTCTGGAGAGGGCAGAGAGGGGGGGGGGGGGGAGGGGGAAGGATAGCAGTGTACTGGTGGGGGAAGAGAGGAGCACTGTCTGGCAGAGTGTCCAGGCACTAGACAGCCAACAGGTGCGGTGTCGGGAGGCTGTGGGGCTGGGAGATGGGGAGAGGGGGGGGAAGAAGCAGAAAAGGAGAAGAGCCGGGAAGAATGGGCAGGTGCATTGACAGAGGGTGGCAAACAAAGAGGGTGGGAGACGAGGATAGGGAGAATGCGGTAGGACAGAGGGGGGTGGAAACTGTTGGGTGGAGATCGGGTGGAGACTGGGATAATTTCAGGAGGATAATTTCAGGAGTGAAGAGTGTTTTTGAAGGATAACTTCCATCTACAAAGTTCAGAAAACTGGTGGTTGAGTTGAGGCTCCAAATGGCATGGATAGTGAAGCAGCCATAGAAATCCAGCATGTTGTGCCACAGACTGAGCGATAAGCAAAGAATCATGACAGAGGTAGATAGCTGAATTAGATTCAGCGTCATAACCAAAGAGTAGTCTCAGCAGTCTTTGTTGATCAGATTGAAATTCTGGCGACTAGAGTCCTTTCTTTCAGTTACTAAAAAGTTTTGATGATACCCTCAGTTGTGTAACCAACACCCGGAACCATCTGTTTTACACAAAATAATTTTAAGTAGACGCTCTTCTGCTAGAGGGGCTTGAAGCAAAGGTATCTAGTAAGCAAAACAAATCAATTTATTCTGCTTATTGCTGCAGAAGTTTTCATTTTTGCTATTGAAAATTTGACATTATGCTGTTGTGAAGCACATACAAACATATAAGACATGTGTATAAGGAAAATATAATGGGGAGACTACAATAGTGCAGACAGTTACTATGTACACTGATTTGCTTACAAATAATTGGTGCCATGTTCAAGGCATGTAACGTGTATGAACAGTAACACAGGTGAAGCCATTATGTTACTTCTGTCAGTGTTATCTCCATTGTAAGTATTACCTCTGCCATTCCAATTACAACTTCCATGCTTGCATGCATTTTGAATTTGGCATTATGTTGTAGTATAAATACCTGTGATTCCTTAACAAGTTGTAAAAAGGGGTACAGTCCTACAAGGGCACCATTGCTTGTAACTCATGTCTGTGCCATGTCATGACTCCAGTTATTTGTAAGTATGTATGTGTTAGCAGATTCCCAAGTTTGCAGCTGAAGCTACTGTTCTCATCTCATTATGTTTTCCTGATAAGTTTATAGACGATTGTTAGTGGTATAACATTGAAATTCTTGTACAAAACAGACTGTGGGCCTAAGTTACAAGAAGTTAATTCTGGCTTTACTGCCAGCTTGACAACTAAGTTGAGAACAAATTTCTCCGTGTATATTTGGACTCAAAAGTGACTAGTTTCATTGTTATATTTCATAAAGGACAGACTACCACTTACCTATAGGTGAAGGTACAAATGTACTTTTCTAGGTACTACACACATCCGCATGCAGCTGTTTCCAGACATTATGGCAAATGCATATTATGTTGTGATTTTTGGTAGCTGCCACCAGCAATTATTACTTTAATGAACATGCTGTGTTTTCAAAACGCGTGTGCGTGGATGTGTGTCTAGTACTTGATGGTGTTCATTTATATGATCGTAAATGAGTGAGTGGCAGCCTGTTCTCCAATTTGAGTTAATTCCATTGTGGATTTCAATTATTGTAATTTCTTGAATATGTTCAGATATAGATACAAAAATATTGGCCAATATACTAAATTTCAGCACTTAATAATAACACAAATTTATTAAACATTAAATATAGTAACAGTTAACAAATGTTTGACAACTGTTTTAAACTCATCTTTTAAACCTTATTCAGAGGATATCCAGTAAAAACTAAGCCAATTCTAGTACAAAACCACCTGCTCTTTCAAATGAAATAAGAATAAAGAAAATAGGATGTGATAATATGTAGCAATACATCATCAGGGTATTACACAAATGTGGTTCAAAAATTTTGATATGTTTACATAATAATTACTTCCAAAATACTCACAGATAACTGTTGTAGCTCAGTAGAATGGCTAACAAGTAACTGTGAAGGTTCTAAAGAGCACTTTGTATACTGCATCTATTCAAAAATTGTCACAGGCAAAACATGACTGAAAAATTTCTGTGATTTACATTTTCTGCAACTCCGACATCATGTTGTACGAAAATGGTTAATTACAAAGCCTTAAATTTTAAATATGTTGTTATGGTATTCAGTCTGAAGACTAGTTTGATGGAGCTCTCCATGCTACTCTATCCTGTGTGAGCCTCATCATCTCTTAATAATTATTGCAACTTACAATCTTCTGTTTCTGCATACTCCATTCATCTCTTGGACTCCCTCTCTGATTTTTACCCCCCCCCCCCCCCTTCCACACACACACACACACACACACACACGTATGCACACAAACTGACAAATTGGTGATCCCTTGATGTCCTAGAATGTGTCCTACCAACTGATCCTGTCTTCTGATCAGGTTATGTCACAAGTTTCTTTTCTCTACCCAATTGTGTTCAGTACTTCTTCATTACTTAGATGATCTACCCATCTAATCCTCAGCATTCTTCTGTAGCACCATATTTCAAAAGTTTCTATCTCTTCTTATCGAAACTGTTTATCATCCATGTTTCAGTTCCATATATGGCTACATTCAGTTCAAATACTTTCGGAAAAGACTTCCTAACACTTAAATCTAATTTCGATGTTAACAAATTTCTCTTCTTCAGGAACGCTTTCCTTGTCATTGCCAGTCTATATTTTTTGTCCTCCCTACTTTGGCCATCATCAGTTATTTTGCCACGCAAATAGCAAACCTCATATACTACTTTCAGTGTCTCATTTCCTAATCTAATTCTCTCAGCACCACCTGAGTTAACTAGACTACATTCCATTATCTTTGTTTTGCATTTGTTGATGTTTGTCCTGTATTCTGCCTTCAAGACAGTGCCCATTCTGTTCAGCAGCTCTTCCAAGTCATTTACCGTCTCTGGCAGAATTACAATGTCATTGACAAACCTCAAAGTTTTTATTTCATCTCCCTGCACTTAAATCCCTACTCCAAATTTTTCATTGGTTTTCTTTACTGCTTGCTCAGTGCACAAATTGAATAACATCGGGGATAGTCTACAAACTTGTCCCAACCCCCGTCTCAATCACTGCTTCCCTTTCATGCCGCTTGATTCTTACAGTGGCTGTCTGGTTTCTGTACAGGTTTTAAATGGCCTTTCGCTCCCTGTATTTTACCCCTACTACCTTCAGAATTTTAAAGAGAGTATCCCAGTCAACATCGCCAAAAGCTTGCTGTAAGTTTACGAATGCTATAAACATAGGTTTGCCTTTCCTTGACTTATCTTCTAAGATAAGTCATAGGGTCAGTTGCCTCTGGTATTCCAACATTTCTATAGAATCCATACTGATCTTCACCGAGATTGTCTTCCAACAGTTTTTCCATTCGTCTGTAAAGAATTTGTGTTAGTATTTTGCAACCATAACTATTAAACTGATAGCTCGGTAATTTTAACACCTGTCAACACCTGCTTTCTTTGGGATTGGAATTATTATATTATTCTTGAAGTCTGAGGGTATTTCACCTGTCTCATACATCTTGCTCACTAGATGAAAGAGTTTTGTCGTGGCTTGCTATCCCAAGACTATCAGTATTCTGACAGAATGTTGTCTAATACAGGCTTTGTTTCAACTTTGGTCTTTCAGTACTGTGTCAAATTCTTCTCACAGTATATCTCCCATCTCGTTTTCATTTGTGTCTTATTTCATTCTATAATATTGTCTTGAAGTTCATCTCTCTTGTATAGATACACTATATACTCCTTTCAGTTTTCCCTTCTTTGTGTAGGTCTAGTTTTCCATCTGACCTCTTGATATTCAGACAGCTGCTTCTCTTTTCTCTAGGCCTCTGTAATTTTCCTGTAGGTGATATATAACTTTCCCTAGTGATATATGCCTTTAAATCCTTACATTTGTCCTCTAGCCATCCGAGGTTAGCCATTTTGCAGTTCCTGTCACACTCATTTTTTAGGTGTTTGTATTCCCTTGTGCCTTCTTCATTTGCTACATTTTTATATTTTCTCCTTTCACAATTAAATTCAGTGTCTCCTGTGTTAGCCAAGGCTTTCTACTAGACTTTGTATTTTATCTATTTGATCCTCTGCTGCCTTCATTATTTGTCTTTGAGAGCCACCCATTTGTCTTTTACTGTATTCTTTCCTCACATTCCAGTCAGTCATTGCCTAACACTCCCCCCCCCCCCCCCCCCCCCTGAAGTTCTCAACAGTCTTTGGTTGTTTTAACTAATCCATGTCCTGTCTCCATAATTTTCTACCTTTTAGCAATTTCTTCAATTTTAATTTGCTGTTCATAACCAATAATTTGTGGTCAGAGTCCATGTCAGCCCCTGGTAATGTCTTAAAATAGGGCCAATCCAAATGAAGTGGTCCAATACAAATTAAGTTGGTTGCTTGACCATTTTTAAATATTTTAATTTTTTTATATGTGATTACCCTATAATTGAGAAGTTCAAAACAGATTTTTTTTTTAAAAAATTTACCTTTCACCTGTACTGAATGGCGGCCATTTTCGTTTGTAAGTGCAAAAATAAGAATATCTCTGCACTGGGTTAAGTTACAACATTGCAATTGACATGATTGTTTTTAGAAAAATGTCCTCTCCAACATTGTCTCTTACACCAAATATCCTAAATTCAAAAATAACCAGTCAAAATGACCTCCAAAGTTTGGTATCCAAATTTTCAAAAATCCACTTTTTAGCCCAAAAATAATAAACAAGGAGTGATTTATGAGAGTCTGTTTTTTTTTCCTTATAGTTAGATATCATACACTACTAGCCTCATATAGAGCAAGAACACTTACAAATGTTTCCTTAATTTTTTATGAATTTTTGAAATTTGAAAATTTTAATTTTTTGTAAAGCTTGGGGTTAGTTATCTCAAGTGAGACTGAATATAAAAATATTATTTTTGCTGTTGCCTATTCATGTGTGGTATCGATGGGATATAATCAATTATTATTGAAGTAAGGTACTGAATTATATACAAAAGTGGAAACATCACTGAAATTAACATTTATATTTTGACATACTTAAAATAGATATTCTCAATTAACATCCTTCAAGATACGACTGTTCCTAAACCTGGTGGTGAATTTTCTTTTTATTTCTTCAGACAGCTTCTGTGTTATGGAATAAGACCCCCCCCCCCCCCCCCCCCAGTTGCTGTGGTAAGTTCAAGCACTGAAAGTTTCTTTAAAACGTTTTTCATTGGTATCCAAACTTTGTCACTAGTCGAGTTCTTGGATTATGTTCCTGGGCCAGCAGGGTGGTAAAAAAGCACAAAAACATCATTGTTTTCCAAACTTATTCTTTCAGCCTCTGCAAGCCACCACTGTTCATCATAAACACACACACCACTATACCATTCATTGTTAAAGACAGAGATGTAATTTTACTGACACAATGATCCTCATAAATTTCGATTTCTGATGTTTCATAGCATCGAACTAAGTTTTCTGCAATGCCCAGGAATTTGTGGAAATGCCTTGTTCCTTCTATTGCTATACAGTTTTCAAATGTGATTTGAAGTGTTGTTCCTTGCAAAAGACATACATGTCCTGTACTGTTAGAATTTGGTCTGTGGTTGGTCTTTATAGGCTGGCTTAACTTACTTCACATTTTGTTGTACGTCCTACCCCATCACATGCATTTGTACCATGGCAAGATGCAAAAAAGTGCCATTCAGCCTCCAACCCCCAAAGTCTACTTTGTGCTTGCACAGATTTGAAAAATTATTTTTGTTCTTATACTGACTACCACTTCCATCTGAAAAGTATATCAGCATCTCAACTGTGGGAAAATGTTTGTTTATGTAATTTATTACATATTTTTGAAACACATGTACAGCCAAAGTGTTGTGCTCCAAGTAGTCACTTAGAATGCAAATTGAAGAACTGCAAACTTTATCTTTCTCATTTTTAAAGTAGAGAATAAATGGATGCACTGTTGCATGGTTGTTGACCCAGTGGTATCCTTGTGTTGCATCCTGAATTACAAACATAAAATTTTCTGCAAAATCAGCTAGCACTATGCATTCAGTTTCATGAAGTTGTGCTATTTTGCCCTTCAAAAACTTACTTTGGATTTTAGGAACATAGTGGTGACTTTTGAGTTTTTGTAAGTTATCAATTAAAGATTCCAAGTTCTCTTCCTGAGATTCAACCACTGTTATCATTTCTGCCCTGTCAGTTGTGACCCACTTTTTGAAGGTAATACTGTTTGGCATTTCCTCGCCATATTCGTGAAACAATTCGATAATGGTTTTCTTACCAGGGCATTTATTACACAAACTCATTATGCAGTCATAACTGTTAGTGTCACAGACCCATTGACTCTAGTAACTCTTTGTAGTTAAGATCACTGAGTTTTGCACCCACAGTCATCATCATGACATTTTGATGATATAAACAAACACACACGGAGTGTGTCCATGAGGATCCAGCCAAAATACATCACTTAGGGCAGAGGTCACAAAATTATGACCTTCCAATTTTGCATTCAGGATGAGAATTTTTGAAAGCTACATGAAGTTCATTTAAGCTTTACAGCACTAGTCATTTCTGCTTTGTTACTTTATTTATAACAACTCTTTTGCTATCTTTGCAACCTGGGCACATTCTACTGTTTTCATCATCTTTAAAAAAACTGCTGGAGCTTTTTAATTGTTTCTTCACTTATACCTACTCATTTCTTCTTTCCTAAAACTGGAAGAATGCCTTGCTCTTCCACTAATTTTCGGGTTAGTTTAACCAAATGATGAGAAACGTTGAATTCATGAAGAATTTTTTTTTCTCTTCACCATGGGTCAGGGAGGAAACTTAAAATTTTAACTTTTTCCTCTTTAGCTGTCACTGAACATTTAATTTTTAATTTCTCTATTAAGCTCAAGTATTCAGTGTCAGATGATGCTTGTGGTAGGTTTTCTTCTTCTTTAGAAATAATGTTGGTATCTGTATTATTAAAGCATGACTCCACATCTTGTGTAATTTTGGCTGAAATTTGTTGTACCTTATTTTCAATAGGTGCTTTTCTTTTTCTGCTACTTAATTTTATTATTTTTGAAGTAGGAGATACATTTAACTTAGAACAAGCAAAATTCAGTATGCTAACTGCTTCCACATTAGGAACAAGGTTACATGATTCTGGTTCTGGATCCACAACAAATATTTTTGAGTAACAATTTGGGCACAGGGAATTTCCAGGAATCACATTACATTTCACTTGGGAAGTAGTTTCACATAACAAGGACAGATGTTCAAGTTTTATTTCCCTCAATTCTTTAGTAATAGGTTTTTTATGAACTTGGGAAAGTGGATCACAGCACTTTCTTCCAAAAATGTGATTGTACTTCAGAATATATTTTTTCTCACCATACTCACACACTGATATTACAAAAGAACTTACTTGAAATTTAAACAAAGTTTGTCTAACTTCATCAAAGTCATTGAAATTTTTCAACTTTTTTGAAACTGAACCATAAACTGTTTTATGATACACTTCACTCACTATCTGTCCATAGGAGCACTGTTCATCCATGTTCTTGCATTCCATTTAATCTCTCAAAATTAATTACAAATTACACACAGAACAAAGCACATAACACATTCTACACTCTTGACGAAGTATGTACATCCACTCTAACAGACTCAGAACAGACTGACTACATCAATGCCACACCCAGCAATAATGTACTTCTTTATTGACAATAAACCTAAACATAAATGGGCATTTTTATTAACATAGAACAAAAGCGAAAGTCCCTATTGTTTAATATTGCATTATTAAAAATAAGTAAACTAAATGAAAATTGGGTGATAGTGCTAACTAAATATATGTCACAATTAAATTTTATTACAATGAAATAATAAACCATTTAGATAGGCAACAGCCATAAGATCAGTTGTAGAGTAAATGTGAATTATCTCCTCATTTTCAAAAATTCAGATCTTTGTTCACACTCAGATATCAATGTTGAAATATTTACAGTTTGCTCCCATCATTTAGGTGTACAAACTGTGCAAAAATAATATTTTTATATTCAGTCCCACTTGAGATAACTAACCCCAAGCTTTACAAAAAATGAAAATTTTCAAATTTCAAAAATTCGTAAAAAATTAAGGAAACATTTGTAAGTGTTCTTGCTCTATATGAGGCTAGTAGTGCATGATATCTAACTATAGGAAAAAAAATAGACTCTCATATCGCTCCTTGTTTGTTATTTTTGGGCCGGAAAAGTGGATTTTTGAAAATGTGGATACCAATCTTTGGAGGTCATTTTGACTAGTTATTTTTGAATTTAGGGTATTTTGTGTAAAAGACAATGTTGTAGAGGACATTTTTCTAAAAACAATCATGTCAATTGCAATGTTTTTACTTAAACCAATGCTGAGATATTCCAATTTTTGCTGATGTCTCCAGACTGAAAAATCGCCACGTGCCTACAAATAAAAATGGCCACCATCCAGTAAAGGTTCAAGATAAATTATTTTCAAAAACTGTTTTGAACTTGTCAAATATAGGGCCATCACATATAAAGAAATTAAAATATTTAAAAATGGTCAAACAACCATCACTGAACCACTTCATATGGATTGACCCAATATGAAATTTGGTTACTATTATATAATATCAGTCTGAGGCCTTCCAGCGTCTCCAGGTCGCTCTTTAAGAGCGTCAAGAGCATAAAAAGTTGTGTTTCTGATCCAAATATTTCCACTGTGTTAGTAGTATTAGTTTCAATTTTAAGCCTTCTTAAATTTGGCCAAAAGTGTTGTAGAGCTAGCATGACGTTATACATCCATCAACTGAAAGCCTCCTGGAACCTTGAAACTTTCATATCTTGACCTCAGATTTTGCGGGGCTTAATTTTTTTCAACTGGGAACATTTTTGCAAAATTTATTTTAAATTGGAGATGTTCAGGTAGCGATGATTCCTAAAACTCATCCACTTGATATCGAATGACACTATACCTAAAGTGCTTTGTTGTTGATAAACCATGATGCAAATATTGAGCAGGGCCCATAAGTTGTTACACTAGCAGGTAATGTAATATTTGGAAGATCTACAGTGGGTGTCAGAGTAAGTGTTAAAAGGTAGTTAAATTAAAAAACAAATGGATGATTGTATACCAGTGGTTTCCAACCTGGAGCTAATTATTCCTTGAGGGGTACAATGCTTCATTCCCATTTTCAGAGGAGTAAAAACAAAAGGGTTCAGTTGTATTTCAGTCAAGAAACTAAAGATCTTTACTATATCACTGTTGTGTAATGCATAATTTACCAATAATTACATTTATCATAAAGAAGACATGTTAAATTGCAGATGGGCACAATAGACACTTACACAAAGCTTTTGGCCACAGCCTTCGTCAGCAAACGACGGGAGGGGGGGGGGGCAAAAAAAAAGACCACACACACACACACACACACACACACACACACACACACACACACACACACACGACCACCAACAGTTGGCAGTCAGTTGCATGTGTGAGGTGTGTGTACATGTGTGTATGAATGGTTGTGTGTGTGTGTGTGTGTGTGTGTGTGTGTGTGTGTGTGTGTGTGTGTGTGTGTCTCTTTTGCTGATGAAAGCAGTGGCCGAAAGCTTGGTGTAAGTCTCTTTTAATTGTGCTGTCTGCAGCTGAACATGTCTTATTTACAGTAAGTAGCAATCTACTTTTTCCTACATTGTTGATATTCCTGCATGGATTTTCTGTTGTTCAGTAATTACATTTTTTATTTGAACACTACTGTTAATGTGTGGCACAATGTGATAGAGGCTACAGCTTGTGATGTGAATTCATGATAATCATCTTGCTCACATAGTCCACCCACTACATACATACTTTGTACCATGCCTCTATGACAGAAAAGTTGAGACATATACATCACATATGATGTATGCTTAAATATCTCATAAAAATGACCTCCAGGTTATAGGTAGTTCCCACAGTAGATCAGAAATTCCTTCATTATTCACTTTGGAACAATAAAAGAACTAATTGACAGCACACCATAACAGTAACTATATAATGGCTGCTCACTGCTGTAGTTCCTACACTCTTCCTCTTAGTGTTTATCCAATGTTAGCAGAGTCTACTTGTTGACACATTTGGCTCCATTTGGGTCTGTCAATGGCATCTTCATAGGTGGCATTGATTAATCCTGTATCCTTCTTGATGTGGTCCACACATCATGTTTTGGGTCTGCCACGAGGTCGTCGGCCATTTGTGTCCAGGTGCATAGCTGTTATTGCCATCAAGTCTGTTTTACTGTGCTTGATGTGTCCATGCCATCTTAACCTGCTTTCCTGTAGTTTGTGTGAGATGGGTGCAAGTCCAAGTCACCATCGAGCATCGACGTTTGTTGCATGGACAAAACTGTTAAGCATAAGGGACCATTGAAGCATGCGCATTTCCATCATGTGGAGAGCCTGCTCGTGCTTTGTCATCATTGGCCAACACTCCGACCCATAAAGTGCAACTAGGCATACTACAGTCCTATAAACCTTAGACTTAAGACATAAGGGCATATGGTGATCACACAAGACACTGGTCACCTGGCATTATATCTTCCAGCCTGTGTTAACATGGCCATGGACATCCAGTAGACTTTCGCCATCACTGCATATGAGTAAGCCAAGATATTTGAATTGCTCTACGCTCTTCAGATCTCCTCCCCCGACTTTGATGGTCCCCAGTGGTTTGAATACCACACTCCATGTGTTCTGCCTTCTTGCTATTCAGTTGCAGGACAAATTTACCTACTCATTGATTCTATTACTGTGAGTTCCTGGAGGTCTTCACTGTGTTTGCTTGCCAGTAAAACATCATCAGCATATAGAAGTGACCAAGGGTGGGATGACTGTAGGTCGTATGTCACAGTGTCCATATGGAGGATGAACAGTAGGTGAGGCAGTGGTGAACCTGGATGTACTCTGACATTGATAGTAAAAGGGGATGATGTTCCCACAGCACATTGGACATTGCTGGAGACATTTCGATATAGCAGTTGTACCCATCGGATGTAAGCTTGTGAGATCGTAATGCATGCCAAATAAGCTGATGTGGGACATTTCAGAGGCCTTTTCCAGGTCTAGGAATGACATATGAATATCCTTGTTCTTTTCAAAGTGTTTCTCAATAAATATCTGAGCAGCATGAATGGCACCTTTGGTTCTACTTCCTTTGATAAACCCACATTGATTCGGGGTGATAGAAACAGTTGCTCGGAGCCTGGTGTCTATAAGCCACTCAAAGATCTTCATGATTTGACAGAGCAGTCAAATTGGTTGATACTGTGAGCATTCTGTCATATCACCTTTTCCCTGTAGGACTATTGATAGCCTGAAGTCTTCCAGTTTTTGCCAGTCCGAAGTAAGTAGTCCAGCAATCTAGTAATTAACAAACAATAGGCCTAAGGTTTTCTTTTTAATTTGGTTTATTTTAAATGGAGTTGCAGACTGTAGGTTGCTGGGGAGAGGAGTGATGCAGAGGAAACATGTTGTGTAACAACTGGCTACCCTCAATATGGATAGCTAATTTCCTTTTTCTGAGAAGAATATGTTAAAAATAAACAGAACCAGTTGTCTCATTGATTCATTAGTTCATGATTTAATGAAACATCTGAATGAAATATCATATATCTTTTGTCATTTAAAAAATAAGCATTCAAAGAAAATTCTTTTTCATTTTAAAGTTTAGTTAGGCGATGGAAGAAGAGGGGGGGGGGGGGGGGGGGCAGGGAGATTGCTATCTGAAATCTGATTGCACTAAGGGTGGTCTCAGAAAGATTGGAAACCACTGTTATGTACCAACCAGTACTGAATCAAATGAATATAGTTGTGATGTTGAAGTATAAACTTATTTACATGTGCTAACCTGCCCCCATTGGCTTTGCCTCAGTCAAATCTGGCTGAAAATTGCCAGAAGTAAGCTGTTTCAAATGATATGGTTTACCTCAGGTTTACGGTTCAGACACTTTAACTGCACTCTGATGTTGAATAACCTATGGTTTGTCAGTAATTATTATGATGCACAGATAATTGGTTACCCACATACCGCACTCAGTTGGTGTCCTATAATGTGATTGTTCGAGTGCAGTAACCGAACACTGAAGTGACACAAAAGTTCATGTGTGGCAAACAGATTTTTAACCCAGTCATTGAATAAAGTTCTCAAATCGCTGTCCTTAAAATCTAGCGGTCAAATTAATACAATGAACAATGCAAACAGTAAGCAACTATTTGAGATAACACTGTTCATATTCTGATCTTGTTATCAGGTGGAGCATTGTTGAAGTCTAGCACAGTCCATAATAATAATTACATGCTCCCTGTCCAGTAATTCATTGAAAACAATCACTAAATTACAGAATGATCTGGATGTGAAATTTAGATAAAACTTAATACACAGTAGTCATTGCAGTTTGTGCTAACTTGTCTGCAATACATTTTCCCTTAAAGGTAGATGTAGGTCTTGCAAATTTCATGACCTTCTGCATACTGACTAAAAAGGCCTCCAACAGCCTCTCTTTTATAAAATCATAATAATTAGAACTACATTTATCTATTGTTGTTCACTGGCTTTTTACATATTTTAATTAAATATTTATGTTCTCGAATTGAACAGTGGAGGAAGATTCTTCTGAATGTGAACCTTTAGATAAAACACTAATTGATGAAGTCTTCTTGGATTATCAGCCAAGTCAAGGCGTTGTTCCGCGGCAATGTTTCAACGAGTTTCCCATTTGTCGTCTTCAGGCAAAGTGACTTCACGTGAAGATAACAAGTATGAAACTTGTTCAAACGTTGCTGCAGAACATGCCTTGACCCGGCTGATAATCCGTGAAGACTTCACTTGAAGATAAGAAGTAGGAAACTTCTTGAAATGTTGCTGCTGAATGATGCCTTGACTTGACTGATAACCTGAGAAGACATCATCATCGAGATTCACAGAGAAAGTCTAAATTCGCTCAAAACAGTATTTACTATTGAATTATGCTGCCTAGTTTGCCAAAATACAATGTTCTATTTCAGCAACAATGTTTTAGGTATGAATGCTAATTACTCTGAAACTAAATAAGACTAGAAGTTGCTAACATATTTTCAACATTAGCTGTATAAATGCTGCTGTCCTTTACATGGCTTTTTCATCTAAATTATCAGAAAGTTGGCTATCAGGTACATGTTTACATGTGAAAATGATAACAAATTTTTATATTACTGATATTTGTAATTAGCACAGGTTCTAGGGAAATTGATTACACTTGTTAGTTCCAGTTAACAAAAGTAAGGGCATGGATAATAAAGCCTTGAGTTAATTTTCAAGGTTTTTGTTCTGTGCACGTCATAAAAGGGGGGGGGGGGTTGGTGGAGTGAAACATTCACCTGCCATGTTCCAAGGTGTCTGGAGAAATTACACCAATGAATGTTACTGCAACAAGACAAACATTATCGTTAAAACCAGCATATCATTCAGAAAGAGAAGATATTCTAACCAGCAGAGGGAGACAAGGAAGGCGAGAGAGGTTTCAGTTACCTTCACCAGCTTTATGTGCCATTCAGAAAAGACAGGACAGAGTTGGAGGTTCGTATTGTCTTGAATGCAACTGTAAGACTATAAAAGAAATGTTTTACACCAGTCTGAAGGACAAACATTACTTGTGGAGAGAAACATCAAACTTTACACTGCTGATAGTTTGTAGGTGACGTAATGCTATAACGTTTAAAAATGTGTGTAGAGACAGGATGTCATAGACAACTTGGAAACAACAAATAGTATGTTTCTCTTTGTGAGCTAGAAGCATAAATTGCAGTTTTGTATGCCGGAGGCTTTCTTGGCCCATGGGAATTGGTCAGAAAACTTGGGATCACATTTCTTTTGCAAAACTTCAAGAGACAGATTTAAAGAGAATATGAAATTTTTAGACTTAAGTATCAGACAATTTTCTTGTATCAGAAGTTTGTAATCGGTTTGTTGAAGATTGTTCCCCACTTTACCGGGTGGGTCAAAACATCACACGTTATGAACAGTTCTTTTCCAACAACATGAGATAAATTTGACATTTAAATTCTGTTAGCGGTGAATGCGCACATTAAATATACATGCAGCTGGGAAAGAAAGAGCATCAGTCAGAGAAATAAGCCCTTTTTGAATAACGTGTCACGGAACTTATGGTGCATTAGAATCGGAAGGAATGTAACCACAGATAATATTTTTCCAAATCATTACATCTGATGACCAGAATATTTAAGAGCAGGGGTTAAGCCAACTGGGTACAGTGAACAATCCAAGAAAAGAGAATAATATCAAAAGCACCATTGTATGAAACTAGTATTATGACACATGGAAATACAGCCTTGTCTGATTATTAAGGCAAGAAATATAAAAATGTTCTTGTTCTCAGTGTTTTCCAAAAGCCTTTAAATATTACAATAAAATGAAATATGGAATGGATACACTGGACTATATAGCTAGAGAATATATGGTAAAGCAGCTTTGTTGGATTGGTCAGTAGATCTACAAATGTTGTACCATGCATTTAATTTTTCCATAATAAATGCACAAATTCTGTAAGGGTCAGCTAAAGGAACATTATCTGCCTTAAGCTGTTTCTGCAGCATCTGAACAGCGAGTAAAAACATTGACAGCAGAGCAATGTGCCAAAATTCAGGAACAAGACAACTGACAGACGTGACTCCTTATACCATAAAGAATCCAGTCACAAATAAAAATGATAATTAGTAATGAAAAATGTTGAGTTTCAGTTTGTGTGTTATTTTCACAAACAGTTTTTTTGTTGCAATTAATAATTTCTTAAAATAGCTCTGACACTGTGATCAGTTTGGCCACTGTCACAGTTTCAAGTATGTAAAATGTCCTTCAGTTCTAGTTAAAATGTTTTATGCCAGCTTATGTATTGTTTTTTTGTTAGTCACTAGTAGCAATATATTACCAACAATTCTTCTCATGGAACGCTTCATGCAGGCTTAAATTTTGCAGTAACTAGGACTAATTGCAGTAAGTTGAGATTGTGACATGCTGAACTGACATCTGCAACGTATACAGACCTTACTTATTGCTCGTAGTGTCTGACATCCCTACTCTCATGCTCTTACCAGATCTTGCATTTACTTCCTACTGTTGTGATAAGTAGGGGTTTATCAGATGAGTGCTATACAGGGTGTCTTATGAGAAATGGTCGTATTGAGGGATATGACTGGAACAATCATTTGAAGCAAAAAACTTCATGTGGACATACACTCTATTCTGAGTGGTTTATGTGATAGAACACATTTACATACACCCTATTTTGAGTGGTTTCTGAGATAGAACACATTTAATGTACATTTTTATTAATTTTCTGTATTATTGAATGTAAGTTCACACATGTACAACAATTAATAAACTTTACAACATGTATTATGCAAAGTGTCATTTGAAAAATATGAATTTTAAAGGCATTCACCTCTAAGGATCATCATACATTTCACATTACAGTTGTTGTACAGCTCACAATCTGACTTCATCCAACCCCATAAACAAAAATCTAATGGCATAAGGTATGGCAATCTTTGTGAGCAGTTAATTGTACTACCACTACAATTCCAGCAATAATTGTAAGTGCGGTTGAGATGTTCCCTCACACGTCAGGTAAAATTTGGAGGGGCTTCGTCATGCTAGACGTACATTGCAGTTCATGTGGCCAAAGACATGGTCTCAAGGCGTCCAACAAACAAATTTAGGATGGGCTAGAAGGAAAGATAATAGAGGCTGAATGCGTGAGACATACATGTGCATAACACTAGCCAAAAACAAATGTACGGAATATGTGGGCTCTTTCTTGAAAACCATTCAGAGTAGGGCATATATCCGTATGAAGTTTTGAAGTTTTTTGCTTCAAATAAGCATTCTTGATATATCACTGAATATGGGGGACACCATGTATATTAGTTGAATTCCATTCCTCCTGGGACATTAGTTGAATTGTATCTACTCATTGCTTTGTCTATTCAGTTCATGTTATAATTTCTAACTTGTTTTGTTTTTTTGTGATTCCTAAAACACCAGTGTTGTGTGCCAGTGGCATTTATTGTACTGCAGTGGAATATTGCACTTAATGCATATCTCTTTGTATCTAAATTCCCCAGATTTTACCAACAGTGGCCTCCATGTGATTCCAGTTTGCCATAGATGTGCAATTAAAACTTTATTTCTCCAAAAAGTTACTAACTTATGACTGTACTGGTACTATTTATTGTTACCCATGTAGTGGAAATACATACAGGGTGATTCACAAAGATATGCAAATAATTTAATATGTGATTCTACAAGCAAAACTAAAGAGAAAAGTTCATATAAACACAGATCTGCAAATGCTTAGTTACGGAGTTATGGTTAATAAAAGATTTTGCATGATATTTAGCAACTTCGCTAATATGAAGCCATCACAAAACTATAAGAGATTAAAGTAAAGCATGATTTCCATTTATTTTGTTGTTATTGATGTGGCGAATCTAATAAAACATGTCCCAGATGTGAATCCCGGATGTGTATCTGCAGTAGTTTTCCAGAACATCCAGAGAAGCAAAGATGTAATTTCATAAAATTTTTAATTTATTAACTACTTGGCCCAATTTTTTCTAAATTCCAAACAATTGCATAAAGTTTTCAACAGAAGTTGTAGAGAATTTAATTTTGGAAAATGATGCTAATAATGTTAACAGAAACTGTTTGAATGTGTCAGATAATCTGCTTTTATTAATACCATAGCACACGTGAATTTATGTTAAACCGGAAAAAATAAAGCTCAGTATTAAGGAAGTTGTACAGTGTATGTACAATTTCACAATATGTTCACAATAAATCTTCAAAAATGTCTCCACCAAGTTCAATGCATTTAGCTGCACGTGTATGAACAGATTATGTTGCTCTTTTCTGTTTCACAGGGGTGTTCTTAATTTCGTCTATTGCATTCATAATGCGAGCAAGTAATGCCTCATGTGTGTTAACTTTGCCCTCGTAAACAAAACTAACTTGTTTCAAGGTTAGGAAATGGCTGAAACAACTCACTAACGGTTGCCAACAATGACATAAATGTTTCTCCATTCTTAATGGAAAATACACAAATTTATTTGTATAATAATCTTTGCTTCTCTGGATGTTCTGGAAAACTACTGCAGATACACATTTGGGATATGTTTTTTTAGATTCAGCAGACCAATAACAACAAAATAAATGGAAATTGTACTTTACTTTAACCTTGTACAGTTTTGCAATGGCTTCATATTAGCGAAGTTGCTAAATTTCAGGCAAAATCTTTTATTAGCAGTAACTCTGTAACTAAACATTTGCAGACCAATGTTTATATCGACTATTTTCTTTAGTTTTTCTTGTGGAATAACATTAAAATATTTGCATACCTTCGTGAATCACCCTGTATATCTAATGATTGTGTTTAATGCTTTGTATCTGTTTTTGCAGTTTCTTCCCAAATGTACTGCAACCACCCATTGCAGTTCTGAGCAACACTGTGCATGGATTTCTTGTGCGTATGGGAATATGCAGGCGAATGGTACGGCGGTATGATATGTCTGCTCCTGCAGGTATCACTATTAGCTTGCCTGGCATTGACCCACAGGATATGGAAAGACGCAGGTAAATGTTATAAATTATGAAAGTCCTACCCCCTAGAAATTCAATAAATCCAAGGATAGAACTGTTGTGTATTATCTCAGTCAGTAATAAACAGCACAGTTGCAGTAACAAGAAATATAAGGAAAAATGGTTGAATCCTAAGTAGGCATGGAAATTTGTTTGTGAAGGAAGGGAATTTTTGAATAATATTAGTTTCTCCCCCGAAAGAATAATGTCAACGTGTACATCAGTTGTTGTATGTACATGCTACGATCTTCTTCGATACCTCCAAAATAGTGAATTGAGTTAAACAATGTGCGCTGTTGGAGATTTACTTCCCACCCCCCCTTCAGTCCCCCTCCCCCTCCTCATTAACTGTACATTATTTATTTTCATTTGTTTGCATATAGATTTGTTCAGGATTGTAATTATTTATGTTCAATCCTATTTATTTCATGGTGATGAAGATTTATTTTCTTTCTTGGCCTTCCTGTGGTTTTCTGTCCCACGTATTTTCTTAATCCAATATGTCTGGTAAAATCTTATTAGGTTGTATGCATAAAACGGAGAATATACTTCATACTTGGAATTTCGGAGAATATTATCTGGTTCACATGATTATAGCAAGTTGGAGAATATACTTAATCCAAGAATATTCGCAGTATGAATAAAAGGGTGGGGGATGTTGCTCAAAACAAAGAACTTTTTCCGATATTGTGTGAATAAAACCAGAGACGTTTCTCACAAGATGGGAACATTCTCAGTTTTTTTGAAGAGAGCTTTGTAGCATACTTTGAGTGGAGTATGTTCTGTTGTGGTTAAGTTTTACCAAGTGCTTTTAGTGAAAATGGCGGAATGTATGGTGCTTGAAAGTAAAAAAAAAAAAAAAAAAAAGATTCACATAGCATGGAAAAACACAGAAGAAAGAAACAGTAGAAGTTTATATAAATTTAACAGTGAAAACCTTATTTGGCTGGCAAATAATTTTCTTACTGAAAATCAAGAAAGAAGAGGCAGCGCCCTTTCCCAAATATGTAAAATGGAAACATTTTTGCACTATTTAGTGGTGCAGAAGAAGATTTAGGAATATACCATGCAGTCGTGTCACTGACATTTTCATGTGTTTTTTCTACAGGTTACCAGAAAAAGCACTGTTGTGGATCTGATTTCTGAGAAACGTAAATGAACTAGAAACAGCAAAAGTTTGTGGCTGTCAGGATATCGGTTTTGTTGTGCATTGGGATTCCTCGATTGTACCTGCTGCACATGGAGACATATATATTAATCAAAAGGGCTTTCCTTCTGTAAATGTGCAAACAACATGTGATTAAAATGAAATTTCACTAGTTTTGATGCTTCATGGCCTGCGTCTGTACATGATGCTAGGATATGGAGAAACTCGGATGCATGCCCTATATTATAAGAGAACCAGTGCAGTGCTTTAATTTTTGGAGATCAAGGAAATAGTATTGCACCATGGTTAATGACAACGTTCCGAAATCCCGAAATACCTGATGAGAGGACATACAGCTGACTTTGCTGTAAGGAAAGGTTGATAATCGAACGATGCTTGGGATAGGTGAAAAGATATTTCCGAATTCTGCAAGACAAAGTAAGGCTTGCCCAGACGAAAACCCTAGTGTGATCATAGCCTGTTTTATTTTGTACAATCTAGCAAAGCAAATAGGATATGAGGATTTTGAGGCACCTAGTGATAACGACTATAATCTTCCAGCATTGGGAGAAGAGGAACCAGCAGACATCTGTATACCTAGTATAAACAGGAGATGGGGAATTGTTAAAATGTAATATATCAGCTGTAATGTGTGGGTTTGTTCCTAATATTTTATAAATAAACTAACTTGCATTTTTTTGTAATTTTACAATTTTTACTTCTTCAGTTATAATGAAATACCATTTTGATGAAAATAAAAAGTAGTGTTCTGCTGTCACATCACAAAATGAAATTTAGTGTTTTTCTTCCTCCGCTCTAATCTATTTTACTTTTACCTAATAACTGTTTCATGGCTGTAGTGAAGGTATTTGTCAGATACTACAGTAAATGATTGCACACATTTTTTAACCTTTAACTTTTCAGATTGGGACTTGTTACTCTTATTATTTCACTGAAAGGAAATTTATACTGAATCATTTCTTTAAGAGGATATGGCATTAGGAAAATGAAGATTGTAAATGAACATTCAATTTAAAAAAAAATTGTTAATTAAAAAAAGACAGTGTTATACTGTGACATCACAAAATTCAGTCTATCTTTATCTTACCAATTTCTGCTGCTTCCTCTTCAGGACATTCGGCATTAGAAAAATTCATAGTCTCATCTGTCTCCATGCTTAATCTTTGTCATTTTGGCACTCTCTCAGGCCCCAGAATGGGTGAGTATGAGGTATTGTTATTTCTGGACCCAGTGGATATGGGGAGTTTCTATTACAATTTGTATTTGTTGTAAAATTGCTTGTGCTCAAGGTAATACAGTTGGAATCGGTGAACTCTGAACTAGCCCCCGAGGAAGAGACACTAGCACAGGTGGAACCTCCTATGGCAGAAGCTTCCAAAACAAATTAAAAAGCAGTAATCCTAGAGTGTGTCACGACTCACTTTTTTGAAGTGAGTATATGTAGCAAGACAGTTTATATGAAAATGTGTGAGAGGTTTGTCCAATTTTATGCATGCCACACTGTGATAATTTTACAGAAAAGTGGTCTAATATCAAACAGATTTTTCCAAAAATTGTTTCAGTTTCACAGAATAAAAAAACAGATGTTTTACTAATTCACAATTTCAAAATGTTAAGAACATAAAAAATGGAGAGAATGGTATTTACCAGGTATTTTGGCAATCATAGGTTGCATTTATCCCCATCTAAAAATTTCAAAGACATATGTTCTCACCTTTTTAGAATGATCTCAATGTTCCTCATCTTATTTACATGTCTTACACTTTGTTTAAATCATATTGTGAAGTTTTTTCATTATCTGCTCATCTGAAATTCCTTTCCCAAAATTTGCCCTGTAATGGTGTCGAATTTCCTTTATACTATCTGCGTTTTCCTTCCTTGAGGCTGGAGTTTGTGATTTGCTAATAACAGAAGAATAATCTTTTACAGTATTCACAAAAGCTAATTGTAAATCTTCCATTTCGGTACAGAAATAATGCAGTAAACATTTCTCAGCATCTCTCTCTCTCTCTCTCTCTCTCTCTCTCTCTCTCTCTCTGGAACGCAAACAAAAACAAACTGAGAACCAGAGATGTCAGATTTTAACCTTTTTCCTGAGAACTTAATCAAGGAGGAGGGGAGGTAGTGAGATAGTACTCTGTGATCAGAGAATATGCTTCATAGTTTTTATTCCTATGAAACTGAGAACTTTGTTTCAGAATGCTCTTTTGCACTGAGAATCTTCTCCAGAGAATGTTCTTGTTTTTATTCTTATGATCCGTTATGTCTAAATAAATGTCCAAAAACGTTTTTTATCTTTTGGGATAGCTGCAATAATAATAAAGATAATATCATTAATTTATCATGTTATTGCCATATTTTGTTTTAAATATGTAGACTGTCCCAGTTATGCTAGCCCGTATCTCCTCCTATACAACCTTCCACTGCCTTGCAATACCTGAGTGTAAGGTCTGTCTAAAACAAAAGGAACAAATTTGTTCTTAAACTTTAATTAAGCAGTGTTTAACTGAGAAATTATATTTTGAACATTTTGCCACCATGGTTGTTTCCTGCAAATGACGGATCTTAGGGCAAACATGTTAAGAAATATCCAAGTTACGTTTTCACATAACCAATAAATGTTATAGTGTGGGATGGTGCAAACAAAGTCATTTCAGAGGCCTTTTGCATTATGCATTTAATACAGCCTTGTATTTTTATTTCTTTATTTAAATTTCTGTACATCCCTTAAAATCCAGTCAATTGGACACCCATTAGCAGTCATGAAACATGGATACTGTTTCCCTTTTTCAAACTGTGCCAAATTGGTACAAAATCAGGCTGTTTTTCACTGTCTAATAGAAATGAAACTGCTTGCCATCAGCTAGATAAGGTGAAAAATTGATCAACTGTGTCATCTATTCCATATTATTTCTACTTTTCCTCAATAGTACCAAAATTCAGGCAACTGAAATGATTAGCCAAATTACAAAATATTCCCATTGGTAATAATTTTTATATGTAAGTTCATATGTACCTTTTGTCAAAACAAATATAAATTATTTAGTGATTTCCTTTTTTGAACTCTTGTGTTTTCTCACAAAGAATTTTGTATACTATGTGTTAATAAATTTTGTTGTACTGAAAACTTATCAGAAAGTTTTAAAAATATTAGTCGGCAGTATTAGGTGATAATTTTTTTTCCTTTTTATTTAATTTTTGTGAAGAAGCATATTTAAAAATGTGTGAAACTTTCCACCCCCCCCCCCCCCCCCCCCTGCCAATTAGAAAAATTATTTATGATAGAATTGCTAGTAAGAAATGTGTATCTTGGGGTGAAGTTGTGTGTGTGTGTGTGTGTGTGTGTGTGTGTGTGTGTGAGAGAGAGAGAGACTTTTTTTTTGGGGGGGGGGGGGGGGGGGGTCCTAAGAAACTAAATTCGTGATGTTTTATGTTTTGCAGGCAAATAGCACTAAAGGCTCTTAGTGAGCGTTTAAGTAAAGTGGAGCCTCTGCCTGCACCTGCCTCTGCTGCGTGGGAGCAGCAGCAGCAGCAGCAGCAGCAGCAGCAACAACAACAACAACAGAAACAGCAGCAGAAGCAACAAGACCAACAGAAGCAGCAACAACAGGTGGTGTCAGATAGCGCCAGTGTGTCTATCAACATAAGTGACAGTAAAACGACAGAACCACCACAAACTACTTTACCCCCACAAACGTGACCTGTGCCTCCTTGAGGCAAAAGTATTCGCTCTTCATTTTCTTATCTGAATACTGTCCATAGAAGTGGTTACATACAAAAACACTTCTGTACGTGGGATTCCAGATTTTTTAAAATTAAACTTTTAAGTGGTATGGCACATCTGTGGAATATTCTGTCAATATTTTTGCAGAAGTAATAACTCTAGTTCATATAATGTTGATCTGCAGAGTTGTGGCTTTGTAAAGTGCAGTTGTGTTATTGCACTTTGCAGCAGTGATCAAAAATTGTGAACTCATAGTATTTATTATTTCTTCTTGTTTGAACTGACAGTAGCTATAGGCCACTGGTTTTGTGTCACTGCTATTCACATTGGGAAGGCTGCGTGCAACCCATTGTGGGGCACCAGGAAGATGACAAAATCCTGCTCATAGTGAAAAAAATCTTATTTTTCTAAAAGTTTTCCTTTATTCAGTGTGTGAAGTGTCACAGAGCCTCACGTGATGATTTTTGGTACTGCATAGATAAATGTTTTTGAATGTAAATATTCAAACATAAAAATAAGATATCAGAAGAAGAGATATTATAAGTAAACTTTTTAGAAGTCTTCTAAA
Source organism: Schistocerca piceifrons (assembly GCF_021461385.2). Classification (NCBI taxonomy): domain Eukaryota; kingdom Metazoa; phylum Arthropoda; class Insecta; order Orthoptera; family Acrididae; genus Schistocerca; species Schistocerca piceifrons. Next base: position 480,515,491 of record NC_060139.1, read on the forward strand.
AATCGTGTTTATGTGTACTGACTCTTTAAAATAGCAGTGTCAACTGAGAGACTGATTGTTATTGGTTATTACTGTTAAGAGTTGAATGGCAATTATTCTGCACCTTGTGCTGTGCTAGTCCTTATAACTGTTATGTCACAAAGAATGGAACCTTAGAGGTGAATGAGAGTTGCCAAAAGTGAATAACTTTATTTTTGTTTGTGCAAAGTCACACTGTTTATTATGTACATGCATACTTATGAAGTGAATGTATATAAAGAGAGGAGACTATGTTGATTTTGTGTAACAAAATATTTTTAATATTTTTTCTATAAAATTTTCTAATTACTGAAGCTTTCCCAGATAACCTTTTTCCATTGGTTTCATTTTTGTAATCTCTTTCTTCCATGGAAAATGAATGAACCTAGGTTTATATCTTGGAATGCAAGGCTTTTGGACTCTAATCCACTATATTCATAAAAAGAACAAGAAGCAGAAGGAAGGGAAGGGAAAAAAATAAAATAAGATTAAGAAAAATTTGCATTTTTGGCAGTTATGGAGTTCAAATTTCTGCCCAGTCATTTTTGTTTAATTAGCCTGTGGCTTCTCTAAGTCAATTTAGATAAAACTTTGGTGGTGCCATTAAAACGGCCATGACTAGTTCTGCTTATAATTTTCGTTTAATAGAATAATTGTTTATTCTCGTCCATTTGATAATTAATTCCAAACAGCTGTATTTGATGATGATAATTTATTATGACCGACCTTAAAGCTCTGATGGCTTCATCATTTGGACCATTCTGTCACGTATAGCTTCATGTTACCTGGCAGCATCAATCAAACCGCTAAGTTGAACACAGATTACCATGGGTAGTGATAAGCCAAATTTATGCGTAACCCCCAATTTAACTGACAACATTAACCAAAATTTGTTCAAGGTAAATTTATAGCATTGCTTGAGTACGAAAATATGTACTTTGCTGATGTGCTGCAATGTGACTGTCACATGCAACTGATGCTGAAGCCATAAGAGTTTCAGAATTGATAGTAATAAATGGTCATTATCAACTACAGGTGTTCGAAATTAATTTCAAAATAGAGTGAATAGTTATTCTACGAAACAGTATTATGTAAAGGGTAGTTCCTGCTCACCAAATAGCGGAGATGCTGAGTCGCAGATAGGCACAACAGAAAGACTATCAGAAAGTGAGCTTTTGGCCAACAAGGCCTTTGTTAAAAATAGACAAAAAAACCACACACACACACACACACACAGAAAACACACACACGACCACAGTCTCTGGCAGCTGGAGCTAGACTGTGAGAGCAGTGTGTGATGGGAGAGGGCAACTGGGTGGGTTAAAGAGGCAGCTGAGGAGGGATAGCTGGTTAGGGGTGGGGGATAGTAAAGTGCTGCCAGGAGTGTGCAGGGGATGAGGTGGAGAGTAGGGCAGCTAGGTGCAGTTGGTGTTAGATGGAGGCAGAGGAGAGAAAAGGGGGCGTGGGGTAGCGGAAAAGAAGAGTGTGAAAAGGACTGTACATTGGTGGAATAGAGGGCTGTGTAGTGCTGGAATGGAAACAGGGAAGGGGTTAGATGGGTAAGGACAATGACTAACGGAGATTGAGGCCAAGACGGTTACAAGAATGTAGGATATATTTCAGGGAGAGTTCCCAGCTGTGCAGTTCAGAAAAGCTGGTGTTGTTGGGAAGGACCCAGATGGCATAGGCCGTGAAGCAGCCATTGAAATGAAGAATGTCGGGTTGGGCGACTTGGCTCAGCAACAGGTGGTCCGGTTGTTTGTTGGCCACAGTTTGTTGCTGACCATGTCCTGCAGACAGACAGCTTGTTGATTGTCATGCCGAAGTAGCATGCATCACAGTGTTTGCAGCTTAACTTGTCGATCATGTATGTGGTTTCACAGCTAGCCCTGCGTTTGATGGGATAGGTGATGTTTGTGACCAGACTGTAGTAGGTGGTGGTGGGAGGATGTATGGGACAGGTCTTGCACCTAGACCTATTACAGGGATATGAGGCAAGAGGTTGGAAACAGGCTGTGTAGGGATGGATGAGGATATTGTGTATGTTAAAAGGGAGATGGAATACCACTGTGGGAGGGGTGAGGAGGATAGTAGGTGGGACATTTCTCATTTCAGTTCATGACAAGATGTAATTGAAACTCTGGGGGAGAATGTAATTCAGTTGCTCCAGTCGTGGATGGTACTGAGACACAAAGGAAGTGCTCTTCTGTGTCCGGATGGTAGGACTTTGGGAGGTGGTGGGTGGCTTGAAAGGGTAAGGCACGGGGAGACCTAAGTTTTGTACGAGGTTGGGAGGGTAATTACGATCGGTAAAGGCCTCAGTCAGACCCTCTCTGTATTTCAAGAGGGACTGCTTGTCACTACAGATGCCATGGCTATGGGTGGTTGGGCTGCATGGCAGGGACTTCTTGGTATGGAATGGGTGGCAGCTGTCGAAGTGGAGATATTATTGTTGGTTGATAGGTTTGATATCAACAGAGGTATTGATGTAGCCATCTTTAAGGTGGTCAACATAGAGGAAGGTGGCTTATTGGGTTGAGTAGGACTAGGTGAAGCTAATGGAGAAGAGGGTGTTGAGGTTGTGGAAGAATGTGGATAGTGTGTCCTTGCCCTTGATCCAGATCACAAAGATATCATCAGTGAATCTGAAACAGGTGAGGGGTTTGGGATTCTGGGTATTTAGGAAGGATTTCTTTAGATGGCCAATGAAGAGGTTGGCATAGGTTGATGCCATGCAGATTCCCATAGCCATACTCTGGATTTGTTTGTAGGTAGTAATTGTTAGTAAGGACATAGATGGTCATGGCAATTAGGAAGGAGGATGTTGGTATGGAATCTGTCAGGCATTGGGGAAGGTATTGTTCAATAGCAGTAAGGCCATGGGCGTTATGGAAGTTAGTGTAAAGGGAGGTAGCATTGATAGTGGTGAGCAGGGCACTGTGTGGTGAAGGAACAGGAACTGTGGAGTCAGTGGAGTGAATGGTCGTATCTTTTATATAGGAGGGTAGGTTGTGAATAATAGGTTAAAGGTTTCGGTCTATGAGAGCAGAGATACTCTCAGTGGGGGCGCAGTAACCACCTGAAATGGTGCGCCTGGGTGGTTGGGTTTATGGACATTAGGAAGTGTATAGAAGTTAGGAGTATAGGGAATGGTAGGGATGAGGAGAGAGATGGATTTTGGGGAGAGGTTCTTGGATGGGCCTTAAGGATATGAGGAGAAACTGGAGGTCCGATCCTGCTTCTGGAATGGGGTCACTGTGGCAGCTTTTTTTAATTTTATTTATTTATTTATTTATGGGTGGATGAATCTAACAGCAGTTGGAGTCCTGTCAGGTAATGCGTGCGGTTCAAAACAACAATGGTGGAACCTTTGTCAGCAGGTAGGATTGCAAGGTTGGGATCAGTTTTTAGGTTGTGGATTGCGGTTATTTGTGTGGATGTAGGGTTAGTTTGTATGTTGAGGGATTTGAGGAATGATGGTGAGGCAAGGTTCGAGGTTAAAAAATTCTGGAAAGTTAACAGGGTGTGATTTGGGGACAGTGGGGGTGGATCACAGTTGGATGGTGGAGTGAACTGAGCAAGAAAGGATTCAACATTGGTCTTTGTTTTAGTCTGATTGGTAGAGTTAATGGTGAATAAGTGTTTCCACTGTAGGGACGGGGGAAGGAGAGAAGGTCTTCTTTAACAAGTCCTGCATGACTGAATTTGGGAGTGGGGAAAAAGGTGAGACCTTTGTAAAGGACTGATACTTTTTTGGGGCCAAGGCTTTTGTAGGAAAGGTTCATGACTGTGTTTTAGGTCTGTTTAGGTTCTAGATTCTGTTTGGTGGTGGGAAGGAGTTTTGGAGGGTGGGGTAAATGTAGTAGGTCTGCGAGACAGGGTTTGTCATCTATGAGGGACGTGGGGGAGGTTTGGAGATTGTTGTACAGGTGGTGGATGGTGGTAGACCAAGGTGGGAGCTGGAAGTGAGTAGGGTGGACGGTTTTTTTGAGGTGGCGTTTATGCTGTAGTTCCTGGAGGGCAAGATTTTCTTCATGTGTTATGGATACAGGAATTAGGGATTGCATAGCAGGAGGATTTTGCAGCTCATATACCTGTAATAGACCTAGATGCAAGACCTGTTCCATACATCCTCCCACCACCATCTAAATCAGTCTGGTCACAGCCCCCATCAAAGGCAGGGATATCTTTGAAACAAGCTGTGTGATCTATAAGCTAAGTTGCAACCACTGTGCTGCATTCTATATGGGCATGACAACCAACAAGAGCCTGTCTGCATGAATGGCCACCGACAAACTGTGGCAAAGAATCAACTGGACCACCCTGTTGCTGAGCATGCCACCCAACATGATGTTTCTCATTTCAATGACTGCTTCACAGTCTGTGCCATCTGGATCCTTACCAGCAACACCAGCTTTTCTGAATTGCACAGGTGGGAACTCTCCCCCGCAATATACCCTACATTCTTGTAACTGTCTTGGCCTGAAGCTCCATTAGTCATTGTCCTTACCCATCTAACCCCTTCCCTGTTTCCATTCCAGCACTATACAGCCCTCTATTCCACCACCGCACCCAGTATTCTTAGTTCTCTCCTTTTCCGCTAGCCCCCCTTCTCTGCCTCACCCTCCGTCTAGCCTCTCCACCTTGTCCCTGCGTGCTCCCAGCAGCACCTTACTGTCCTCCGCATTCCTGCCCCAGGCTCCTCCTCACCCCCATTCAGTTGCCTCTCCCTTCATGCGCTGCTGCTTGAAGTCTGGCCACAGCTTCCAGAGACTGGTCATTTGTGTGTGAGTTGCATTTGCGTGAGTGTGCGGTGTGTTTATGTTGTCTATTTTCAACAAAGGCCTTTCCAAAGTCTTTTTGTTGTGCCTAGATAGGTGACTCAGCAAAACGGGGCATGAAATATTTTCTTATCATTGTATAATTATTACTCTCTTGACAGGACTTTACATCATAGTGTTCTGTCCTTTGCTGTATTTGGTTAGTGTCTGTATTATTGACATGTGGTGTGTTAACTCAAGTGAAAGATTCACAGATTTGCTGTTTCATATTTAGAGGAGCTCGTCATCATTCTTATCTTCGGCTGAAATTTTGATATGTTTAATTTTGGGAATAATGTCAGCCATTTAGTGTTTGGCACAATATTTTGTTGATGTTTGTTTCGTTTAATAAGTGGCAGGAATTTTTGGGAATGCTGACTGTATTTTTAACCTTTTCTGTGTACCAATACATATCATTTATTTGTTGAAGTGATAATGAAAGATAATCAGCCCTCATTGATGTCAGCCACAACTTCAGTATTGTATCCTTAAAACACAGTTCAGGCACCTGATATGCATTTAATCACAACTGTGAATTACAATAGAAATTGTATTTTAGTTCTCTGCCATTTCGTTTCAGTGATCTGTATTGTATTGTGTTAGCCATAATCAGAGTCTGGAGAATTTATTTTTTATTTATTTATTTTATTTTTTTTGAGTTATGAAGGATAATAAGGCACCCTAGCCTCTGTATGCTTGAGCTTCACCTCTTGACTTTGATCTTATCACTAATAGTCCTAAAAGATTTCTCAGTATATAATTTAAGGACTAAAGGAACTATTTATTGAAAGTAGAGGCACTGAGCCATCAAAAGGCACAAAATAAGACTAAGGATTTTGTTAGATTTTGGGTGAATCCTTTTTCTAACTATTGAGTAAACCCCCCCCCCCCCACCTACACTGTTAATGTGTCCAGCAGAAATCTGTGTGTGTTACTGCGCCACTGAACAGTATTTGGGGAGGTGCTGGCCCATGATCAGATTCACATGAGAGATTAATGATGAGGGTCACTGTGCCAGTCAGCCTGGATGTGGTTTTTAGGCAGATTCTTATATCCAACTAGGTAAGTACTGGGCTAGAACCCACATCCCACCTCAGTTACATGATATGTGAACATTTGCAAAATGTTCACACCCTTTCACCTGGGATAACACTAGATTCAGAGAGTTGGGCTACACAGTTCTGTCGAGGTGGGGGGAGGGGGGGGGGGGGGGGTTAGTGACACGAAGGGTATCTAGCCACCCTCTACTACTAATATTGCTACATCCAAAAATTAATATGCCTATACTGTGAAAATGCAGCATAAAGGCCAGAAGAAAGAAGAAGAAGAAGAATGCCTGTGCTGTTAGGTGAGTTGTTATGTCTACTCCTTAAATTACGTGGGGCACAGCAGGAGTTTCTGTTACGAGATTTGTCAGCATCATTCTTTTACTTCTGTGTCAGTCTTATTATATTGTGTCTTATTTGCTTGAGACTACTTCTTTTCTTGACGTGATAAACATACTTTTATTTTGATCAGGTATTAATGGAAGTTTCTTCTGTTGTAATTTCTTCCTTCTTTCACATGGAGATGACCATATAATCAGTTTGGAGTTCTCCAACAAATAGTGTTCTTAATTCTCTTTGAGTAAACATTGTGATATATTCTTAAACTCTTACTTTTTGCCTGACCGAGCGAGTTGGCACAGTGGGTAGCACTGTGGACTCACGTTGGGAGGATGAAGGTTCAAACCCATCTCAGGCCATTTTGATTTAGGTTCTCAATGAATTCCTTAAATCACCTCGGGCAAATGCCGGGATGGTTCCTTTGAAAGAGCACAACTGACTTCATCTCCCAGCCTTCCCTACTCCAATGGGACTGATGACCTTGCTGTTTGGTCCACTCCCCTGAATCAACCAACTTTTTGCCTTCATCCTCTTCCATATGAACTAGTACTGTACTGCTTGTGAAATCACTGTCTATAGGACATTAATTTCTAATATTCCTTCCGGCCATCATTCCTTCCTTTACAGATTGTATTGAAAGATGTGATTCTTGAGTTTCTCCCGGCGTATTTGATAGTCAAAATATCCACGGGTGTGCTGCCGGTCTATAGTGTCCAACGGGCACAATATTTCGGCGATCATACATGTCGCCATCATCAGGTGAACTGACGGACTGAGCTCCTGTGAACGTGCCGGCACGGAGATCCGTACGCTATGGCTGCTCAGAGGGAACTGGGTTCGGTCGCGGCGGCGGCCGATTTAAATACCCTCCGCCCGCGGCGCGCTCCCTCCGCCGTCCGCGCCCCGCGTCACGGTCGCGCGGTGGAACAGATTGCGACGGCGTCTGAGATGACGTCGGAGTGATGGCTCTGTCCGCCGTGGTCGTCACAACTATACGTTTGCTCGATTTACTCTTTATTAACCTGATCGCTGGTTCCCAAGCCTTGCTAAGATTATAGCCACAGTCACGGTTTATGAGGTCGTCATTGGTGCGAATTTTGATGGCCTCTCTAACAACGCTGTCCCAGTATCTCGACGTCTGTACCAGATCCTCGTGCGGTCATATTCCATGGCGTGATTTTCCGACAAACAATGTTCAGCGACCGCCGACTTGCTCGGATACATCAGGCGAGTGTGCCTCTGGTGTTCACGGCATCGATCCTCAACGGTACGCATCGTCTGACCAATATACGACTTGCCACATTGACACGGAATCTGGTACACGCCGGCCTTCCTCAAACCGAGGTCATCTTTGGCGCTCCCCACCAGTGCACGAGTTTTATTTGGAGGACAAAACACAGTTCCGACCCGGTGTTTCTTCAGAATGCGAGCGATTTTCCCCGAGAGTGCGCCTGTGTATGGAATAAATGCAGTGCCTACCTCCTCCCTCGTGACTTCAGCCATCTCAAGAGGTTGTGCTGCAGTGGTTGGGCGGAGAGCACGTTGAATCTGCCACTCTGAGTACCCATTTTTTCGAAATACAGTTCTCAGATGTTCCAATTCCTGGGGTAGACTCTCTGCGTCAGAGATAGTGCGCGCCCTATGTACTAGAGTTTTAAGTACCCCATTCCTCTGTGAAGGGTGGTGGCAGCTGTCTGCGTGCAAATACAGATCAGTGTGCGTAGTCTTCCGATACACCCCATGACCTAGGGTGCCGTCAGCCCTTCTCTTGACCAAGACGTCAAGGAAAGGTAATTTACCCTCCGTTTCAGTCTCCATAGTGAATTTGATGTTGGGGTGTATGGAGTTTAGATGTGTAAGGAAGTCAAGGAGTTTATCCATACCATGTGGCCAGATGACGAACGTGTCGTCCACGTAACGGAAAAAGCAAGTAGGTTTCCATACGGATGACGACAGGGCTTCCTCCTCGAAGTTCTCCATGTACAAATTCGCTACCACCGGTGAGAGTGGGCTACCCATGGCGACTCCCTCCGTTTGTTCGTAGTATTCTCCATTAAAAAGAAAATACGTGGAAGTCAAGACATGCCTAAAAAGTTCAGTGGTCTTCTCGTCAAACTTCTGACTAATCAATTCTAGTGATTCTCGTAGGGGTACCCTCGTAAACAAGGAAACGACGTCAAAACTCACCATGATATCTGACTCATCCAACCTGAAGCTGTCAAGGCGTTTAACAAAATCCACGGAATTACGGATGTGATGAGGGCATTTACCCACATAAGGACTTAATATTCCCGTCAGGTATTTGGCCAACAAATATGTATGTGCCCTGATGTTGCTGACAATGGGGCGTAATGGTATCCCCTCTTTGTGAACCTTCGGGAGTCCATATAGTCTAGGCGGTACCGGACCTTGGGGTAACAATTTCTTAGCGCCACCCTCAGGTAAATCTGCGTCCTTGAGAAGCGCCCTCGTCTTGTTCTCCACCTTCTTTGTAGGGTCAACGCTGATCTTCCGGTAGGAATCGTCATTTAGCAGGCTCTGCATCTTATCAGTGTAGTCCTTATGGGAGACAACAACTGTAGCATTGCCTTTGTCAGCCGGTAAGACAACAATTTCAGAGCGCTCCCTCAGATCACGAGTGGCCGCCCTCTCTTTACTGCTGATATTTGACTTCATCGGCTTGGATTTCGTCAACGCACGACAAGTTTCACGACGTATTTCCTCAGCTGATTCTGGCGGAAGTCGAGCTGCAACCTGTTCAACAGCACTAACAATTTCTGCGACTGGAGTAAACTTGGGGGTGGGAGCGAAATTGAGGCCTTTCTGCAAAACCGAGACTGCATCATCACTCAACACCATGCCACTCATATTGATGACAGTCTTGCACGGAACCTGCAGAGATGGTTTGTCAAGGAGACGTGAGAACTTAGCTGTTTGACGTCCCGTAGCCTTCTTATGGGCGGAATCAGCTGACACCCAGGTGACACCATCAATCCAATCCCAGGAACAAGAAGTAAACTTACTAGCCAGTTGCAAATGTAGTTTGAGTAATTCCTGTGAGATAAACTCAAGGCTCCGGCGGATGAATTGCACTCTCTCACGTACCAATGCGAGGCTGGCTCGTTTCTTGATTCTCTTAGCTGCTGCAGAATCGATGTGATGCATAACCTTAGCAAAATTTGGAACAACATTCTCGGAACGACATCTCTTTAGAAAGGCAAGAGTACTTAGCAAACGACATCTACGGTGGCGCAACTTTTCAAATTTCTTCATGCTGCATTTATTCCATACACAGGCGCACTCTCGGGGAAAATCGCTCGCATTCTGAAGAAACACCGGGTCGGAACTGTGTTTTGTCCTCCAAATAAAACTCGTGCACTGGTGGGGAGCGCCAAAGATGACCTCGGTTTGAGGAAGGCCGGCGTGTACCAGATTCCGTGTCAATGTGGCAAGTCGTATATTGGTCAGACGATGCGTACCGTTGAGGATCGATGCCGTGAACACCAGAGGCACACTCGCCTGATGTATCCGAGCAAGTCGGCGGTCGCTGAACATTGTTTATCGGAAAATCACGCCATGGAATATGACCGCACGAGGATTCTGGTACAGACGTCGAGATACTGGGACAGCGTTGTTAGAGAGGCCATCGAAATTCGCACCAATGACGACCTCATAAACCGTGACTGTGGCTATAATCTTAGCAAGGCTTGGGAACCAGCGATCGGGTTAATAAAGAGTAAATCGAGCAAACGTATAGTTGTGACGACCACGGCGGACAGAGCCATCACTCCGACGTCATCTCAGGCGCCGTCGCAATCTGTTCCACCGCGCGACCGTGGCGCGGGGCGCGGACAGCGGAGGGAGCGCGCCGCGGGCGGAAGGTATTTAAATCGGCCGCCGCCGCGACCGAACCCAGTTCCCTCTGAGCAGCTATAGCGTACGGATCTCCGTGCCGGCACGTTCACAGGAGCTCAGTCCGTCAGTTCACCTGATGATGGCGACATGTATGATCGCCGAAATATTGTGCCCGTTGGACACTATAGACCGGCAGCACACCCGTGGATATTTTGACTGTATTGAAAGAGCTCCACATCTTCTGTTATCTTGATAACAAAATGTGGAGAGCAAAATTTATGTGCTGTTGAGTAAACCTTTTCTGTCATTATTTTTGCATTTGTATGCTGGATATTTGAATTTGCTTCCTCTCCTTACCTGTATGTTACAGTTACATTGGGAACTTCATGTTATTATCAAGACTTTTGAAAACCCAGATGTCCAACTATTCCCAAAACACTTTCACAATACTTGGCTTCTTGTGATGCCTTGATTAATCAATTAATATGGGTTAAAGTGTGTCTTTTCATACCCTAAAAAAAGGAATCTTTCTGAATTTCTTGCAAATCTTCGACAAGAACACATTTATCTGTAATTACAATGAACTCTGTATGGAGTAGTAGGAGTGACTCTCCCTTACGTGCCACGTATTTCCAAAACGAATCTTATATCCTCACTTCCATGCAATGCAACGGGATCCTCTGCTCCATTCTGTCTTCTGTATTTGTTAACTTTTTTTTGTATTTTCCAACCTTTAAGAAGAGAAACCTATTGTTATTTGTTCCTAGGGGTGATCATATTGTCTTATACTTGGGCGCTCAGGGGTCTACTAGCATTGTAGTGTTGCCTTTCAAGAACTCATAGACCAGCTTGTGCTATTAGCCATGATGGGAGATTTCCATTAGAGTTAGTGTGGACATTGAATATTGTCATATATAATCTGTTAATTCGCTGTCTCAATTAATAATGCATCACAAAATTAGAACTAGCTTTTTAAACCCCAAAGCTTTAAAGCTTTTGATAAACTGGGCACAGAGCTTTATAAACTGCTATTACCAAGAGCGTATATATCATTCTTCTTCTTCTTCTTCTCCTCCACCTCCTCCTCCTCCTCATCATCCTAAACCAACCCCCCCCCCCCCCCACTCTCTCTCTCTCTCTCTCTCTCTCTCTCTCTCTCTCTCTCTCTCTCTCTCTCTCACACACACACACACACACACACACACACACACACACACACACACACACACACACACACACCTTTAAAAGAGTGTTTCTCCTTTAATTCCTCCATCATGATTTACACATCGAAACACTGAGCATCCAGTTGCCAGTATTAAACAATACCGATGTTTTCTAATGTGTTTGGTAGATCAATAATGTTGTTCTTTATAGGTAATGCTTGCAACTGAACTCTATTTAGGCATGACTCATGAACCATACTCAGAACTTCTATTCTGCAAATACCTCACTTCCATTTTTCTAACTTCACAGGAGCTCTTCTATGTATGTGTAGGAACACAAAGCAAGCTTGTAGTGATACATCTCATTCCTTGAATGAGATATATCGCATCCTTAAATACATGTCAGAGAAAAGATGTTTGTGACTGAGAGTAGTCGACAAGTGGTGAGCACTTCACTGTTGGGAGGTATTTTAAATTGTAGGTACTGATACCAAAGCTAACGATCCAGTGACCATACAGAAGTGGGTAGCAGTCAGATGACCCTACCTGCTGAGGTGGAGATAGTTCCATGGAGAGGGCGGTGCGGAAGAAAGAGCTCCATGTAATCCAAGAATGCGAAATGTCAAAGATAATAAATGTATTGTTATAGTTAACTATCAAGTTGAATATCAGATCTGTTATGTATGCAGTACAGAGAGGCATTATACGAGTTGGTAGCTGTCCTCATTTATCATACATTGAGTTGTTGTGTTGAAGATAATATAAGAAGGTGAACTGAATCTCACTTCTTATTTATGTGGCGGAGTGAATGAGAATGAGAAATTAATTTTCAGCAGCTTTATCTGCAGCCTGTAAGGAGGCAAAGTCTGAGCCAAGTTGGCAGAAGAAGGCACACACATTCAGGGCACAGACTAGGTGGACCCCGATTATTAATATTAAACGGCAACTGAATATTCAGTAAGCAACATTCGTTGCATATAAAAGGAGTGTTCAAGTGGCAACTGATTTAAGTGTTTGTTGCATGAGGTGAAATGTAACAAACCACCAAGCAGCTCAAGCCAACCTGCAACACTTCAAGCTGGCAGTCAGTGTGCTGACTGACAGCACTGTCCAGTGCACTTATATGCACCTAAAGGTGCACACTGAGAATGCTGGTTGACCCACCAGTCGGTGCAGCAGTATTATAACACCAGCAGTGTCTCACGTATATGCCAGCTGCTGTGCATTCTTTCTTGAACCATTTTGCAGAAAGTATTAAAAAAAATTGGATTCTTTCATTACTGATGGCCTTATATGTCATCTTCATGGTGAACTGCTCATCTTCTTGTTAATGGTCATAGTTATTGTGATGCTTCCAAATTAATTAACCCACAGCATGAAATTTGAATAGTTTGCAATGAAACATAAGGGTCACTAAGAATTTGCATTTGCTGCATGTTAGGTCACACATTGCACCATGTGAAATGTAACTATCATATTGAATTTTTCTTTAGATTTAGGAGGACATCTGTACCTGCCCTAGTCTCAAGAAAATATGTTTTACATATCACATTCACTCCATCCAGTACTACAAACAATACAGCTGTAGTTAATTATACATAACATCCGCCATATTTAATAAATGATATAAGATTTTGAAACAGATATGTGGCAAATGATAGCACCCTAGTAGGATACCATTTTGCTGGGTTAATATGCAAAATGTTAGTGTATATAGGTAGAAGTAACTACAAATTTTTCCATCCGAATAATGTAATATTTTGAGGGTCACTTATAGCTGCTGAAAGGAGAATTTGTATGGGTGTGCAACCATACAAGCGAAGAAATTTGATTTTTAAAAAATGTTTTTAACTGACATTGAGCTATGAGTGTTTTATAAGCAGAGGTTAGTGCAGATAAGAAAAATGCTATCCACATCCACAAGACCATTATTTACATCTGCAAGTTCCTTTCCTGCATCCACAGACATTAAAGTTTTGTAGAGCAATTTAACCCATCACTGTTCTGATGAAAGGCTTGTGCCTGGCTGGAATTCTAGCGTGCTGAAATCTGCATTTGTCTGATGCGAATTAAGGCTGGACATTTTCAGTGGCAGTCAGATCAAATTTAAATTCATTTTTGCATATAAGAGTGGCACAAAATGTATTTGTTCCTTATTTATGTAAAAAGTCATTTGATGAGCAGAATTTTCATACCTGATTTTTAACATTTTATGCACAAGATTTGTGATTATTCAGGCATTGTGATACTACATGGCCTCCCATATTCTCTGTAAGGTTGACAAAAAATACTCTGTGATAATTACTGTACTAGATTTTGTGAATTTTTCTGTGGATTGTTTTCACTGCAATGGGAAGCCAAATGAAGTCGTGGCACAAATTGTCACATGTTGCTTATTGTTAAATGATAGTCCCATAGTATATCATATGTACATCAATTACCATGATGCTCAATTTTATCAACTTGTTACTCATAATGTACCAATAACAGAGCATTGCATCATGTACTTGTTAAGTATACGATGTCTGCTTGTGTCTGTATGTGTGGATGGATATGTGCGTGTGTGCGAGTGTATACCTGTCCTTTTTTCCCCCCTAAGGTAAGTCTTTCGGCTCCCGGGATTGGAATGACTCCTTACCCTCTCCCTTAAAACCCACTTCCTTTCGTCTTCCCCTCTCCTTCCCTCTTTCCTGATGAGGCAACAGTTTGTTGCGAAAGCTTGAATTTTGTGTGTATGTTTGTGTTTGTTTGTGTGTCTATCGACCTGCCAGCGCTTTTGTTCGGTAAGTCACCTCATCTTTGTTTTTATATATAATTTTTCCCACGTGGAATGTTTCCTTCCATTATATTAACGTAAACATAGATAGATTCACCAATTTTATACCAAACATTATGTATGGCATACAGTATGTAATTAACGAACATAAGTTTAAATTTATTAAATGAAAATTCCAAAGAATGGCTTGTCTTAGGAGAGCGTATTTAGCTTCTTGTGGTTGCTTTTCAATATTGCGTAATTGAGCTCGGTGACTGCAAAAGAAACAGGAATTACGAATTACTCAGACGTAAGGCAGCTGCTAATAGGATGGGAACAGAACACATACTTAAAAGTGTGGAAAACAAATAAGAAGAAAATGTCACATTCTTTAGTCTTTGACATATTGTTATCCAGGGCACTGCACATTCAAACCTTTACATTGGTACTCGTTCTGAATGTGTAATAGTAATAAAGTAGTGCCTAAAATCATATTATAATATATGTGGTGTCTGTTCCTTCAGACATGTTTGAAAGAACACACATTTTGATCCTGCAGACATTATGAATCAATACACAAAGAAATGACTGACCTTAGCTACTAGTAGGCATTGATTTAAATCAGTGGGGAAAGTTGAGAATTTGTGCTGGACCAGTATTCAAACACAGGTCTTCTGCTTACAAGGCAGATGGACTGAACACTGCGCCATCCAGACACAGTGGTCATTGTTATTGCACAGAGTACCCTAGCAAACATACTGTCAGACACAAATTCTCAATTTATCCACACGCTAATGGGAGGCACACTAGGGTAGTCCGTGCAGTTGTGATGACCACTGTGTCTGGATGATGCAGTGGTCAGCACATCTATCTAGTAAGCAGGCTACCTGGGTTCAAATCCTGGTCCAGCACAAATTTTCAATTTTCCCCATTGACTTAAACCAATACCCACTAGCAGCTAGTGCCAGTCATTTCTTTGTGTCTTGATTCATAATGGTTGCAGGATCAGAATGTGTCTGTTCTTTCAGACATGCCCAAAGGAACAGGCACCACATGTATAATTATGGTGAGGACGACCAATTGATCACTTTAGTAGAGAAGCACATCATGCTCGAACTCCTGCGGGATCGGCAAGATACCGTGAGTAATCAGGATAGCGGGTGAGGAGCACAACATCAGTAGTGTGTGAACAAGTTGAGAGGTTGGCCCTGATGAAAGATGTGTTAGGGTAGTCTGGGGATTTTTGATGACCACTGTCTCTGGATGTCACAGTGTCAGCGCCTGTGCCTTCCAAGCAGGAGACCTGAGTTTGAATCCTGGTCCAGCACAAATTTTCAACTTTCCCCATTGATTTAAATCTGTGCCCACTACCGGCTAATGCGTATCTCTTATTTGTGTCTTGATAATTGTAATAGGTATGAAAATGTCGTTCTTGCAGCGATTTTTGTCATTTGGCATATTAAATTATGCAAACTGACGGGCTATTCCAATGGTGTCCTTGCCATGGAGAAGGAACGTTCAGTGCAGTGGCTTGGAGCCTGTGTGGTATGGGATCGTGTAAGATGAGACAGACAGATCACAAGGATCCACTGTACGGGCACATTTGATTGTTTGCAGCAAGCGATAATGTTCCGCAGTATGCCTGCCCTTTGCTTACTCATAGAGAGCTCCATGAGCTGGAACAGCATGTTCTAGATTAATATTACTGTTATTTAATTTCATAATGCTTCACAATTCTGATTTTCAAGTTAAATGTTGTAGTTGGAAATAGGAAACACAAAAATATCTTGAGGGAGGTCTTTAATATATAAATTAAAAGAAAAACTTAAAAATTTCAGATTAAATGGTTCCTTCTTCTGTCTAGTGTGCTTCAAACTCTGTTGGAAAAAAAGGGGGGGGGGGTTAAAAATAATTCTGGCAAATTGGAGAGTGACTGTAGAATATGAGAAGCTGCACAGATACCTGTTTAGTTTGTGAGATAACTATTCAGAAACATAATATCGCCAATCACCTGTGGCTTTAGAGATTTGCATCAGTCCTGCATTATTCGACCCACAGTAGAGAAGCTGCTCTTGCAAAGTGTGCTGGATGCAGTGTATAAAGTGTGCCAATTTGGAAAGATACATGCTTTTACGTACATGCCACAAGGCCATCAGGTCGCTGGTTTCAGAAACTTTGATTTTACTGTTGATATGTTTCGAAATTTCATTTGTGGCAATTCTGATGCCTCTTGCAGATTTATCTTCTGGCGAATCTTCAAATTCATTGGAAACTCAATCGGGTTTCTGTTTCTATGCAGGAACCTCAGGTGTGACCTCATTACCTTTTAAGTGTGTATACTTCCTTGCAAAGAAATTTTAAACTCTTATAATTGGGATGTGAAAAGGTTGCGAGTTTGTTTGTTTGTTTTTATTTTGCACTTACTGAGTAAAGGAGAGTTTGCTTTAGTCTTTAAATCTGTTAAAATGGATATTTGCCCTTGTTCTCTCTCTCTCTCTCTCTCTCTCTCTCTCTCTCTCTCTCTCTCTCTCTCTCCCTCTCCCTCTCTCCCTCTCTCACTCCCTCCCTCCCTCCCTCCCTCCCTCCCTCCCTCCCTCCCTCCCTCCCTCCCACCCTCCCCCCCCCCCCCCCCCTTTTGAGATAAGAGCAGTTTCAACCGCGACAATACATAGAGTGTTGGTGTTCTGGTGGCTTTGAGGTCACAGGAAGCATTTTAAATTTTTTTTTGTCAACAAAGTCAATTAAATTGTCTAGGTTTTTCTTGGCCAGAATTGCAAGAACTTCGGACCACTGTGAGTTAATTGACTCAATCATGTCTTTGCCTTTCCATTGTGTGTCCACATCCCTTTTCCGTAACTTCTCCAGATGGTTCAGAAAGCCAGATATCTCTCTCTCTCTCTCTCTCTCTCTCTCTCTTTCTTTTTCTCTCTCTGTTTTTTTTAAAAAAATGTTGTGACAGCTTGACAAGAATTTATTAATTGCCGTATATTACTTTTTATTCTCATGGATATCTCTTCGAGTCATGTACTACAGCGCAGTATTGACGATGTGCACTGAGCATGAGTGGCTTTTGCGTTGGCGAAGTGCTGGTGTAGTGTTTGCTCTTCTGTCGGTAACACACACATATTGCTCAGTGCTGAGGAAACTGAATGACTGTAATATTTTTATCAATTCGTGTTTAATATTTTCTGCAGCTATTTTAATCTCTCACTCAAATTATGTGGTGTACAACTCTCAATTGCCAAGTTTTCCTCCTTCACTGTATTTTGCACTCACAGCCATGTAGTTTATCTTGCAATGTGAATTACACTATAGATTGATCATTAGTGCCTCCCCTACATCACTTAAAGCATTCTTTGCCCCTGTAGAAGTAGATTTATGCAGACGATCAGTGGCTTCTGTAAATTTCTTGAAATAGTTCGATGTGATAGCACTTACTTGGTAATCAATGCCCCGTATTCTGCCCCCACATCAACAAGGGACTGTGCTGTCTCGAGAAATTCATTTCTCTGTGCACCTTTGAAAGATAAAGTGTGTTGCTTGGCAATATTAATCAAGATTAACGTGGGTGCCCCCTGCCCCCGCGGACACCTCCAAATTTGTCGAGACTTAAAAAATTTTTGCATCTCTCATACTAACTAAAAAAGTAATTATACTACTTTGCCCAGCCTCATTCGCCTGTTCTAACAAATTTGAAGTCCCAGTTTTGAGTCTGGGTGTTGAGTACACTTCTTTACATGTAAAGCAAGCCACTATATCTCTGACTTTTCTCCTTGCCATCACATACATAACCAAATTTCTTTCATATTGACGACTTCAATTTGGTTTTTCACAGTAATGTGAAATCAGCTTGTTTCACCATACCAGTACATGAAATATATCCACAGTGTTAATATTTCTTCAAAGCACACCAATGTTTACATCAACTCACTCATTACACGGTCACTCAAATCACTACAGAGCGTTAACTGAAGATAGCAGAAACTTGGCAAATTTCACCTCTCACGTAGACAGAAGCCAGGCTTGTTATCCAGAACACGCTTCTCAGACTGCACAAAAGTTAAGGTTGCTGCAGTGCATAATACTAGGCGCAGGTCCCATGGCAACAGCGAATGCATCCATAATCAGATGGTAAGGATGGAAACACTTCTGCTGTATCTGCGCTGTTCAAACATTCCAAGAATGACCACGGGTTTCAAATTTTCAGCTAACGTCACAACAGACGTGCTGATGCAAGCGATCTTGGTTGCTGACCACAGGAAACACAGTTTGATGAAAAGCATATAATAAGCTGGATGTTGTCCTTTAATTTTTAGCTAGAAAGAAGTTCTTGTGTGGAATACCTGCCTTACACTTGAATGGTCTGAGAAGTATAAAACAGATTCAGCAAGTTATGTATCATCGTTCTGTTCCTATTCCCATTCAAAATGAAGAGCTGAGGTTTTCCCACCAAATAGAACTATGCCGCTTTTTTGCTCCAGAATAGTAATTCTTGCTCAGACAATATAATGATTTCATAGATTTAAAGGTCAGAAAATGCTGATGACTCGCAGAATCTAGCTGTCAGTTTGTCTGGGTGGAAATAGTTTATTAGTATCTTTGATGAACTATTAAATATTTGAAGTGAAAAAGTCCAGTCCTCTGATGTGCACAGCGATATGAACAAAAAGTTAGTATTCTATTTGCTGTGAACTTTTTTTACCATTTCACAGAGTGTTGGGTAGGAAGAAAATCCTTCATGAAAAGTTTCATGTCCAGGTTTTCATCAGTTACAGGATTCCTCTGCAGTTGCACCAGACATGAATACATATTTTCACCAGATTTACCTTTTTTCCTTCAGAGATGTCATCAGTGGCGAATTTTGAGTAAGACTTATATTGTTTTTCCCAAAGAGACACCACCTCACCCCCTGCCCACCTTGCCTGGTGGGGGAAAGGGGGGGGGTAGCACATTGGTAAGCTGACAGCTGGGGAGGCATTACCAACAAGTAGTAGATTTATGGCATAATGCATAGAGTTACACTCGTGCAGATTTGCTGGCAAATGAATAATTCAGCCTAAATGAGTAAGTGCAGTGGCTAGTGGGGAAAAGGGAGTGTTGGTGTGCACGTCAAGGCCTGCTGGTGCTGAGGTGAGCTCACGGCCCAGGGGCGGCAGGTGTTACATGGTAGCTGAGGTATGACTGTCATCGCTTAAGCGAGTAGAGAGGGTTGAAGCATCTGTGACTGCAAGCAGTGTGAATGTCTCACAGAAACAATGTTTGTCTGTGTTGTCTGAAGCCTTGCAGCTTGCAAGTGTTCCTTCAACATTTAAATTGGCACCAGCAACAGTGAGCTGGAGATCCTCAGGATGGAAATATTGCACATCCAGGCACACTGCGTCCAGGGGGGTGGGGGACCTTAGTTGAGGGGGGGGAAAGGGGGGGGGGGTGGAGTAGGTGATGAGGTGTCAGTAGCTGTAAGATCATCATTGAGTGTTCAGGCTTATTAGAGTTTGCGGAGGGAGACAGTGACAGGGTTGCCATGCAGCAAAATATCGTGAGCAACCCGTCGAAGCAGTTTCTGCAGACTCAAGTAAGGGAGTTGGAGGGCTGCACATGTCGTGTTGCCACAAAGCACAACAAATTGGCAGTTCACAAGCTCCTTGAACAGGAAGATCTTTGGAGTAGATTGAGGGGAGTGGGGAGTCAGGAGACATATGCTTTTTCTCAGTAGACAAAGGTGGCTGTAGGAGTTGTCACAGAGGGAGGTTTGTGCAAAAAACAACCACCTGGGAGGGACAACGTCTTCACTATAAAGCAGCTTGCCAACTGAAGCATCTGGTTCACATTTATGAGATGTGTGTACACCAAGAAGTATCTGGTCAGTCCACTTACCTCCTGACACATTAGGACCACCATGAGAGTAATGTGCCACCTCTCAACGATCTTGTTGCTTTACAGATGATATGCAGTTATTCTTTTGTGAGTGATTCCACACAAGTTGCAAAGTTCAAGGAATAAGAAAGGTTCTTTGTTGATGGATGAAAGGCATCCAAAATGAGCAAACCAAGTAGACATCAGAGCCTGGGCAACAATTTCTGCTGTAATGTCTGCAAGATGGATTGCCTCGGCCCATTGTGTCATGTGGTCAGTGACCAACAGGATATATTGGCAAACAGCTGAGAGAGATGCAGGGGGCCAACAAGGTCAACATGTACATGCTGGAAATGATCCTTCAGTATTTCAAAGTGGCCTAGAGGTGGCTGATTTTAATTTGTTGATAGGGACCAGACACTCTGGTCCATGGCCAAACAAAACACTTGGTGATAGGGCATATCGTTAGTCACGCTCCAGGATGTGCAAGATTGTGATATTGCTCAAATATCAGGTGAGGGAAATTTTGAGGGACAAGGAATCGTTTCTGGTTCTGTGAGTTGTCACAGAGCACCAGATGAGTCGAAAACGTTATGAGCCAAAGATTGATGTGAAGGTTCATTGTGGGATTGTTAAGCAGATCTTGGAGCTGCTTGTTGCTATGTTGTGCTTGTGGAAATTCATGGTATACAATGTGCGGAGAAATTGCACCAATTCATGACAAGTAATAAGCTACAATGTTGTCTGCACTTTCTATGTGCCAGACATTGGTTGTGTATTGTGCAGTATGCTCTAAGATTCTGTATCATCTAAAACACTCATCTTTGGGAGGGTAATGGATAGAATCCGCAAATGAACAGTCGATGAAAAGTGTACCCAACCAGGGAGGGGCCTCAGTGTCTTCTCAAAAGTAGCACATGGCATCATAAACTGCTAAGAGCTCTCTATAAGCAGACCATTTGCATTGCAGTTGAGTAAGCTTTTGGGAAAAGAAGCATAAGGGCTGTTGGGAGCTTTGTACTTCCTGTTGCAGTACAATACAAGTATCCAGGTTGCTAGCATCTGTGGTAATTGAGAATTGAATGTCTGGATGTGGATGTGTCCTGGTGATGGCTTGCACAAGGGCTTCCTTGATGTGTTCAAAGGCCCATTGCATATCTGGTATTCACATAAGTTTGTGTCAGCCAGAGATGTTCTTTCCCCTTAGCACTTGGTAAGGGATGCTGCATGGAGTAGGTGGTGGCAATAGCAATTTATGATTCCTACAAAATGATGAAGTTCGTGATTGGTGCTAGATGGAGGTAAGTAGCAAATGAGCTCTGTGCATTTGGCGGTGGGTCAAATATGTAGTCTGTTATTTAGAGAAGCATCATGTGTCGAGGAGCAGGAAGTATTCTCATGATGATCGAGGTGACTTATGCACCTGACACGGCCCAGGACACCTCTCGCAGGCTGTGCTTCAAGTTTGGGTGTTGACAGGACAGACGACTGTGCATGTGCGGCAGGGTCCAGCACTTGGGGCAACAGGATTGGCAATGTATGTTTTAACAATATTCAGAGTGTTGACCATGCTGCCTGCATTGACATCGGTGTCGGGCAGTGTTGGGAGTGCTCGGCTGTGGTCAAAGGCAGCAGGTGGACGGGTCTGTGGCCGTACTATGGTGCACCCGGCACCATTTTTGTTGGCATTATTGATTCGTGTTGATGTTGAATAAGTGCAAAAATTTGATCAACCATGTGAAACAGGCATCCAGGTTGTTGGTCTCCTGCTAGTATTGCGATTTGTACTAGCATAGGGAGTTTAAGCTCCCAAAGCATCCATAGGACCTCATCAGGCATGAGATACAAGTCGATCTTTATGCGGAGGCAGTACCACAATTGGGATGGGGTCCCATATAGTAAAAGTTCGTATACATCACATTGATGAAAGGAGAAAATATAAAAATGCAGTAAATGAAGCAGGCAAAAAGGAATACAAACGTCTCAAAAATGAGATCGACAGGAAGTGCAAAATGGCTAAGCAGGGATGGCTAGAGGACAAATGTAAGGATGTAGAGGCCTATCTCACTAGGGGTAAGATAGATACTGCCTACAGGAAAATTAGAGAGGCCTTTGGAGATAAGAGAGCGACTTGTATGAATATCAAGAGCTCAGATGGAAACCCAGTTCTAAGCAAAGAAGGGAAAGCAGAAAGGTGGAAGGAGTATATAGAGGGTCTATACAAGGGCAATGTACTTGAGGACAATATTATGGAAATGGAAAAGGATGTAGATGAAGATGAAATGGGAGATATGATACTGCGTGAAGAGTTTGACAGAGCACCTGAGTCGAAACAAGGCCCCCGGAGTAGACAACATTCCACTGGAACTACTGACATTCTTGGGAGAGCCAGTCCTGGCAAAACTCTACCATCTGGTGAGCAAGATGTATGAAACAGGCGAAATACCCTCAGACTTCAAAAAGAATATAATAATTCCAATCCCAAAGAAAGCAGGTGTTGACAGATGTGAAAATTACCGAACTATCAGTTTAATAAGTCACAGCTGCAAAATACTAACACGAATTCTTTACAGACGAATGGAAAAACTAGTAGAAGCCGACCTCGGGGAAGATCAGTTTGGATTCCGTAGAAACACTGGAACACGTGAGGCAATACTGACCTTACGACTAATCTTAGAAGAAAGATTAAGGAAAGGCAAACCTACTTTTCTAGCATTTGTAGACTTAGAGAAAGCTTTTGACAATGTTGACTGGAATACTCTCTTTCAAATTCTAAAGGTGGCAGGGGTAAAATACAGGGAGCAAAAGGCTATTTACAATTTGTACAGAAACCAGATGGCAGTTATAAGAGTCGAGGGACATGAAAGGGAAGCAGTGGTTGGGAAGGGAGTAAGACAGGGTTGTAGCCTCTCCCCGATGTTGTTCAATCTGTATATTGAGCAAGCAGTAAAGGAAACAAAAGAAAAATTCGGAGTAGGTATTAAAATTCATGGAGAAGAAATAAAAACTTTGAGGTTCGCCGATGACATTGTAATTCTGTCAGAGACAGCAAAGGACTTGGAAGAGCAGTTGAATGGAATGGACAGTGTCTTGAAAGGAGGATATAAGATGAACATCAACAAAAGCAAAACAAGGATAATGGAATGTAATCTAATTAAGTCGGGTGATGCTGAGGGAATTAGTTTAGGAAATGAGACACTTAAAGTAGTAAAGGAGTTTTGCTATTTGGGGAGCAAAATAACTGATGATGGTCGAAGCAGAGAGGATGTAAAATGTAGACTGGCAATGGCAAGGAAAGCGTTTCTGAAGAAGAGAAATTTGTTAACATCGAGTATAGATTTAAGTGTCAGGAAGTCATTTCTGAAAGTATTTGTATGGAGTGTAGCCATGTATGGAAGTGAAACATGGACAGTAAATAGTTTGGACAAGAAGAGAGTAGAAGCTTTCGAAATGTGGCGCTACAGAAGAATGTTGAAGATTAGGTGGGTAGATCTCATAACTAATGAGGAGGTATTGAATAGGTGATGATGAGGGTAGCACATCACCCAGTCTCGGGGGGGGGGGGGGGGGGGGGGGGAGGGAGGGAGGGAGGGAAATACCCAGACCCAAGCGGAAATCGAACCCGGACCCAGAGGACTGACAATCTGTCACACTGACCATTCAGCTACTGGGGGTGGTAATCAGTTACTATTAAAACTGATATGAAACTAATACTGAGTTGATAAAAATCTATAACTTGCCAACAGTGAAATGATTGAAAATATGATGTGCTATCAGTGTGTTCAGTTGAGGACTTAAATGTTCAAAGTTGACCATCATGATTGTTTGTGAATCTAATAAATGTGGAGAACTGTGCTTTCAAATTAACTCATCTACATACGAGTCATTTGATGTTTCTATTTTTCATATACACTAACAGGAATTGCAGCTACCAAGAGGCTACAAGGAGAGAGTATAAGATCAGGTCAGTTCAAGTTCAGTACACTTACAAGATTTCCTTCCAAGTTTAAAGAAAACTTTATTATGTTAGCTACATTTCATATGCAGCAATGTATGCCCAAAAACAGCCAAATGCAAACTCATAGTGATCCTTGTTTTTCACTGCAAACTATTTGAATTTTGTTGCATGGGTCACTTAATTTGGAAATATCACAATAACTTTGACTATGAACAAAAAGATAGGCAGTTCACCATGTAGCAAAAGAATGAAGTGTTATTACTAAATAATTTCTGCAAAACCATTTTATAAAGATTGCAGAGCAGCAGGCACGCGTGGGCTGCCATTCCTGCAGTGTAGTGCATGTGTCACTTGCCATGCCGAAGTGAGCAAAGAATGTTTTGTTCATTCTGGCTATGTGGCCACCACGTGACTGCTGCAGTCAGTTCTGCCACTTGACTGGCACTGTGTGCTGCCCAACTAAATAACACAGGCATATTCTTTGCACTGCATCAAGCAGCCTCACACTGGCCTATGCTCTGCAGATAATTGGTCTTCTTTTGTGCACACTGTCTTATTAACTAAGCACACCTGGAAGCCCAGCATACAGTTTTAATCTGTCAGGAAATTTCAAAACTGCCCACACTTTGCTGTAGAGGGGCATTTATTCCAGATGTGGCTGATATTTCAATGTTCCTTCCATTTCATCCCATCCTACCATTTGCTCTGAATAGGAGTTATCTGTGACTGCCTAATCTTTAGAAGTCTCATTTCACCCAGTCATATCATCTTGCTTTTTTGTGATCAAGAAACCTGAGTTTCTGATAGCTTTCGAGTCTTTCACCTTTTGTGTATGTACTGAGTCATTATAATGAGAGGCCATTGTGGGCTGTTGTTATCATATGGAAACAAAAACTGGTAGATATCCGAATGTGTTAATGCAGAATTGATTTACACTGGAAAAAATTAGTTCCAATTTTGGCCACCAGCTGCAAATCTGGCACTATGAATGCAAGAAAGATGTATAGAAATGTTTCTATGTGTAATGGATTAGGAATGGGACATGGGCAGAAAAGGTCAAATAAGTGAGGAAGGCATAATTTTGATTTTATTATTAACTGCTGCCAGCACATTTCGTTCAATTTTAGCACCAGAGATGACAACGAAATGCTATACAGTGACAGAATTATACCTGATGGCAAAAATTGGATCTAATTTTATCCTGATGTAAATTGGTTCCATATTAACACATCAGCATATCTGCCATATGATAATTACAGTCCACAATTAAAGTGAGTAGCAAACTTTAATTACAACCATCCAGTATGGTAGTTTGATGTTGCCTGAAATGACTAATACCAAGTGAGCACACGTGGACCAGCCCACAGAAGGTCTACTATTACTTACACAATTACCACCCACCAAGGGAGTAGCATTAGGATTCATTATCAAAGCATGGAAAAGTCCAGGTACCAGCAAAGTTACCTTACTTTGCAGCAGGAGCCCTAGCTGCAGCTTAGAAGCGAGTTCTGAGAAGCCCAAAAATGAAGGTCCAGCTTTGTATACAGAATGGTAGGGATTCTGGGACCAGCTTAGTTATGAAGGGGTTAGTGTCTTTTGTAGCCTGTGGTGACTCCTGTTGTTGTATTCATGACATGCCTCTGTCACATGCTACAGTGGATCCGTATGGACTGGCCCTGTTTCATTTCCTTCACACTTATAGGATTTAAAGCTCTTTTCCAAAACATCAATTTCTTAAAGTATTATGATGTATTTCCAAAAAAGAGTCTTTGAAGCTAATAATGTTTCTGATCACTATTTGGTACAAAGCAGTTGACACAATTTAATGAAATCAGTGCTATTGGAGTTGGTAGCATGTTAGTCTAGTAATTATGAAATCACTGGTTCAGATTGCTAGTTGCAATTTTTTTTACTTTTTTTTAAACTCTATATTTATTTTAAAATAGGAATATTAATTAATAGGTGTTGGGTATATCAGTAATACTGTGCAATCTTGAGAAGTAAACAGCAATTTTCTTTTCTTTTTGTGATTCACATAGTTTTATCCAATTGTAATTTATCATGAATACTTGTGTTGTCTGCAACTATCAATTAAAAATAAAAGGCTGCAATGGTTACCAACAGGATGGTGTGGGCAAATGGCTCCCTGCTGGAGATGGATGGTGGTACAGATGATGTAGACAGCCAGCTTGCTGCCAAAACCCTTTATTAACCATCCTAAATAAATATAGGACACTGTCTGCAACAGGTGGCAGTTGATGACCACTGGACCAGAGTGTTCTGACTTGAGCATGTCGACGCAGATGTTCAAGAATGGCAGCATACAGCTTTCTGCTACCTCTGCGTTGCTGCAGAAGGTTCTGGCTATGTAGTGTTGGGTTGACCCAGGGATGAATGTCAAGGAATAGGTAGGTGCTCAGACAGAGAACAAAAGTAATGAGGAGCATACATAATAAGTACATAACTCTAGTTTACTTAACTTGACTTCAGAAAGTCTGAATTACTATTTAACAGTTCCATGAAACAGGCAGGTTCATTGTACACCATAACAACAGTGGCTAACTTGTAAGGCTTCGAATGCACTGACAGAACATGATGAACAGACTGGCTGGTGTCAATGTGTCATCTTCTTATTTGGCATGGCATTAACCATGTGTGCTGCAGAATGTGTGTCTCAGAGCCAGCAGTGAATTGGTGGCAGTCATATGAGCTACTGCCAACTTCTTGACATTAACTGGCAGGCATAGTATCAGTAGGATATGACATCTCATACCTCCCCCTCCCCCCCCCACCAAAATGCCTTACCATTGTTGTTACTGGTACTGCCGGAAACAACGGTGGGGGTGGTGAGTTGGCAGGAGCTGAAACTGCAGCCGGCAACAACTTCGGCCTGCACCCCACATTTGTCTTACGAATGGTTGGAAACATGGGCTGAAAAACCAAGCTAAGTCCTGTAATACACTGACAGAGTTCTTTGACAAATCTATCGTAAATGCTAGGACTGCACTCTAGCTTTTATGAGATATTATAAAAGTACACCATCACAGATTTTATAAAATGTCTTTCATAAAAGATATTTAACAAAGATTTTTTACAGTGTAATGTGGGGTGCAGGGTGTACATCCACACCCAGGATGGAACATAATCATCAGTGAAGGCACAGTGACAGTGTGGGGATCCATGTCAGCCAGTGGGGTGGAGGGAGCCCTCTGCACTGCTCATGGCTGGGTCTACAGGTGCTGCAGCGGTGACAACGGTGCTGTGTTGAGGTCCACTGGTTCCGTGTCTGGCACCGGTGGTGTTGCGTCCAAGGGCGGCAAAGGCGTATGAGGCTGTGGGGTCCTCCTGGGCACCAAATCTGCAAATAGAAAACCGGCAGCGGTATCACACAACCACACAAGGAAAGTTAATTCTGGTGGTTCTTTGGCAGCCCAGTGGGACCCTGTAACACAAAACTTTTGTGATAATCTTGTTTCCAGTGCCTGCATCTGCCAAAAACTCTGAAAAATACTAAATCATTCACCTTAAACTTGGGGTGCAGCAGCTGAAGCAGTGCCTTATGGCAATCTCCATGCAAAAGTTGTGCTGATGACTTGCCATTGTGTGGTTGGGAATGGTATGATGAGAGGAAGAGCACTAAAACTAGGTCCCATGTATGGGAAGTGTGAAACTTGTTCAGTTATTGCTTGAATGTTCTGATGAAGTATTTCACTTCACCATTAGATTGAGGCTGGAATGATGCTGTAGTCGTATGCTTGACGCCATCGACGTCACAAAGCTGCTGAAATTCTGTGATGTTAACTGGGGTCCATTGTCAAAACTCACTTGTGATAGACCTTCAATGCAAAAAATCAACAACAGCTTCCTGATAGTGCTAGTAGTTGTGGTGGACTTCTTGGGCACCACAAACAGAAACTTGCTAAAGGTGCCTACCACAATATGCCAATGGGGATTCCAGTAGGGAGCTGCAACGTGTATATGCAGATGATGCAAAGGGGTGCAGGGCTTGGGTCAACCAAAAAATTTTTCATGACAGAGCAGTTTTGTGTGTTGCATGTGCCAGACTTTGTGAAGTCAACTGTTCTATTTGCATGTCCACACCAACCCATGTGCTACGGCACTGTTCAAGCTTCTTAGTGTGTATAATGCCCCAATGGCCTTGATGGAGAGAGTGAAGAATTTCCTTCCAAAGCAAATGTAGCAGTTTGTCCCTATGTGACAGGACAACACCCAGTTGGACTGATAACCTGTGCCCAAGTGTAAGACAAAGGAATCCAACCAGATTTTAAATCTGCTTAATTGCCTGTGACCAGCCGGTGGAGAGGTACTGCAACAAAATCTTGATACTGGGCTCTGCAGTCATTTCCTGAACCATCCCTCTGCAGTCTATAGGAAAACCATCAAGTGTTTCATTGTCCTCAACATCAGTGTGAAAACAAGTATTCTCTGAGGTGCCAAACACTTAATCAGTGCTGACTAAAACTAAACTCCTCCCGAACAGGCCTTGAAGGCCCAATGGTACCAACTGGCCTGGTGGTGGGAAAGAGTGTCTGTATTCAAATGCTTAGCCACAGTTTAATACTCAAATTTAAAAGGAGCAGAGACCAACACTGCACCCTTTGTATGGTGTGTGGTGGGACTGGCTTTGAAGGGCTGAACAATGAGGTGAGAGGCTTGTGGTCTGTTACCAAGTACAATTTTCTACCATACACATATTGGTGGAATCTGGTCACCCCATATGTGTTAGCAAGAGCTTCCTTCTCTATCTGGTAGTACTTGAACTGTGCCTTCTTGATGTGTCTGGACGTGAAGGCAATTGGCCTGTCCAATGATCCAACTCTTTGTGTGGGAACAGTGCCAATTCTGTAAGAGGATGCATCAACCACAAGCACGACTGGCTTTGAAGGATCAAAATGGAACCAAACAAGGAGCCCTCAGTAAAGCATTTTTCAGTTTCTGAAGTGTGACTTGACACACTATAGTACACTCAAACAGAACATTCTTTCATTGAAGATGCAATGGAACTCCAATCTGTGCAGCATTTGGAATGAACCTAATATAATAAGGTAGTTTACCCAACACAGCTTGGAGTTCACTGACATTCATGGAAGCTGGGAGGTTCTGTGTGGCAGTCAAGTGTGACTGCAAAGGGTGATACCCTGATTGTTGAACATACATTCTAAATGTTTAGTCTATTTCTGGATGAAGGACTACTTGTCTTTATTACACTTTAACCCAGCATCTGAGAGCACTTGAAACAATTTCCTGAGATTGGAAAGATGTTCATCAGGAGTACAACCTGAGACTACTGTGTCATCCAAATACTTCACACAAGAAGGAACTGTAGTAGTGAACTGTGACATACAGTGTTGAAAAATTGCAGATGCAGCCACACTGCTGATGGCTGCGGCAGGGCGGGGTCGGTCTGTCATTCTTTTGTCTCCTTTGCTCTCTCTCTCTCTCTCTCTCTCTCTCTCTCTCTGTGTCACTTTCATCGAACAGTTCACCTACCTCTGTATTTCTTCTTTCCGACGTCCCTTCACTCTGCAGTAGTAGATACATACTAGGCAGTGTAAAGCAGTGTTGATGAAACAACTACCTAACACCTACCACACAGAGGCCAGTAACTTGAGTTGCAAATCAGTTCCTGTAAGTTCATTTTCACAAATTTTGGGCGGTAGGAAGCACATGAAACGGCTATCAAGTCTGTATTTAATAATGCAAATGCTCTGTCATTCCAAGTTCACTGTTTATCCGACATATTTCACACGTAAAAGCAGCCAGAATTCCTACAAGTCCGTCCTGATTGATTTTGCAGTCTAACAGTCACTGACCCACCACTATTAGCGAGTTGAACATTTGGTCATTTCAGTGGTCTTCTATGTTAGAAGTGCTTGCCAAAGTATTCCATAAAGAACACGGAATATGCCACGCAGAATTGTCTCTACAACCATAAGATCACACACTTATAAAACTTCAACCAATTAGTTCCAAAACATCACACTTTCCTCAAAATGTCCGTAAATTATATTGTTTTAGTCACAACATGTTCTAAATACAATGATCTCACTAGCTGCTCATTTTACATACTATTTTTGCGGAGACATCTAACATGGTGTTACTCAGAAGCAAGTTAGCAAGCAATTCTCTCACTGCTACTCTCCTCTCTGCCATCTAATTATCTGTGTGTGGGAACTGCTTAGTTCTGATTGGCTGTTGATCTGAATGACCAATCAGAATGATCCTTCCAGATCATTCTCACGGCAAAACTTGCCTTAGCCAACCGCTAATCAGATAGTCATTTCAATTTCTAATATATTGTTTAATAAAAAATAACGGAATGCAAAATATTCTTTAAATTAATATAGAAACTTATTCTGCTTCAGACTTTTATTCTGGCTGCACTCTTACAAAAGCAAGCACACGTCGACATATGTCATCAGGATTGTGGTTGCAACACAATTTTCCCACGGTTGTTTTATAAGGTTTTACCCAAAATATATAGTTAAGGCTAACTGGCTATTGACCTCCTCCTTCTGTGCTGGATGCACACACATTGCTTGAACTCTTATGGGACATGGTAAGATTGTTTGCCATGAGTAATGAGTGTAATGGGCAGGGATGCTACAAATGTAGTGTGTGGACATTAAGTTGGGAATGTGGGTCTCCTGAGGAGTGTGCAAGGGATAAATCCCTGCAGTTGCACTATCCTCTGTGCCCTCGGTGGCTCAGATGGATAGAGCGTCTGCCATGTAAGCAGGGAGAGCTGCTTGGTCACTGAAGATATCTATTCTTTCGGACATGTCTGAAAGAACAGATACCATCTTCATAAAAAGACAGAAGTTAAGTTGATGCCAGGCTGTTGTATGACGGATGGGAAGATGTAGACAAACACCTGTTGGAACAGCCTCGTCACCAGTTATTGGGTCGTCCCAGCGGTGGATGTCAATGAATAGGTGGGTGCTGAGAAAGAGAGCAAAAATAATGAGAAACACACAATATATACGTAACTCTGGTTTACGTAACTTGAGTTCAGCAAGTCTGAATTAAAGTCCAACAGTCTCGTGACACAGGCAGGTTTGTTGCATAAAGTAACAGAATAGGATAGCTAATAAGGCTTCAAATGCAACAATAGAATACTACAAACAGACTTGGCTGGTGTTGGTGTCATGTCTTTGCAAGCTGGCTGTATGGTGGTGCTAGCTTTTCAGCATGGTCTGCCTGGCATGGTATTGACAGGATGGCTGTTTGATGACTAGTGCACAGAAATAGGCAATCTTGCCCCAGTAGGACTAACACGGGTGGAACATGGGCCTTGCTGGCTGGGGAACAGTGGCACCAAGTTAGCTGAATCTCACTGCGTGTCTTGGGCTATGCAGTGTGTAATCTTACCCTCCCACACATCACCAGTAAGTTTTCAGTCTCTTCATAAAAATTGATTCTTTTCATATGCTTCAAGAAGAGTATGATGTACAAATAACTTTTTTTACTTATCATCATTTTCTCGTTGATGGCTGCAGTTCTCACATCCAGGGGTAGATTCTTGAGGCTGAAATTTTTTAACTTTGTGGGTTCCAGATGATACAATAAATAATAATTATGCCTGTTGCATAATTTCTGTTTGAACTTGTTTTTTTATTGTCACATTCTTCTATATCACACTGTCTTTACAATCTCCACTTCCATAAAACAAAAAATTACATTGTTATTGCCAAAATTAAAAACATGTCTGATTCCATCAGAGGCATGCACACCACTACTACATTCTGCAGTTCTAACAATATTCCAGGAGTTTACAAAACAAAAGAGTTTACAAACTTTTTATAAAAAGCCACATGAAATTATTTTAGTTAAACAGCTGAGATAATGTTCACCTGTACAAGATTCGAAAATATTCCTGGTATCGATTATTTCTATTAAAGAAAGGCAAATGTTAGAGGAGGGTGTCCCATTACAGGTGGTAGTCAATGTTTCACCTCCCAGAGACAGTGGGAGTCACTATATTATAAGTCTGGTGCTGGTTGATGCAGACTGGACATTGTATTACTGCCCAGCTCTTCGATGCTGATGGGATGATCATGGAAGGTTTAAATACCACTATCTGGTGCTGACTGTTGTGGAAGGAGCCAAGTTTCTGGGTTGCATCAACTTGGGCAGCTGTTCATCTAGGTGTCATCACTCAGAAGGAGGTTGATGTAAAGCAGTCCAACAGTCAACGATTGCTGTGTCAACAGGTCTTTGTCCACAGCTGCTAGCAGTAATGGTGGCCTAGTTATGTCTCTGGACTTTGGTGGATTATCATCCCATTACAGTTCTTCTCTGCTCCACCAGTTTCCTGCTTAAGAGTACAGCTGCAAAAGTGACGCTGATATGTCTCTCATTGTTTCTACACTTTATTCTACTGCATCAAGCTGGAGTAAACACTTTTTGTGTAACATTTCTCCTTCATGTGTCCTTCATCCCTTTTTCTATTACATGATGTACTCTATCTTACCCATTGGATGCTCAAGCAAGGAGTTTCTGTGTCACCTTTTTTTTTCCTTTTTGCACAACTTTATTTCACTGACTGATGGTGAGTCATTTCTTCACTGGCATCGATATGACTACTATGGACCCACTAGTTAAAGGTAGGTAAGGGTGGGATATGTGCAACTCTGTGTCTGAAGTGGTAGTACAAAATACCTATTATCATCATAACTATGCAGGCAGCTGATGTAGAAGTTCCTGTAGCAATGAATCAGTAGTAATATCATCAGAGTTATGCAGGCAGCTGATGTAGAGGTTCCTATGGTGATGAGTTGGTGACTATGTTTGTCAGATATATTTGCACATGGTTGAGCAGGTGTATCATCATCATACAACTACTCTGTGCAGCTATCATCTGGTGCAGGGAAGGAAGAATGGTAGGGTATATCATGTTACTTAAGTAATTTAAGTTTTTTTTTTGGGCGGGATCTAGAGGGTAGGTCTGGCAGGTAGATTACCGAGTTGTTGGTGTTTAGGGTTGTGGTTCTCTGGAGATGGTGGCTGGCAACCTGGAGGAGGTCCTGAGCTGTAGAATCATTTACCATTTATCAACAACTCTTGCTCCTGCAGTTGTATTTGTTGTGCACCATTGAAATGACCTTGTTCAAAGCTTGTGCAGATGATGACGGCTGATTTTGATATTGAGAATAGCTAATGTGTCCCTACCTTTTGAAAGAACTTAGTTTTACTTGTAATGACCTTCCTGGGATACTCGATCACAGGCTTCTTGCAGTGAAACGGAGTGTAGTCACATGATACAGGGACTGTGTGTATCTATTTTGTGGGGCAGATGTACAAAAACCTGGTTTGACCCTGCAGTAATTCTGCAATGAGTAGTACTTTTTCAAATTATCCATTAACTTAATACCTATAAACTGACCTAGGAAACATCCTTTACAAAGAGTCTTTATCCTTAAATATCAAATATGACACATGCACACAAACAGTTTCATACACTGAGAATCTATTTCCTGTTGCAAGACTGCACCACTACTTCTATAAAAACCACATACTTAACACATTCAGGACAGTGCCCAGATCTCCCTCATGTGCTGACATAGCTAGGACTTCACTGAGGCTCAGGCACTGTGTCGAAAGTGTTAACATTGTGACAAAACAAGTTGTCCACAAGAATAGAATCACCTTCATCATTATTTTCAGAATTACTTGAAAACACCACCACCTTATGCTCCTTTACAGGTTTAATGATATCTCTGTCACTGAACTCATCCTCAGAACTCTAAAAATATCCATTCACACAGTCATCTGGATCTTCAGCCTCACTAGGAACATCTGAATAATCATCGTCAAAAACCTCTAGAAGTATTTTAGATTTGTTAATTTCATTCCATTTTCTGAATGAACCCATATCTGAAAGCAGCATAAACTTCAAGACGAAAATAGTAACTATTTTAAATATCAAAATACAACCAAAATGCCAAATAAGAGAAAAGTACATGAAGGCAGTCAAGTTTTATACATTGACTACTGCTGTAAACACCTAAATATATGAAGTAATTAAAATTTATCATGGCAGATGACATCTACAGATAGCATGTAGAAAATGAGTTATCTCAAGGTCTGTCCATAAAAAGTGCCACATGAACATGAGTAGACTCAGAATCTGTCTGCACTGTGTTAACAAAATTATGAACATACTGCACTGCATAGGATCAATGTTTTCTTACCAAACTAAATTAGACATGCTAAGATTCCACTAACATGACAAACAAAATATCACCCTAAAATTCTTTTAACCTATCATCTAAACAGGAATGTTTTCTGTGAGCCTCTCTCATAAAAGCAGCCAAAACACAGACATAACCATAATGTACAATGTGTCCAGGAGGAATAGTTAATATTCAGGATATGAGAGGAGCAATCATTCAAAGCAAAAAAGTCTAGTAAACATGGGCTCTAAAATGCATACATGAGTGCTATGAGAACTTGTTCAGCTTTGCTGCTGTGAAATACACCTCTTTACTGAACAAGTGCTCAAAGCTTTTAAGGTATGCATATTAGAGCCCATGTTTAGTAGGCTCTTTTGCTTTGAATGATTTTTCCTGTTATTGCAGAATATTGACCATTCCTCCTGGGACACCATGTATACCCATAAATATCCCCAATAACTAATATGAAAACACAAAAAATTTCCTTGCAAGACAACTTCATGGTCTCATTGCTTATGGATGCTTCAGAGTACAGTAGGTACATTCTGATTATGTAGACTTTCCCAACATAATGACTGATGATACTCTTCTTGGATATGCACCCTGACAATGTAGTAATCTTGACACAATATTTCAGTGGATCAACTGGACACCATTTTTGAGGATGCTGATGCCCAGTCTTGCTGGGGCTGAGTTTCCCACAGAACTGGCAGCTCTTTTGTACATCGTGACTGGCCCACTGCATGTGCACAAGCAGCAGCATTGCTATGCTAAGTGCGAGTGAATTAGAAGTGCACCAGTGGAATAAATAGACAATATGATATATCACTAGCAGAACACTAACTAAAATAATCTGTTGGTCAAAATGAAGGAATATGAGAAAGAAAGGTAAAGTAACCAAGTGAAGCAGATGCACCTGCTGATGATACTCTTCTTAGGTATGCTGCTGCATAATGTAGTCATCTTGACACACACTTTTGATGGACCAACTGACCACAATCTTCAGATGAGAATGCTAATGCACAATCTTGCCAGAAATGAGTTTCAGGCACAATTGGTGGCTCCTTTAAACATTGTGGCCAGTCACTGCATCTATATGAGCAGCAGTGCTTCGGCCTTTAGGGACAAGTGAAACAGTAGTTCACCACTAGAAGAAATAAGCATAACAATATATCTGTAGCAGAAACTAATTAAAAGAATTTGTTGGTCAAAACGAAGACTGTTGTTGTTTAATTTCAGATAAAATTGAATTCTATGTATTGCTTAAAAGAAAGCCCTTTTCCCTACTAACAATATTATCAAATAATTGAATCTCAGTACATTTCCTTAGAACATATCGCTAGTAGTGGGAAGTAGGCAGGATCATTTGCATCTCATTATACAACATCTTATGTCCCTCATTAAGGACATTGTTCTGCCACTGCAGATTTCTCTGGCTGGAGCTAATGAGTGTGACTATGGTGTTCTACACATCTGTCCTGAATAGTAGGCTTAGTATGGCCAATATAAGCCATCTCACAATGAATTCTTTTAACCTAGGAATCTTGTGTACTCTGGGTATCCTCAGTCTGAAGGCATCCTTTACTGATTGAAGAAGGGTTCTAATCTTAGCTGATAGCATAAGTAAACTTTTAATTGTATATACTTTTAAAATTCTTGAAATTTTCGAGGATATACCCCCAGCAAAAGGTAAAAAAGCAGCAGATTTACTAGCATCCTCTGATGGTTTCCCCAGGGTCTGAACTGAAGAGCATGACATATTTGTTGGTCAGTATAGCCCCTCCACTTACAAACAACTGTAAGAGGGTCCAATTCCTGTATCAAATTTTCCCCATTGGAAATGGCATAGGCTCTCTTCACCAAAATCTGCAAGACCCTTGTGCACTGGTGTGGTGGATGACAGCTAGTTGCATGGATGTAATGATCAGTATATGTAGGTTAATTATATACACTATTCCCCAAAGTCCCATCATCATTTCTATGAACCAAAACACCAAGAAAGGAAGTTTGTCATCCTTTTCAACTTCTATCTTAAAAATACTAGAATGGAGAAATTATTATGATCTAAAAAAACAATTCAGAGCATCAATCCCATGAGGCCAAACAGTAAAAGTATCATCAATGTATCTCCAAAAAACAGTTAGGTTTAACAAATGAAGTCCTGAGCACCATGTCTTCAGAGTTTTCCATAGGAAGGTTTGTGACTATGAGGGAAGAGTGCTCCCCATAACCACTCTTTGAGTTTGCTCAAAATGTGCATCATTCAATAAGAAATACATCATTACCAATACTTAGTGACATAACTTATTGAATTTATCACCAGTTAACACCAGGGACACTCACAATGGAATACGGGTAAAAAGTAACATAATGTCAAAGCTAACAACTAAGTATGAGGAACAAAGGCACAAAGACTTCAACCATTGGATAAATACCACTGTATTGGAAATGTAGTGGTCACATTTTCCAGCATGGGACTGAGTGCAGAAGACAAATATTTGGCCAAATTGTAGATAGGAGTACCCAAATTTATTAGAATTGGATGAAGAGGGATCTCATGTTTGTGAACCTTAGGTAAACCATATACTCTTGGGGGAACAGCAGCTCCAGGTTAAAGTTTTTTTAGCACCTTATCAGGAAAAGAGCTCTTTTTAGGAAGTGAAAGAGTCTTCCATTTCATTCTTTCTGTAGGATCATTACATAGACTTCAGTATGCTGAGGCCTCCAATAAAAGATCCATTTTAGCCAAATAATCTACATGTAGGAGAAGAACTGTATCGTTGTGTTCATCTGCTAGGATAATAAGTAAATCCTGATCTTCTCTCATGGACCAGATGGTGCTCAATGAAGCTTGTGGTAGACCTTCTGCCTGATTTCCTCCACCCAGTCCTCAGGAAAGTGGGGCATGGCTAGCACAACTGTATAAATGAAATCAGTAATAGTAGAACTCCTTGGTGTGGGAGCAAAATTTAAACCCTTCACTAAGGGGGGGGGGGGGGGGGGGGGGGGAGGCTTCACCTTGGACTGCTGGTTATATGGTTGACAAGGATGGGATTCCTCTTCGTTCAGTTGTGAGCAACCTTGGTGCTCCTACCTACAATTGGCTAAATATTTGGCTTCTGTTCTTAGCACCCACATTGGAAAATATGAACACCACATTTCTAATTCAGTGGCATTTATCTGTTATTTTTGCTTTGATCCTTCAGATTTACTTGTTAGTGTTTGTGTTAGTGTTAGTGTTAGTGTTGGGTGTTGTGTCACTTTTTACTCAAGTTTTTTCTGGTAGAGTTCCTGTTGTTAATTGGTGAGAAACTCGATGATGAAACAATTAAGCTATGCCATCATATGCCGACATTGAAGTAATTCTTATTTAATGATACATATTTTGAGCAAACTTATAAAGCTGCTGGCAGCGTGTGCTACCTGTATCCTAGCAACTGAACTTCTAGTCCTGTCACAGGAAAGCCAAGTATAATGCTACTGCAGAATGTATAATGCCAAATATGACCTTAAAATGCAGTAAGCGTTACCCTCTGGGAGGAATTTTGCTATTTCACCATGCTTTAACCTAGTGGACAGAGGGAATCAAACCTAAATTTCACAAGGGTGGCAATTAGTAGAAAGCAGAAAGACTATAATTTAGAAAATAATGAAAGCAGTGAAAATTTACGTAAAAGAAACAAAAAATGCTCACCAGCCTAATTAGGCATAATAATGTGCAAACATTATTCTCAATGGATTTATATATACTCTTGAAAAAGGAACTTCCATTAATTCTTTCTTAGTTAAGTGTAATGAACACCTATAGTGACCAGACAAACTACACAGTGGGTAGCAGTAGTTATCAACAGCATAGGTTAGCAATCATAGAAATGTAATGGAAACGTTACCCCTGTTAACTACAATCATCACTTCAACCTTTGATCAATTCAGCACAAAAATTTTTTCCCAAAGACAACATGAGACTAAGTAGTACCTGACAAGAGTTCAAGTTTAACTAACATACATATACACATCACAAATGCAATAATACGACACTGAAATAACACATTTCATATCCACACCACAGTGGCAATGTTTCAGATTCATTTACAAAATCCAGATTCAATTTGACTTTCCCCTGCTAGTAAAGATTAAAGTGGGGGCCCCTAAACTGACTCTTTCTTTATAAGTAATTATGCTCACATTTCAGAAACACTTTGCATCACATAAATGCTGAACTACAACTCCACTTAAGATTACTTAGCCCTCAATGCTTTAAAAAATTTACGCTAGCATTATTTTTATTATGCTTTGAAAATAAATTCAAGTTAAGTTTCATACAGGATCCAATTTAAGTGCCTCATGACACCACTTGTGAAGCAAGTGATTCCAGCTAACCACATTTATGTTCATTAGTGCTAAACTTTGGCATTTTCAAATTAAAGCAGCTCATACCAAATTAAAACTTTTCATCAGTTAAATAGTATGTGCCTCTTTCTTTATCTGCGAAACAAATGATGTAACTACCAACATTTCTACGCTTTAAAACTTAACTTAGGCACATTTAAAGGGAAACAAAATTAACATTTCTTCATAATTAGGATACTCAGTTTTTAGCACTATTAGGATAGGACCCTACTTGGTATCATGAAGAGGGCAGTTTAAAGTTTAGACACTTATTTTGCAACACTGTTTATTATTGCAAAAGTACACACAAACAGACTGGTTCATACTGACATACATATCTGTTTTCCAAAGTTGTTGAAGCAGTTGCGCAATAGTGGTGGCAAGCACGTGGTGGCTATCCTGGCGGTTTTAAGCTCTATTTAAATCTTATCGGTGAAGTAATTATCATCTTTAGAGCCTTTCCAAATAAGAGAGCACCCTTTTACAGCTGAAACCATATCTGAGGCCATTCCATTATGGATTTAGTTACAGAACGCCTCACTTGGCACCTGCAGCGTTGACTATGTGACTGCTGGCCACTGACTGCCTAATGTGCTCTCTCTCTTGCCGCTCAGACAGACTGCCACTTCCACCTTTTCTTGTGAGCCAAGCGCCTTCCGTAATGGAGGGGGTTCCCTATGCCTTTTAAGTTACATCATATAATTTCCAAAAGTATGAACCAGTTTTTTACATACAATTTTGTTTTTACAAAGATACATATTTTATAAAATTCCATTATTTAAGCACACTATTAAGTTAAACAAATTATACATCATAAAGTTCCATTTACCTCCAACAATTCAAAGATCTTAACTCCTACAGAATAAACACTCCATAGTTATATACACTTGATTACACTATACTAACTACTCATAATCGATAATGGTGTTACAAACTGATGGAGTGACTACGGGGAACCCTCTTTCCCCTATAGTCTCTAGTTTTTTTATGGAAGACTTTGAAGACATGGCACTCCGGACATCAGTTCTTAAATGCATCTGTTTTTGGAGATGCATTGATGATACTTTTATGGTTTGGCCTCATGGGACTGATACTTTGAATCATTTTGTAGACCACTGCAATTGTCTCCAACCTAGTATCAAATTTGGCAGAACATTGTCTTAATGAGGATATAAGACACTGAGTAAATGAGATGCAAATGATCACTCGTGCTTC
The DNA here is from genome assembly GCF_021461385.2 of Schistocerca piceifrons. Taxonomy (NCBI): domain Eukaryota; kingdom Metazoa; phylum Arthropoda; class Insecta; order Orthoptera; family Acrididae; genus Schistocerca; species Schistocerca piceifrons. The sequence continues at coordinate 480,555,098 of NC_060139.1, forward strand.
CCACTGCTGGGGATGTGTTCTAAAGTAATGTACTGAAATTTGATTCTCTGATAACATTATTAATAGGGATAAGGTTTCCCTTTAAGTAAGATTTGAAATCTATTTCTATCTGATATTAAACAACAAAAGTCTTCCTTTTGATCAACAGATTTTTTAAATTAGTCTTCCGCTAGTGATATAATGTTTTTCTTGTTTCTTCCACCTGTATGCAGCTAATTCACTTGCGCTTGAGGGCAGCAGTGCCACTGCTCATAAAGGTGTGGTCAGCTGGCCACAGTGTATAAAGGAGCCACTGATTCTGTTTGAAACTTAGTTCTAGCAAGATTGTGCATCAGCATACTCATCTGAAGCTGGTGGTCAGTTGGTCCATTAAAATATTATGTCAAGATGACTACATTGTCCAGCTACATATCTGAGAAAAGCATCATCAGTATGATTGTCCTGCTTCACTTGCTTGGTTTTACCTTTCTTTCTCATATTTCCTGCAACCACTTCCCTCCCCTTCTGGTAGGAGGTGCCAGTGTTTAAGACAGTGCTTCCAGTTCACCCTGAAATGGATGGATTTTTCCTAATTGCACCACTGTGCTTCAGATCAGTAACTGCAGTTTGAGGTTAACCAGGGGGATCATTTCAACTACCTGTTCATTTCATGTACCTGATAAGATCCTCCATAAAGCAAAATGAGCTTTTAAGTTTTTACTTTTGGCACATAAGGATATGATAACTTCACCCTCTGTCCGATGTGATTCTTGTGCAATTTTGCTTTTCTGTTATGGGTGCCTTCCTGCTGTTCTAGATGCTTTGTTTTTATCTTTTCAAAATGGCTCCAGATACTTTTTAATCTTTTAGTAAAATTTCACAGAGGATAAGTTTGCATGACTGGGAAAGGGGGGAGGGCATTTTTTGGTCAAAACAACCTCATACAGTGATAAGCCCATATTTTTGTGGATCTTTGAATGATATTCTGCTACTGCATATGGTAGAAGAGTGTCCAAAGCATCATAGCCACTATTTATGTAATAACATAGCATTTTTACTATCTTTCAGTGTACGCTTCCCATCCGTCAACTTGATTTCAGGTGTATGGCTTTAGTTTATAATTTCTTCATGTGTATTAGTTGAGACACTTGCTTGAACAAGTGAGTGCTGTGGTCAGTTATTCTGTTTCTGGTGTTACCAATTTCAATAACCATCACTTAACCATATCCTGTGTCACCGCTTCTGCCTGTTGATTTGGTATGGTGCTCATGGCCAAAAAATGCAATACATTGTGGCATCGATAGGTCACATCAACCACACAAATTACAATCTTTGGAATATTAACTGCTCTGACGAGCCGCCGTGTTTAATCCAGTCTGCCTTTTTACTTCATGCAGTGTTCATGTGTATCAGTCTTTATGGTAAAATAAATGTGTGTATAGAAAACTTGGGAGCTGTTTATTACATATATTATGATCTGCATCCAGAATCCCATAACATGATCAATTGTAGTTGACACACATTGATTCCTTGATGGCATTTGTGCAAAAGGACCAAGAATGTCGATTCTGATAATTTAGAGTGACCTGTCTGCCTCAGGTAACCTTTTTAATCAGATTCACTGACAACTCAGCTCTGTTCTTTGAGCACATGAAATGCAGTTCCTTGCATAACTATCTAAATCTTACTTCTTCAGCTGCCACTACATGGCAGTCTATGCCACATTGACCACTATGCTCTGCCAAATGGAAATGTGAGCTGTCTCAATACTTTTTTCTGCATACTTGCTGGCACAATTACGCAGTAGCCACACCCTCTTTGCTTTTACAAGACTTCTTTGTCAGAGTTGAATTGTGCTTGCCTCATGAACTGCTAACAAACTGGGTCAGCAGCCCAAGCTCTGTGCCATTCTTCCATGCTTACTCCTGTACATTCTATGTTGTGGGCTTTGTGACTAAGTCCGTCTACATTTCCTTGAGATTTCCCTGAATAATGTACAACATCAAAATCAAATTTTCTTAACCATGTAGCCCAGAGGATCAAATGACTCTTTGGATCTTTATAGTCCCAGATGCCATTTCAGTGCTGTGTGATAAACTACAACCTTACAACATTGCCCATACAGAGAAAAACAGAAACAGGCAGTGCTAAAAATTAGCATGAGCAGTTCCTTTTAGTAGTTGAATAGTTCTTCTCAACCTTATTGAGCAATCTAGAAGCATAGATTAGTGGATGGTCTTTCCTGTCTACCTGGAGCATGGTTATTAGAGTCACATGGCAATATAAACTGTTTTCGAATGCCAGGAAAAGTGAGGATGAGACTGGTGCTCAATAACTCTTTTAATCATCAAATGCTGCTTTGCAATTTGGAAGCTAGTGAAACTTTACCCATTTCTTTAATAAATGCATAAGGGACCTTGTTAAATAAGCAAATTTTGGAAAAACTATCTATAGAAATTAGTGACCCTGTGGTATGACTATTCCTGTGCTAAGCACTGGGAAACACCATAAGGATTGCACACGTGGGTTGGTTCATAAACCATGCTGGCTGATAATATAACCTAAGTAGTGGACCTTGTGTAATATGAAGCAACACTTTCCTAAACTAAAGGTCAGGCTTGACACATGCAACCAATGAAAGACCTCTCATAGATGCACTACATATTCCTGGATGCTCTTGGAGAATACAATGATATCATTGAGGTAGACCCTGTATTGTTTTGATTTTAGACCCCATAGCACCTTCTCTAATGATTACTGGAAAGCCGCTGGTGCATTTACAAATGAAGCGGTATCCAACAATACTTGCACTGACCAAATGGAACAGAAAACATTGTTTTATGTTGACCCTCTGGTGCTACTTCCAATTTGTGGTATCCACTTTGTAAATCCATGATGGTAAAACAATGGTATAACCCCTGACTCCAGCATCCATACCCATCTTTTGATTTAAAAATCTGTAGTCACAGCAGAATCTGTAGGACTGCTTACCATCTGAGGGCTTTTTTTTTGGAAAAATAACAACAGGTGTTGATCGCGGATTGGTGCTTTCTTCTGTAATTCTGTCAATGAATTGTTGATCAGTAAACTCCTCCTTCACTGCTTGTAGATGGAGCAGGTCTCTCTCTCTCTCTCTCTCTCTCTCTCTCTCTCTCTCTCTCTCTCTCTCTTTAAATACAAACAGCAAAACTCTACCATCTGGTGAGCAACATGTATGAGACAGGCAAAATACCCTCAGACTTCAAGAAGAATATAATAATTCCAATCCCAAAGAACACAGGTGTTGACAGATGTGAAAATTACCGAACTATCAGTTTAATCAGCCACAGCTGCAAAATACTAACGCAAATTCTTTACAGACGAATGGAAAAATTGATAGAAGCCAACCTCGGGGAAGATCAATGTGGATTCCGTAGAAATGTTGGAACACGTGAGGGAATACCGACCCTATGACTTATCTTAGAAGAAAGATTAAGGAAAGACAAACCTATGTTTCTAGCTTCTGTAGACTTAGAGAAAGCTTTTGACAATGTTGATTGGAATACTCTCATTAAAATTCTTAAGGTGGCAGGGGTAAAATACAGGGAGCGAAAGGCTATTTACAATTTGTACAGAAACCAGATGGTAGTTATAAGAGTCGAGGGACATGAAAGGGAAGCAGTGGTTGGGAAGGGAGTGAGACAGGGTTGTAGCCTATCCCCGATGTTATTCAATCTGTATATTGAGCAAGCAATAAAGGAAACAAAAGCAAAGTTTGGAGTAGGTATTAAAATCCATGGAGAGGAAATAAAAACTTTGAGGTTCGCCGATGACATTGTAATTCTGTCAGAGACAGCAAAGGACTTGGAAGAGCAGTTGAACGGAATGGACAGTGTCTTGAATAGAGGGTATAAGATGAACATCAACAAAAGCAAAACGAGGATAATGGAATGTAGTCAAATTAAGTCGGGTGATGCTGAGGGAATTAGATTAGGAAATGAGACACTTAAAGCAGTAAAGGAGTTTTGCTATTTGGGGAACAAAATAACTGATGATGGTCTAAATAGAAAGGATATAAAATGCAGACTGGCAATGGCAATAAAAACGTTTCTGAAGAAGAGAAATTTGTTAACATTGAGTATAGATTTAAATGTCAGGAAGTCGTTTCTGAAAGTATTTGTATGGAGTGTAGCCATGTATGGAAGTGAAACGTGGACGATAAATGGTTTAGACAAGAAGAGAATAGAAGCTTTCGAAATGTGGTGCTACAGAAGAATGCTGAAGATTAGATGGGTAGATCACATAACTAATGAGGAGGTATTGAATAGAATGGGGGAGAAGAGGAGCTTGTGGCACAACTTGACTAGAAGAAGGGATCGGTTGGTAGGACATGTCCTGAGACATCGAGGGATCACCAATTTAGTATTGGAGGGCAGCGGGGAGGGTAAAAATTGTAGAGGGAGACCAAGAGATGAATACATTAAGCAGATTCAGAAGGATGTAGGCTGCAGTAGGTACTGGGAGATGAAGAAGCTTGCACAGGATAGAGTAGCATAGAGAGCTGCATCAAACCAGTCTCAGGACTGAAGACCACAACAACAACAACAACATACAAGCAGCTTCTTCCCAGTGGGAATTCCATGCTGCACTAGTGGCATAGCTGGAAATGGTCCAGATGAGTTCACTGATTCCATGTATTCCTTCAATAACCTCTCCCTGTCTGTTCTACCACATCCTTACACATGTGATACTTTGACTGTAATTAAATCGACAGACTGTCACAGTTTGAAATCTCTAACACTTTTAAGTTAGTTATCAGGTCACCTTTTGATCAGGTCACCTCTTCCACACCAAAAGTGCCTCCCCTGACAGGCACCACTTGCATTCTGCCAGTCACCTGCACAAAGGATCAGAGTCATATGAAACAATGTGCCTGATGCAAAATCCTCATTTTGTTGGATAAATTATTCATCAGCAGATCTGCTCCCACATTTTTCCATAGCAGCCTCCCTGTACTATTTGGTATTGTGCCCCATAATTATAGTTTTAGAGACCATGTAGACAATTTAATTGTCTTACCTGATTTCCCAGGTTTTCCTTGCAACAATTCAGCTCTTTGAGCAGGAAAACTGAACTGGAATGATGTACCACCCAGCTCTACTATGTACTGTTGTAGATAGATTTTGATGTGATGTTTAACCAGGAAGTCTAGAGTAAGAATGATGTTGTAGCTTATGTTATGTTAGGGAGAACTTCCACACAAACCCAGAAACCTCTCGTTCCCACTCAGAAACACATCATTAATGAACCATGTGAGTTAACACTATTATCACCCACACCACTTAGGTTACAATAGAGTTGGTTCAAAAATTTATGGCACCAAATACACTCTGACTCACTATGGATACCTATGATCTTTTTAAACCGTCAGTTAGACAAATGTCTGCACTAATTTCACATAGTGTGTGATGTTCACCTGCTTTATTTCTTCATTGATAGTCCTTGGTGTTGATGTTCACAACCCCCCCCCCCCCCTCCATTATTACAGCCGGTTCACTATTGCTAAATGTTGATAAGCCTCATTAATAGGTTGCAGGCAACATCAGCATACTGCTACAATACTTTATGTTGAACATCTGTGAGCAGTAAAATCCTAAACACACGGTTCACAGTTCTTACAGGATAATATGGTACATGTGACACTATTTTTCAACTAAATTAAACAGACATTGTCATTAAATTTTCTAACACACAGCCTATTTGTGTTACACTTATTCCACTGTTAAGATGATGCATTGTTGTTAATCCAACCAATACATGTTCCACGCCTGAAAATCAGCCTTGGGACCAAAAATTGGTCATTTACATATCCTCACAATAACAGGCACTGAAACTATACATTGTTTGATGTTTAAGTTACAGAAATTAAAATTAAAACATAACCCATTTAATTAACTGAATACACAAAAAAATTCCTTCTTTTTAACAGTTCCTTCTACCACAAATATTAGGCGAAATTATTGGTTTAAATAATAAAATTAACAATATAGTCATACAAAGAATATGTTTGACAAACTTGGTAATTATTTTGAAATTATTTAAGGGCTAGCTTTGCTAATATGTTTTCGTATGGAGCCAAATAAATACTGTGAGAATCCTAGTAGTTCTTCTTCTAAATGTTTGTAATTAGTACAGAATTTATATTTGTTTATAAGTCAACAACAGAATCTGTCACAAAACATTTATTGATTTCGCCCTATAATGCTCTGTAGCAAAATATATTAACTAGGAATAGTCAAAATAAATTAGGAAACTAATTACATACACAAAAATAAGCACAAAATTAGACCTGGTGCTATATTCATTAAGATTGAGGGCCAACCTTTCTCTTTTATGGAGACGCAGATGATACTCATGAATGTTAATGGTAATTAGGCAAAAGTAAAAATAAAATGAATTTAAGGAGGCAGATGGCAAAACAAGAGAGGAAGTAAAGAGATCCCAGCTTGCTTTGTCACAAATGGTGTTCCTTAGTCACACTTACTAGGAGCCTTTTGCTGTGGACACACCACTCCCTGTCTCATTTAACATGGGGCATGAGTGTTACTCTGATTCCACCTTCCATGTGCTTGCAGACATTTTCAAACATAGTGCCCCACCTGTTTGCATCTGTGACACTTTGACTGGCTTCCCACAAAACCACTTATGTGGCTCAGAGAGCCACATGTATAACATATGACCTATATATTAAAAACTACTCATTTCTCTCCCAGCCTAGTCACTGATTCAATTTCAGCCAAAGCTGCCACGTTTGCTACTGCTTCATTCAATGTTTTCAAGAATTCCATTGCACACTTTTCATAACATGTCAGCCGATAGATCACACAAAAATGAATTATGTTCTTGTTCTGCTGCCTGCAAAATGGTCCTATAGGCATGATCATCATCTGTCTGTTTCATTCACATCAATATTGATTTTCCTGATATTGTCTACTAAACTTTCTACCAATTGCCCTTGTTTTTGAACTATACCATTTAATTGTTTCTAATAATACCTACAAGTATTATTTCTTCTGTGGCAACTCGCTAATCCTTCCTGAAAGTCCATAAAGGACTGAGTATCCTATAACTTCTCATTGTGAATTACATATGTTCTATTATCCTCTTCTAATTTTAAATTAGGAATGCTCAACAACTGTTCACTACTGTAGTTTCCTAACTCTGTGGCTGTATGCAGACTATCAAAGAAGACAAAATCATCTTTCTCAGATTTATCAGGAAATGGGGCTACCAGTGAGGCAGTACTAGCATCAAGGATGGGTAGAGACACTCTAATAGTTGACCATTCCCTTCTTTCATCATTTAAATGATTTATTTCGCTATTCAAAGCTTCATTATCAGCTTGAACTTAAGCTATGTCATCCAGCAAATGACGCATTGTTTCCTGGGTTGTCCCTCTAGTATTGACAGATGTTTTGTTTACTGCCACTATCACAAACATACTATAAACCCAAACAGAAAAGAAAGGAAAGGAAAGGAAAAGAAAGGAAAGGAAAGAATATAACCAGACAGGCCCAAAAATTTGAAGTCAGCACTTTCTTGAATTATTGTGCTAACTGTCACTGTTCGTGCAACCTTTTCATTCCTGCCCACCGTTGGTCCCCTGTTACAACCTCCAGCATTTCTTCTGACACTAAATGTAATGGGTACTAATTGCAAGTGTGGGTGAGTGGCTCCCTGTCAGAGGTGGGTGTAGGTGTAAGTTATGTAGACAGCTAACTTCTTGCTGAAGCCCATTATAAACGGTCATCAACCAATGCAGTGTGTCTGTAGCAGGCAATGACACTCAGACCCAAGTGATATTTACACACCAACACAGGTATTCTTTGAGGATGGCAATGCACAGCTTTCTGCTGCCTCTGTATTGTGGCAGATGATGCTGAATACGGTGGGGCAGCAGAATGATGACTGGCACCTGGAGAGAGGCAGGATTACCCCATGGGATTGATCCAGTTGTTGAACATGGATCTTGCAGGCTGGGGAGCTGTGGTGGCAAGGCAGCTGTTCTTGGACCATGTGGTGATGCCAGGACAGCTGGCTCCCAAGAGACCAGGCAGTCATTGGTCAGTGGTTCACATCCTGGAGATGGCAGTGATGGCCGCATCATGGGTACAATAATGGCTAGCGTAGACTGGACATTATATGACTGCCCAGCTGTTTGGTGCTGCTTTTGGGGAGGGGGGTAAATATTGCTGTCTAGTACTGACTATTGTGGAAGCAGTCGTGTTTCTTGGTTGTGTTGAAACATCTTGAACAAAGCCAGTATTCTATGTGTGGGTGACATCACTTGGAAAGAGGTAGGTGTGAAAGTGACCCATCCACAAAGGGTTGTTATGTCAACAGGCCTTCTTCTGTGAATGCTGGGGGCAATTATGGCCTGGTATGGAGATAGAAAACAGCTACAGAACCTCTGGATCTTCAGCAAATGCAGGTGTCTCACCCAGAGAGAAGCCAAACAAACTGCTAAAAAATAGTCTTAATGTGGCTTAGGGCTGCAGTGGTGGAGGTGGTCTTGGCAGGAAGACTTGTCAAGGCTACCCTTTCTGAGGATGCATGTGATGATGAGGGCAGAACTGGCTGTGGTGAGAAGTGGAGAAAAGATGAAGGCTGGTAAAAAGCTGGGGGCCGTAAAAGACCTTGGTGGGACTTCTTCCATTAATAGGCATTGTTCTGAGAGAACTTAAAAATATGATTAATGCAGCTTCTGTGGATGCTTCTGAGGCTTGAAGATGTGTACCAAACTCTTTTCCTTTCCATTATAAGCTCAATAGAGAGGTACAGAAGTGAAATAATGTTCCTGGTAGGAATCCTGGAATAGCTTGGATACAAATTGTGGACCATTATCAGAAACCAAAGTTCATAGTAATCTTTCAGTGGTGAAGATCTCTGAGAAGGGCCTGATAGTGCCATCCCTGTGAAGAGGGGATTTATGAAATACAGATAGTTATACCACATTGACAAAAATAAGCTACACTCCTGGAAATGGAAAAAAGAACACATTGACACCGGTGTGTCAGACCCACCATACTTGCTCCGGACACTGCGAGAGGGCTGTACAAGCAATGATCACACGCACAGCACAGCGGACACACCAGGAACCGCGGTGTTGGCCGTCGAATGGTGCTAGCTGCGCAGCATTTGTGCACCGCCGCCGTCAGTGTCAGCCAGTTTGCCGTGGCATACGGAGCTCCATCGCAGTCTTTAACACTGGTAGCATGCCACGACAGCGTGGACGTGAACCGTATGTGCAGTTGACGGACTTTGAGCGAGGGCGTATAGTGGGCATGCGGGAGGCCGGGTGGACGTACCGCCGAATTGCTCAACACATGGGGCGTGAGGTCTCCACAGTACATCGATGTTGTCGCCAGTGGTCGGCGGAAGGTGCACGTGCCCGTCGACCTGGGACCGGACCGCAGCGACGCACGGATGCACGCCAAGGCCGTAGGATCCTACGCAGTGCCGTAGGGGACCGCACCGCCACTTCCCAGCAAATTAGGGACACTGTTGCTCCTGGGGTATCGGCGAGGACCATTCGCAACCGTCTCCATGAAGCTGGGCTACGGTCCCGCACACCGTTAGGCCGTCTTCCGCTCACGCCCCAACATCGTGCAGCCCGCCTCCAGTGGTGTCGCGACAGGCGTGAATGGAGGGACGAATGGAGACGTGTCGTCTTCAGCGATGAGAGTCGCTTCTGCCTTGGTGCCAATGATGGTCGTATGAGTGTTTGGCGCCGTGCAGGTGAGCGCCACAATCAGGACTGCATACGACCGAGGCACACAGGGCCAACACCCGGCATCATGGTGTGGGGAGCGATCTCCTACACTGGCCGTACACCACTGGTGATCGTCGAGGGGACACTGAATAGTGCACGGTACATCCAAACCGTCATCTAACCCATCGTTCTACCATTCCTAGACCAGCAAGGGAACTTGCTGTTCCAACAGGGCAATGCACGTCCGCATGTATTCCGTGCCACCCAACGTGCTCTAGAAGGTGTAAGTCAACTACCCTGGCCAGCAAGATCTCCGGATCTGTCCCCCATTGAGCATGTTTGGGACTGGATGAAGCGTCGTCTCACGCGGTCTGCACGTCCAGCACGAACGCTGGTCCAACTGAGGCGCCAGGTGGAAATGGCATGGCAAGCCGTTCCACAGGACTACATCCAGCATCTCTACGATCGTCTCCATGGGAGAATAGCAGCCTGCTTTGCTGCGAAAGGTGGATATACACTGTACTAGTACCGACATTGTGCATGCTCTGTTGCCTGTGTCTATGTGCCTGTGGTTCTGTCAGTGTGATCATGTGATGTATCTGACCCCAGGAATGTGTCAATAAAGTTTCCCCTTCCTGGGACAATGAATTCACGGTGTTCTTATTTCAATTTCCAGGAGTGTATATGGAACAAAGGAAAAATTTTATGAAGTCAACATGGATGCACTGCCAAGGTTGCAGGGTTGTGGGATGTAGTGAAAGTGTGCAAGGGGAGGGGGAGGGGGGGGGTGTCAATCAAATGACAATGAGACAGTTGTTAAAAAAAGGAAGTAAACTGTTTGTTGTTTCAAAAGTAATCGCCATAACCTTAGTACATTTATCACACTGTGTGACAAAATGGTAAATGCCTTCATGGAAAAATGATTGCAGTTGCCTAGAAGGTCATGACCATAACCAGGCATGGATCTTTTTATCCATAGCAAATTGAGTCATTTATGTCTTTCCCCATAGCTCCAAAAATATGGAAGTGGTATGGAGAGAGATTGGGACTGTGTGGATGATGAGTAAGTGCTACCCATCAAAACTTCTGTAGCATAGTCAAAATAACCTTGCCAACAAGTGGGTAGGAATTATCCTGAAACAAAATGATGCTGTTCATCAGCATACCTGGGTGTTTGGACTCGATGGCACACTTCAATTTTTGCAAAGTTTCCATCTACTCATGTGCATTAATTCTAGTGTATTTTTCAGAAAGTTGATCAGTGGTAGTCTCTTGAGTCAAAGAAAAAGGTCATCATGTCTTTGCTGGAGCTGATGTGCACTGCTTTGGTTTTTTTCAGTAGGGGTGAGTCCATGTACTCCCATTTTGGTTCTGATGCTTGCTCTCTGCCTCAAAATGATGACACTATATTTCATCTTCCATGATAATAAAAGACAGGAAACAATATTCTCCATTACGATACCATTCCAAATGCTGCAGTGATGTCAAATTTCTGTTCAACTTCTGCAATTTCTTCATACTGGGGGGAACTCAATGTGCACAGATTTTCTGAAACTTCAGATGCTCTATAATAATGGCATTACTGGTACCATGACTCTTGCACAACATGAACTGAATATTTTCCACCATCAGTCATTGCTGATGGCAGCATCCACTGCAGTAGCGACAGACGTGTAATGACACAATGAGACTGTCCTGGGTGACTGCTGTCTTTCAATGACACCAGAGCTTCTCCAAATTGTTTATTCCATGCCAACATACTTGCACATGACATACTGTGTTCACCACACACGGCAAACACTGGGCATGAAGTTTACTTCCTGACACTCCTTCTGCAGTCAAAAACTGCACTACACCTTACCGTTCTTCTTCTCTAGCCTCCACAGTGAAGTTGGACACACAGGTGACTCACTGGACTCATAGCGAATATGTCTAACAGACAAATGGCACAGTGGTGAACATTTGTGCTGTTCCTTCCTGATTCCAAATAGAGAACACTTCTTTACACATACCTACCTGCATTACCAATGTCTGCACCATGCTTGTTATTATAGACTGTCTCATTTTCATTTAACTGCCTCTTATATGTCGTGCAGTGGCTTCGTGCTCTGCACAGGTTGTGCAGCTACAGACTGGGGCTTCTACATGTACACTGAATGCTGGCCAAGAGACATGCCAATGACTTCTTCTTTGTGTCATTACCCAGTGATTGTGATGTATTAATATCAGAAAATTCTGCTGATGCATGCCATTATTTTTGTATGGAGGATGATGGCATCTGTGTGTCCCAGTTGATGCTATAGGTTGTAATATTTGCATACTTATGCAGACAGTGATGCTTGCAAATGACCAGGCAGACTGTGCCATAAGTAGGTGTGGACTTGCTGGAGAAAAGGACACTTTTTGATGGCTTCCATGATTTGAGATTCTGTAATAAGGCAGTTTTTAGCCACATCTTGGATTGCTGTGACAGTGTGGAAACAAGCATTGGCAGTGTTACAATAATGTGGAGATCACTCAAAGGTTAACTGCAGTAAGGTGTCTATGTTAGTGTTAGGAGGCTGGCGTATCTACGTATATATATATTTTGTACTGCAGTGTGTGTTTAACATCTGTGCTCATACCCACATAAAAAGACTCCAAATACAGAACAGTACCCTGAAATTGGTTGCAGTAATATCTTGTATATGATTTTTCTTATTATGCTCTGCTGTTTCCCAGAACCATTCCAATAATTTTTTCCATTATACTTCCCTAATACTGATTTTATGTTTGTTCAACTTCATATACCTTCTTAGTTTTATCACCTAAATATTCACATAACCCAGCTGTTTATCATCAATCTTGTAATCAGATACAATTGGGCTCTTTCTCGTTTTCATAGGCATTATCTTCCATGTATCAACATTTAAAGAGAGCTGCCATTCATTAGAACATGTAGAAATATTGTCCAAATCATTCTCATTTCCTTATGAGTGCGATATGATAACACGTTCCTGTAGACAACAGCATCATCAACAAACAATTTGATAGAGCTGCTGACCTATGAATAAAGTTATGCTGTGATTTGTACATGTGGTTTTTTTTCTGAATCTACGCTGATTCCTTTAGAGTAGCTTTTCATCTTTCAGGGACATTGTAATATGTGAGCTTAGAATCTGCTCTAAGATCTTGGAATACATGGAAATCAGTGATATTGGTCTGTAGTTCTGTGCATCTGATTTTTTACCCTTCTTATAAAATGCAGTGACTTCCAGCCTTTTCCACTCATATGGAACTGTTCATTGTGCAAGAAATTGTTCAAAATATCAACTAGGAAAGGGAATAATTCTGCAGCATACGCCAGGTAAAACTAAATGATATTCCATTGGATCTTCAAGTACTCTTAATGGTTTTCTTTCAATATAGGAGGTGCTGATATCAGTATCTCTCCTTTGTCATTCTGCACTGTGGCCAAACATTAGTATGGTGACATTCTGATGCTCAAATAATTTTTAAATATAGAATTTAGTATTTCTGCCTGATGTCATCAGTTTCAACTTAAGACAGACCAGCAAGACACTGAATAGAAGACTGGGATCCAGTCATTGAATTAATTTATTACCATAATTATCTAGAATTTTCTGAAAGATCTTTCACTATGAACAGACTGTGAAAATTATTGTAAGCTTTACACACGAACATCTTATGGATTCACAGCTTGATATTATGTTTTGTCTGTCAGTTTCCCTGCTGTCTCATTTGCCAGAATGTATTAATCTCAGTTTCTGCACAATTTCTGAACTGGTATGATTAAGCAATGATAAACTGTTACAGTGGATCATACTCTCTGCCATGCACTTCATGGTGGTTTGCACAGTGTGCATGTAGATGCGGATATAGAACTGATTCCTTGCCCCCTTTTATTACTTACTTTACTGGATACATGTTTATCATGGTTTTAATGTCTTTCAACTCTAATCCCAATCATTCTGCATTCCCCATATGAATAAATGTTCTCACTTCATTCTTTAAGGTAGCTGATAGCGATTTTCAGTTTGACCAAACTCAAAAACTCACCTAGCTTTCTTGGTGACCTTACTGCCTTTGGTGCCACTTGTTCCAGTAACAGAATCAAGGTTACTAATCCTCCTCTCATTGGCAATAATGTTGAAAACCTTCCTGCCAGATTAGAACTGTGTGCCAGACTGAGACTCAAACTCAGAACCTTTGCCTTTCAGGGGCAAGTGCTCTACCATCTGAGCTACCCAAGCATGACTCTCACCCTGTCCTCACAGCTTTACTTCTGCCAGTACCTCGTCTCCTACCTTTCAAACTTTACAGAAGCTCTCCTGCAAAACTTGCAGAACCAGCACTCCTGAAAGAAAGAATATTGCGGAGACATGGCTTAGCCACAGCCTGGGGGATGTTTCCAGAATGGGATTTTCACTCTGCTGTGGAGTGTGCACTGATATGAAAACTGAGTGCTGGACCGAGACTCAAACTCAGGACCTTTGCCTTTCACGGGCAAGTGCTCTACCATCTGGAAGGTAGGAGACGAGGTACTGGCAGAAGTAAAGCTGTGAGGATGGGGCATGAGTCGTGCTTGGGTAGCTCAGTTGGTAGAACACTTGCCTGCGAAAGGCAAAGGTCCTGAGTTCGAGTCTTGGTCCGGCACACAGTTTTAATCTGCCAGGAAGTTTCATATCAGCGCACACTCTGCTGCAGTGTGAAAATCTCATTCTGGAATGTTGAAAAAGTTGGTTTTGTTTGTAGTCAGGAGATCTAAAATGTTACTTTTGCATATGTGTTACCAGACTACTTATTAGAGCCAGTTTTGAGACAATATATTCGCTATTACCTCAGAAGATTGTTTCTCATTACTGATGATAACATATGCTTAGTTTTTCCAGTTTTACTGGGAAGGCTAAAGTCACCACCACAACCTACTACTACTACTACTACTACTACTACCACCTCTACTACTACTGCTACAATGTGCTTAAAGAATTCCTATACTATTGAGTTTAGGTTATCTTTGAACAACTCTGTGGCCAGTGTATCTGAATCTGATGGTCAGGAGAAATGACAAATTATTTATCTAAGTCCTCTATCCCCCATTACTCTAGTCCATACTAGGTTACATTTGGATTCATTTTTTACCTTATTTGCCCTGCTATTTCTGCTTATTGCTCTAAACACTGTTACTTCTTGGGTTTCTAATCTGTGTTCCATATGAACTGATATGAAAACTTATTGATGAAAATAGCTTTCACGTGATGTATCACTGCCAATATACTGCTACATTACAGTATAGAAGATAACTTAAATAAATTTACCCAAAGAGACACATAGAAATGACACTTTTAATGAAAGACAATAATTTCACTGAAGTCACCATGATTCATGTTGATCCCTAGGACCTTACAACAGGTGAAACATGGTTCTTAACAAGATGTGCGATCACTATGGATAGCAATACATGCTGTGCAACATGCTCCCATACTGGCCACAAGGTTGGTAAGGACTTCTTGTGGTAAGGGATTTATTCCTCCACCAGTGAGGTAGACAACTACAGAATGGTCATTATTGCATGTATACATACTGCAGTGCACCTCATTAACATACACTCCGGGGGCTCATGGTTCTTTTGTGAGTTTGTGTGTGGCACACATGCAGCCCCAAGCTATTGTGGTCATTTCTTCCTTCCTGGGCTGCATTCCCTTCCCATGCCACTCCCTCCCTTTCTTTGTTCCTTCCACTTTGCCCCCTATGTCTGCTTTCTTGGTATCTTTGTTTACATCTGCCAGATATCCTCTTGGTTTCTGCTATCCCTTATGGTTTTTTTCCTCTTGTTTTTTTTATTTTTCACCTTTCCTTTTCAGCATTTATGGTCATCCTTTGGGATTTGACTTTCCCTTCTAAATTTTATCTCTGTAGTGTGAGCCAACTGTGGAAGGACACTTTACTCAGTATCTTTGGCAAGTGGCCTTACCACCTCTTCCATGTTTTACTTGTTGCCATTGTCCTTTTGACACTATGTAGCCAGTATGGTACTGTATGGTGGGATCAATATGCATGCTTTTGGTTGAGCCCCCTGCCAATACAGGGATCATACTTGTGATACTTTAGCCGCTACCTCCCTGTGAATTCCTAGAAGTGGTTACTCATCATTATGTAGCATCAGAACTCCCAGCTATGGCCACCATGCCAGATGATCCTTGCTGTGGCTGGGTAATGCACATGGAGAGAGCCCCTAATTGGAGTGGGTTGTATCAGGGTGGATGCTCTGTGTATGCAACTTACTGAACTCCAAAAACCTGGCCACTCTTTTAAGACCACCTCTTTACTTGGAAATGAATCTTTTAATGCTGCATCTTTTGACCCAGTGGCCTTCGCTTCCCTGGCTACACCCTGGGAGGAGGGCCTGTTTCACCAGCTTGGGGTGAAACCCTTTCCCTGCTACCTGGTCTGCACCAGAAATGATGGGGACACTTTTGCCGCTGCCAAACTGTTATTTTTCATAGAAACTATGAAAGACAAGTTTGGCAAAGTGGACTTTCTAAGTATGCTGTGGTCGAGTTTGTTGTTGGTAAAAGCTTTAGGTGCCCAATCTGCTATCCTTTGTACCTGTGACCATTTTGGCAATATCCCAGTCTTTGAATATGGTTTGGGGTCTCATTTTTCTAGGGACCTCATCCTGGAAACTGAGAAGAGCTCTAGGCCAATTGATGGCAGGGCATTCATTTTGTTTGACATGTTGAGAAAACCTGTAGGGTCAATCACACTGATACTGGCACCTTTATTCTGGCATTTGAGGAGGACACCCTCTGGAGAAGGATGAGGTTATGGTTTATTGGTTTGATGTGAAGCCATATGTCCTGCCACCTGTGAGGTGTTTTGGACACACATCTTCCTTCTGTACAGCAGACCCTCTATGGGGTGAATGTGGATGCCCACCCCATGAGGTTAGCTCCTATGTTTCATTGTGTGTGTGTTGACTGTCATGATCATCACTTTCTATGCTACCGGACTGTCCTGTTTCTAAAAAGAAAAAGAAGAGAAGTCTCTCGAACGTGACCATCTCATGTCTATGACATCTAACTTTGCCTCTATTGCATCCTTTCCTCCTCCCTCCTCCTTATCACAGTCCCTGTTCCCTCCCCTCCTCCCTCCCCCATGGTTCCCATGCTCTCCCCTCTGGTTGCTTCTCCCTCTATGCAGCTGGAGAAATGTTCCCCTTCTTCGGCATCTGCTGGTGATGAACCTCTGCATGGGAGCCTTACCTCCCCCCCCCCCCCCTTCCCCCCCTTCATCTATCAGACCAGGGGGCTGCTGTCATATGTTGGCCATAGTATCCACAGTCCATGCTCCCCAGGTCTCCTGCTCTCTTTTGGTTACAGATCTTGCTGAAGCCTGTGTTTTCTCGATTACAGATCTTGCTGGAGCCTGCTTTTTCTCCAGGCTCATGAAGCCTGTTCTTGCCCCAGGCTTGCTCCTTGACCTATGAAAGAGAAGGAAAATATATGTAAGTCCTAGGATATGGCTCCTCCAGTACCACCAGAGGGGCTGACAGCCCCCCACAACCTGAGTCTGACCTCTATTTTATGGATGTTGTGCCGCCCTTGTTGGTGACCTGGCAGTGTGACTGGTTTCAGCCCATACACCTCCTGTTTGGATCCACATTCGATGCTCATTCAATGGAACTGTAACAAATATTACTGTCACCTTCTGGAGCTGCAATCCCTTATTTCCTCTTACTCCACAGCTTGTGTCATTCTACAGGAATGTTATTTTACTGACCGTTTGTGGGTTTTGCGCTTTCTGTCAGACCCTGGTTGGTCATTTGAGGGCTTCCGGTGGCATCTGCACGTTGGTCCATATGGATGTTGTTAATACATGGATTCTCCTTCACACCACATTGGAAGCAGTTGCCATCATAGTCTACCTGGACTCTGCAGTCATGGTTTGCAATCTCTATCTCCCTCCTGACAGGCCACCTATACCTGCTGCCCTAACTGCCCTCCTTCAGCAACTCCCCCTCCCTTTGTCACCCTTGAGGATTTTAATGCCCATCACCTCTTGTTGGACAGTCATTTTTTGTCTAGTTGTCGTCTCCTCATAGATGAGTTTCTCATGGATCATGACCTGTGCCTTCTTAATGATGGTACCCCTACCCATTTGAGTGCCACTTATGGTACTTTATCTGCCATGATCTTTTGCTCTCTTCCCCTTCCTTTCTTGCTTCAAATGCTGATCGCCACATGATTACCTCTGCAATAGTTTTCAATTCCCATTGATTCTCTCATTCCCTTCCTTCTTGCCTCCCAATGGCCAGGTTGCCCTGCTGGGCTTAGCATCACACTAATTGGTCTCTATTTACTTCCCACATCATGTTTAGCCAGTTTTTGACAGGTTGTATTGATGAAGTCATCTGTGACATGTCTAGTATGATTATTCATACCCCCAGCATTGCCATCCCCTGCTTGACTGGCCCATTTTGCTGACGACTGGTCTCATGGTAGAGCGCGACCATTGCCATCATCATCCTGAACCACAGTCAGACTTTAAAATGCCTTAAGTGGCACCTGTCTTTCACTGGTCTGATTATCTTTAAACATCTTTATGCCAAAGCCCATTACTTAATCAGACATAACAAGCAGGTGTGTTGGGCACACATTGTATCCTTCCTAGGTTCTTCTGTCCTTTCAGCATTGATGTAGGCTGTGATCTGCTCCCTCCAAGGTTGCCATTGACCGTCTTCCATCCAGGCCTTATCCTCCTAGGTGGATTCTTTTCCCCTCTCAATGGAGGGTCAATATTGTGGTTCTTATCCTTAAAACCAATAAGGTTTCACATCCCTTGATAGTTACCAGCTGATCAGTCTGATCAATGTCCCCTGCAAGTTATTTGAATGGATGGTGACTCATCAGTTTCATTGGGTCCTTATATCTTGAAACCTGTGGTCTCATTACCAATGTGGCCCTTGGGAGGGTTATTCTCTGACAAATTATCTGCCTCAGTTGGATACAACACTTTGGCAGGTCTTTTCTCAGTGCTGCCTTCCTTTTGCAGTTTTCTCCAATCTTTGTAAGGTCTTTGACGTGGCTTGGCACCATCACATCTTAATTACACTCAATTTTCTTCACCAGTTCCTATCCCACTGGTCGTTCCAAGTTTGGGTTGACACTGTACAGCTCAAGGCATTCCATTTCAAGTGTCCTCCTTTTTCTCATTGCTATTAATGGTCTTGTGGCCTCCTTTGGACTACTGGTCACTCCTGCTCTCTATGTGAATGATTTCTGTACCTGGGCTAGTGGTTCCTACTCTGTGGCCTCTATAGAGTGCCAACTCCAGGGTGCCAACTCGCGTGCTTCCATCTTGACCCTCTCATGTGTCATTCAGTTCTCTCCCCTTAAATTGTGGTTGGTGCATTTCTGTTGCTGTATTGTGGTCCATCCTGATTCGGAGCTCTACTTTGACGCCCAATGCCTGACCATGGTTCCCCAGTTCCATCTTTTGAGCCTTCTTTTTGACAACAAGCTTACTTGATTGCCCCATGTCCGCCTTCTAAAGATTGCCTGTTTCCATAATCTCAATGTCTTTTGCTTCCTTGCCCACACCTCTTGGGGTACAGATCATTCAAATCTTCTCTACCTTTACTTGGTCTTAGTTCTGTCTCACCTGTATTGTGGTTGTTAAGTTTATGGCTCAGCTCCCTCTTCTAAGCTGCTCCTTTTGGACCTGGTCCATCGCTGTAGTATCAGTTTGGCCATGTTGATAGCCTTTTGATTGATGCTAGAATTCATCCCTTTCCCCCTTTTGGTTTGGCAGTTTCCAATACCATCACTATCTGCTCTTTCCCTGTTTACCCATCTGTCCACCCTAAGGTCAATTTAGTGATTGTGCTCCGTCTTACTTCTCTTTGCCATGATTTCCATCTTCCAGATTCAGATTGATCTCTTGTAGGTCCAAAAACCTCCATCTCTCCAGTGTTGTTCTGTTGTGTCTCTAAATCCATCAATCATGTGGGATATGCCTTGATGTCTTTTATTGTCATGCAACACTGTCTCTTTCCTGCCACATGTTGGGTCTTTACTGCGGAATGGATGGCCATTTAGCAGCTGCTCTGCTTTATTAAGCATTCATACCCCACCTGAGTTTTATTATGAGTAGCTACCACCCACTGTTTTTCAGACCACCTCTTGGTCTCTGCCATCCACAACCTTCTTGCTGATGTTGACTGTGCTGCTTATTTAGTTGATTTCCTTTGGGTTCCTGGCCATGAGTTTGCCAATCATCTGGCAGGGGGGCAGCCACCTACTCCCCATTCTCTATGATCCCTCCAGGGGCAGATTTACAGCTTCACATAAAATTCTTGTTTAATCATTCACAGACTGAATCTCAAAAAAGGGGGTGGGGGAAGGGGCACCTCCCTTGTCTAATAAACTTCATGTGATTAAGGGCTTCCTGGCATTAATGTTCTTCCCACTACCTCTCCCGGCAGGAATCTACCATCCTCTACTGTCTTTGTATCGGCCACACCAGGTTGACCCACGGTTTTTTACTCTGTAATGAACAACCACCCCGTTTGTAGTTATGAGGCACCCCTCACTGTGATACATATTTTGCTAGACTCTCTAACCTTTTGGCTCTTCACACTAAACATGCCCCCCACTCTCCTTGTCATCTGTGTCAGCAGTTGGACCTTGCATGTTTATGTCTGTCATCAGTTTTCTTCATGAAAGTGGCTTGTCCTACCAGATTTAAGTACCTGAATTTCATTCTGGAACTGAAGTCCCTCAGGACTGGCATTGGTTTGGGAGGCCTTTGGCCTTGCCTCCAAGCCAGCTAGGTTTTCACTTCTTTCCCCTATTTTGTCTGGTCTTTTGTGTCATTCTCCCCACCTCCCCTTTTTCTGTTTCTCCTTCTCCTGGTTTTGTCCGTGTTGTGTCGGGATCTTGGTGTAGTGTGTGGATCGGGAAGGTTTGGCAAAGTTACCAGCACCCAGCCATGCATAGCACCTCTGGGAGCCCCTACTCTCACATCTGCCCCCCCCCCCCCCCCACCTGCCCTCCCTTAGCTGTTCTTTACTCTTCCTGCTACTGTGATGTTCCTTCTGCCTCTTTGTTTGCTGTTTTTATTTTCCATCATTTGGACTGTGCCATTGGTGTTATTCCTCCATTAGTTTTTCTCACCTTGGATTGCAGGGTTGATGACCTCACTGTCTGGTACCTTTCTCCTTCCTCCCACCACCCCATTCACCCCCACCCAATCAAACAACCAACCATCCCTAATGCAGCCCATATGCTTTTGATGGGATTTAAGTTGGGCGATGGAGGGGGTTTGGGGGAGGACAAGTAAGGCAGTTCATTCGTCAAAAATCCTCTCATTCCAAGAAACAATCACCTATGCTGTTTGACAAAGTTGTGCGTTGTCATCTGTAAAAGTGAAGGCAGGGCCCAATGCATCCCTGCAAAGACACACTGTAACTGGGTAACCTCTTTTGATGCTAGTCAATTGTCAGGATGAGCATTACTGCAAAGGGCATTTGATTCTAAAGCATTATGTCAGGGTGAAAAACACTAAATAAATTACTTTTTCTCTCTTAACAACATATGAGCAGGGTGGGTTCTTCCTTGGCTTGGGTATGAGGTAGAATGAAACAACATTTTTGCATAAGATAACTTTTATTGAAAGATTTGTTCAATGGTTTCCTTACTGGATTGTTCTGGCTGGGAGAGCAGCAGCTGTGTTGTTTACGAAGCCTTCTGCTGCATGAGCGCCGGCGTCTGATTATGCCAGGCAGTGTGTATCTCCAAAATGTAAACTTTCACGGCCGGAAATATCATGTCCATTATAATTATCCGGGCTGTTATGCTGTGGTCGGTTGATGAATTCTGTGGTGATTCCCAACGTTTTGTCTCCGACTGCGGGAGACATCTTCAAGGGGGTCCGTAGCTTTATGGAAGGTCCAACACACACACTGGCTCGCTACTGACTGCCGCTAAATTCCGTGTCCGCGCGCCCCCGCGCCGCGGCGTGGCGTCACGTGTTTTGAAAACGTCAGTGCAATTGGCCGCTATCCGTCACCATCGATCGCCGTTGCCATCACCCAGTAGTGGACGAGTGGTACACATCTTCTTTAACACCGGCATCCATATACCATTTAATTTGATGCCCTCCTCCTTTCGGTTGAAATTATTTGGGTGTTTAGCGATTTCGATTGCCTCCCTGTAGAGCCTTTCGTAGTATCCGCTCGTGGCCGCTAGTACTTGCGTCTCCTCGAAACGAATATTGTGGTTCCCTGGCTGGAAAGCATGCTCCGCAACAGCTGATTGTTCCGTTTCTCCTCTTCTACAATTTCCCTTGTGCTCTTCCAAACGTTTAGAAACAGTTCTTTTGGTGGTACCCACATAAACATCACCACAGCTGCATGGGATCCTATACACTCTAGATTTTTCCAATGGTTTGCGAGCGTCCTTGGCAGGCCTAAGGTATTCCTGTATCTTTCTGGTGGGCTTGTAAATTACAGTAATATTCCGCTTCGTCAAGATCCTCCCTATTCTTTCCGTTACATTTTTAACAAACGGCAGGAAAACCTTAGATTTTGCAGTAGCCTATACGTCAGTATGATTTCTGCGTGACTGCCTCAACGCACGTTTTATTTCGGCGGACGAATATCCGTTCTTCGTTAGTGCATTGTGGAGATGTTCCATCTCAGCGTTGAGCAACTCAGGTTCACAAATATTTCTAGCTCTGTCCGCTAACGTCTTGATAACACCCCGCTTCTGTTGTGGGTGGTGGTTCGAATCCCGGTGCAAATAACGGTCCGTGTGGGTGGGTTTGCGGTACACTGAGTGGCCCAAACTACCATTCTGTAACAGCTGAAGAAATCCGTATAGAAACAGTGAGAATATTAGCCAATGCAAAACTGCCGAAAAGTAATATAACTGTGGGTGAGAGAAGAGCTTTAAAACTCCTGAATGACGATGATAGTATTTTGGTTCTCCCATCTGACAAAGGAAGCGCAACGGTGGTTATGGATGTGGCCGACTATCAGAGAAAAATTACGGATCTACTGGATCCGCAAGCATATAGGAAGCTGAATAAGGATCCCACTAACAACGTTCTCAGAACTGTGTCGCGGTTAATAAAAAAGTCCTCCATTGAAGAGAGTGTACAGAAAGGTCTCTGCAGTTCGGTTGCGCTACCACCGAGGCTTTATGGACTGCCCAAAATTCATAAAGAAAATGTTCCGTTAAGACCGATACTAAGTGCCATTGGGTCACCCAACTACTCGTTAGCCAAGTTTTTGGCTGTTAAAACCGCATGTGGGCCGTTCGGACTCATATATAAAGAATTCGACACATTTCATCAGCAGATTGAATGGCATAGTGGTCCAGCCGGAGGACATATTGGTCAGCTTCGATGTGGTATTGCTGTTTACCATGGTTCCACTTAATGATGTATTGGAACAGCTGGATCGAATTTTTCCTGCCGATATTTTAGAGCTGTTTAAGTGTTGTTTGACGACCACATACTTCAAGTGGAATGAACAGTTTTATGAGCAAACGGATGGCGGGGCTATGGGAAGCCCCCTAAGTCCTGTAATTGCAAACTTCTTTATGGAGAAATTCGAAGAACAGGACTTAGGTACTGCCAGCAAGAAACCAAATGTGTGGTTCTGATACGTGGATGACACGTTTGTGTTGTGGAGACATGGTAGGGAGGAACTAAGCCGGTTCCACGAACATCTGAACAGTATAAACTTAAGAATTCAGTTTACAATGGAGGAGGAGGTAGACGGCAAACTACATTTCCTCGATGTGGTTGTGTTTAGAAACGAAAATGGTAGTTTGGGCCACTCAGTGTACCGCAAACCCACCCACACGGACCGTTATTTGCACCGGGATTCGAACCACCACCCACAACAGAAGCGGGGTGTTATCAAGACGTTAGCGGACAGAGCTAGAAATATTTGTGAACCTGAGTTGCTCGACACTGAGATGGAACATCTCCACAATGCACTAACAAAGAACGGATATTCGTCCGCCGAAATAAAACGTGCGTTGAGGCAGCCCCGCAGAAATCATACTGACGTACAGGCTACTGCAAAATCTAAGGTTTTCCTGCCGTTTGTTAAAAATGTAACGGAAAGAAAAGGGAGGATCTTGACGAAGCGGAATATTACCGTAATTTACAAGCCCAACAGGAAGATACAGGAATACCTTAGGCCTGCCAAGGACGCTCGCAAACCATTGGAAAACTCTGGAGTGTATAGGATCCCATGCAGCTGTGGTGATGTTTATGTGGGTACCACCAAAAGAACTGTTTCTAAACGTTTGGAAGAGCACAAGGGAAATTGTAGAAGAGGAGAAACAGAACAATCAGCTGTTGCGGAGCATGCTTTCCAGCCAGGGAACCACAATATTCGTTTCGAGGAGACGCAAGTACTAGCGGCCACGAGCGGATACTACGAAAGGCTCTACAGGGAGGCAATCGAAATCGCTAAACACCCAAATAATTTCAACCGAAAGGAGGAGGGCGTCAAATTAAACGGTATATGGATGCCGGTGTTAAAGAAGATGTGTACCACTCGTCCACTACTGGGTGATGGCAACGGCGATCGACGGCGACGGACAGCGGCCAATTGCACTGACATTTTCAAAACACGTGACGTCACGCTGCGGCGCGGGGGCGCGCGGACACAGAATTTAGCGGCAGTCAGTAGCGAGCCAGTGTGTGTGTTGGACCTTCCATAAAGCTACGGACCCCCTTGAAGATGTCTCCCGCAGTCGGAGACGAAACGTTGGGAATCACCACAGAATTCATCAACCGACCACGGCATAACAGCCCGGATAATTATAATGGACAGTGTGTATCTCGTGTCGCTGTTTCGCCCAGTTGCCTGGAGATACGCATCATGAGGTGGCCCGTTTAATTATTGAGAACGAAGTCATGAATCGGATGGTGATACCTTGGATGTGGCGTCCCAGTGTTTCTCTTCTCTAGGCAGCTGCATGTGTCAGAGTTGTGCGTTGGCCAGCAGAGCAGGGGAAGGCCAGTGTCCCAGACTTGAACAACGGACTCCTGCTTGCCAGTCTTCGGCTGTCAGATCTTCATCACCAGCTCACAGGTGACTGCTGATGTGAGGCCGTCTCCTTCCCATCCTCACGAGTCACCCGGGTACACAAAAATCAGTCTTCAAATACCTTCTAACTTCTATCTTCTGGTGGAGAGGCTGCTGCTTACTATTCCATTCGGCGGACTTGGTGCTTCTGCGTACGATGTAGTCTCTTCCTGCATGATGGTCATCAGCACCGACTGAACTATACTGGAACTGAACTCTAACTGAAACTGAACTGAAATTACTGTTGGGCCCACTACGTCTCACGTATTTATTTACTTCAGTTCACTGGAGGTGAATGACTTCACGGTCATTGCCTCTTCTGTCATGTTGAAAAGCTTCTCAAAGAATCTTCTTAACGTCGATCATTGGCTCTTGGAATGTAGGCGAGGACCTTTGATCAGATGTGACAATTGAGAAACACTTGAGCCGGTTGGGTGATGCCCTGACGGCTGAATCGACAGCTTATGTGGGGAGGGTGATGGCTTCTCCTGAATGTGCAACTGCTGCTCTGCCCGCTGTTTGCCAGTGTGGAACTCTTCTAAACTAAACTAAGTTTTTCATTTATTTTCTAATTTCTACTTCACTTCACATTGATTTCACTAATTTATTTGCCTATCTTAAGTACCACTCAACATTCCTCCACTCTTCAGAGAAATTCGCCCTCGAATTTACCACTCGACATTCCTCCATTCTTCACATGGCAAAAGCACTAGCACAAGCAATGAAAACTCTTGAGTTAGACGATTACACACACTTTACTAAAGCACTGTACACTCATGAATCACGTAGTTTGCACATAAATCATTATAATAATTGTAACAAATCTTGATGACAATGAATAAACAAAAATAGATTTTTCACTTAGAAAATTACATAGCAATACCAGTTTAATCTACCATATATTAATTCAAGAATATCTATTCTACAGTATTGTTTATTTTAACATGAGACTTTTTAATAAAGACTGAAGTACAATAAACAAAATTAATACACTAATACTCAAAAGTAACCACTGAAGTACACCAGTTAAGAGTGTGGTATCCAGTTAACAGGGATTTGATGAAGTGGTATATTATTATTTGGCTTATTCTTTCGTCTTAAATAGAACAAAACTGTACAAAGCAGAAACACCATCACAAAGGTTCCAGATATACCCATTCCTAGCATTATAATTTTAGTTTTGTGTTCACTTTTTAACTTTAAGACTTTTGCATCATAACATTGGCATCAACTTTGCCTTGCTGTGAGTTTATGAACATATCTAATGACTTCAGAAGGGAACTGTCAAGGAAGTCACTGCGATAGGATAGCTTTTGTGTAGGAAATGCTTGCAAGACTTTTTATGGCCAATAAATTAGAGGGAAGGATGAATTAACATTAGTTGTACTAGCGATTGTTGCCGGTATATGAAAATTTGCTCCTGAGATGGAACAAAATGTGCCGTTAATTATTAGTTCACTTCCATGAAGTTCAAAATGTTGTAATGTTGTAGCTACACTTCTCATAACATTGCGCAAAAATATCAGCTGGTTTACTGACTGCATATAACCAGTGATTTTCTACTTGCTTGAAAAACCATGATTTAGAAGTTAATATATCGCGTGGGCAATTGGTGGCGTCAGATTGTTTGAAAAATAATTGAGATTCACAACTATTGGTATGTAATACGATTGCACAAGATGGACATATAATAACTTATTTGGATAGGCAACTATTTAATTCTGAAGTTGTCATTACCGTGCTGGTATTGGTTGTTTGGGAGATTAAAAATACTTGGTGTGTTCGGAACTGTACAAATTTATTTAGTTTGCCCCATTTTACTGGAAAGGAGTGTACTCTGTAACAGTCATATATACACATTTTATCTGTAACAGGGAAAGGTATACGAACTAGTATTCTTGCATTATCTGTATCCACTAGTACTGTAGCTAAGTGGTAATACTGCGGTAACCGACTTTTCCATTTTTCTGCCTGATTAAATCAAAAGGGGACGGCATTTTTTTCCCATAGATCATTTCATAAGGTGACATGCCAGTTGCTTCATGCGTTTTGGCGTTGTATACCGACACGATTATTGGTAAATACATATCACAATTAGAATGTTGTTCATTAATATAATAACTAAGCATCTTGCCAATTGTCCGATGAACTCTTTCTGTGCATCCATTGCCGTGAGGGTGTAACAGAGTTGTGCGTAATTTACGTATTTTTAGTAAGTGGTATAGCTGTTTCATTAATTCAGACATAAAATTAGATCCCTGATCTGTGATAATAGCTTTACGTACGCCAAATTTAAGTATCCAGTTGTTAACTAAAGCTTGGGCAACTGTATTTGCTTGCTGATCTGGGAGACTCACCATAGCTAGATAGCGTGAAAAGTGATCTATAATCATAAGAACATACTTATTACCAGCAGGTGTTTTATGGAATGGTCCGTAAATATCTAATCCACAGATTTGAAATGGGCATGAAGCCTCGAGGAGCCTCTGCAAGGGTATTTTTAAATGAGAAAGTTTAGCTCGTTGTGCACATGCAATGCAATTACGAACATACTGCGCAACATCTTGCTTTCTGGTTTGCCACCAAAATCACTCTGCTACGCATCTTTCGGTTGTTCACTGTCCTGCAAGGATATGATCGTGGGCCTCTGCCATTATTTCTTGTCTAAGGTGTTGGGGAACAACAATTCGTGGTCCAAGTTTTGTTTTACGGCATAATACACACCATCTTCAAAGCAAAATTGTTTTTGAGTTGCGTATTTTTTGCATTCTGTATCCTCATCTTGTGCCTTTCTCCAGTCCTCAGTATCTTGGCCTGTTGCTTCCAAAAGTGCTATTTTCTGACTTAGGCAATCTACATTCATGTGTTTTTTGCCTGGTTTATGGATAACTTCGAAATCCATTTCGGAAAGACATAGGGCCCAACGGGTGAGACGACTAGATGGATCCTTTAACCCAGGAAACCATTTTAAAGCTGCATGGTCTGTAATAACTTTGAATTTCCTACCATACAAGTAGCATTTAAAGTATTTGATGCCATAAATAATACTTAACAATTCTTTTTCCATTGTGGAATAATTTCTTTCTGCCGTTGTTACTTGTCTCGAAGCGTAGGCTATGGGGTGTTCCGCGCCATTAATATTCTGACTCAAAACAACTCCTACTGAATGATCACTTGCTTCACAGGATAAAATAAATTCTTTATTATAATCTGGGTAGGCTAATACTGGACTGTGTGTTAACTAATCTTTAAGGTTTGAAATGCTGATTCACAAT
Organism: Schistocerca piceifrons; assembly: GCF_021461385.2. Lineage (NCBI taxonomy): Eukaryota > Metazoa > Arthropoda > Insecta > Orthoptera > Acrididae > Schistocerca > Schistocerca piceifrons. Next base: position 480,583,215 of record NC_060139.1, read on the forward strand.
CTTCAGACCAATGAAATTTTGCACCCTTTTTCAATAATTGGGTTAAGGGTCGGACAATTTCAGCAAAAATTTTGAACATAATTTGGTAATACAATGCGAGGTCAATGAAACTTTGTACTTCCTTAACACGTTGTGGTGTTGGGAAGTCCTTAACTACTGAAATTATCAAGGATCTGTTTAAATTCCTTTTTCACTAATGGCATGCCCTAGGTATGTAACCTCTGTCAATGCAAAACTACATTTTTCCATATTTAATGTTAATTTATCTTTTCTAAGTCTCTGAAAAACGTTACGCAGATGCACAGCATGTTCATTAATGTCTTTGGAGAATACATTAATATCGTCTAGAGATACACAACATTGCTGAGTTTTGAGTCCTCGCAATACTCCATCGAGTAGTCTTTGAAAAGTTGCTGGTGCGTTTTTCAAACCGAAAGGCATTCTTTTAAATTGCCAGTGGCCTCCAGGGGTAGAAAATGCTGTTTTATGCCTATCTTCAGGAGCAACTTCCGATTGATGCTATCCGCTATGTAAATCGATTATTGAAAAGTATTTACTGTTACCCAAACTATCAATGATATCTGTAATGTTTGGAAGAGGATAAACATCTGAGATAGTTTGTTTGTTAAGGTGTCTGTAGTCACAACAAAATCTATATCGTTTCGTACCGTCGGGAGACTGCTTTTGAATAATTACAATATTTGACTTATAAGGCGAATCAGAATATTCTATAATTACATCTTTTAGATGCTGTTCTAAAAATTCATCCAGTACTGGCTGTAAGTGATGCGGAACTTTATAAGGCTTCCTATAAGCTGGGGGGGGGGGGGGGGGGGGCTATTTCCTGTTGGGATCTTATGCTGTGTGATATCTGTTGCTGGCAGTGGATCTTCAGCATTAAATAAATCTTGGAACTCAACTAAAACTGCTTCTATCGTGTCTCTATCATTTCCTCTCAAATGCTCAATCTTCTGGCGTAATGCAGATTTACAGGTGTCTGGTTTCTCACCATCAGTAATATCTGACCAAATGAAATCTTCTTCTTCAAAAGTACTGACTGTAGCTACTAATATTCCCTTATGCAACTCTTTGTCCTCCACTCCGAAATTGTCAATATGTACCGGTACTTTTCTTTCTCCCTCAACGTCTTCAACCCGTACAGCACTTCTAGGTACAAAACAAGGTGATACATCTAATTCCTCATTTTCCTCTAATGGCTCTATTAGACACATTGTATCTGTAGGTACCTCGGGGTCGACGGTCATCCAGAAAAGTTTTCCTGAGCCAAATGGTATCTTATCCCGCGAATCAACCTTCGAGGACATTGCATGCAGTGTAGTTGATTTTGCCTTCCAGTTGGGGAAATCTTGCGGCAGTGGGCCCTTTGCAGCAGTGTTACCTAGCTGAAACACTATTCCGCTAAGTTCTACAATTTGCTGTCTGAGGTCGATTTTAGTGTGAGGTTTATTCATGAAATCCAGCCCTAGTATCGTGTTGTACATGTCATTTACCTTTGTTACCACTTCTACATCTTCTTGAAATTGTACACCGTGAATATAGAAAATCAATGATGTACATCCTAATGACTTCACTGTACTTCCTCCTACCCCACTCAGTCTACACCTTGGAGTGTCATATTTATTTTCTCCAATGCATTCATTACTCACTGTTGATACATTTCCGCCTGTATCCACCAGTATCCTTGCCTCTTTATGCTGTATGGTAGCAGATAACCAGCATTCCGCCTTCACATTCGCCTTAATGGCACGAAATTTTATTGGGAATGCCTGGCGGTGGCTCCGACATTCCTGTTTGAGTTTAACTGATTTCTATTTCCAAAAACTTTCTTAGACCTGCATTCCTTGAATGTGTGACCTATTCTTTGACAATTAGTGCATTAAGATTGTCTGCAGTTTATTGCTATATGTCCCTGTCGATCACACCTTAAACATCGTACTCCTGCTGAAAATACATTTTGCTTCTCCTTGTATCTGGTGGCAATGTCTATTTCTTCGAAAGCCATCACCATAGATACAGCTTCCGCTAAATTTTTAGGAAACTCTGCCTGGACACGACGGAATGTTTCATTCCTCAAATGTTGGAGCATTCCGTAGTTCTTCATGGTATAATACGTGTGCTTTAGCCTCTCCTATCAATCTTAACTTTATCATTTGTAAGATCTGTTCATCTGACCATGATTCTAACTTTGCAGCTGCTACTAAATCATCAAAAAAGGCTGTTATGTCCTCGCCAGGTTTACCTGAAAAAGGAATTACCAAGGCTGCTGCTGAGGAATCTAGGGTGGGAGGGATTGAACCAGTTTGCCTAACCTCACCCAACTGTTTAAATAATGTATTATTATCATTTTTAAGCTGTGCTATTTGATTAACTAAGCTCTGAATAGCTTCCTCAGTAGAAACCACTTGTGGTGCTGACTCTGACTTTGCATGATTTCGTGTCATCATTTTACAAACTATTAGTTACACAATCTTACTACACACAATTAAAAAGATGTTTGAATATTTTCAACAAACTCTTAAAATTATGAGAGAAAATACACTTCTAAATAAAGAAAATATTACAACTGCTATGCAAACCTCTGTCCTTTCACACATTAAACAATACTAATTACAGAGTGGGGTGGCGCAGTGGTTAGACACTGGACTCGAATTCGGGAGGACGATGGTTCAATCCCGCGTCCAGCCATCCTGATTTAGGTTTTCCATGATTTCCCTATATCGCTCCAGGCAAATGCTGGGATGGTTCCTTTGAAAGGGCAAGGCTGACTTCCTTCCCCGTCCTTCCCTAATCCGATGAGACCGATGACCTTGCTGTCTGGTCTCCTTCCCCAAACCAACCAACCAACCAATACTAACTGTGGACCTTTAGTGACTGTCATTCACACCTCATATTGGGCCAAGGGTTTTTTTCTCTGACACCAAATGTAACTGGGTAACCTCTTTTGATGCTAGTCAATTGTCAGGATGAGCATTACTGCAAAGGGCATTTGATTCTAAAGCATTATGTCAGGGTGAAAAACACTAAATAAACTACTTTTTCTCTCTTAACAACATGTGGGCAGGGTGGGTTCTTCCTTGGCTTGGGTATGAGGTAGAATGAAACAGCATTTTTGCATAAGATAACTTTTATTGAAAGATTTGTACAATGGTTTCTTTACTGGATTGTTCTGGCTGGGAGAGCAGCAGCTGTGTCATTTACGAAGCCTTCTGCTGTGGCAGCGGCGGCGTCTGATTATGCCAAGCAGTGTCTATCTTGTGTCGCTGTTTCGCCCAGTTGACTGGAGACATGCATCATGAGGTGGCCCATTTAATTATTGAAAATGAAGTCGTGAATCGGATGGTGATACCTTGGATGTGGTGTCCCAGTGTTTCTCTTCTCTAGGCAGCTGCATGTGTCAGAGTTGTGCGTTGGCCAGCAGAGCAGGGGAAGGCCAGTGTCCCAGACTTGAACAACGGACTCCCGATTGCCAGTCTTTGGCTGTCAGATCTTCATCACCAGCTCACAGGTGACTGCTGATGTGAGACCGTCTCTTCCCATCCTCACGAGGCACCCGGGTACACAAAAATCAGTCTTCAAATACCTTCTAACTTCTGTCTTGTGGTGGTGAGGCTGCTACTTGCTATTCCATTACAGTGGCGGACTTGGCGCTTCTGTGTACGATGTAGTCTCTTCCTGCATGACGGTCTTCAGCACCGACTGAACTGTACTTGAACTGAACTCGAACCGAAACTGAACTGAAACTACTGTTGGGCCCACTGTGTCTCGTGTATTTATTTACTTGAGTTCACTGGAGGTGAACGACTTCACGGTCATTTCCTCTTCTGTCATGTTGAAAAGCTTCTCGAAGAATCTTCTTAACGTCGGTCATTGGCTCTTGGAATGTAAGCGAGGGCCTTTGACCACGTGTGACAACTGAGAAACACTTGAGCCGGTTGGGTGATGCCCTGACGGCTGAATTGACAGCTTATGTGGGGAGGGTGATAGATTCTCCTGAACGTGCTATTCTGACTTGCAAGCACCGGCTGTTGCCACTGCTGCTCTGCCCACTGTTTGCCAGTGTGTAACTCTTCTAAACTAAACTAAATTTTTCATTTATTTTCTAATTTCTACTTCACTTCACATTGATTTCACTAATTTATTTACCTATCTTAAGTACCACTCAACAACACATGGGGATGGGGTGCAGTGTCACAATAATGTTGACAGGTGAGTGTACCATGTTCAAAGATGTAGGGATGAGTAAGCTCATGCAACATTATACCTTACCACAACCTGACCTGGACCACCAAAACAATCATGTTTGAGAATGCTGGATTTGCCCTCATATGGTAAGAGCTGGGAAAATGTAATGCATCCAGCACCTGAGATGACAACTACTTCCTAGATTTGGATCTAGTCAATGATCTTTTAAATAATGGCAATGGCGAAGCCTTGCATTTTGATCATGTTGTTATGTCTCATGCTGACTGATGATCCAATGAGGTATTATGATCACTGAGAATATCATCCTGCTCCTTCTACCAGCAACTCCTATCATTTATTTGTCCCCAGTACCATGATAGGATTTCATATGAAGGATGTAGACAACATCTCTGACTTTTGTCCCTTCTGTGTAGCTTCATCATCACTGTCTTTGTAGGTGAAGTCTGACAAGTGAAGTGGGTTTCAGTATGCAACAAATTAGTGCTTTAATAATGTTTCTGATACCTCATCCTTCCTCACAGGTGTAAACATCCATACCAGGTCACATTACTTGTACCTTACAAGTTGTGTTTGGTGTTATGAGTTTCATTCAAACGAAACATGGTAGGTTCACCTACCTTTGCCTTACACATAAGGTGGCTCCATGTAACTGTGGGTATGGCAGCACCATCTATTGGTAGAGAGACTGATTCGTGCACACCAATTGATGTTGCATAGTGGCAGTATGGTTTCATGCTGAAGAGAAGGTGGTCACACAAGTTATTGTCCACTACCGAACATGCAGGCGAATGAGGAGGAACAATGAGGAGTGATTCGATTTTTGGCACCAGAGGGAGCTGGAGGCCGTGAAATGTTTCAACAGATGAAGGCTGTGAGTACAGACTGAGTCATTCAAGTGTTGTGAAATGGCACAAACAATTCCTTGAGGGACGAGAGTCACTAGAAGACGATGGTCATCCTAGACAGGCTCATCATGTCATCACACCGAAAATGGTTGCGGAAGTGAATGTTTTAGTCTTGGACATCCGCAGAATCATCATGGATGAGATCCATCAGTTACTGGGTGTTAGCATGGGCACCGCCCACACCATAATGCACCAACACTTGAACTTTTGAAAACTCTGTGCGCAGTGGGTTCCCCACCAACTGACCACCAAACAGCAAAATACTTGTATGGCGCTATCTTTGACTCATTTACGACATTATCATGAAGAGGAATATGGCTTTTTGCTGCATATTGTTACACATGATGAAACATGGTGTCACCATTTTGAACTGGAAAGTGTGACTTCACCACCTCCAAAGAAATCAAAGACTGTGTACACCAGTTCTGGTAAGGTCATGATGTCCTTATTTTTTGACCACAAGGGGCCACTGCTTGTTGAGTTCATGGAACAGGGAACCAACATCAATACCCAGCATTATCAAGCCACTTTACAGAACCTTAGATGAGCCATCAAGTCAAAACACCAAGACATGTTGTCCAATGGTTTTATTCTCCTGCATGATAATGTCTGCCCACACATGGCCAATGCAATGAAGACAACATTGTAGCAGTTTCGGTGGGAAATGCTGGAACATCCACTGTGCAGTCCCAACCTTTCGCTGTGTGACTTTCATGTGTTTGGACCTCTAAAAGAAGCTATTCACGGACATTGATTCGCAATGGGTGACAAAGTGTGTGACTGGGTCCAGGCCTGGATCCGACAACAGCCTACTAGCTTCTTCATGGATGGAACTGATTGGCTAGTGTTACAATGGGATAAAAGTGTCAACAGTTTTGATGACTATTTTTGAGTATCTGTACTGTGTATAATTACATTTTTGGGTCAATAAAATCATTACTGTTACTATACACTAGTGGCCGGGTTCCATTTGAATGCCCCTTATAATATCATCAAAGGTCCATGTGCACATCTAGTGTCTTGTTTAGGCTGTTCGTGTGATAAGCTGTTTTATGCAATTTGTCATCTGGGAAATACTGGCAAGTCACCAATAGCAGATCTTCCACTAGGCTAAGAGGACTGCCAAATTTGTTTATCAAGGCCATTAATTACTATGCTAGGATGTACAGAGAGGCCTTAGAAATTCAGTAGCATAAAAACAGTTTTAACAGAAATGGAGGAGGATTGAAACTAGAAAAGTTGTGGCCCTTAGTGCTGACTAAAGCAAACGGCATCAACTCTTCCCCTTTACAAGCTCAATGACACACATCAGTGTGGATACACGATCTTAGGCAGTGATCTGACAATGTTGTGAACTTATTGTTACATGGAGACATATTAACAGTTTGGCTTGCTGAGACTGCTTAACCCTTGAGTGGGCACCCCTATGTATAAAGTGCACCAAACACAAATAAAATTGTTTTGCAGTGTTCCAATGTTGTTTCACAATTCTGAGTCCATACCTATTCCTTCAAAATTGCTTCAGCTAACACAATGATAAATTGTGTTGTCAAACATCCAAGTGAGAAACAGTAATATAAAATAAACTGTGGGCGCGGTCAGAAAAAATTTACAATCTGTCCAAGAAAGTGACCTATATTCTGAGTTAACACCACAGTCCCACAATAAGGCAGTTTTCTATGAGATAATGAGTAATGAAATGAGTGGTTGGCTGGGATCTGACATAAATGTGCTGTTTACTGCTTTGAGTGGATCATTACCATGGAGTAACACCTGTCTGTGGCAAAAAATGATATAATGAAAGTTTATTTAGTGATTGTTTAGTTAAACAGTGTTTTAGCACGTATTGATTGCACTTTTACATTTTTACTGTGGTAACATAGAGACAGCCAGTCTTCATAGGTGTTGAAAGTACACCACATGCCTACTCGTGTTGTGAAAATTGGTGTGCCCACTCAAAGGCTAAGTTTGAAACTGCTATCTGAGTATTTGTAGCCTCTGTGATGTCTCTACAATTTGGATGTGGAATTTTTAAGTAGGAAAATAAGACTTGGACCATGGCCTCATGCCCATGAAGGAGCTATTTGTAGTGATGGGGAATGACTTGAGGGTGTTGTAGAATGACCTAAGTCAGGGTTCAGCAATTGGCTTGATCCTGCAAGTCATCTGTAGTCATCTGAAATTGTGTGGCATACCAAAAGCTGTCATGTTGTGTGTCATTTTGCGACTTAATAGTTGTTGACTACACTTCTTGTTTCTTTAGAGTAGTGCACAACATATCCAGGTCTTCTGCGATGGAAAAATGAGGTGTGTTGTCCTCTCTGTATGTTCATTTTTCTGCTTGCCAGTCTGGTTGCAGCTATGTTGTTGAGAGCCTTGGATGTTGACTGGCAATTACAACAGTATTCTGCAGTTTCTGACACCACTTCAGAGTGTTGTTTTGTCCTGTAGAACTCAGTGTCAGTGACTGATGAACTTCTTCTTGAACTAATGATGCTACCTCAGCCTCATTGGTTTTGACGGTCAAAGCTGCTACTTTCAGCAGTGTGGATTTTATGTGAACAGATGTCCTAAAACCCTTCTTTGACTATTTAGTGTTTTGGTGATGGTGTGGTCCTGATGACCTTCCATGATTGCCAACAGTACGAGATTCAAAAGTATGGTTCACTGCCTCAGTGTGCTGGAACCACTTGATGAAATCCTCTGTTGTGGCGTGTGAAATTTGTCTCAGCTCTTGAGCTTTAATACATTCTCAAAATTCTGCTTGGCTTTCACATCTGTGTAAATGTAGACACTGGCTAGGTACTTCATTTCATCCTACCTGTTTTATTTAATCACTCAATGAAATTCCTGAGTCATGTATTTAAATCCTGACTAGCATCTGCCTAGAAAATTATTGGATGCCTGATGTGCATCTCAATCAGCAGTGCTTTCACATCCCTTAGTACCTAGGCAGTGTATACCACCAGAGAAACGTACTACTTTCATTTGGGTTCCTACCCATGAAAGCACTCATTTCTGCTTTGTCTTATAGATTATGTGGTGATGTTGATGTTGTAGATACCTGATGTCTCCACCAAACTATGCAACATTGAATCTGGAATCAAGTACCAACTGTAAGAGCCAGATCATCAACAAGAACTAACACTTCACACAGAAAGCATGTTTAGTGAGTACACATGTGGCTGAATTGCCTGTTTCAGCAGAGACTGCTCATATTCATATGTGGATTGAATCTTGTAGTAAATTACATTATTTCACAAACAAGTACATTCTAGAACCTCCTGTAATGTACAAATCTTAACCAATAAAGAGTAACAAAGTTGAGGATTGAACTGGCAGCCCATAGATCATCAGATGGTGACTGTAAATGCTACACCACAATAGCTGAAATGCGGCATGAGGTAGTTTCACACTTTGTGCACATATTTTGTCAGTACTGGAAGTCTCTTTGTGCTGGTTGACCTACTTTTATTTCTTCATTGATTATCCTTGGTGTTGACATACTGCATTGTGATACTGGCTGAAAACTGGAGTGTGGAAGTACAACACTGACTACTTTAAATAACGTAGCCAACAGGTGCAAAGTTGCATTTCACAGTAGTTTACTTTCACTGTTTACAACCCCCCCCCCCCCTCAATAATACCCAGGTAAATATACCCAGTGCACTATTGTTTAAACTTTCCATAAGCCTCATTAATAGATTGCAGGCGAACATCCACATACTGCTACAATAATTTCCTGTTGAACATGTTTGAGCAGTAAAAACTTAACCAAAAAGTTCTTCACAGTTCTTGAAGAATAGAAAGGTATGTATGGAGCAGGCGCTGTCATTGTTTTAACACATGGCCTAATTGTGTAACACATATTTCACAGATGCATTGTTGTTGTTCTAACCAACACAGGTTTCTCGTCTGAAACTCGGCCATGAACTGACTGTCTCATGACCAAAACTTGGGCCCTTATACATCATCAGAATAATAGGTGCTGAAACTAAACATTGTTCAAAGTTAAATTTACAGAAATTATAATTAAAACTTAACTCATTAAATTAACTGAATACATCAAAAAATGCCATCCTTTTTAGAGCTTCTTCTTCTACAAGAGTTAGGTTGAATTATTTGATTAAATGATGAAATTAACTTATATCACTACTTAAACAATACTTTTGATGAAACTGAAAATTACTTTGGAATTAATGAAGGACTGGGTTTGCTAACATGTTTTTGAATAGAGCCAAACAGACACTTTAAGATTACTAGTACTTCATCTTCCAAATGCTTATAATTAGTGCAGAATTTATATTTGTTTATACGTCAATGATAAAATTTAAGTTATGAAACAATTACTGATTTTACCCTATGACAAAAGATACTAACTAGGAATATTCAAAGTAAATTAGAAAACCAATTACATACATAAAACTAAGCACAAAATTAGATGTGGTGTTATAGTCTTTAAAACTGATGGCTAGTCTTTCTCTTTTATGAAAATGCAGATTATATTCAAAAGAAGAGGGGAAGTAAAAATATCCCAGCTTGCTTCATCACATCTTAAGTCGTGAGTTCTGAAGCAGACTTTGCAGACAGTAAAGTGTGTCATGCTTGTCTCATTGGAATAGGAAAAGTGGGACCCTTCATGATATGATGTCATTGTTTAGACTGGGGCCTTATGATCTAATGGGAAGGTTGTAACTTGAGCTAACATAGACTGATATAGGGAGCTGCCAGCTTGATTCTATTCTTCAAAATTGATTGGCAGCACTTGGTAAAATGTCAGACTGATTAGTTTTAATGCTTCTTGAACTAGTTATCTTGAGTACAATGACCAGAAGGGAACTGTCATATGCACATACAGTGTGATTCATGAAGATATGCAAATATTTTTATATGTTATTCTACAAGTAAAACTAAAGAAACAAGTTTATATAAATAGAAGTCCGCAAATGTTTGAACTGTAACTGCGTAAAGCATGATTTCCATTTATTTTGTTGTTATTGATCTGGTGAATCTAATAAAACATGCCCCAGATGTGTATCTGCAGTAGTTTTCCAGAACATCCAGAGAAGCAAAGAAGTAATTTCATAAATTTTTTAATTTATTAACTACTTGGCCCAGTTTGTTTTTTAAATATCAAACAATCAAAATTTTCAACAGAAGTTGTAGAGAATTTAATTTTGGATAAATGATGGTAATAACATTAACTGAAACTGTATGAATGTGTCAAATAATCTGCTTTTACTAATACCATAGCACACGTGAATTCATGTTAAACTGGAAAAAAAACAAAGCTCAGTGTTAAGGAAGTTGTACATGTACATAAAGTTTCACAATACGTTCAGAATAAATGTTCAAAAATATCTCCACTGAGTTCAATGCATTTAGCTGCACGTGTAAGAATAGAGTTTGTTGCTTGTTTCAGTACCACAGGATTGTTCTTAATTTCATTTATTGCATTCATAATGTGAGAAAGTAATGCCTCACGTGTATTGACTTTGTTCTCATAAACTATGTCTTTACTTTACTATATCTTCGTCATTTACCAGCCATGGCTGGACAGACTGCGTCACAAATACAATGTTTATCAACTAACATTTATACAACACCATATACAAAATTTATATTACAAATAAAAGAAAATATTTATGCAGTGCACAAAAACACATAGAACATAGCGGGAATGAAATATAACAAAACATGAAAGTAAAACTTCATAGCAGCAAATGAAAATACCATAAAGCAAAATGTCACACACACAAAGTTTCATTTTGGCAAAATATGTACTTTAAGTAAAACACAAAATTAAATGTATAGTTAACATAAGAAGAAGATTAAATTTAGGCAAAATTATATATAAAATATAACAAAATTTATTATTTTGTCCATTCAGTAGAACCGCTGTTGAAAAACTCTTCCAATGAATATAGTGGATGTTGTTTCAAGTCCTGAGCAATTTTTTTCCAAAATAATTCAGGTGGCAGGGATTTCACTTCTGGAGGCAGTTGATTGTACATTTTTAGGGCGACTATTGGAAAGCTGTCTTGTGTACTTGATAGGTGACACCTTGGCACTTCAATGTTCCTCTTACAGCGAGTGTCATGATTATGTATTTCTTGTCTTATGCTAAAATTCCCTTGATTTTCTTTTATATACATGAGGCAGAAATACACATACTGGCTAAAGACAGTCATTATGCCTAGCCTGGTGAAAATAGGCTTACAGTGGTCCAGTCTTTTGCTAGAGGATATGATCCTGATGGCTTTTTTTTTGTAATAGCAACACATCTTTGCTGCCTGAGGAGTGTCCCCACAACAATAGTCCATAGCTAATGTGGCTGTGGAAGAGTGCATGGTAGACTATTGTGAGAAACTGGTCAGTTATTACCCTCTTCAGCTTCCTCAGGAGGTATATCACATGAGAAAGTTTGGTGCATACATATGCAGTGTGATCATTCATGGAGAGTTTGCTGTCAATCTTGAAGCCCAGTAGTCTGACAGTCTCCATGTTTTCTTGGTCTTCAATGTTGGTTAGACTGCATATGAAATGTTGGGTTTTTTCTTCATTGATCTTCATTTTGTTTATTTCGAACCATTCTTTTATTTCTTCAAACATCAAATTTGATGCACCAAGAGCTTCTGCGGCTGTATGTCCTTTGGCAATAAGGGTAGTGTCATCTGCAAACTGCAACATTTGACTATTACAGCTCATATCATTGACATATATGAGGAATAGGAGAGGTCCTAAGACTGATCCTTGGGGCACTCCATGTTCCAGTTTTTGTTCAAGAGAAGTTGCTCCATGCACTGATACTACCTGCTTTCGGTTTTCCAAATAAGATTGGAGTGTTGATAGAACAACACCTCCTACACCATAGCATCTTAACTTGGCTGTTAGTGTTGTGTGTGAGATGCAGTCAAAGGCTTTGCTGAGGTCACAGAGTGTCAGTGCCACACACTCTCTCTCTTCAAAACTCTGTCGAATTGTTTTTAATAAGTCCAGTGTGGCTGTCACTGTTGATCTCCCTTTGCGGAATCCGTGCTGTGTGCTTTGGAATAAGTTGTTTTCCTCAAAGTAATTCAGTACCTGGCGGTGCATCACAGACTCAGTAACTTTGGCTAGTACTGGTACCACTGAGATTGGTCTGAAGCTGGACACCTCACAAGGATCCCCCTTCTTATGTATTGGTACTGTGTGCGCCAGTTTAAGGAAGTCTGGGAATACACCAGAAGATAGACATTTGTTTATTGCTATGGCTAGTGGCTGAGCTAATTCTGCAATAATTTTCTTTAGCAGTGTGCAGGACATGACATAGATGTCTACACTTTCTGAGTGTTTGTAGGAGTTCACAATTTTTATCATGTCTTCAGGGTGTACTTCCTTCCAGTTTTTAATACTGCAACTGTCTGCATTTCTTATGTTTGCAGTTGGATCTAGGTCAGAGTGTGGAATTTCACTCACTGTCTTTTCCACTATTCTGACAAAATATTCATTGAAGTCATCAGGGCTACACGAATTTAAGCAGGAGGTAGTCTTCTTTCTGTTCTCATTTACAAGATTCCAGGTAGCTTTACAAGGATTTTGGGCCTCTTTAATGTATGTATCATTATATTTCTTTTTTGCTTCCTCTACTGCCTTCCTGTAAGCTTTTTTGGCTTTTAGGTAGTTGCAGTGATGTAATTCTTTAGCTGGAATGTCTAAAGCTGATTTCATTCGGTCCTTGCACATTTTTACAATACACTTGAATTTATTGAGCTCGGCGATGTACCATTGTTTCACATTGATAACTTTCTGCCTGCCTTGTGATTTGTCCAGAGGATTCTTCACTGGTCTTACCGGAAACATGTCATCAAATATTGCTTTTAAGGTTTGGAACAGACATAAGAAAGAATCACTGCCTACTAACTCTGCAATTTTCTGCTGCCAGTTTACACAAGATAGAGCTGCTTTGAGATCATTTAGTCTCTCTTCTTTAACAAATCTTCTTTTGAATGTGTAATTTGAATGCCATGTGCTTATCTGCGGTTTGCTCCTCATACTGGTTTCCATTACTAGTGCACAGTGATCTGCTATCATAGGTTCAACTACACTGACTTTATAATCTCAGATGTTGAGGTTGGTGATTATGGTGCCCAGGCATGCACCACCCCTTGTTGGGAGCTGATTTGCAATAAACAACCCATAACTGGTAATTAATCTCATAAAGAGCCTCTCTCTGGCATCTCCATCACCTATGTGTATGTTAAAATCTCCACACAGTGCGATTTTTGACTTTAGGCGTGTTAGATAACACAAACAGTTCTCCATATGTCCAATAAAATTCTCAAAGTCACCATCTGGTGAATGGTACACAGAAACAACAACTAAATCAATATTTTTTAAAAACAGTGCAGATAATTCAAGATCAAAATCCACACAAAAACTGCTTAAATCAATTTCCTTGATGCTATGATCTCTGTTGGCTACACAGAGACCCCACCGTGGGTTGCAGTTCTTCGAAACCAAGCACTGGCCATGTCTAAGTATTCAACAGATTTATAGAAATCACCTTCTGCTTCAGCTAGCCAGTGTTCACAAATACATAAAACATCTGGTTTAATTTCTTCTATAAAAAATGATAGGAGATCCACTTTGGTTCTTATACACTGCACATTTACACTTGCAATGATTATAGGCATATTGTTTTCAGTACTAGAAACATTCTTGTGCAGTGATCCTTGATCCTTGTTTTTAACTTCATAATCTATTTTATTGGGATAACGGATGGTCTGCGGAACAAAAAACGCTTTTTTTGTTGCTTGTCTTTTAGATGGAAGTCTACACCAATCTTATAACTACTATTTACACCCTTAGATTCCAATTTTTCTACGTGAACGTTGCTATGACCTGGTAGGATTTTCTTCAAAAAGTTAATTACGTTTTCTGCTGTCGTTCCACTTTTCGCCTTTCCTAAATGAAACCAAGCTCTCTTTTCCCCATACAGCATTCCTTGGTCATCACCAGTGCCTATTATTTTATTTTTCCTGTCACTAACACTTGAATTTCCAACTACTGAGATGGCATTGGTTAGAGGAGTTGATCTGATAGTCACTGTCTGTGGCAGTTTGCATGGTATATCTGTATTTAGCGCTGTATTATTTGTTTGTTGTTCTGCAGAAGTTGTTGGGGTTTTCTTGTCCCTATGGCGAAAACTTCTTTTCCTAGAACTTACTACACGCCACTCTGTATTGGGTGAGAGTTTATTTTCTGAGGAATCTGCAGAGTTGTAGAGACTATTTTCGTCTTTATTAATGCAAGATCCTGTTTTGTTGACCGATACATTGTTTACATCAAAACACTCATTTGATTCCATGATATCAGTTTGATTACAATTTACGGTTGGAGATTTTTCGTCTGGAATGATCTGTTCTCCTTGTTGTAGAAAGGGATTTGAACAGTTTCTGTCACTACTTACATTATTACAGCATTCATCAGTGCCGTTTTCTCGATCACCAACAGTTGTTTTGGATGTGTGAGACGGGCTGCACAGCACATTAACCACAATATGGCGTTTATGTTTATCTGCCGCCAAATCCGTTTGTTTACCATTTGCAGTACCAATGTGTTCCTGCACAAATTCACTTACTTTGCTATAACCACTTTCCAAGGAGTCAGCACCGTGTACAAGTGGTTTTTCACATATGTTTACGTTATATTTTGGAGACTGCAATTCTTCAATCTTAGAATCAGCACTGATAATTGTATCCAGCTTTTTATTCATTGATATTTTATTTGTTAACTTGAGTATATTTTGCAAGTATTCTAATAATTTTACGTCACCGTTCACTTCAATAACACTTTTGTGTTTCTGCACTTCAGGTTCATGTAAATTTTCGCTACTTAACCTCTTTTCGCAGGACACACAGTGAAACTTAATTCGGTCTTTAGAACATGCTACTGTACGAGCTTCACTGTTACTAACGCCTACACACTCGTTGTGAAAGGATTTATTACACCATAATCCACAAACTAGCACTATATCTGTCGTTTTAATAACTTTTTTGCACGCTTCACGTGATCGAACAACATCACTTGCCGCCATCTTTCATCCATCCCCATGCCCAAAAATCCATTGGTGTTAAATCAGGTGATCTGGGTGGCCACAACTTCTTCTTTCTTGTTTGCCAAGGACTCTTCTGGATTTATTTGTACACTGACATTTTGATAAACCTCATATGAACACCTTTTTCAATAATATGTGGATTTTATGTACTTACTTCACATACTCTAGCAGAGTTAGCACCTCTCACAGCAGTCATCTTCTCAGTAATTTCTATAATCTTTTCATTATTTACTTTGATGGCTTCATTAGCAAAACTCAAACTCACTCCATGTTCTGACATCCATAATCATTGACTCACAAAGCTGTGGAATTACTATTGAATCATTATATTTTGACCCTTCCTCTATAGTTCCCAATATTACAGACTTCTTAACAGAGTTATTTTGTTTACCTATCTCTCCCATAACCTTAATTTGCTAACTGGTAATTCAGGAATACCTACACCCGTCTTCCAAATTTTTCATGAAAATTCTTTGAAGCCCCTGTGACTTGGCTTTCAGAATACAAAAGAATACAAATTTCTTCTCCATACACTTCTGCTTTAGTGATAGAAATAATAGCTTCCTTCTGAACTGTTCTTCAGTCTTCATAGAGTAATTCTTCCTGTTTCCTCACTCAAGCCTTCTGCTTCAGTCACAGTTATTTGTCTCTGTCCTGGTCCCAACTCTATTGTCTTTGTTAAATTTGCAGTCTACTGTCACCAAATTGTTCATACTCCAGATGTGATCATTGTCATATTCTCTCAAGGCTTACACTGAAATTCACCATCTCTGTGATTATTGATTCTTCATTCTTGGCAATGGGTAGTGATTATTCCATTGTGGTCTTTGGTTCTAACTATACATAAGTCTGTTGCCATCTCTGTGCATATTTTGTTCTGGTCCATTACTATTATTATTTCACCACAGTGAATCTTTAAAAGTCCTGTAATTTTCTCTTCTTCCTTCATTCTCTATCTGTCCAAAAAATTATCTCACCGGACCAGCTGTATTAATAATGGCTGCATATTTCAGAGGGTAACCACCTTGTGACCAATTTTACAGAATGCTCTTCCTCAAATTGTTTATCGAAGCACCAGTTGTTACCCAGTACCTTTTCCAAAAAATTTGTCAGTGCTCCACTGGTCTCTCTCAAGAATTCTTTATTATACAATCCATCTATAATGCAATCCTAGGTATGTTATGACCAGTACTTGTAAGGCAACAGGGGATAATATGGAACTCTTTCAAGTATGTAAGGTAACAGGGGATAATATGGCACTCTTTCAAGAAATTTAAAATTTAAAGCACGCAGCAGAGATAATATGCTGGGCAAAATAGACCAGAAAATACTTGTTTTGTGTTTTGATGGATGTTGTAGTTCCGTTGGATAGTGTTTTGGTTTTCTTTTAATTGCAACGAATTATATAAGTGTGGTGATAATTTGTAAAATTATATAATGTATTTAGATTTAAGTATTTAAATATTATAAAATATTGTAAACGAATTGTGGCCATGTTTAGCGATTATTTTGACTACTGTGGTGTCATGTGACCCGACTCAGGACTGTGGATATGAGCGGGAAAATCGTGGTCTTTTGCCGTTGGCCGTTGTGGTAGTGAGTTTGGAGCGGCAAAGTGCCGCGAGTGCAAGCATGGACGCCAGGGTATGCGAAGGAACAAAGTGAATGTGTGTGGGTGTGAGACAAACAGTGTACGAATTGCACCGATTATTATTTGTGAACTTAAAAAATGAATGGCCACAACGTTAAAGTGTTTCTTTTGAATAAATAAGTTTCAATCTGAATGTGTATAGTTCAATTCACTGCTCTTCAAAAGCCAGCCAAAATCAGACTCAATAATAGGGGCGCAAATGCAACCGTTTACTACCAACCCCCTTTACAGATGAGCCACGCGAAAAATAGGTAGTAAACGAGCCCGAGTTCAGTTGCAATTGGGGGCTCGTCCGGGATAGGACTTTCTTCCATATTCCATAGTATTTCGGAATTGAATGTCCGTCTGATGTTAGGCTTTTGAACAGTCAGTGTGGGGGCTCTGAGCTAAATCGGTGCATTCGCAGTACCGGAGTGTTTGTGCTGGACAAGATACGCGCTGCCCCGTGGTTACGCCGATATAAGGCCACCACGATTGTGAAGCAGTCAGTTACACAGTCTGATGAGTCGACCACGTGTTGCCGCTGGTAAAACCGCCGTGCTTGCCGTGTCCATGTGTTGCCACGGGTAAAACCGCCGTGATTGCTGTGTCCACGTGTTGCCGCGGGTAAAACAGTCGTCCGTGCTGCGACACATACTGCCGCGACAAGAAACCGTCGTCCGTGCCACGTCCATGTGTTTCTACGGGTAAAGCAGTCGAAGCTGTATCCACGTGCTGCCGATGATCAACGCCGTGATCTGTGCCACCGACCAACATGACTACATGCTGCCAGGGGCCTACGCAACGTGTTCTCGCTCCTGATTGAGTTTGCTGTGTGTCCACGCCGCCGAATACGATTCATTGCATAGCTGTGCTGCAGAGCTCACTGCAGACGTCGCGTCACTCGAGGATATAAAAGATAAGTACAGCCAGCAGCTACATTGCAAAATTGTGTCCTTTCATTAGCCATGGCCGATGAGACGCGTGAATCTCAAAGTGAAGGCGAATCAGTGGATGTTAGGAGTACCTGTAGTAGCCCTAGCATGCCAAAAGAAATAGGCTGGATACCAGGAAGTGACCTCAGCACATTTTTTGTAAAACTTAATAGTAAATTAGGAGAAATAGACTCGAAAATAGGGAATATAAAAACTGCAATAGTTGGAGAAATGGATTCGAAAATAGGGGATATGGAATTAAGGCTTAGTGATAAAATAAAGACAGTGAGTGAAAAATTTGATCAGCTAGATCTCAAATTCACTCAAATTACAGATAAAGTTGAAAAAACAGTTAAAATTGTTGAGGGAATTATCGAGAGAGTTGATGAGGTTGAAAGAGGCCTAGTAGCCAAGGTGGACACTGTGCAAAGTAATCTTGTGGGGCAGATTCAGGTACAGGAACAGAAATGCACATTGTTTCAAAGACAAACAGAGGCAGACATTGAATCCATTAAGATAGGAGTGTTGGATTGCCATAAAGGAATTACTGACAATAAGAAGGAATTAAAAGGGGAAATAAATGTCTTGAGGGAAACAGTTAATACTGTGGCAGCAGGGAATGGAACTTTATTGTTGGGATATCCTCTGGGGCATGGATTTCAGTCAAAACCTTTTAATGGGGAGAATAAATACCATGCAGTTGACTTTCTAGCTGCGTGTAAGGATAACTTTGTGACAGGGATGAGTGAGCAGGCAAAAATTAAATATGTTAAGAGGCAGTTGGAAGGGGGAGCTCAAACATGGGCAAACCAAAATGATGATAAATTTTGTGATTTTAAAACCTTCAAAAACCTGTTCTTGAACAAATACTGGGGCCAAGCAAAACAATTAAGATTGAAAAACGATTTTTTGAATGGATCCAGTTACAAGAGTGGAAAGGAAAGTATGAGAGAGTTCTGTGTTAGAGAACTGAATAAATTAAATCATCTGGATAGGCCACTGGGCGTATTAACAGAAATATCTACACTAAAGAGAAGATTACCAGAGCATTTGCAATGGGATTTGATTCACAGTGCAACAGATTCAGTGGAAGAATTTCTTAATTTTGTGGATAATATGGACAGGGCATTGTGTTACAGACCTAAATACATGGAACATAGGGAGAGTGGAAGGTATCATGAAAGGGGAAACAGTATTAATTATGAATACAGTAATAACCATAACAGGTGGAGAGAAGATAGAAGTGATCAGAATAATCAGGATAGAGATTGGAGAAGCAAGCCACAAAGGTATAACAGAAATTTTGGAGGGAGAAGAGACAATTTTGATCAGATGAGGAGTGATAGAGAAGGTATGAGAGTAGGAATGCCAGATGCAAATGGACAGGGTAGGCAATCAAAAAACTAATTGATGCCTCACTTAAGGTCCGCAGGGGGGCTGGTAATTATGTGAACAGGGCCAGACAAGGACATGATGAGATGAGTAATAAAGTCAGCAAGGAAAATTGGGATATGTCATATGGACGCTGTCTTAGGAAATGAAAATCTATGGGGGGGTTTTAACAATTATAGAAATACAGATAAAAGGTATAAGAGGAAAAAAGGGAAAAAGGCAAATATCAGCAATGAACAGTGTGAGTTTTACATTGATGACATGTTTAAAAGGGAAGGGAAATTACAAGCAGAGGAGGACAATATTGGTTTGTGTGCAGCAAAATTCATTGAAAGATCAGAGACAGAGGTAGTTTCATCAAAAGGGGGAACAGCAGTGGATATGGAATTAAGGGGCAATGTTCACAGTAATAATGGGTGTGATGAATGGGTAGAGATGTCTATTGGAAATAGTATGGAGAATTGTGGAAAAGGTGAGGAGAGGGTTATTCAGTGTGATGTAAAGGCTAATATGAGTGGTGTATTTGACAATGTGGAAAATGCTGGTAAATTACCTACTGATAAGGTTACTGTGCTTGTGGGTGCAGGTGTTAACTGTGGTAATGATAATGACTTCAGTGTGGATATGGAAATGCGTAATGATATGGAGAATGTTGCTGTAGGTTGCCCAGAAGATAAAATTGAAACCTATGTTTTCTTAACTGATGATGCAAGCCTCAAAGATGTTAATTGTGGATGGTTAGGAAAGGAGGAGGCTGATTATGATTTGAGTGATTGGGTGTCCTATGCAAAATTACATAAAGCTTTGATGCCTGAAGAATGGGGTAAAATAAAATTTAAAATTGCCAGAGAAATGGAAGAATTAAGTGAAGAAGAGAATGTTGAGTTTGCTATTAAGGATCTGTTTGAAGGGGATACTGATGTATGTTTTGGAGAAAGACCTAAAGATATTTGCATTATGCAAGAGGAAAGCAGGAGTGAAGTAGAAAGAGATTTATTACAGGAATCAGGGCTGAACAGAGTAGAAATAGAGGTGATACAGCCAATAATTGATATCAGTGTGGGAGGAGTTACAGATATAGCATTATTAGACTCTGGCTCAAGTTTATCTGCAATCTCTGAATCTTTCTGGCAGCAAATTAAAGGTTTAGGATTAATAGAATTACCAGTTACAGGAGTCAAAATTAAGACAGCAACTGGGACATGTAGCAAGCCCATCAGCAGGGAAGTATTACTGGAATTTAATAGTAATGAGTATTGTTTTGATATTAGTTGCTTTGTGGCGAAGGGTTTGGCATTGAATGTAATTTTGGGTATGGACTTCTTGTACAAGTATGACTGTAGCATTTTTGTAAAGGATAGAGTGGTAGAATTTGATGCTGGTGGAAATAGACAAAGAATAGAATTTAAAGGGGAATTAAAAGGAGGTGAGACAATTACTCATTTACAAAGGATAGAAGAGGTAGGTGATGAGATGTGCACTGAACAGCAGATGAAATGGGACATTTAAATGAGGAACAAAAGGTGCAGCTTACAGGTTTATTGTGTAAGCATAAGCATGTGTTCTCTGACAGACCTGGAAAAGTCATAGATTTCAGTTATGTTTTGAGGGTATTGCCACATGAAGTGATAAGGGCCAAACCTTATCCAATAGCAATAGCTAATAGAGAGGCTGTAAGGGCAAGGATACAGATGATGTTGAAGTGGGGCATACTGGAAATGGGGAGGAGTGAGTGTTGTAATCCAATAGTAGTGGTGAAAAAGAAGGATGGTTCTATTAGAATAGTATTGGATGCAAGAAAGCTAAATAAAAAAATAGTCAAAGAAAATGATCAGCCAGAGAACATGGATGAGCTGTTGCAAAAATTTTATAATGTTAAAATTCTGTCAAGTGTTGATTTGACTTCAGGGTTCTGGCAGGTGCAATTGGCTGAAGAGAGCAGAAAGTACACCTCTTTCTTATTTGAGGGCAGGACTTTTATGTTTACAGTTGTGCCATTTGGTTTATCAATATCTGTAGCAGTTTTTGTAAGGACTTTGTCATGTGTTGGGTGATGAACTAATGAGAAAATTGACAGTGTACGTAGATGACATTTTGATTACGAGTAGCAATTGGCAAGAGCACTGTCAGCTGTTGGAGGATGTATTCAAGGCTATATCTATAGGGGGGATGACCCTTAAGTTAAGTAAGTGTGAATTTTTTCAAGCAACATTACTATTTCTCGGTCATCAGTTAACTCCTGATGGCATTCTGCCCAACAAAGAGAAAATCAAGGCTATTGTTGACTGCAAGGTGCCAACGAACAGGAAACAATTGAAATCATTTATAGGACTATGTTCATTCTATAGGAAGTACATAAGTGATTATAGCCTGAATTCACCTAACTTATGTAGACCATTAAAGAAAAGTGTAACCTGGTGCTGGACATCTGAGTGTGACCGGGAATTTAAAGCCATCAAGAATAGCTTAAAAAACAGCAAAATTTTGTTCTATCCAGGTTTGTCTTTGCCTTTCTGTATTGGGGCAGACAGCTCAGATTATGGGATAGGGGCAGTGCTATTTCAGGAGATGGTAGTAGATGGGAAGACCGAGCACAGGGCAATCGCTTTTGCAAGCAGAATGCTGTCCAAACATGAATTAATGTATGGTATCTCAGAGAAGGAACTTTTAGCCATAGTTTTTGGATTTCAGAAGTTCAGGATATATGTGGAAGGTAGGAAAATGGTTGTTTACACAGACCATAAGGCTCTGAGCTATTTGCAAGAATGTAAGCTGTTAAATAATAGACTCATGAGATGGGCCATGTTTTTGCAGCAGTTTAACTATGAGATAAGATATATTAAGGGCACAGACAACAATGTGGCTGATTCCTTATCAAGATTACCTTTCATTGGAGAAGAACATGAAGCGAATGGAGACGAGAAAGAACTACAGATATTGTATATGAAAGGAGTGGGTGGAGAGAAGGAAATCAGATCCATCTGTAAGGACATGAGGAGACTTCAGAATGGGGACCAAACCTTGAAGTTTATCAAAACAAACTTTGGAAGTAAAGAACATGATAAAATAGCTAAATATTATAGAATTTATAAGGGTATTTTATTTAGACGCAGAAATTTGGACAAAGAGGAATGGAAGGTATGTTTTCCAGATGAGCATGTGGAAAAATTACTAAATTACATCCACCTTAGCCATGGGCATTATGGGGCTCAAAAATGTTTGGAAATACTGCAGGACTATGTTAGTTTTAACAACATGGCCAGGAGAGTAAAGAGACAGTTGGCTTCTTGTGGCAAATGTCAAAAACTGAAGTATTATACTATTGCAGTACAAGGAGAGATGCAGAATATTGTTCCTAAAAGAAATGGTGAACTGCTGGCTATTGATTTATTTGGGAGGCTGCCAACAGGTGGAGGGGGTGTAAAGTATGTTCTTTTAGCTGTTGATGTATTCTCAAAGTTTGTAAGGCTGTATCCACTGAAAAAGGCCACTAGCCAGAATATAATTAACAAGCTAGAGAAAGATTACTTTGTGAATGTTATAAAACCAGAGAATGTTCTGTCTGATAATGGAGCACAATTTGTATCTAGTGTGTGGGGGAAGTTTATGCAAAGATCTGGGATGAAGCATAGAAGGATTTCAGTGTATCATCCTGCGGGAAACCCTGCTAAGAGGCATATGAGGGAGCTGGGTAGGCTATGTAGGACATATTGCAGTAAAAAGCATAGTACTTGGGCAGAATATATAACTGTGTTTGAGGATCTTATGAACACAGTGAAGAGTTGTGCAACAGGATTCTCACCCTATGAGCTCATGAAAGATATCAAGCCAGACAATCTAATAGCAGAACACATAGATTTTCCTCCATCTCAAGACTTGACAAGTCAAGAGAAGATGCAGATGGCCAGACAGCAAATGTTAAAGAAAGGGCATGAGAGATAGAGGAGGCATGGAGAAGGGTATAAGACAACAAAGTTCAAGGAGGGAGATAAGGTGCTGGTGAGGAACAAGAAAAAATCCAGTGACATTGATGGCGAAATCAAAAAGTTATTTGAATTATACCATGGACCCTTTGAGATAACGGGTTGTCCACACCCTAATGCATATAGGTTGGTATATCCAGTGTCCAAAAAGCCATTTGGACTGAGAAATGTAACGGAGTTGAAAAAATACGTGGTAAAAGAATAAAGGTTAAGGAAGTGAGATTCCCACGTACACTATTGTCGAGTTAAAAAAAAAATTATTGGGGGCTATGTATACGTGTATTTATAATTGGAGTATTATTTGTGTTACTGTGTATGTTGCGATGCCATTGTTGGTGGTCAACAAACTTCATTATACTGTATGTATTTGCAATAAGGGAATCTGTTGTCCAATGGATTTGCACAACTGGTGTGGGTGTGATAGAAGCCTTGTTGAAAGTCATACGGGAACTGAAACCTACTGTACATATAGTATAAATGTGTGGAGAATATAGGAGGGAGGAAATCTGCAAATAGTTTGTTAAAAAAAAATAGTTGAGATTTTATTAAAATTTCTAATGTATCTGTGGCACCTGGAGTTGATACTGGTGCGTGGGGGTAGGATTGTTGCTGGGACAGTCATGTAGGGCAGTCACTAAATAGGCAAATTGTAGAGGCATATGTAAAATAATTAACTTGCTCATTATAAGATGTTCATGAGGGAAGTGAGGGAAAGAACACTAATGGCTAAGTGGATGCTTGTAAAAGTTTATGACCTTGGTGAGTTTGTTTGCCATTTATGATTGAATCTAGATAGCCATGGAAATGTCATAAAAGAATGGGTTTCAAGATATTGCCAAATATTACGTGAAAATTTATATAGGAATTAAAAAAAAATATTGAGTGTATTTATATACAGTGATATAGCTGTATGGATGCTTAAAAAAAAAAAAAAAAATAAGAATCAGCATCTGGGAATAAATTCTCTTGGTGCGGGGGGGGGGGGGGGGGGGGGGGTAGAAGTGTCGGAGGTCCTGATCTGGGAACATCTGAAGGGTGAAATAGAATATATTTAACTATGCCATGTTTGTGTTTGATTTGTGTGCATGTTTGTCATTTGTACAAACCTCAATAAGAACTGATCAGTGAAAACAGGATGTTCCAGGGAGGATTTGGATAGCCTGATTCCTGGGAAATGTGGGTCTGCATGTCTAGGCAAGATTTATGAGGATTTGATTAAATTTTGATAGGATGGCTTGGCTAATGAGAGGAAGCAGTGCTGCTGGCTGACAAGTTTGGAAAGACTGTATTCCAATGCATAAACCTGTGAACACAAGGATCTGGTTACAACAACTTCGTGCAACTTACAGAAACAACTGTGTAAAAAGTGGAAGTTTTAATGTGCAGTGAGTGTGCAACCTACATATAGACTAACATGGGCATTTATTTTGCCTGACCAATCAGACTCAATAGGATACTATCTAATTGTATATTTGAGTTGGATACATTGTTGGATTATTTATATATGTTTTCTAATGACAGTACTTACACTGATTAACTCACCACTATAACACTGTTCTACATGTTTTGGTGCCATTATAGTTATAATTAAAATGTTTCATATATAAAGTAATATGGGTTCACTCCATTTGGTGCTACTTCATGTTGCCGTTACTAAGGTAACGTCTCCATGAAGTGGGGGTATGTAAGGTAACAGGGGATAATATGGAACTCTTTCAAGTAATTTAAAATTTAAAGCACAGCAGCAGAGATAATATGCTGGGCAAAATAGACCAGAAAATACTTGTTTTGTGTTTTGATGGATGTTGTAGTTCCGTTGGATAGTGTTTTGGTTTTCTTTTAATTGCAACGAATTATATAAGTGTGGTGATAATTTGTAAAATTATATAATGTATTTAGATTTAAGTATTTAAATATTATAAAATATTGTAAACGAATTGTGGCCATGTTTAGCGATTATTTTGACTACTGTGGTGTCATGTGACCCGACTCAGGACTGTGGATATGAGCGGGTAAATCGTGGTCTTTTGTCGTTGGCCATTGTGGTAGTGAGTTTGGAGCAGCAAAGTGCCGTGAGTGCAAGCATGGACGCCAGGGTATGTGAAGGAACAAAGTGAAAGTGTGTGGGTGTGAGACAAACAGTGTAAGAATTGCACCGATTATTATTTGTGAACTTAAAAAATGCATGGCCACAATGTTAAAGTGTTTCTTTTGAATAAATAAGTTTCAATCTGAACGTGTATAGTTCAATTCACTGCTCTTCAAAAGCCAGCCAATATCAGACTCAATAATAGGGGCGCAAATGCAACCGTTTACTACCAACCCCCTTTACAGATGAGCCACGTGAAAAATAGGTAGTAAACGAGCCCGAGTTCAGTTGCATACTGTGCTGAAATGCCCACTTCAAATTCAGCATACATCATTCTTCCTTCATCTTGTTGTATTCCTCAATTGTAGACATCTCCATTCAAACGGTTAGCAGCAAAACAGATCTTTTCACCATTTGCCCATACTGACGGCACTATACCTCTAAAACTCTTACTAAAACCAACAGGATGTAAATCTCCCTTAGGTATGAATGCATTTAACTGAATACTCTGTGGAAAATGTTGTTTTTGCTCAGCATCACATACATCACCACCATGTATCCACAGCAAGCTGAAACTTCCAGAGTGATGCTATGGGCTCTTTGAATCAAGTTTCTTTTGTCATTTTATTTGATTTTTCTTTCTTGGTAATTTGCCATTGTTGAACTTCTAATGGAAAAATTTCCCCACTCTGCATATATGGTGGTGTAATATCTAGTAATGTTGGTAATTTATAATTTCCCCAATGTGTTTCATATCCATGATGCTCTCCTTACTCTAGTTTTTAAAAAATTCAGCTGTTTGTTCAATGGGTCTCTGCACTGTGAGATGACATTAAAGTCTCATGTAGACAACTGTTGCTTGTACAGTTTTGTTTTTCCTGACTGGCTGACTGTAAGTGAGCCTTGAACAATCAGCCACTAGATTAATATGAAAAATAAAATAGTGAGTTTCTGGCAGTTGTAGTGTTAAACTACAGAAACATTAAGTATAACTTTGTTGTACATGTAATTGGAAGTATATTGACCTAATAATGCAGATAATTTCAGTATATAAAGTGATACAAGATCTATCATTTCCTCCACATTTATATGTACTTTAACTTGTACAATACAGTTACTTTTCCCACATCTGTTATTGTAGTGTTGTGCATCTCCTGCATGACATGGGATTTTTGTAATGTCTTCATTAGAAACAGTATATATAGACATGTAAGTGTAAGAATGGCTTCTGTAAGAGGTATGGTTATCAAATTTACACAATATTCTTACAGAAAACTTATGTAGAATTAATACTTTTTTGACGTTGGCTGTACTGCCCCAGAAGATTATGCCATACCAAAGGACACACTGAGTGGTATTATGTTAACAATATTGTATGCAGATTGATGTGTGGTGTCGATAGGTCACATTGACCATGTAAAGCATGATCTTTGAACTCTAACTGTTCTGACGAGCTGCCATGTAAATGTTCCAGTCAGTCTTTGTACCTTGTACAGTGTACACGTGTATCTTCCTTTGTGCTGAAATATATGTACATATAAACGTTCATGGGAACAGTTTGTTGTGTATACAGTTATCCATATTCCCGTTTCCCTTAGATGAAATGAGAGAGGTTTCTAAATGCAAAGCAGGTAGAACTGAGCTTTTTGGTTAACTTATCCATTTACTGGTGCCATCTCAGATTATTATCCATCTGATTGCCTAAACGAGTCACACAAAGCCTCATCAGACATGTTCAATTGACCTCTATTTCTGGTGCTTGTAATAAGAACAGTATAAATTAGGACAGATTGCTGCTCATCACCTCCAGGAGGCGCAGAGTGGCAAACAGATATATTTAAAAGTAGTTTAAGCTATCAGAGATATTTCTTCTTCAGATTAGGAAAAACAGACATGTATTCACATATCACAATTCAAACACACATGGCCCCTGTCATTTCTGGGTACTGGTGCCTGTAAATAATTTTTAATTGTTTGCAATTGCAGAATATGTCTTTGTATGATAAAAGTCTGAGAGTCTTGGTATGAACCAGTTTAAAGTCTGCTCCATTATTCCCCTAGCTGAGGTTGTTACAGATCTGTATGGACCCTTCATTGGTATACTAGTATCATCAGCAGACATCACAGTTTTCTGAGTGATCCAGTGTCCCACAGAAATCATTTACTTAAGTCATGAATGGGAGTTGGTCAAACAATGAACCTAGTGAGACATGACATTTGATGTTCCCCACTCAGAATTTAATCTTATTTCTATTATATTATGTGATAAAGTTACCCTTTGTTTCTACTTTTATGATAAGATACTATCCATGCAAGGCAAATGCCTTTAATGTACTAGTAGGGATCTGCACAATCAAAGCCTTGGCAAGACCAAGGACATGCTGACAGTATAATTTTTATTGTTTAGTTCTACTGAAATGAAGTTCATGGAATCATATTCTGCTTTGTCAATAGAGAAGCCTTTATAGAACTGAAAATGAGCTATTGTATTTAAGGAAATACATCTTGGCTCAATATAATTTTTCAGAACACAGAAGCAGACGTCTGGTGGTCTAACGTTCTAACTTAAAAAATGAGTGTGAATCTGGATTATTTCGATTTATTCCCCCAAACCACTTTCCACTTCTTTATAAAGTGACTTACTTGGAATTTGCAGCCACTCTTATTTACTGACTGCCCAGCTGCTGCAAACCCTCTTAACTTCTTCTCCATCGAATAATGCTAGGTACTGGAATTTTTAGGCTCTTTATACTTATGTAATAAGTAGGCATACGAACTTTGCTTTTCATCAAATAACGATGTATTTGACTTTCATATACAATAAAGCTCTCACTTTCCACGTAAATATATAACTTTCAGTAAGTCTCTCATACAGCCAAATGTCAGACACTAATTGAGTTACAGTTAAAAGAAAGTTGGCTTAAATACCATAACTTTTCTTAACATGAATCAGAAAATAATCTTGCCTATAGCAAGCTTACACCAAGAGCTTTCAAGAGTTATTTTTCAACTGTCTTTGTTTTAATAACAATAGTCAATGACAAAATAAGCACATAACTGCATATAAACTCCATGGTTCTTCATTAAACACTCACTAAAACATCTATGGATTGCCTGACAGGTACTTGTTGGTGCCGTTTGTCTGCTGCGTCTACTTTCTTCCCGCAACTGATTTTAAGCCTGCACACACAAACATGTGACATGCAGTAGGTAGGAATCTACCATCCTATACTCATATACAGAATACCGTGTGTTCAAGATGGTAGAAGGCTGAGTGGCTGTAGAATTTACACAGAAATTCTTGAATCACTACAACGATATAAAGTCATATATCTTTTGATATGTAGTAATGCTGATAATCTGTTCCACTTGGACAAGTAGTTGCAAAGTGCCAATAAAATAATATAAAATGCATTTTTGTAATATTATTAACCTCAAAGTCACATAAATTAAATGAAAATACCATATTTAATTGGTTCCAGAACATTGAAACAAGACAATGGCTCAATCTACATGAGCAAACTGAAAAAGATGTGTATACGAATATTACAGTTTCCATTTTACATCAGGATAGTGATAAACTTAGAACTGTAAGAAGAGGAAGGAAGGAGATTACGTATCACTAAAGCTATCCTCAGCAATCCTAGAGGATATGTGCAGATCCCAGAACAGGAAAACAGATAAAGAATATATTTTAATGAAAAATAACTGAATCACCTTTGTTTTGCTAATGAGTTTTTACTGTTTGCCTCTAGTATAGCCAAAACATTTAATAGAATAAGGTTGTAAGCAGATGTGAAAGCCATTTACAATAACACTTCACAAATTTTTTACCAACATATTAAGACAGTACAAACTGGTCCCGAAGTTATATAATCAGTTAATGAGCCCTTTTTTATTATTCAGACCAGTGTAGAGTAACAAAAAACTTTAGTGAAGTGATGTGTTGCACAAGCATTTTTCAAACTGACCAATGATGATTGCCATTGATTGGAATGTTTGGCTGCATGTTTTACTTATACGCATGTAATGTGAGATGGGTGCAGCATATCTAGTCGGAATGATGATAAACTTTGTCCATGTTAATGATACTTGCTGGTCAGGTCATTTATACCATGTCGTTGGTTCCTGCATTGGATATATGGTGTGTGCCATAGAGGAAGAACGGCTATATTAATGCTTATATGCTTATGATGTATGGGGACAAGAGAAAATTTGTATAGATACATTCAATTGACATCTGTTAATTAAGACAGAATGTTTTTGGACTTTGCTCTTATCAATGTTTTTGCAATGTTCTGCATAATTTAATAACTTTGTGAAGCACTGTTATTGTAAACAAGAGTACATTATGTGAGACATTTGAATATTGGATGTTGGATTTGTACTCTTAATTTCCAGCAGTAACTGCAGCACTATGAGAAATGAAGTTTGATCAGGAGATGCTGACAGTTGTGCTGAAATAGTAAGGTGAGCATGATTAAAAAACAGGAAGTCTTAGCTCCTGATCAGACTTTACTTTGCCATCTGACATCACAATAAAGAACCAATGGAACATCACATGTGGTGACTGTTGACATCAACCCAGAACAAATACAGCTGGGAGTCAATAAAATTTGCATAGAACAAAAATAGTAAACAGCATTTTGAAATTTTAAAGAGAATTGGTGAGTTCTGAGTACACAGCTTTTTTATATCTGTTGTCAGTGGTAATGGAGATCAATAGCTGAGATTATGCTCCATGGCAAAATCAATGTCTAGCTCTGTGATCAGCAGTTACAGATTTCAGCTGCAGCACATCGATCTACAGTGGTGGCAGTATCTATGGCACATTCATAGTCAGCAATGCAGTGGCTTACATACTGATCCAGCTTCCCCTTCAGCATCTACGCACTGTAAGATTCTGGTGACTTATATACAATCTGAGGTAATTGGTTTGCAAAAGTTTTTATGTGTGCTGTGTGTGTGTGTGTGTGTGTGTGTGTGTGTGTGTGTGTGTGTGTGTGTGTGTGTGTGTGTGAGGGTTTTGTGGGGTAAATTGCAAGTGATTTTGAAACCGGGGTTTGTAGGTTTACTACAGCAGCACTTGTTACAATATTAAGTGTATTAAGCTAGGACCAACATGTTAGACATGTGTTATTGTAGATACTGTAAGCCAGTCGTGATGAGAATAGGGAATTCAGATGTCCTGCAGTGGTTTAAAGCATTTAGTGAACAAGTGGCCAATTATATAAAAAATGAAATAAAGAATACTAAAACAGAACTAAAAATTGAAATAAAAACAACAAACATGACACTAAAACACCATATATTTGAGTCACAGAAGGAAATGCAGGAGATACAGAACAGCATCTTCCAGATACAGATGATACTTTCCACCTTACCAGATAAATAAATTTGAAAACAATGAAACAATGTGATTTAGTTCAAAAGGAAATAAATGATCAACTTAGAGAGGCTAACACTGACTATAAACAACATGTGCAATGTGTACACAACCTCCAAGATGGTGTACCCTGGGCAACATACTGCTAAGGCAGGATGGCAAAAAGTCTGCACTCCAGTCAGCGATACTAGATCAGTCTCTCATGGCTATTCAAGACAACAGCACAAGAAAACAAACTACAACAAAGGCTCTTCTCAGAGCCATACAAAGAGTATGAAGAATTTTGGACGAAGTATAAGTATTTAACAAATCAATGTTGAAGGACTGACAAAAGACAAATGTGACTACTTGATCAAACTGGCCACAGACCATGAAGCTGATATCATATCCCTCCAGGAATCCCATCTAAACGAAGACAATATAGCAAAGGGAAAGGTTACAGGTCTAGAAATGGCTCCATCAATACAAGACGCAAAACAGCGTTTATGATATTAAACGAGTGTTAACTCTGGAGGTGAGTGGCTTAACTGTTGCCTCAGTCTAAAAACCACCGAACATCCAGTGGGGCCTTGCCATCTGTACCCCAGCCTTGCATATAACTAGGTGATTTCAACAGCTACCACACAACCTGGGGTTATACAAACCATGACATAAATGGAGAAAAATTAGTGGAATGGGCAGAAGGAGAAAAACTCTATCTCAGCTATGATGTCAAAGAACCGAAAACCTTTCGCTCTGTTTGGTGGCACACCAACACTAATCCTGACCTGCGTTTCCTCTCCACTGATGAAAACACACTCCCCTTGAGTCATACAAGGAAAGCCCTAAAGGATTCCCAAGAATCTAACACCACCCAACAATAATGAAAACAGGGCTGGAGATACCCATAATAAATTACATTAAGAAGCCAAGATGGAATTTCAAGAAAGCTAACTGGGATCAGTATACATGGGAAGTTGACAGCAACCTACGCTGGGTAGCCCCAAAAGCAGAAAACTACAAAAGATTCGTGGGGCTTATAATTGGTGCAGCCAAACCTAATATACCTCGAGGGCTCAAGAAACAATATATCCCTTGATGGGACGACACAGTAGAAAACTTTTATGAAGAATATCAACAAACTGAAAACCCTGATACTGGTAAAATAATACTAGAACAGCTGAACAAAGCAAGAAAGCAGAAATGGATGGACCTGATGTCTAATTTAAATTTCCCTCATTCAAGCAGAAAGGCGTGGTGATTATTAAGAAAACTTGACACTGCAGACAACGTCTGCAATCAACAGCTGAAGATAATGCCAACAGTACTGGCACTACACATAAAATCAAGAGCTGAGAAGGTCCCTGTAGACACAACCATGAAAAAAAAAAGTAAAGAATGAACTGAATGAAGTCAATAGACACCTCCATTATAACACTACACTATCAGACTCCTTTTCTTAAAGAGATGTAAATGGGGCCATCAAAACAATGAAAATGAGAAAAGCTGCAGGACTGGATGGCATATTCCCTGAATTTATAAAAAATATAGGGAAACATGGAAGAACTTGGCTGAAGAAGTTCTACAATGATATGCTCAAGACCGGAAGGGTGCCTCAACAGTTCAAGATCGCACACACATTAGCAATCCTCAAATCTGGAAAGCCAGTACATGACCCCCTCAATTTACCAGCCAAATGCACTGTTGAGCATGTGCTTCAAACTACTGGAACAACTCATCCATAACAGAACACAAGGAATAATAAATAACATAACCCCAACATATCAGGCTGGGTTCAGAAGCAAGTGGAGCTGATGTGAGCATGTCCTAGCCTTGACATCCTACATTGAGGCTGGATTCCAAAAGAAACTGAATACATCAGTGGCCTTTGTTGATCTGTCAGCAGCATATGACACTGTGTGGCTACATTAACTCTTGCTGAAGTTAAAAAAGCATGTCCCAAGTAACAAACTGATGACACTTATGGGAAATATGTTAAACAACTGTTTCTTCAAGGTTAGCATTGGACAAAAACAGAGCGAGTCATTTACCTTGAAAAATGGGCTCCTCCAAGGGTCCATCCGAGCATCACTACTTTTCAATCTGTACACTAGTGACATGCCAAACACTGCTAGCGAAAAGTTTTGCTATGCCGACGACCTCCATAGCCGTACAAACCAGCACACTTGAGGAAGGAGAAGCTATGTTATTTAGAGACTTAGAAACTCTCAACACATACTACAAAGCATGGAGACTCCAGCAAAATGCAGCAAAGACAGAAGTCTGTGCATTCCATCTAAACAACAGAATTGCAAACCAGCAGCTGAATGTGATTCTGCCAACAAAAGGTTACACCTAATGTCCAGCCTTAATAACTTGGTATCACACTAGATCTGTCTCTGACATTTGGAAAAAACAAGCCAAAAACTAAAGAGCTGTAACAACATCATAAAGAAACTAGCTGGTACAACATAGGGTGCAAATGCATTGACTCTACATACTGCAATATTTAGGCCTGTATACTCACAAGGGAACCTCCCCATTGCACCCCCCTCAGATTTAGTTATAAGTTGGCACAGTGGATAGGCCTTGAAAAACTGAACACAGATCAATTGAGGAAACAGGAAGAAGTTGTGTGGAACTATGAAAAAAATAAGCAAAATATACAAACTGCGCAAGATAGGCAACATCAAGGATAATGTGAGCTCAGGAGTGCCGTGGTACCGTGGTTAGCGTGAGCAGCTGCGGAACGAGAGGTCCTTGGTTCAAGTCTCCCCTCGAGTGAAAAGTTTAATTTTTTTATTTTCAGACAATTATTATTATCTGTCCGTCCGTTCGTCCAATGCGAGGTAACTGTGCCGTAGTATGGGGATGCTACACCTAAACAAGAAAACCAAAATCGGGCAAGGTAGAAGACTCTTTTTACCCATTTGCCAAGTGTACATGTTAGGTGGGTCGATAACATATTCCTGTCATGTGATGCACATGCCATCACCAGTTACGCATAGAATATATCAGACGTGTTCTCCTGTGGAGGAATCGGTTGACCTATGACCTTGCGATCAAATGTTTTCGGTTCCCATTGGAGAGCCTTTTGTCTACTAATCGCACGGTTTTGCGGTGCGGTCACAAAACACAGACACTAAACTTATTACAGTGAACAGAGACGTCAATGAACTAACAGACAGATCATAATTTTGCGAAAATAAAGTAAACTTTTCACTCGAGGGAAGACTTGAACCAAGGACCTCTCGTTCCGCAGCTACTCACGCTAACCACGAGACCACGGCGCTCCTGAGCTAACATGAACCTTTATGTTGCCTATCTTATTCATGGACTACTCAGTTTGTATATTTTGCTATTTTTTTCACAGTTCCACACAACTGCTTCCTGTTTTCTCGATCGATCTGTGTTCAGTTTTTCAAGGCCTATCCACTGTGCCAACTTATAACTAAATCTGAGGGGGTGCAATGGGGAGGTTCCCTTGTCAGTTGCTGAATACTGTGCTCCAGTATGGCAACACAGTGCCCACACGAGAAAGCTGGTCGTACACCTGAATGAGTCAATGAGGATTATTACAGGCACATTAAAATCCACCCTGATCCCCTGGCTGCACACCATCAGCAACATCCCACCACATGAATTACGGTGCCAAGAAGCAGTCAATTGAGAATGGAGGATACTACACCACCCTGACTACCCACAAGACCTCACAATTCGTACAGTCTTAAACAAACCTCCCACAGATCTTACAATCTTGCAATCCACTGTGGTGTAATGGAAGAAACAATAAGAAGTTAGACATTAAAGAAGAGTGGCGTGAGAGGCGGAATGCTGCAACAGTAACACATCACGGTGTCCAAGCTCCACTGCCAGCCTACCAGGATTTCATCTGCAGAGAAGTGTGTGAACAAGGCTGAACAGAATAAGAACTGACCATGCCAGGTGCAACACTATGATGCACAAATGGGGACTCCAAGATTCTCCAGCCTGTGATTGTGGGGCCCAAGAACAAACTGTTCAACATATTGTTAGAGACTGCCCTCAGAGGAAGTATCCTGGACTATTTAGTTACTTTATTAATGCCACTCACTCTGCTGTTAGTTGGCTGCAATCATTAGATATTGAACTATGATTAAATGTATTTGTCTTTTTTAAAACTTGCAATTGTATCAGTTAAAGTAGTCAGTAATATTAAGTTAGTAATTTTCACAATTTAAAAATGTGTGTAAAATTTACACCAAAGAGTAAAACTAAACTATTTGTAAATACTTAACTAGATATACATGTAAAATTAAAATTTATGTACCTGTCAATGATTGCTGTTGTTGCCATAGGACAAATAAAAAAAATATAAATACACTTTAAATAATTAAAAGATTTTAATGAGCAGGCATTTAAAACAATGCATGAACAAATCTCAGGCTTTGAAGTCAGATTCAGAGCACTGGAATGAAGCAAAGATTTGGATGTAGCCACAATTGCTATTTTGTAGGAGTCTGTAGTTGATTTAGTTGATAGTAAAGCATGAGAAAGGGCTGAATCATCTGTAGATACATGTTATTCTAATGTGGAAACAGATAGACCAGAGAATGAATGACAGAAAATTTGGGTCAACTTAACTAAGATTACAGAAGCACCTTTTTACCAAATATTTATGTATCAGTGGGAGTGTACTAAAGTTGGAAACCTAGCTTTGAATTGTACTTAAACTGTAATGATGCTGATTAGGATTTGAGACTTGAGTACAGTCTATGTAAGGGGAGGTCGAATATGTGTGGCAAAAAGTATCTGAATAGGAAGCTGTATTTGAATGGACCAATAAGTGTACTATTAAGTGAAAGAGTCAAGAGCCTAGATTTAAGGTATGTATATTGACCAGATCCTGGAGGTAGTTTGGTTATTTAATGCTGAGGATATCATAGTGCATGTTAGATATGATATACCTCTTGAAAACCAATATATGAACTGGAAGTGTTTTTAATTTAGAATGTTGGTTAAGATTTAATGATTTTATCTACTTATTCTCTTTAATTAGATGACACAATGAAATTTTTATCCAGTTATTTGTTTATTGTTGAAAGAAAAAACAGTGTTAAGATGAATTTGGGTCACTGCATAATGCATGTTAATACACATAATTACTAGATTGGGATTCAGTATTTAATTATACTTAATTATAGAAAAGGAATTTTTTAAATGTGTTAGCCAGTTGGCCACCTTAGTTTAAGTGTGCTTACATTAGATTGGTTATATAAAGGGAAATACTGTTACTTTGACCCAATTTTAAACTTAATAATGTGGTGCTAGTGAAAGCCTTTCATCACAGTTCACAGTTAGGGAAAGAAATGAGTACATTTTTACATTGTTATGAAAGTCCATACAAAATTACAGGGATTCCACATCCAAAGACTGTTTTCTTAGTAGAATCATCAAGTGGAAAAGAAATGTCTTTAAAATACAGGTATGATTAAAAGATAGGTATCATAAAAGGCATTTCTTATGGCTAACATTGTTGTACATTAGAATGTGGAGAAAATAGAAGTTAACAAACTTGAGACAACAAATATACTTCAGAACAAAGAAGAGTTATTTCTTTTTCTGGGTGAAGCTGGATGTTAGTTCCATTAGTTTTGACAGGGAGGGAATCGAGCAGGATATAACCTTAGTTATGAAGTGTAAACATTTTTTATTTTTGTTGGAGATGATCAGTGATAGGACTGGGTTTATAGGAATTGTCTGTGGGAAGTTCTGGGTAATATAGTCAATGGAATTGGTTTAATTTGAATGTATTGTAGCATGCATCCAGTGATTTCCAAAAGTTTTATGAGCATGGCTAGAAAAGCCTGAATTATGGAATAAATATACTCGATTAGATGGAATATGGATGATTCAACAATGAGTGGTACATGAGCAAAAACAACAAACTGTTCTATAAAACTGTTTAATGATCCTTATTGATAATAAATATCTGTTATTCAAACCCTCATGTCCATAGTAGCAGTGATTGCCTGGTAGAAATGTTACGAAACTTAATCAAAATGAAACATGCATTGTAGTCTAACATATCACTTTGGTGAAGAGATGTGTTGCACAAGCACTTTTTGAACCGATGAATGATAATCACCCCTATAGAAAGTTTATTTCTGTAATGTATTAGATAATCCACTGTTTGAATGCAGCCCCACATTGATTTTGAGAGTTGGATGTTGGTTTTTTACTCTTAACTTCCAGCAGCAACAGCAGCACTTGGGGGAAAAAAATCCCAATCAAACTTTAATTTCGCACCTGATAACATGGTAAAGAATCAGTGGAATGTGGCACTGCTTGAAGATGACAACTAAATGGAGCTTGAAAGAATTTAACAGAAGAAAGGGGCAGCCTTGAGTACTTTTGATAAAATAAGCAGAGGTTTCAAAACTCTGAGTGTCAGGAAGGGAAAGTTGATGCTCAGTGTGTTTCATCAGTTTTGACTTAAAGCAGTAAGAAATGGCTTTAATGAGAAAACCATTAAAAACTAGCCATGGAAAGACTGATGTGGTAACAGGAGAACAACCAACTGGATCACTGAGCAGACTTGTAATTACAACCATAATGAAAATGAAGTGAATGTGTGTAGGACATATAGACAGGTGTATAAATGGCAGGCAGAGAAGGAAATTCTTTATGAATTCCAAAAGAGAAAGAAAGCTATAGATGATGATTGAAAGAGAGATAAATGTGTGGCATCAGAAAGTATGTAGGAGAAACATGGAAGTGTATAGCTGAAGGCCATAATGCATGGAAAAATTAATGAAACATCCTTACGCAGCAGGGAATATGAAACGGATGATGGTTGTGGTAATAATGGTGGCAGTATTGACGAACACTGGGTGAGCTGAATGACATCTATGCACCAACTGTTCTGTAGTCAGTTGCTTGGCCTTGGTTTGTTTTTACAGATCATAGGTAACATGATATCATCCCTCCCTCTTCCCATAAACCTGATCTTTGCTTCCTTGAAGTCCTTGGAATGGGCATAGGAAATAATCAACCGTTTCTTATTACCACAAAACGTTTTACTATTGAGAGAGGCATGTGTTCTGTAAAGTGTTGTATGAACATCACTGAATTTGTGTTACTGAAAACTACTAACCAAGTTTTAAAAAAGCATTTTATTTGAAATATAAATAAATAAATAGGGTACCTATAGCTCTCAGAGTAAACAGGTTACAAAAATACATTTCTCATTTTTCCATTGATAAGTTGTGACTATTCATCCACATAAATATTAATTATCAATATCTTTAATCTATAACAATATATTCAAGCTGAAAAAAGTCCAGCACCTCAGTCTATTAATTAAGCTAGGGACAATGACCCACATGATCAGTGAATTTAAACTGCGTTTGTACCTAAGTAGAAATTTTCACTCTGCAAAATGAAAATTCCTGACAGAAAAAAAACTGTGTGCCAAGCCCTTTGCCTTTTTTTAGCTTGTATCATGGAATTGAAGAGTAATCACATTGTTTATTCGGTAAAGGCATTTCATCTGAAAAGTTCACTGCCAGTCCTGGTAAAAGACAGTTTTTAATTGACATGAAGTCTCAATACAGTTTAGATTTCACTGCTGTACAAAGTTACATACATATCTTTGTTACTGCTTACATGCACTATGTATTTTTCCTCGCATGCAACTGATAATAGATAGAAGAAAGTTCTTTAAGATTATTAGTAATTATGGAACATTATCTCTATTCAGTTGAGGTTCTAGTAGTTCTGCTGCTCTTCATTGCAGATCAATGTCAATCTGTCCAGAAATATGAAAATGATTCTGTTAAATATTACCATACTTATTTATTGACTCATTGATATCATGTAGGCCATTGAGATCAATCAGTATCAGACATCATCCTTAGATATTTAAATACCAATTTCTATCAATTAATTGCTCAATACAACTGTAAATTGTAAAATGTAAACGAATTCTCACTGTGCAGTTAAGCAACACTAGACATGTAGAATTATTTAAAGAGGCAGAAACGTTGTAAGAAGTTCTTGCCTGACACTTTATAGTCTCACTGGCAGCTAATGTGGTGGTATGCATCTGTCTGATGAATAAAATTGAACAATAACTTAAAAAACACTTTTTATTTATTTTAGTTTTAATATTTTACACATAAAAATAAATAAATAACATTATTTATGTACAAAATGGTAACAGTAACTTCCAATATATGTAGATATTACATATATTGCAGAATATTTCTTTGGAGCATGAACAATATTTTCACTATGATGGAAGTTATCTCACCACCAAAAAAACCCATCACTACTAAGGTTTTATAATTCCTAACCCACAAGTAGAGTCTTTGAACCACTGGTGATCATATTCTTGTTAGGAAACAGTGAATGTATTTGTATAAGCAAATTTTCTGTACTCAATATGTACAGTGTTTTCCCATTTTAACACTGAAATGGTTGTAAACCTTCAGTATGTGCATAAATACCCTCATAGATACATGCTCTCTGCAGAGGAGATGTGTTGTATCATCGATGAGTTTCAGCAGGATACCTGTTGGCATTAAATTAATTTTACTGCAGTTACTTAATGAATAGTTAGACCCAAAAATTAAAAAATACATACAAACAAAATGATTAATCCTAACAGATTATATGAGGAGTGAGATCCCACACAGTAGAAACTGACATGTATGTGACATATTCTACATCTACATCTACATCTATAATCTGCAAACCACTGTGAGGTGCATGGCAGAGGGTACATCCCATTGTACTAATTTTTAGGGTTTCTTCCTGTTCCATTCACATATGGAGGGTCTCCAGGTACTGAAGAAAAGTGCTTAACAAAACATAAATTTTTCAGTGGCACTCACTCCTTGTAAAATTCTTCAAGTTGTTTTTAAACCCAAAAACCAAATCATGATTATGTTTTCATAACACACTGTATATCTCACTTAAAATCTGGACCTTAATGCATATTTCATTGTCAACATTTGGCCAAAACAGATAAACAGCTTCTTCTCTTCTTCTTCTTCAGTAGCTCTACAGCCCTTGGTGAGCCTTGGCTTCTTCAACAATCTTCCTCCACACTTCTCGGTTATTTGCTGCTCTTTTCCACCCCCGGACTCCCATATTGCTGATATCCATTATTACCTCATCGATCCATCTTCTTCTAGGTCTCCCTTTTCGCCTAACTGAATGGATCATACCTTTCATCATTTTCTTTGGCATTCTATCCTCTGCCATTCTCTCCAAGTGTCCTAGCCATCGTATTCGCTGTGATTTAACAAATTTTACTATGTCCCTGCCTTGTATTAACTCCTGTAATTCAGCATTGTAGCGTATTCTCCAGCCTTCTTCCTCCCTTATTGGCCCATAGATTTTGCGTAGTATTTTCCGCTCAACGCTTCTTAGAGCATTTTTATCGTGTTCTGTCAATGTCCATACCTCTGAGCCGTATGTGATAACTGGGCGGACTAGGGAATTATATATTAGCAATTTAGTTTTTCTTGTAACAAGGCTACTTTTGAAAAGCTGCATATTTGCAAAGTAAGCTCTGTTTCCTGCTTGTATTCTTTCCCTTATAGCCTTTCCAATACTGTTATCATTTGTTATTAGGGCTCCCAAATAGTTAAAAGAGGACACTCCATTGAAGCATTTCCCATTGATGTTTAGGTTTTTAGGGGTTCTTCTGGCCTCAGATTGTGACATTACCATATATTTTGTTTT
Organism: Schistocerca piceifrons; assembly: GCF_021461385.2. Taxonomy (NCBI): domain Eukaryota; kingdom Metazoa; phylum Arthropoda; class Insecta; order Orthoptera; family Acrididae; genus Schistocerca; species Schistocerca piceifrons. The sequence continues at coordinate 480,623,569 of NC_060139.1, forward strand.
GTTTACATTTACTATGAGGCCAATTTTTAAGGCTTCTGTTTCCATTGCCCGGTATGTTTCTAGGAGTGTATTGGTATTTCTTCCTACTATAGCAATGTCATCAGCGTATGCACATATCTGGCTAGTTTTCATAAATATGGTGCCTCTTTTGTTGATTTTATTTACTGCACTATGCAGGGCAATGTTGAATAGGACAGTGGAGAGGCTATCCCCTTGCTTCACACCTTTATTAAAGTCAAAGCTCTCACTTGTTCTGCTAAGGACCTTTACTTTTGCTCTTGTCTCTGTCATTGTCATTCTGATTAGTCTTATTAATTTAGCACATATACCAACTTCTTTCAGTACTCTGTATAGTTCTTGCCGAATTATGCTGTCAAAGGCTTGTTTGAAATCGATGAATAAGAAATGCAGATCTATATCATATTCATAGAACTTTTCCATCATTTGCCTTATCACAAATATTTGATCAGTTGTTCCTCTGCCCGGTCGAAAGCCACACTGATATTCCCCTAGTATGCCTTCTGCACACTTCCGTATCCTTTCGTTTAATATACTTGTGAAGATCTTATAAGCTGTACTTAGGAGTGTTACACCTCTATAGTTTTCACATGCTGTTCTGTCCCCTTTCTTATAAATGGGGACTATTATTCCAATTTTCCAATTATCTGGCATAGTTTCTGTTTCCCATATATCTGATATTAATGTGTGCAGTTCCTTTATTACAGCCTCACCACCAGTTTTTATTAATTCAGCAATTATGCTGTCTTCCCCAGGGGCTCGATTGTTTTTTGACTTGTGCACAGCCTGGGAGACCTCTTGTAGTGTTGGTTTTCTTGCCTCATTGGTTTCATTGTCTACTTCCAGCTCCACTCTTCCCTCCTGTGCAGCTGTCTCTTCATCTTCTAGGCTGGTGCTTAGTGTATCTTTGAAATATTCTGCCCATCTTCCCACTATCTGTTCTTCCTCCCTTATCATTTTCCCATCTTTACTGGAACAGGCCATTGTTTTTGGTTGGAATCTATTCTTCATTTTGCCTATGGCATGATAGAACTTTCTTATTTCACTCTGTTCCTTTAGTTCTTCTAGTTCTTGAAATTTCTTCTTATTCCACTCTCTTTTCTTTCTCTTGCACAGTCTGTTAGCTCTTCTCCTTAATTCTCTATATTGTTCCACATTATTTCTGGTTTCTCTCTGTAGCATTTTTGTTCTTGCCCTGTTCTTTTCCTCTATTGCTGACCTGCAATCTTCATCAAACCACTCCTGGGTTCTTCTGTTCCTTCTTATGCCTATTATTTCCTCTGCAGCATCCTTAATGGCTTTTTCAAACCTGTTCCACCTTCCATCTACTCCTTCTGTGGTCTCTTCATTGCTCAACTTTCTGCTTAGTGTTGCTTGGTATTTTTTTACTTCATCGGGGATGTTCAGTTTGTCTGTATTCCATTTCACCATCTTTCCCATTCTGTTGCCATTTGTTAGTGACAGTTTCTCTCTCAAGACTGATTTTATCAGAAAGTGGTCTGAATCACAGTTTGGTCCTCTGCAGCTCCGTACATCCGTGACTGACGTGGAGTGGCGTGCAATCACTAAAATATGATCAATCTGATTGACTACTCCATTGGCTGCAGACTTCCAAGTTCCCAGATGGATCCTTTTATGTGGAAAGCAGGTACTTTTAATAATCATATTATTCCTTGCTGCGAATTGGCATAATAAGTCTCCATTCTCATTGTTTTCTTCATGTAGTGAATATTTTCCAGAAACTCCATACAGATGTTCATTCCTCCCTATTTTTGCATTAAAATCTCCTATTACTAGCATCAGGTCATATTTAGGTACTGCACCGTATACTTTTTCCAAGTCTTCGTAGAAATGTTCTTTAATTATATCCTCTTTTTCCTCTGTTGGTGCATGTGCATTAACTATTGATATATTCCTAAATTTACCTTTTGGTCTGAGTCTGCACATCCTTTCATTTATGGGTTCAAATTCTAGAAGGCTTTTCCTAACTTCCCTAGTTATTATAAACCCTGTTCCAAGTTGGCCTGTTCTTTCTCCTGGTCCACTATATACCAACGAGTACTCAGGTTTATCTATCTGCCCATTCCCCTGCCATCTTATTTCCTGTAGCCCTACAATATCATATTTGAATTTTAAAATTTCATTAGCTATTTCTTTCATCTTTCCAGGCTGAAGCATTGTCCTCACATTCCATGATGCTACTGTTACATCCTTTATCCGTTTCCTTTGCCGGGGTCGTGATACATGTTTTCCATCCAGTTTCCGAGGCTTCTGTTGAATTTCCGTAATATTCTTTTTTTTTTACAGTATGGGGTTATTAGCCCCATGCCCAACCCCCAAACTGGAGGACCAGGATTTGTATGAGGTTTACTCCTCTAGGGAAGCTGGCTTCACTACGCCTCTAGAGCCCTCCCTGCCCTATGTTGTGGGACACACTTTGTCTGGCTCCTCTGTCGGGACCAGTCCGGCTTGGGAGACCCTGCCAGTAGCTATGCTACCGCCGGCATAGCTCTCGACTTCACCGAAGCACGCAAACCCTCCCGCCCGGCACTGAAGGTGCCTACTATAAGGCGGTGTCCCCTGAGAGGGGATAAACAGCTTACTCTCACCTTTATGTCTATAGGATTATTGAGTGTCAGCTGAATCTTACTCAAAGACTTCTGACAAAGCCAAAACAAATTCTTGTGACATGTAAAAGCTATCAATGACACCAGTGCTGGAGTCCAGACTCTCATAGATGACAAAGGAAATAAAACTGGTGGTAACAAAGCAAAAGCAGAGAAACTTCACTCCATTTTCAAATGTTCCTTCACAAGGAAAATCCAGGAATACTATCCCAGCTTAATTCTCTCTCTCCACTGAAAATGTGATTGATAGAGATATTAGTGTCAGTGGTATTGAGAAACTGCTGCAGTTGCAATGGAATCCTTGTCATATTCTATTTAGTGTATGTAGCTAAGCTAGCCCTCTTTCCGTTATAAAATACCCCAGATACATTACAAATGTGTCCACTAGTTGGAAGAAAGGAGAAGTCACATCTTTCTATATGACGAATGGCAGAATTGATCCACAAAACTACCATCCAGTATCACTGACATCCATCACTTAGTGATTCTAAGTACTTGTTCTGAGATCTGTCACAGTCATATATTACCACTGACAAATATAGAAGTAACTTTAGATGTGCCACAGGAAAACGGGCTGGACACTTGCTGTCACTGTTTTATGTTAACTGTCTGGCAGACAATATAAATAGAAACTTCAGACATTTCATGAATGATGTAATTATCTACAATGAAGTGTTATTTGAATAAAGCTTCACAAATTTCTTGTCAGTTCATGATAAGATTTTGAAGTGATAAAAGGATTTGCAATTTACGCTGAATGTTAAAAAAAAAAAAAAAAAAAAAAAAAAAAAAAAAAAAAAAAAAAAAAAAAAAAAAAGACTTCACAAAGTACAAAAACATAATATCCTATGATCACAATAACAATGATCACAACTGTAATCAGTTAACTCAAACAATTATATGGAGATAACAATTTGTGGGGATATAAAGTGGAATAATTATGTAAGTCAGTTGAAAGTAAATTAGGTGGCAGATTTTGGTTCAGTGGTAGGATACTGAGAAAATCCAGTCAGTTTACAAGGAGATCTCTTATGAAACACAGGTGCAATCCATCGCAGAATACCTCTCAAAATGTGTGGAATCCATACCAAATAGGACTAACAGGGTATGTTGGATGTATGCAGAGAACTACAGCAAGCATTATAGCAGCTCTGTTTGACTCACAGGAGAGCATCATGGAAATGCTAAAAAAATATGAAGTGGAAGATACTTGAACAAAGGTATGAACTATCTTGCAAAAAGCCTACTCACGTACTTGCAAGAATCAGTTTTAAGTGAAGGATCCACGATATGGTGCATGTTTCAACCAGCTTTTCATCTGGATGATGGCATGTCATAATATGACCACTGACTTGTAACAAGAAATGTGATTCACTCGCCCATGTGACACATTTCCATCAATACATAGTTAAGTCTCAATGATCCTGCATCCACTGAAATTGTAATCAATGATCACATTAGGTCAACATGGGAACATTTAAGTGTCATTTGCCATGGAGCCCCATATTCAACAATGTTCACTGAATGGTATGCCTGAACATGTTTGTCCCTGCTTATTGTCCAGTCTGCCTGTACTGCTTTACAGAGCAGGCAAGCTTCTGACCTCCACATTGTTGGATGGGGTGTGGGCATCTGATATCTTATCACTTGTTCAGGTTTCACCATCCTTCAGTCACTTCCCATAGATGCCAACAACAGTAGCTTGTAAATAGCTGCACAGTTTTTCTGTTTATGCGATGCTCATTCCCATGTGCCAGGATACGACAGTCTGCCCTTTTGTCAATGTTGTTTAACCACTCATTATCAGCACATATCATTCCTTGTATGATTCCTTACTTGTCCCAGCTTCACTTATAAACTTTACTTACCACATCACACATACAGAACACCAGCAAATGGCATTCAGTCTAGTGGCAGGCAGTAGTCATAATGTTTTAGCTGATAAGTGTATATACTGTGCAAGCAGCTGTACAGTGCATGGCAAAGAGTACTGCATACTAATATTGTCAATATTCTGACCTATGTACAAGATATGCAATGGAGGCAGCATAATGGTTACACAGTCTTCTTTGAATCTTGGTTTTCCAGATGTACCTAACAGGGTTTCACAAGAATTACATCTTTTTCCCTAGCGTTCCATTTAAGTTCCACAGTGATTTCTATAACAGTTTTACACGTACTGAATCAATCTGCTATGGTCCCAGTAGCACATCTCTGAATTGTTTGTTGGCTCTCATTGCTTACTTGATAAGGACTCAAATTACTGTAACAATAGTTTAGAACAGGGTGTACAATCATGTTTTATGCAAAGTTCCTTACAGATACACTAGACTTTTTCAGAACCCTTCTAATAAATCTAAGTTCTCCATCAGCCTTCCCTAATACTAGTTTCATGTGATCATCTCTTTTCATATAACTTCTTAGTATTACTGTACACCTAAGTAGATTCAACATGATATATTTCAGATGTTCATCTCTGGTTTTGTGAGGTGATGCTAGTGGGGTCTGCCTCTTTGTTATAGTCATTATCTTACACTTATACATAATTAAAGAGGTCTACCAGCATAATGGTGGCTATTTAACAAAAGCCAGTAAGTACAACGCATAGAAGGTGTTGCCTTTTAAAGATTTCTGGCCTTCAGATATTCCGATGTGACATTCCTCTAGTATTATGTGTGGACTCTTACATACAGACTGTTACTGAAATAGTTGAGAGTGAATGAGCAAAGCTGAGTTGCAACAGTTCACATCACTGTTGAACAGCATTTCCAAATGCAGAACAAAATACAATAATTATTTCTTATATTAATGTCTGAGCCTGGCGGACTAGTGGTAAAGCACTTGGCTGGAAACATTTCACAGAATAGAGTCCCAGTTGGACAGTAGAAATTTTCAGTCTGCCTTTAATCCAGCATTCATCTCCCAATGATGTGATTAGCTGCCAAGAATGACACATGCTTCAGTTTCCAAGTTAAACTGTAGGTCCCCTTTCCCATTTGGACAAATGGTGTAGATTAAGGTCACCCAAGTCACCGAAGTGGTATCTAATTGAAAGACTTGCATGTAGCCATTAAGCCATACAAAATTATTATTACTATGTTATTGTTTATTTCCTTATGTTTTATTACTAACAAGCTGTTATAATAAAGCTGGTCATATGCAAGTCTAAGGCTTCCATTGAGTCCCTTGTTGACCAATACGGTGTGGCAGTAGAAGATAGCAAAATGAAAGCTGAAGTTATAAATTTCACATTCAAGAATTTGTTCACACAGGGGAATCATACAAATATACTGTCATTTGGCCATCGTACAGATTCCTGCATGGACAACATAGTTTAAGCATACCCAGCATGGAGAAACAACTGAAGGATTTTAAAGGAAATAAATCACCAGGTCTGGATGGAATCCCTGTTCAATTTCACAAAGATTACACTACAGCATTGGTCTCTTACCTAGTTTGCATTTATTGTGAATCTCTCGACCAGTGCAAAGCCCCAAGTGACTGACAAAAAGTGCAGATTACCACAGTATGTCAGAAAGGTAAAAGAATGGACCGCACAATTACAGACCAATATCTCTAACTTCTGTTTGCTGCAGGATCCTTGAACATATTCTCATTTTGAATGTAATAAACTTTCTTGAGACTGAGAAGCTAATGTGCATGAAACAGCATGTTTTTAGAAAGAATCACTTGAGCAAAACTCAGCTTGCCTTTTTCCCACAAGATAAACTGAGAACAAACGATGAAGGGAAACAGGAAGATTCCATGTTTCTAGATTTCTGGAAAGCATTTAACATAGTGCCCCATTGCATGCTGTTAACAAAAGTTTGAGGAAATGGAATAAGTCCACAAATATATAAGAGGCTCAAAGACTTCTTAAATAATAGAACCCAGCATGTTTCCCTTGGTGGCGAGTGTTCATCAGAGACAAGGATATTCTCAGGAGTGCCTCAGAGAAGTGTGATAGGACTGCTGTTGTTCTCTATATACATAAATGATTTGGCTGACAGGGTGGGCAGCAATCTGTGATTATTTGCTGATGATGCCATGGTGTATGGCAAGGTGTCAAAGGTGAGCGACTGTAGGAAGGTACAAGACAACTTACACAAAATTTCCAGTTGGTAAGATCAATGGCAGCTAGCCCTAAATGCAGAAAAATGTTAAGTTAATGCAGATGAGTAGGAAGATCAAACCTGTAATGTTTGGATATGGTATTACTAATGTCCTGCTTAACACAGTCAAATCGTTTAAATACCTGGGCATAATGTTGCAAAGTGATATGAGGTGGAAAGAGCATGTGAGAACTATGCTAGGAAAGGTAAATGAACAGCTTTGGTTTACTGGGAGAATTTTAGGAAAGCGTGGTTCAGCTGTAAAGGAGACTGCACATATGACACTGGTGTGACCTATTCTTGAGTACTGCTTGAGTGTTTGGGGTGCATACCAGGTCAGATTGAAGGAAGACATTAAAGCAATTCAGAGGCAGGCTGCTAGATATGTTACCAGTAGGTTCAAACAACACCTAAGTGTTATGGAGATGCTTTGGGAACTCACATGGGAATCCCTGGAGGGCAGTTGAAGTTGTTTCTGAGAAACACTATTGAGAAAATTTAGAGAACTGGCATCTGAAGCTGACTGCCAAACAATTCTACTGCCACCAGCATATATTGCGGGTATGGACCACAAAGATACGATATGAGAAATTAGGGCTTATACAGAGGCATAACAACAATCTTTTTTTCCTTGTTTATTTGTGAGGCAACAGGAAAGGAAATTACAAGTAGTGGTATGAGTTACCCTCCACCACACACACCACGTGGTGGCTTATGGAGAATCTATGTAGATGTAGATGAAAGTATTGCAACTAAATTTTTAGACAGAAAGGGGGAAATATTGGCACATATTATTAGCATGTTTACAAGCAGCACTCTTTGGCATCAGCAATACATTAGATAGCATGATTTCCAAGCTTCACGGGCACCATGTATCATAAAAATCACTGTCATTCTGACCACATTTCAAAACCTCTTGGAAACAAGTAAACTGTTCCTGTGAGTTAATGCTTTTGTGACAGATTTAGCACACATTTTCCTCATATACAAATCCTCATTAATGATTTCATGTCCTGTGATTTTATCCATCCATGCAGCCTCTGTTATTATCTGAGCACTTAACTGAGGACTGGTATTGAGAAGTTCATGTGTGTGGTTCATACTATTCTTAGATTTGCTTATTGGTGGGTGTCCGGAATGGAATTTGACCTCCAGCTATTAGTTGAATATCTTGTGTAATCACAAAACTTGTGAAGCTAAGAGACGATCTTCTCCAAAGACTTGCTGATGTTGCATCCTGTTTGAACTGACTGAGGCTAGCATAAACATGGCAGAATTAGTAGGAAAGCTTCTAGTTTTAAAAACATAAGAAAGAGAAAATCACTGGAGCTTTCCAATCAAACTAAGTAGCTAATTTATATCTAAAAACAAAGATGATGTGACTTACCAAACGAAAGCGCTGGCAGGTCGATAGACACACAAACAAACACAAACATACACACAAAATTCTAGCTTTCGCAACCAACGGTTGCTTCGTCAGGAAAGAGGGAAGGAGAGGGAAAGATGAAAGGATGTGGGTTTTAATGGAGAGGGTAAGGAGTCATGCCAATCCCGGGAGCGGAAAGACTTACCTTAGGGGGAAAAAAGGACGGGTATACACTCGCACACACACACATATCCATCCACACATATACGGACACAAGCAGACATATTCAAAGGCAAAGAGTTTGGGCAGAGATGTCAGTCGAGGTGGAAGTGCAGAGGCAAAGATGTTGTTGAATGACAGGTGAGGTATGAGTGGCGGCAACTTGAAATTAGCGGAGATTGAGGCCTGATGGATAATGGGAAGAGAGGATATATTGACGAGCAAGTTCCCATCTCCAGAGTTTGGATAGGTTGGTGTTAGTGGGAAGTATCCAGATAACCCGGACAGTGTAACACTGTGCCAAGATGTGCTGGCCGTGCACCACGGCATGTTTAGCCACAGGGTGATCCTCATTACCAACAAACACTGTCTGCCTGTGTCCATTCATGCAAATGGACAGTTTGTTGCTGGTCATTCCCACATAGAATGCGTCACAGTGTAGGCAGGTCAGTTGGTAAATCACGTGGGTGCTTTCACACGTGGCTCTGCCTTTGATCGTGTACACCTTCCGGGTTACAGGACTGGAGTAGGTGCATGGGACAGGTTTTACACCGGGGGCGGTTACAAGGGTAGGAGCCAGAGGGTAGGGAAGGTGGTTTGGGGATTTCATAGGGATGAACTAAGAAGTTACGAAGGTTAGGTGGACAGCGGAAAGACACCTGTGATGGAGTGGGGAGGATTTCATGAAGGATGGATCTCATTTCAGGGCAGGATTTGAGGAAGTCGTATCCCTGCTGGAGAGCCACATTCAGAGTCTGATCCAGTCCCGGAAAGTATCCTGTCACAAGTGGGGCACTTTTGGGGTTCTTCTGTGGGAGGTTCTGGGTTTGAGAGGATGAGGAAGTGGCTCTGGTTATTTGCTTCTGTACCAGGCCGGGAGGGTTGTTGCGGGATGCGAAAGCTGTTGTCAGGTTGTTGGTGTAATGGTTCAGGGATTCCGGACTGGAGCAGATTTGTTTGCCACGAAGACCTAGGCTGTAGGGAAGGGACCGTTTGATGTGGAATGGGTGGCAGCTGTCATAATGGAGGTACGGTTGCTTGTTGGTGGGTTTGATGTGGACGGACGTGTGAAGCTGGCCATTGGACAGGTGGAGGTCAACGTCAAGGAAAGTGGCATGGGATTTGGACTAGGACCAGGTGAATCTGATGGAACCAAAGGAGTTGAGGTTGGAGAGGAAATTCTGGAGTTCTTCTTCACTGTGAGTCCAGATCATGAAGATGTCATCAATAAATCTGTACCAAACTTTGGGTTGGCAGGCCTGGGTGACCAAGAAGGCTTCCTCTAAGCGACTCATGAATAGGTTGGTGTACGAGGGGGCCATCCTGGTACCCATGGCTGTTCCCTTTAATTGTTGGTATGTCTGGCCTTCAAAAGTGAAGAAGTTGTGGGTCAGGTAATGAGGAAAGAGGTTTTAGGCAGGGTGGCAGGTGATCGGCGTGAAAGGAAGTGCTCCATCGCAGCGAGGCCCTGGATGTGTGGGATATTTGTGTATAAGAAAGTGGCATCAATGGTTACAAGGATGGTTTGTGGGGGTAACAGATTGGGTAAGGATTCCAGGTGTTCGAGAAAGTGGTTGGTGTCTTTGATGAAGGATGGGAGACTGCATGTAATGGGTTGAAGGTGTTGATCTATGTAGGCAGAGATACGTTCTGTGGGGGCTTGGTAACCAGCTACAATGGGGCGGCCGGGATGATTGGGTTTGTGAATTTTAGGAAGAAGGTGGAAGGTAGGGGTGCGGGGTGTCAGTGGGGTCAGGAGGTTGATGGAGTCAGGTGAAAGGTTTTGTAGGGGCCCTAAGGTTCTGATGATTCCTTGCAGCTCCGCCTGGACATCAGGAATGGGATTACCTTGGCAAAGTTTGTATGTGGTGTTGTCTGAAAGCTGACGCAGTCCCTCAGCCACATACTCCCGACGATCAAGTACCACGGTCGTGGAACCCTTGTCCGCCGGAAGAATAACGATGGATCGGTCAGCCTTCAGATCACAGATAGCCTGGGCTTCAGCAGTGGTGATGTTGGGAGTAGGATTAAGGTTTTTTAAGAAGGATTGAGAGGCAAGGCTGGAAGTCAGAAATTCCTGGAAGGTTTGGAGAGGGTGATTTTGAGGAAGAGGAGGTGGGTCCCGCTGTGACGGAGGACGCAACTGTTCCAGGCAGGGTTCAATTTGGATAGTGTCTTGGGGAGTTGGATCATTAGGAGTAGGATTAGGATCATTTTTCTTCGTGGCAAAGTGATATTTCCAGCTAATTTTTGATTCATGACTTTCACTTACTGCTCATTGCTTAATATTTACATGCCTGCTACAATAATGAACAAAAACTGCCAGTTATCTACATTCTGTAAGACTAGAAGCATTTTCATATTGAACACTGTTACATATCATGCAATTAATGGGGGTTTCCTGTTGTTGAATCTAGGTAATTTTGTAATTTGTAGAAGAAAGGTCAATGGTATACAAGGTGTAGCAGAAAAGGTATGGTCAGACTTTCAGGACACATTACTCATGGAGAGAGAAAGAAAATATGTTACAAGCACATGGGTTCAGAAAGCACATAACTAATATTTAGTGTTCATCATGAACTTGTTCCAGTGCAGTGGAAATGAACACTAACACAGAGTTGGAAAATGCTTATTTAGTGTATGGATCAGTATGGTTACTCTGCTCAACATTTATTTTGTCCCATAACAAATGTGCCACAAAAGGAGGGCATTTGAAGCAATTAGTCATTAACTGAGGTAGAATGGAAATTTGACTCCTGCTGCTTGCAACTGGGAAGGCCAGATGAATGAGGCCACCGCAGTTGAGGGAAGAAATTGATAATGCATAGGACCATGACCCTAGTCCCAACATAAGACAAATTGCTGGTTTTCTTCCACAGATTAATTCAAAAAAATGTCAACCCTTATTTTAGTGTCATAGTAATGTTCACAGGTGAAGTGTATATTAAACATGACCAGACTGTAAATTTTCAGTATCAGCACATATGCAACTGTTGAGGAGTGTTATCAATACTTATTTTCTTCTATATTTGGAGCAACATTGTTGATGACTGTTAACTAGAGCCTCAAGTTTTTCTATTCAGTACAAACAAACAAACTTACAATGCTATCTTCAAGAATATCAGCAAGAAGATTTACATTTATCAGTGCAACAAAACATGTACTTTGTGCACAGTGGAGCTGCTCCTCATTTTAGTGGCCTTTAAGTAACAGGTTCCATGACAGATAGGCTGGAAGAGCTTGGTCAATTTCTTTTCCTCAAAATTCTTCAAGCCTAAACCCTTTGGACTTGCTACAGGCAGGGAGGAAACCTTAAGTTATTAAATTTAGAGAAAATAAATCTAAATTACATTTGGAAGCTCTTGTGTATCAAACTACAGCACAAAATGCAGACTATCTTCATGCGCATGCTGAGAAAAATTGTCAAACCATATACGATACTGCAGAGATATATCAGTGCATCTGCGAGTCATTGCAAAGTTAAAATGATGCACATGTCAATGCTAACATATGACATTTTGAATATTTTGTCTAAGAAAGTAGTAACTAGTAACTAGCCAGCTGATGTGAAGAGATGTAGAAAATAAATTGGGCATACAAATAAAGTGTTTCCAGATCCACATCTATATAAAAGATTTCCTTGTTCTGTGTGGAAAATGTGTTCTGAATGTTTTTCTCAACCACTTTCTTACCCTTCATATTTTTTTGATTTGCACTTAAATCTTCTAAGACTGCCAGTTACTGCCTGCAGCTTGTTAATGTCTTATTTGTGAATTTTCTGAGCAAAGTCTTGATGGCATATCATTACTTGAAAGAAAGCTGAAACTTGAGCTAATATTGTGACTACAAACTGTTTTCTGTCAATCTAAACCAAATGAAAATTTGGGTGCAACAGACTATAGGCACATTTTGATGGTGACATTCCTCCACTAAATCTCGTTCACAGTGAGTGCTCTGTGGTCAGTAGCAGTGTCTAGAAAAACTTGATTGCATTAGTTTTCTGACAACAACAATGAGACATTTCCATGGAAATACATACTTCAATGCCAATGGAAATACATACTTCAATGCCAGTATTCTCTTTCATTCCTATCGCGTATAAAACATTTTTATGACATTTGATGTACGTTTTATAGAGCTCACATGATATAACTGGTATTTCTAGAAAACAAAAGAAATAGTTGTGCAGGGATATACAGACCACATAACAACTTTGAAGAGATTATAACACCTCATTGCAGTAACTAGCAACAAATATAATTATTTTAGGTTATTGAATGTAACACTCAGAAAGTTAACCCTTAGTTGTTAACTTTGCAATAGAAGAGTCCAAATAACTGTAGACAAACTACAATTTTAGTTTTATAACCCTAATAATAAGGTGATAATATGAACAACAATAATAACTAGAAACAAATATCAGAAAAAATTAAAAATTTCTGTGCTGGTCAATAGTATATAAAGAAAAACTTGAAATTTATATTAGCAGAAATTTGTGTAGAGTTCCTGAGCTGGCACTTGTGTAAAATTAGTAAGTAATGTTGCTACCCAATAATTTGATCCATGTGTTAGAATTTGATTCTCAAATCAGCTGCCATTTAAAAAAATGTTTCAGATACATTACACGTAGTAACATAATGAGAGTAAATGAATATTTCCATCTGAAGGGCAAATAGTAACTGTTCGTCACAAAATTCCAGCAGAAGTTATTCACAGCCTGTCGCTTCACATAATTTGTTTCTTTTTTAGCAAAATAATGAAGTAACAATCCAATTTAGTGAGCATTACAATAAACAAAGAAGTGTAAAAATTTCTCATACTTCATAACAAAAGAAGTGCTGTCCTGGTACAGAGTTGTGTAAATCAGTATAATTTAAGTTCCTTGGTTATTTAACAAAAATTAGGGCAAATTTCCAGTCTGTCTTTTCCATACTAACCTTTTCAAAGGACTACATTTTTTCTTGAAAGTCATGAGAGCAATATTTTTGATATTGTTCGAATAGGTGCCTCTACACCAATAAATAAAAGAAATGCTAAGAAGTAGACAGCACAACAGTCTCCAAGAAGGGACCATATCTGAAATAAATCAAGAATACTCTGTTAGTTTTCTAAAATATTCATTGTTAAATCTGTTACAGCATTATATTATCCATGTTACTAACTTTTAGAATAATTACAATTTAATTGTTCAAATAAAAAATATTAAATTAAACACAATTTAATTTGATTTAAGCAGAATTACTTATTGATACAATCATTGTATTCCACAAACTCTATGATACAGGAGAATGTCCTAGAATGTGGAGCAAGCTAAGTTATGCAGAAACGAAGAGAAACAGCTGTCAAATAGTAATACTTTGCACTGCATTAACAGTTCACTGTCAGTACACTGCCACTTTACATTTGTACTTTAATGTATTATTATGAACATAATAAAATTAGTAAGAAAGCTATTATTTTGAGAAAAATGGTAAAGAAAAATAGTGCTTTTCTTAGTTTATGTAACTAGCTACAGTCTGATCCTTTAAGCTTATATATAACTACTTCCTTGGTACTTACATAACTATAGTCATAATTATCAAAGAACAGCAGTTACTGAAATATGGTAAGAACAGAAGTCTTTCTAAACTGAATGTTGTAATATAATATAGCTCTTAATATGAGTTTACCATTCTTGAAACTAGATAACCTGATATTTTCTGGAGGGAATGGCAAATAAAGAATTTTTTTAGAGATTATTAATTTCTACAAGCATATTGTTAAAGAGATTTACACTTTGACACAGAACACCAGCATGATTTCTGGATGTGAAGACAAGGAGTACATATGAATTTTTGTGTCTCCCACTGTGATTGTGTTTATCTGAAATTTATTTCACTACTAGCACAAGTACCATTAAGGAGTAAATGTACTTGTAGTTGGAATTACTTTATGCAATTTTTTTATTCTTCATATTTGCCAAATAAATGATTTATGTACTTCGGCTACCCAGATCCGGAAGAGAATTCCATCAGACCACTGGGATGTCAAGCCCTTTTCTTTCTTCCCCCCATGTGACACCAGCAAGTCAAAGTAGGGAAAATAAGCTGGAAAACTTATCTTAAAATAAGCCCATTGAGAGAAGCTGAATTTCTGGTTCCTCAGACAACTGGTGTGTTAAACTCTAATCTTCCTCTCTCCCATAAGACAAAAAGAAATAAAAAACTGCAAAGTAAGCTGGTTTACTTGCCTTAAAATCAGCACAATGAGAGAATCTGAATGCAGGTTCTTGATTAGTTTATTTATTTGTTGACTCCAGTTTAGTTTGTTTTCCAGTTGGATATTAAGGTATTTTACACAAAGTTTTTCATGTAGTGCATCACCATAATATTTATTTATGGTAACAGCAGGTCATTTCACCTGTTTAAACTGCATAATGTGGATCTTTGTGAGATTAAGACAAAATTTTTGCTTAAACTGGTTGTAGCCTGTTCACTATAATTTGGGTGTGAATGGAGTCATTAATTTGAGCTATTGATTTGTACATTTGTGTCATAAATAAATTTGTTGCTTTTTGAACTATCCTTACAAATCTTTGGAAAGTAATTTACATAGATGAAGGTGGTGAGTTGATATAGCACTGAACCCTATGGTACTCCATACTATATGTTTTCCCATTCTGAGTTTATTTTTATTTCCATGGCACTGTCTGCCTGTGTAGCACACTGATTTCAGCTATTAAAGTAAGAGGGTTGCCGTTACTACCAGATCATTTTAAATTCCATAGTAGGATTTGAACATCCATATAGTATAAGAGGTCTTGGTAGGCAACAGCTTATATCACCAGGAGAAATTACCTTATTTGAGTCTATCATAAAATTATTTGTGTGAGCATATATGCAATCTATACTTTATACTTTACTCTGTCCTTTGAACTGAGAGACAGTTAAAAAAGTTCTTCTAGAAAAGTGAGTAATCTTCTACTGTAGACCATTTCTTAAAAGTTTTTTAAAGACTGGAACTAATGAAAAGTCTTTTAATGAAAGTTACATTCTTATCTCTGAATGTTTATGAGTATTAGTATTGGATACTTAAATATTTGAAGACATATATCTTGTGCCACTGAGTGATTACAATGGTAGCTTTTGGTTGGTCTTATGAAGTCAGAACAAGATTTCAATAAGTGTAAGAAATAGCATCATGACCATGAAGCACAGTGGTGTTCAATGATAAAGATATTTAAATATTCTTGGGCTTCTATTGCTAATGTTTACCTGTGATTTAACAAAGAGAAACTAATCATTTCCATTTGAATCTTTATTATGAGCTCCAACATTTGCTGCCACTTTTTAAGAAAAAATCATTACATTTTGTTTACAGTGATTTGAATGGGTGTTGTAGCTATTCTTGCTTCCAGTATTGTCTAAAAACTAAATTTAATTGATTGTTTTTGTTTTGTTTTATTTATTGTTTGATATTGATGTAGGCAGTTTGCTTTATTATTAGAATGGTTTATATTTGTACATAATATATTTGATTCACTTTTTAATGACAGACAGGAGGATCAGTGATGGAATTTTTCATTTTTTTATGTAGATTTTGTGATTTGGTGTATAATAGTATACTGGATAATTCATAATGATGCACTTTCTCTTCTTGATACAACCTGCACTCTCTGCTCTCTTTTTATTGGAGAAGATTTTACAATGCCAGGTGTTATTCCTCACAAATAATTTAACAATAGGAAACAAGCCAAAGCTGGACAACAACAACTATAGGTATCATAAATCAGTATTACTTTATAACATTTAATTCTGCATAACATTATTAAAATTTCTTTAACTTCTGTATGAAACTGGACATACTTCCTGCTGACGATCTGTATACTGTCAGTATTACTAGCTTGTGTGTACTTGTTTTTCTGTCTCATCAGAAATCATGGCTAAGGGACATCTGTTTTTAAAGTAATTAGAACTGCTGGAAACAAAATGAAAGTAGAAGAAAAGGTCCATGTTGTTATCTTATTCATAAAAAATATTGTATGTGTTTATCAGTACTGCTGCATAAAAAATCAAAGAAAGTTTTTGGAGTTTTTGATAGGGAACTGAACTGAATTACAATTTAAGGATCATACAAACATGATGAGAAGGCCAACATCTGTTCAGCAACACTGATTACCATATACAAGAAGTTCTTATGAATAAGATAACATTACGGAAAGGATAGATCACTACTCACCATATAGAGGAGTGATGAGTCACAGACAGGACCACTGAAATAATACTAGAAATATTTAAGCTTTCAGACAAATTCCTTTCTTAAAAGTAGAACTCCCACACATTCACATAAGAACAACTTACACATAGATGCTGCTAGGGCAGAGACAGTAGCCAAGTGTATGTGAGATGTTGCTGTATGAATATGTGAGAGTTATACTTCTGAGGAAGGACTTTGCCCAAAAGCTTAAATATTTCCAGTAATCTTTTTGGTGAATCTCAAAGCCTCTTCTACATGGTGAGCAGCAATCCATTCTTTCCATGCGGTTATACAGGGTGGTCCCGAATTCATGGTACAAACTTTAATGGTAGGTACAGGACATTGTAACAAGGATTTATTGTATAGGAATGTATAGTCGCAGGTGACGCGGTGAGGCGTAAACAGGGGAAAGAGAAATGGAGTGATCGGTTGGTGTCACTGCCGGTAGAGGGCAGTAGATGAACATGATGTATCGCAGTAGGGACAAGCGCCATTCACAATTGTGCTGCCGTAGACGATGGGTGACTTTACGTATGCAGAAAAAGCAGACATGCATTACATGTACGGCCGTGCAAATGGTAACGCCAGAGCTGCGTTACGAATGTATCGCGCGGAGTATCCTAATCGACGAATGCCGGATCATAGAATTTTTCAACGGTTACATCGTCAACTTTGTGAAACAGGTACGTTCGACGTCAACAGACATGACGCTGGTCGATTAAGAGCTGTACGCACTCCAAGACTGGAAGAACGCATCTTGAACATAGTGGCTGATAGACCCGAGTCAAGCACAAGAACTGTTGCGCGTGACGTACATGTGAGTCATCAGACTGTATGCAGAGTGTTAAATGAAAATCGCTTACACCCCTTCCATTTTCAAAAAGTACAAGCATTGAATCCGGCAGATTATCCTCTTCGCGTGAACTTCTGCCAGTGGTTGTTGCAGCAATGTGCGTTGCAGCCGGATTTCGTAGGTCATGTGCTATTTACAGATGAAGCGACATTTTCACGCGAGGGTGTCTTTAATGCGCACAATTCCCATGTGTGGGCAACAGATAATCCACATGCAACGCGTCCACATGCGTATCAACAACGTTTCGGTATTAATGTGTGGGCTGGTATTGTGAACGACTTTTTGATTGGGCCATACTTACTACCCACGCGACTCTGTGGCGAAAGCTATCTTATTTTTCTGCAAGAAGTGTTACCAGAACTGCTGCAAGATGTTCCGCTCGCCATTCGTAACCGCATGTGGTTTCAGCACGATGGAGCGCCAGCACACTTCAGCACTGCTGTACGGAATTACCTGAATGCCACGTTTGGTGCTAGATGGATTGGGCGTGGTGGACCAGTCCCTTGGCCACCCCGATCTCCTGATTTCTCTTGCCTCGATTACTTTTTATGGGGACATCTTAAGAGTCTTGTTTATGAGACTCCAGTTGACTCAGATGAGGATCTCGTTGCTCGCATATCTGTAGCTGCTGCAGGTGTGCGTGAAATACCAGGCATCTTTGAACGTGTACGCCAATCGCTGCACCGACGCTGTCAAGCATGTATCGCTCATGGTGGACGCAATTTTGAACACTTACTGTAAACATGACACTTGTCAACAACGATTTCAATAAAATCTTTCGTTTTCCTTTCGGCCGTTATTTCCCCTGTTTACGCCTCACCGCGTCACCTGGGACTATACATTCCTATACAATATATCCTTGTTACAATGTCCTGCACCTACCATTAAAGTTTGTACCATGAATTCGGGACCACCCTGTATAAGACACTGACTTTTGTCCTAATTTCAGCATAACTCCAAAAGGAGGAAACAGTTATTCAGAGACACAGAAAAAACAGCCAAAACTGAAAGTTTAGTTTGTACCAATATTAAACACTTGTACTGTCTAAATGAATAACTAGTAGAATTGCAATGGAGATCTGGAGAAACTCTATCTTTCAGAATTAAATAAAAAGATGAATGAGAAATGCTTCATCAGCCAGTCAAAAACAATTCAGAGTATTTAATTCAAAGAGCAAGTCTAAAGAATGACAAGGAAAGCTAAGAACAAAAATTAAAGCAACAGGTTCCAGCAGATGGCAAGGAGATGTCTGAGTACTTACTGTAGCAGAGGTGCAGTTTCTGGTGCACATAATAGGAGTAAGCAGGAAGAGACAGTTAGTCAAGGTGGGTGGGGAAGGGGTATAAAGGTTATGTTCTACAGAAACATGCAATATGTTTCAGTATGAAGTCCTAGTATGACAGGTGAATGTCAGTGAAAGATTTGTGATTATCATGTCATACAAGAATTCTAAACACCTTTCATGATCTAATGAAATAAATGTGGAAAATTCATCTTTGAAATGTGGAATCAGTTTCAAAATGTTTAATCCCCTTTCACTTTCTTCATTGCTGTCAACAATAAAATGCTTTATGTATAGTCGTGAGTGCTGAGAGCAAAGTATGCTCAGAACATATAGGATTCAAAGATGATAAACTTCCTTTTCTCTATGACAACATACCATTAAATAATGCACAGGATTCATACATGTTGCTTTTTGTATAAACATAGGTTTGTAACATAAACTTGAAATGAAGGAAAGATAAGAAAACTTGAAAACTTACTAAATAACACGATGTCTTTCACATCCCAAAGCATTTATATAAAATTTAACTCACTGCCCAGGTATAAGACTGTCTCCATTTAATAATTTCACTCACAGAACATATGAATCAGTCTAGGACAACTGCCATTTGCTTCATAAAAAGCAGTCCAGTTAATTGCAGTATAGAAATTTGGAAGTCCATATCGCTAGCTCACTCCTATAAACCAATTTATTGTCACCAGTAATTGAGCAATTCAAGGAAGGAAGGAAGGTAGATTGGGTTTAATGTCCCTTTGACATCAAGGTCATTAGTGACAGAACACAAGTATGGACTGTGTCAAGGATGGGGAAGGAAATCGGCCATGTCCTTTCAAAGGAACCATCCTAGCATTTGCCTGAAGTGATTTTAGGGAAATCTCAGAAAACCTAACTCTCAATGGCCAGATGCAGGTTTGAACCATTGTACTCTTATTCACAGTATGTAAGCTAAATTTTACATCATGACTGTACCTTATGGCTGACTAATTGATTAGTTCTGTTGCATAACAAACCAAAATCTTAGGCATATGATGACATCCAAAATGTTCTGTAGTAAACTCTTCAAAATGTTCTCTTATGCACTTTTTTTGTTTTAAAGTATACTTACTGTCGTGAACCAGTCAACATTCCTAGGAAGTCGAAGGGAACCTTCATCATACAACTGAGGCAATGTGTGTATGAGGTAGGCCCCATAAGTCAACCGACTGAAGATAATAAATATATTAGATGAGATGGTCTTCTGTATTTTCTCTGGAACAAAAAAAAAAGTTTAATGTATGTTTAATAAAGTTGTCATGGAGGCAATAGAAATGTGTAGAAACTGAAGTTAATTTCGTCTTTATCCACACATATGTAATTTAAAAAATACAACAAAAGAGGAAGAGAGAACAAGAGATAGTGTGTGTGTGTGTGTGTGTGTGTGTGTGTGTGTGTGTGAGAGAGATAGAGAGAGAGAGAGAGAGAGAGAGAGAGAGTGAGAGAGAGAGAGAGAGAGAGAGAGAGAGAGAGAAAGCAATGGAGGGAGAAGCTTTGACAATTCCAGCCACTCATGCTGGCGAAACATCAGTAGAATCATCAGATGAACATTGGCTGAAGAGCCCAATACAGAAGCCAATAGGCAGTTTGTCAATAAATGGCCACAAAAGCCTTAAGCATCTTCTAAAGACTCTTTGGCATCTATATCTACCTCTACAAATAACTATGAGTTGCATGACAGAGAGTAATTTATATTATAGTGTGTACACTGCTATCCATTAAAACTGCAACACCAATAGGGACAGCAAATAATCAACTCTTACTTACTGAGTGTAAATAGTATAATAGAGAAAAAAACACCATCACTCATAGAGGCACATTGGAGGTGTACATGAAGTGAAATTTAGTACACAGACCTGTCACCACTGGTAGCAATGATGGTATTAACCAAGCTGGGCACTGAGCTGAACTGAGAATGGATGACATATGTGGGTATATTATTCCATGGTGCTTCAACTTTATTCCAGAGTTCATCAATCATAGTGGCTGATATGTGGCAGCATGCCAGTCTCTTGGCAACCCTCTACCAGCTGTTTTCTGTGGATGAGACATCTGGAGAATGTATTGGTCAGGGGAACAGTCAAACACTTGCTGTACCAAGGTAGATCAGGACAGCACAGGCAACATGTGGTTTTGCATTATCTTAATGAGAAGCATTCAACATCGCAGAGACCTCAATGGTAGGGCATAACCACCAGCCTTAGAACATCAGAAATGTAATGGCTGCAGTCCAAATTAGCAATCACGCAAATTAGAGGTGACTGTGTTGTGAACCCAATGGCACACCAAACCATCACATGTCTACATGCTGAGGTGAAAGGAATTCTGTCAATGTTCATTCTCCTCAGAGCTTCCAAACGGGCAAACATTCTCACAATCCAGTGTGTAGAACCAGGACTTGTCTGACAAGAAGACATGGTGCCTCTGTAAAGATATATTATTGGGCACACCACTATTGGTACACCAATCTGCTACAAACCTCTCTCACTGGTGCAAACAAGTCCATTTTCTGGATTAAAGTATTTGATTTGGCACAGCAGAGTGAACAATATGCCTGTCCTTATGGGCGCCAATCATGTGGTTCTGTTCTGATACTGCATGGCATTAAATGTGGTCCTCCTGAACCTATTGACTCCATATTTACATGACAGCTATGGGATCCTGGGTAAAGCAAACAAAAGACTGCATTTATTGGCAGGACACTTAGTAAGTACAACAGGTCTACTAAAGTGGCTGCTTACACCATGCTTGACCCACCTCTTCTGGAGTTCTGTTATGTGGTGTGGGATCCTCATCATATGAGAC
Organism: Schistocerca piceifrons; assembly: GCF_021461385.2. Lineage (NCBI taxonomy): Eukaryota > Metazoa > Arthropoda > Insecta > Orthoptera > Acrididae > Schistocerca > Schistocerca piceifrons. The sequence continues at coordinate 480,645,123 of NC_060139.1, forward strand.
TGACAGAGGATATTGAAAAAGTTCAAAGAAGCAAACTCATTTTGTGGCAACTATTAAAACAAAGGCGTGTTTCATTGTGGCAGGATCTTCTCATGAAATTTCAGTGTTTCATTGTGGCAGGATCTTCTCATGAAATTTCAATCACCAACTTTCTTATCATTGCAAAAATATTCTGTTGGCGCCCACCTACATAGTGTGACATAACTATCATGATAAAATAAAAGAAATCAGAGCTTGTACAGAAATATTTAAGTGTTTGTTTTTTGATGTACCATTCGAGAATTGAAAGGTAGAGAAATTGCTTGAAACTGGTTTGATGAACCCTCTGCCAGCCACTTAACTGTGCATTGCAAAATAGTCACGTAGATGTAGATGTAGATCCTAACTAGAGCAAGCAGCAATGCTGTAGGACTATAATCTGCTGCCTCAATAACAGCACCCATACAGCTGTCAAAATCTGCCACATGCTGGTAAAAATTTCTCAATCTTTCATAACAAATAACAAAAATCTTATCTCAGAAGAAACAGCATTTAAATGTGATTCCTGAGTGAGGAGTTTGCTGTGTAATATTTTCTTGCATTTTCTTGCATTATTTCTACCTAAATTGTACGGTTACACTGAAATGCATATTGCATATCTGAACTTGTGTTACATTTCATGCCAGTTTTGATGTTTGCTGCATGCTGTGTTCAAGGCGTTGCAATTTCAATGGCCAGATTTATATTAAGGTCTTCTTCTTCCAGTCACATGCAGACTGTGGGAAAAAATGACTGCTTGCTTCTATTTGAGCAAGCTGTTATTTGCCTAATTTTATCTGCACTGCTACACTCTCTGTATTACAGAAGTGGAGGGCCTGGAGGATATCCACAGAATGTGTCCTGAAAGGCAGTTCTTGAAGTTTTCTAAGCTAATACTTGAGAGCATTTTATTGGACATAATTTCCTGACAGATAATTGCATTATCTAAAGAAGTATGAGGCTGCAACTAATACTATCTGTTAAGTCATTAATGATAAGATGAAGAGCAATTCTCCTATTAGACTCCACTGGAAATACTGGAAACACTCATATCAGTAGATCTCTAAATACAGGTTAACTTGCTGCAATTTTGCTGTTAGGAACTTTTTATACTCTCATCAACCTGGTTAAACATCACACAGACAAATGTTTTTGAAATTCTAGAAACACTAAATTGACTTGGTTTCCCTTATCTATGGTATTCATCAAGAGCATGAGTTGAGTTTCTATTAATGTTTCTGAACCCATCTTGAATATGACACAGAAGTTTTTTTCCAGGTAGATCATAATATTGAACAATGAATGTGTTCTACAATTATGCAACATATAGATGTGAGTGATGCAGAATGGTATTTGTGTGCATCAGCTATACTTCTTTTTTTATAGCTTGGTATGATCCATGCTCTTTCTGAAACACTCAGAACATTTTATAGTTGAGGCATTTGCACTAAATTATGGTCAACAGTAGTTAGTTCACTCACAAATTCCATATACTGTAGCTATTTACAAAGACCCCGTCAGATCCTAGGACATTACTGAGTTTTAGCATTTTAAGCTGCCTTTCAATGCTGCTAGCACTAATTACAATGTTACTCATCTTAGCAGCAGTACAGATATTGAATGGTGGCAATTTTAAAAACTGTATCTGACAGCCAAATTGAAGATATTGGTATATCAATAAGTGCAACATTGTCCACATCAGGCAGAGGTGCTTGTGGCAAGAGCGCTGCTGATATCACTGACCAATCATGCTGAGTTTCTGTAGGGGGCAAATATAAGACCAGCAGTGGCAGTCTCTTTCTCAGTTGCTGTTATTCAACTTTCCTCTACCTGTGGACTCTATCACAACTATTTATTGTGTGCATACTGCCACAACGTATGAACTTGCAGTTTCCACCACTACTTGGCTTAACATACTTATGATTACTAACTGCAAGCTTATTGGCTAAGTAATGCTTTGACTTTATTCAGCTTAATCAGGAGCAGTCTCATATAAGTTTCTGTTGTGGGACAGATGAATATTCCACCCAGAACTGTTACTGTTTGGTTCATTGATGGGCTAAGTAATGATTTTATGTTACAAAATTTACTTGTATTCTGGAAACATTGTTTTCCCTAACAGCAGTATTTTTTTAATTATTTATTTTATTTTTTATTTTTTAAAGGAAGACAGAATTCAGCATTTTGGAATGTATTTATCTCTTTCTGTTTCAGTGTTTGTGTCATCTACAAATGTCTGGACAGTGTTTATTGTGCAAAGTAACATATGGAAAAAAAATTATTTTGGGCCAGTTTTTGTGATAATATTGTGCTATGATGGTTATTGAAGACTACAGGTATTGCCCTACTGGTTGAATCAAATACTGTTATGCACAATATTGTGAAACTCTTTGCCTATATCATCCACTGGTGCCAGAGAGATCTTAGTGTTCTTGTTGTATGTGAATGGTAAGACTGAGACATGTGTTTACAAGCTAATCATCTGATCCACAGCAAGATAAACAGTGGAGTGCCAAGACAGAAGGATTTAGTACAAATGCTGACAGTTGCTAGGCAGTATACTTGATGTCAATTTGGATGTGATTAGTGCCAGTGTAAGGTGTGCTTAGTGTAGTTATCTCATTTTATTGCCTGTCATACTGATAATCATTATAACCAACCAGTTTTTAGTATTCTATCTTCTCCCAGACTCCTGATAATGAGTTATTCCTGAACATTAGTCAAGTAATCGATAATTTGTATGCAGCAATGTGTTATTTTACGAGGGAGGTTTGATAACTCTGGTCAATTTCCATGAAAGAATGGAACATTTTTGTTGCACTTTCATAGTTGGTAATCTTTGTTATTCCAAAGATTGTACAAAAAATTTCGACAATGTAGAGTGTACAGTGGATTGTTGACAGCCAACTGAACTGGTTAGTGTGTCAACTACAACAGAAAATGGAGAAAACTGAGTTTCATGCTGTTATTAAACATTTTAATTTGATTGGGTTGGACTGCCACACAAATCAAGAAACTGATGAAGTTCACATTGACTCTGTACCATCATTCAACACCATTTATTTTTGGATTAATGCATTTAAAGGTGGACGGATGAGCACCAAAGATGAAGTGTGCTCTGGCTGTCCAATTGAGATCACCACAAAGGAAACTGTTGACAAAATCCATGATATGCTAATGCAAAACCACCAAATAAAATTTTGTGAGCTTGCTGAGGCTGTAGGCAGATCAACTGAGTGAGTGCATAATTTCATGTATGGAGACAGTGGCGGATACAGAAAAACGTCAAGGAGGGGGCGCTAAAGATATCTTGAGCTACTTTTACTTTTACCGTAATAAAAAATAATCAAGTCACGTGCAAAGTTTGAGAAAGCTTTATTTAAACTGATTATACACATATACAAGAAAATGGTATCTTATGATATAAAAGATTTACAATTGTGGTTCTCTTCCTTAAATGATGAATTCTACGCGCCTGTTCTTCCTGGCAAACTGGTTAATTACATAGTCAATAGGACAATCAACGTTAGAGTGAATGTTCAACAAAGCTAAGCCTTCATTGTCGATCTCAGCCATGTCTTCGTACACCATGATGTTGAAAAACTTCTTTCTACTCTAGCAACAGATGAAGGTAGACAAGCAAATATTTTGTACAGGATGTGGAAGGTAGGATAGTCAGATCTAGGACAAATAGATAATGCTTCCATAACAGAATCATGATCATTAAGGGTGTTTATGCTTATTTGCTTGTATTGAAGAATCTCTCCCATTAGTCTCTTTTTAATCACAAAACAGTAGAATATTCACAACTTTTTTCAAACAAATGCCGGACAGAATAATGTATCGAGATCACTAGAATGGTGTGACTTTTCTCATAGGTATGTGATAGCCATCTATGTGCTAGACAGAAATGTATAAAATACGATGACGCAGATGCACATGCTACATAGGAAAGTACAACTATTCGATAACTTGATTCACTCAAGTTGACTGACGAAAGAAATGAATGAATAGCGTGCAGGCTGATTGGCGAAGCCAGTGCAGTTGGCAATGCAGACACAATGTCTAGCAACTCAAGTTGACTGACGAAAGAAATGAATGAATAGCGTGCAGGCTGATTGGCGAAGCCAGTGCAGTTGGCAATGCAGACACAATGTCTAGCAACGTTTAATCACAATCTGCAAGACTTCTTGTGCCAATATGTGACTATTGATGAAACCTGGATCAATTGTGACACATCAGAGACAATATGGCAGTCTAAACTATGGACAAAGGCTGTGAAAGTGCACCATGAAGGCAGAGATCATATTGCTAGCTGGTAAGTTGATGGCCATTGGTTTTTGGGATTCTCAAGGAATCATCCTCATAGATGATTGGAAAAAGGCAGAACAATAACTGGGTGCTATTATGCTTCAGTGTTGGATCATGTGAAACTAGCATTGGCTGAAAAAAAGACCAAGGTTGGCATGCAAAAAAGAACTCTTTCACCAGAATAATGCACCATCCCACACACAAGCAATAACAATGCCAAAAAGTGCATGAATTGGGCTTTGAATTAGTTCCTCATCCACCATGTTCCCCTGACTTAGCCCCAAGTGACTCCTTTCCATTCCCTAATTTGAAATTTTGACTTGCTGGGAATAAATTTTCGTCAGATGAGGAGGGACACTTGCAGTCAATGAATATTTTGCAGAATTTGACAGAACAAGTATTTCCAGTGGGACGAAAAAGCTGGAGGATTGCTGGACCAAGTGTATATCTCCCAAAGGAGACGGTGTTGAGAAGTAAGGTGGGTAGCTGACAATACAAACATTTTTTCTTGCTTCTTTACCAGGCTCATCAAGATAATCTCATATTAAACAATGGAAAATCTAGAAGAGAATGTAACAATATTTTGAAAAGGATAGTTGCTACTCACCATATAGTGAAGATACTGAGTCGTAGATAGGCACAACAAAAAGATTGTCACAAAATGTTTCAGGCTTTTGTCAGAAATAGACAAAACACACACACACACACACACACACACACACACACACACAAGACAGTGCAACAATGTTTAATGAGTGTTGGAGTTCCTTACATCATCATCTTTCCTGATATGCTTACCAGTCTCCTATTTAATCTGTCTCAGTAACCTTTGTAACAGCAAGTTACATTGGCCTTGTCTGCAATAGGTGGAACTTCCTCTGGAAAATGGTGAACAAATTTTCCATCAATTTATGTTGATGAAGTAGTTTTCACTGGAAAATGTCTCCTCTCTTTATAGCCAGTTTCTTCCCAACAGTCATCACGCTGTCTACCAGGAACATGTTCCCCCTATCCTTTTCTTTTTATGAGACAAATCTGTTGATGTAATAAATAAATGGGAAGGTAAATTTTTTCCATCACTTTAATCTTTTGGTGAAATGCACAATAGCTGTAGAACTGATCTGCTCTGTCAACATATTTTGTTCCTACTGTAGTCAATGATGACATTTTGCTTCACAGTTCTATAAGGTTGTTGTCAGGAAGTATGAAGTGAGTCATGTTTTTCTTCATCTCTGCTGACAGAAGTAACATTGCTATTCATATCTAACATCAACAATATAGCACAAATTCAATCACAACTTAGCAATTCACTTGAAAATCCTGATTGTGAGGATGGGTCTGTTGACCAGTAACCACAGAGTTTGGCTATTTGAGGACACACATATACAAAACAACCTTTAAATAAGCAATAAATTTCCAGTAATTTTATTACAGACCACTTGTACCATATAGAGAGTTTTTTCCTTTTTGCTTTTGTTCCCCTTCAGATTGTCTTTATGAGTCATTGATGCAGTTGTATTATCAATGCATTGATTCATTTCACATTTGATTTCTCAAATAATGCTGTCATCAAAGAAAAAACAGCAACAGAAAAATGTGAGTTTATGCCCACTTCTTTCTGGAACATTGCTGATTGTATAGCTCTGTTTGATTGAGTGTCTAGTTCTGACCAACACTTTCCTTGGAGTTGAGCACATAATTAGACACTACACATGGAGAGTGAAGGTCTGTATCATCAGCTGAATAAAGAAGTTCTCAGAAGATAGAAACGTAAATGTCAGGAACACCATTCATAATAGAAAACATTGGTATAAACTACTGTACTTGCTTTAGATAACTGAAACATAGACTTGCATGCATCATCACTTGTACTTTCATCCGGAAAGTACGTGTCCTCTGTTTGTATCTTCTATCTTTGATTTTGAATCTCAGTGTAAAATTTCCAACATCTTTCACTGTCCAGTTGTGATATGCCATTTCTACATTGGTAAATACCCATAAATGAACTACACAAGGCACTATGTACCCTAAATTGTTGCTGGGACAGCTTTTTCAGTAGGTTGAGCAAGCTGTGCAAGAGTACACACTGAGTGAAAGTGGTTCTCCTTACTAGCCCTTTTCACCATATCTCTAAGGGGTATCATTAGTTCATTAACTTGTCATACAGTTGAACTGCCAACAATTAATGGAATCTTCAATTTCTGCAGCTGTTTTTATCCAATGTGTGTTTTCCAAGGTACTGTGCTGCCTCAGATCTGGCATTAGTTTCAGATGACAGCACTTCATACTTGTTGATAGGGGGGGAGGGGGGCAACAGGGTAGGATGGGTGGAGCTGGGGGGCAGGGAGGAGGGGGAGGTGAGGATGTATTTAGAGTATCTAGCTCTGTGATTGACAGTAAAATAGATACGTGTGTCGAATGTTCAAACATACTTGGAGAGAAAGTAATTGTCAAATACATAATAAGACTATGTGAGTTTGAAGAACAGTTCTCTTTTACCAATTTCCACCATAATAGTAGCTACGGCAAAGTGAACAGACAAGTAAATGGAAAAACAGACATGAAATCTGGACTACTCAAAATTTTAAAAATTAAGAGGAGAAGGCAGATAAGAAATAGGGATAGGAAAGAAAGGAAAAAATTTATAAAGAGTCAGATGTACTGATATGTGATGATTCCTACCATATCCAAATGTTTGCTTCCCCTGAAGAAGCAATATCCTCACATTTTCATGAATTCATGCAGTTCATGAATTAATTTAGATAATATATATCTCTATGGCAGGGCAAGCCACAGTCCATTACCCAGTTGTTATCCTTTTATATGCTGTAGGGAAACCTGTGAGTGTAGCATTCAGGAATAACAGGAGAAAACATAAATTTGAGTCTCACCTGGTTGTATGCTCAGATAGTCTTATTGGTCAGGCAGCTGATCACAATTAGCATTGTGTAAGTCTAGGAGTATTTAATTTGGTGTTCTGCATTTTTAAATGTTTAACTACCATAATGACTTGTCTCATATCATGTAGTACTCTCTGTCCCCAAAATGATTCAAAGGATTAATAAAGAATGAATGAATGAATGAGCAGAACATTTGGATTCAAATTGTGATAAGGCATAAATGAAACAGAGTACTTCTTTTAATCACATTGAGGCATTCTTGTAAATAGGAGTATGATGATATAGTGCTTTTTATGGTTTGTACTGAAAAGGTTGTCATAAAAAGAGGTGGAAAGTATGTCAAAGATGTAAGCCATAACTGATTGGATAGTGCAGATTATACCCTCTTATCTGGTGTTCATATGGAAAGCAGATAAAATTGGACAGTACCTATGGTCTTGGGCTTCATTCCTTGTTTCTCCATTTCATTTTGTGAGAAGTTTAGTTGAAAATGGTAATAAAGAAATAAAAACACGCAGGCTAAAAAAGTGGAAGAAACAGAAGAAAGTGACTTCAGACAAAAACTGTAAGAAAATTTAGAGCATGCAAATGATTTAGCTCCCGGGATTGGAATGACTCCTTACCCTCTCCCTTAAAACCCAAATCCTTTTGTCTTTCCCTCTCCTTCCCTCTTTCCTGACGAGGCAACCGTTGGTTGCGAAAGCTAGAATTTTGTGTGTATGTTTGTGTTTGTTTGTGTGCCTATTGACGTGCCAGCACTTTCGTTTGGTAAGTCACATCATCTTTGTTTTTAGATACTATGTAAACATATTAAAGACAGTGTTAGGTGCTGGAATATGGATTTTCACTACTCTGACCACAAATGCCAGCTTGTAGAGTATGTAAACACAAGCATCCCAAAAATGAAAAAAGGTATCGAAAATAAAAGAATCCTAAAAGAGGGTAACATCCTTGCCCTAAGAAATAAATTAGCTATAGAGGACTGGGATCTGGTTTACCAGACTGAAGGATCTGAAAACAAATGGGCCAAGTTCTATGATACTATGCTAAGACACTTTGACAGATGCTACCCTGTTAATAAAATACAAAGAGTGTTCACCCATAACCAAAGTGCAAAAACCAACAGACTGATACTTCCAGCAAATATGATAAAACTCAGGCAAAACATCCAGGACCTGGATGTGTTACACAAGTCAACAAACCTGCAGGTTTTTAAGGCCAAGTGCAACGAAGCCAACAAAATCTTTAAGAAAGAGCTTTCAAATCTAAGAAAACAGGTATACAGCAGTGAAATAGCTCAATCAGATAATATAGCCAAGACCTCATGAAGAATTGTAAATCAATTTCGCAAAGCCACACCGAAGCCAGAAACTGAAATTTTAATTATAAGACATGAAGGAAACACAATTAAAGATCCTAATAAAGTCTGCAATGTTTTCAATAAATACTTTGTATCTGTAGCTGTTAGTCCAATTAATAACACATTTGTGAGTAGTGAGGTAAAGCTCTGCCCCTATGAAGAGCCACTTTTTGAATTCAAACAAGTAAGTGAAAAAGAAATAGGCAGGATAATAAATAACCTAAAGAATAAGTTCTCATCTGGATGGGATGGTTTGAGTAGTATCGTGATTAAAAAATGTAATAAGGAATTAGTTAAAATAATCACACACCTGGTGAACTGCAGTATCAGAGAACATACATTTCCAAATGTATTGAAATGGAGCACAGTTAAACCAGTGCGTAAAAAAGGATCCAAGGAAGAGGTTTCAAATTTCAGGCCCATATCATTAATACCTGTCTTCAGCAAAGTATTTGAAGTTGTGCTGCTGACACAACTTAGTGACTATTTCTTGAAAAATAAGTTCCTAACAGAGACACAACATGGATTCCGAAAAGATCATAGTACTATCACAGCAATTACAGAATTTCTTCACAAAACGTATGGTGCCCTTGATCAAGGAATGCAAACAGCTGGCATATTTCTAGACCTTACTAAAGCCTTTGATTTGGGAAACCATGAGTTACTTTTAAGTGAACTTGAGTCATACAATGTAAATGCTGCATCCATGCAATTGCTGGCTATATATTTATTTAACCGCATGCAGTGTACAAAGCTGACTTACAAAATCAATAATCAGATCATTAATTTCCAGTCCAAATATGAGACAGTCACACAAGGTGTACCCCAGGGCTCAATTTTGGGCCCTTTCCTTTTCCTAGTGTACATAAATGATATAGAGCAACCTTTCAACTCCCAATTGGTAACCTATGCAGACGATACTTCACTGTTATTTCTTGGTAAACAAAATGATGAGTTAACATTGGTAGCAACTGAGGGACTACAGCAAATAACTACTTATTTCCAAGATCAAGGTTTGAAAGTTAATATCAGTAAATCTCAGTTATTGACATTTAAACTTACAAACTCACACCAAACCTCTATCAGTAACATAGGTGGAATTGAAGTAGTGGACTCAGAAGGGTGCAGATTTCTAGGTATTCACCTAGATGAAAATCTAAGATGGGTAAACCATATCAAATTTTTTTTCAATAAAATCAGCAGTTCATTACATCTAATCAGCCAGTTATCAAAAGTAGTTCCACATCAGACATTAAAAACAATTTATTATGGAACCATTTTTGCACAGATTAATTACGGGATAGAGATATGGGGTTGTGCTGCCGACATACATATGAACAGAATATTAACCCTACAGAAAAGAGCAATCAGAATTATCCATGGATTAGGGTTTAGAGATTCATGCAGGGAAATCTTTGTTCATCATAAATACCTCACAGTCTACTCACTGTATCTTTACAAATTAATTATATTTTTTGTGACACATCAAAAGAAAGAAACAAAGTGCTCTGATATGCATGCCTATAATACAAGAAATAAAGACTGCTACTACAGACAAAGAACAAAATTAAAAACAACAGACCATAGTCCTTGCATTAGTGGTCAAATATGGTACAACAGATTACCGAGCTCTATAAGGTGCCACAAAGGGAACTTATTCAAAGTGAGACTGAAACATTTCTCTTGATTGACAAGTGTTTATACTCTTTAAGTGAATATTAATATTAAACTAAAATAAATTATTGTGTGTGTGTGTGTGTGTGTATATATATATATATATATATATATATATATATATATATATATATATTGTACTAAACTTGTAAACAAATGCTATGACGTTTGCAAAAGACACCAGTTGGTGCCTCCATGCAAAAAAAAAAAAAAAAAAAATACAATAAATAAATAAATAAAACTATGTGAACACAAAATATATTAAGTTTATTCATGTTGAAGGTAAATATCCAGACCTTTCACCAAACGCTCATCCTTTTGAGGCATCTTGCATTTCACTGTAGTTTTCTCAGAAATGCAGCATCTAGTGCAGTTGTACAGACTTTTATATTTTGACTTCCATTTAATTCTGGTATGTTGTTATGTTTGTTGGTACACTTGAGAGTGAGCAAATGCTTGAAACTAACTAGTTATGTTTAACAAAGCAGTCATTTAAAATAACAGCCTGGAAGACACAATGTTTTCATAAGTGTCTATTAGTCATGGAGAAAGACCTATCAGGCTGAGATTACTGGCTAACTGTGGAGGCCAAATAACTCTGGTTATGAGACTAATTTACAGATCCTTGCTACAAAGTCACAGAATGTGTCATACAACTGAATATTTACTTAATATGGAGTACCTATGTATATTACGCACATTTGTAATTTCTTGTTATTTTTTAGTAAATGAAGCTGGACAGTGTTTGCTAAAAAGTATATATCTGGTAGTACAATCTGATGCTAAAATCTTGATCTCCATCCCTCCTTCAAGGAAGTAAGTTATTCATACTTCACCTTAGTCTGCCTAGACATTAATGGATGTTGGTGACCATATGATGCATCTTTTTCTATGACCCACAGTATATAGTAGTTGGTCTGCATTTGGTAATCATGTCAAGTGCTGTATGTTATCAAACCAAGACATTCTTCTTCACTTTTTTCTTCTTTTACCCTCAATCTTCACTTCTATTATCAACTGCTGTAGCAAAACGTATATCAAAGGTGTGTAGTTTTTCTTTTATTTAGACGTTGTTAATGTTTCTCACTGTTTCTGTATTTGTCGCAATACTTCAGTGTTATTTACTCTTGCTGTCCACAATATTTTAAGCAGTCTGCAGTAAGTACACATTTGAAAAACCTTGATCTTCCTTGCTGTTTTCATATTTAGTGGCCATCTTTCAGAACTGTGTAGAAGAGTAGACCATATGTAGATCTAATAAATCAGACTCTAAGGTTTCGGAGTATGCCTGTACTTGTGAGAATATTCTTAAATTTTATGAAGGCATTACATGCTTTCTCTATGCAACATTTTATCTCCATGTCTGACCTCCAATAGTGTATTATCAGCACAATGAATGTTGTTGATCAAGACTCCATTAATCTTTATGACTTTTTCTATATCATCAATGCTTCCTGAAAAATACTCTCTGAGTATATAGCCGATGTTAATCCAGTAAAGAATTATGGAGTGTCTTTTTGGAGAACAAAAATCTCCTTCATGGGAATCAACATGATTTCTGCAAACAGAGATCTTGTGAAATTCAGCTTTCTATGTTCCTCCACGAAATTCATAGAACCACAGAAAACAGCACTCAGATTATTTCTACATTTATTGACTTCTATAAAACATTTTGTTTCATACTGTAGCTCATTCAACAAAAATTTAGTTTACAGAAAACTGTATCAACATTGTGACTGGACTGAGGACTTCCAAGCACATAGAACTCAATACATAGTTCTTAATTGAGCATAACCCAGGAGCACCCCAAGGGAGTGTAGCAGGATCATTACTGTTCACTATATATATGTAAATGATCTCTTAGGCAATGTCAGAAGCTTCATGAGGCTGTTTATATGTTATATTGTTATACACAGGAAGTTCAAAAGCCAGCAAACTGTCATGAAATACAGGATGCGTCCAGAGGGTCACATAATGGAGGGAATGCTAGTTGAGCCTAAGCATCAATAGGCAATTGTGCATAAATAGTTGGAAGGATCCACTGCTGTTTGTTTACACTATTGACATAGGTCACTGGAAATAGTGATGACCACATAAATATCCAGGAGTAACAACCTGAAGCAATCTAAGAAGGAATGACTAAATGAAACTAATTGTGGGAAAGAAGATGCCAGGCTGTCCCACTGGAAGATTCCTACAGAAATGTAACTCATCCATGAAAGGGGTGACTTACAAAATGCATGTTCAGCCACTTCATGAGAATGGCTTATCAATGCTGGACCTTTACCAGGTAGGATTAATAGAGAATATCCAAATAAGGGTGACACATTTGGTATGTGTGACACTATTTTGGAGATGCTCATCAAACTGCACTAGTATATTCTACAAGGGATGTATTGTACTCTAAACAAGGTTACCGTTAAAATTCAGAGATTACATGTCTATTTTTCCTATATGTTGCCATCATTGTGGTTTTCAGTTGAACACTGATTTGCTGCAGCTCTGCTCACTAGTCTATCCTGCACAAACCTCTTCATCTCTGCGTGATGACTACAGGCTATGTTCATTGGAACCTGATAACTGTAGTTAAGTCTCAATCTTACTTTAAAATTTTTATCTCTCACGCTTCCATTCTCTAACAAACTGACAATTCCTTGATGCCTTAGGATGTGTCGTGTTGATTTCTTTTCTCCCCAAGTCAATTAATTACCTCCTCATTAGTTATCTGATCTACCCATAAAATCTTCAGAATTCTTCTGTACCACCATATTCAAAACACTTTTGTCTGAACTGTTATTGTCAATGTTTAATTCCGGAACATATAAATACATTTAAATTTACATTCAGTGTTGACAAATTTCTTCTTTTCAGAAAGGCTTTCCTTTTTATTGCTAGTTTGTATTGTTTGTATTTTATATCCTATTTACTTCTACCATTATCAGCTACCAAAATGGAAAAACTTATCTACTATGTTTAGTATTTCATTTCCTAATCTAATTCCCTCAGCATCACCTAATTTAGGCTACATTCCATTACCCTTGTTTTACTATCATTGGTGTAACTTTCCATTCAATTAATCTTCCAAGGCCATTGCTGACAAACAGAATTACAATGTAACTGACAAACCACAATTTTTTATTACTCCTCTATTAACTTTAATCCCCATTCCAAATTTATCCTTGGTTTGCTTCACAACTTGATCTATGGACAGACTGAATAACACTAGGGATGGGCAACAAATGTAGATTTGGGTTTTTACAGTATTATCTAATCTGTTCCTATATTTCTGAGGGAAAGGCATCTACTCCAGATGCTTTGTTTCATCTTAGATCTTTTAATGCTCTGTCAGAGTCTTGTCATATTATCATATCTTGCCATCTCACTTTAATCTACTCCCTCTTCTCTTTCTAAAGTTTTGTCATCAAGTTTGTTTCCCTTCTATATGTTCCTTTCAATTCTCAGTCTTCTCTTTTTTGCTTAGTACTGGCTTACCATCTGAGCTCTTGAGATTCATACAATCTCTTCTATTTTCTCTAAATGTCTCTTTATTTTTCCTGTAGGTGCCAATCTATATTTCTAGCCATACCTGAAAATAATTTTGCATTTTTTACAGATATCTGTATTCCCTTTTGTCTTCTCATCTACTGCATTTTTATACATTCTTCTTTTGCCAATTATACTCTATATGTCAAATGTTTGCTGAACATTTCTGCTGTGTCTTGTCTTTCTGCCTAGTTTATCCTCTGTGCTTTGATTATTGTATCTCTCAGCGCTACCCTTTTATCTTCTGTTGTATTTCTTTCTCCTGCTTCAGTCAACTATTGCCTAATGCTCCCTTTGAAACCCTCACTAACCTCTGGTTCTTTCAGTTTATCTAAGTTTAGTCTCCTAAATTTCCAACACTTTTGCAAATTCTTTAGCTTAAATCTGTAGTTCATAACCAATAAATTATGGTCATAGTCAACATCTGCCTCTGGAAATATTTTGAAGTTTAAAATCTGGTTTTGAAAACTCTGTCTTACAAGCATTATTAGACCAAATGTTAGCAAAGAACAAATTGTGCCCCTGTGCAAAACTCTGCCAGGCAGCTTCCTCTTTCATTCCTGTTCCCCATTCCATGCTCCCCTACTATTTTTCCTTCTCTTGCTTTTTGTACCATAAGACTTCAGTTCATCATCATGATTAAATTTTCTTGCCCCATAACTGTCTGAATAATTTATTTTATCTCATCATTCATTATGTCTATAGCAAGTGCTGACCAGAGCAAGAGCTTGTTGCAGTAATCACACTACTTGCTGTAATTACCTGGCACAGAATTTTGTCACCTCACTCAGGTCAGCACAATGTCACAATTACTCTGTCAAAGAGCAACAGTTTTACTGAAATCCAGAATGCTTCAGCAGCATTGCAGCAAGTGGCCGACATGACAGATAGTGCTACTGCTTACCAGCACACCCAACCATGCCACCGTTTGCACCCTATATCTCAACACTTTCATTACTCGCCACGGCCTAGGACAAACCTTCCCACCCGCCCACCCTGCTAGCAGCATAGCAGTGCCTGACTGTATTGCCAGCACCTAATGGAGCTTTGCTGCCTTATCTGGAATGTCCTACTATGCAAGGCCGCTATGCTCCCAAGACAAGCTGAGCTTGGTAGCCAGAGGTGACTATATGAGAACTCTTTGTTGTTGAGGACTGAGGGTTTGATGCCCAACCCCTTCCTGTAGATGTGAGCTCAAAATTCTGTGGTAATACGAACTAAACAAATAAATCAACTGACACCAAGCTGAATGTGACTTGAGTTGTGAATGCCTCTCTACTAGAAAATCCCAAGGCCCTAGCTTCATTGCCCCTATTTTCATTGTCTGCAGAGCTGGTAGCTTACACTGCTGTGATGGGTTGTTGGTTTTGTATCCATCTTAGCTATGACACTGTGTTCACTGTACCGTTCATTGTGGCTTAGCAACATTCCCATTTTCTCATTCATTAGATTTATTCCAGCATTATCCCTATTCTACCCAGTTTTGTATTGATTATCCTGTACTCATCTGACCTAAAGTCTTGATCTTCCTGTCACCATGTGCCACTAATTTCCACTACAATGGAAAATCCAGGATAGAATAAGGACAATATTATGAAAAGGTTAGACTGCTACTCGCCATATAGTGGAAATGCTGAGTCACAGACAGGCATGACAAAAAGATTACTAAGCCCATAAGCTTTTGGCCAGAAGAGCTTCTTGTGAAATAGACAACATACACACTGGCCTTGGTAGGCAGAGACAATGGTCATGTATGTGTGAGCTACCTTTGCATAAATGTGTGTTTGTGTATATGTTATCTATTTCATAAGAAGGTACTCTCACCAATAGCTTACATGTTTAGAGTCTTTTTGTTATGCCTGTCTGTGACTCAACATCTCTGCTATATGGTGAGTAGCAGTTTATACTTTTCATAATATTGTCATAATTTCCACTACACCTAATTTCAATCTATCTGTTTCCATTTTCAAGTTCTTTAAACTATCTACCTGCTTAAGGGATCTAACATTCCTTGCTCTGACCAGTAGAAAACGTTTTTTCTTTCCTGATGACAACATTAGCCCCTACTCTGAGAGCTGAATGGGACACTATTTTATGTTTGAAATATTTCACCCAAGATGATGCCATCATCATTAAGCCATTCAGTAGAGCTGCATGTCTTCAGGAAACATAATGCTGGTAGTTTCCACCTAATTTTCAGCCATTCACAATACCAATACAGCAAGACCATGTTAACTAATTTTATAAGTCAGATTAGTTGATCATCCAGACTATTGTTCCTGCAACTACGGAAAAGGCTCCTGCCCATCTTCAGGAACCATTCATTAGTCTGGCCTCTCCACAGATACCCTCCCAATATGATTGCGTTATAGTACACCTGTTTTTATTATTAATGCACACAATAACGATTCTTATGACACAGCACAAGACTCAGTATAATTTCTTCATGACTTTAAATGATCGATGTAATTTCACTAATGAACTTAATTAGCACAAAACATCTGAGCAATCTTTAGGTGACTTTTTATCTATTTTTTACTATATTTGACCTGAACCTAAAAACCACAATTACAGGTAACTGAAAGAAGGGCATCTGATGATTGTAGACTACTGTGGAAATAGGCAATACTCATTTAATTAAATTTACTTAGACTTAACGTTCATGGATCTCATGAGTCCCACTCTCAGGACAGACAAAATTAAATGTAAGTCCTCATTCCTACCACACACATGCCTCACAAAATGACCATGATGAGAAAATCAAAGACCAGAGCTCATTCTGACAGTAATTGTTTCCCATGTACAATTCCCAAATGGAACAAAGAAGGGAGAAAAAGACAATGGTACCAGAGGTACCCTCTATCACATGCCTTAAGGTGGCTTGTGGATTACAGAAGTGGATGTAGATGTAGATTCTGTACTAAAAATAATATATCCTCATTTATTTGAACAAATTAGTCGAACACAACATGGTCACTACTTCAGACTGTACATTACCTGAGTATTAGTCCATTTGTCCAAGTTTCAGCTCTGGCTAATCTTAGAACACTGCAATTTAATGTCACCCTCATTTATTTATTTAGAGTAACGCATATACCCAAATTTTACAATATTAGTATGTGTTCCAAGTTACACAGTCAAGCATCAGTAGGCCTACAGAACTCAGGAAGCTGTTTTACTCACAGACATTTATTACATTTATGCATGCTAAGGAATGTATTGTTTCAATCAGCCTGTTGCAACTGTTGAGTTACTGAGCTGTGAGAGAAGAAAAAGGAAAAGACAGAGAGAGAGGTAGAGAGAGAGAGAAAGAGAGAGAGTGAAGGGAGGGGGAGCAGAATTCAAGTGTGCTGAAGGAAAAGACTTTCTTGTTATTAACAATGAATTCCTGAACTACCTATGCAAAACTAGTGAGACCTTGGTCTTTCCAACAGCAGTAATAATACAGACAATGAGGTGAGCAGGACATTACACAATATAACAGCTATACTAAGGAAAATATAAGTATGTCACTAAGAGAAAATAATTGTCACTAAAATGAAGTACAGCATAAACCAAAGTTTGTAGAAAGACTATGCATTTTAGAAAGAAAAACATGCGCCATACATACAAATAAATGAATCATGTGATCAATAGAAGGCGATTTACTTGCACATGTCTCTTGTGAATGAGCTCAGTATATCCTGACAGCACATCTTCCTCAACAACATGGATGACAGCAGCAGCACCTTTACCTTTTACTTGTAGTACGTTTCATAAAATGATCATTACAGGAAACATCAAAGAAATTAAAGTCATTTGTGCAGTACACCAATAGTAATTTTAACAGAAATGAGTAAATGATAATGATACAAATAGTCCCTCAGTTACATGCTGTAATGTGGCTTGTGCAAATGCAGTTGTAAGTGGCACAGGATGAGCTAATGCATCTGTGAAAATTAAATCAGCAGCTTAGTTGGCGATCTGAGTCTGTATCTTTCACGTGCAATTTGTTTTGGAAACAAAAAGGAACTTATCTATGTTAATTATATCTTAACAGAATCACTGTCAAATATTTAGCTTCACTAATGAGCCACAGTTATCCAAAATTATGTTTGTAAATGGATATGTTATGGGCTAATTACTGGAGCAAAGTTGAATGACCTTGAACATGAATACTAATATAATTGTTCTCACTGTGGTACAGAACTGTTGCTTACTTTGTAGCCCTTTTTTTTTATTTTTTTAAATGAATGAATCCTGTGTGATTTAAGGTTAACAAAGTCATCATCACTTTTACAGAGGAATTACAACTTTGTGCCTGTTCTACATACTTCAGCATTTCACAAATAATTTCAGACACGGATAGCATAACAGATGTCTATGGCAGTACTGCCTCTATTGTATATACATGCAATTAAGTATACAACATAGAAAAGTAATTAGAATTACACTTAAGGATGAAGAAGGCTCACATTGTGATGAAGCAAGCTGGGATATTTTTACTTCCTGTCTTGTTTTGCCATCTGCCTCCTTAAAATTCATTTTTTTCATTTTTGAATTAATAAACATTAACATCTGTGAGTATAATATGCATTTTCATAAAAGAGAAAGTTTGGCCCTCAGTTTTAAAGAATATAACACTAGATATAATTTTGTGCTTATTTTTATGTATGTAATTATTATCTAATATGAATATAATGGAGGGAAACATTCCATGTGGGAAAAATATATCTAAAAACAAAGATGATGTGACTTACCAAACGAAAGTGCTGGCAGGTCGATAGACACACAAACAAACACAAACATACACACATCCTTTCGTCTTTCCCTCTCCTTCCCTCTTTCCTGACGAAGCAACGGTTGGTTGTGAAAGCTTGAATTTTGTGTGTATGTTTGTGTTTGTTTGTGTGTCTATCGACCTGCCAGCACTTTCGTTTGGTACGTCACATCATCTTTGTTTTTCGATATAATTATTTTCTAATTTATTTTAATTATGCCTAGTTAGTATCTTTTGTTATAGGGTGAAATCAGTAATTGTTTCATAAATTAAATTCTATTGTTGACATATAAACAAATGTAAGTTCTGTAATAATCATAAATATTTGGAGGAACGACTAATTGTATTTTTAAAGGATCTATTTGGCTCTATTGGGGAACATGTTAGCAAAGCCAGCCCTTAATTAATTCCAATGTAATAAACAGTTTTGTCAAAAGTATTGTTTGCATAATGATATCTGTTAATTTCATATTTGCAGAAATAATTCAGCCTAACCCTTGTAGTAGAAGAAACTGTTAAAAGGAACAAATTTTTCAATGTATTCAGTTAATTTAATGAGTTAAGTTTTAATTGTAATTTCTGTAAATTTAACTTTGAACATTGTGTAGTTTCAGTACCTATTATTGTGAGGATATATAAGAGCCTGATTTTTGGTCCCAAAACTGTCAGTCCACGGCCGAATTTCAGACAAGAATCCTGTGTGTGTTAAGGTACGTTTACACTGGGATACATGTATCGCGACATGTATGAGCGACATGTCAATTTGACATGTCGCGATACATCACCTCATACAAAAATTCACGGAACTTGTATGCGGACCCTCGAGCTCATACATGTCGCGTATACATTTTGTATATCGCTTTTTGGCCATATATGCGACATGTATGAGCGACATTTTAAGAACTCGCGCATGCGCAGTACTATCATTTCCTGTCGTCTTGTCGCCTGCCGCTTATTTTGACGATTAGCGCATGCATAGTACCAGGCTCTTTGGCGGCTGTTTGAGTTTTGGAGGTGCCGACTATCGTTTCGACGTTAATGTATCTGCATAGAACATCAAAAAGTGCCATATGCAACATTATTCTTCGTGTTTGCGAGGCTATTGTGCAAGTTTTATGCCAAGAAGTGAAGGTAAAAGTTTTATATATATCAGAGTATGTAATACATTCTATAATTTTTTCATGCATCTGGCACGTATATCAATTTTTTGCTATTATTCCGGCGGCCTCGCGTGATAATGTTGACAACGGATGCCGACAATCGTGTGTGAGACGTTGGCATTAGCAATCGTGCGACAATGCAAATGTTTTGTAATGAAATCTTCGTTTCAAGAGGAATCCCCAGTGGCCAAAAAACGGAGTGTTACTGCCAACTGATGCTCTGGTGGAATCGCTTCCCGAAAGTTTGTGTTGGTTTTGGACACAAGAGGAGCCACAAGTGATAACAAACCGCGGAAATCCTCCATACTCATCCTAACATAATTTCTAAAATATGCGCCATCCTTTAGCGTTAATTCGCGAGAAACTCGCTCTGCCACCATCTACGCTTCCTCCGCCTTTTCTTCCTATCATCTTCCAAAAGAGCAAGTGTACCAGCACATAAAAATGTGAAATCTTCCAAATCGTAGTCGAAAGGCATCGCACAGTGATACATATCAACCAGTGTAAACGCACGCTCATACATGTATGAGGTTGATACTTGTCAACTCATACAAGTCGCGATACATGTCGCAAAGTTGCATATACATGTATCTCATACATGTGCCGATACAAATGGCAGTGTAAACGCACCTTTAGAACAACAATGTTTCAACTAGACTGTGAAACAATTAGGTCATGTGTTAAAACAATGACAGGATCTGCTCCATATGTACCTTTCTATTCTTTGTGAACTTTGTGGTTAGGTTTTTACTGCTCGTAGATGTTCAATAGTAAACTATTGTAGCAGTATGTGGAGGTTTGCCTGCAAACTATTAATGAGGCTTATTGAAAGTTAAGCAATAGTGCACTGGCCATATAACTGTGTATTATTGGGGGAGGGGGGGGGGGGGGGTTGTGAACAGTGAAATTAAAGTACTGTGAAATGCAACTGTGCACCTGTCAGCTACATTATTTACAGTAGTCTGTGTTGGAATTACAAACCCCATTTTTCTGCCAGCAGAGCAAAGCAGTACATCGACACCGAGCACAATCAACGAAGAAATAAAGAAGGCAAACCTTCGCAATGTGCTCCATCATGTGTTTACAGATGAGCCACATGTAGCTAGGAGGGGAGTTAACACAGTAAAAAAAGTGATATTTAAGGGTGCAGCCTCTGAAAAGAGAATGCTGTGGAGAGCAGATTTCAAATCACTCCCCTTGTTACAAGTAGCCTGAGGTTATAGCTCTATGTGTCTATTAAAGAACAGGACTGTGAATCTCACCACAACATAAGAGCTGTGTAATGCAAGATAACATACTATCAGGAATAAGAACATTGTGCATATATCATATAATCAGCAGCTAAAATATCTCTATACATATATCGGATATGAAGGAGTCTCTGTTAGAAGCAAATATCAAGGATTAAATGATATAGAATAAAATAATACTAGGAGCTTTTAGTAACTGACACAAATAATAATAGTTTTAGTTTTTTATGCTGATTCACATGTAGCCCTCAGACATTTTTGGATTTTACTATAGTGACATATGGAAAAAGAATAACTGCAGAATAACTTGTTGATCATGCACTCCGGAGTACTTATATGGAATCAGTACAGCCTAAATCTTAAGGCATCCATATCCAGCATCTGTCTGGTCTAAATTCTTCAGTTAAATGTTTAAAATTTTCCAAAAAATGCTAAAATGTTAGTAAGAAAATTAGAAAAAGTCTGTTGCAGAATACATACCCACAAAATGACCCATGTGTCCAAATGTCTGCAGTACTATGAAGGAGCACACTACCAAACCTATAGCCACTCGACATAGGGATCCATAAACAGCAGCCTCAAGGGGGTTAAGTGGACGAGTTGGTATAAAAAATATGTAGCCTGAGAGTACAGTGACCAGCCCTATAACCGCACTTATTGCCACTCCAGTATAAGCAAAGACCTGGAAAACAAGAGGAATCTGCAATATCATGGTTCATCAAGATAATCAAAGCACATAAGGAGATACACTGAATGATTCATGTGATAGCCTTCATCCTTCTCATAATAAATTCACACAAAATTTTTCACACTCAGTTTACAATGATATAAATAAAATTTCGCAACAGCTTTGCTATTTGGATCTGGCATATATACCAGACTGGGATTCAAGATCATACTTTCATGGGAAATGATCTTCCAAACTGAACTACCCAGGAATGACTCACAAACCACCTGCTCATGTGATACTTGGAAAGCAGGAGAATGTACCAAGAAATTTATTCTGTAAGGCAAGGCTGGATTTGGATTTGGATTTGAATTTAGGATCAGTACCTAATTGTAGCCTGTTAGGGAGCATCATAATAGCACACACTCCATTACTCAATGGAAGATTCGTTGTGCATATTATGACTAAGCCAATTTTCGTAATATCCTATCTGGTGGAAGTGCTAGTATCAATGCAAAAGAGCTTCTGAGGAGCTAGTGAGTGGAAAGAGAGCCACTGGAAAACAGGTTGGGGGCATTCCCCCATGTAGCTCATTTGATATGAATATCTCTCAAAACAATGTGAGTATCTAGATGGAATTCCAATTTTAATTCCATAGGATTTTTCAAATGAGTGTATGGTCCACCACAGAATGAAAGATTTATTCTGGAAACAAAACAATACACCAAAAATGCAGAGTGGATTACATAATAATGTAATAAATTTTTTCATCACTCGTTGTTGTGTAAATTGCTGGTGAATCTTGTTGGTTGTGTAGTCCTGGTCCATGAAACTTTTTTTTGTTCCTAACATTTTGTCCAAATCTGTGTTTGACATCTTCAACAGTTCATAGGCTTCCATGGCCAGTGTCATTATTTTGGGTATTAGGCCACATTATTACAAAATACTAAAGCAATTAAATTGACAATGTTTTGACTGACTGTCTTCTGTCCTCTGAGGGTGGTTCACTGCTGGATGCTGTTGAATATCTGTCATTATACACTGTCTGTTTCAATTATCTGATGATAACTGATGTCACATATCTTGGATGTCATTGGACGATTTGAAGGGGGGTAACTATGGAGGGCATTGGCTGTATGGTAGGCTATTCCAGTGCTATTATGGTGACTGATTGGAAGGCAGCTGTAATAAAGTTCTGCATCTCAGAGTAATCAAATTCATATTCCAGAGTGGCTGCAAGATCCTAGATCTGTTGAGGCCCACTAAGAATCCCATGAATGCTCTCAACACTGCAAACATCTATGAACTTCAGTGTGAGTGCGGTGAAGTCTGTGTTGGTGAAACCAGGAGACCCATTAGCAATCACATGTCAGAGCATAAATGTTACGTGTGACTAGAACAGAACAACAAATCAGCTATAGCTGAACACCACCAGGAATGTGTCCATTCTATCAGCCTTCTAGAACCTCGTTTGCGTGTTCAGTGGCCAAGGATGCAGCAGCAAAAATAACAGAGGCTATTGAAATACTAAACAACTCCTGAGTCACAAACTTCAGCATTATCAATGCCCTTATACACCATCAGTCGAGAATGCGTAAATCTCCTCCTATAGGATGGCATCTCCGTTCACCATCCAGTGCTGTTGCACGTGCAGCTGCATGAGGTCTGATGCTGTCTCTCCAGATTCATTATTGATATAGCCTTGTGCCAGCCTTTGGCCTTATCAACTTCCTGCAATATCAATGTGTAGTATACATTTTCTTTTCTTTCTTTTTCCTTTTCTCCTTTTTTTTTTTTTCTTTTACAAAAAAACCCAGGAGAGATAAAAAAATTAGTTTCTTGTGAATTTACCTCCTATTATTGAAACTGAAATAATTTTCCTTTCCTTACCTCCTGTGAGATTTCTTTTTCTTTTCTTTTTTTTTCTTTTTTCTTTTTTTTTTTAAATGCATACTATACATAGATCTTGTCAAAAGCCAAGAAGCGATTCTTCTTGGCATTGTAGCTCTCAGGGGCACCCTGAGATGCTGTTTGTGTGATGTGCAGTATTGTGCTGACCTCACTTTGAGTGTGGCACATGACTCACTAGTTTTATTTAGGTTGGTGTGCAGTTTTATTTGCAGCCACAAGTTGATAAGACCAAAGGTTGGTGCAAGGCTGTATGAACAATGAATCTGCAAAGACAGTGTCAGTCATTGTGCAGCTGCATATGCAACAGCATTGGACGGTGAATGGAGATGACATGTTATAGGAGGAGATTTAGGCATTCTCGGCTGATGGTGTATAAGGCCACTGATGATACAGAAGCTACTATGAGTAGTTAAGTCAGAGCACAATTGATTCAACAGGGCCTGTCCATGTTTTGCAGGTGTGTTTTTAACTTTACAGTTACAAAGAATGATACAGCTTATCATGGTAATGGTTTGATAAGTGTTGCAATTGTGCAGTATTCTGGTGATACAGTGAAAGCCAGCCAAAAGTGACACAGTTGTTTTGCAGGTATTTGTAGGGCTGGAGACTTTTAATAGAAGAGATGTGATTGCTTATTGCACATTTCAAGTGAACGATGTGCCCAAACGGGACATGGGTCAGTTGTATTTTACATCTATGATGCCCTTTGTTGTTACAACCAGCAATCATCATAAAATAAATGAGTCAGTGTCCATTGCTGCATGGTTTAGAGGTGATGGTGTTTGTAAAAAAATTAAAGTGTCTGGTGACATTACCTTCTATTATCGAAATGCCCTAACAGCATGATAGAGAGGATGGCAACAAGTTACCTAAGGCCTGGTTGCCAGTCATTCCAGACTGGTGGACTGTCTGTGTTCACCAACCAGCAAAACTACTGACCCCATTTTAACAGCATAAAAATTGGTCACAAGAGATCTGCCGTGCAGCCTTAATACTTCATTGCAGGAAGGCACTACCCCTGGGTACATGAAGCCAGTCTGCTGTTGCTTACTGATCAATCACTTACTACAATGGCACATACAACATGTGTCACTATGTGAGAGACATCAGTGACCATGTATGAAAGGTTCTGCATCACAGTCGGCTAGAAAAGGAAGTCCTAGAAATTATATACCATTACAAAATTTCATCAAAGTCTCCATGGCAGAAAATTTTTTCTAGTGACTGCTCTGTTTCATCCTACAAAAGATATGCCTGACTGTACAGCAGCAACAATGCTGCAACAATGGTCATTACTTCTAATTATCAGTATGAATTTCTTTACCATTCCACAGCATAGCATGCAAAAGCAGACTCTACGCCTCACTTACCCATGGGAAGCTAACCGGACTTCAAAGAATCAGAAGTGTCTTATCTTCAAATTAATCAGTTTAATTTGCAACCACTGCAAGCTTTTCCCACTGATTGTCGGTGGATTGTACAAGAAGTTACTGAACAGGATCAGTCACTATGATTGCTCAGGTACTAAATTTGGATGAGTTGGCCTAGTAATCCAAAATCCATTCCAGGAGCAATAGCATGAAAATGCCATAGTCATCACAACAACCTTTCTCTCCAGAATTGTGTAATTTTATTGTGTATTCGTAATGAATAAAAGTGAGTTATGATTTCCACATAACTGCAGCAAAATGTTTTGAAACTTTTACATAGAGGACATTTGGGAATCGTCAGAACTAAACAGCCAGCACAGTAAACTTCTTTTGCCTAGTATACCAGTACACTTCTTACGTGCTCCTTACTTTGTTCTTCATGTGTTAATTTGCTTCCAAGGTAGCAGAATTTATTACATTTATCATCGTAATGGTTGCCAATTCTGACGTTAAGTTCATCATCAATCTCATTTCTGCTACTCCTCATTACTTTTGTCTTTCTTTGGTTTACTCTCAGTTCATATTCTGTGCTCCTTAGACTGTTCATCCCATTCAACACATCCTGTCATTCTTACTTTCTTTGAGGATAACATGTCATCAGCAATCACAGTGAATTTTAATCTCAATCATGAACTTTTCTGTTATATCTGTCATTGCTTCCTTGAAGTGTAGATTGAACACTAGGAACAGAATGCTAATCCCTGTCTTTCAACCTTTTTAATCTGAGCACATTGTTCTTGATCTTCCATTCTTATTGTTCTCACTTGATTCTTGTATATATTATCCATATTTCCCAATATCTTACTACTATTTTCTCAGAATTTTGAATATCTTGCATCATTTTACATTCTCAATCACATTTTATTATTTGACAAATCCTTTGAACATATTTCAATTTTTCTTACGTTTGATGCCTGAGCCACTGAGCTGATTGTGAGATAGTTCTTGCACTTTTTGCCATTGCTATCTTTGCAATTGTGTGGGTGATGTTTTTCCAAAAGTCTTATGGTATGTCTCCAGACTCATACATTTTGCACACCATCTTGTATAGTCATTTAGTTGGGACTTCTCTAGGAAATTCGTAAGTCTCAGAGGAATGTTATTATTCTTTCTGCCTTATTTCAATGCAAGTTTCCCAAAGCTCTGTTAAACTCTGTCTCTATTTGGTGGCTTACAAAACACTCGTTCGACCTATACTTGAGTATTGCTCATCAGTGTGGGATCCGTACCAGGTCGGGTTGACGGAGGAGATAGAAAAGATCCAAAGAAGAGCGGCGCGTTTCGTCACCGGGTTATTTGGTAACCGTGATAGCGTTACGGAGATGTTTAATAAACTCAAGTGGCAGACTCTGCAAGAGAGGCGCTCTGCATCGCGGTGTAGCTTGCTGTCCAGGTTTCGAGAGGGTGCGTTTCTGGATGAGGTATCGAATATATTGCTTCCCCCTACTTATACCTCCCGAGGAGATCACGAATGTAAAATTAGAGAGATTAGAGCGCGCACGGAGGCTTTCAGACAGTCGTTCTTCCCGCGAACCATACGCGACTGGAACAGGAAAGGGAGGTAATGACAGTGGCACGTAAAGTGCCCTCCGCCACACACCGTTGGGTGGCTTGCGGAGTATCAATGTAGATGTAGATGTAGATGTATTACTAGTTCCCCAGTGTCGCTTATATCAACTCGCATTTATTCCTCAGTCACATCATCAGACAACTTCTCTCCTCCATACAGGCCTTCAGTCTACTCTTTCTCCCTACCTATGCTCTCCTCTGCACCTAGCAGTGGGATTCCCATTGAACTCTTAATGTTGATGCCTTTGCTTTTAATTTCAGTGCAGGCTGTTTTGAGTTTTGTCAAGTTGAACCAGTCCTTCTATGACTATTTCTTTTTTCAGTTTCATCAAGTTTTCTCTGCAGTCATTTTATCTTGGCTTCCCTGCACTTCATATTTACAGGATGGTTCAAAAAGAATATACATATTACATAGTACTATGTAGCCAAAACTATTGATTGCTGCATCACAGCTTGGTTATTGGAGGAATGAGTGGAATGAGTACATTGTCTAGTTTATATTCATTGCTGTTAGGTGTTGGTTGTTTTCCGTTTGCTTGGTTACTGTCACATGTTTCAAATGGCAGCTCTGCAGCAGAAATCATTTTATGTTCATGAGATTATGAAGTGCACCTCCATTATTACAGTGCAAAGACTTTTCAGATTGAGGTACAAAACTGATCCTCCAAATGGATGGAACACTTGGAGATGCTGTTGACAGTCTGTATACACAAGACATTTATTAAAGGAAAGAGTTCTAGCCACCCTCATGTTTTGGATTAAAACATCACATGCATTCAATCTGCCTTCCAACAACATCATACAAAATCAACTTGTCATGCCAATTCAGAGTTACAACTGCCTACAACAGCAATTTGGCATGTTTTGAGACATCATTTGGTTATGAAGCCACACAAGTTATAGCTGTTATGGGCTCTAGGTCATGCCAACAACGCAAACATGTGATACTTTCTGAGAAGCTTCAGAATGTTATTGACAAGGATAAGAATGTTGTACAAAATGTCTTGTTCAGAGATGAAGCAACTTTCTACCTTAGTGGGAAAGCATTGAACATGTATAAGATTCACCCAAAGTCAATATGTTTTGTGCAATATCCAATTCTTCTGGTTATGGCCCATTCATCTGTATATGTCTCCTCATGTTATGCCTGTGACATTGGCATGTATACCTGAACTATTGTTGTTGGTGTTGGCTTGTTGTCAGTTCTGATGACAACAACCCTATCACTAAACTGTTTGCAATAACTCACTCTTTACCCCACTCTTCTATTAATAAGGAATTCTACTCATGTAATGTGTTTTTCTGCTGCTGTTGATATTACCCAATATTCATCTTACATTCTTTTTATTACACTTCACTGACACCTACTGTATATAGAGTGAGCCTTTCAGATTTTTTAGCTCTCATACCACTTCAAACTTCTGACATTTCATACTTTGATTCACAGTATGTTACCCTTTCATTGATTATTCTATCTTTTTCTCATGGTCACAAAATGAAGCTCTTAATAAAAATAATTGACAAGTAAATAAAAATACAAGTACATTGGATCAATTCATTATCATTATGAGATAGTACTATGATATTAAGAGATACTCACCATAGGGACTTTAAATGCAGCTGAAATTCCCTTATGAGTGAGAATGCCAGATATCATTCCTATGATAT
The DNA here is from genome assembly GCF_021461385.2 of Schistocerca piceifrons. Lineage (NCBI taxonomy): Eukaryota > Metazoa > Arthropoda > Insecta > Orthoptera > Acrididae > Schistocerca > Schistocerca piceifrons. Next base: position 480,673,343 of record NC_060139.1, read on the forward strand.
ATGGAGCGGCTCTAGTATGTGTAGTTACATAAGCTATTTGAAATGTTTTGTCCTCTCTTGGATCTTTGAAATTCCTAAAATAAAATACAAACAACATGATTTCATTGTAGGTCAGGAATGTTTTTTATTTTTATTTTCATTCTTTAAATTTTTTATATTACAGTAGTTCTGTAATGCAATATTGCACACAGTGAGAGGCATCTGTGCCTATCATATATTAAAAGAACAAAGGATAACAGTTCTTTTCTCTCATTATGTTAAACAATCATGTATGATTTTCTGGTACAGTTATGATGAGTACAACCACCTATGTAGTGTAACAACAAAAACAACCAATTACAAAATAATTTAATTAGATGGACAAAAAATCTACTCACCAAGTGGCAGCAAAACACACACATAAAAGAAGGTTGTAATCAGACAAGCTTTTGGAGCCAGGTCTAGAAAAGAGGGGTACATTTGAAGAAAGTCACCCAGAGTTGCAGGTCAGGGGAGTCTAATTGCGTGGTATGAGAAGGAAAGACATTCCTTCTCATTCCATGTGGTAAGTCTCCCCTGACACACAGTTCTGGGCGATTTCACTAAAATGTACCCCTTTTTCTAAATCTCTCCAGTCCTTTTCCTTCAGTACTCCTACTTCACCTCCCCCCACGAACCATGGACCTTGCCGTTGGTGGGGAGGCTTGCGTGCCTCAGCGATACAGATGGCCGTACCGTAGGTGCAACCACAACGGAGGGGTATCTGTTGAGAGGCCAGACAAACATGTGGTTCCTGAAGAGGGGCAGCAGCCTTTTCAGTAGTTGCAGGGGCAACAGTCTGGATAATTGACTGATCTGGCCTTGTAACATTAACCAAAACGGCCTTGCTGTGCTGGTACTGCGAACGGCTGAAAGCAAGGGGAAACTACAGCCGTAATTTTTCCCGAGGACATGCAGCTTTACTGTATGATTAAATGATGATGGCGTCCTGTTGGGTAAAATATTCCGGAGGTAAAATAGTCCCCCATTCGGATCTCCGGGCGGGGACTACTCAAGAGGACATCGTTATCAGGAGAAAGAAAATTGGCATTCTACGGATTGGAGCGTGGAATGTCAGATCCCTTAATCGGGCAGGTAGGTTAGAAAATTTAAAAAGGGAAATGGATAGGTTAAAGTTAGATATAGTGGGAATTAGTGAAGTTCGGTGGCAGGAGGAACAAGACTTTTGGTCAGGTGATTACAGCGTTATAAATACAAAATCAAATAGGGGTAATGCAGGAGTAGGTTTAATAATGAATAAAAAAAATAGGAGTGCGGGTTAGCTACTACGAACAGCATAGTGAACGCATTATTGTGGCCAAGATAGACACAAAGCCCATGCCTACTACAGTAGTACAAGTTTATATGCCAACTAGCTCTGCAGATGATGATGAAATTGATGAAATGTATGACGAGATAAAAGAAATTATTCAGGTAGTGAAGGGAGATGAAAATTTAATAGTCATGGGTGACTGAATTCGTCAGTAGGAAAAGGGAGAGAAGGAAACATAGTAGGTGAATATGGATTGGGGGGAAGAAATGAAAGAGGAAGCCACCTTGTAGAATTTTGCACAGAGCATAACTTAATCATAGCTAACACTTGGTTCAAGAATCATGAAAGAAGGTTGTATACCTGGAAGAATCCTGGAGATACTAAAAGGTATCAGATAGATTACATAATGGTAAGACAGAGATTTAGGAACCAGGTTTTAAATTGTAAGACATTTCCAGGGGCAGATGTGGATTCTGACCACAATCTATTGGTTATGAACTGCAGATTGAAACTGACGAAACTGCAAAAAGGCGGGAATTTAAGGAGATGGAACCTGTATAAACTGAAAGAACCAGAGGTTGTAGAGAGTTTCAGGGAGAGCATAAGGGAACAATTGACAGGAATGGGGGAAAGAAATACAGTAGAAGAAGAATGGGTAGCTTTGAGGGATGAAGTAGGTAAAAAGACGAGGGCTAATAGAAATCCTTGGGTAACAGAAGAAATATTGAATTTAATTGACGAAAGGAGAAAATATAAAAATGCAGTAAATGAAGCAGGCAAAAAGGAATACAAATGTCTCAAAAATGAGATCAACAGGAAGTGCAAAATGGCTAAGCAGGGATGGCTAGAGGACAAATGTAAGGATGTAGAGGCTTATCTCACTAGGGGTAAGATAGATACTGCCTACAGGAAAATTAAAGAGACCTTTGGAGAGAAGAGAACCACTTGTATGAATATCAAGAGCTCAGATGGCAAACCAGTTCTAAGCAAAGAAGGGAAGGCAGAAAGGTGGAAGGAGTATATAGAGGGTTTATACAAGGGCGATGTACTTGAGGACAATATTATGGAAATGGAAGAGGATGTAGATGAAGAAGAAATGGGAGATAAGATACTGCGTGAAGAGTTTGACAGAGCACTGAAAGACCTGAGTCGAAATAAGGCCCCGGGAGTAGACAACATTCCATTAGAACTACTGATGGCCTTGGGAGAGCCAGTCATGACAAAACTCTACCATCTGGTGAGCAAGATGTATGAGACAGGCGAAATACCCACAGACTTCAAGAAGAATATAATAATTCCAATCCCAAAGAAAGCAGGTGTTGACAGATGTGAAAATTACCGAACTATCAGTTTAATAAGTCACAGCTGCAAAATACTAACGCGAATTCTTTACAGACAAATGGAAAAACTGGTAGAAGCGGACCTCGGGGAAGTTCAGTTTGGATTCCGTAGAAATGTTGGAACACGTGAGGCAATACTAACCTTACGACTTATCTTAGAAGAAAGATTAAGAAAAGGCAAACCTATGTTTCTAGCATTTGTAGACTTAGAGAAAGCTTTTGACAACGTTCACTGGAATACTCTCTTTCAAATTCTGAAGGTGACAGGGGTAAAATACAGGGAGCGAAAGGCTATTTACAATTTGTACAGAAACCAGATGGCAGTTATAAGAGTCGAGGGACATGAAAGGGAAGCAGTGGTTGGGAAAGGAGTGAGACAGGGTTGTAGCCTCTCCCCGATGTTATTCAATCTGTATATTGAGCAAGCAGTAAAGGAAACAAAAGAAAAATTTGGAGTAGGTATTAAAATTCATGGAGAAGAAGTAAAAACTTTGAGGTTCGCCGATGACATTGTAATTCTGTCAGAGACAGCAAAGGACCTGGAAGAGCAGTTGAACAGAATGGACAGTGTCTTGAAAGGAGGATATAAGATGAACATCAACAAAAGCAAAACGAGGATAATGGAATGTAGTCAAATTAAATCGGGTGATGCTGAGGGGATTAGATTAGGAAATGAGACACTTAAAGTAGTAAAGGAGTTTTGCTATTTAGAGAGTAAAATAACTGATGATGGTCGAAGTAGAGAGGATATAAAATGTAGACTGGCAATGGCAAGGAAATCGTTTCTGAAGAAGAGAAATTTGTTAATATCGAGTATAGATTTAAGTGTCAAGAAGTTGTTTCTGAAAGTATTTGTATGGAGTGTAGCCATGTATGGAAGTGAAACATGGACGATAACCAGTTTGGATAAGAAGAGAATAGAAGCTTTCGAAATGTGGTGCTACAGAAGAATGCTGAAGATAAGGTGGGTAGATCACGTAACTAATGAGGAGGTATTGAATAGGATTGGGGAGAAGAGAAGTTTGTGGCACAACTTGACCAGAAGAAGGGATCGGTTGGTAGGACATGTTTTGAGGCACCAAGGGATCACAAATTTAGCATTGGAGGGCAGCGTGGAGGGTAAAAATCGTAGAGGGAGACCAACAGATCAATACACTAAGCAGATTCAGAAGGATGTAGGTTGCAGTAGGTACTTGGAGATGAAGAAGCTTGCACAGGATAGAGTAGCATGGAGAGCTGCATCAAACCAGTCTCAGGACTGAAGACCACAACAACAACAACAACACTTCACCTTCAACCCTTCTGCCTGAAGGAGGAGCCACTGGCTCTGTTCTGCTGCTGCTTCATGAGTAAATTTTTTATCAATCCAATTAAATTATTTCTTCTAAATAGTGCACTTTATGCATAGAGGTAGACCAATTGTACATATTTATCTACTATTTCAATAACTATTGCCTAATGATTGATATGTAGACAAATATGATGAGCTAATTGCAGAAGGTACAACAGGGAAAAAAACTGCTGCTCTCCTCAACCTGAATATTCCAAGAGGCCATATTTTACATGTTGTACATGCTGCTTCAGCAGACAGCGACAGGACAGTGAGCAACTAACTACAGATTGTGACATTTGTTGCGTCAAATAATGCCTGTTGCCTGGGCTCCAAAGTCATATTTTGATGTTATTAAAAACTGTAATACATGGTCCTGATGTTTAAGATTAAGATTTATTGCAAACCAGCTTTTGGCTTTCTAGGCCACCCTCAGGCAACTTAAGACTAAACAGATAGTTCAGACATCAGTGAGAGTTTGTTACTGTACAAAGATTGTTTTTCCAAGGACCTGTGACTTTTACGATTATCTATCTACACAAAAACACAATAAAAATAAATAGACCTTACATAATATTATACTCAAAGATTAAAATTATAAGAACATACAGGCCAAAATAGTACACAAATGAGTACTCGCAAAGACTACCGTGTTATAGGGACAATACAACTGGTGACTGTGATGTACTGGATGAAACAGGATCGTTGTAAGTAGTGTAACTGTCCCCCAGACGTATTCCATTGACTCCTTCCTCCACCTCTGCCCCCTTCCCTCTGTCCCTGGTTCTGTTCATAGCTTCTTTGTATGTTTATTAGGCTTGTGCCTTTTGCATAGATACTCAGTCATGAAGGTTGCATATCTGGAAAAATATCATGTACAGCTAAAACCACTTGATGATGTTGTTTGGACTGTTTGTTTCATCTTGAGTTGTCAGAGAATGATGTAGAGAGCTGGAAGCTGGTTCACAACAAACTATAAAATAAAGGTTATTGTGTAACATCAGTATTTTGTATTTCAGTTTTTAATATGTCTATGTTCCTCCCTGTACTGATGGAATATTCAGTAAATATTATCATCCTTGGATCATTTCAGTGACTGGCGGGGAAGGTTGAGAGGACCAGTCTTGCTCACAGAACTTCAATGACGTTCACAATTAGCAACTTGGTCCCCAGAACTGATTATGACCTCCTGGTTCTCAGTCAAATGGACGGCTTAAACCAGATATACTTGTGTTTACAGTAATTAAGTGTGAAACAGTGAGACTAGCAATTCTTCTAAGGACATGGAAGGTAAGTACTGTTCTATGCAATAGTCAATATTGTATTAGGACCTGTTTATTAAGAAAACATTTATGAGCTACTCATCAAATAAAAAATAACAGTACATTATTTTACTAAAGCATTTATATTTGTATAGTCAACAGAGCTTAACTAATCCTAATACCTGCTGAAGAAATCACACACAGGAAAAATAATTTTCCAGTGAAAATTATTTGTAACATATTGTTAAGCTAATTCATTAAGTTTTACAAAAACACCCACATGTGCACCTGTTAAAAACACCCACATGTGCACCTGTGTGTGTGTGTGTGTGTGTGTGTGTGTGTGTGTGTGTGTGTGTGTGTGTGTATAAGTGTCCTTCATATGTGATTAAATAAAAAGGAAAAAGTCATGCAATCATAATTTTGTTAAATAACCTATCTAGACTAAAAAAATATTGTCACTGTGGAGAGGTGTTGAAACTATTGCAAAGTACTGAGAAATGGTCAACAGCAAAAAGATTGCCTATGTTTTTTTCTTATTGCATGCTATGATACAACCAGCTTGAGTGGAGATGCCATGAGCCTTTGGCACTGTAGTAGTTGTGCTTATCACTCCATGATTATGGAAAAGGAGCAACTGTTTTTGAAACTCAAAGAGCTGATCTGGTAGTAGTACAGGCAGAATTATGTCAGTTGACAGCTGCAGTTGGCAGCAGTAAGGTTAACAATACAGCAAATGATTGGTCTACAGTAAAACTTGAATCAGGCATGAGGCTTAAGGGACACTGCACATCTTCTAGCTTTTGTCTATGTGTCTCCAACAGTTTCACTGTTCTGCAGAGTGTGGACAAAATTGTGCTGGCTACCCAAGGATTTCAGGAACCCTCTAATAGAAGAGAGGAAAACTATTAGTTAAGGCCAGTAGCACAAGAATCACCAAGACCACCTGCTACACAGTAGTTATGAGAGGCAAATGTCCAAGTTAGTACAGAACTACCCACCTAAGCAGTACCAGGTAACCAGCATTTTTAAGTCAGCTGCAGGTCTCATTGGTGATACCTGTGATTTAGGGTCACTGAGAAAATGTCTTTGTAATGAAGGGTCCCTCAAAAGGATTGGGCCATAACCTCAAATATGCACTTGAAGGTGACATTATGCACATCACTGGGAATTATCCTGACTTTTTGAGCAATATGACAAGCCCAGGATGAAACATTATGTTGAATATGTAACTGCGAAACTTCAGGAGTTACTCAGTATAGCGAGTTGACCACATATGAGCATGACTGATGTGACATCCCTCCGACTGTGACACAATCCATGATGTGGTCGACATTTGATTCCCAGTAATAGGGGACACTTGCACAACTAACTGTGAAATGTAAACTTTCACGGTCAGAAATGTCACAATCAATAAAATGTTACATGCTATTGTGCTGTGATCAAATGGATTTCACCTCAAAACTCAGTGTTTCATCCCCATCTGCAGAGGAAATTTTCAAGGAGGACCATAGCTTCTTTGAATGTCTGATTCACACCCTGACTCACTATTGACTACAGCCAAATTTCACTTCCACATGCTTCCGTGTAGTGGCATGGCATCACATGTTTTCAATGCACAAGTGCAATTGGCTGTTGCTGACTGCCTTCATCCACTGTTGCTATCATTCTGTAACATTACATGAGTATGTCCTATATAGTCGGATCTACTTTGCGTCACGTGAGAGTAGGGGAGTTGAAACCAGTAGTGACCCATGACATCGTATCAACTTGAGATATTTTTATACATGTCATTCAGTTTAAATTTTATTGGTTATTTACAGAGTAAAGAATTTAATTATGTACAACATTGAAAAGGTAATGAGTTTTAATGAGATAGATATAAATATGCTTTGACATAGCAAATAACCTTGTTGCATTATGCATGATATGTTTTCTCTTTGTAAGCAAAAAACTTCCGTGTTGCTCGAGTGTGCGATCATGTAGTTGTTGAGTGTGAATCCCCTGTGACTTTCATGAATGGGCATAGAATTGTTAATTTACAACCCACAATTGATTTAAAAATTATTCTAGAGAACCTAGGCCCAACTTTGTTGCAAACAAATTGCCCATGAATTCTCAAATATTGGCGCAGAGTTCAAGATACGCAGCTGGACATCAGGTGTTATCGTTGCATGTGTGATTCAGTAACATTAACGGCAATTTATGGACATTAGCTTGATAATAATTATCAAAGACTTATATGAGCAGCATAGTAATCGTCTTGATGCTTAAAGCTAGCGAGAAGCGATTTACTGTTGGGATACGACAAATATTAATCATTGTATAGTCAACTTGTTGATACGTTGCTTAGCAACTCATAAGCACATAGTGATAGAATTACTGAAATGATCTTTTAAGTATTAATGATCGCTACACACACATCAGAAACGAATTTCTCTAACTGTGAATGACTTCCGGATTGGATGAGGTTTTTTTTCAGCTGATTGGTATTAATAAACTTCTTTCAAGGTTGAAACTTCATCAATGGAGTTGTGCTCATTCAGTTTAGTAGAGCGATAGATAGTACTAGCTACGCTACTATTTATAGTTTTAAAAGTTTCTTTTGAGAAATGTTCATATTTCAGTCATCAGTCTTCTCAAACCTGAGTGACACTCCCTCACAGCACTATGATATCGTGAACTGTCACACACATGTGCTCCCTTCTCACTACATTTCTGCATTGAAAACCCTGAGATGTAGCTGCAGTATGAAGAAGGAAGAAAGAAGAGGAAAGATCAGTGAAATAAATGGAGCAAAGAGAGAAGGGGAGGTCACAATTCAATGGTAGAAGACTGGTACACATCTTCTTCAGCACCAGAATCCAGATGTCACTCAGTTTCATGTCTGCCTCCTTCCTATTGAAATTCCTGGGGTGCTTTACAATCTCAATGGCCTCTCTCTATAATCTTTCATGGTATCTGCTTGAGGCTTCTAGTGCTTGAGTCCTATTAAAATGAATGTTATGGTCTCTTGCCTGCAGAGTATGTTCCACAACTGATCTGTCAGTCTCCTCACTTCTGCAATTGCCATTGGGTTCTTCTAGTCATTTCTTGGCCATTCTTTATATATTACCCATGTGCAACTCCCCACAACTACACAGAATCCTATAAATTCCTTCTTTTTGAAGTGGTTGGCAAACATCCTTGGCTGATTTTATGTGATCTTGTATCTTTTGTGGGGGTATTTATAGATTACCATGATGTTCCAATTTTTCATATTTTTCCTCTGCAGTTGATAATGTCATTAATGAAAGGCAGGAAAACTTTCAATTTCACCAGCACTTGGTCATTGCTATGACTTTTACGTGATGGTCTTAACACTATTTTCACCTCAGCAAACAAATAACTGTTCTTGAGCAATTCGTTGGTGAGTTGTTTTAATTCTGTGTCAAGTGTTCCGGTTCACAGATTTTCCTTGCTGTATCTGCCAACCTTTTTATGATGCCTCACTTTTGTTGTGGATGGTGGTTCCAATCCTGGTGTAGGTAACAGTCTGTGTGCATGGGATTTTGGTAAAGGGTGTGGCCCAAGCTATCATCTTCTTTCTTGAAAACTAGCACCTCAAGAAAATTCAATCTCCCATTGCACTCCTCCTTCCTGGTAAACTGAATCTTCGGATTGATCCCACTGAGATATTTGTGAAAATGACAGAGTTCCTTCCTGCCATGCCACCACAAAATGAACGTATCATCCACATACTGAATATTTGATTCCAGTACATGGATGATAAGTTTGTTTTGTGGCAGTATGTATCCTTGTAATTTTACAAGTTTTACAAAATGTCTGATCATGTAGATCATAAAATTCTTTAAAATCAAGCAAGTGAGAAATTTAATACCTTAGCTTGTAAAATTGTGTTATTCATTAAAGCACATATGCACAAAGCTACATTGTCCAAGTGGAGCAGCTCAAGTAAGGAATAGGCAAGGATAAGTAAAGCCCATGTAAAAATTTTGTTTCTTCCAGCCCATACTTCCACCCAACAATCATCAGTCCACTCTCCCAGTTAGCAACCTTTTGATAACATTCCAAGAATTATACACCTCTTATATTTTATTGCCTTCTTTCCCTTGATCCATTTACAATCATACAAACCTCACAATATGCACAAATTAGTGCACCAGTGTACTAAAATTCATATCAATAGTATTGTGACTATGTAAAAAGACAAAATTATTATCAGCCCTGCCAAATTACCAAAAAGATCCTGGATACGTAGCAACTCTGATGTCTTCAGCATATACATCTTCAATACCTTAACAATAGAGTGCATAACTTCACTCTGAAATCTACACCAGGCAGCAAAGTCTACATGAAAAATATTTCTATGCATATTATATTGTAATTATGCATATTTTAGTTTTGCTAAAACTAGTAAGGAATAAATGTAATGGTAAGTGAGTTTAAGTATTCCAAAATCATAAAGATGCTTGTGAAAGATATACAGTTATTTGCTTGCACAAGATTCTCCTTGGTCACTTCTGCTGTGCCCAGAAAATAATTCAGTAAGTTAACACAGACTGAAGATATGCCAAATATGTCTTTAGGTCAAAACAATGAGGGATACTTGTAAGAGCAAAGCACATTGAACTGAGTACAGAAATATGACACTAATACAAGTATGCAGAACATTTAGGTTTTAATTTTAATGTAGCTCTCGCGTAAAGAAGTAATATCTAAATTTTAGAAGAGAATGTTGCACAAGAGCTGAAAGAATATCTATCTTTATTATTAGGCTGGATGTTCTACTATGTTCTAATTACAGTTCCACATTTTCTGGAAAGTGGGTTTCATTTGCTTGCATGCATACATGTGACATGAGAGCTGTTATAAATCAAGTAAGGAGAGATGAAGCAGTATTTACCGTCATGTAAGACAATGTTTCATGAACAAATAAAAATGTGCCATGATACAAAGGAAAAATGGGTAAAGAAGGAAAAAAATGTAGGATAAAGAACAAAGGCAATAAAGCAAAATATTCAAGAAATTGTTATGGGATATCAGTTTGAATGTAGACAAATGTAAATAAAGGAGACTATGTTTGATCTCCTGTGCAAATATGTATAACAGGTGTCATCATTGATATCAGAGAATAATATTACCAACTGCTATTATTTTTCAATTACTAACCTGGGAAATGGTTTCACAATTGGTTCAATATTCCACATGTATACGACAAGGAACGGTATAAGTACTGACAAGGTGGCTATAACACCAGTTATAATCCAGCCAACTTTTGGCCATCGCCATATTATGTAAATAAGAAAAGTAGTCAGCACAAACATTTGGAAATCAACAGCCAGGTACCAACTTGGAAACATGCACTGAAAGATGAAGAAAACAATACATATGTAATACAGAAAAGAAAGAAAATGAGTACTTTTAGAACACTGAGAGCAAAAAAGGGAATTCTGCCAACTTCTATAGCTCCACATTTTTAGCAGTTGTTGTTATGCAGGCATATTGAGAGCAGAGTCTGGCATCACTGTTTCACTCTTTAGTCATCAGTTCTGTAAATTGTACTACCAGAATGGTTTGAGGGATACTGGCAGTTAGTATTTTCAGTACTTTACAAACAGAATTTGGTGTTTCATACATCAACTCTGCACTAACAAAATAACTGTTATAATGTACCAAACAAAGATTCCTTTGTCTACCACTCAATATACTCCCACAAGAACTAGCAGATCCTGTATTGTAAACACCACAATTTTGTAAACTTATAATCAATAGTCTATTTTTCACAATCTGATATTATAGTGAAGTACAAAAAACCTGATTTAATCTATATAAAACACTTTACTTATTCTAAATATATGTCCCTTTTGGAAACTGCTCCAATCAAACCTACATTTGAAAGAATGTTTCATTTTATATTTCAAATGTAACTACTACAATACATTAATTATTAACTTTTGACTTTGGGAAAATTACATCTTCTTGTAATTAGAATGAACTTCATGTCTGAGTTAAAAACATTGCTTAACTGACAGTGGTGTCGATAGGTCACATCGACCACACAAATTACAATCTTTGGAACATTAACTGCTCTGACGAGCCACCATGTTTAATTCAATCTGCCTTTGTATTTCATGCAGTGTTCATGTGTATCAGTCTTTAGGGTAAAATATATGTGTATATAGAAAACTTGGGAACTGTTTATTATGTACATTATGACCCATATCCAGAAACCCATATTGGTGACCCTGGAAAAAAAGTTCTGTGTCTTCTGCGACTTCCATGCCGGTCGTATAGAATCAACAGGTTTTGTGTCAGACGCCATGGCTACATCACTGCACATTCTTTACAAGGATTTGGAGGCCCAGCTCTTATGACCAGGCCAACACAACCTCTACTTTAGCATCTCCACAACGACCGTGCGTCACGCAGTTACCTCAAACAATGGACTCAGGTTTTGTTTCGCTGGATGAAGCACAACAACAAGTGAAAAGTGAAGTGGATGATCTACTAAATAGTGTGACGATTGATTGCTTGTACGAAGTTCAAAGGAACCGAAATTCACACACGTGCTTTGATCCTCTAGGCACCAGGACGTCAGTTACAGTAGTGCCATGTGCAATACGGCCATTTTTGCAAAACACACACACAGTCAACTATTACCAAGCTACGCCAGCCTCACCTTCCTCACAAATCAGTAGCAGACATTTTTATGCATCCAGTTCGCCAGAACAAACCACCAGATTGGCGGCCCAGTTTCACGACCACATGGGTACGAGTGCCCTTAACATAGCTTCTTCACCCAGCAATGTTTTACTACATCAGTGCAACCGCCAACAGGTTTCACCAGTGTTTTATGGTCCTACCACGAAGGGTGCATGGCCAGTGTACTCGGAAAACTCTTGTTGTTAGCACTTTAAGCTCCAGGCCACGACCCCCACCCCCCCTGCCCACCCACAGGGGGCTTCGTTTCCGACCATATAACCACTCATTCCTTCTCCAGTTCCATCTGAGTCTGCCAAAGCAGCCTTCTGCATCATTTCCGAGTTGGACAATGTCAGCGTTATTCCTGCAATTTCCAGTCCAGTTTAAGGGCCCTCATTACGTGCCGCTCGCCCCTTCGCTCCCACAGTACCGACCGTGCCTGCCACGTTGTGTTTTCATGCATCTTCAGAGACATTACAACCAGCCATTTTTCCAAACATCTGTGCTAGTAACATTTCCGCTCAGGTGATGCCGGATCCCAGCATGAACTCTTGTGCAGCGGGATCGCAGGCCTTCCAAGACATGCCGAAGCCACCTTTGTCTCCGCCTCCAGTCCACCTACCCAAAGTACCTCCCCTATACGAGAATAATCCAGTTTCATGGTTCGCACTGGTGGAGCACCTCTTTGAGCTGCATCAAGTGACTGATGACAACTCCAAGTTCCTATGTTTGGTCACACACCTTCACTACCACTTGGATTTAATTTGTGATCTCCTACTTTCGCCTCCACCACCACCAAAGTACGAGTTCAGCAAGAAAACAATATTTATAATCAAAATATGTATGAGGAATACCTGGGGGCCACACTCCCTCACAACTTTGGTACTGCCTCAGGTTACTCGTGAGTGAACACACAATGCCAGACGTCGCCCTGTGGGTGGTATGGTCTGCCAAGTCACCTACCAACCTACAGATACACCTCCTGCCACACTCGAGTCTATCAGTTCTCACTAATGCATTGCAAATCAGCTGCATGCACTCCTGCGCCATAAACACCCAGCTCATCCACCATCGCTGTGTGACACTACACCTCCTGTTTACCGGCTGTCTGCTGGCAGGGGCAGGGCCCGGTCCGCTTCCACGCCTTCTACGCTGCCAGGCAGTACTCGTTCACTCTCTCCTATTTCCAAGCACTCAAGAATTGCCCACACTCCATACGTCTCAGAACAGATCAACGAGGACAAGCCTCCCCTGCTATCACAGTCACTGCCACCACCACATCTGGCTCATCCATACTGTCGGTACCACAAGATTTTTGGGGCTGAGGCCAAGAAGTGCAGGTTACCTTGCCAAGTGGTTGTTTATATGTGACAGACATTTCATCACAGTTTGTCTACCTAATTGACACTGGCACTGACATGTCTATCATACCTCGATCGTTGGCTCCTACAAACTTTTCACTGACAAAGTCTCCTACGAGCTGTCAGTGCATCAAAGTTACAAATTGTCGGTTCTGTGAAAGTGATGGTGCACCTATTCCCTTCTCTGCATTTCCTGTGGACCTTCTACATTGATGAACCAATCCTTGATATGGATTTTTTGTCCCATTACAAGCTCTCCCCGAACGTAGTCCAGTGTTTAGTGTTACACCACCCATCTAACACTTAGATGCCGTGCTCTGGCACCCAGTCTCCTCGTTCCATTTCTGCCACAACATGAGATTTAGTACATGAGTGTTCCGTCCTCACGGGCAAGATTGTGATGTGTGTCACTAATCTACTTTCAGAATATGACTCAGTGGTGCACCTCTGCTGTGAGAATGACAAGCTGAAACAACACATTGCTCACACTTACAACAAGGTTGTTAAGGCCTGCACCTCACTGTTGAAACTGCAATCTGCAGTTCCTTCACCAGATCGAACTTCATCGCCAAGCATCAGTTCAAACAGTCACCAGGTTAGTTAAAAAACAATCATTGCGTGTGACGATTTGCGTTCAGTGACCTCCACACTGCCCAACCACCCACTACGCGCAGTGCCTCATGTTTCAAACAGTGTCTCTAATAACAGTCACTCATGCAGCACGATCACGCCCACTACACATGGAGCTGCCCCGCTTGTTGATAAACATTCCCCCTCTCCTGTGCACCAGCCAAGCAACTTGGCGGCCATCGCCGTCCCTTGTGTTACGCCAGCGCCTCTCTCACCCACGCTGGTTGCCCAAGACAAAGTTAACAACAGACAGTCGCTGCGTGCCCCATTTCGCTCCATGCTGTGTGCGCAGCCGACCTCTACAAACAAGCACACACCGCACTTGCGTAATAGGCATGTTCCTTTCAGGCTGCCTTTTCCCAATCACTCTAGTGGCTATGCCTCATCGTGCCCCACTCATCCCAAAACTCCATGTTAGAACATTACTCAGCCTCATGTGCAGTTCTCAGTCTCTTCCGTCACTGATGGAATGACACACAAGATAATTACGACTGCTGGCCCTCCTATTAGACACATGGTTAGGCATCTCAACCCCATTAAGTTGCGCGTGGCCCGGCAGCAAATTAACAAACTTCTGGAGGCAGGCATCCCACAGCTATCGGACAGCAATTGGTCTTTACTAATTCACTTCATCACCAAACGCAACGGTTCTTTTTGAATGTGTGGTGATTACAGACGTTTAAATTCTGTCACGGACAATTACCCCGTGCCAAATATAAATGATTTTACTCATATGTTATCGGGCGCCACAATATTCAGTGTCATTGACTGCAAATGTGCTTATTACCAGATTCCCATAACGCTGGAAGACATTCCAAAGACTGCAATCATCACGCTGCTCGGTTTGTTCCAGTACTACTTCATGCCATTTGGTTTAAAGAATGTGGCAAAAAAGTGGCAACGTTTCATTGGCTCAATCTTACGATGATTCGAGTTCTGCTTCACATACCTGGATGACGTACTCATTTTCAGCAAATCGACTGAAGACCATGAAGATCATTTATCTCACGTCCTCCAGACTTTGGCATCCAACGGTGTTGAGTTCAACAAAGATAAATTCCAATTGTATCAGTCTTCTGTGACATTTCTGGGTTATACTGTCTCTGCAGATGGAATACAGCCTCCCAAATCCCGCATGCAGTCTATCATGTTATTGCCACCCCCGGCTATGTACGAAGAACTCTGATGTTCCCTAGGTACTATAAATTACTACTACCGTCATCTACCTTCTGCTGCTGCCGTGCAGGCCCCGCTGATGGACTCGCTCTCCGGCAAACAAACTTCGGTCGTTAAACCAGTCCGTTGGACTGAACCCATGCTAGAGGCTTTCAGGGCTCTTAAAACAGCTTTAGCTGATGCAGTTGTACTCTTCCACCCTAATCTGTCTGCCAATGAACACATCACTATGGACGGGGCAGTATTACAACAGAGCAAAGGCGACACAATTTCACCACTTCATTTCTTCTCCAAAAAACTGTCTACAGCACAGAAGAAATACTCCACTTTTGATAGAGAGCTTCTGTTGATGTGTGAGGCTGTCAAACATTTCTGCACTGACACCGAGGGCCATCCTTTCTTCATTCATACTGATCACAAACTGCTGGTGGATGCCTTCTGCGACCCACCAGAGGATCCTTCTCCCCCGATGCTTCCACCACTTCGACCTGGTCTCCCAATTTACTACAGACGTACACTACATCAAAGGCACGGAGAACATCCCCACTGATTTCCTCTCATGGATAAATGCCGTTTCAAGTATCGTAGATTTATCCAACCTCGCCGCTCTACAGGCTTCAGACGAGGACACTCAAGATCTGCTCATGGACCCGCAGTCTTTGCTCATGTTTACCGAGGCTAAGTTCCCTGGCCTTTGCTCCTGCCCACGCTGCGCCAACAGGTTTTCGATGCCTTGCATAATCTCACCCACCCTGGCGTCTGAGCCACCACTTGCCTCATCACCGAGCATTTTGTGTGGAAAGATGTGAAACGGGACTGTCAAACATGAGCACACTGCTGCATTTCCTGTCAATGAAACAAAATAGGACGTCACACCTCTCCACCACTCGGCAAGTTTGACATCCCTAAGGGACTTTTCCGTCATGTAGATATCTACCTTATTGGTCCCTGCCTCTGTTGGGGGGCCACTGGTATATCCTGTCCACAGTAGACTGAATGTCTCGTTGGGTGGAAGCTGTCCCCTTAACCAATATCACAGCAGAAACTGTGGCCAAAGGATTCATTTCTTCTTGAATCACTAGGTTCGGCTGCCCGTCCACCATCTCAACTGACCAGGGTCGACAATTTGAATCTGCTCTTTTTACGATTCTCTGTAACCTTTGCGGTATTAAAAAGATCCATATGACAGCCTACCACCCACAAAGCAAGGGGTTGGTGGAACAATGGCACCGCAACCTTAAAACTGCACTCATGTGACATGACTGTTTCTGGGCCGAGGCACTTCCTTGGGTGTTACTAGGCCTATGTCCTACATTTAAACCAGATTTACATGGGATGATTTCAGAATTCGTTTTCAGCAAAAACCCGGTTTTACCTGGGGAACTAATTCTCCCCCTAGGTTCGGGGGATTCCCCCTCCTTCCCAGGCTTTATCAGAAGGATGCGTGCACACTTTAGAAATACCCAGCTACACCCACCTGTCAGCCATTCCCCACCTGACACGTACGTGCTGACTGCACTCAGCACTTGCTCACACGTCATGCTCAGGGACGACTCTGTCAGACAACCCTTACAACCTCCTTACCTTGGCCCCTTCGAAGTACTCCGGAGGAGCAAAACTACATTCGACATTATGATAAAAGATCACCCGCAAACCATTTCTCTACACAGGCTTAAGCCTGCCTTCATTGACTCGGACAACCCTCTGCCATCCCAGTCGGACTGCCCGAGCACATGTTCTTTTGACGAACCCGCTAATGAGTCTGTTCAACCTACGGTTGGGTTTTCTCCATCCAAAGAGTCACCACTGCAGTTTGCGGGTACCTCATGCATGTCATCATCATCCCCATTCACAGGTTTTGAACACATTTCAGGTACTAGAGACGCAGATGTCCCGTCCTTCGTTTTGCACTGGAACATATCACCTGACCGCGTCGACGACATTTTGAGTATGGTGTTAGATCATCGTGTGCTTGTACTCCTCACTGACAGCACAGACCCAACCCTCACCAAGGAACTCAATGTCATGACAGTGCACAGCTTGTCCCTTCCACAAGAGTGTGACCTGTCATGTGTTCAAGCTTTCATTTCTTCGGACAGCTCAGTATGTATTTGGGGAAGGCACACTCACATACCGCCTCCTCTCCCATACCGCTACTCCCAAGTTGGCTGATGCATCATTCCCCCCTGCTGGTTTTCGGATTACAAGTTGAACCGGCAGCTACCCGCCACACCTTTGCATGCTGATCCGATGGAGATGGAGCTTCTGGTCGTGCGCCTGCCGCTTCGCACCACTCACGCCGGCATTGACACCCACACGACTCCCCTTCAGGGCTCAAAGGCTGTACTCCATACTGCGGGGGTTGGGGCTGTGTGGCTTTGATAGGTCACATCGACCACACAAATTACAATCTTTGGAACATTAACTGCTCTGATGAGCCGCTATGTTTAATTCAGTCTGCCTTTGTACTTAATGCAGTGTTCATGTGTATCAGTCTATGGTAAAATACATGCGTATATAGAAAACTTGGGAACTGTTTATTATGTATATTATGATCCGTACCCAGAATCCCTTGTAAATCTTACACTACAGAAAATCATTTTTGGAAATAGTTCATGTAATGATCCTTCCCAGATGACTTGTAAAATGCATTTATTTAGCAATGTTTTCAAACACAATTATTTTTAATTATAAGTCTGACCAAGTGAAAACAGAAACAATGACATGCAGTAATTTCATTGTTTTTATGCTGTATGTTGTATGGCATCAGTGTATGCTGAATTAGATGATTTCTTCCTGAAGTTGAATAATTCAGTCTGCAACAGTTCGATGTTTATACTTGCGTTACATGTAAAGAGAAAATATTGTTTTATTAAACTGAAGTTCCACAATGCACAGATATTATCTTTATCACATAATGGAGTGTGTGGAAGAGACATACATACCAGAATTTATGGGTTTTCTATTTACAGCAGTATGGTTATGGTAACCCTATTGTCAAGTTAATAATTAAAAGTTAAATATCTGCTGTTTCACATAGTGCTACTACTTTTTATGAAGTTTCTGTATAGTTAAAAATTCAGCAGAAACAAAATACAAAATTATTAAATTTGAATTTCAGTTATAGTATCATTTTTAGTGGAATATTATATAGTGTAGGTACACATGGAATATTGTCACTACATTAAAGATGTTAACTTTGAAGCTAATTTCATTCATATATTATATTTGTATACTATAACTTGTTGATTAAATTTACAGCAAAAACTTCATCTTAGTAGTCAATGTCAGTTCTAAAATACCACTTGAAACACACTGCACTCTCCTGTCATTCAAAACTGAAATACCTTGGGGCTGTGATCTGCAACACAGCTACAAGTAATTACATATGTTATTAGAAAATACCCTATTACATACAATACTTTGAGAAAGCATCCTTATTTACATCTACAGCCACTCAGGAAATCCACTGATGTGCGTTCCACAGGGTACTTCTGCAGTGCCATGTATTACAGTTTATTCCTGTTCCACTGGCATATGGAGTATAGGTAGAATGACTGCTTAAATGCTCTATGTGTGCTGTTATTAACATAACCTTATCTTTGCAGTCCCCACAGAACAATACATAGGGGGCACAGCGTACTTCTAACTTCCTCACTTAATAGTGGTTCTCGAAACATTCTGGCTAGGCTTTTATATGATATTTTACAACAGTCCTCAAGTATCTGATGTTTCAGTTTTTTAGCATTTCTGTGTGTCAAACAAACATTTGATTATTTGTGCTTCCCCTTCTTTGTTTACATCCAATGTGCCCTATTGTTGTTGTTGTGGTCTTCAGTCCTGAGACTGGTTTGATGCAGCTCTCCATGCTACTCTATCCTGTGCAAGCTTCTTCATCTCCCAGTACCTACTGCAACCTACATCCTTCTGAATTTGCTTAGTGTATTGATTTCTTGGTCTCCCTCTACGATTTTTACCCTCCACGCTGCCCTCCAATGCTAAATTTGTGATCCCTTGATGCCTCAAAACATGTCCTACCAACCGATCCCTTCTTCTAGTCAAGTTGTGCCACAAACTTCTCTTCTCCCCAATCCTATTCAATACCTCCTCATTAGTTACGTGATCTACCCACCTTATCTTCAGCATTCTTCTGTAGCACCACATTTCGAAAGCTTCTATTCTCTTCTTATCCAAACTGGTTATCGTCCATGTTTCACTTCCATACATGGCTACACTCCATACAAATACTTTCAGAAACGACTTCCTGACACTTAAATCTCTACTCGATGTTAACAAATTTCTCTTCTTCAGAAACGATTTCCTTGCCATTGCCAGTCTACATTTTATATCCTCTCTACTTCGACCATCATCAGTTATTTTACTCTCTAAATAGCAAAACTCCTTTACTACTTTAAGTGTCTCATTTCCTAATCTAATCCCCTCAGCATCACCCGATTTAATTTGACTACATTCCATTATCCTCGTTTTGCTTTTGTTGATATTCATCTTATATCCTCCATTCAAGACACTGTCCATTCCGTTCAACTGCTCTTCCAAGTCCTTTGCTGTCTCTGACAGAATTACAATGTCATCGGCGAACCTCAAAGTTTTTATTTCTTCTCCATGGATTTTAATACCTACTCCAAATTTTTCTTTTGTTTCTTTTACTGCTTGCTCAATATACAGATTGAATAACATCGGGGAGAGGCTACAACCCTGTCTCACTCCTTTCCCAACCACTGCTTCCCTTTCATGTCCCTCGACTCTTATAACTGCCATCTGGTTTCTGTACAAATTGTAAATAGCCTTTCGCTCCCTGTATTTTACCCCTGTCACCTTCAGAATTTGAAAGAGAGTATTCCAGTGAACGTTGTCAAAAGCTTTCTCTAAGTCTACAAATGCTAGAAACGTAGGTTTGCCTTTTCTTAATCTTTCTTCTAAGATAAGTCGTAAGGTTAGTATTGCCTCACGTGTTCCAACATTTCTACGGAATCCGAACTGATCTTCCCCGAGGTCCGCTTCTACCAGTTTTTCCATTTGTCTGTAAAGAATTCGCGTTAGTATTTTGCAGCTGTGACTTATTAAACTGATAGTTCAGTAATTTTCACATCTGTCAACACCTGCTTTCTTTGGGATTGGAATTATTATATTCTTCTTGAAGTCCGTGGGTATTTCGCCTGTCTCATACATCTTGCTCACCGGATAGTATAGTTTTGTCATGACTGACTCTCCCAAGGCCATCAGTAGTTCTAATGGAATGTTGTCTACTCCCGGAGCCTCGTTTCGACTCAGGTCTTTCAGTGCTCTGTCAAACTCTTCACGCAGTATCTTATCTTCCATTTCATCTTCATCTACATCCTCTTCCATTTCCATAATATTGTCCTCAAGTACATCGCCCTTGTATAAACCCTCTATATACTCCTTCCACCTTTCTGCCTTCCCTTCTTTGCTTAGAACTGGGTTGCCATCTGAGCTCTTGATATTCATACAAGTGGTTCTCTTCTCTCCAAAGGTCTCTTTAATTTTCCTGTAGGCAGTATCTATCTTACCCCTAGTGAGACAAGCCTCTACATCCTTACATTTGTCCTCTAGCCATCCCTGCTTAGCCATTTTGCACTTCCTGTCGATCTCATTTTTGACACGTTTGTATTCCTTTTTGCCTGCTTCATTTACTGCATTTTTATATTTTCTCCTTTCATCAATTAAATTCAATATTTCTTCTGTTACCCAAGGATTTCTATTAGCCCTCGTCTTTTTACCTACTTGATCCTCTGCTGCCTTCACTACTTCATCCCTCAGAGCCCTATGGTAAGTCCTATTTTGTTGAGCAATATTCTATGTTTGATCACAGGAGTGTTCAGTAAGCAATCTCCTTTGCACACTGACTGTATTTTCACAGTAGCTTACAAATGAATCAAAGTCTGCCTTCTGATTTACCTTCAACTGTGCCTATGTAATTATTCCATATCATGTCACCACAAATTATTACTACCAAGTCTTTGATTTAGTTGACTGAGTCCAGTTGTGATTAACTGATGTTGATCTTTAAATGTTTAAAAGAAGATGTG
Organism: Schistocerca piceifrons; assembly: GCF_021461385.2. Lineage (NCBI taxonomy): Eukaryota > Metazoa > Arthropoda > Insecta > Orthoptera > Acrididae > Schistocerca > Schistocerca piceifrons. The sequence continues at coordinate 480,694,506 of NC_060139.1, forward strand.
ACTGAATATTTGTGCAGTGTTTTAGAGTATTTTGTTACATATAACTGTGTCACCTGCAAAAAGATGAAGTTAATATTAATACTGTCTCCCAGATTATTAACATACATCATCATGAGTCAAGGGCTCCAACACACTTCTGTGGTGCACTTCTGAAGCTACTTCTGCTTTCTCAATGAGTTTTCATTCAAGACAATGTGTTATGTCATCCCCCCCCCCCCCCCCCCCCCCCCCCCATATTATCATACTTAATTAATTATTGCTTCTTGATTCAAATCCCTTTCAGAAGTCAAGAAATACTGTATCTACAGGACTGTCTTGACCCATGCCTTTCAGGGTGTCTTGTGAGAAAAGCAAGAGTTGAGTTTCGCTTGATTGATATTAATGGAACCCGTGCTGGTTCCAATAGAGGTTACTCTGTCAGAGATATCTCATTATACTTGAGATCAAAATGTGTTCTAAGCTTACACACCAGATGAATGACAGTAATATTGGGCACCAGTTTGTGGATCATGTCTGTTATCCTTATTGTTTATGGGTGTGACCTGTGCCCTCTGCCAATAATTGAGCTAAGTTTGTTCATCACGTAATCTACAGCATGTTGTGGTTGAGAGGGTCAGTAACCAAACTGTCCATTCTGCAAAGAATCTCTGAACAGTTTCATTGGGTCCTGGGGCCTTGTTCAATTTTAGTGTTTACAGCTGTTTCTCAATGCAATTGAAACTAGCATACCCTACTCATTTTGCAGTGGCGTAAAAATTAAACTGGGGCAGTCCTTTTGGATCTTACTTTGTAAAGGGGACAAATTTCATTGAATTCTGTGAGAAGTCTTTTAATAAGTTTCTGCTACAACAGTCATTGAAAGCTTCACAAAATGCTATTTTGACAGCCATATATGTTTAATATAGCATATCTGTATCTTTAGCCCTATGGTGTGTTTTACACCTGTTGTCCTGTTGCCATTGTTTTTAGAAGTTTCTTTGCAGTGACTATATACCATGGAGACAAGGTCAATAACTAACAAAAACATATTGCAGAATGGATATAATATTTAGAAAATCACACGAAAGAGAACAATGAATAAAACTGACAATTTAGTATAATGTACATTTTTACAACCACTATCAATAGTATAGTGCAGTGTGTGCAAAATGAAACATTTTGAGATTATTCACAAAATATGGAAAAAATCTGACTAAAAGTAGTGAATCACACAAAATAAATGATGCACTTATATAGAAGTAAAAAAAAAAATATTTCTGCTTCAGTAATGTATAGACAGACAAAGAGGTACTTTATAAGAACAACAGTTTAAGAGATGACTCAATAATATCTGTAATAATGGGAGGAATTGGACTTTTTAATATTAAAAAAATTATGTTAAAACTGAAGGTGAGTTAGTAAAGAATGAGGAAATTTTTTCCCATGACAATTTAAGTAAGATCTAGCTTAACATCGTCTCTTTATCCTCTGATATGTATGGAACAACAATCATAGAATCTGTGCCAACACTCCAATATTGCCTTCAGAACAACGCATTCTCCATAAAACTGGTCACCATGATTATTTTAATTATTTGTAATGGTGGTTTTTGTATCAAACAGGAAAGAGGAAAAAGCTACAAGAATTTTATTTTAGTTTCCTAATCATGCTGTGCTGCAAGTTACTGAAGCCCCCGACATGTCTACTATCACATTTGGTTTTCTTCTTGGATTAGTCACTTCAAGTTTTATTGTGAATAGGCATGTCATGAATGCAAGTAATTAAGTAAAACAGTGTATATACTGCTGTCGGGAGTGCTCAACATCTCTGCCATAACATCCAACAAAATTTCGTAATCATTCCCTACAATAGCTAGAGCCATGGCGAACTTATTCTCATTTACTGTGGTGGATAGAAGGCCAGGAAACCCTGTTACAAAGTAGGTGTGAAATATGTCTTACATTGTTTGATAGGTAAAACCACAGTAGTTACTTGAATAAAATCTACACAAAAATCTAACTGCAACATTCTGTAAGGTTCCATAATAGACGTCTGTATAAGGAAGCTCACACATAAATTAAAAACAGATACTATTTTTTCAGACATGACTGTTTATCCACAATGCTTCTTTCTAGTACTGTTGTTAAGTGTGTACAGACAAGAAAGTGCTTCATTTTTGTATAGCCAACCATACTTTATCTACTTTTCTGATAAAACATTCTTACACTGTCATATGTGCTCAACTCAAAAACTTAGCTCTATAGTTTGTGTAGAATATATCTCAATGGTTTTCATCACATCATATTACAAAGATATCTTCTGCACTGAAGTGATGAAAATGCAGATAGCAAACAGCAGCAGTAGCAGCAGCAGCAGCAGCAATACAGATATCAAGTAGAACTAATAGTTGATTGTAACATGAATGTACTAAAGTTCAAGAAAAGACAAACAGAAAATGTTGCTGGAAAGGAAGATATAACAAATCATAACACAGGCATATAAAGTGATAGACTGGGAGAAAAGCATAATTAATAGCAATGTAGCTGGTTCTCTTACCAGATTTTTTATATCTAGATAGTTGTTTATGTATAGTATATTAGCCCACCAGTATGCACTACAGCGATTTTGCTCTTTAATAACACTGGTTTTCCAGAATGGTCCATTACCTATGTAAGGTAAGACACAAATTTCAAATAACAGAATAACCAGATATGATGGCGTCAACCTGTCAACATAAAATGTAAGAAAGTAATAGTAATAGTAATTAACAATAAGTAATATGTAAAACTATTACTTACTTACAAAATGTCAATTAAAACATGTCCTAAGATATTTAAGTACATTTAAAATAAATTTACCACTAGCCAATATTTCTCTTGTTTAAAAATTGTCATTGGCTATTGCCTCACTATTCAGTAAAAAAAAAAAAAAATGTAACAATTTCAGTTAACAATACTGCATGATGCAAAACAAAAATCCACAAAAAGTTTAGTGTAATAAAACTCATACAAAGTGCAAATGAATAGATTTTACATTTATCTTTATATACATTATATATTAGTGTGTCACATAAAGATAATCACTATTCACCATATTTCTTCATTGCTATGTGAGGTAAAATATCTGGGGCTATCTTTTCACAAACTTGGCTGATATAGTCCCTTGACCCAGTGGAGTTTTGAGTTGATGTTAATGTCTGAAAGTTTTGGAGACTAAGTTTCTAAATATTTGGACAGTCCCAAAAGGAGGGTTGAATTGTGCATGGATTGCAAATGAAATTTTATTTTCCAAAGAAAATTTTATTTTCCTTAATGCCATACATGTGGGCTTCATTTCTTCCTTTGGAATTTACTTGCTGGTTAGGCACATAATGATTCCTTAGATTATCATTCTAGTTGCTACTACATTTGTTGTGGATGATTCTAGTGTTGCTGTTCCTCCTGGAACTGCAGCTGTGTTTTTTCGAAACCATTTGTATGGAAATTTGGGTCACCCCCATTTTCACTGTCGTAGCTTAAAAAACTTCCTTACCATTTCTATTATGTGCACCAGTAACCTATGTTTTGTGTGCTACTCTCTGTTATTAGTGGTATTGTGGAAACTGGTATTATGCTATCATTTTGCTACTTGCCTACAGTTAGCATTTTTTAAACAAAGTATCAGTCTTGGTTGCCATTGGTTTTGGAAACCTACATCTCTCCTCATGGGACTGGAGCCATCATTTCCACTTTTTATGGTCTTGTCATTACTTTTTCATTTTACTTCTTTTTGTGATGTTTTTACAATCTTTCAGGTACCATGTATTTCCATATTTTATTTTAAACATTGGAAAGTTTAGATAGATAGATTGCTATTCACCATATAGAGAAAACACTGAGTCACAGATAGGCACAATGAAAAGACTGCTGTACACTAAGCTTTCTTCTCAAGTTGAAAATATACACACATTCACACAAGCACAACTCTCACACACAATATTACCACTGTCACTATAGTTGCATCTGAGGGGCTACTGCAGCAGTGGTGGCTCTGTGCCATTATTTTCAGCATCTCAACAGGAATGAAGGGCATTTGGTCTTTCAAACTCCTTTCTTATAGCAAATGAGGCCCTCACAGCCCCACTGATAGAATGAGATACTTCTGGCACCTCAGTCTGAGTAGCCAGTTTCTGCTTCTTCACCTTCTCCACTGGACCAGAGCATCGACATACCAGAAGTACCCACCAGGGCCTCATCCAGCAACAGCCCACAGGCAGCACATCACCCTCCTTTGCATCATCTAAATAATTTTGCACCTACATGCTAGGGATATTGCAGTCCCATGAAAATATCAATGGGTGACACCATGCTAATGAGATGACTTATTTCAGCTATGAATGGTGTGGTTGTTGCAAGTTGCGAGCACCACAACACCTTTGTCCAGCTGGTCACGTAGCCAGTCAGCTGGCTGATTTGAGTTCAAGTGGTTACAGACCCATTCTCACTTTTGTTTGATATCTAATGTGTTCCACTCCACAGCTACCTGAAGTATTGACAATGAATTCATACTAAACTGATTCTCTCTGGATATTCTTTGAACTACTTGTGTTATCTGTTCATGACAACTTAGCTTGCTTAGGATGTGAGTGTAGTGGGATCTGCCTTCCACTGCTAAGGTCTACTTCAGTCGACTGTGATACCATATCAGCCAAGGGATTGATTTCAGCCTCAGCTATGAGTGGTGCCCAGTACTGTATTTCAAGTTGTGTTACTTCTGGTTGTTTTCACTTACAGTCCTGGAAACCCACAGGATTGGTAGATAACTTATATGAAACATGCATAATTTATTCTGTGTTTCAGCATATTCAATAAAGTGTTAATAAATGACTTTTGTGATCTAAATTGGGTACAACAGAAATTAGTATATGACTGAAGGTGAAGGCACTTTTAGTGAATAACTCATAGATAATCTGGATTTTATCATAAGAAGGATGTAATTTCGAATCATTGCTCCAAAAAGGTGTCATTCATATTCATATTAAAACATAAAATAATGTGCATGGTGAGCATGAAGCATTTCTCTGATTACATAAATTTGTTTCTAACGAATTATGATAGGTACAGCCCTGCAGTTCATTGCAAATGGTAGCTTAACTCATTACATTTTTATACATACATTTCTACATGTGCTCTGACAGCAAGTGATTTTTTTCTCTTTCTTATTACAGGTAGCATAATTTAGGAAGGCTGCTGTCCAAATGTCACCTATGCAACAGAAAGTGCAAGGTGCTAGGTGGTCTCATGAAACCCAGTCAGCCATTACGATTCAGCAGCCATCCCAAATTGCAGCCTAAAGTCAGTGGGGACATTATTGATACCACACATACAGCATTTCAATGCAATCTGCGTAAATCAACATGTTATGTTTCCTGAGAAACAAGCGTCCCTTAGGGCACTGTGGTTAAGATTTTACACAAACAACTGCATTTCCATGAATATATAGCACAACTCTTGCAAGCTTTGCACCCAGCTGATAAGCCCCACTGTGAAGAGCTGGCCTGGGACATACAGGAACGAATCAATACAGACAGTGACTACCTTAACAAAGTTTTAAGTGACTTTTCACATCTCTGGAAAAATAACTGACACAACGTCCAGACCTGTGGGTCATAGAATCGATGTAACATAGTGCAGCAGATAAGGGACAGTCCAAGAACAAATACACTCCTGGAAATTGAAATAAGAACACCGTGAATTCATTGTCCCAGGAAGGGGAAACTTTATTGACACATTCCTGGGGTCAGATACATCACATGATCACACTGACAGAACCACAGGCACATAGACACAGGCAACAGAGCATGCACAATGTCGGCACTAGTACAGTGTATATCCACCTTTCGCAGCAATGCAGGCTGCTATTCTCCCATGGAGACGATCGTAGAGATGCTGGATGTAGTCCTGTGGAACGGCTTACCATGCCATTTCCACCTGGCGCCTCAGTTGGACCAGCGTTCGTGCTGGACGTGCAGACCGCGTGAGACGACGCTTCATCCAGTCCCAAACATGCTCAATGGGGGACAGATCCGGAGATCTTGCTGGCCAGGGTAGTTGACTTACACCTTCCAGAGCACGTTGGGTGGCACGGGATACATGCGGACGTGCATTGTCCTGTTGGAACAGCAAGTTCCCTTGCCGGTCTAGGAATGGTAGAACGATGGGTTCGATGACGGTTTGGATGTACCGTGCTCTATTCAGTGTCCCCTCGACGATCACCAGTGGTGTACGGCCAGTGTAGGAGATCACTCCCCACACCATGATGCCAGGTGTTGGCCCTGTGTGTCTCGGTCGTATGCAGTCCTGATTGTGGCGCTCACCTGCACGGCGCCAAACACGCATACGACCATCATTGGCACCAAGGCAGAAGCGACACTCATCGCTGAAGACGACACGTCTCCATTCGTCCCTCCATTCACGCCTGTCGCGACACCACTGGAGGCGGGCTGCATGATGTTGGGGCGTGAGCGGAAGACGGCCTAACGGTGTGCGGGACCGTAGCCCAGCTTCATGGAGACGGTTGCGAATGGTCCTCGCCGATACCCCAGGAGCAACAGTGTCCCTAATTTGCTGGGAAGTGGCGGTGCGGTCCCCTACGGCACTGCATAGGATCCTACGGTCTTGGCGTGCATCCGTGCGTCGCTGCGGTCCGGTCCCAGGTCGACGGGCACGTGCACCTTCCGCCGACCACTGGCGACAACATCAATGTACTGTGGAGACCTCACGCCCCACGTGTTGAGCAATTCGGCGGTACGTCCACCCGGCCTTACGCATGCCCACTATACGCCCTCACTCAAAGTCCGTCAACTGCACATACGGTTCACGTCCATGCTGTCGCGGCATGCTACCAGTGTTAAAGACTGCGATGGAGCTTCGTATGCCACGGCAAACTGGCTGACACTGACGGCGGCGGTGCACAAATGCTGCGCAGCTAGCGCCATTCGACGGCCAACACCGCGGTTCCTGGTGTGTCCGCTGTGCCGTGCGTGTGATCATTGCTTGTACAGCCCTCTCGCAGTGTCCGGAGCAAGTATGGTGGGTCTGACACACCGGTGTCAATGTGTTCTTTTTTCCATTTCCAGGAGTGTATACAGTAGGTTTAATGTCAAAACAGTTACTGGACCATTTCTTATTATTGAGTCTACCATTACAGCAACATGGGTGTGTTGGAACTGTATGTAGCACCTCAGTCACAGGAATTTTAACAATTGGAAGTGTTTCAGCAAGATGGTGCACTGTCACACCAAAAGTTATTTGTTCACCTGTTCTCGGATGGAACCTTCCCAGACAGAGGGATCACTAGAGACAGCCCAACATCATAGCCACAACCTCTTTTGACTGTTTTATGAGGTTATGTTAAGGATAATGTGCAGATCACCTGCTCCTGATTTATAAAAACTCTTACAGCACCAATATGAGATGCTGTAGAGGCGCTGACAGAAGAGATATTGGAAAATTCATGGAGAGAAATTGAATAGGGCTTAGACTCTCTATGGGCAACAAACAGAGCACATATGCATGTGTATCTGTAAAACACTCCATGAGCTGAGCTGCCATTTGAAACAAATTTTATAGCTGTATCTAGCATAGTTCCTCAGAAATAGATTTTGTGGGCAAGGAAAGACCTTATGCCAATGCTACTCTGAGATGAAGTGGTTGCCGCAGGTAAGGAGGTCTTTGTGGACCGCTCCAAACCAGTCAGATGACTCATGAAGAAAAAAAAGCAATCACTGGAATCTACACCGATCGCGACTTCTTATTATGAGCGAATACTCCCGCAGGTACTGTACGCAGTGCAAATAAGTTGATTATGGGGCATTAAACCAGACAGGAAGAAACAAGACAACACTACAAACACTGTACATTGCAACAAATTTCATAGCTGTATCTAGCAACAAATTTCATAGCTGTATCCAGCAAAGTTCCCCAGAAATAGATTTTGTGGGCAGGGAAAGACTTTATGCCAATGCTGTATTTGCATACATCAATGAACTGTCCTGATCATGTAGGTATCAAAGTAATCCACATTAAAAACATGGAACACATATGTATGAATCATCTAGGATAAAATAACTTTTTGTACTTTCTATCAAATTTGGTTATTGTGACACAAAATGTTCTGAAACTCACTAAAACAGTCACACCAAAAATGGCAAGTTCAGAATCTTGCTCCCTTTCAAATTAATTTCTGTGTAAACCTGTGATCTGACTGCTTTAGTTCTTACAACATTTAGCTCAGACCTCTAGATACAATAACAGAAACAAAAAATACAATCATTTGTCTTAATAATTAGTGGTTTCTGTCTTCATTTTTTTTAATGTTAGTCTTCAGTGTGAACATGTCAGCCAAGTCGCAGAGACTTTTGCAGTTACCTTCTTGTGACTTTCATTTATAACACACACAGTCACTGAATACACTACTGGTGTCAGTATGGAGAATACTGGAAGTCTCAGACAGGAGCAAGTTAATCTAAAAAGTAATTTAACTATGTTGAGGAAATTTTTTTCATTTTAAAAAAATGCAAATGAAATGTTAGGAGGATGAGAGTAGCCAAATACTTGAATGAGTGTCATACTGTCAAAGGTAATTGCAACAGTCCCTGACAGACTAGCCAGAGTAGAATTTACCCTGAAGGTTCATGCGATAGAGAACACGAAATTACAGATAGTTCATTATCATTTTGAAGGATAAGAAAATGATTATATTTTCATTTCAGTTATTATGCCTGGATATCTCATCTAACCCATGTCAGAATGAAACCACGGAATATTCAAAAACATTCTTGATTTGCCAAAAGTATTTGTAAGAAGAAATTGATATAAATGTATAATAAATAAGCTGGTAATAGCTCTCAGTTATTATTTCAGTAGACTGAAAGCAAATTTTTGTGTTAAATAACATAATATTACACAGCTTTCAATATAATTTCACAACTGAAGCTTGATACTTTGAAGTTAGAAAATAAATATGATGAATCTGTTCTAGCAGTTTCTAGAGAGGCACAGCAACTTGTGTACTTTAATTAGACACATAGTTTTATGTGTAAGGTGCAAGATGATAGGGCAGGTGAGCTTTTATAGCATTCCATATTACCCAAAATAAAGCTGATATTATCCAAAATAAAGCTGACTGGCAGCACTTTGATTAAAATTAGAACATGCAGGAGATCTAATGGAAATTCTAACTGCACCATTGTTGCATTGGTACATAATATGACAAAAATCTTATTGCTCGAAATGTAACTATATTTCTGGTTCATTTGCCCCTTCCCTTCCTCTTGTCGACCTCTGTTCACGAGTCTGGGTATTTTGACATTGGCCTCTCAATATGTATATTCCTTATTGTCGCTTCTTCTTACCAATATTAGTTTATTCCCAAGAATAAGCAGCTTTCACTCGGTTAATACTCGGCAGAAATCAAACCTCCATTTGGATCGGACTTCCTTAACTCTTGTGCAAAAAGGTGTGCAGTATACTGCTGCATCCATTTTGAATAAGCTGCCACTCAAATTCAAACATCTTAGCAATAATCCACGTGCTCTCAAATTGAAACTGAAGAGTTTCCTCATGGGTCACTCCTTCTATTCTGTCGAGGAGTTCCTTGAGAAATTAAGCTGATTTTTATTGTATTGCTGATAGCGTTTACTTAAACTTACGGACTGACTTTTTTTCAGGTTCATGAATATTTATTTTTATCTGTTTATTACTTTTATGTTGTGAGTTCATGTACTGACACGTTCCATGACCTTGGAGATTTGCTCCTCAGTTTGGTCCTACGGAACTTGAGGTGTAAATAAAAATAAAAAATAAAACTGCAAGGAGAATCCTTAATTAACATCCTATATAAATTTTAACATGGATTCACTTTCATTTAATTAATACTTACATAATAAACAGATGTCACTTACCTTAAATATCGGGTTAATATAACAGAAAAAATATTCTTAGCATTTGTTGGCTTTTCCAGTTCGTCAAAAAGAATATAAGCTGAAGTAAAGGCAGCTAATGTGAAGAATACATCAACAACTAGTGCCCCATTTGCTAAGAGGATACTGAAAAAGTTGCTGTATATCTGTGAAGAGATACAAAAGTCATCATCAGTGAATATCAAAACGGCAGTGCATATAAAGTTGGAACAATGACATTTAAATTGTATTAAATTTATGAATGGAAATGCACAATGTGATATTATGATATTTTAAAGTTTGTAATATCACAAATAAAGCACACATTATACTGAATATGGCTGATCTCTAATTTGTCAATGACCAAATGACATGCAATTTCATCTAAAATGGTTTACTGTTTCATCCTGCTTATCTGCAGTTTTCATACTTTGAGTCAAATGCACACAGTCAGACAGTAATAAACAGCATACACATGCCATCTGTCAACATGTACTGTTGCAGGTTCACTAAAAAGTCTTGTTCTGGTGGGACATATATGACATTTTCAGTCTGTCTCATAACAGTTTCTTCTGAATTGTGGTGATGTTGAATTTTTTTGTTGATCTCAAAGATCCCTCAGCTTATGAACATGGGTATAGTTCACAACACACTGGAGAAATAAAAAATATGAGGTAGGATTGTACAGATGGACTGATGCATGTAATGGTGACGTAGATATATAGCACATTTTCTGAAGCTTCTGAACACACTTTGTGTCTGATAAGGACACCACGTTGGACCTCTGACTTTCAAAGTAACAGCTCTCACCATCTGAGCTAGCTGTGCATATCTCAAGCTCTATGTCACTGCTTCAATCTATAACTATCTAGTTAAATTGGAAAAAACAGCAGTTTGTTTAGAAAAATGTAGTAGCTAACTGTGTTATATTTCTTTATAACCTCATTAACAAAAATAGAGTATCCCATAGCAGAATCAACAATTAATTGTAAGTAGTTTCTGAGAGCTACTATATTAATATGGACTTGGAGTTATTCCACAGTCACGAAGAATTAATTTGTGTTGGGATGTATAATATGAGATGTAAGTTTTAGTGAATATGACAGTCATGGCAGATGGCATTTTCTATTGAACCATGAATTATAGTTGCTATCTCTTCCATTTGTGTATATAATGTGGGAAGCACAACTGCTTAAATGACATGTGTGTGCTGCAGATAGTCTAACCTTATCTTTGGGTTCCTACAGGAGCAAAACACAGGGGATTGTACTATATTCCTAAATGTCTCGTGAATCATGGTTCTCGAAATTTTTTAAGTAGACTTTCATAGGATAGTTGGCATCTATCTTCACATGTCTGCTGATTCACATGTCTCAGCATAGCTGTGATGCTCTTCAGTGCATCAAAGTAACCTGTGACCATTTGTGCTGTCCTTCTTTGTATAAATTCAGTATCTCTTGTCAAGCTAATTAGGCATGAATCCAAAACAGTTGAGAATGGACTAGAATGGGTCATACAACTATTTTGTAAGGTTACATAAAGAACTCTATGAGCAGTAAAAATATCATTACGAGAAAGAAGTCAGGAAATGAAAAGCAGCAAGAATTAGCGAACAGATAAGAAGCTCAGGTAATGCTTCAAAGTCTTGTTGGGTAGCTGTAAATGAAAATAACAAAGAGTTCAACAGAGAATGAAATTAATAATATAGAATCAACTGTGAATAATGATGTCATTTCTGACCCCCTTCTAGTAAGCAGTGCTTAGTAATTACTTTATAAATTTTGCTAACAATGATATCTGCCTGAAACTGGATGACTGGATGCACAGCATACATTTGAGACCACTAATGAACAGAGCTGCAGTGCACTACCTGCAGTATGCATGGAAAGTTACCAGGATCACATGAAATTTCTTCATATCTGTTGAAGAAATAAATTGTAAGCTAGTGTAGATTTAATTCACCTAATAAGCTGTGTTCTTGAAGACATTGTGTTCCCTGACGAGTTGAAACTAGCTGTACTGAAACCCTTACACAAAAAAGCAGAAATAAATCATGCCCAGAACTACAGATCCACTGCCCTAGTCTTAACATTCAGCAAGCTGATGAGAGAATAATGTTGAAAGGAATCTTGGAATATTACAACAATGCTGACATATTATGAGACATGGTGTGACTCATGGAGGTCAAAGTATCAAGACAGTCCATTATGTACCTGAAAAAATAATGAAAATTCCTAAGCAGCAGGAATGTTCATGAACTATTCAAAAGATTTTGATACAGTGCATCATAAAGCACACTAATAAAAAAAATTCAGTGAGTTGTGTCACTGGAAAACTCATGCAACAGCTACAAATGTATTCAAAAGGTAGACTAGAGTGTACCAAACTTGTACATGATAATGGAGCAGTACTGGATGGGACACAGTCAAGAATAAAACACTATACATTTTGGTGTCCCTCAGGGCACCATTTTAGATCCACTCCTACTAAAATATTATGTAAACAATTTCCCATGTTCTGCAGATGATAAACATTTGATCACTGTGTATGCCAATGACACATCTGGTGTCTGTTGTACAGACAGTGAGGCTGGCATAACTGAAGAGATTCAAAACTTTATTGAAATGGCAAAAGCTCACTTTGAAAGAGACAATTTAAAACTAAGCATAGAAAAAATACATATTATAAATATTGTTCCCTCTAAACTAAGTGGGCCAAACAGACAAAATGTTGCAACTGGTGAAAAAAGTCCAGTCTACACAAAACATCTCATAAAAGCATATTAATTAGATTCACTATTCTCAATATTTATGCCACATATATGCTAGAGGGCTCTATTAACCTTGTCACTGAGCACCCCAAGCCCCGGTCCCCCCTCCCCCCACACATGCACACACACATACACACACACACACACACACACACACACACACACACACACACACACACACACTCCATATATGCTAGAAACCATTATGCTAGTGAAAGAAAGCACTAAGGTCACAAACAGAAACATGGAAATTCACAAATATGACACAAGGAATTATATATGGTTAACAGAAGATTAGCTTTAACAGCAAAAAGCCACTATCTTATATTAAGATGGCGACTGGAGATACTTTTAAAAAGCAATTCAAGCAATGGCAGATCTAAAAATGCCTGTATAACTTGGGTGTAACACAAATAATAATGTAAAAAACAATCCTGTTCTAGAAATAAGTATAGTAATAAATTGCACATAAAACCAATTGTTCACTATGGGATGAATTACTATCCTACAACTTAAATTATTTAATTGTAATATATAGTGAAAAATTTGTTATTTGTAATTTTGAAAAAAATGTACTTGGTTGACAATGCCCATGCATGTAACATTAAATGTTAAAAGCAAAAAAACAAATTGAAACAGTTTGATAATAGCCATGTACAGGTATGATTGATTTATTGCGCATAAATTAATGTGTCTAATCTCACCACCAAAAAACAAATGAATAAATAATACTATATGAGATATTAAACTACAATGTACCCAGTAACCATCAGCTAAAGTGTGCCCCCACAAAAATATTGTGTTTTTTTTTATATTGTGCAGTACCTCCCCCTTATTCCCTCTCTCCAAATATCCCTTTAAATAATTGGTTTTCCTTGTACAGATTTGACTTAAGTATTCCATAATCCTACCTTGTCCAAGTCTTCACCATTGTATACCGGATGCCCATACGAAATAAGCATCCGATGACCAGCAATCACCGCAATGATAAATAAGAAACGCACAAAGTGAAAGCTGTCAAGTCCTCTCACTTTACCATTTTTTTCTGTGAGGCGCTGGATATTTTGAAAAATTGAAAAGGCAAATATCAGTTGTTCTTTGGTACCTGAAGGAAATAAATAAATAAATAAATGTTATTGGAATTTTGAAGTATGGTTAACACACTTGTTATCTTAGATTACTATTAATGGTAAACTACATCCATGTGTATTGAATACTGTTATTTCTTTGTAATTTCTTTAGAAACTTCATTATTTGTAATGCATACTGTATGTCCTCAGTAACAGTGCAGGCCTTCAACAGATTGCCAGTGCTAACTATTAGTGACATGTTTAATAATACGCCATCACATGGAATTGAGAGGATTGCCCTATTTACTTCATAGCTTTTGACATGTCTACATTATTTCAAGGATTCAGTAAATCAATATTATAGGTTATGTTAATATTGTGTATAATCTGTGTTTTCAAATAAGAACAGATGAACAACACAAATACTTGGAACCACAGGCAATGACTTCTAAAGATGCAAAATGTTTGCAGTTATTTTTCCAATACAAAGTTTCATACAAAAGCAAGCATCTCTCCATTGTGGATCCACAATGAATCATGGAAGTAATTATCTTTGTTTGTTTGCTGTTATTTCTCTAATACTAGTTCATTCTCTCTCAAAAATAAGAAAGCAATCACACAACAATATTCTATCAGATGTATCCCTGCATTTCACGGATGAAGTACGCCTGTGCAGTGATTTCTAGAACACATGAATGTTCTGAAGAAGTTGATTTACATAGTTAATTCATGTGGACAGTTAAACTCTTGCTCTTATAATGCCAATGATGACACTCAAGAAACAGAAATAAAGACATTAAAAAATAACAAACGCAAAAGCTCTTAGTTTTCAGATGGATAACAATACAAAGTCACAATAGCAAATCCACGGAGTTATAAAAGAAATCTAAATGGGACATGCATTGTCCATAGACACATATATCACCATAATGCCCTACAGATTGAGTCCAGACATTTGTATGTAACAGCAGGTAAAAGTGCTTATCTAACACATTTTATTTCCTGTTGTCCTAAATATTTATATATGAATTAATACAGCTACATCCAGATACAGCTACATCCAGAAAGTGCTTAGTTTGACAAACTGAAAAATAAGAATATTTTGTATAGAGTGGGAATGACCACAATAGAACCTGCAAGCTTGTGCCTCAATGTGATATAGCTCTTGTCAAATTGGAAATGCTGAATTGTCACACTGATAATACTGTATTGTCTACTACTGACAAGAATGCATGTGACAGTAGCGCAAGTGTGTGTTGTGACATGCTCTAGAGTAAAGTAGTATGCACAATTCTAAAATCATTTCTGTGAATGTAGTTATTTGAACATTGCAACTTGAAGTGTACCCATGGTTGCTATTCTTGTTCAGTCATTCACATATCAAGTTAATGTTACTCCCATTATGAAAGACATGCTTCAGTGATGCTGAATGTGTCAGTTTTACATTAACAGGCAGAAGAAGCCACTGCAACTAACCTCTGAAAAGCATACCAACAATGAATTTGACTGGTGCTAATCTACTCACATTGATAGTAGTAGGAGCTAACTCTAGATGAATTTATATATGTACATATGTAGAGACTTCAGAAAGTTAGTCACACATGTCATACTGTGTTAAGAATATTTTGCAACATGAGTGGTGCATTATCAGAGGAGTGTATATGTTCTGGGTTTCCTACAGTTCTGCTGCAGTATCGATAACAAGTGTATCACACTGTGTAACTGAAATTGTGCAGCAGCTGGAAACAAACTCTAAAGTTGATGTACTTGGAACATTACAAATTCTTTTGGGTAAAACATCTAAATTGCGCACAGATTCACCATGAAATTCTGGCAGTATATGGACCAAATGCAATGTACATACAGGGAAGCAGCGAAATGCTGGCTAAGCCCGGATCTAGCACCATGTGATTTCCACCTTTTTGACAAGATGTGATAATGTCTGGGGGAAAGAGAGTTTTCAACAATGATGATTTTCACACAATGATTTTAAAATAGCTCTGTGACCAAAGAGTGGATTTCTGTCATTGAGGAAATGTATGGTTGTTAGAACATTCTGACCATTTCTTACAGAGACTTTGGAACTATGTTGAAAAATAGCATCATTGATCTGCATCAGTTTGAAGTTTAGTGCAACATTCAATAAAAGTTACTCAGCCTACCATAATAATGTGTAACTTACTTTTTGAAGTCCCATCATACTCACAAGGAAAGAAACAGTTACTTTCAAAAAAGCCACAGCAATTCCCCTTACACTACTCAGTTGCTGTTTTTATCTAGCACCCCAAAGAAAGCAGTTATGTAGCTTTACACAGAAGAATATCAACTACATATTGGCAATACCAATATTTTTTAATGTCAAATATTACACTTAAGCAGAATTTACCTCTTATTATCAGATATTTATCAGCAACCAGTTACACACTTTTGCAGCAGAATACACATAACTCCACTTTGAACACTACATCAGGATGCAAAGTGTACATAGAAACTCTGCAGCTTCATCTATACTCCACAAGCCACCTTATGGTGCATTGCAGAGGCTACTTTGTGTACCACTGTCACTTCCTCCTTTTCCTGTTCCAGTCCAGATAGTTTGCAGAAAGGACGATTGCCAGTAAGCCTCTGTTCGGGCTTGAATCTCTCTGATTTTATCTTCATGGTCGTTTTGAAAGTTGTACATACAGGGAAGAAAAATACTGACTAACTCTTATAGGAACACATGGTCTCAGAATTTTAACAGTAAGGCACACCATGATATAGAATGCCTCTCTTGCAGCATATGCCACTGTGTTGGCTGTGCATCTCTGTGATGCTTTTGCACTTACTAATGAACCTGTAATGAATTGCTGTGTTCGTCTTTGGATCTTTTCCTCTTCCAAACCTATCTGGTGCAGATCCTGGAGTGATGAGCAATATTGTTTATGGACTTCATTTGCTGCAAATACTTCCAATGAATCTCAGTCTTATCTGCGTTACCAGCAATTAATTTTACATGGTTGTTCCACTTTACATCACTCCATATGCATACTAGTAGATATTTTGTGGAAGTAATTGCTTCCACTGACTGTTCTGCAATTGTATACTGAAACAATAAAGAGTCTTTCTGTTTATGTATGTGCAATTTGTTTATGTTGATACATCAATTGTCACTCCCTGCACCAAGCAGTGATCCTCTGAATGTCTTTTTGAATTTTGCTACAATATTGTAGCATTGCAACTTCTCTGTATACAACAGCATCATCTGCAAAAAATCTCATGGAACTTCCAACTTTCTACTAGATCATCTATTTACATTGTGAAAAGTAATACTCCCTTGGGGTATATCTGAAGTTACTTTTATGTGCGAAGACCTCTCTCTATTGAGAATGACATGCCATGTTATGTTTGCTAAAAACTCTTCCATTCAATCACACCATTGGTCTGATATTCTGTATGCTCTTATTTTGTTCACTAAGTGACAATGCAGAACTGTATCGAACACCTCCTAGAAGTCTAGGAACACAGCATCTACCTGGGGACCTGTATCTACTTCTTTCTGGGTCTCATGAAGGGAGAGAATTTTACACAATTGTTGTTTTTGGTACCCCTGTTGATTCCTGCAGAGGAGATTTTTTGTCTCCAGAAATGTAATAAAATGTGAACATAAAAAATCATTTTTATTTAATTTCCAGTATTTGGTTACAAATTGCCCACATTAACACTTGTTATTAACTGAGTCTTCAAGTGAGTTAAGTGATTGCTTTATAATGGAGGCATCAAGTATAAGTCACTAGTTGGCTTCACGAAGCTGAGTTCATCCCATTCCCGGCTTACCACCATGGAAAAATCCGATTCCATGCTTACCATCATGGAAAAATCCATAGCAGTGCTGGCAGTTGAACTTGGGTACCCCAGATAGTCAAGTATGATAATCGCTCATTTATAGAGGCAGACACTGGAGGTAAGAAATTGGCTGCATCTTTCTCAGATGAACCACCCTAATATTTGCCACAAAAAATTGAGGGAAAACAAAGAAAACATAAATCTGGATGTCCTGATGGGTATTTGAACTGGCATCCTCCAAAATGAGAGAGCCCAATGTCATAAATGCTGTGTCACCACACTCAGTTTCACACACTGAGTCTCATCCAGAGTGTGTCCATTGATTTATATTTCTTGTATTTTTAAGATATTTTTATTTGGTTGGAACTGGATAATATGAATCTTTGTAATGGCTAAGCTGTTTGCTGTGGACCAGTTGTTAGCTTGTTCCATTATTACATTGGCTGTATCAGGTAGTGATGTGCTTCAGTCCTTTATCAGTGTACTTGTCTTATCACCAAACATCACAGTCTTTGAAGAGTGCACCAAAGTCTAAGGGAAATCATTTACGTGGGTCAAGAACAGGTGCTGGCCAAGCACCAAACACTGTGATACTAAGATTATTCCATTCAAAATAAGTCATCACTCCACTTTAGACTATTTTCACAAAAAGTGTTTACAAGACTGGAAGAACTGAAACAGATTTGTAATTAAAAGTGAACTTCTTCGTTCTGTTTTATTATATGGTTGTCATGATGAAATATTTAAGTCTTCCAGATTATTGGCTTTGAATCATTGACTGTTTGCCAAAATAGCTCAAGAATTGTCACAGAAATGCAGCATGTGATTTTAATACTCTTGTATAAAACACCTTTACAACCAGAAGAACTTGGTACCATATCTTAGCCACCTAATTCATCGGTAGTATTTTTTTTAAACTAGACATTGTCTATGGAATGATCAGTGTCTGTTGGAGTAAATATAACGCAGATGCATTTTTTTAAAATTTGGAAGTGGAATATTTGTTGCCACTGAGAATAACTAATCACTGGAATTGGTGGTTAATGTTTCAATGTATCATTACTTATGACACTACTGTTTCTATATGTTTGCTGTTAATAATAAGACTTGTCCACCATCTGACTGATGTTTAGCTTTTTTCATACTGATGTACTGAAGTAAATACTTGCATTTAAAGAGAGTTTATTGTTTCTCAAGCTGGAATTAAGCTTGTTAGATGATACACATAAAGCAAAAGAGAACAAAATAGGAAAAAAGCAACACTTTATCTAGGGAACTTATTTCTATTACTGTATATTAATTCTTTAAATTATTTAATCTTCTTTTTGTTGAGTTGCTGGCATTAAAAAAGTAAGGGAAATTTAACATCTTTTATGACACTCTAAAATATATTAGGACATACCTAAATTTTTTGTAGACTGCAAGGAATTTTGATTCATGTTTGAGCGCATATGATAGTATGAACAGTATAAAACCAGTAGAATTAGAGCTCCCATAAAACACCTGTTAAAAAAATTGATTGTTGTTGTTAGACACTAAAATAGGGTAGATATCTTAATGAGTAGCAAAATTAGAAATTTATTGCTAAACATTTTTTGGTTGATGGAAACTCTAAGGGGCATAATAAAGATTTGGGACTTAAATTTTCTTTGTAGATTCCACCATAAAGTATAAATGTCAGTAATGTGGAACAAGTGAATATAGAAATTACCATTACATTCATTTTTGTCAGTAGAATTGTTGATACTTTCCTTATAATTACATAAACTGAAAATAAACATCTTACATAATTTATATTCTTTCAAGAGGTTTTATAACTCCCATTATGAAGGAAAGATTTAATGGTCAATGTATAAATAACAAAGACAAGCAGCTGTTACAAGTAGCAGTAGTAAATAACTTTTTTAAGTTCAATAATCTATTTTCACCTACTCTGGCTAAATGTTTCATTTTAAAATTAGAAGGAAAGCTGCTGCTTTATGCTGCTCTAAAAAAGCTGCTAACTACTCAGTTACACTATGTGATCAAAAGTGTCTGGAAACCTGGCTGAAAATGACTTACAATTTCGTGGCACCCTCCATCGGTAATGCTGGAATTCAATATGGTGTTGGCCCACCCTTAGCCTTGATGACAGCTTCCACTGTCTCAGGCATACATTCAATCAAGTGCTGGAAGGTTTCTTGGGGAAAGGCAGCCCATTCCTCACGCAGTGCTGCAGTGAGGCGAGGTATTATTGTTGGTTGGTGAGACCTGGCACAAAGTCAGTGTTCGAATACATCCCAAAGGTATTCTATAGGATTCGGGTCAGGACTCTGTGCAGACCAGTCCATTACAGACAGGGATGTTATTGTCATGTAACCACTCTGCCACGGCTGTGCATTATGAACAGGTGCTCGATTGTGTTGAAAGATCCAATCGCCATACCCGAATTGCTCTTCAACAGTGGGAAGCAAGAAGGTGCTTAAAACATTAATGTAGGCCTGTGCTGTGATAGTGTCATGCAAAACATCAGGAGGTGCAAGCCACATCCTTGAAAAACATGACCATACCATAACACTACTGTCTCTGAATTTTACTGTTGGCACTACACACTCTGGCAGATGACATTACTGGGCATTCGCCATACCCATGCCCAGCCATCAGATCGCCACATTGTGTACTGTGATTCATCACACCAAACAACATTTTTCCACTGTTCAATCATCCAATGTTTACACTCTTTACACCAAGCAAGATGTCGTTTGGCATTTACTGGCCTCCTTACACCAAGTGAGATGTCGTTTGACATTTACCGGCATGATGTGTGGCTTATGAGCAGCCACTCAACCATGAAATCCAAATTGCCTCACCTCCCGCCTAACTGTCATAGTACTTGCAGTGGATCCTGATGCAGTTTGGAGTTCCTGTGTGATAGTCTGCCTATTACACATTACAATCCTCTTCAACTGTTGGCGGTCTCTGTCAGTCAACAGATGAGGTCAGCCTGTACACTTTTGTGCTGTACATGTCCCTTCAAGTTTGCATTTCACTATCACATTGGAAACAGTGGACCTAGGGATGTTTAGGAGTGTGGAAATCTCACATACAGACATATGACACAAGTGACACCCAATCACCTGACCACATTCAAAGTCCGTGAGTTCCGCAGAGCACCCCATTCTGCTCTCTCACAATGTTTAATGCCTACTGAGGTCATTGATATGGAGTACCTGGCAATAGGTGGCAGCACAATGCACCTTATATGAAAAACGTATGTTTTTGGGGTTGTCTGGATACTTTTTATCACATAGTGTACATTAAGTAGCTACTATTTATACCATACCATTAATATAATTCAACTTTTACACACTGATATTTATCACACAACAAATGTACCCTGTAAGAATATAGGCCTGTTTCAAATTATTACTAGAACTTGTCAGGAAAAAGAAGAATTTTCAACTTTTGAATCTAGATAATTTATAAAAAGAGCAGCTGATACAAACAAATTTAACTTTGCTTTTGAATTTGTAGGGATTTTCAACTCCTTGCTTTATGAGTAATGAGAGCAGGTTGAAGACCTCAATAAGAGAATTAAAAATATAATTTTGAACCTTAAAGAAAGAAAACTGCTCTTGTATTTTTTACTGTAGTTGTGTATATCAAAATTAATTGGAAACCAACTTCTGTTATTAGCAACAAATACCATTAAGGAATGCCAGCCGGTGTGGCCGAGCAGTTCTAGGCGCTTCAGTCTGGAACTGTGCGACCGCTATGGTCACAGGTTCAAATCCTGCCTCAGGCATGGATGTGTGTGGCGTCCTTAGGTTAGTTAGGTTTAAGTAGTTCTAAGTTCTAGGGGACTGATGACCTCAGATGTTAAGTCCCATAGTGCTCAGAGCCATGCTTGAACCATTGAGGAATAAACATACTGAAAGTGGAAGCAAGAATGCCAAGAAGCCAGATGAGGCCTTCGCAAGATGTTCAGCTACCTGCTTTACATAGTATTTTCTGAATGAATACTTTCTTTACTTTAATTGCATTGCTACAAATTGATAATTTCAGAAGATAAGAGAGAGAGAGAGAGAGAGAGAGAGAGAGAGAGAGAAAATGTTCAAAGAAATTCAGCACCCTTGTCTTCAAGTTAACTCACTGAGAGCCTCTGAATTAGCTTGTCCATGTTATGACACCATTTCAGTTTGTCATCCAGCTGGACCACAAGGTAATTTACACACATAATTTTATTTTATGATATGCTCATTACAGGCTATCAGTAGGCCATTTTATTTGTTTGAATGTGTACATTACAATTCTTTGTGTGGTAAAGACTTAAATCAGTTGCTGTAAACCAGTCACAGGCTTGTTCAGTTATGCTTGGCTCAGTTTCACCTTTGATTAGTATGCTCTTACTCCAAAGCAAGAGCTGCTTATTTTGAAAGGTCATTTGAAATGTCATGAAGGAATGCCTTCAGGTTATAGTAGAACAAGGTGGACAATCCTAACTGTTCTTCTACAGCTCCTGACCTTAATACATTTCTTTCCCTTTATTTGATCTTGTTTTGTTAATGGTGCATATGCAATAATTTCATAAAATACTAATTTCTCATTTCTGATTAATATTTATTATTCACTGTATAGTTTTCAGACCACTGATAATAGTTGTACATTCTGTTATTATGGAAATATTTGATGTAAAGAAATACATGAATTACTATGTATCCAAACTATGTGGAGATGAAATTTTCAGTGAGAATATAGATGTTTGTTTCTAAAGCAACATAGCTCATTTAGAAGCCTTCATTCTCCTCTTCTCAACAAATGTCTTACTTTTACCAAAAATTTCATATTTCAAAAGTTATTCACAATCAAAATGTTTGTGCTACAGAATGTTCAATCTTAAATAGTGTTATTTCCAAAATTCAGTACCATTTTTCTGATTCCCAAAAATGCCTGCTTTCACTAGAATGACTTGTTGGTTTGTTAATACTAACAATATCAGGTAACCATGTTAATTATTCAGTTTGGGAAATTTAACTTTCTCAAAAGTTTTTGGTGGATTTTGGCTATACCCATGTATATAGAAGAGAGAAATGCAGATGTGCAGGAAAGGATACAACCCATGTGTGAGATTGGAGTGGGGTCAGGGAGGGCAACGCAGTTTGAGGCATATTGAGGAGAGGGACCAACAAAGATTAGGGGTCAGGAGGTTACAAAGATGAAGGATTGTTGCATACAGAAGTCTCATCTGTGCAATTCAGGAAAGCTAGCGTTGGTGGGAAGGGTTTAAATGGGTCAGACGATAAAGCAGCCTTTGAAGTTGCAAGACCTGTCCCATACACCCTTCCACTACTGGCTACTCCTGACCTGTGAAAGGCATTTCCTACCCCAACAAAGGCAGGACCACTTTTGAAAGCAGTCATGTAGTCTATCTGTAAAGTACGCAAGGCTAGTCCCCCACATAGTTGGTCACTCTTGCTTCTGGCATGATGCCTGCTTGCAGCTTGCTAGCCCTTGGCGAGGACTGTTTAGTGCCTATCAAATAAGTCACATTTTTGGATGTGATGCAGATTATAAACATTCTGCTTACAGGATCAATGCTAGCAGGTGCCACCAGCAACAACCATCATCAGTTGTAGGCAGTACTTAGAGAAACTACATCAGTGCAACTGTCAAATGGACCAACTTGCATCTGCAGGTCGTGTAATCATCAAGAGCCCAAGGACATTCCTCCCCTGCAGTGTACGTAAGCCATGATGCATTCTCCAGCAGGCAGTTGCAGTTGCAGCTCTGCTCTAGGCCACTTATGCTGGCTGCTTGTTGCATACCATCTGTTGGAGCTTCAACCTGTAAGGGGTCCGTAGGCCCTTACTATAAGTTTTGCGACAGCACAGGTCGACAGGACAAACAATCGATAGTGTGTGTCGGGTTGCGAGAGCGAGAGCGAGTGTTGAGAGAGTAGAGTAGAGTGGGACCCAGGCTGCGGGCTGGGCCGTGGGGCGGCCGGTGGCCGTAATGCAAAGCCGTACCGACAAAGGGGGTGGCCATCGCCGCGGTTTAACCCCTCTGGTGTTAGAAATATACGGGAAAGTGAACAAGTATAATTACTAGTGTGATTCAGTGATATTTTTGTGCCGATATTTGTAATTACGCGTCTACCGCGCCGACATCATCTGGATTGCAGTGTTGGATTGCAGTGTTGGATTACAGTGATTGAAATTACGTGTGACGATAATAAATAACGAAGAGGCCTGTGCTGTGATTAGCCGTTATTAATTCTGTACAACGAAGGCAGTGGCTGTCTCCTTCCTTTTGGTGTTTTTGTGATGAATATAGTTCGTTGATTAATGAAGCTGTGTTGTTGTTCTTCTTGGCACCAGTCATTCATTACTACAGCATTCGAGAAGGACAAAATGGAATGTAACAACTCCGTAGCAGTCCAATCCGATTGCCAGCCCCATTAGGTACACGGTCACATTAATTAATACCTGTTTTGGGCTGCTATCAGATCTCGATCGAGCGGGATAAGTCAGAAGATTAAACCGGAGTGTTACAAACCGAGTCAGCACTATATGCATTGTTCTGCTATGCTGCCCAGCAGCTACCACCAATATTCCTGGGGACTTAGTGGTACTGTGTAGTTGTGATTACAGTGATTATTGGACCAATATTTCTTTGGACTTGGAATTATACTTACCTCTGATCAGGAATGATCATTTCTGTTATTACTGTCTGATGTGGGACTTGATGTTTGCATGGAGATGCTGCAATAAATGTATATTCTCAGACTATCTGAGGAATCATCATTCTTTGTCATGCTGTTCACTATCATCCTCCCAGGACACACACAACATATTGAGACGCTACACTGTTTGGACTTCACTGTTGGTTATGTTATGGATATGCAATGCTATCCTGGGCTAGGATATTGCTACCGATTTAGTATCGCTTGTGGTTGTTGTCACTTCCCTGTTATTGTATTTTGTGCCTTCTTGTGTTTTTTTCAATAGACAAGTCAACTGTTTAGTATCCATTTGTATTGTAGGCTACAATACTATCAACTTAGATGCAACCACTCTGTGGCAATCTACATGGGCATGTCACTAAACAAGTATCTGTCCACTTGCCACCAGCAAAATAGCCAAGAGGAAGATGGACCACAGCCTGTGCCATCTGTATCCTTCCCATCAACATAAGCTTTCATGAACTGCACAGGTGGAGTTATCCTTTGTTCATGTGAATTTCCTCATCTCAGCTTTCAGTATAGCCTGTACTCCACTTGCCTCTATCTGTACCTCCTTCCCTGCTCTCATATGAGACTTTTACACACTTTCTGTCCCACTGGCTCACCTGCAAAGTTCTTTTCCCCTTCATCTGCTTCTGTCCCTTCTCTCACCAGCACTGCAATCCCATCCTGTCCCTATGCTCCCGCACACTCCTACAGGCAGCACTACAGAATCTTCACCCCATCCCCACCCTGCTATCCTTTACCCTCCCCAGCCCTTATGTCTTCTGTGCCCCCACTACTCACAACAGCCAAAATCATTACTCACCACAGTGGGGCCACCATACACAGAAATGACAGTGGACATGTATGTATGAATCGTGTATGTGCAAGTTTTTTGGTCTGATGGAGGAATTTGTCTGACACCTCAAAATCTAACAGTCTACTATCAAATGTTTCTGTCTGCTAATAAATGCCCCTTCTATTTGGTGAGCAGTAATCTATCCTAATTCATATTGTCAATCCACTATTAACTTATTATCAAACTAGATTCCAAAGAAGGTTACATATAGTGTTTCAGATGGTGGGCGGGCGGGGGGGGAACCCTCATTGCAGATCTCAAAATAAACATTTACCTGCTATGATCGATTAGTTAGCATTACCACTCATTATGTTGCAAACTTTGCAGTTGAGTCACATCATCAAAAAATCCCACAATACATAGATACAAGCTTACTCCATGAGAGCTGCTGAAATTGTAGTGAACCGAGAATTCTTAAGACTTTTCCACAAGTGAAGTGAGTGAAAGATTTGGCACTAATGTGTTTCACACTAATGGACATGAGTTTTTCAGAAGACTTTCACTGTGCCACTCATAGCTTATACCGGTTCATCAATAAAACTGCCTCAGTTAGTGTATTGAACTTGCCATTTACATAACTGATAATTAACAAAATCTCTGTTGAACTCACTTGGCATAATTCCAGTCTGAATGGGTATGATTAGTGTCAGCCCATTTAGATAAAGAATTTTTCATACACAGGTGGTAATCGTGGAAGTACGGCACAGGACATATTTGCATCATATTAACTTTTGGGAATGGTGTTCAGTGAGGAGTGCATAATAAGCTGGTAATGCTATCATTATCATGGACTCTGGCTCCATTTGTAATATTACCATAGTTCCACAATGGCAATGGTACTGCTTAATATTGGAATGTATGTAGCCACCATGACCAGAACAAGAATGGAGCAATAATTATATGATAAGTTTTATTAGATTGAGAATCTCCCAAACTAATCTGATCTCTGATCTATAGTGCAAACAGATGAGGAAGATTACTGGTTAAAACGCCTTGAGTTCTTATTCAAGAAAAACAGACATCCCTGTCTGGCTATTATGATGTGAGTTTTCTATAGTATTAGTAAATCATTTCACTGAACAATGAATTTCCTCAACACAGTCACTGTTGATCCTTTCTTCAAATTGTTTGTAGACTGAGCTAGCATCACACATCTAATGTCCTTCATATAATGGGAAGTTAACATTAACCTTGGTTTTATATAATTTACAAAAGTTAATGGAACATTACACTTGGTGAAAATCTTGGATTTATTAGCTGGGAAGTCCCCTAGGTGTTCATCCTAGGGGACAATTTAAATAATAAACAGTTACCTTATGGTGGGCCCCTTTACTCTGTAAAGAGTGAGCAGTGTGTTGTAAATGTAGCTGTTTTAGAAAGGTGTTTGTGGTGAGTCCACTGAGAGCGAAGTACTGTTGATTCAGATGAGAAAAAGAAGAGAAATGATGGAAGCCAATGTCCGCATGTAGCCTGAGAATTGGGATTCAACCCAAGACATAGATACATAATCTGGCATACATCAAAACAGTCCCTCATTTTTCCAGGAAACAGAAGTAACAAATTTTAACTAAAGTTATCTTGATCACAGTTAAAATATAATACTCTATTGATCACTGTTTCCAAAAATGTTTACCAAAATTGTTAGAAGGAACAAAAATTTCTAGCTTTTTCAGAATTTGTGCTGTCTACCACTGGTTCAGTCCAACCACACTAACAGAGCCTTGCTATGAAGCTGGGAACATATTTATCTTTCTCTTTCTCTCTCTTCATTTCTCTGTCTGTCTGTCTCTCTCTCTCTCTCTCTCTCTCTCTCTCTCTCTCTCTCTCTCCCTCCCTTTCTCCCCCCCCCCCCCCTCTCTCTCTCTCTCTGTCTCTCTTCCCCCACACTTGTAGCACTATTTGTGTGTAGCTGGTTTGAGACATACATGAAAGTGATGTGCACTGGACGCAGAGTGGGCTGCTCAAGTTGGGATGTGCAGCTGTCACGGTCCAGCACAACCTCCAGGCTGGCACCAAGAGGGGGCCCCACCTCACGGAGCACAGCACCCATTGCCACCTGGACCTCTGTTGCAGAGCATGTGGATGGGACACACAATGCCCACGAGATGCGGTCCCGGCGAATTTTTCTCTCATCGCCTGTGTCCTGAAAAAGAAACCAGGGACTGAAATTTCACCCTGCTGCATGACAGAGCAAGAAGTCATTATACAAGTCTACTGTGGTTTAATTACAAGCACAAAAGATATTTAGTTCTATGAACTCCAAATTATCCATATGCACCTGCCATTACTTCTGACTTCCCAGTGCAGTGGCTTGACCATAAGAACATGACTTTATTTCCCACTTTGTCACATATTTAAAATTTATTAAAGTACTTGTAAAATCAATTGCAATTAATTATAGCCAAGTTATAAAATTCTAAAGCAGTTAATGCATAATGTGCCCATATGTGAATGTTTAGAGATTCTTGTTGTGTCTTGTGTACATGATAATACTGAAGCAATCTTTACAGATCGTTCCTGAGAAGTTTGCAAGAAGGCTGATACATAGAGAGGTTGAAGAACATTAAAACATCTCATGGAATCAGGTGTACTGAAGCTGGTCTGCGTCTTCCCAACACAATATTTCGATGTCATAACTCAGCATCATCATCAGGTGTTATGATGTTGAAATATTGTGTTGGGAAGACGCAGACCACTGGCAGTACACCTGATTTCACGAGATGACACCAAATCACCAGGAAAGTCAAAGAAATAACATTAAAAATGTTTAAGGAATGACAATTACAGGGGACTTATTACACTCACTTGACACACTTCAAACAGAAACAGTGATGGGCGCTTTAGAGCACATGGAATTAGAATCCAGCTTAGTGGGAGAGAATTATTGGCACCTATAGAAAGGATTAAATGGGATTTGCTTTGATCTAAGGGAGTCCAACACTGTCGGGAAGTTATTGAGTATAACTAATAGACTTTCTTATTGATTAAAAGTGGAATATAACTGAATATGCCACAATGGATTGTTTAACTAATGGTATGAGACAGTAAGGGACTTTGATATGACTGCATGAAGTGAAGTGTTGTGTAAAGAGCATGAAGTTCTATGTTCAAGAGTGGTGGTGCATTTTCTGACTGTCCCTCAACAGTAATCAGCCAAGCAACACAGTGGTCTAAAGAACAACTGAAAAAAATAGACATCATATAGACAGCAATGGTTCTGCTTTAAAGAGATTAGGTAGTGACTGTGATTTTAATTGGTCCCGTAAATTACCTTTTGTACAGATACGTACTTGTAACATACGACAGGTCATTAGGCTTACAGTCTGGATAATATGAAATAACACATTAAATATACATAGGAGCTTTCACAAAATATATATATAAAAAAACAAAGATGATGTGGCTTACCAAATGAAAGTGCTAGCAGGTCGACAGACACACAAACAAACACAAACATACACAGAAAATTCAAGCTTTCGCAACAAACTGTTTCCTCATCAGGAAAGAGGGAAGGAGAGGGAAAGATGAAAGGAAGTGGGTTTTAAGGGAGAGGGTAAGGAGTCATTCCAATCCCGGAAGCGGAAAGACTTACCTCAGGGGGAAAAAAGGACGGGTATACACTCGCACACACACACATATCCATCCACACATATACAGACACAAGCAGACATATTTAAAGACAAAGAGTTTCAACTCTAGCATAGGTTCAGTCCAACAGACTGGCTTAAGGCCCAAAGTCTGTTTGCCGGACAGCGAGTCCATCAGCTGGGCCTGCACGGCAGTGGCAGAAGGTAGATGTTGGCGATAGTAATTGTTAGTTCCCAGGAAATGTCAGAGTTCTTTGTACGTAGCCAGGGGTGGCAATGATGTGATAGCCTGCACGCGGGATTTGGGAGGCTGTATTCCGTCCGTGGAGACGGTGTAACTCAAAAATGTCACAGAAGACTGACACAATTGGAATTTATCTTTGTTGACTTTGACACTGTTGGAGTTCAAGGTCTGGAAGACCTGGGATACATGATCTTTGCGGTCCTCAGTCGACTTGCTTAAAATGAGGATGTCATCCAGGTATGCAAAGCAGAACTCGAACTGTTGTAAGACTGAGTCAATGAAATGTTGCCATGTTTGTGCCGCATTCTTTAAGCCCAAATGGCATGAAGTTGTATTGGAACAAACCAAGCGGCGTGTGATAGCAGTCTTTGGAATGTCTTCCGGCGCTATGGGAACCTGGTGATAGACACGTTTACCGTCAATCAAACTGAAGATTGTGGCACCCAATAACATATGGGTGAAATCGTTTATGTTCAGCATTGGGTAATTTTCCATGACAATATGAGCGTTTAAGCATCTGTAATCACCACACATTCTAAAAGAACCATTGTGTTTGGTGACGAGGTGAATCAGTGAAGACCAGTTGCTGTCTGATGGCTGTAGAATTCCTGCCTCCAGAAGTTCGTTAATTTGCTGCCGGGCTGCACACAACTTAATGGAATTGAGGTGTCTAACCTTGTGCCCAATAGGAGGGCCGGCAGTCATGATTATCTTGTGGGTCATTCCGTCAGTGATGGAAGAGACTGAGAACTACACACGAGGCTAAGTAACATCTTGACGTGAAGTTTTGGGATGAGTGGGGCGCGATGAGGCGTAGCCGTTAGCGCAAGTGGGAAAAGGCAGCACGAATGTCACATGCCTATAATGTGAGCATAGCGTGTGCTTGTTTGGAGAGGTCGGCTGTGTGCACAGCACGGAGCGGAATGGGGTGCGCAGCGACTCTCTGTTGTTAACTTTGTCTCGGGCAACCAGCGTGGGCAAGAGAGGCGCCGGCATAGTGCGAGGGACAGCAATGGCCACAAAGTTGCTTGGCTGGTGCACGGGAGAGGGGAATGTTTATCAACAAGGGGGGCAGCTGCCTGAGTAGTGGTCGTAGTCATGCTGCGCGAGCGACTGTTGTTAGAGACACCGTTTGAAACACGAGGCACTGCACGTAGTGGGTGCATGCTTGGGTGGTGCAGAGGTCATTGAACACAAATCATCACACACAGTGAATGTTTTTGAACTAACCTGATGAGTGTCCATGCTGGTGTCTGCTGATGAAGGTCGATCAGGTGAAGGAACTGTGTACTGCAGTTGCAGCAGTGAGGTACGAGCCGTGATGAGCTCCGTCATACTCTGAGAGTAGATTAGTGACGCAGGTCACAATTTTGTTTGCGAGGGTGGAGCACTGGTGAACCAAATCACAAGTCATGACAGAAACGGAATGATGAGCATAAGTGCCTGAGTATGGTATATGAGTGTCAGAAGGGTGGTGTAGCACTGAACCTTGGACTATGTTTGGGGAGAGTTTGTAATGGGACAAGATATCCATACCGATAATTGGTTCGTCAACGTCAGCAATGTAAAAAGTCCACAGGAAATATAGAAGAGATAGATGCACCATAACTTTAGCAGAGCCAACAGTTTGTAATGATGATGCGTTGACAGTGCGTAGAAGCGACTTCATTGGTGAAAAAACTGGAGGAGCCAATGATGTAGGTATGATGGACACGTCAGTGCCTGTGTCAACTAGGAAAACAAGCCGTGACAAAATGTTGGTCAAATATGAATGACCGATCGGCCAAGAGGACAGAGTGCAATATTTGAGGACACCTGTGAAGTTTCCCACAGGACTCGGCGTGTTTTAGATCCTGCGGTCGGCATTTGGGTGCTGGCAAGGTAATCTGCACTTCTTGGCCTCATCCCCGAAAATCTTGTGGTACCAACAGTACGGATGAGCCAGATGTGGCGGTAGTGGTGATTGTGACAGCGGAGGAGGTTTGTCCTCGTTGATCTGTTCCGGAATATAAACCGGGACGTATGGTACGTGTGCGATTCTTGAGTGCTTGGAAAGAGGGGAGAGAGGACGAGTACTGCCCGGTGGTGTAGATGGTGTGGAGGCAGAACGAGCTCTGTCTCTGCTTGCACACGGCCAGTAAACAGGCGGTGTAGTGCCAACCAGCGGTGAGAGGTGTACTGGTTGTTTTTGTTGCAGTAGTGCACACAGCTGATCTGCGATGCGAAGGCAAGAGTCAATGGACTTGAAGGAGTGCAGTAGCAGGTGTATCTGCAGGTCGGTAGGTAACTTGGCACACCATACCGCCCACAGGGTAATGTCCGGCATCGTGTGTTCACTCACAAGTAGCTGAAGGTGGCGTCAGAGTTGTGACGGAGTGCGGTACCCCAGGTGTTCCTCCTACAGGATCTTGATTATTAATTCCTGTATCAAGCAGCCGAGTCGGTCCAATATTGTCTTCTTGATGAGCTTGTATTTTGGTGGTGGTGATGGCGAAAGGAGGAGGTCACAAATTAAATCTGAGTGGTCATGGAGGTGCATGATGAGACATAGAAATTTAGTGTTGTCGTCGGTCACCTGATGTAACTCGAAAAGGAGCTCCAAAAGCATGAACCTTAAAATGGGGTTGTCCTCATATAAAGGAGGTAGCTTCGGCAGAGGGCCAGGGGGAGAGGGGGGGAGGGACGAGGGTGGCTTCAGTGTATATTGGAAGGCCTGCTGTCCCGTGGTAGGATAGGCTGTCCTGTAATTACAAGCAAACACGTCCCAAACAACGGGCGTTTGCAATGTCCCTGATGAGTCATGGAAGCACGACACAGCAGGTACGGTCGGTACCGTGAGAACGAATGGATGAGTGGCGCATGAGGTAGGCCTGTAAACTGGACCGGAGGTTAAAGGCACAGTACTTCTATTGTCCACCTCGGAAATGACGCAGAATGCCAGTGCGGCAGATGCAGACGGTACTGCGGAAGGAGCGAGTGGCTGTATGGTCAGAATCAGGCACCCTGCGAGTGAGGGGGAGGGGTGGGGGTATGTGAGGGGTGGTTTGGTACTTGGTGTGGCAACACCGAGAGTTTTCTGTGCATTTTCGAAATGTACCCCATGTGGTAGGACCATAAATCACTGGTGAAACCTGCTGGCGGTCACATTGTTATGGTACAACATTCATGGATTGTGAAACGCCGTCAGGTGTGCTCAAACACATGTGGTCAAGAAACTGGGCAACAGATCTGGTGGTTGAGCCTGGCAAACTTGATGTATAAAAATGTCCATCATTAAATTGTGAGGAAGGCAAAACTGGCATAGCTTGATAGCAGTTGACCGTGTGTGCATTTTGCACGAATGGCGGCATTGCACATGGCACTACTGTAACCAACATTTTCGGACGTAGAGGATCAAAGCATGTGTGCGAATTTGGGTCCCTTTGAACACTACACGAACGATCGATCGTTACACGATTTTGGAAATCATCCACTTCACCTTTCACATGCTGGGGTGCACAGTCCAGCGACAGAAAACCTGAGTCCATTGTTTGAGGAAACGGCGTAACACTTGGCTGTTGTAGAAATGCAAAGTTTGAGGTTAACTTCGTTCGAGATCATGAATCACTGTCTGTTAGTGGCGAAACAACTGTTGGCAGGGAATTGGAGTGGCCTGGTAGTAGTAACTGAACCTCCAAATCATCGTGTAAAACGTTGGGTTAGGCAGCCATGGTGTCGAATGTAAAACCTGTTAATTCCACACAGATGGCGCAGAAGTTGTGGAAGGCATAGAAACTTTGGGGTCACCAATATGGGAAACGGGAATATGGATAACTGTATACACAACAAACTGTTCCCATAAATGTCCCATAAATGTATATTTCAGCACAAAGAAAGATACGCTTGTACACTGTACAAGGTACAAAGGCTGACTGGAAAATTAACATGGCAGCTCGTCAGCGCAGTTAAGAGTTCAAAGATCATGCTTTATGTGGTTGATGTGACCTATCGATGCCACAAATCTAACATACGTAATATAAATAAAAAGTAAAGCACCTAACATTTTCACACTAGTTCACTTTTACCTGAAGTAAAATGGCACAGTTGCTGGAATATGCCATTCTTTTCTACACAAGATGTATTTTTGATCATAGTTAAGTAGAACCCTACAAGTCAGCAGAGGCAACTTTGCCACTTCTGTCCTGAGGTGTTTCTGGCATGAGCCCACCTTCATAATGGTTCATTCAAGCAGAAAAGAATAATTACTGTGTTGTTTAGAAATGTGCTCCAGTCACTGTAAAAGCTTTACAATCATTTTCATGAACCTGAAATAAATTAAGAATATTTCACCCATGACAATGATTTGTTAATGTGAAAAACGTCAAGTTTCACCATCTCTTGGACCCCAGGTAAAACTTTAGGTCCCCCTATAACTGGCTGGGTAAACTAACTCCAGCATCAGAAGAAGACAGGGCCATAACATCTCCAGTAGAACCACACCCAGAAGGCACGGTGGTGTCCACACCAGCCTTCATGCTGGGGACAGCTTTACCTTTAAATGTGAATAACTGGCACCAGGTTTGGTTCCAGAGCTAGGTTCTGGAGAGGGTCACAGTTAATTAATGACCACCACTCTCCTTGGTATCTCTCATCTCCCCCCCCCCTCCCCCCCCCCACCCCCCCACCCCCCCGTCCCCTCCCACACTCTTAACAAGCCCTTAACAAGTCATGGATGCCTAAGATTGTAGAAATAATAACAATAAAACCTATTAAATGCTTTATTAGAATAACAATAATTTGTTTACAACAGTGCTTGGTAAACTGCTTGAGCACAGCTTCCAAGAAGTAGTACCTCATAAAATTACTTCTTATCTGTGTCAAGGGATTGGTTTCAGAACTACTGGCAAAAAACTTTGCCAAATTCATAACTTATCTATATTGATACATGAAGATAAGTCATTGAGTAACAATATTACCAAAAATCTCAAAACGTTTTTGACCAATTTTCTTCAAATTTTTATACAATATTCTAGCAAAGGTACACACAGACATATGCTATATGTTTTAGCATGTACGGTATATAAATATTACTATATAAACAGGAAATTTTGTATGCAAAAATTTCATTTATACCTATTCTTTCTCCTTACATATAATTTTGAACAAAAGCTGTATACACAGTGACGAAATGTTTCATTTTCTTCCTGAGAGTCATTTTTAACAAAAAATGTGAAAGATGTATTTATGGCTTACCAGCTTATGAGTAAAATACTACTACAGAAGGGGAAAACATTCAAAACTTCGTACACCATACAAGTCACAGACTAATTTGAAACTTGATGCAATGGCTGATGGGAGCCACCAGAAATGGGAAATGCCTATCCTCTCACAGATTAAAACTATGTGACATACTGTCAATGAAGCTTCTTCCATCACAGACCCAGGAGCATTAGAAATTTCATTCTCCTTATACCAATGATTGCAACTGAGTTACCTATTCATTTTAAGTGACTTCAGTTCCCTATCAGGGTTTTATTAATGACAACAATACACAAGATTCAAGGTCAGAGACAGGGAGGGGGAGGGGCAGAGGAAGGGGAGGGTTTGGAAATGGACATATAGAGATGGAAGGAGGAGATTGACAGAGAGGGGGGAGAGGAGGTGGAAGAAGGGAATGGTGGGGGCCGAGATGGGCAGAGAGAGGGGATGAAGAGGAGATGAACAAAGAGAGGGGAGAAGAGGAGGAAATGGGCAAAGAGAGAGGAGAAGAGGAGATGGACAGGGAGAAGGGGGGAAGGAGATTAGGACATATTTCCCATTCCCACAAACATTTAGCAATTGTGAAGCATTGTTGGGTTCACTAATATGTTATAGAATTGAAGTAAGCACTCACCATTGTCAGTACTTTACCCAGAACTAAGACTACTCAATGGGTAAATCATGAATAAATGTTTAATGAGAACAATAATGATTAAAAAGTAAATAAAAACAATATAGTACATATCTGTTACCGAGTGAGATGGCGCAGTGGTTAGCACACTGGACACACAATCAGGAGGATGACAGCTCAAACCTGTGTTCGGCCATCCTGATTTAGGTTTCTGTGATTTCCCTAAATTGCTTCAGGCAAATGCTAGGATGGTTCCTTTGACAGGGCATGGCCGATTTCCTTCCCTAATCCAATGGGACTGATGACCTCGCCATTTGGTCCCCTCCCCCAAATCAACCAACCAACCAACCAACATGCCTGTTATATGTACATATATGGGTACACGTTTCCAAGTTGCAAAAATATAACTTACATTTTAAAGAAATTGTCCATAGTCCTTTGTTTTAAAATTTTTAGCAGCAATGTCGCCCCATCTTCCAAGAAGAATGGTGTCATGGAGTAGCTTCCACTTGCTTCTCAACATAATGCAATGCCATGTCTAGTGAGTGATCACTGGTGCAGGTTTTTCAGGCAATTCCTTGTCGTCACTTTCTTCAGTGGGTTCACTAACCATTTCAACAATTGCAGCATCGGTCACTTCGGACTGTTCATCCATTCTGAAACATCACTCGCATTCGCATTTTCACATCCAGCAAGCTTTTTCGTCAGTTCTGCTAATGGGAAGGTCATCTTCGTCTGTACTGTAGGTATCGATTTCATTCTGTAAAATCTGTTTCCGAGACTTTTATTAGTGTCACGCTTTTATTTCAGACCATGAATCAGCTAGCAATTAAACTACGTACTTGATCGTAGTTTGTTTAATGGTTTCTTCACCTTCTGTTGTTTGTGGAAGCATCTGAAGCAAACGACGATCTTTTTCTTCAAGCATTGTAAAATGCCTTGGTCCTAGGCTGCATTAAACTCGTCGCGTTAGGGGGTAAGAACAATGCACGAAAATGGTCATATTGAAATTCTTTCTCATCAGGGTGTGAACCAGCGTCGTCAAGCGTTAAGATTGCCTTGGAAGGCAAGCACTTCTCTTTTACTTATCTTTCGGCCTCCGGAACAAAATCTTCGAAAAATCATTCTTAAAAATATTTTTGTCCATCCAAGTAGATTTTTGGAGGAAATATATAACAGACAGTGCAGAAGCAGTGATATTTTATAAAGCTCTAGGCTTAGCAGACTTCCCTATTATCAGCAGCTTCAGTTTATGGTCTCCACTTGCATTCTATGCATCAGGAAAACTGTTAACATCTCTTTTCGATTTTTGTAGCCCAGGACGCCCTATTCTTCTTTTGGAGCTAGAGTTTTAGATGGAAACATTTAATAATTTAGCCCTGTCTCATCACAGTTATATAGATCATCAGGAGTAAGATTTTTTTCTCGTATAATTTTTCTTAATTTCTCACAAAATTGTGTAACAGTTTGAGAATCAGCAGAAAGTTTTTCACCGCAAATTTCAAGCTGCCTTACGCCGTATCGCTTCTCCCACCTATCCACCCATCCTGAAGTTAAAGGAAAGTCGTCCACACCTTCCTGTAACTCTCTTCTAAAAAAACACAGCTTTTTCTTGTAGAATAGGCCCTGAAATTGGATTTACTTTTTGTCTTCGTTGAGTAAACCAATCACTGACTTCCGTTCAAATGACGAAACAGAGCACTTGTTTGACGAAAATTTCTCAATTTTGTCTCTGTTTCTACACCATCCAGCTGTCACTTCACCGACTCCATACTCAGCAGCTAGTTTTTTTTATGTTTCTCTTTTGTCTAGTCTTTTAAAAGCCTTCTGTTTCACATTCAACAGCACAAATTTTCTCTTACTCCTATCACTCTTCGTAATGTGTGACTTACAACATCAATAAGCGCACAGTTACATACGTTCAGTACAGTGTACATACAAACGCTACTTCAAAGTTAACTGACACAAGTGGGCTCACTACAGTACAGATATTTCTACGCAAACAACTACAGTACATACAACAATGGTCAGCCAACGTTGTAAAATGTGTACTGTATTGTTACTTAGTCATACTGCATTTTAATGACTACTGTTGCTGAGTAGGCACAAAAATACGGGTAACAATAAGGATGGTATGCATTGTACAACTGATTGTCAGGCGGTCCCAGTCAGTGAAGAGTCGAAGAAGAAAGAGCAAGTGCACTCCTCGAAACCTAACCTGTCCATCTGTAATAGAAATGCATTAGCAGTCTGTGCATTTTTGTCTTACTCTTCAGTGGGACAGTTTAACCTGTATTGTACATAGAAAGCTGAAAGGAAGTTCAAAATGTAACACATTCGAAAGTGTGTAAAACGTACATGCGGAGAACGTATGAAAACGGTTTTTTGCTCTAGTTTTATGTAAAATGTTAATTTTCTTAAGATCAGCTAGAAATACACGAAATGCTGGCGCTCGAATTACGGGGCTCTACTGTATATGTAAAAATATAAATGCCTTTAGTGAAATGTTGTTTGGGAGGTGGGGTGTCACGATCTCCATGACAGGCCTTCCACCCCCTCCCCTCTCAACCCCTCCCCCTGGATCCGCACATGCTTGTATTTAAAATATCTTGTACTTTCTAGAATTCTCTGCTATTTTCGTGAGCCTCGATTTTCAGGCTTCTTTGTTCTCCGAAAGTTAATGCGAAATTTGGAGATTGATATATATAAATACGCGTTTACCAAAATGTCCTCTCTCCCCTCTTCTCAATCCGAGGCTTCCTGACATGAAGAACTAACCCCACCTAACGATTCTCGTGACGCACGTAATATAACAGTGTGAGACAAGTGGAGTGACTGACCTGCAGCTTGAGCCATGCAGAGCCCTCGGGGTCGAAGTTGAGGGTGTAGGGGTCTGCGGGCAGTGGCTGCGGTTCCGAGGGTTTGAAACGCACCTCGGGCAGGCAGTACTGCGCTGCCCGCACCGACACGCACTCGTCGTAGTGACCCAGCTGGTACACGGCTCCGAACAGCACTCCGGTGGGCGCCTTTACCGATGCGTCATACACTGTAATGTGATCAAGCAGAGCTGCTATAAGGTTGAATAACATTAAGTAGTATAGCGGTAGTTTATTTTTAATAGATACTGAGTATCTATGATTTCCTAGTCTATTGTTAAAGCATACCTCGACTCGTTCCACATCCCTGAAGGTCATTTATCTTGATGGGATCCATGGAACACAAATGAATGATGCCTCCAGTAACGTTTACTTGCATTTTAGTTAACACATGCGCAAAGCCAGAATTTTTTTTCTCCAGAACACTAACAAACGAGAGGACGTACAATGAAGGAATTGTTCAAATGGGGCAGAAATCGGTAGATGTGATGTACATGTACAGATAAACAAATGATTACAATTTCAGAAATAACTTAAGTGGAATGAGATTTTCACTCTGCAGCGGAGTGTGCGCTGATATGAAACTTCCTGGGAGATTAAAACTGTGTGCCGGACCGAGACTCGAACTCGGGACCTTTGCCTTTCGCGGGCAAGTGCTCTACCAACTGAGCTACCCAAGTACGACTCATGGCCCGTCCTCAAAGCCTTACTTCTGCCAGTAGCTCGTCTCTTACCTTCCAAACTTTACAGAAGCTCTCCTGCGAACCTTGCAGAACTAGCACTCCTGAAAGAAAGGATATTACGGAGACATGGCTTAGCCACAGCCTGGGGGATGTTTCCAGAATGAGATTTTCACTCTGCAGCGGAGTGTGCGCTGATATGAAACTTCCAGGCAGATTAAAACTTTCAGGAGTGCCAATTCTGCAAGGTTCGCAGGAGAGCTTCTGTAAAGTGTGGAAGGTAGGAGACGAGGTACTGGCAGAAGTAAGGCTGTGAGGATGGGGCGTGAGTCATGCTTGGGTAGCTCAGTTGGTAGAGCACTTGCCCACGAAACGCAAAGGTTCCGACTTCGAGTCTCGGTCCGGCACACAGTTTTAATCTGCCAGGAAGTTTCATATCAGCGCACACTCCGCTGCACAGTGAAAATCTCATTCTGGAAACATCCCCCGGGCTGTGGCTAAGTCATGTCTCCGCAATATCCTTTCTTTCAGGAGTGCTAGTTCTGCAAGGTTCGCAGGAGAGCTTCTGTAAAGTTTGGAAGGTAGGAGACGAGATACTGGCAGAAATAAGGCTGTGAGGACGGGCCGTGAGTCGTGCTTGGGTAGCTTAGTTGGTAGAGCACTTGGCCCTGAAAGGCAAAGGTCCCGAGTTCGAGTCTCGGTCTGGCACACAGTTTTAATCTTCCAGGAAGTTTCATAACTTAAGTGGTTTATTCAAGTGAAAGAGCTTCACAGATTGAGCAAATCGATAACGTACAAGTCCACCTTTGGTCCTTATGCAAGCAGTTATTCGGTTTAGAGTTGATTGATAGCAATGTCGGATGCCCTCCTCAGGGATTTAGTACCAAATTCTGCCCAACTGGCGTGTCAGATCGTCAAAATCCCGAGGTGGTTGGAGGCATAATGCTCCAAACGTCCTCAATTGGTGAGAGCCTCGGCGACTTTACAGGGCCACGGTAGGTTTTGGCAAGCACGGAGACAAGCAATAGAAACTCGTCGTGTGCGGGCGGGCAGTTTCTTGATGAAATGTAAGCCTACTGTAGTTCGCATTGAAGGGCAACAAAAGGGACGCGGAATATCGTCGACGTACCGCTGTGTTGTAAGGGTGCTGTAAGCCATCCTGGGCTTACATTTCAGCAGGATAAAGCCCGCCTCTTCACGACGAGACATTCTACTGCTTCTCTACGTGTTTGCCAAGCCCTGCCTTGGGCAACAAGGTCGCCATATCTCTCCTCAATTCAGATGTTTTCGGAGCATTATGGCCAGGGCCCGCCAGTCAGCTCAGGATTTTGACGATCTAACGAGCCAGTTGGACAGAATATCGCACGATATCCCTCACGGAGAGCATCCGACAACTCTTTCAATCAATGCCAAGCCGAATAACAGCTTGCGTAAGAGGCTGAGGCGGACCAACGCGTTATTGACTTGCTGAATGTGTAAAGCTCTTTCTCTTTTCTTTTTTTTAAAATTGTTATCATTTGTTTGTGTGTACATGTACATCACACCTACCAATTTCCGTCCCATTCGGATGTTTCCTTTGTGGAGCATCGTTTTTCTATTTTACGGTGTGTTTCGCTTCTTGCGTTAGGTGGAACTCTATTTTGGAAATAGGCATACGAATGTAATAGAATTAAAATGTGTGTAGGCAGAATGGCAGCAGATTCAAAATGTCTCTTATATATGTTAGATAGATCATGCAGTAGGTGTAAAATATGTTACAATGTATGGTGTTATTGCGTTTAAAAATGATATATCCCACCTGTGGTAATTAAATAGTCTACGTGATCACTATTTTATAAAACTGACCATACAAATATGTACTTGGATCTAATACTTATATGTAGTAAATAAATTGTTTTTAAAAAAAATCTCATTTCCGCAGCCAGAGCCACGAAGTTTCTTCG
The DNA here is from genome assembly GCF_021461385.2 of Schistocerca piceifrons. Classification (NCBI taxonomy): domain Eukaryota; kingdom Metazoa; phylum Arthropoda; class Insecta; order Orthoptera; family Acrididae; genus Schistocerca; species Schistocerca piceifrons. The sequence goes on from NC_060139.1 coordinate 480,734,851, forward strand.
TGACTGAAATTGTGTTAAAGTTAGAAGTAACTTAATTATTCTTATTATTCTTGGATGGCCGATTTTAGTAACTTTCTTTACCAGCAGTACCAGTATTCTTGTGCAGATGCTATCTTGTGCATGCTATCACGCAAACCTTCAACTTACCACAAACGAAGGATAGGAAGTTACAGGAAGACGAAATTTCCGAAGTCCAAAGGCTAGTTCAGCACTAAACATTAACATCTTAATCAAAGCATTCTGATCACACGTCTCCTCCAAGTCGGTCACGATGATGTGTCGCATAGAAGGTAAGTTCCTCTCTGCATTCGACAACAGGAACGCTGTTTTTTTTTAGCTCGACTGTGGACCAACGTTGACCGCCGTGTATGTCCGGGCCAGACTGTTTTAAGGATCACGAAATTCGAGTCGTACTACTTGTAGCAACTGCCACAATATCCGATATATAGCTTGTTTTTTAGAAGCAACAGATCGGCCGTAATCCTTCAACATTCGGCTAAGATATTAGTTCGTTGTCTACTAAATAATAGGCCTTGCATACATTATATTATGTTTCGCAATAACGACCGCGAAATTCATTTCAAGTAGAAATGGGAGCAACAGGTATCTTCAGTAATGAAGCGGGATTCAATCAATGAGGGGTGCTCCTGATTCAGTAAACAATGGATCGTGCGAAAATCAGCGCGTCCTTTTCTCACATGATATCCTACAATCCCCGATGTTATTCAATCTGTATATTGAGCAAGCAGTAAAGAAAACAAAAGAAAAATTTGGAGTAGGTATTAAAATCCAGGGAGAAGAAATAAAAACTTTGAGGTTCGCCGATGACATTGTAATTCTGTCAGAGACAGCAAAGGACTTGGAAGAGCAGTTGAACGGAATGGACGGTGTCTTGAAAGGAGGATATAACATGAACATCAACAAAAGCAAAACGAGGATAATTGAATGTAGTCGAATTAAGTCGGGTGATGCTGAGGGAATTAGATTAGGAAATGAGGCACTTAAAATAATAAAGGAGTTTTGCTATTTGGGGAGCGGAATAACTGATGATGGTCGAAGTAGAGAGGATATAAAATGTAGACTGGCAATGGCAAGGAAAGCGTTTCTGAAGACGAGAAATTTGTTAACATCGAGTATAGATTTAAGTGTCAGGAAGTCGTTTTTGAAAGTATTTGTATGGAGTGTAGACATGTATGGAAGTGAAACATGGACAATAAATAGTTTGGACAAGAAGAGAATAGAAGCTTTCGAAATGTGGTGCTACAGAAGAATGTTGAAGATTAGGTGGGTAGATCACGTAACTAATGAGGAGGTATTGAATAGGACTGGGGAGAAGAGAAGTTTGTGGCACAACTTGACTAGAAGAAGGGGTCGGTTGGTAGGACATGTCCTGAGGCATCAAGGGATCACAAATTTAGCATTGGAGGGCAGTGTGGAGGGTAAAAATTGTAGAGGGAGACCAAGAGATGAATACACTAAGCAGATTCAGAAGGATTTAGGTTGCAGTAGGTACTGGGAGATGAAGGAGCATGCACAGGATAGCCCGGTGGTCGTGCGGTAGCGTTCTCGCTTCCCACGCCCGGGTTCCCGGGTTCGATTCCCGGCGGGGTCAGGGATTTTCTCTGCCTCGTGATGGCTGGGTGTTGTGTGATGTCCTTGGGTTAGTTAGGTTTAAGTAGTTCTAAGTTCTAGGGGACTGATGACCATAGATGTTAAAAAGACCACAACAACAACATCCTACAAACCAAGGATGGAGGCAACAGGCAGATTCGATATTCCTAGACTAGCGGAAAGCGTTTGACACGGCGCCTCACTGTAGACAGTTGACGAAGGTTTGAGCACACGGTTTAGGTTCCCAGTTTTGCTGTTTGGGGAGCAAATAAACTGATGACGGTCGAGGTAGAGAAATGTAAAATGTAGACTGTCAATGGCAAGGAAAGCGTTACTGAAGAAGAGAAATATGTTAACATCGAGTATAGATTTAACTGTTAGGAAGTCGTTTCTGAAAGTATTTGTGTGGAGTGTAGCCATGTACGGAAGTGAAACATGGACGATAAATAGTTTGGACAAGAAGAGAATAGAAGCTTTCGAAATGTGGTGCTACAGAAGAATGCTGAAGATTAGATGGGTAGATCACATAACTAATAAGGAGGTACTGAATAGAATTGGGGAGAAGAGAAATTTGTGGCACAACTTGAGTAGAAGAAGGGATCGGTTGATAGGACATGTTCTGAGGCATCAAGGGATCACCAATTTAGCATTGGAGGGCAGCGTGGAGGGTAAAAGTCTCAGAGGGAGACCAAGAGATGAATACACTAAGAAGATTCAGAAGGATGTAGGCTGCAGTAGGTACTGGGAGATGAAGAAGCTAGCACAGGATGCATGGAGAGCTGCATCAAACCAGTCTCTGAAGACCACAACAGCAAATATGAATGGCTCGAAGACGGTTTAAGTAATAGAACAGAATACGTTGTCCTTAACGGCGAGTGTTCATCAGAGATTAAACGTGTCGCCAGGAGTGCCCCAGGAAAGTATGATAGGACCGTTCTTATTCTCTGTATACATAAATGATCTGATGGACAGGGTCAGCAGCAATTTGTCGTCGTTGAGTGGCTGTTGTGCATACAAGATGACTTAGGCAGAATTTCTAGTTGGTGTGAATGGCAGCTTGATCTAAATGCAGAAAAATGTAAGTTAATGAGGATGAGCAGGAAAAATAATCCTGTAACTTTCGAATTCAGTATTAGCAGGGTGCTGCTTGACATGGTCACCTCGATTAAATATCTACGAGTAATGTTGGAAAGCGATATGAAATGGAATGAACACGATAGATTGGTAGTAGGGAAGGCGAATAGCCCATTTCGTTTTACAGTGAGAACTTTGGGAAAGTGTAGCTAGTCTATAAAGAAGACGGCGTATGGAACGCTAGTGCGACTCATTCTTATGTACTGTGTGAGTATTTGAGAGCCCAATCAAAAAGGAAAACATTGAAGCAATTCAAAAGAGTGCTGCTAGATTTATAACAGCGGGTCCGATCATAATCCAAGTCTTTCGGAGACGCTTCGTGAACTCAAATGGGAATCACTTGAGGGAAGACGTCGCTCTTTTCGCGAGAATTTAGATAGCTGGGATTTGAGTCCAGCTCCAGAACGGTTCTGCTGCTGCCAACGTACATGTTTGTTATTCAGATGATTTCACGGATGACAACTTAACGGTTACCAAAAAACATTATTGGCATATAATAATTCCCGTTATGAACTGTATAAAATGGTTCAAATGGCTCTGAGCACTATGGGACTTAACATCAGTGGTCATCAGTCTCCTAGAACTTAGAACTACTTAAACCTAACTAACCTAAGTACATCACACACATCCATGCCCGAGGCAGGATTCGAACCTGCGACCGTAGCGGTCACGCGGTTCCAGACTGAAGCGCCTAGAACCGCACGGCCACACCGGCCGGCTATGAACTGTATATACGATTAACAATTCAGAGCGAACACCCTCAATAAACACTATCGAGCTATAAAAGCTCATTATCTCCTTCTAGGTTCGCCAACGAAGTGTGTCTTCCAGGGCTAAACCACTCGCGCATTATTGTCGTTCAGTGCGTCAACAATGTTTCCACTTTCCGAGCATTCTTACTCCAAGATGTTAACAGTTCCCCAAAACAGAGAGATTACACAAATGACTTGAAAGTGTTGCAGTAGGCAGACACGTCTCTTACAATTTTCCTAAACATCCTCAGAGGATTTTTTTTTTTTTTCCATAGACGTGTTACTGAGGATGCATCTTACGGAATCGGGCTGCGTCTTCTCATAATAGGCGTGCTGTGCATGATTTGATTCTGTGATGTTGACACGTATACGTGGCTTGCTGATTTACCTGAACAGACGCCGCTTTTTGGTATGTCACCATTTTATCGAGATGTGCAGCAAAGTGGGGAGTTAGCAGCTTACAATTCAGACTTGTAGCTGATACACACTGAACTGTATATCGTGGTTGTATACTTGTATATGGTGTGGTTCACTACTGTCAAAAATTGCAGATCAAAAACGGCGAAATAGAAGTCAGTCAGTCAGTTATTTTAACGGATGTTCTAGGAAAAATGGAATATTCCGAGAAACGACGGGAAATCGTCATTTGAAGAAAACTGCTGTATGTGTTCTATTCCGACCGTTGTCCAAGATGGGACACACTTCATTGAGCGTACATGAGATGTTCCGCTAATGTATGCGGTTTCAGTCTTTTCTCACTCATCTTCTTCGTCCCGAAGGTCTGGAAAATAACTTACACGATACGAGGACACTTCTTCGATCGCACTGTCAAATGGAATGGGGCGTGACACCGTCAAGAATTCTAGTTATGGGGCTCGGTGAAGAGTGATGCATTACTCCTACTGAAATGCTAGGTCTCATCATGATTATTGCTCTCATAAACGAATATAGGGATAGATAAGCAACAAAACATGTGCTGCTAGGTGTACAAAAGATCATTGAAGTAGGTGATGTAAATGACATTTTCATTTTATTGCGAGATGCTTACAATTGATTGTGTACTTGAGACAAATTTGTTACGAACTGCTTAAAAAGCATTGCGCTGTTGGAAACGTCTTTTAAAACTAGTAAAACTGTCTAATAAATTGCTGAAAGGTTATAATGTGCAACAAATTATCATAGCACAAAAACAAATAACACAATAAAACAATTTCATAGTGGTGGTAAACCTTCAGAAGTGGTCTTGGGCGCCTTGTCACGGTTCGCGCGGCCTCCCCCGTCGGAGGTTCGACTCCTCCCTCGGGCAATGGTGTGTGTGTTGTCCTTAGCGTAAGTTAGTTTAAGTTAGATTAAGTAGTGTGTAAGCTTGGCGACCGATGGCCTCAGAAGCTTGGTCCCATACGATCTTACCACAAATTTCCAAAATAATTCCAGAAAGTGGTTATTTGCGGAACCATTTAAAAAAGAAATCATGTCTACATGAAGGTTAGTGCTTTCAAACAACCATTTCTGTCACCTGCCAGGGCAATTACAGTTTCTCTGGACACTACCTCTGCCGTATTCATGATAAATGATATGTTGTAAGACGTGTCATCTGTACAGCAGCTGCCGAACGAGATGCCGCAGCGCACACGCCTTCAGGAGGCAACGGGACGTCGAACCATGAACTTGTTTCTTTTTTTTTATTGTTAACTGTTATATATGTCAATAGAGTTACGAATGATTACCTGTTGGACCTTTACGTATACTACTTCGTTAGATCGTTGCATTCATAAACTCTTCGATGATATAGGAATCGTCAAGATGAGAATAATGTGCGTACTCTCCTCATAAACACATTTATGTTTAAAGCCCTGCATCGGGTTGGAATTCTGTATCGGAGCTTTCCCTTTGGCGGGCGACTCTTTTAACCGCTGAGCTCTCCTTGCACGCCCAGCAAAGGCCCTAGCCTACCTTTTGCCTGGGTACGAGCATTGCCTTGGCGTCTCCAACCGATGCAGAACAAAAGTTTACTTACTCTAGCCCTAGCATTCAATGATTATGATGTTAATTTTGTTTTAGGATTTGTATCAAATAAATTTTGTCCAAAGTACATTTATTGTCACACATACAACTCTAAAACACATAATTATTCATTCAATTTTAAAAATAACAAATAAATTTACAGAGCTTTAGTATTCGCAGAATCACTCACATTGTCAATAATTTCATTCCAGCTTAAAGGATGAAGCAATTAAACATGAGAGTCACAGCTTTTTACGTGTCTGTTCACTTACGTTCGTATGTAAAATAAAATTGCACTGATCGACAGAAAAGTGAAGCACTCAGAAGGCGGTGCAGGAAGCGAAATGAAATTTTATGAGATGAGAGGGTATGTGATGATATTGCCTCTCCTCGCTTGTGGTGGACAAACGTGGTAGACAAAAGTATAGATGACGAGTATGCTTGCCCTCAGGTCTCATGCAGTCCAACATTGGGCCACTGTCACATCCAGATGCCGCATAAATATGGATACTGCATGTTTCAACCACAGGCCGAATGGAGACCAACAATGAAGTCCCTGTCAGCTGGTAATAATGCTGTCTCACATGAGTGCGTGGCATGTCTGTGTCCTTCACAGTCATGACTCAGCACTTGACGCCGCTTACGCCCTCGATATACCCTACCAGGCCTGATAACAGTACTAACAACACCAGTGCACTCTACTTGTCAGAGAATCGCAAATCTAGTCTCCTGATGGTGTGTGTTCTGCTGATGGTGCGTACTTAAAGTTACGTTGACATCTGACCATGTCTTCTTAGTGCTTCACTTTGTGAGGCAGTGTAGTAGTATTGTACATTTGAGCACAAATTAATAATCAGCACGTAGAGGATGTTGCACTCAGCCTTCGACGCCTCCTGGAGCTGGCGCACCCTTTGAATACCCGGGTAGGGCCGCCTCAGGAGGCTCCAGGACTCACCTCACAGCTTCGACCTGCCAGTTTCTCTCTCACTCTGATAACGTATATCTTTCCTGCAAACCTTGCTGAACCAGCGATACTCCGAGAAAGGTTATGACGCAAAATATGTGAGCTACACACTAAAGATTTTCTTCAGAATGAATATCTCAGTCTTCTGTGGAGAGTATACGGTTTACAGATTCCAGAAAGAAGTGTAGTAGATAAGAGAGATGCACGGCGACGTCGAGAGGCTTGGACTCTTGGCTTGAGACCTACCTAGATATTCCCGTCATAAATTTGCCGCCAGGGATGATAATCAATTAGCAACAATTTTTCAACATCCTCGTGGATGAGCCACAGCGAGGAAAGATTCGGGACCCAAATGGAGGTCGAAGGGAAAGGGAAAACTACTAATTTTTTTGCGATCGCACGTTCTCGAAAAGTACTTCACCTTATTTATTATTCCTAAACCTCGCAGATTTTATCGTGAATGTCTGCTCATGTGTCGCACATTCATGCAACGAAACAAATTACTGTCAGTATCTCGTATGCAGCGGTCGTTTCCGTTGGATTTATACTTAGAAACACTTGCATCACTCTTGCATAATCATCAACTAAATCTACGTGGTAATTTATGCGTGTCATGTGTAGAAAATAATAGGCGCGTGCAATGTTGGCATATTTCTTAAGAGGAACTTACTTTTCAATTAAGACATGGTACCGCAGTGGTTAAAGTGTACTGCGCATGGCAAAATGGCGCTCTTTGTAGCCGGCGCCAAGGCAGCTGTGGTGCACCACAGGTCGTAGACGACACGGATGAACGACGACTGTGGAGAGGTTGTTGTTGTTGTTGTCTTCAGTCCTGATACTGGTTTGATGCAGCTCTCCATGCTACTCCATCCTGTGCAAGCTTCTTCATCTCCCAGTGCCTACTGCAGCCTACATCCTTCTGAATCTGCTTAGTGTATTCATCTCTTGGTCTCCCTCTACGATTTTTACCCTCCACGCTGCCCTCCAATACTAAATTGGTGATTCCTTGATGCCTCAGAACATGTCCTACCAACTGATCCCTTCTTCTAGTCAAGTTGTGCCACAAACTCCTCTTCTCCCCAATTCTACTCAATACCTCATCATTAGTTATGTGATCTACCCATCTAATCTTCAGCATTCTTCTGTAGCACCACATTTCGAAAGCTTCTATTCTCTTCTTGTTTAAACTATCTATCGTCCATGTTTCACTTCCATATATGGCTACACTCCATACAAATACTTTCAGAACCGACTTCCTGACACTTAAATCTATTCTTGATGTTAACAAATTCCTCTTCTTCAGAAACGCTTTCCTTGCCATTGCCGGTCTACATTTTATATCCTCTCTACTTCGACCATCATCAGTTATTTTGCTCCCCAAATAGCAAAATTCCTTTACTACTTTAAGTGTCTCATTTCCTAAACTAATTCCCTCAGCATCACCCGACTTAATTCGACTACATTCAATTATCCTCGTTTTGCTTTTGTTGATGTTCATCTTATATCCTCCTTTCAACACACTGTCCATTCCGTTCAACTGCTCTTCCAAGTCCTTTGCTGTCTCTAACAGAATTACAATGTCATCGTCAAACCTCAAAGTTTTTATTTCTTCTCCATGGATTTTAATACCTACTCCGAACTTTTCTTTTGTTTCCTTTACTGCTTGCTCAATATACAGATTGAACAGCATCGGGGAGAGGCTACAACCCTGTCTCACTCCCTTCCCAACCACTGCTTCCCTTTGATGTCCCTCGACTCTTATAACTGCCATCTGCTTACTGTACAAATTGTAAATAGCCTTTCGCTCCCTGTATTTTACCCCTGCCACCTTCAGAATTTGAAAGAGAGTATTCCAGTCAACATTGTCAAAAGCTTTCTCTAATCTACAATTGCTAGAAACGTAGGTTTGCCTTTCCTTAATCTTTCTTCTAAGCTAAGTCGTAGGGTCAGTATTGCCTCTACGAAATCCAAACTGATCTCCCCCGAGGTCGGCTTCTACCAGTTTTTCCATTCGTCTGTAAAGAATACGCGTTAGTATTTTGCAGCTGTGACTTATTAAACTGATAGTTCAGTAATTTTCACATCTGTCAACACCTGCTTTCTGTGGGATTGGAATTATTATATTCTTCTTGAAGTCTGAGGGAATTTCGCCTGTCTCATACATCTTGTTCACCAGATGGTAGAGTTTTGTCAGGACTGGCTCTCCCAAGGCTGTCAGTAGTTGTCTACTCCCGGGGCCTTGTTTCGGCTTAGGTCTTCCAGTGTTCTGTCAAACTCTCCACGCAGTATCATATCTCCCATTTCATCTTCATCTACCTCCTCTTCCATTAGACGAACCAAGGGGTGAACGTTGCTGCATATGGACTTCCGCAGAAGGCGCCTGGTTCCAAATGAGTCACGTTTTATTCTCCATTGGCCAGCTGGCCGTTGATGTATACGGCTTGAAACGTCTGAAAACAAAGCAATCTGCAATCGTTATGGTCTGGGGAATGTTTCGAGGCATTTACTGAGTGATCTCGCCATTCTGGAAGGCACAACGGATCAACATAAGCAAAGAAGACGAAGTAAATATTCCTGAATTGCAATCTAGAACAACTGCGAAGATGAGAAACATAGAAGTAGATGTCCTCGGTGTAGCAAAGCAGCTTAAATCACATAATAAAGGCAAGGCCTCCGGTCCAGATTGTATACCATTTAGGTATACTTTCAGAGTATGCTGATACAATAGCTCCATATTTCGCAACTATATAAAAGCACTCGCTCATAGAAAGATCCGTAACTAAAGACTAGAAAATTGCTCAAGTCACACCAATACCCAAAAAGGGAAACAGGAGTAATTCACTGAATTATAGGCCCATATGACTAATGTCGATTTGCAGTAGGGTTTCGAACATAATGATTACCTCGAAGAAAACGATTTGTTGACACACAGTCAGCACGGATTCTGAAAATATAGTTCTTGTAAAACCAACTAGTTATTTATACTGATGAAGTGATGAGTGCTATTGACAGGGGATGCCCACTGATTCCATATTTTTAGACTTCCAGACGGCTTTCGACACCGTTCCTCACAAGCGTCTTCTAAGCAAACTGCGTGCCTATGGAATATCGCCTCAGTTGTGCGACTGGATTCGTGATTTCCTGTCAGGAATGTCACATTTCGTAGTATTAGACGGAAAGTAATCGAGTAAAACAGAAGTAATATCCAGAGTTCCCCAAGGAAGTTTATAGGCCATCTATTGTTCCTGATCTGTATGAACGAAGTAGTAGACAATCTGAGTAGCCCTCTTGGATTGTTTGCAGATTAATGCTGTTATTTACCGTATTTTAAAGTCATCAGATGACCAAAACGAGTTGCAAAATGATTTAGATGAGATATCTGTATCGTGCGTAACGTGGCAATTGACCCTAAACAAAGAAAAGTGTGAAGTTATTCACATGAATACTAAAGAAGTCCGCTAAATTTCGATTACGCGATAAGTCACTCAAAAAGAAGACTGTAAATTCAACTAAATACTTAGGGATTACAATTACAAATAACCTAAATTGGAACGATCACATAGGTAATGATGTGGGTAGAGCAAAACAATGACTGCGGTTCATTGGCAGAACACTTAGAAGGTGCAACAGATCTACTAAAGAGACTGCTTACATTACGCTTGTCCGCCCTGTTCTGGATTATTACTGCGCGGTGTGGGATCCGCATCAGGTGGGACTGGCGGATCACATCGAAAAAGTTCAACGAAGGGCAGCTCGTTTCGTATTATCGCGAAATAGGGGAGATAGTGCCACAGACATGATACGTGAATTGGAGTAGCAGTCATTAAAACAAGGGCGTTTTTCGTTGCGACGGGATCTTCTCATGAAATTTCAATCACCAGTTTTCTCCTCCGATTGCGAAAACATTCTATTGGCACTCATCTACATAGAGAGAAATGAGCAACACGATAAAATAAGAGAAATCAGAGCTCGCACAGGAAAATTTAAGTTCTCGTTTTTCCCGCGTGCTGTTCGTGGGTGGAACTCTAGAGAGACAACTTGAAGGTGGTTCGTTGAACTCTCTGCCAGGCACTTTATTGTGAACAGCGAGCAGAGTCAAAAATCACGTAGATGTAGATGTAGCTGTATCTATATTTGGAAACCACGTCCGTTCCCACATGCAGTTTGATTTTCTTCTGCACGACGGCATCTAGCGACAGCGTAGTACAGCGTGTCACACAGCTCGCGGTGTTCGTGCGTGGTCTGAAGAACGCCAGGATGAGTTCAGCGCACTCCAGTCGTTACCAGACTCCACGGATTTAAACCCAATCGGGAATCTGCGGCACCACGTCGATCGGGCTGTTCGCGCCATGGATCAAATGGCTCTGAGCACTATGGGACTTAACATCTGAGGTAAACAGTCCCCTAGACTTAGAAGTACTTAAACCTAACTAACCTAAGGACATCACACACATCCATGCCCGAGGCAGGATTCGAACCTGCGACCGTAGCATCAGTACGGTTCCCGAATGAAGTGCCTAGAACCGCTCGGCCACAGCGGCCGGCGCGCCATGGATCCTCAACCGAGAAACCTAGCGCAGCTGGCCGCAACACTGGAGTCACCATAGCTCCACATCTCTGTCGGTGCCTTCCACATACCCATTCACTCACGTCGCGCACTTCTCGCAACAGTCCGCGCAGCAAAAGGTGGTCATTCAGGCTTTTGACAGGTAGTCACAGTAATGTGACTGGACATCCTATAAGAGACCTGTTTTCCTATTTTCTCAAATTTTTGGAGCTTTTAGTACGTGGCTTCCACTCTCGTTTCATGTCGTACGGTACTTATTTTTAAATTACATGCGGTTTACACACTGCTTAAGCCACTGAAGCTGACTTCGAAACGCTGCACAGCCAAACAGATTTAGATTTCCTGTTGCTCTCCTAAACTATTTAAACAGAAAGCTGGGGTAGTTCTTTCAACAAGGCCCCGTTCGATTCCTTTTCCCGTCATGCATGCCGAGCTAAGATTCTGTCTCCAGAGACTCTATGTCTGACTCCGTTCCTCTCTTCAAAACCGTTTGATGCATCAAACATCGGATATATTGGCATCAGATGAACTGTTACTTACATATAAATGCTCTAAGTTTTTGTGCAGACTTTTAGCTATTATTTTAATACCGGTAGCGACCAGTGTTTTCAAGGTTAGTGGTCTGCTGCGACTGTCAGCTAACTAACCTTGAGCAGTGAAGCCCAATGGAATCAGCAAACGTCATTCAGTCTGAAAATAAACATCTAAAATTGTCCAGAACGTAACGGTTCGTGTGTTCTCCAGCTGGCAGTGAGCAACCGTGATCTCTCCCTGGTCGTGAAGATTAGCCGCTTGTCTGATGCGGCGATATATCCTGTAAGTATAAGCCGATGCAAGTGTCGCATACGGGAACTGACAACGCAACAGTGGAGGGTTGACCACGCCTATGTGTCCCTTTTCCCTTCTCTGGCCCAAGGCCGACAGCGCTCGGTGTCTGTTCCCGTTCAAATTACGCAGCTGATGTGGGGCGCTATCACGTCCAGTAACGAACCACAAGCTGATAATGGCTGATTGGTTGTTCTGACCCCATATCCACGGTACCTTATCCTCTGAATCCCTTGCAGGTGTCCATTTCTCTTCCATTGCATTATTTTTATGAAGTAGTTATAAGGACAATAATGATGATGTTTGGTTTGTGGGGCGCTCAACTGCGCGGTTATTTAGCGCCAGTACAAATTCCCAACCGTTTCTCAGTCCAATCTTGCCACTTCCATGACTGAGGATGAAATGATGAGGGCAGCACACAAACCAGACATCTCGAGGCAGGTGAAAATCCCTGACCCCGCCGCAAATCGAACCCGGGATCCCGTGCTCGGGAAGCAAGAACGCAACCGCGAAACCACGGTCCGCGTTTTTTGAGACCAACGACTTCATTTATTATTATTATTAATTGAATTAGAAGCGTCAGATACAGTGGAACACATATTTCACAAATAATTAAAAAACTATAAGCGACGAAACACGCACGCACTGTGCAGTTTTAGTTCCGAAAAAGACCACGTTCCCTCTACTGGGATGGACTGGTATCAGCTCTGCCCAGAAACGCTGCACGGGCCGTCGAGGCCAGGAGCACATTCGTGAACCGTCCGTGCTGCAACGTATTCAAAAGGTCTTGGAAAGTCAAGGAAATTCCAAATGTGCAGAAATTCGTTGCATCTAGCAAGACGAGCCCGAAATCGATTCAGGGATTTCCAGCACCTCCAAGTATTTTTTATATCATTCTGCGAGCTCCAATAAAGTTCGGACCCAGTGGTGTGCCTTCGATATTATCTACTTCTGCAGCAGAGAGATGGCTTTTTTCTAGAAGTTTACAGTAGTGCTAAGAAAATTATTCCTGAACCTTAATGGTGCGTGCTACGAAGCAGATGTAGTTGGGAAAAAGGGTGTTTAGCTCTCCCTTTGTAGCCTGCCGCTTTCTAATTGTTGGAGGTGAGATACCAGATAAGAAAGTGTGAAGCTTTCATTTCCGAAGATAGTCGACTTTATTAACTCGTGTTAATTTACACTAAACTAGGACTGAAAAAAAAACATATTGATAAAGCTTTAGTTTTAACAACTGGTGGTTTAGTTTCCCAAGTTGTGGTGGTTAATTTACAAAGTATGCTCTGAGGGGAAAAAAAAGATGCACCACGAAGGAATTGTTCGAATGTGTTTAGATGTTATGTACACGTTCAGACAAACAAACGATTAAAATTTCAGATGATTTACTCAAGAGAAGGAACTTCACAAATTGAGCGAGTCAATAACGCGTTTGTTCGCCTCTGGCCCTTACGCAAGCAGTTATTCGGATTGGCACTGACTGACAGAGTTGTTCGATGACTGCCTGAGGGACACAGTACCAAATTCCGTCCAATTGGCTGATTAGATCGTCAAAAGCCCGAGCTGGTTGGAGGGCTCTGCCCGTAATGCTCCAAATGTTCTCAAATGGGGAGAGATCCGGCGACCTTGCTACCCAAGGTAGGATTTGGAAAGCGCTGCGACAAGCAGTAGAAACACTTGCCATGTGCAGCCGAGCATTATCTTTCTTAAAATAAAACCAGGGTTGGTTGGTGTGAAGGGTGACAAAAGGGGTCGTAGAATATCGTTGACGTACCGCTGTGATGTAGGGGTGACAACCAAAGAGGCCCTCCCACACCATCACTCCTGGCTCTCGGGTTGTCGGGCCGTATGGTGAGCGACATTCGTGATGGTATCCCACTGCTGCCAGGGGCGACTCCACTCACGTCTTTGCTGGTCATAGGAGCTAAGTTCGAAGCGGGACTAAAGACAATTCTACCCCAGTCAGTGAGATCCCACGTCTCCAGCCAGCTCGAGATGTTGAAGAACTAAGGCGCCAATTGGACAGAATTTGGCACAATATCCCTCAGGAGGTCACCCAACTGTTCTGTCAATTAGTGGCAAACCGAATAACTTTCTGCATAAGGGCCAGAAGTGAACCAACTTGCTCAATTTATCAAGCTCTTTCCCTTGAATAAATCGCCCAACCTTTCTAAAATTGTAACCATTCGTTTGTCTGTACATCATATGTAACGATTTCCATCCCATTCGGGTAATTCTTTCGTAGGGCGTCGTTTAGTTTTTGTCGTGAATGTACTTTACTTCTATCACTGATCTTCAGCTTTGTGATGGAATTATGTTTCTGGGAAGACAGAAGACAGAGCTCGGTCTGGGGCAACTCCCGAGTAAATGCGACTGGCAGAGCTCCAATATCGTACCTCGCAGCGAGACCGTCAACACCCTTAAGATCTGCGCGTTGCAAAACAAAAATCAAAAGTGCAGACCTTCTTGTCAGCAGGATACGTTTTCAGTTAACATACTGTACAGTATTGATTAAATCTTTCAAGTCATTACGTAAGCTTGTGTTTCATCTCCTAAAATGATCTTCATTGTGTGGCTATGGCGCTTTCACTTGCGTTGACAGGACTAGTCGCATATTAAGAGATAAACTGGTGGATGGTAGAGATTCTGGCTAAAGTACTGGTGAAGGTGGTTTGCCGTTGTTTTCCCCCTGTTGTTATGCACGACCAGCTGTGTATTTTCTTGATATGGGGCAGAGTAGTATATTGAATAGTTAAACACAAATGCGTAACTCTGTTGATTTACTGCTGTAGTCGCTAAATGACTAAGGGCTGGCATTTGATTGTATACTGGGCTAGTTTATGTTGGCTTTATTCTCAGTGTTTGAACTGAGATAACAGCAATGGTGATTATGTTCCTTGTTTTTCTTTAGTTGGTTGCTGACATGTATGTTAGGCTTTTAGAATTATTTGTTGAAGGGAAGTGTCTGTGAACCAAACATTCAAACATTTTTTTATGTTTAACACCGATCACACGATCGCACAGAATGCTTCTCAAGGTCACTGCTTGTTTGAATAATGTCCTGAAGTATTTACCACTCAGTATTTTTGTTGGCCACCACGTCTCTCAAAATCATAATCCGACAACCAAGAAGACCTGTAAAATGACAATATAACTACCCGTGATTATTTTTTAATTTAATTTTGTGTGAAATCTTATGGGACTTAACAGCTATGGTCATCATTCCCTAAGCTTACACACTACTTAACCTAAATTATCCTAACACACACATCCATGCCCGAGGGAGGACTCGAACCTCCGCCGGGACCAGCCGCACAGTCCACGACTGCAGCGCCCTAAACCGCTCGGCTAATCCCGCGCGGCCCCGTGATTATTGCCGACCCATTCTTTTGAATGAGAACTGGTATGTATACCTCCTTGCAGATCACCGACTACAATTGCATTCATTGCCTAGAGACATCGAGTTGTGAGTCGAGCCGTAACTGGCGCGCGAGACGTTGTATGGTATCAGACAGTGCTAAGCCACCAATTCTTCTACCCTGCCGGCAAAATTCTGTCGTGAAAATTTCTTTCATCACATGGATCCGTACACGCAACTTCACAGTCCGGCAACGCTGCACTAACGTGTATTAATAAACAAAACTGCCACATTGTATTTAAAGAAAAATGTTGATAGAAAACTTGTATAAACTCGTACTAAGTCAACTTCATCAACAATACCGCAACGTTTTGGTTACAAAACAGGAGCATTCTTCCTGTCCTCGCGCAAGTTCGCAAAGTAATGTGAAGTTTGCATCATCAGCTCATGGAGGAAGAGTATCGCCCACTATTCTATTCCGCTGTCTTCAGTGTAGTATCTGAAGGCAGCAAGAGGCTAGGAGTTGTCAGCCTATTATGGTTGTTTACAAGCGTTTCCGTGCTGCTGGCTGCTGCTGTCTGGCGTAGCTGAACAGTCATCTAGAGAGCTCCTTCGGCGTGGCTCCTTGCCCTTGATATGCAACCGGGCGCTCGTTGCAGTGTCTGTTGCGTCACATTCACGTCCGCGTAGGTACGCAAGCATCCCGAGCCGATAGTGTGACGGTCATCCGCAAGAAAAGTTTGTAAACAAACGTGGTTACGTCACAAGTCTTGAGAATTGTCCTGGTGATACGGAATCCCCTTATCCGAGTACTCTTTCAATTCTGAACTACCAAAAATACCCAGCTGAAGTCAAGCGCAGGCTGAGGACAAACCTAGATTTTATTCAGTATACTAATATAGTTTGTCCTTCAAGGGCTGCAACTGCAGTTTTTGATCAATATGGGTTGAAAACCTTTTCAAAATCTGGGAATCCAAGACAAGATAGAAGTTCTTTCTCATTGCTCATTTCTATAGTAACAGTATAGTAACCTTTCCTGAATGGCTTTACACACGTTATCTTAGACTGCTTCCGGAAAGTCCTTTCTTCATTGCTCATTGCCTGTGTAGTTGATTAATGTTTTGAACTATTCAAGTTTTTAAGGAAATGCTTTCAAGAAAAAATTCTACAATTCACTGACTGTTGTCAGTGAACAATTGCAATGTCAACTGTTGAAATGTGGTGGTTACCTAGCATAAATTTCAGTCTTGTTTTCTTCGCACTCTTGTTGTTTTCAGTAGTTTCTCTTATCAGATTTTCACTGTATCCATTCACATGCTATCGAAAACAGTCCCGGAGACTTTTGTTTAATTCAGCACATGGTAATATATTCCAACTTCCGTTTGTTTGAAACTCGCACCTTCTCTTTAGCAGCTGCCTAGTTCGAGAGCGTCATTTCTTTTGATCTCTTGGCACTTGCAACATCTGATGTTTACGTAACTATCTACCTTATATAATTACCCCTTTCTTCTATGTGTACATAAACTTCCTTTTATAAGGGGCTGAACTTCTTTCTCAATTTAATGTCATGTATCTCCCTTGCCTTCAGTAGGTTCTCATCCATCCCTTTGTTCGTATTTATTCTGTTCTTATGAGTTCGTGATGAAGTGTTGCCTGCTGTCGCTCGTCTCGACCGACGTTTGCTGCTTTTTCTGACATTTCGCCAGCACGAGTGGCTAACACTGTCGGAGAGACGAGTGTAGTATTTCCATCCAAACGCAAGGATACACGAGTACACAGAAAATTGGAAAATGTAGAGTGCTGAAGCAGTATTGTATTTCTTGTTAAGGTAGAACACAATTGAAATTAGAGCCCAATCAGATGATGACTAGATCGAAAAAGTTTACATTTACAATACGTTTGCACTAACCAGGACAAAATTTGATACTGAAATCTGCGGCGACTAGTAAACACACACTCGCAGTCATCTCGCAAAGGACTCCTTTACGGACCCGTGATTATTAGCTAGTTTCTGCTTTTATTATCGTATACTTTCATGCGAGTTAGCCGGACGGAGTGGCCGTGCGGTTCTAGGCGCTACAGTCTGGAACCGAGCGTCCGCTACGGTCGCAGGTTCGAATCCTGCCTCGGGCATGGATGTGCATGATGTCCTTAGGTTAGTTAGGTTTAATTAGTTCCAAGTTCTAGGCGACTGATGACCTCAGAAGTTAAGTCGCATAGTGCTCAGAGCCATACTTTCATGCGAGTTAGTTTTTCCTATTACCAACGAAACACCCTGTATAGGGATCATTTACACATTGAGACGATTAACATGACTGTAGTGTATTATGTATGTATATAAACCGGCTGTAAAAAGATAGTGAAAACTGAGAGTGACATATAAAAAACTGTAGAAATGTGCGACAAACCACCGACAGATGCACTACCATTGCAGCAGCCAGAGAACACATACAGGAGCACAGGCTTTGCAATTAATGAAGGTGCTCGGAACTTGAGAGCAAAGTAGTTAGTGGTAGTCTTAGTAACTTAAATAGGATCTGACTGCTTTTATGTTCCGTGGTGCTTGAAGGTGAGCACTAGTGGCTCGAAACGTGTCACAAATAAATTCATGTTACAAAATTAATAATCCACAAACATTGTAACTGGGTGCAATATACAGGGGGTTAGGGGTAAAAGTGCAGATACTGTTATCATTGGTACCTTGACATGCACCAACGTCACTGTGTTTGTTGTTTTTTTCTCTACGTATAACAATCTTCACGCAAACTCGTCACATAATTTACTACCTGATGTTTTCTGTACAGTCGTAGCTGCACCACCAAGTGGACTATACCTGTCAGTATAGACTAACCGTTTTGCGTCCACGCATCCTCACTGTAACACCCGACATGCTGCCCAGGGGGAAACAAGCATTAATGGCTTGCTCTGCCACATACACTTATAGGTAGGTACTAACCAACTTAAAAACATACTACTCCTAATAGCTATAATTACCTGCAAAAAAAGTAAATACTGATGAAATTTTGTTCAGTACAGTGTCCTCATTGACCAATAAAAATATCAACGTTTATACTCATAACACCCTATTTTCACACAAGCTTCCATTAACTCAACCAACTTTTTTAAAGTTTATCTGGTCTTACATGATGGTGAACGGTAAGATCGATACAACAGTACACCAAAAGTACGAGACTCTCTGGCTCCTCTGATTTCAAAGATGCCAAAAATGAGTTAACAGACAACGGGGTATAGATGTAGATGTGGATATACAGCTAGCATGTCTTGAGTTACAGCTTCCACAGCTGCTGTTACGCGATGTCTCAGATCATTCATTGTTGTTGGTAACGGAGGTACATAAACAGAGTCTTTTATAAACCCCCATAAGAAATAGTCACGTACAGTCAGCTCCGGTGACCTTGGAGGCCAGTAGTGTAAGGTTGAATCATTTCATTCAGTGCGACAGATGCATCGTTCAGTAATCCTTTGATTTAAAAATTCCCGCACTTCCAGATGCCATTGTGGCGGTGACCCATCCTGTTTGTAAATGAAGTCCCCAGAATTAGTCTCGAACTGTGGGAAAATAAAGATCTCAAGTATATGGAGATGTGTGCTTCCTGTAACACTATTCTCGGCAAAGAAAAATTGACTATACACCTTTTCCAGTGAAACTGCGCAAAACACATTAAATTTTGGAGAGACCCTCTCATGTTGTACAACTTCATGTAGTTGTTCCGAACCCCATATTCTCCCATTTAAATGGAATGTTGTCTCGTCACTAAACACTAAACATGGAAGACAACTGTCATCCTCCATCTTGCCAGGAACGAAATTACAGAACTCCACACGTTGTTGTTTGTCACCTTCACAAAGAGCTTGCAGCAGCTGAATTTTGTATGGGTTCACGTGTAAACGCCGACGCAGCACACACCAGATGCATATCGAGGGTATGTTGAGTTGTCGAGCTGCACGGCGAACGGATTTCTGCGGACTCCTTATAAAACTGTGAACTATGACGGATGCGTTCGACTTCCGGTCAGACACTCGGTGACGGCTCGGCGAGTTGCCTGTACACAAAAAACTCGTTTCTCGGAATTATTCATGCCATCGTCTAATGCTCTACGCTGTAGGAGGATCCACACCATACCTAATACGAAAGTCGCAGTGAACAGTTATTACTGACCCGCACTGCGCAAAACGTAGAACAGAAAACGCTTTCTGTTATCCCTGCATCATTTTTACCAGAACTGAAGTTGGCGCACACTGCTGCTACCTGGAGGAACCATATAAAACTCGTTGAGTCTGCTCTGGTACGTTGTTCACGCAATTACCTCAAATAACATAATAGTTATAATTCTTCTAAAAATCGGATGATTCTCTTTGATACACCCTATATTCTACAGAATAAGCAGAACCAAAAGAATGTTGTGCAACGACAAGTAGATTTGCTCGTCTGTTGTAAGCGTATGTACGCTTATACTTTACACATCGGCCATCTACAGCCCTGAGTAAAATATGACTTACCACGAGTTCATAGTATACGGAAGACAGCCATCTCATGTAAACACAGATCTTCCTTTACAGAACTTAAACAGGGCCTAATCTTCGATGGTAGTCAGAAAACAAACTCTACGTTTTCACAGAACACGACAAATTCTATTGGATATGCAACCTGCGTAAGGCAAAAAGGCCGTAGACTTAGGTGGCATCTCGTTGTTTTCATGATTCACCTGTTTCACTACCGGTCGATAGCGCAAAGCTTTTTGTGTCTGATTTGTCCATCACTAAACTTTCTGGCGGAAGGTGATTTCGAGGTGGACTAACTTAGCTGACAAACGTTCATCGTCTTAGATGGCGTGGCCCTACGAACCAAGATACGTAAAGTTGGATGGTGACAAGAATTAGCCTGAAGGTGCAAATCAGTGTGAGTTGGTTTTGTATAAACAGCATGTCCCAACGTGCCGTTAACTTCCTCCTCACGAACGCATCAAAGAAGGTAAGGCAGCTATCCTTTTCCACCTCCATAATGAAGCGAATATTCAGTTGGATCAGATCAGATGTTCCGAAAAGTTGCTCAAATTCTCATTCCAAAGAGACCATACGACTAGAGTACCGTCTACAGATCTAAAAAAAGCATGCAGGTTTCAATGCTGCCGGCTTCAGGGCACGTTCCTCGAAATCTTCCAACGCGGATTGGCAATAATGGATGACAAAGCATTTCCCATCGCAACTCCACATGTCTGCTCATAGAACTGGTCATTGAATAAAAAGGAGTTGGTAGTCAACACACAATGAAATACTTTAGTTAACTCAGCACCATACCTAACCTCAGTTAACAGTAACGAATCAGACAGAGGAACGCAAATAAAGAGAGAGACCAGATCAGAACTTGTTAAAGTATTAGAGTCATTCAAATGCGGTCCTCTAATCTTCGTACGAAATCCTCCGAGTTCTTCACGTACAAACCGAACTACTGGAGACTCCAGCAGAAAGGCACTAAGCTACAAAATATGTCGGTACGTCAGTGTTAAGTATCTCCAGAAGGCCACATATTCTAGGTGGGACAGCACAAGATGAGTAAGACCTTAAAGTCTCTTGCGACATGGAACTTCCCTTCAGGAGGTTTTACTCTTTCTCTCAACACATTACGTCGTTATTGAGTCCGCGCTACACTGGAACAGATAGGAAACACATCTTTTGAACGCAATCCTGTTTGCCCGACACAACAGTAGCACTGCCCTCTTCTGCTTGATGAAAGCAAACAAGCCCATTCAGCTGTTGTAATACACTCTACAGGAAAAAAAGGAAAAAAAGACACATGACGAAGGAATTGTACGAATTGGAAGATCTATTCAAGAGAAAAACCTTCACAAATTGAGCAAATCAATAACGAGTTTATGCAAGCAGTTACTCGGCTTGGCCTTGATTGATAGAATTTTTGGATGTCCTGTGTCGTGTCGGAGTTTGTTCAACTGGCTCGTTGTTAGATCGTCAGAATCACGAGATGGTTCGAGATCTCTGCCTATAATGCTTCAAACTTTCGCAATTGGGAAGAGATTCGGCAACCTTGCTGGCCAAGACCGGTTTGGTAAGCACATATAGAAGCAGTAGAAATTCGGTCGTGTGCGGGTGGGCATTATCTTGCTGAAATGCAAGTCCAGGGCGGCGTACCATGAAGAGCAACAAATCGGGGCGTGAATATCGTTGACGTACCACTGTGCTGTAAGGGTGCTGCGGATGACAACCAAAGACGTCCTACCATGAAAAGAAATAGCACCCCAGACGATCATTCCTGGTTGTCGGGCCATATGGTGGGCGACAATCAGGTTGGTATCCCACCGCTGTCCAGGACGTCTCCAGACACCTCTTCGGCCTGAAATATCATTGAAGAGAGTAGAATTGTCTTCAGTGATGCGTCCTGCTTCGAATTGTGCCCCAATGACCAGCGAAGACATATCTGGAGACGCCCTGGACAGTGTTGGAATACTAATCTGTCACACACCACACGGACTGACAACCAGGAATGATTTGTTTATTTGTTCGTATATATCTCTTTTTCAGTACATATATCGTACACAGGATATTGGATCTTTTTATCTATTGGTTTTTGAAATGTGCAACAAACATTATTTAAATTTTTATAACAAATTCGATCTATACAGTTAATAATTATAAATTTTTAAAAATACTGTATATTTATCACTTATTTCTACAATTAAAGATACCAATTACATTTTTTCTTGCATAAGGTACTGTGAGATTGAATAGTAGCAGATTTTCAGAATGTAGGCTGTCACAGACTTTTTAAAGCTCTGTAGCTCAGGAAGAGATTTTATGTATCTTGGTAATCTGTTGTATAGTTTTGTTCCTGCATGAAATACACCTTTTTGGCACAATGTGGTGTTACAATGATTAACATGTTTGTCACTGTCTGACCTTGTACTGTAATCATGGACACTTTTGTTTTGAGGAAAACGGTTTTCTTTTCTCAGTATACTTTTTTTGACATGCATGACTACTTCCAGTATATAAATGCAGGGAAGGGGTAGGATCTATAGAGCCTTAAAGAAAAGTTTGCATGGTTTTCTGCTGCTCACTTGTTTTATTATTCTTATAATTGCCTTTCGTTTCCTGCAAACTGTTATTGACTGGTGTACATTTCCCCAGAAAATGATACCATACTTCAGTACTGAATGTACACAAGCAAAATATACAGCACTAACTGTTTCTGCACTAGTATTGTTGCAAAGAATTCTTACTGCATAGCTCATTTGTGCTAGTTTTGAATTTAAGGGTGTGATATGAGTGCTCCATTTAAGATTTTCCTGGATATGGATCCCAAGAAATTTAGTTTCATTGACAGCGCTAATGTTTTGGTTATCTATACATACTGTGGGTTGTGCCACATTTTTTTTTTTGATTGGTGTGGAAATTCATGAGTACCTTTTTTTGGGGATTAGCTATTAACTTGTTTCTGGTAAACCATTCAGACACTCGTTTTGTAATTTCTTTTGCAGATGCAGTAAGATTTTCATCTTTATTCCCTTCAATCAATAGACTGGTGTCATTTGCAAACAGTACTGGTTCAGAATCCCTAGCATGTGACGCGAAATCCTTAATGTACACCAAAAAATGAAAGGGACCCAAAGTGGAACCCTGTGGAACACCATGACTTAGTCCACATGGTTCTGAAAGGTGTATCTAGAGTTAATTTCCTTCCATGTACTTAATTTCAGTTACCTGAGAGTGATATTCCAAATATGATTTAATCCATTGATATGGCACATCTCTTACACTACACTTTCAAGCTTCCTCAAGACCACAAAATGATCAATCACATCAAATGCTTTTGTTAGGTCCAAGAATAAACCTGCGGTCGGCAACGCCATATAAAACAACAAGCGTCTGACGCAGTTGTTAGATCGGTTACTGCTGCTTCAGTGGCAGGTTATCAAGATTTAAGTGAGTCTGAACGTGGTGATAGAGTCGGCGCACGAGCGATGGGACACAGCACGTCTGATGTAGAGATAAAGTGGGAATTTTCCCGTACGACCATTTTACGAACGTGCCGTGAATATTCGGAATCCGGTAAAACATCAAATATCTGACATTGCTGCTGTCGCAAAAAGATCCTGTGAGAAGGGGACCGCCAGCCGGTGTGGCCGAGCGGTTCTCGGCGCTACATTCTGGAACCGCACGACCGCTACGGTCGCAGGTTCGAATCCTGCCTCGGGCATGGATGTGTGTGATGTCCTTAGGTTAGTTAGGTTTAAGTAGTTCTAAGTTCTAGGGCACTGATGACCTCAGATGTTAAGTCTCATAGTGCGCAGACCCATTTGAACCATTTTTTGAAGAAGGGGATCAATGACGACCGAAGAGAATCGCTCAACGTGACAGAAGTGCAACCTTTTCCGCAAATTGCTGCAGATTTCAATGGTGGGCCATCAACAAGTGTCAGCGTGCGAACCATTCAATGAAACATCATCGATATGGGCTTACGGAGCCGAAGGCCGACTCGTGTACCCTTGACCACGGCATGAGACAAAGCTTTACGCCTCGCCTGGGCCCGTCAACACCGACGTTAGACTGATGATGACTGGAAACATGTTGTCTGATCGAAAGAGTCTCGTTTCAAATTGTATCGAGCGGATGGACGTGTACAGGTATGGAGACAACCTCATGAATCCATGGACCCTTCATGTCAGCAGGGGACTGTTCAAGCTTAAGGAGGCTCTGTAGTGGTGTGGGGAGTGATATGGGACCCCTGATAAGCCAAGATACGACTATGACAGGTGACACGTACGTAAGCATCCTGTCTGGTCAGCTACATCCATTCATGTCTATTGTGCATTCCGACGGACTTGGGCAGTTCCAGCAGGACAATGCGACACCCACCACGTCCAGAATTGCTATAGAGCACTTCCAGGAACACACATCTGAGTTTAAACACTTCCGCTGGCCACCAAACTCCCCAGATTCTGGGACACCTTGCAACGTGATGATCAGGAGAGTTCTTCACCCGCTCGTACTCTTACGGATTTATGGACTGCCCTGCAGGATTCATGGTGTGTTCCCTCCAGTGCTACTTCAGACGTTAGTCGAGTCCATGCAACGTTGTGTTGCGGCTGTTCTGCGTGCTCGCGGGTGCCCTACACGATATTAGGCAGGTGTATCAGTTTCTTTGGTTCCCCGTGTATATGAA
Source organism: Schistocerca piceifrons (assembly GCF_021461385.2). NCBI lineage: Eukaryota > Metazoa > Arthropoda > Insecta > Orthoptera > Acrididae > Schistocerca > Schistocerca piceifrons. The sequence goes on from NC_060139.1 coordinate 480,759,259, forward strand.
TATGTATTTTTGAGGTTGTTTATATACGTGTGTCCTGGACATTAAGGCAAGGTAGTTCGATATCTCCTCAAAAGCTGAGTCGATGTGCTAAGAGCCAAGAAGGGGTTGTCAGTTACGTCTGTGAAGTCTGTATGAGTAGTGCGAGTTGTAGCAGTGTGAGCTGCAGCAGTTGAGAGCGTCGTTAGCAGCAGTAGCGGGTCAGGCCAAACACGGAGTACTCACTCTGCACGGCCCAGAGGGTGAAGTTGCGCAGCGCGTCCAGGTAGCGGCTGTAGTCCCGTCCGCAAGCAGAGCCCGCGTGCAGCTGCGCCGCCGCCGCCGCCACGGCGAGCGGAAGGTCAGGCAGCGTGCGGGTTGCATACCGTCCAGGCTCCGAGACGTTAACTGCAAAGAGCGACACATTTACATGACACCGCCGCTGGTACACATAAACGTTTCCGAGCATCGGAATACTGACAAAGGCACCGAAAAATACGAAAAGGGTAGAATTATGACATTCACCGTTAAAATTGGAATCTCTAAAAATCATTAAACAAACATACGCTAAGGAATTGACATATTATTTTATTCATAGCTGTTATTTTTCATCAGATATGTTACAGATATTTTAGAATAGAATTCAGTCTTCAATTCTAAATATATCTATCATGGTACTATGTTCCCGTGAAGAAGACACTGACACCTACGAAACAAATACTAAGTAAGTTTCTGTAATATACTTCTTATACTTAACATAAACATATGGCCGAGGTCTAAAGATTCATAATATCGATAATTTTGCAGAGTTATGAAGATGACAAATTAATTAGTCGAAACCTTAGACCTCGGCCATATGTTTATGTTAAGTATAAGAATTATATTACAGAAACTTACTTAGTATTTGTTTAGTAGGTGTCAGTGTCTTCTTCACGGGAGCATAGTACCATGATACGTCTAAAAAATGAACGTATTGTATGTGATTATTGTAAACACAAATTGAGAGACTGATAATTTACAGTAACTGAACCACGATCTATGCACATGTCAAGCTGTTGCACCAGTGGCGAGGAACGTCCATACATTAGGAAGAACATGGCACATAGTTCTAATGTACAGGATGATTCTTATTAACGTTTAAAAACCACCAGAGCAACGTAGATGACGCTGATGTAACTAATTTAATAAAAGACACATGTCTGGAAATACTCCACAAGTGGAATGGCTCTGAGCACTATGGGACTTAACATCTATGGTCATCAGTCCCCTAGAACTTAGAGCTACTTAAACCTAACTTACCTAAGGACATCACACAACACCCAGTCATCACAAGGCAGAGAAAATCCCTGACCCAGCCGGGAATCGAACCCGGGAACCCACAAGTGGATAACAAATGTTAAACATGTGACGTCACCAGATGACGTACCATGCTGCACGAGCAGTGGTTGGGTTTGTCGATCCTACTCTCGTCGGTACGGGGCACTGTTACGTACCGCTCCGCTAGATTTTCTGTTTTAGTGTCGTTTGAAGGAGCTAGTTCACAGCACCCCAGTAGAGTCCACAATGGACATCATGACTCACACAGCCGTTGCCGCTGCGGTGATCCAAAATACGGAGGATATTTTCGAGCGCGTGCTTGAATGTATGATTGAGTGATGCATTATTTTCAAGCAAAAGGTGCAAATTTTGAAAACATTTTGTAAATGTGATCCGTTGTATAAGCAGAAGTTACAGAATTATTTCCTCACCGTAACCAAGCAAAAACTGTTTTGTATTTGTTTCCTTTTTTCCCTTGTTATTTTGTTCACCGACATTATTTGATAAAGAAAACGTAGGTCATTTACAGCTAGCGAAGCAATTCGGAAGCTTATAAACGTTTACTTGTGACGCAATACAACAGGTTTTTGTTGTACCGTACTTTCCAATAAGCCAGGGGAGACTGCTAAACCGGTAAAGAAAATAATAAATCTTACCTCAATGTAAACACATAACTGTCTAAGACAGTGCAAAAAATATTGCCTGGCAGACGAACCCTGAGCCCCACGATGTAAAGTCGCTCATGTACGCTCGGAGCCACACCGACGTGAGTACTTGACTTGGGCTGGGATGACCAGGTGCCACAGGTCGATAGGCTCAACCGCTGCACGTGCGGTGACGTACGTCACCTGGTGGCCTCGCATGCTCAACATCTGTCATTCACTTTTCGGATATGTCCCGACATTTGCAGCCCCATGTGCCTTATATTGATTACACGTCTCAGTGTCTTCTACGTCGCTTCGGAGGTTTTTAAATGTTAATAAGAATCAACCTGTGTAAAAGGAATGGACTGAGTTCCACTTTTTATAAGAAATGCTATGCAATCAAAATAGTGGCTATTTTTTAGTGAAAATTGTTCACTCAATAAACGTTTTGAATTTAGGTGGGAATGCTTGTGTACTTCACGTTATTCTAAACGTTTCATTTTGCAGCCCTTGTCAATCACATGCAAAAATTATTATAGTAAGAGAGGATAGATGAAGAAGAATGTCTATCGCGATTTTGATATGTTCTGCGAAAGCTGACTTATATGAATTCTCGCCGTCTTTGTTGAGCAAGTCCTCACGAAAGCGGGTCTTAAATGTCCCTCTGTCTGTCCTACATATAACATGTGAAAACTAGCCCATTCCTTACATTAATCCATGTTTACATTAATCACACACAATATATATATATATATATATATATATATATATATATATATATATATATATATATATATATTGGACATACCATGCTATTATGCTTCTTTGAAGAAGATACTGACATCTACCAAACCAATACTACGTAAATTTCTGTAATACACTGCTTGTAATTCACATAAATGTAAGCCAAGGTCTAAGCATTTATAATATTCTTGATTTTGTAGGTTTGTGAAAATGGCAAATCAATTTGTCCAAACCGGTAAAGCTAAATAAAATATATTTGCAACTGACGAGTGAATGTTATTCTGGAGTTGACGTATATTTATGTGTTTGAAACTTTAACTTATCACTGGCATACCACTTGTAAAACATACAAAATATGTGGGGCTGAAAAATATCTGCTACAATTCAAGTAAATGCTCTTTTTAATATATATACGAAATACAAATAAACACTTGCTAATTCGCTGATGTGCAGTTAATTGAAGTATGTATGAAGACGAAAATAAACTGCAAATCCCTGTTCACAAACTGAGCTTACTGTGTCAAGAATGCTATATGCAGATCTCTATTGATAAGACAAAAGTAGAGGAGTCGAACGTATACGATAAAATATGTTGCTTATGGCAGGATAATAGAACTAGTAGAAACATATATAATTTGGAAATAAAAAAAGCTACCTAGATGTTCAAGAGATAGAAAGTTAGCAAAAGGCCAATATATGTGTGCCGCTGTAAACAGAATTTTAACGAATAAAGTGAGGAAAGGAACTAAAATTAAATTTAATAAAAGTATGGCAGTTCCTCTACTTCTTTACGGCAGTGAAATCTAGAGATTTACCAAATGACAGAGAGGAAGATTGAATCATATCAACGTACACTGATGAACAAGAACATCGTGACCACCGACCTATTATAGATACAAACCTTTACAGACGATAGCAGCGTTACCTGGCGAGGAATGACTGTTAGTGAGACACATGCACGGTACATTTAGTACGTAGAATGGGGAAGGCGTGCTATCTATCTGAGTTTGACCGAGAACAGAATGCAATGGCCCGGACGCTTGGCACGAGCATTGCGGAAACTGCGCGACTTGTCGGGTGTTAGAAGAGTGCTGTGGCAAGTGCCTTCAACACGTGGCGAAACCACAGTGAAACCAAGTCCAGACGCCGTGGGGCTGGGCGTCCGCCCTTCATTACCGATGTCGGACATCGTAGGCTGGGCAGGCTGGTAAACTGTGGCAGAACTAACATCAGACTTCAATGCTGGGCAGAGTACAAGTGTGTCTCAACACACAGTGCACCGAATACTCCTAACGAAGGGGTTCCGCAGCCGATGACCCATGCGTATGACAATGTTAACACCATGACATCGGCAATACGGCTGAATTTGGCATGTGACCTTCGGCACTGGACGTTGACGCAGTGGCAGAGCGGTGCATGATCTGATGAATCCCGATACCTTCTTCATCATGCCGATGGGAGAGCGCACCGCTCCTTGACACGTGTATTGCTGCCCCATTATGCGCTAGGGAACATTCACATGGGCGTCCATGGGTCCAGTGGAGCTCGTGCGAGGCACCATGATGGCCAAGGAGTATCGTACACTGGTTGCAGACGACGTACACCCGTTCATGACGATCATATTTCCCGACGGCAGTGGCATTTTTCAATAAGTTAATGCGCCATGCCACAAGACTAGGAGTGTGATGGAGTGGTTCGAAGAACACAGAGCGAGTTCCAGTTGCTGTGTTGGCTCTCCACCTCGCCAGATCTGAAACCGATCGAACACATCTGTGATGTGATTGAACATGAGGTCAGAGCTCATCGTCCGCCTCCCCGGAATTCACGGGAATTAGGTGGCTTGTGTGTGCAGATGTTGTGCCAACTCCCTCCAGTGACCTACCAAGACCTCAGAGCTTCCACGCCACGACTCGTCGCCACTGTTATCCGTGCCAAAGGAGGACGTACAGGCTATTAGATAAGTGGCCGTAATGTTCTGGCTGCACAGTGTATGAGTGTTCAAATGGAAGTGTATGAAAAGCCGTAACAACCAAAACGGTTGAAATTTGGACGTGCCACTTTGGAATAACGCAGTGAGACATCTAGGAACGTCACCTCCCTTTACAAAATTCAAAGCTGTGTCCTCGGCGCGCAAGGTGACGCTAATCGTCTTTTTCGACGTCCAAGGTCCGATGCTCATCGAATTCCACGAGTTCGGAAAAACCATTAATAGTGACATGTACTGTGAAATGCTCCGTAGCCTACGCAAGTTCATGAAGAGCAAACAATCTGGGCTGATCACGGAGGGGGTGATTCTCCCCCACGGTAAAGCGCGTCGGCACATCTGCAAAGTCACACAAAGTGTAATGGTCAAATTCAAGTGGGAGCAGCTTGAGTCTCACTCCTGCTGCCCGAACATACTGCTCTGCGGCTTCCGTGTGTTTCGTCCTCTAAACAAAACATCTCAAAGGGAGATCACTTCAGCTCGGACGACTAACTGTAGAACACAGCGGAGGACTGCCTCCTGTCCAGCCACAGCAATTCCGGGAACGGGGAGTCTTTTGGCTCGTGAAACAGGGGAATCGTTGTGATCTGGCCTCTGATGATTACTTTTGAATAAAGACTTCATTACACTCACAGTGTTGTTCCATACCTTTCATTTTGAACATTCCTCATAGATTCCTAAAAGCCATGAATGAATGTAATAATTTAACTAAAATTTTAAAAATGTGTATATTATAAAAGGGTCAAGAGTTGATGCAATAAAAGATGTAACAGATAAATATAGATTTAAATGGGATGAGAGTATGGGATGACTGTCAGATTGGCGATTACGAATAGAACTCATGAAATGTGTAACACATGGAAAAAGAAGTACTGGAAGAGCCAAGAAGAGATAGCATGAATAAAACTGACCTACAAAGACGAAGCATATAAGTACGATGGTGATGAGGGATTTTTCCTGTTAGAATTGTAACAAATTTAAAAATGAAAAACATTGAAACGTGTTGGTTCCGCTGGTTTTTATTTTATTTTATTTTTTTTTTTTTTTTTTTTTTTTTTACTGCAAGCAGCTTTGGGTTATTAGGGCAAGGTAGCGGTTGCAAACGAAAATCGTATTGTAATAAATAAATTTTTCGAAAAAACGCAACTTGCGTGCTTTGTGCGCACTAAAAATAAGTTTTTTGGAATATTATTAAAAATTTGAGTAGACCTCGTGTCTTTGGGTCTTTACGTGGTTCTATTGAGAAGTGAATTTTACTGACGCTAGTGCTAATCAAGGAATATTCACAGCATTTATTTCTGATGTTACATATCGCATTAAAACTATTATTTTAATTTACTTACGTGTTCTAGTTTCTTATCTTCTCTGCCAGAGCCGGCCGGTGTGGCCGAGCGGTTCTAGGCGCTACAGTCTGGACCCGCGCGACCGCCACGGTCGCAGGTTCGAATTCTGCCTCGGGCATGGATGTGTGTGATGTCCTTAGGTTAGTTAGGTTTAAGTAGTTCGAAGTTCTAGGGGACTGATGACCTCAGCAGTTAAGTCCCATAGTGCTCAGAGCCATTTCAACCATTTTTCTCTGCCAGAATTAACTGAACTGAGAACCTCAAGATTTACGTCCCGATGAAGAAGACGAAAGAGCCACGTAGGTTTCTCTAGGAGATCACCGTACCTATTGCAAAATAGATTAGGGGAAGGAAAAGTAGGGTTAGCCGTTCCGTAGACGACAAGGTCATTAGAGAGGGAACGCTAGCTCGACCCGGGGGTGACGGAGAAGGAAATCGGCGGTGTCCACATCAAAGAAAACACTCCTGCATTTGCCTTCTACGTTTTAAGTAAACTGTGGAAAAAGAAAATCTGGCGCCCAGACGGGGACTTGGACTGCCATCGTTCCGAATGCGAAACTAGTGCCTTACTACTGCGCCACCTCGCTTGGTCGAGCATATCGGAATTAAAAGTTGTCACTGTACAGTTTTGTGAATGATTATGCCGTCTTATTCCGAATCGTAATTTTAGCTGCATTAATTTCTCGTGGATTGCAGAGTGACAGATCTAGTATTACAGCTGTATTCAGGCATTACGGGCTGTTATTACATAAAAC